>NC_083404.1:98275730-99666703 GCF_020745735.1 Hemiscyllium ocellatum | reverse complement strand
CCTCAAACCTGAGGAAAAAAAACGAGTGCATTCACCCTATCCATGCCCCTCATGTTCTTATTCGCTTTTATAAGATCCCCCTCAGTTTCCAACACTACAAAGAAAATGTCCTAGCTTGTCCAACCTCTCCCTATAACTCAGACTGTTGAGTTCTGGCAACATCCTTATAAATCCTTCTGTACTCTTTCCAGTTTAAATACACCCTTCTGAAAGCAAGGTGACCAAAACTGAACAAATACTCCAGGTGCAGCCTCACCAACATCCTGTGCAATTGCAACATAACTTCCCAATTTCTATATTAAATGCCCTGAATGATGATGGTCAGTGTGTCAAAAGCCTTCTTCACTGCCCTGTCTACCTGTGACTCCACTTTCAGAGAACTGTGAAACTGAACTCCAAGACCCCTCTGCAGACCCACTGCATTTCTTAAGACCCTACCATTCACCATGAAACTCCTACTTTGTTTTGACTTTCCAAAATGCAAGACCTCTCACCTATCTATATTAAACTCCAGTTGCCATTTCTCGGCCCACTTCCCCAGCTGACCAAGGTCCTGCTATAATTTCTGAGAACCTTCCACACTGTCCATGTTACCACTATTTTAGTGTCATCTGCAAACTTACTAATCATGCCTTATACATTCTCATCCAAATCATTGATACAGATAACAAATAGTAACGGGCCCAGCACCAACCCCCTAAGGCACTCCATTAGACACAGGCCTCCAGTCTGACAAACATCCTTCCACTCTTACCCTCTGCTTCCTCCCATCAAGTCAATTTTACATCCAATTTGCCAACTCCCGCTGGATTCCATAAGATCTAACATTCCAGAACAGCCTACCATGTGGAACTTTATCAAAGGCCTAACTGAAATCCATATAGACTATGTCCTGCCCTCGTCAACCTTCCTGGTCACTTCATCAAAGAACTTGAACAAATTTGTGAGGCATGATCTCCCACACACAAAGCCAAAAACAAATTCCTGAAAGTTATTGGGGTATGGTATCTAAAAGAAGGTGAACAGATTTTCCCAGAATGAGATGAACGAGCCTGTAGAGGTACTGAGGGATTTCAGAACCAGCCAAACTCTACCTCTAGGAAATAGCTTGACCCATCTTTAAGAATGCAATTAGAGTCAAGGTTCTGTTGAAGCAATACCAATTCTCCTTTCCTGCATGCGACTTGTGCCAGAATCAGTGACTGTGGGAGTTGCATCTAGTTTGCCTGTGCCTGGGTTTGACTTGCCCCTTGGAAAGACAGTTCAGGATATCCTTTCCAGAGCTGTCATGAGTTGAGGAACATTGCTTGGGTCTAGCTGTAATAGTTCTGGACTGATCCATGAGAATAAACATCGTTTCCACATTCACCTCGTCAAGATTATTCCAGTCTTATAAAGGTCAATCAATTCACTCATTGCTCTTCTGGTGTCTGAACAGTCAGAAACGAATCATTCAGAGGCTAAGTGTGTGGACAAAAGAGTTGTATTTTCATAAAATAATCCCCTAGATGAGCTAATCAACTTAAAATTGGGATGTATACTTAATTTTGAACTTCCTACTGGAAATCAGAGAGAGATCTTACGTGATAAGTAAAGCTCTTTATGCGACATAAAGGATAAATGTCTTAAAGTAATGAATTTATTTTTGACTTCAGAATTAAGGTTCAAATTTAATTCAAGAGAATCCAGAATTAAGTTGAGAAGGTAGAATAATTTCTCCGTGCAAAGGAACCAAATCTATTTCAGTTTAGTTCCGGTCATGTCAGCAAAAATGCTTTCTAGTCCATGGAGATTCCAAGTCATTGGATGAAAATGTTCAAGTTGTTGGAACTGAGAAAGTTTAGCTCATCAGAATTGTGAAAGATTTTTGCTCTCAAAAAAAACATAAAGTTGTCTCTACAAGGCAAGAAAGAGAAACTGGAAGTAGTCAGTTAAGAGCAAAAACTTAATAAATTGAGATAATTTCTTTTGACTTGAACATCTCTAACAGTGTGGGGAAACAGGTTGAAAATTTGTTTTGCTCTTTGTGCTAAGAACTTTCTAAATTGTCTTCTATTGCTTGGATTGTTTGTCACTTTTGTGAGATAAACACATGCTCTGTTGTTCAAGCATTTATGTTTCGATGACTAACCCCCACATTAACTAAAAGAGACAATGAAGACAGGTTTCATTCGGTGATCTGACTTGTCCAGTATTACTGTGAGTTGGGATCATATCAATTACAAACTGAACTGGCAAGAATATCCCCACAAATTCAAAAATCCTGCTGCAATCAAACAAGGTTGGGAAAAGCAAGGAGCTATTTGACCCTTCCTTGCCTGTTCAAAACTATATGTTCCCTCCAGACCAAAGTATATCAAATTGCCTGAAGTTAGATGCCTGAGCCACTTTACAGATAATCAGGAGAACATATGGCGGGTGCTCATATAAGCCAATTTCCTTGTCACCTTTCATGGCCACTTCTTGTCAGAAGTGTGAGTTCGATAAAAATTGTTGGTCAGACTTCTTCATGGATTGAGACAACAAATGAAATAAATTGCAATTGGTTATTTTTGTCAGGGTACTTTAAACCTTACCGCAGACTATAGATCCCAAGTTGAGAATTGATGGAATAAGCCTCAAGGAAAAGAAACCTGCACTTTTTTAATATCACATGGGATCTTTTACGTTCAATTTGATATTACATTGAAAAACACATAGCCATCAATTCTGGACAAGGTTATCAATATGTAGTATGTGCTCAAGTCTCTGAAGTAGAGGTTAGGAGGTTATAGACAGAGAGAGGATGGATGGCTGTCAGAGAATCTGGGTTACCAGGCAGGCATTGCAGGGGTTCCCTGAATCAATCTTTCTTGCTAATCAGTTTTTCATTTTGTATACTGTTGGGAGCGATGGTCCTTCAGGAGGTTGCAGTCAGAGCCAAAGCTGCGGCATCATGGATGACTCAGTTGTGTTGGAAGGAGGGAAACAAGAGTGGAAAAGCAATTGTGATGGGAAATTCCATAGTCAGGAGACCAGACAAGTGATTCAGTCATAGTAAGGTAGAAGACAGAGGGTGGTGGTGGAGGGTTGTTTTTCAGACTGGAGGCCTGTGACCATTGGAGTGCCACAAGGATCGGTGTTGGGCCCTCTACTTTTTGTTATTTACATAAATGATTTGGATGCAAGCATAAGAAGTACAGTTGGTACGTTTGCAGATGACACCAAAATTGGAGGTGTAGTGGGCAGCAGAGCAGGTTACCTCAGATTACAACAGGATCGTGACCAGATGGGCCAATGGGCTGAGAAGTGGCAGATGGAGTTTAATTCAGATAAATGTGAGGTGCTGCATTTTGGGAAAGCAAATCTTAGCAGGACTTATACACTTAATGGTAAGGTCCTAGAGAGTGTTGCAGAACAAAGAGACCTTGGATTGCAGGTTCAAAGCTCCTTGAAAGTGGAATCACAGATACATGGGGTAGTGAGCTGCCAGAGGAAATGGTGGAGGCTGGTGCAAGTAGAACATTTAAAAGGCATGCTTCCTTTTATTGGTCAGAATATTGAGTACAGGAATTGGGAGGTCATGTTGCGGCTATACAGGACATTGGTTAGGCCACTGTTGGAATATTGCATGCAATTCTGGTCTCCTTCCTATTGGAAAGATGTTGTGAAACTTGAAAGAGTTCAGGAAAGATTTACAAGGATGTTGCCAGGGTTGGAGGATCTGAGCTACAGGGAGCGGTTGAACAGGCTGGGGCTGTTTTCCCTGGAGCGTCGGAGGCTGAGGGGTGACCTTATAGAGGTTTACAAAATTATGAGGGGCATGGATAGGGTAAATAGACAAAGTCTTTTCCCTGGGGTTGGGGAGTCCAGAACTAGAGGGCATAGGTTTAGGTTGAGAATGGAAAGATATAAAAAAGACCTTAGGGGCAACTTTTTCACGCAGAGGGTGGTACGGGTATGGAATGAGCTGCCAGATGAAATGGTGGAGGCTGGTACAATTGCAACATTTAAGAGGCATTTGGATGGGTATATGAATAAGAAGGGTTTGGAGGGATGTGGGCCGGGCGCTGGCAGGTGGGACTAGATTGGTTTGGGATATCTGGTCGGCATGGCCGGGTTGAACCGAAGGGTCTATATCCATGCTGTACATTTTTATGACTCTATAAATGTCATTTCAGGATGGTGTGTAGCTCTCTGGTGCCTGGATCAATAATTTTCAGACTGGAAGCCTGTGACCAGCGGTGTGTCACAAGGATCAGTGCTAGGTCCACTGCTTTTTGTCATTTATATAAATGATTTGGATGTGAACATGGGAGGAATGGTTAGTAAATTTGCAGATGACACCAAAATTGGAAGTATAGTGGACAGCGAAGAAGGTTATTTCAGCGTACAACAGGATTTTGATCAGATGGGCCAATGGGCTGAGGAGTGGCAGATGGAGTTTAATTTAGATAAATGCGAGGTGCTGCATTTTGGAAAGGCAAATCAGAGCAGGACTTATAGACTTAATAGTAAGGTCTTGGGGAGTGGTGCTGAACAAAGAGACCTTGGAGAGCAGGTTCATAGGTCCTTGAAAATGGAGTTGCAGGTAGTTAGGATAGTGAAGAAGGCATTTGGTATGCTTTCCTTTATTGGATGTAGCATTGAGGATAGATCTTGGGAGGTCATGTTGCGGTTGTACGGTACATTGATTAGGCCACTTTTGGAATACAGTGTGCAATTCTGGTCTCCCTTCTATACGAAGGATGTTGTGAGATTTGAAAGGGTTCAGAAAAGACTTACAAGAGTGTTACCAGGGTTGGAGGGTTTGAGCTATCCGGAGAGGTTGAATAGGCTGGGACTGTTTTCTCGGGAACATCGGAGGCTGAGGGGTGACCTCACAGAGGTTTATAAAATTACGAGGGACATGGATAAAGCAAATAGACAAGGTCTTTTCTCCAGGATGATGGAGTCCAAAACTAGAGAGCATAGGTTTAATGTGAGAGGGGAAAGATATAAAAGGCATCTAAGGGGCAATCTTTTCATGCAGAGGGTGGTGTGTGTATGGAATTGAGCTGCCAGAGGAAATGGTGGACGCTGGTGCAAGTAGAACATTTAAAGGGCATTTAGATGGGTATATGAATAAGAAGGGTTTAGAGGGATGTGGGCCAAGTGCTGGCAAATGGGACAAGGTTATTTTGGGATAATGGGTCAGCATGGATGAGTTGGACCGAAGGGTCTGAGTCTGTGGTGTACATTGCTATGTATGACCCAGGGCCTTTTGTACATACACATTTTCTAACCACTTACCATTTCAGAAATACACTGCATTTGTGTTCCTCCTACTAAAGCAGATAACCTCACATTTTTCCATGTTATACTCCAGCTGTCATGTTCTTTCCCACTCATGTTAACCCTGTCCTAATCCTACTGAAGTACTTGGTGTCGTCCTCACTACACATATTCCTATTTAGTTTTGTAATATTGACAAATCTGAAAATATCACATTTGGTCTGCACCTCCCAATCTTTGAGATATTTTGTGAATATCTAGGACTCAGGTCCTTATCCTGTGGTAGCTCATTAGTACACCCTGTCAGAGTGGCAATGGAATGGACACCAGCAGATGGATAAAGAAGAAAGGTCCCAATGATTGAAAACCTGAGAAAGTACTCTTATGGAGGTCCTTCCAGAGTGTGCCACCACACGGGCTGCAAGGAAAGAGATTACAATGGATCAGCCAATGACAAAGTCTTGTTGTCTATTGTCCTGCATAGGATTGGTGGAACTAAGTTAATATACATGATGATGAAGTAAACAAGTAGATGAATAACATTTTGGTTTACTGGAATCATATACGACAGTTACCGCTAATGTAAAGAAACAATTTTAAGAAAGAAACAAAAAAATTTCAACCTTTATCAATGTGGCCATGGAAGGACAGTGAAGAATTTGCACTGTGATTCAATGCTCCGATCCTGATGCTACACTGTTATGGAGACACAACACTTTTGTGATGTATGTTAAAGCAGAGACTTAATTTGGACTGTCCGACTCTGAGCAATCTTTTCTCCCCCCCACTCCCTTTCCCGGGATATGGGAAACAGCCTACTTCTTCACTATCTGCTATGTTCCCATCTTCATTTGAATACCCAAATTGCAATCACAGAAGAGCGAAAACTTGGCTGCCTTGATTTTGCTAATCCAACATAAAATGTCTTCATTAAAATAATTACTTCCATGATTCGCTTGTCCTTGCATTTGTTGTGACTCCTATGTGCATAGAAAACACTCATCCTAAATTATTGTAATGAAATGACCTCACTGAATTCAGCAATTAGCATTTCTGCTGTGCATTCAAAATTAGACATTTTTGTTTGCTCCAAGAGCAATATTAATTAATGAATATTCAGAGATTTTCTGCACTTCTTTACTTATGTTGCATGATGCTATGGATTAAAATCATATGTGATAGACATTATGTTGTGTATTTTGCATGTTAAAAATGTTTTTAAACACTTAAAAGAGCTTCAGTAAAATGACCCAGAGGAGTTAGGGAGTGTTTAAAATTTATTACAAAGTTGCCTGTTTTGCCGGTGGTGTCAGGAAGATTAATGAAGTAGTAGAAAGGGTGTAATCAGTTATGATGATGCTTGACCTGGAGGATAATCGTGGTCATGTGATAGATACTGCAGTATAATCATTTTATTTTTTTCTAACAGATAACAAGCCCATAGTCTGGAAATTACTTTGAGCAATGAGCACTTAATGCAGTTATATCAGATTCCCTTCACTCTCTCTTTGCTGCTTTAATAGAGACATTAACCTATTTAATTAAAATAGACCACCTCTTTCAATAGAGAAAAGACAAATTTGTATGAGTTTATTCTAGGTTTGTAAGCTTATATCCTGAGTACATGTCAGTAACCTAAGTTTTGTCTAGCATTTAACATAATAGTACTTTTTGTTTTGTCCCTCTAAAATTCCTATTGATTTTTCTATCTTATTCTCCTTTCTCAAAGACAATGACTGAAAGCTTCATAGTTACCAGACCCTCCAGTATTTTGCTTAAGTGGCTATTCTTCATGTGTGGATTTAGTCAACATGTGCAAAAGGCTACTCCATCTTATGGGACATCGTAATCAAATCCTCCTTAGACACCTATTGATCAGTAGCAGGAACTGTTTCTTGTCTTACCTTTGTAAGTACTGGTAACTAGAAATAAAGTACTCCAGAAGAAGGAAGCAGAAATCGCTGAAAAAATCTCAGAGGTCTGACAGCATCTATGGAAATAAAGCAAAGCTTTTGGGTCCAGTGACCCTTCTTCAGAATACCCTGGCTGAGAGCAGAGACCTCATTAAGGAATTGAGGATATTCCTGGTCTCTGTGCCTGTGTGCTATAATAAGTGTAAAGCTGCCTACTCAACCATAAAAGGATCTTTCCAAATGTAATAGCGAATTGCTTGGTACATGAGTCTTAAATGTTTTGATTTCCTTTGAAAACATCTTTTGTTTCTCCTCCTCCTTTTATCCATAGATATTTATTTTGAAAGATTATTTTGTGTTGGAAAAATCCTATCATGTATTTGTACTCTGTTATGATATCTATATTAACTTTGTCCCAAAATGCACACTGCGTCATTAAGTATTTTTACATTAACTCCAGAAGGCAGTTTATTTTTAAGTTCATGAAGAGCTATTTGAATATTGAACACAAACAAAGGTGAGGCTTCAAAACAGAAAAACAAAGTATTCAAATTAATTATATTGTTCTTGCTTGTCCATATTGTTTTTAATAGAAACCTGGAAAGTAGGAGCAGGTGTAAGTCATCTGACCTTTCAAACCTGCTCCCCCTTCAATATGATCATGGCTGATCATTCAATAGCAAATCTGTTTCCCCTTTCTCTCCATAACCTTCAACACCTTTAACCCTAAGTCCTCCTTCTTGAAAATGTTCAGAGTTCTGGCCTCAACTGCTTTTTGTGGCAGAGAATTTCACAGGCTCACTGCTCTGGGTGAAGAAATTTCTCCTCGTCTCAGTCTTAAATGCCTACCCTGTAACCTTAAACAATAACCCTATGTTCTGGACTTCCCTGTCATTGGCACCATCCTCCCTGTGTTTAAATAAAATCAAAAGAACTGTGAATGCTGGAAATCAGAAACGAAAGCAAAATTGCTGGAAAAGCTCAGCATCTTTGGATAAAACAGAGAGTTAACGTTTCAGGTTTAGTGACCCTTCTTCAGAAGCTTCCTGTGTTTACCCTGTTAAAATTTTCGAAGTTTCTATGAGATTCCTCCACATTCTTCTGAACGCCAGTGATTATAGCCCTAACAAATCCAATCTCTGTTCACATGTCAGTCCTTTCATCCCAGGAGGAGTGTCAAACAAGTTGTAGACTAAAGAAATAGACTGGGAGAATGACTAGATGTGCTGTTTTCACCTATGGCATTCTGGCATCGCTGGTTGGGCCAACATTTACTGCCCATCCACAGTTGTCTTTGAGAAGGTGGTAGTAAGTTGTTTCTTGCAAATTAAAATGCTGCAACCTATTTTGCCATCTCACAGGCTCATGCGTTTTTTTTTTAGATTTTCTACAGTTTGGAAACAGGCCCTTTGGCCCAACCTGTCCACACTGACCCTCCGAAGAGTAACCCACCCAGACCCACTACCCTCTGACTAATGTACCTATCACAATGGGCAATTTAGCATGCCCAATTTACCTAACCTGCACATCTTTGGACTGTGGGAGGAAACCGGAGCACCCGGAGGAAACCCACTCAGACACGGGGAGAATGTGCAAACTCCGCACAGCCCAAGGCTGGAATCAACCCTGGGACCCTGGTGCTGTGAGGCAGCAGTGTTAACCACTGAGCCCCAGCATGGCCTTTCAGCCCATTATATTCCTGCCAGTCATTAAAGATCTGACTGCACTAGCTCCATTTGTCAGCTTTTGGCTCACAAACCTACATCAATGCAATGTATATCTAGATACTGCTTTACTGTTATTCATTCGGATGCAATGCCTCAGCATGCCATGCTCCGTGTTAGTACCAATGACATAAATGGAAGTAGCAAAGACATACTGTCAAGTGATTCTTTATTTATTTAATATATTATCTCTTGTACCTAGGTACAGTGAAGAGTAAATAATGTTGCTACCTTGGATTATAGAATAAATTACTGAATAAATTGTTTAAATGGTTCATTCCTGAATAAATTAATATTAAATTGATGTTACTAAAACTGAAACAACTTCAAAGGTTCATCTTTCCCTCTCTATAGTTTTCACTCTCTTTTCTTCTCCAGTCACTGCCATCTGAAATCGTCCTGCACGGGCACTCTGCATCCACTAACTCCGAGCTGGAAATGGTCATGCCGTGTGGGTCCCACACCTCCTCTGACATCGTCCTGGCTCTGAGCCGACCGATGGGGTCCTGGCTCATCCTTTGATGCCGCCACCTGAGATGCAGTGGCAATGGAGCTACACGGGGCTCCGGCCTCCCGCAGGAGGACAACAAGAAAAAGTCCCAGAGCAATGTTACTGAGCTGGAAAGACAATGATGAAGCCATGTGGATATAGTCAAACCTGCTGCAGAAGCTGTGAGCAACTGAGCTTCGCACTCAGGAGCCAAATGCCACCGCCATCTTGGAAGTCATGGCCTTGGTACCAGTTAGGTGCTAACTAAAAAGCAAGATCTCAAAGATAATAAAATTGAAAGTCACTATAGTGCAGGTGGACTCATGGCTGCACATTCATTGGAGAGAGACAACTGAAGGTGGGTTTAACTTGAGGGTCACCACGCCTCAGGGGAGGGGTGAGATTGAGCAGATGGTACCTTCATGATGACTTCAACTGAAGTAAATGACTACCTTCTCATGAGTAATAATCTCTGGATTATTATCTGAGCCATGTGCAAATTGGCATTACATGAATAAAATTTGAATAGTGAATGCTTGGCTCAAAGACTGGTGTTGGAGAAGTGGGTTTCAGTTCATAGAACGCCGTGTGTGCGGCACGGTGGCACAGTGGTTAGCACCGGGTTCAATTCCCGCCTCAGGTGACTGACTGTGTGGAGTTTGCATGTTTTCCCTGTGTCTGCGTGGGTTTCCTCCGGGTGCTCTGGTTTCCTCCCACAGTCCAAAGATGTGCGGGTCAGGTGAATTGGCCATGCTAAATTGCCCGTAGTGTTAGGTGTAGGGGTATGGGTGGGTTGCGCTTCGGCGGGTCGGTGTGGACTTGTTGGGCCGAAGGGCCTGTTTCCACACTGTAAGTAATCTAAAAAAAACACTGGCACCAGTACTGGAAAGTAGGATCTCTACAACTGGGATAGTCCATTGGGCAATGTGTTTTCACAAGCCACATAATGAAGGAATTAAGCAGGGCTTTGGACTGAAAAAAGTGCCGTGAGGGAAATACGTACATAACTTGACAGCACACACTGAAGTAAACAAATATGATCTGATAGACAATAAAGAGATATGAGTCAAAGCATATGGTGCTGGGAAAGAACAGCAGGTCGAGCAGCATCCGAGGAGCAGGAGAATCGATGTTTTGGGCATAAGCCCCTCATCAGGAATGAGGCTTGTGGGTTAAGGGGGCTGAGAGATAAATGGGAGGCATGTGGGGCTGGGGGGAATGTAGCTGGGAATGCGATAGGTAGATGAAGGTGGGGGGTGAAAGTGATAGGTCAGAGAGGAGGGTTCAGCAGATAAGAGGGAGGGAAGATGGACGGGCAGGACTGTTCAAGAGAGTGATGCCAAGATGTATGGTTGGATATGGGATAAGGTGAGGGGAGGGAAAATGTAGAAAATGGTGAAATCCACATTGATCCCATGTGGTTGATGGTCCCAAGGCAGAAGATGAGGCATTCTTCCTCCAGGCGTCAGACGGTTAGGATTTAGTGATGGAGGAGGCTCAGGACCTACATGTCCTTGGCAGAGTGAGGGGAGGTAAAGTGTTGAGCACAGGGGGGTGGGTTGGTTATTGCAGATGACCCAAAGATGTTCTCTGAAACATTCCGCAAGTTGCCGTCCTGTCTCCCCAATGTAGAGGAGTTACATCAAGAGCAATGGACACAGTAGATGACATGCATGGAAGTATAGGTGAAATTCTGTTGGATGAGGAAGGATCCTTTTGGATCTTGGAGGGAGGTGAGGGGGGTGGTGTGGGCACAGGTTTTGCAATTCTTACAGTGGCAGGGGAAGGTACCAGGAAGGGAGGGTGAGCTGGTGGGGAGTGTGGACCTGACAGGGGAGTAGCGGAAGGAATAGTCTCTCCGTAACACAAATAGGAGTGGGGACAGAAATGTATCTCTGGTGGTGGGGTCTGTTTGTAGGTGGTGGAAATGATGGAGGATGATATGGTGTATCTGAAGGTTGGTAGGTTGGAAGGTTGGGACCAGAGGGTTTCTGTCATTGTTGCGATTGGAGGGGTGGGGTTCAAGGTAGAGTGCGGGAATTGGAGGAGATGTGCCAGAGGGCATCGTCGACCATGTGGGAGGGGAAATTGCAGTCTTTGAAGAAGGACGCCATCTGGGATATTGTAGGGTGGAACTGGTCCTCCTGGGAGCAAATGTGGTGGATGCAAAGCAGTTAGGAATAAGGGATAGCATTATTAAAGGGGGCAGAGAGGGAGGAGATGCAGTCCATGTAGCTGTGAGAGTCGGTGGGTTTGTAGTAAATGTCTGTATTGAGTTGGTCGCTGGAAATGGAGATGGAGAGGTCCAGGAAGGGGAGGGAGGTGTCTGAGATGGTGAAGGTAAATTTGAAGTCAGGGCGGAAGGTGTTTGTGAAGTTGATGAACTGTTCAACCTCCTCTTGGGAGCACGAGGTAGCGCCGATTTAGTCATTGATGTAGAGAAGGAAAAGGTGGCACTGGTGCTGGAAGATGAACTATTCCATGTACCCGATGAAGAGGCAGGCATAGCTGGGCCCATGCAGGTGCCAATGGTTACCCCTTTGGTTTGGAAGAAGTGAGAGGATTGGAAGGAGAAATTGTTGAGGGTGAGGACCAGCCAATTGAATGAGAGTGTCAGTGGAAGGGTACTGGTGGGGTCAACAGGAGATGAAGAAACGGAGGGCTTGGGGGCCTTTGTCATGGCGGATAGATGTGTACAGGGATTGGATGTCCATGGTGATGAAAAGGCACTCTGGGCCGGGGAAACAAAATCATGGAGGGTGTGGGTGGTGTCCTGAATGTAGGTGGGGAGTTCCTGGAGAAGGGGGATAGGACAGTGTCAAGGTATGCAGAGAAACGCTCAGTGGGGCAGCAGCAGGCTGAGAGAATGGGTCGACTGGGACAGTCAGGTTCTTCCTCTCACAGCCAACGCAGCCAATACCCTTCCACTGACACTCTCACCCTCAACAATTTCTTCTTCCAATCCTCCCACTTCCTCCAGATGAAAGGGGTAGCCATAGGCATCCACATGGGCCCCAGCTATACCTGCCTCTTTGTCAGGTACATGGAACAGTCCGTCTTCCGCAGTTACACCGGCACTATCCCCCACCTTTTTCTCCATTACATCGATGACTTTATTGGCGCCACTTCGTGCTCCCTTGAGGAGGTTGAACAGTTCAGCAATTTCACAAACACCTTCCACCCAACCTCAAGTTCACCTGGACCATCTCAGACACCTCCCTCCTCTTCCTGGCCGTCTCCATCTCCATTTCCAGTGACCAACTCAACATGGACA
Organism: Hemiscyllium ocellatum; assembly: GCF_020745735.1. Classification (NCBI taxonomy): domain Eukaryota; kingdom Metazoa; phylum Chordata; class Chondrichthyes; order Orectolobiformes; family Hemiscylliidae; genus Hemiscyllium; species Hemiscyllium ocellatum. Next base: position 99,654,049 of record NC_083404.1, on the reverse strand, counting down.
TCCATTACAAACCCGACTCCCACAGCTACTTAGACTAAACCTCCTCCCACCCTGATTCCTGTAAAAATGCTATCACTTACTCCAAGTTCCTCTGCCTCCATTGCATCTGCTCCCAGGAGGACCAATTCCACCAGAGAACATCCCAGATGGCCTCCTTCCGCAAAAACTGCATTTTCCCCTCCCATGTAGTTGATGATGCCCTCCAGTGCATCTCTTGCACATCCAGCACCTCCGCCCTCAATCCCCACCCCTCCAATTGCAACAAGAACAGAACCCCTCCCCCCAGTCTTCACCTTCCACCTTACCAACCTCTGGATACATCGCATCATCCTCCGCCATTTCTGCCACCTACAAACAAACCCACTAGAGATATATTCCACCCCCACCCAATCTGTGTTTCATAGAGACCATTGTCTCCAGGACTCCCTTGTCAGGACCAGGCAATCCCCCCACCAACCAACACTCCCCTCCTAGCCCCTTCTCTTGCCACTGCAAGAAGTGCAAAACCTGCACTCACATCACCCCACCCCCTCACCTCTATCCAAGGCCCAAAAGGATCCTTCCACATCCAACAGAAGTTCACTTATGCGTCCATACACATCATCTACCGTATCCATTGCACCTGACGTGGTTTCCTCTACATTGGGGAGACAGGACACCGACTTGCAGATCGTTTCAGAGAACATCTCTGGGCCACCTGCAATAACCAACACCACTGCCCTGTGGCTGAACACTTTAACTCCCTTTCCCACTCCGCCATGGTCATGCAAGTCCTGGGCTTTCTCCAATGCCAAAACCTAACCACCCAACACCTGGAGGAAGAAAATCTCATCTTCTGCCTTGAGACCCTCCAACCACATGAGATAAATGTGGATTTCACCAGTTTCCCCACTTCCCCTCCCCCACCTTTCCCCAGTCCAATCTTCCAAGTTGGCACCGTCCTCTTGAATAATCCTGCCTGTCAATGAGGAGGTTGAACAGTTCATCCACTTTACCAACACCTTCCATCCCGACCTCAAATTCACCTGGACTGTCTCAGACTCCTCCCTCCCCTTCCTGGACCTTTCCATTTCTATCTCGGGCGACCGAATCAACACAGACATTTACTATAAACCGACTGACTCCCACAGCGACTTAGACTACACCTCCTCCCACACTGCCCCCTGTAAAAATGCCATCCCATATTCCCAATTCCTTCGTCTCCGCTGCATCTGCTCCCAGGAGGACCAGTTCCAATACGTACAACCCAGATGGCTTCCATCTTCAAAGACCGCAATTTCCCCCCAGACGTGATCGACGATGCCCTCCACCGCATCTCCTCCACTTCCCGCTCCTCCGCCCTTGAGCCCCGCCCCTCCAAATGCCACCAGGACAGAACCCCACTGGTTCTCACCTACCACCCCACCAATCTCCATATACAGCGTATCATCCGCCGTCATTTCCGCCACCTCCAAACGGACCCCACCACCAGGGATATATTTCCCTCCCCTCCCCTATCAGCGTTCCGAAAAGACCACTCCCTCCGTGACTCCCTCGTCAGGTCCACACCCCCCACCAACCCAACCTCCACTCTTGGCACCTTCCCCTGCAACCGCAGGAAATGCAAACCTTGCGCCCACACATCCTCCCTTACTTCTCTCCAAGGCCCCAAGGGATCCTTCCATATCCGCCACAAATTCACCTGCACCTCCACACACATCATCTATTGCATCTGCTGCACCCGATGTGAACTCTTCTATATTGGGGAGACAGGCCGCCTATTTGCGGAATGTTTCAGAGAACACCTCTGGGACACCCGGACCAACCAACCCAACCATCCCGTGGCTCAACACTTTAACTCCCCCTCCCACTCCACCAAGGACATGCAGGTCCTTGGACTCCTCCATCGCCAGACCATAGCAACACGATGGTTGGAGGAAGAGTGCCTCATCTTCCGCCTAGGAACCCTCCAACCACAAGGGATGAACTCAGATTTCTCCAGTTTCCTCATTTCCCCTCCCCCCACCTTGTCTCAGTCAAATCCCTCAAACTCAGCACCGCCTTCCTAACCTGCAATCTTCTTCCCGACCTCTCCGCTCCCACCCCACTCCAGCCTATCACCCTCACCTTGACCTCCTTCTACCTATCGCATCTCCAATGCCCCTTCCCCAAGTCCCTCCTCCCTACCTTTTATCTTAGCCTGCTGGACACACTTTCCTCATTCCTGAAGAAGGGCTTATGTCCGAAACATCGAATCTCCTGTTCCTTGGATGCTGCCTGACCTGCTGCGCTTTTCCAGCAACACATTTTCAGCTCGTGCCTGTCAATTTTCCTTCCCACCTATCTGCTTCACCTTCCTCTCTGACCTATCGCTTTCACCCCCCCACCTTCATCGACCTCTTGCATTCCTAGCTATTGTACACCCAACCCCAACCCCTCCCATTTAACTCTCAGCCCCCTTGACCGACAAGCCTCATTCCTGATGAAGGGCTTAAGCCCAAAACTTCAATTCTCCTGCTCCTTGGATGCTGCCTGACATGCTGCGCTTTTCCAGCACTACAGTCTTCGATTCTAATGTCCAGCATCTGCAATCCTCACTTTTTCCTATTAAAGAGTCATGACTGCCAGACGCATTCTGTATGTTGAATGTTATATGATATTCGAAAAGAATAGGGAGCTAGGTAAAGGTAGTAGAATAGCGCTTCATCACAAAGAGTGAATAGTTAAAAATGAGTTGGTTTCGGGGATTAGGGTGTAGAATTGATTTGGGATGAGATAAGATAAAACAGAGGAAAGTGTGAGTGGTCTACAGGCCTTAGAGAGTGACTGCAATGTAGGAAGAAATGGACTAAAAGAAATATTGAGTGCTTGTGATGAAGGATTCTTGTAGTCATGGGTGAGTTTAATCTCTGTCTAGTAATTTACATGCATTACTAATAATAGCCTTGATGAGGACAGATTCTTCAACTGTCTTGAAGAATTCTTTCAAGGTAGTTTCTTAGGGCAACACATTTCAGAATGAATGTGCAGGCTATACGAGACTTGGTATTGTGTAATCTAACAGATTCATTCATTATTTCAGAGGGGAGGCATGTCTCGGTAGCAGCAATCATAATTTGATTGAATTTTACATCTAATTCAAAACAGAGAAGTGCATGTCAAAGATTAATATTTTAAATATAAATGCGAAAGTGCATGGCAAGGACAGCACCAGACAGAACTACAAATGTGCTGCAAGCCGGTAAAGCTACAAAACGTAAATAGTTGAGTGGCAGACAGCACAAACAGCAAATCATAGACAGAGACAAGTGTTTGCACAGCCAACACATCGGACCTAAACGTCGAAGTCCACACATATTCAGTCCTCAATGGGTGGACAATTAGCAAACTTAGGGACGCTCCACAAATAACCCAATCCTCAATGTTGAGGCAGCCCAACACAATGGGGCAAAAGATAAGGTTGTTGCAGTTGCAACAATCTTCAGCCAGAAGTGCCAAGTGGATGATTCATCTTGGACCTTGTCTGAGGTCTCCAGTCACGCAGATACCTGTCTTCAGCTCATTTGACTCACTCCACAAAATATCAAGAAGTGGCTAAAGCATGTGATATTACAAGGACAATGGGTTCTGACAACAGTCTGGGAATAGAACTGAAAACCAAAAAAAAACAATCTGGCCTTATTCTCTAGCAGCCATGGATACATTGACCACAGGACTAGGAGAAGTCCTTATTCAGTGTAAACTGAGAGAACATGAAAACCATTGCATTTTACACTGAGACATTTGACAAAAATTGAACAGAAGCATGTGCACAGACAAAAGAAAGGTTTGTGCTAATGGCAAAGTGAAAAGTGCATAGACTATCTCATGGGACTGAAATTTCAGGTTGAGACAGACTACAAGTCATTGGTAGTATTATTGGGATCAAAAGAATCTCAAAGATATCTCTATACATATATACCTTAGGCAGATGAGATGACAATATGGTGTAGCCTGAGTTTCTGACAAAAGGCAAATTACAGCTGACATATTCTTAACAGCAGCAGTGCATTAGCTGAAAAATAAAAGCTTATTTTTGTAGAAGCAGAGTCTGCATCAATAACCGTACTTTAGCAGCAACTGAAAGTAAATTCAGATGAATTTGTGCAGCTCAATAACGCGACCAACCTTGCACTAAGGTCAGACAACTCTGTCTGCAAGGATGGTTGAAATATCATCCCGCATGCTAAGTGCTGAAAAGATACCATGAACAAAGAAGAATTCTTGTCAGTTGCAGAAGATTTATTACTGAATGACCATAGAGTAATTCTGCTACTGTTGATACAAAGAGAAATCCGACAGAATCTCTGTGGGCAGCATCTAACTATCACAATGGACAGAGTAGTAGCATAACAATCATTGTGGTGGTCAGGCATACCCAAAAAAAAGACAGGATTACAATTTGTTCCGCCAAACAAGTGCTAAACATAGCCAAATGCCTACAGAGATAATGTTTTCATTAAGAGTTCTGCGAAAGCGATGAGAAAAACTGTAAGAGGATTTGTTTGATGTTAGAGGAAGATCTATTTTGGTCTAATTCAAACATAAGAGTTAGCCACCCAGCCCCTTTGAACTCAGGCCTTCTTCAGAACTCTGAAGAGTCATTCCAGACTTGAAATGTTAACTGCATTTCTCTTTCACGGATGCTGCTTAACCACCTGAGTTTACACAAGAACATGAGAACTAGGAGCAGGAGCAGGCCTTCTGGCCCTTCGAGCCTGCACCGCCATTCAATAAGATCATGGCTGATCTTTTCATGGACTCAGATCCACTTACCCACGCGCTCACTGTATCCCTTAATTCCTTTGTTGTTAAAAAAAACTACCTTAGCTTTAAAAACGTTTATTGAAGCAGCACAACCTTCACTGGGCAGGGAACTCCATAGATTAACAACCATCTGGATGAAGAGATTGCTTTTTTTATAGATCTTCAGCATCTACAGTAATTTGATTTTATTAAAGGGACTTGTGACACTGAGGAACAATAAAGAAATTAGTTTTGGTAAGGAGGTAGTGTTTGGTAGAGGGTAGGATTTAAGGTTGATTAATGCTCAGGTCCAGACGAGTTGCACCCCAGTGTGTAGTACAAAGTAGCAAATGTAAATAATAATTTAAACAGAGAAGAAGGGGGAGCCTGGAGAATTATAGATTTATAAGCTATGCAATAAGAAAAATATAAGAATACTTTATACAGAAGATAGAAGAGTTGAATTGGGCAGAGTAGACATGCTTTATGAAAAGGAAATTAAGTTTTCTGAACCTGTTGGAGTTTTTGTGAGGACGTTACTCAAAAGGAGAAGCAAGTTTAAGAAAGCTTTTTACAAGATCTCACAAAGGAGCTCAAAACAAAATTGAATTATGGGTGGCATGGTGGCACAGTGGTTAGCACTGCTGCCTCACAGCGCCAGAGACTGGGGTTCAATTCCTGCCTCGGGCGACTGACTGTGTGGAGTTTGCACGTTCTCCCCGTGCCTGTGTGGGTTTCCTCCGGGTGCTCCGGTTTCCTCCCACAGTCCAAAGATGTGCAGGTCAGGTGAATTGGCCATGCTAAATTGCCCGTAGTGTTAGGGGCAGGGGTAAATGTAGGGGAATAGGTCTGGGTGGATGGCAGGTCGGTGTGGACTTGTTGGGCCAAAGGGCCTGTTTCCACACTGTAAGTAATCTAAGCTAAAATTAGAATGTATGAGATTAGGAGAAATATATTTGTATGGATTGAAAATTAATAAACAGACAGAAAACATTTTCAGGATGGCAGTAGGATGCTGTGAGGGCCAGAGCTCAGGTCTCAGCTGTTCATAATCTATATAAATGATTTGGATGTGGGACCAATTGTGATATTTTTACATTTGCTGATGATATAAGACTTGATGAGAATGTGAGTTGTGAGGAAGATGCATAAAGGTTTGCTGGGGACTTGGAGAAACTAAGTGAATTGGCAAGGGCATGGGAGGTGGCCTATAAAATCATAGAGATGTACAGCATAGAAACAGACCCTTCAGACCAACACAACCATGCCGACCAGATATCCTAACCTACCCTAGTACCATTTGCCAACACGTGGCCTTTATCCCTCTAAATCCTTCCTATTCATATACCATTCAGATTAAATGCTGCAATTGTACCAGCCTCTATCACTTCCTCTGGAAGCTCATTCCATACATGCACCACCCTCTACATGAGAAAGTTACCCCTTAGGTTCCTTTTATATCTTTCCCCTCTCACTTTAACCCTATGCTCCCTAGTTCTGGACTCCCCCGGCCCAGGGAAAAGACCTTGTCTATTTATCCTATCCATGTCCCTTGTGATTTTGTAAACTAAATGGGAAGCTGTTGACTTTGCCGAGAAAACACACAAAAAAAGGCTATTTGTTAAATTGTGAGAGGTAGAGACTTTCAGTGTTCAAAGGAACCTGTCTGTTCTTGTACAAGAGTCACTGAAAACTAACATTTACAGAGACAAATTAAATATTGCCCTTCATTGCAAGGAGATCTGAGTACAGAAATAAAGGTGACTTGTTACAATTGTATTGAGCTTTGGTGAGACTGCACATAGAGTACGGTGTGCTGTTTTGGTCTCTTTACCATGCTTACCATAGTGGGAGTGAAACAGAGCTTCAGCAAACTAATACCCAGACTAACAGATTTGACTCATGAGGAATGTTTGAGAAAACTGAACCTCTATTCTCTGGGGTTTCAAAGAATGAGAGGTGATCTCCTTGAAACTTATGAAATTCTGAAAGGATATGACTGTGTAGGTGTAGGTCGGATATTTCCCCGGGTCTGGAAAGCTTAAAGTCAGGGGACTTAATCTTAGGATAAGGAGTAGGCCATTTTAGACTAAGATGAGGAAGAATTTCTTCATTCAGAGGATGGTGAATCTTTGGGATTCGTACCTCAGAGGGCTGTAGAAGCTCAATCAGTTAGCATATTTGAACAAAAGTTGATATATTTTTGGGGCATAATTACATTAAGTGTACTGTCGAAAAGGGGTATTAAGGTAGATGAACAGCCACGATTTAATCCCATGGCAGAAGAGGCTCAATAAACTGAATAGTCTATTCATTTTTCTCTGTTCCTAGATGCACACTTGGAGTAAATTGTTGCAGTAAATTGCTGAAGTAAGTTGTTGAAGTAATTCTATCCCTCAAAATCTTTTTCTTCAAAGGGACCAGATTGAATTTGATTTGGTCATTTCATGTGTGCCAATTTCTCTGTTAGTGTTACTTTATTATCCATGAATTTCTAGGTATATCTTCCAAGTAGCTGTTTTAAAATTTCCTTTGAATAGCATACTCTTAAATTGTCTTGATTTACCCCTTTTACCAGTTGCTCATTAGATTCTAGTCATTACTCTGAGTCACTGGTGAGATAGCTGTATTGGGATTTTCTTTCAGCACTGTGGTCCAGATTGAATGTTTTTGAAGTCTGGTTTTCTGACTCTGTATGCCTCCACTTCATCCAGGGAGCTGTCTTGGAATTCTTCACTGCCTCTTCCCGAGTAATGCAACTTTAGTGCCATATTTTGCAGGTCTGACTTTTCAATCTTCTTTAAAGTTATTATTCAAAAGTTTCCTTCATTCTTCACTTCTGCCATCATGCCATTTGGTAGGAATTACTGGCACTCACTGTGTGATACATTTAATTATGTAGCTCAGAGAAAATAAATGGTTTAAATGATAATTATTGTATTTTTAGGAAATAAATAAAATTTAACAAATCTGATTCCTGTACGGAAGTCCTAGCCTAATTCTCTCTCTGAAGATCTCTGTCTCCCATTTGATTTCTTCCATCATCACAGTGGGAGGTTTTGCTCCCACAGTCCCTGGCGTTAAGCTTTTAAAACTCCCCACGACCTTCCGGACACCACCCACACCCTCCACCTCCTCCATGACTTTCCTTTTCCAGGCCCTCAATGCCTCATCTTCACCATGGACATCCAATTCCTGCACATGTCCATCCGCCAAACCCTCTGTTTCTTCCTCTCTCACCAAAACAACCAGTACCCCTCCACCGACACACTCATTCGTTTGGTGGAACTGGTCCTCACCCTTAACAGCTTTTGCTTCAAATCCTTCCACTCCCATCAGACCAAAGGGATAGCCATGGGCATCCGCATGGGCCCCAGCTATGCCTCTCTCTTCGTAGAATACATTGAATAGTCCATCTTTTGCAGTTACACTGGCACCATCCCCCACCTTTTCCTCCACTACAATGATGACTGTATTGGGGCCACCTTGTGCTCCCACTTCATTAACTTCACAAACACCTTCTGATCTGACTTTAACTTCATCTGGCCAATCCCAGATACCTCCCTCCCCCTCCTGGACCTCTCTGTCTCCATTTCCAGGTGTCCAACTCAGCATGGAAATCTATTTCAGACTCACCCATTCCCATTGATACCTGGGTTACACCTCCTCCCAAACCAGTCTCCTGTAAAAACGTGATCCCCTACTCCCAATTCCTCTGCCTCCCCCGTATCTACTACCAGGAGGAGCAATTCCACTCTATCCCAGATGGCCTCCTATTTCAAGGACTGCAATTTCCCCTCCCATGTCATCAACAATGCCCTCCAGTACGTCTCCTCCACCTCCCACCTCAGCCCTCAATCCCACCCCTCCAACTGCAACAAGGATTGACTCCCCAGTCCTCACCTTCCATCCCACTAATCTCTGACTATAAAGCATTATCATCTGCCATTTCCTCCACCTACTATCAGACCCCACCACTAGAGATATATTTCCCTCCCCACCACTATCTGTGTTCCACAGAGACCATTCCCTCTGTGACTCCCTTGTTAGGTCCACTACTCCCCACCAACCCACCCTTCACAGCTGGCATCTTTCCTTGCCACCGCAATACGTGCAAAACCTGTGCCCACACCTTCTCCCTCATCTCTGTCCAAGGCCACATAGGATTTTTTCACATCCAGGAGAGGTTTTCCTGCATATCTAAACACCTCATCTACTGTGTCCATTGCTCTCGATGTGGTCTCCACTATATCGGGGATACAGGACACCAACTTGTGGAATGATTCAGGGACCATCTCTGGGACACACATACCAAATAACCCCAACACCCTGTGGCTGACCCTCACACTCTGCCAAGCACATGCAAGTCCTGGGCTTCCTCAACCACCAAATCTAAGACGACTGGAAGAAGACTGTCTCATCTTCTGCTTTGAGACCCTCCAACCACTCAGCATAAACATTGACTTCACCAGTTTCTTTACCTTCCCTCCCCCACCTCATCCGAGATCCCACCCTCCAACTTGGCACCACCCTCTTGACCTGTCCTATCTGTCCCTCATCCTCCCCACCTACCCACTCCATCCTCTCCTCCGACCTATCACTATCACCCCTCCATCTAATTCTACCTTATTGCCTTTCCAGCTACCTTCTACTAACCCCCACCATTTCACTTCCCCACATTCCTGATGAAGGGCTTATAGAGTCATAGAGTCATAGAGATGTACAGCATGGAAACAGACCTTTCAGTCCAATATGTCCGTACTGACCAGATATCCCAACCCAATCTAGTCCCACCTGCCAGCACCCGGCTCATATCCCTCCAAACCCTTCCTATTCATATACCCATCCAAATGTCTCTTAAATGTTGCAATTGTACCAGCCTCCACCACTTTCTTTGGCAGCTCATTCCATACATGTACCACCTTCTCGGTGAAAAAGTTGCCCCTTAGGTCTCTTGCCGGAAATGCTGACTCTCCTGCTCCTCAGATGCTGCCTGACCTGCTGTGCTTTTCCAGCGCCACACTTTTTAACTCTGATCTCCAGTATCTGCAGTTTTCACTTTCTCCTATTAACCTTTTCAAACCCTTATACTACATTGGCTAAGTGACTTTCAGCAGGTTTTGCCACTCCACAGTCTGATAACTGATATCAATCCTGCTCTCAACTGACATCTTCATGTCGTCCATTTCCACTGGATAGGAAGACAAGGGAAGTCCTGGCTGAGTTTTCCACTCATAACTTAGGATTGTTGAGCACAAATCTAAATCAAAACTGGTGCTTTCTGGTCTATGTGATCCAGCACCATATCAGGCAGTGCTTTTATCTGCTATATCTCTGTGGAATTCCATCACAGGATTGCTAAAAATGCTGCTTTTCATTCCTTTATCCTTGGTGTCATTTCCCTCTTCTAGACAGTGGATATTTTAGAATATTAAATGAATAGCAGTACAGGTATTGGGAAATCAAGAATTGTAAATTGCTTTATATGTGTGAAGTGCTTTGGGATGTGTGACTCTACCTGATGGATGCAGAAATCTTACAATATTATACTTAAATTATTATAACATGTTTATTGAATTAAGTTTATTTTTAATCACAAATTAAAGAAATCATGAAATTAGTTGAAAAGAAGACATCTGCCTAAAATGCATGATGTTTTCTAGTGGTTAAAACAATCTTGCACAAAAGGTTGCAACCATTTTCACTTTGGACCAGGTAGATATCTAATAATTTATAAGATCAAAAAATTTCATTATATAACTTACTTAACTTTTAACCTTCTAATCCCTTCCTGCATGTTAGAATATTTTTCATTATCAAAGACATCTGCTATTCTCATTTGAAGCTTCTTGCGTCACCTCCATTTTCTTTGACCAGCATTCACTAGGGTATATTTTCCTCCCAGCAAATAGTTACTTTAGAACTTTTTTCAGTTTAGAAATCTTTCTCACCACTAGGAATGTGTGTAAAATGTTTCTTTGAACTCATGTAGAGAATGGACAATAGCATGAAATATTGTAAAAAGAATTTGATGCATTTTGACACTGTTTGATAGCATTGAAAACCAGCATTAAGGCTGGATAAGTGGATTTATGAATATTATCTTGCATTCATTTAACAGCAATCAAAATATTTGTTCTTTGTAACAATCACTGAAGTGATAGAGCCAAATAATTCAGTTTTTAAAATGCATTATGACCGTATCTGGGTTGTCCAATTTTCCTTGCATTGACATGTATCTTTATTCCATTAAATATTGTCCAAAGGCACATTTTTTAAAAAAATTGAACAAGTTGCTGATCTTATGAGGATCAATCTGTTCACCCTGTTAGAAATTTGGCTGGATTAATAATTTAACAAATATGGAGGCATATGGTTTTTCACACCGCTGTATGCCAGTGTGCTCCTGACTCCCGAAGGAACATGAAGGAACATCAAAAGGAGTTATTCCCATTGAAAAGTCTATTCACATAGCAGTTGGACCAGTTGGTTCTTTATAACTTCTCTACCTCATAATAGGCATCAGTCATACAGAGCCTTGGGACACTGTAAGGCTCAGTCATTCAGAACCCTGGCTATAAGCTATAAAAATGAAAAAAAAAGTTCAAACTTCAAAATCCATTAAGTGCAATTCAAACATTAATTATAATCAGAAAATATTTGAAAATTTGTGGTACCCCGATGTAAATTTTTTTTCAGCGAAATAATTAAGAAAAATTAACTTTGACATCGTGTATTTTTTCTTCAGCAATTCTCTCTGAAGTGACTCTTCTTCTTTGCGTCAACATAAACGTACCAGCCATGGCAAATATTTGGAGAGAAATATGGTTCTTGACTGAAAGGAAGTACTGCACGCAGATACTGTTAACGAGGAGGTTAAGCTTACATGTCTGACTCCTACCACCATCTGCTGCTGTAGACTAGATTCAAAACTGGGACCAAATCATCTCATTCTGTCAAGGTGGTAGTGATTGACAGCAGTTTAAGGTGCTGAACCTCGAAAGGCACATATACCTCTTACCATACCAAAAGATAATAAATAAGACCACAGTGTGGATTACAAATCGTTAACATGTATAGTACTTCACAGAATTTATACTGAATATCTTAACAATTAAAGCAATAAATGCACTTTTGATTCATTACACAAATAAATGTACAAGCCACTCCATGTGCTACATCACCCCCCCCTCACATTGGGGTGACTTTGTGTGCAAGCTCTTCTATCCCAGTTGGAGTCTGGTGAGGCGAGGAGGGGAGGAGTTGCAAAATGCACTGGTCTCAAATTTCAGAGCCCATTTTTCTCACACTTCACAGACATTTAAACCTCAAAATCAGCGAGCAGAAAACATGTGAACATTGTGGCTAGAAGTGCATATTGGTCTCAGGAAACAATAGAAAACACTGAAAAGATTATTTAAATGAGGATTTTGCACCTCTTCCAAGTTCTGACTTGCTCCAAGCTGGACTCGCGCAGCAACAGCTGTGACACCTGGCAGACAGGGCCCTTTGCCAGTAATATTTGAACGAACATGCAAAGCTGACAGGTTGGTTACTAGTTTGTTATTTCAGGTTGCTGGTTAACTTCTCGATATTTTGATACATACTATGATTCTGGCTTGCCTGCCAAAAAACACATTTTGTTGGTGTTGCAGTGTGCTTGGTTCTTTTCAAAATAGTTGAATGATAGTCACAAGTGGTTACATGGCACTGCTCAAGGCTGGATGACAGGGAGAGAGGCAATGAAGTCAGCATTAGCTGCCAGAAAAGACAGGAGAAGGTTTTGTGGACAAGGAGAACGTACCTCAGCTCAGCTTCACTGAGAAGCAATAACTGGAAACAAACCACTCCGTTACCATGGGTGCAGCAGTCTTATAGCATGGCAAGGAGACCTCTGTCTGTGTTTGTCAAAATCAACATGGCCTTTAGCTTTTTGGCCTCTAGCTCCTTTTAGGCTACAGCAAGTGACGTAAACAACATATCCCAGTTTGGAGCACACACTGTATCTAGGAGGTCACTAAGTCACTTTAAACCAGGAACAGCTCCATCTTTCCAATGGACATTGACACTGAATGACAGAGTTCTGTGTTTCGCCAGCTCTCTACAAGATGACATTGTCTGGCCCTACATTAACACTTGTGCTCGGTATCACCAGTTTTGATGTGCAGGCAATTTGCAAACACAGTTTGAGGGTGGCATGGTGGCACAGTAGTTAGCACTGCTGCTTCACAGCGCCAGAGACCTGGGTTCAATTCCCACCTCAGGCGACTGACTGTGTGAAGTTTGCACATTCTCCCCGTGTCTGCGTGGGTTTCCTCCAGGTGCTCCGGTTTCCTCCCACAGTCCAAAAATATGCAGGTCAGGTGAATTGGCCATGCTAAATTGCCCGTAGTATTAGGTGTAGGGGAATAGGTCTGAGTGGGTTGTGGGTCGGTGTGGACTTGTTGGGCCGAAGGGCCTGTTTCCATACTGCAAGAAATCTAAATCTCTCAGTAGTGTGGCAAAAAAAAGACTGTTTCAGCCTATGCCAGTCCTCTCCTTTAGCTTCTAACAAAGCTATAAAGTCACAGACTGGGTGAAGTATATATTCTCCAGGCTTTGCCAGACTAGGACATAACTGCAGAAAGGGTTTTCCCTCCTGTACCTGACAGATCCCCCAATTCTTTATCTCAACATCCATAGAGCTCTGTGGAATGATCCCTTGAATTGCTTCCTCAACTTGACCTCATCTCCTCCAACCTCCAACTACTCACAATTCTGCACTACTTTCCTTTCAATCCCAACTTCTTGAGGTCCCTAGCCCTCCAACCTCCACCACCCCAACCTGACTACCTTTCCCCAAACTGGTTAGTTAGGTGGTACCACAATAGTAGGCCAAGGAGCTCATCTGATTCCTATTTGTAAGGTCAGGTGCAACCAGTCCAGAGATTATAGGTATGGCTATTGGGATATTGTGGAGATATCAGCCCAGAGGCATCTTCTTACAATGAAACAATGGGACTGACAGAAGAAAATAGTTCAGCAATTTGTGGTGATGCAGACCAGTGATGAGGTCTCCCTAGTGAGTGAGCAGGAAGCAGAGAGGGAGAAGGGATTCATAGTTTTGAAGCATGAGATCCATTGAATGGACACGATGCATGCTTCTGTAGTCCATTGGACTTTGTGAGGTGTGTGGTGTGCAGTGGCATTGCTAGAGTGAATACTGGTCCTTGAATAAGGTAGCAGAGAAAATAAGTGATATATATCCTTTGCAGAGCAGAGAAAATCAATAACTTTTTTTCTCTACTGCTCTATATTAAATTTTAACCAGGAGACTGCACTGATGGAGTTGGCTATCTCAGTCTAGGGTAGTTGAGTTTGGAGGCATGGTCGCCTTTCCCAGTCAGCAGAACCATCCTTGTCACCACCTTACCCCCACTCCCCCCCCCATGCCCCACCACCAACTCCAATCCATCAACAACTCCAGGTCCTTCTAGATAAACCAAGGAGCTGCCATCTTTTTTCTGGGCCCTTACCTTTGGGATTACAGGGCCGGATTGCAGTGCGGAAGGGCAATTCATGCTCTGAAACATCTAAAGTTGTGAGCAGCAGAGGTTTAACTATTGAGCAGTGACAGGAAGGTCACAAGGTCCTGGCAGAGATGAGCATCTCATCCAGCATGATTCGAGAAGGTGGGAACGGGAGGCCAGCTGCACAATAAATGAGCTGAAGAGCAGAAGGTTACATTAGAAAAACCAACATGGAGCCAAATGGACCAACCACCATGAATTTCCCAAAGAAACACATTTCCAAAAAGGGAGAGTATTTAGCCTGGTCTATTACAACCTTCTCCTGCAATAAGTAAGGCATGTATTACCAACAATCTTGTCAAATGTTTACTGACTGTCTATCACAGTTGAAGCTGTTTTCAAGAATGTCAAATGTGAGTTGTAACAAAATTAGGATTCAACAGTGTTAAGCGTGTCAGTGTGAGGATGAGATTTGTGAAATGCTATGCATTGTGTAAATGCGTAAAGGAAGTGGGGAAGTGTTAGGAGAAGTGAGACTTTTTTTATTACAAACAAAAACAGAAGTTCCTGGTAAAGCTCAGCAGAAACTCATTCTGCAGAAGGGTCACTGGATCCGAAATGTTTACACTGTTTTCTCTCCACAGATGCTGCCAGATCGGCTGAGTTTTTCAAGCAATTTCTGTTTTTGTTTCTGATTTCCAGTATCTGCAGTTCTTTCAGTTTTTGTTGATTTTTCTTTATTCACTCATGGGATGTGGGTGTTGATGGCAGCCCACTATATATTGCCCATCTCTAGTTGCCCTTGAGAAGGTAGTGTTGAGCTGCCGTCTTGACCTTCTGTAGTCCATGTGGTGTAGGTAGACCCACAATGCCCTGAGAGAGAGAGAATTCCAGGATTTTGATCCAGCAACAGGGAAGGAATGGCAATACATTTCCATGTCAAGATGGTGAGTGAGTTGGCAGGGAATTTGCTGGGTTCTTAGCGTTTCCCATGTATTTGTTGCCCTTGTCATTCTAAATGAAAACATTTATGGGTTTGGAAGGTGCTGTCTGAAGATCTTTGCTGAATTTCTACAGTGCATCTTGTAGAAAGTACACACTGCTGTTGAATAGGTGGAGGGAGTGGGTGCTTGTGAATGTGGTGCTAATGAGATGGGCTGCTTTGTCCTGGATGGTGTCAAGCTTCTTGAGTGTTTTTGGAGCTGCATTTATCTAGGCAATGACTTGTACCTGGTAGATGGTAGACTGATTGTGGGGAGTCAGGAGGAGAGTTTCGTGACATGGAATTCCTAGCCTCTGAATTCCTCTTGTAGCCACTGTGTTTATGTAGTGAGTTTAGGTGAATTTCTGGTCAATGATAACTCCCAAGATGTTAATAATGGGAGACTTCAGTGATGGTAACACCATTGAAAGTCAGGGGGTGATGGTTAAATTGTTGTTTATTGGAGATGATCATTGCCTGGCATTTGTCTGGGATGAATGTCATTTGCCACTTGTCAGCCCTACCTGGATATTGTTTAGATCTTGTTGCATTTGAACATGGACTGTTTCACTAACTGATGAATCATGAATGGTGCAGAACATTGTAGAATTATTGGTGAACAGTCCACTTCTGATCTTACTATAGGGGGAAAGTCAATGATGAAGCAACTGAAGATGGTTGAGCCTTGGCTACTGCCCTGCGGAATTCCTGCAGAGATTTCCTGGAGGTGAGGTGATTGTTCTCCAACAACTACAATAATCCTCCTATGGACCAGGTAAGACTCCCTCCAGTGGAGAGTTTGTCCCTGATACCCATTGATTCCAGTTTTGCTAGGATTCCTCGATGCCATACTCAGTCAAATGCAGCCTTGATGTCAAGAGCTGTCACTCTCATCTCACCTTTGGAATTCAACTCTTTGTCCATGTTTGAACCAAGGCTGTAATGAGGTCAGAAGCTGAGTGGTCCTGGCAGAACCAAACTGGGGTCACTGAGCAGGTGCTGCTTGATAGTACTGTTGGTGACATGTTCCATCACTTTATTGATGATTGAGAGCAGAATGATGGGGTGGTAATTGGCTGGGTTGGATTTTTCCTTATTCTTATGTACAGGACGTACCTGGGCAATTTTCTACATTGTCAGGTGTTGTAACTGTGCTGGAACAGCTTTGCCAGAGGAGCAGCAAGTTCTGGAGCACACATCTTCAGTATTATTGCCGGAATGTTGTCAGGACCAATACCCTTCACAGTATCCAGTACCTCCAAGCATTTCTTGATTCACATGGGTTGAATTGAAATCACTAAAGGCTGGTATCTCTGTGATGCTGGGGACCACTGGAGGAGGCCAAGATGGATGATACACTTGGCATTTCTGGCTGAACATTGCTGTGAATGCCTCAGCTTTGTCTTTTGCAGATGGGCACTTCCATAGGACTCCCATTGAGGATGCGGGATTTGTGGAGCCTCCTCCTCCAGTGAGTTGTTTAATTATTCATTGCCATCATGACTGAATGTGGCAGGACTGTAGAACGCAGATCTAATCTGTTGGCTGTGGGATTGTTTAGCTTTGCCTATCACTTGTTACTTACACCATTCGTTCCTATTTGGTAAGTTCATTGGGTTGAAACCTCATTTTCAGGCATGCCCTGGTGCTGCTCCTAGCATGCCTTCTTGCACTGTCCATTGAACTAAGATTGATCCCCTGACTTGTTGATAATGGTTGAGTGGGGCATATGCCAGGCCATGAAGTTGCAGATTGTGCTGGAGTCCAATTCTGCTGCTGTCAATGGCCCACAGCATCTCATGGATGCCCAGTCTTGGGTTGCTAGACTTGGAAGTGTGAATGGAGAGCAAAAAAGGGAAATATTCTTACCTCAAAAAAATCTGATGATATTATTAAACATTTTTAAGCAGTGCAACCTTGTTTCTGGAGCTAACATCCACAAATTGGTCTCTCCTGGGATGTATTTTCATTTACAAAGGAATTGGCTCCACAAAGACAAAGTGATGTCCTTCCTCCTGTGTACTCTGTACAAGAATAGAGTGGGGAGGATTAAGCATTCCCTCCCATTATGTGTTGAAGCCTAATTCTATATCTGCAGACAGTATTCAGCTCCACTGTAAAAGGTGGTGGTTGCCTTTAAGTTTTATATCTGTTTGGAGGCCTTTTAAAGGCCTGATAGTCAGCTCCCTAAATATCAAACAAATAGCACAGGTTGCATCAACTTTAAACTTGAGTTGTCTGTTGCAGTTGACAACATGATCTTTAAAAACACATTCACAGGATGTGTTTTTCACCTGTTAGGCCAGCATTTAATGCCTGTCCCAAATTGAAGTGACCTTTTTGACCAGTTAGCGGGGCATTAGGAAGTGATTTCCAGTATTTTGACCCAGCAACAGTAGAGGAATGGTGATTTAATTCCAAGTCAAGACTGTGGATGCTGTGGAAGGGAACTTGCAGATGATAGTGTTTACATGTATCTGGTGGTCTTGTTCTCTTAGGTGATAGATGTCATGGATCCAAAGGTGCTATAGAAAGGAGTTATTGCCATAATCTAGATGGGACACACTGTTGCCACTGCTTTGATGGTGCAGGGAATGATGTTGACACTTAGTGAAGTCCCAATCAAGTGCGCTGTTTTGCCCCGGTGGTGTTAGCTTCTTGAGTGTTGTTGGAGCTGCAGTCATCCAGGCAGGTGGAGAGTATTCCATAATATTCCTGACTTGTGCCTTATAGTAGGTAGATAGGCTTTGAGAAGTCCAGAGCTCAATTATCATAGAATTCCTAATCACTGACCTATTTTTATTGCCATAGCATTTATAGAATTTGGAGTCCTTCATTTTGCAAACTGGACATATTTGGGCAATTTTCCATATTGTAGCTTGATGTTAATATTGTAGATGTGCTGGAACATTTGTGGTGAAGGCACAGATAGTTCTGAAGTGCAGGTTTTCAGTACTATTACCAGAATGATGTTAAAGTCCACAGCCTTTGCAGTATCCAGTGCAAAGCCATTTATTGATATTACATGAAATGAATCAAATTGACTGAAGACTATCTTCTGTGATGCTGGGAGCTTCAGGAAGAGGCTGAGATGGATTATCCAATTGACACATCAGGGTGAACATGCTTGCAAAATTCTTTCAGACTTGCCTTTTGCACTGAAATACTGGATTCCCTAAACATTGAGGACAGAAATAATTGTTAAGCCTCCTGATTCATTGAGTAAGACCATAAGACGATAAGACCATAAGACATAGGAGTGGAAGTAAGGCCATTCGACCCATCGAGTCCACTCCGCCATTCAATCATGGCTGATGGGCATTTCAACTCCACTTATCAGCGGTCTCCCCGTAGCCCTTAATTCCTCGAGCCAACAAGAATCTATCAATCTCGGCCTTGAAGACATTTAGCGTCCCGGCCTCCACTGCACTCCGTGGCAATGAATTTCACCGGCCCATCATCCTCTGGCTGAAGAAATGTCTCAGCATTTCTGTTCTGAATTGACCCCCTCTAATTCTAAGGCTGTGTCCACGGGTCCTAGTCTCCTCGCCTAATGGAAACAATTTCCTAGCGTCCACCCTTTCCAAGCCATGTATTATCTTGTACGTCTCTATTAAGTCTCCCCTTAATCTTCTAAACTCCGATGAATATAATCCCAGGATCCTCAGCCGTTCCTCATATGTTAGACCTGCCATTCCAGAGATCATCCGTGTGAATCTCTGCTGGACACATTCCAGTGCCAGTATGTCCTTCTTGAGGTGTGGGGACCAAAACTGGACATAGTACTCCAAATGGGGCCTAACCAGAGCTTTATAAAGTCTCAGTAGCACATCTCTGCTTTTATATTCCAACCCTCTTGAGATAAGAGACAACATTGCATTCGCTTTCTTAATCACGGCCTCAACCTGCATGTTTACCTTTAGAGAATCTTCGACTAGCACTCCCAGATCCCTTTGTACTTTGGCTTTACTAATTTTCTCACCATTTAGGAAGTAGTCTATGCTTTTATTCTTTTTGCCAAAGTGCAAGACCTCGCACTTGCTCACCTTAAATTCCATCAGCCATTTCCTGGACCACTCTCCCAACCTGTCTAGATCCTTCTGTAGTTCAACTGTCTGCTGATATTTGTGATTGGATGCAGCAGGACTGAAAGCTTAGATATGATCCATTAGTGGTGAGATTGATTAGATTAGATTAGATTACTTACAGTGTGGAAACAGGCCCTTCGGCCCAACAAGTCCACACCGACCCGCCAAAGCGCAACCCACCCATACCCCTACATATACCCCTTACCTAACACTACGGGCAATTTAGCATGGCCAATTCACCTAACCCGCACATCTTTGGACTGTGGGAGGAAACCGGAGCACCCGGGGGAAACCCACGCAGACACGGGGAGAACGTGCAAACTCCACACAGTCAGTCGCCTGAGGCGGGAATTGAACCCAGGTCCCTGGCGCTGTGAGGCAGCAGTGCTAACCACTGTGCCACCGTGCCACCCAATTTGCACTATTGCACTATTTTCGGTTTGTTTTTATACTGAGATTACATTGCACTATTTTTGGCATGTTTTTTATACTGCTTGGCATGCAACTTGTCCTGTGCTGCAGCTTCACCAGGTTTTGAGGTGCATCTGTTGTTTCAGCTGGCAAGTTCTCCTGCACTCTTCAATTAATCAAAGTTCATTCCCAAGATGGATGGAAATAGTCGAGTATGAAGTCTGTTGGGCCAATTTTCATTGAATACGATTCTGCTGTCAATTGCACTCAGCTTCTCATAGCTGCCCAGTTTTGAGTTTCTAGGTCTGTTAGAAATACATCCCAATTAGCACAGTATGGTAATGGCACTCAACTCAATGCTGATTATCCTTAATGTAAAAACAAAGCTTTCACCTTCAAAAGAGCTATGTGGTCACCGTTGCTACCAGTACTGTCAGGGACAGATGCATCCGCTACAGCTAGATTGGTGAGGATGCTGTCAAGCATGTTTTTACCTCTTATTGTTTCCCTCAATACCTACTGCAGATGTGATCTTCGCATAGCTGGTTTGTAGGTTTCCGAAGATACAGGTATCTTTGACCCCTGCCTGTTATGTTCTACTTTTATCTCTTCCTTGTAACCCTGTTCGTCACAGGAGAGTGCAAACTTTTAGGGCTTCCCTTCCCTTGGGTGGGTTTCCTTGCCAAGCTGAATGGCTGGAGGTATGTGCAGTGGTGGGTATGAAACTTGTAGGAGCAATGTGAGTGCGAGGTAGACAATAGTCATGCATCTTGACAGGCAGGCAATTGTATTGGTTATTGTTTGAATGTGGTTCACTACACTCTCTCTCTCTCTCATATCAGTGTGGAACCCTCTCTCCATCCTTGTGTTCCATTTTTCAGGTTTTAAATTGCAACAATGTTATTCAGCGAAATTCCCCTTTAACACGAAACGACCTGTTTCTAGAAGCTGAAGGTAGCCTGCACTGTGTGCTATTACTACAACGCCAGTTGACCCTTAGCAGCACAGCAAAATAATCAGCCAAACTACCATCTTGGAAATGAAATGGCAGCATCAAATCCACGTGCTGCCCAATTCAAACAGAACTGGCTTGTGAAAGCTATGAATTGTAACCTAATGCAGAACAATAGGGTAATCTCAAATTAAAGCTGTTATTTCAAATATTGCAAATATAATTTCAGTGCTTGAAGAGTTAATGTCCCTGAGACCAACAAACTGGAAACACATCTTTCAGATGAACAGAATGTAAAAAAAATTATGCAAGAATAGCTCGCATAAAATAAATATATAATTTAAACCTCATGAGCTAAATCTATACAGCACATTTTCAAATGCCTTCTCTTTGACATCAACATGAATGCCACTAAAATATTCATACACAAACACAAATTATTACAATAAATCAGATCAGGAACATGCTTTGATGTCCGAATAAAGTTGCCAAATAAATTCAGCAGCTTTATTGTCGGAATAATTTGTATCTCAACAACAACAAAAATCTAGTCCTTATGAAAGGAAAATTTGGGGAGTGAAATGCATATAAAAGATTTATTCTCTCCCTCACAAATAAAATTTATTCATTGCATCCACCAGCCATCACACAGATGGTCAGAAAATTGGCTTTGTGCATGGAGATGTGGATTCAGGCATGAATATTAATATGAAACAGATGTAAACGCATATTAATATGCATTTGTCTTACATGCCCTGACTGTGGAATTTACTTATTAAAAAAGTCCACAGGAAAATTAGAAAGTACAAAACAATGGCTATTAAAAAATCTAAATAAAAGATGGTAGGCTTTAGGATTCTTAAAACTTACCACATGCTGCCAAAATGCACTATATCTTTTTCTGAAACTCACTCTTTGAACATGTAAAACATAAAGTCACAACATGAGCCTGAGAAATACACGGCCAAACTGAAAATTAAAAGCAGTTAGCAAAAAAAAGTATTAAATCAAGAGCCATAAAATCAAAAGGTTTATGGCAGCCTTAACACAGTAGGACTGAATTATCATGTTAATTTAATTTCCATTCCCAAATGAACCAGAAGGCACAATAAAGGTCAATTAACTAAGTACCTTCACGCTTTCATTTCTGTTTATTGCTTCACTTAAATCATAGGCAGACACCAGGAAGACAAACTTCTTCTGTTATCTAGTGAGCTTCTTGAAGAAGGGGAACCAAGGCCAAGCCTTCACAGCAAGTGGAAGAGATGAAAATTCAGGAGGTGGCAGCCTGGCATCATGTTTTTCTTTCAGAAAAACATAATGCTTCATGTCTAGAGTTCTGAAGGTCCTTTGTAGCTTGGAGCTAAAACAACACATTTTGATCACAGAAATAAACATTTTCAAGATTATTGTTATTGTTATTGTCAAATTACTAGTAACCAACGCTGCAATAATTGTAATTAAAAGTATTTTTTTCAAAGTACTCAGTATTTAAGTTTTAAAAAAAATCATAGCTGTTATGAATGGCATGTAAAGGTAAATTAAAACATTATATGCCAAATAATTGAGAAAAAAATTGCTGTAACAGAATTTATTGTATTCATAATTCCATAATTTTATTTTAAATTTAAACATGGCCAGGTTTATTCTTATAATGAATTGTAAAATACAAATTATTTCAAAATAATGTAATAAAAAATAAGACAGAATCAGCTGCTGATAGATGCATTTAATCCATTCATTAAGTCATAATATGCAGAGTATGCTTATTACTGTATTGTTTAAAAATTCACCTTAAATTATAGCATGCATTTATAAGAGTCCTATCTAAAATGTTCACAATTATAGAGCTATTAGAACATGCATTGCCAGCAAGTCTTGAACCAATTATTTCAGTTCACACATTGCAGGGATGAAAAAAACACTAATTCTACAGCAGAAAAGCTGCTCAAATATCAGAATGACTTTATTAGTACATTATTAACTTCAGTACTAAAGTATGTACTCAAAATAGTTTAAAGTACTAAAATTAACTCTACTCTGTAGCTCAGTGTAGTCTCTTTTTCTTTGCCTAATGTTGTCTACTTATCCTTTCCTTTTAATATTTTATCTTTCTCTATCAAAAACACTTTTCTAAAAATAAGGTTTTAATCTTACTTTAATTATATTTATTTACATTGTTTTATTTCACAAAGGAAAGCGAGATCATTATGGAACTCAAATGTCACTGGAGTGCTTCTTACTAACTGGATGGATGCCAATGAACTGCTGAAATTCAGAAAGGTGACAGAACAATATCCAGCTATGACAGACCCATCAGGCTGATCGCTACAATTTGCAAACCAAACAAACCAATCCTGTAATCAGATTGTAATGGAAGAATGTTTTGGGGTAAGTAATCTTTAAAATGACAGCCAAGAATGGAAGGGTATATTATACTTGACTCATTTCACAGATTTTTGTAAGGAGACAAAATCTCAATTAGCGGAAAGCTGCATGCTGGAATCTTCCAAAAAGGCATGATCAAGTACAAAACGAATGATTCCTTGACATTACATAAATGTATGAAAGGTAAGACATGATGAGGTTTTAGTTAAGGAGTGAGGTGACAATTCTGTGAGGTGCCTTGAAGGGGGACCTCTTCTGTTCCTGTTATATGAATAGCTTGAAATATAATTCCAATGCACAATAATTAAACTCACGGATAATGAAATGTATGAGTGAATATGGGTGACATTAGTGACAATATGGGTGAATGTAGCTATCTTGTCAGTAATACACTGATTCTGTCCCTGAATAACAACACTAACCTATCTTCTTTCCTTGCTGTCTGTTCTTCTGAAACATGAAATATCCTTGAATGCTCATTCTCCAGCCTTGATCACCCTCCAGCCAATTCTCCATTGTGGCCAACTTGATAATGCCCATTTACTTCTATCTGAGCTTTCAATTCACATACTTTGTTTTGAATACAGTGTGCATTCAGGTAGAGTGCCTTTAATTCTGCTTTTAAAATTTTACAACCTTTTGACTGAATTTGATGGTGATATTTGTTTCTGGTACCTTCTACTTTCATACAGTCGTGGAGTCATACAGCACGAAACAGACTCTTCGGTCCACCTTGTGCATGCTAACCAGACATCCCAACCTGACCTCGTCCCATTTTCCAGTACTTGGCCTATATCCCTCTAAACCCTTCCTATTCATGTATCCATCCAGATGCCTTTTAAATGTTGTAATTGTATCCGCCTCCACCACTTTCTCTGGCAACTCATTCCATACGTGCATCACCCTCTACATGAAAAAGCTACATCTCAGATCCTTTTTAATCTTTCCCCTCTCACCGTAAACCTATGCTATCTAGTTTTGGACTCCTGTACTCTATGAAAAAAGACCTTGGCTATTTTTCCTATTCATATCCCTTATGATTTTATAAACCTCTGAAAGGTTACCCCTGGCCTCTGTCACTGCAGAGAAGCATTTTTATTATTTCAATCTGTAATAACTTGGATTATCTCTGTTTCCTTTCTTACACAAAGGGACAACATTGGCCATTCTCCAGTCCTCTGTACCCTCACCTGAAGCCAAAGAGGATGCTCATGCATCTGTTAAGGCCTGGGATGTTTCCTCCCTTGCCTCTCACAGTATCCTGGGATACATCCCAAATGGCTGTGGAGACTTATCTATCTTAATACTTTTCAAGCCACCAAACACTTCCTCCTTCATCATGTTGTCTTGCCCAAGAGTAATCACACACCTTTCCCTGGCCTCAGCATCCCTCATGTCCCTTTCTTTGTTGAATACTGATGTAAAATACTCATTAAGGATCTCCCCTGTTTCCTCTGGCTCCACACACAACCTTCTTCCTTTATCTTTGAGTGGACCTATGCTTTCCCTAGCTACCCTTTTGCTTCTAATCTATGTATAAAATGCCTTGGTATTCTCCTTAACCTTGTTGGCCAAGGACATTTCATAGCCCTTTTAGCTCTCTTAACTTCTCATTTGAGCTTCTTCCTACTTTCTTATATTCTACAAGGTCTTCATCTGTATTTATTTGCCTAGACCTTAGGTATACTTGCTTTGTTTTTGACAATGCTGATAGTTTCCCTTGTCATCCTTCCCAAATCCTGCCATTCCTCTCCTTCATTTTCCCAGGAACATGCCTGTTCTGTACTCTAATCAATTGGTTTTTAAAATGTCAGATGTGGATTTACCCTCAAACAGTCACTCCCTATCCACATTATCCAACACTTTACTAATTTGGTTATAGTTGGTCTTCCCTCAATTAAACAACTTCATCCAACATTCACCGTTGTTCTTATCCATAAGTATCTGAAAACTTAGGGAATTATGGTCACTATTCCCAAAACGCTCCCCCACTGAATCTTTGATCATCTGGCCAGGCCTGTTTCCCCATACTAGGTCTAGTATGGCCCCCTCCCTTATTGGACAATCCACAAGTTTCAAAAAGCCCTCCTGGACACATCTAACAAATTGTTGTCCATTAAACCACCTGGTACTAAGGGAGACTCAGTCAATATGAGGAAAGTTAAAATCACCCATGACAACAACCCTGTTATTTTCACATCTTTCCAGAATCTGCCTAGATATCTCTTCCTCCATCTCCCACTGGCAGCTGGGAGGTCTGTACAATCCTAGCATTATGATTACATCCTTCCTATTCCTGAGTTCTATCCACAATGCCTTACTGCAAGATCCCTCCAGGATGTCCTCTCTCAACATAGCTGTGATATGCAATTCCCCACCTCTTTTGCTTCATTCTCTATCTTGTCTCAAACATCAATATCCTGGAATATTAAGATGCTAATTCTGTCCCTCTTTCAACCATGTCTCTGTGAGAGCAACAAGATCATAACTGATTTCATTAATTCAGGTTCTAAGTTCATCCATATTACTTGTTACACTTTTTGTATTGAAGCAAATACAGTCCAAGTGTCCATTCTGCTGAGTTCAGCAACCTCTTCCTGACTGCTTGTCCTCTTTGCTGTATTTGTTTTAGTCTCAAGCTCTTCACCAGTCTCTATACTTACTGACCTGCTTCTCTGGTTCTTACCCCAACCGCACTAGTTTAAACCATCCTAAGTGGCACGAACATCCCTGCCAGGATATTGGTGCTCCTCTGGTTTAGGCGTAACCTATCCCTTTTGTACAGGCCCCATTTTCCCTAGAAGACATCCCAATGATCCACATATCTGAAGTCCTCTCCCATCCATCTCTTTAGCCACAGGTTCAGTTGTGCTATGTCTCTCTTCCTAGCCTCCTGTAGTATGGGGAGTAATCCTGAGATTACTACCTAACTCATGGAATTGTCATTACAGGACCTTGTCTCTCTTCCTACCTATGTCATTTGTGCCAATATGGACAATGACTTCTGTCTGTTTACCTTTTCATTTCAGAATGCCCTGCACCTGCTCAGAGAAATCCGTGACCTAGCACCAGGGGGGCAACATACCATCCTGTCTTGTGTCCACAGAACCTCCTGTCTGTGCCCTTGACTATTGAATCTCCAATTACTATTGCTCCACCACACTTTGTCCCTCCCCTCTGTACAGGAGGGCCAAGACATAAGTTAGTAATAGAATTCCAAAATTACTTCATGTTCTTAATATTTCCTTAATATTTCATACTTAAATATGCAAGCAGCTAAAGGAGGAGAGGAAATAAACACAATAACTAAGAGGAAGTGGTGAAGACTGGTACAATTAGAACATTTAAAAGGCATCTGGATGGGTTTATGAATAGGAGAGGTTTAGTGAGATATGGGCCAAGTTTTGGCAAATGAGCCTAGATTAGGTTGGGATATCTGGCCAGTGCATTAAAGTTGGACCAAAGGGTCTGTTTCCATGCTGTACATTTCTATGACTCTATGAACGATCAGTAGAGAAAATGTACTAAGGAAACTGATGGGGCTAAAGACTGATAAGTCCCCTGGAACTGATGGGATGCATCTTAGGATATTAAAGGAAATAAAGAAAGAAGATAGTGGACACACCAGTCACAATCTTCCAAGTGTGTTTTGATTCTGAAAACATTGCAAAGGAGTGGCAAACTGCCAATATAACCCATTTATTTAAATTAGGAAGGAGATAAAAATAAGAATTATTGGCCAGTTAATTTGACGTCTGTTACTGAGAAAATGCTGGAATCTATGATAAAGATGTTATTACACAGCATTTAGAAATAAATAATATTATCAAGCAGAATCAGCATGGTTTCATAAAGGAGAAATCATACATGACAAATGTATTAGAATTATTTGAGGAGGTAACAACTAGCAGGACAGATAAAAGAACAAGCAGGTGATATATATGCAATATATTTGGATTTCAGAAGGCGTCTACCACACTGTAGGCTACTTAATAGACAAGCCCATGGTGTTGTGGGTAGTGTATTAGCATGGATAAAAGATTAACTAATTAATAGAACACAGAGTTGGGACAAGAGGAGCATTTTCAGGATGACAATCTGTACATCCACTACTACCCATATGTCTGTTCTGTTTGTTACCTCCTCAAACATTCTCGTCAATTTGTGGGTGCCACAGGGATCAGTGTTGGGGACAAAAGGTGTAATAAACTCTATCTGGGATAATGTGGATGGAAGTTATTGATTTAAGAGCTGTGCTGCTTTAAGAACTAGATATGCTAATGGGGTAAGAACCAGAATGATACCACATGACCAATTGCCATATGCAGTTCACAAGAAGCAAGTTAGAAAGAGTATGTATACATAATTACCTTTATCTGCAAGTTATAGTTTGAGCTGTGAAAATTACCTGTGTGAGATTTAAGTAAACTGAAACCATGCTGCTTAATCATGTTACTTATCAATAGCACAATAAATTCACGACCATCACTTCATAAGCTGAGGCCAGTTGCACTATCTCTGCTGTTGCTATGGATAAACCTAATTAAATTAGAACAGAAAAAGATACAATGTGGGAGCAATGCTGCCATTTATAATTCAGTCTCCTGCTCTTCCCTTCCCCCGCAATTTTCATCCTTGGGAATTCTTTTGCATAGCTGTCTATCGCTACTGCTTCCATTTCCATTGCAGAAGAGCATCTGCAAAAAGTAGATTTACTCCATCACTTGCAGCTAAAACAATTTTGTCTAACCTTTCTCAATACAATGGAGATAGCATTCTGAGTATGAAAGTGAGATGTGTATTGTAAGAGTAGGGCAGGACAGTGAATTATCAGCTTCCACCATGTGCAGGAGAAATAATGAGTGGCAGAGATAAGACCTGTGAACAGCAGAGATAACATTTTCTTCAGTGCAGGGGAATGCGCGTGGGTGCTCCTACAATTTGCATGTCTCCATTCACAGGATATATTTTCTAGTTGGTGGAACAGGCATGCGAGGGCTAGGAAATTGCACAGAAAATCATATTGTCACATTCCTGTCTGAATTACAGTCAGCGCAAGAGCTTTATTATCATATTTAAATTGATGGTAATGGTATTACAAAACACCATAACATAATTCCCAGATTTTCTTATGATGATTGTGCTCTGTATTCAGTTCACTCGTGTCAAATGGGTAATGAAAGTCGGGTATTTTCTGTAGTTTCAGAAGTTTGCTTGTTAAAGAACTCACCATGTTAATTTTTAAGGACTAAAAATGTTACTATTCTTTTATTTGAATTTTATTTGCTGGCCCTTTTTTGCTACCTTCCTACTTGCAGAATTTTTGATTGCTACAATCTAAAATGAAACATAATTTCCTAAGGGTACTTCTTCATTTTCTATATCTTTTTCCTTGATTTATTTTTGATTTCTATGTTTCAGCCTGCTCTTTTAAATGAACTGCGAGTTTGTTTTCACTTGCTCTGAAGTGTAGCTAGGTTTCTTCTCAGGATAATGGATAGAGAATGTTTTATTAAATTGCACGCTGTAGGTTTTATCCTGAACATGCTCAGGATGCTTTTGGCCTTCAGAAATACAATAGATCCATTTCAAACATTAACTAAAAAATAAGTATATTTAAAAAGAGAATGAGATTGCATACAACATTTAAAAAGCCTAATTATTCATGATATATCCAAATTATACCAGGACATAAAAAATATCAGGAAAATGTGCTTAAAGTCACCTTTTCATCCTTTTGTATTCATTAATGGGAGGTGGGCATTGCTTGCTAGGTCAGCATTTGTATCCCATCCCTAATCACCCTTAAAGAGGGGGTGGTGAGCTGCCTTCTTGACTCACTGGAGTCCATTTGGTGTAGGTTGACCAACAATGCCATTATGGAGGAAGTTCCAGGATTTTGACCAAGCAATACTGAAGGAATATATTTCCAAGTCAGGATGATGAGCTGCTTAATGGGGAACTTGCTGGTGGTATTGTTCCCATGTACCTACTACTCTGGTCCTTCTCGATGGTACAGCTTATAGGATTTAAAAGATGCTGTCTAAAGATCTTTGGTGAATGTCTGCAGAGCACCTTGCAGGTAGGACACACTGTCACTACTAAGTGTTAGCAAGGAGGAAGTGACTGTTTGTGGATATAATGCCAATCAAGTGGCTGCCTTACCTGGATGGTATAAAATGTTTTGAATGCAGTTGGAACTGTACTCATCCACACAAGTGAGAAGTAATCCATTACAATCCTTACTTGTGCCTTGGAGAAGATGGACAGGCTTTGTGGAGTCAGGAGATCAGTTACTTGCCAAAGGATTCCTAGCCTCTGACCCACTTTTGAATCTACTATATTAAAAGTAAAATAAATTCTACCTGTTATTCCAGTGGGATTTAACGCCTCACCAGAGAATTAGCCTGGTATTGGTGTAGTAGCTCAGTGACAATAACACTATTTCTTTTCCCGCAGCTAACATTACTTTGATGCTGTTTTACAGTAAAATAAAATAATCTCTCATAGTCAGAGGAACCTTGGTTATCCGAATGACACGGGTGGGGAGTATTTTGTTCGGATAATTGAATGTTCGGATAATTGAATGCCGGATAACACAGTTTAGCCAAACAGTGGGACCTTGCGATCTTGCTTGGATAATCTGAAATTCGGATAAATGACATTTGGGTAATTGGAGTTCCCCTGTATATCTTTTAAATAATGAAGCTTTATTATACTCTGATGTTTCAGGGTGAAATAGGTGACAGATTAGAACCAGTGGGATGGGTTCAGGCAGAATAAACATGGGTTTGTCAAAGGGAAGTCATATTTAATCAATTTATTGGAGTTTATTGTGGAAGTAACATAGTGATGAATGTAAATAATATATTTTATAGTTTGGATGAACTTGCTAACTAAAATAGAGGTAAATGGATTTTTGGTTTTCAGTTCTGCGAAAATTATTTTTTTTCAAATCAAGGTCAGAAACTTATCTTTTTTAGCAGTGGGTCTAAACAGCATTTCCAAGAAATCACATGGCTTATACTACATGACTGGAGAATCAACCTCGTGAGGTAATTGCTGAACCATTTACTAAGTTGAGTTTTTACAACCTATAGAAAGACAGGACAGAGAACAGAAACAAGGGTCAATTTAGAAGAAAGGATCCGAGAGTTGATAAACAGATAGGCTGTTTATCAGCATGAGAGCTGTCAAAAACCTGAAGATTTTACTTCAAGTTCAGTAAGAAAGTCAAAGAGCTACTCTATATCTGTGTGTCTCAGGGAGAGACGATGATGGCGGGAATCACATCTGCTGAATGTGCAGAAGGTTTACAAAAGGAAAGGCTTGCAACCTTGTTGGTTGTATGAGAAATTAAAAAACAAAGATAAGTGTGGTACTTCACTGGGATGAGTCTCTGTACAAGATATTGCTGGGAAAAAAAAATTAATCTTCCTTTTTGTTGCTGATGATGAGACCTTTCCAAATTATTTAATATTCCTGTGTGAGAGGAGGGTGCTGATAGTTTGGAAAATTGACTTTGATTGGTCGAGGCATTGTCATGTAGAATGCACCAGTAAATGATGACTGACCACTTAGTTGCCAAGTCTTGTTTAAATTTTAATCTAAGCATGGGTCTAGATTAGAGTGATGCTGGAAAAGCACAGCAGGCCAGGCAGCATCTGAGGAGTAGGAAAATCGACGTTTTGGGAAAAAGCCCTAATCTAAGCATGTTGACTCTTATTGGTCAGGACATTGCTCTGAGAAATCAGTCAGAAATTGGCCGTCTCCTATTTTGTTGAATTGATCAGGTACTGTCCATGTGCATATTATTTCTGGTTGCAAAGAACACAAACCTTCATATTAATCTTTGTATATTAATCTTAGGTATATTAATCTGTATGTACTGAAATCTATACACTATGAGCCTTGGTCTTTTTTCTCAGCAGTAATCAAGTTTTGTTGTATCAAACTATCACATATATACACACACACATACTCATTTTCTTGTGTAATACATTTATGTTCTTTTGCTAAATGTACATTGGTATTCTGCTGTGAATATGCTCATTAACTGACCACTCTAGGAACCAAATTGTAAAAATAACACCTGTACTCTATAAAACCAGTATTGCCATCAGTTAGGATCACAAAATACATGTTGTGGCGAAGGAGAAATCAATGATGTAATATATTTTGATTTCTAGAGGGGGTTTGATAAGATTGATATATCAAAGGTTAATGCGGAAAATAAGACCTCGTGGTGTGGGCGGATAGCGAATTAGCATGAATAGAAGATTGGCAAGCTAATAGAAAACAGAGAACAGGCATGAGTGAGACATATTATGGCTAGAAAGAAGAAATGAGTGGTGTGCCATAGAGATCAGGTGCTGTCTCAACCTTTTACAATAAAGATAAATAACTTGGATGAAGCAACCAAAAGTGTTGTTGCCAAACTTGCTGATAGCTCAAAGATAGATATTAAAGCAAGTTGTGAGGAAGACATAAGATTACTTCAAAGAATATAGGTAGGTCAAATGGGTGGACAAAGATCAGCAAATTGAGTATAATGTTGGAAAATGTGAAATTATCCATTTTGACAGGACAAATAAAAAGAAGCACCTTGACAAAATAATGAAAAGTCTTAAGGCTCTGTAATGCAAAGCTATCTAAGTGTCCTGGTATAAGAATCACAGAAGATTAGATACAGATCCAGCAGAAGTTTGGAAAACTGATAGAATATTATTATTTACTGTAAGAAGAATTGAATACAAAAATAAAGTTATGCTTCAGCTACTTCCGATGAGACCCCCATCTGGAGTACCGTGTACAATACGGGTCTCCTTATTTAAAAATAAAATGTAAATGTATTGCAGTTCAGAGCAAGTTTAGTTAATCAATACCTGGTTGGAAAGACTAGGCTGATAGCTGCTGGAGCTTAGAAGAGTATGAGTTGTCTTGATTGAAAGATAATATCCTGAGAGAGTTTGGAGCGTGTGGTTCTGGAAAGGATGTTTCCTCTTGTGGGAGAAGATAGAAGGTGTTTAAAATAGGTGATCACCCCGTTTAAAATAGAGATAAGTAAATATCTTTGATCTTGGAAACTCTCTACTTCAAAAG
The DNA here is from genome assembly GCF_020745735.1 of Hemiscyllium ocellatum. Taxonomy (NCBI): domain Eukaryota; kingdom Metazoa; phylum Chordata; class Chondrichthyes; order Orectolobiformes; family Hemiscylliidae; genus Hemiscyllium; species Hemiscyllium ocellatum. The sequence goes on along the minus strand of NC_083404.1, from coordinate 99,621,853 downwards.
GTGATGGAAGCAGAGATCTGTGATATTTCTAATGCAGAGCTAGATAGATGCTTAATAAGCAGGAGGTTAATAGGTTATTAGGGGTAGGTGGAAAGCAATGTGTTCTTGTTGAATGCTAGAGAAGGTTTGAGGGTCCAAGTGGTTTATTCCTTCTCATAATTCCTGTGCTTGTTTGCTAATATCCTTTTAGGAAGAAAATCTGCCATCTTTACCTGTTCTGGCTTACATATGACTCCAGACCCAAAACAATGTGATAGACTCTTAAACAGCCTTGGCATAATTAGGGATGATGGGGAGGTGCCAGATTTTTACTGGGGTGGACCAAGTTAAAAATCACACAATGCCAGGTTATAGTCCAATGTACACAGCAGATACTCATGTGACTCGGCCAATTTTGTCTGCCTCATACATTGCAGGCAAGGATGCCCTGAGGCATGGTACATTGATGAGACTAAGCAGACACTACGACAACAGATGAATAGATACTGCACAACAATTGCTAGCCAGAGATATTCTCTCCCAGTCAGGATACACTTCAGCGGTCAGGGATATTCGGCTTCTGATTTTCGGATGACCATCCTCCAAGACAGATGTCAGGATACACAACAATGTAGAGTGATCAAGCAGAGGCTGATAGCCAAGGTCGGTACCCGTGAGGATGGCCTCAACCAGGACCTTGGGTTCATGTCACACTACAGGTGACCCCATTACACTATACATGCACACACTCACACAGACCCTCTCTCATACACGTGCTCTCTTTCAGACAAGCACACACATATATGCACTACACTCACACGCACACACACACACCCTCTCACAGGCTTATACTCCATCACACTCATGCACACTCTACCAAGCATGCACACACAAATGCACAATCACACTTTTTCACGTACACACACTCTCTCCTTCACATGCACGAACACACACATAAGTCTATGGGGTGAATTTGTAACTGCAGATGCCTTCGATTTTGTTCAAAAAGCATATGATCTGCAGGCAGTCAATCCATGTAACATTTTATAAATCCCTACTTTGGAAATAGTACCAGTCTGACTCAAGATTGGGCTACAGACAGACTCTAACCTCACACCTTTAATGTATTGTCTGAGCTGAGATGTCACTTTGTTTTAAACATCTTCCGTTATTTCAAGAATGTGCTTTGTAAGAAATTCTGGAATGCACATATTAATGAACTGAAACCTGCAACCCATTCTAAAAGATAAAAGATTTAACCACAGTCTAGGTTTGTCCACCCCTCTTACTCACTCCAACCTCTCACCCTCGGAACATGAAGCCCTCCACTCCAACCCCAACCTCACCATCAAACCTGCAGACAAGGGAGGCGCAGTAGTAGTTTGGCGTACCGACCTTTATACCGCTGAGGCCAAACGCCAGCTTGCGGACACCTCCTCCTACTGCCCCCTTGACCATGACCCCACCTCCCACCACCAAACCATCATCTCCCAGACCATCCATAACCTCATCACCTCAGGGGATCTCCCATCCACCGCCTCCAACCTCATAGTCCCACAACCCCGCACCGCCCGTTTCTACCTCCTGCCCAAAATCCACAAACCTGAATGCCCCGGCCGACCCATTGTCTCAGCCTGCTCCTGCCCCACCGAACTCATCTCTGCATATCTCGACATGGTCCTGCCCCCTTAGTCCAAGAACTCCCCACCTACGTTCGGGACACCACCCACGCCCTCCACCTCCTCCAGGATTTTCGCTTCCCCTGTCCCCAACCTTCACCATGGACGTCCAGTCCCTGTACACCTCCATCCCCCATCACGAAGGACTCAAAGCCCTCCGCTTCTTCCTTTCCCGCCGTACCAACCAGTACCCTTCCACTGACACCCTCCACTGACTGACTGAACTGGTCCTCACCTTGAACAACTTCTCTTTCCAATCCTCCCACTTCCTTCAAACCAAAGGAGTAGCCATGGGCACCCGCATGGGCCCCAGCTATGCCTACCTCTTCGTAGGATATGTGGAAGAGTCCATCTTTTGCAACTACACTGGCACCACCCCCCACCTTTTCCTTCGCTACATCGACGACTGTATCAGCGCTGCCTCGTGCTCCCACGAGGAGGTTGAACAGTTCATCCACTTTACTAACACCTTCCACCCCAACCTCAAATTCACCTGGACTGTCTCAGACTCCTTCCCCCCCCCTTCCTAGACCTTTCCATTTCTATCTCGGGCGACCGAATCAACACGGACATCTACTATAAACCGACTGACTCCCACAGCTACCTGGACTACACCTCCTCCCACCCTGTCCCCTGTAAAAATGCCATCCCATATTCCCAGTTCCTTCATCTCCGCTGCATCTGCTCCCAGAAGGACCAGTTCCAATACCATACTGCCCAGATGGCTTCCCTCTTCAAGGACCGCAGATTCCCCCCAGACGTGATCGACGATGCCCTCCACCGCATCTCCTCCACTTCCCGCTCCTCCGCCCTTGAGCCCCGCCCCTCCAACCGCCACCAAGACAGAACCCCACTGGTTTTCACCTACCACCCCACCAACCTCCATATACAGCGTATCATCCGCCATCATTTCTGCCACCTCCAAACGGACCCCACCACCAGGGATATATTTCCCTCCTCCCCCTATAAGCGTTCCAAAAAAACCACTCCCTCCATGACTCCCTCGTCAGGTTCACACCCCCCACCAACCCAACCTCCACTCCCGGCACCTTCCCCTGCAACCGCAAGAAATGCAAAACTTGCGCCCACACCTCCTCCCTTACTTCTCTCCAAGGCCCCAAGGGATCCTTCCATATCCGCCACAAATTCACCTGCACCTCCACACACATCATCTATTGCATCCGCTGCACCCGATGTGGCCTCCTCTATATTGGGGAGACAGGCCGCCTACTTGCGGAACTTTTCAGAGAATACCTCTGGGACACCCGGACCAACCAACCCAACCACCCCGTGGCTCTACACTTTAACTCTCCCTCCCACCCCACCGAGGACATGCAGGTCCTTGGACTCCTCCATCGCCAGACCATAACAACACGACGGTTGGAGGAAGAGCGCCTCATCTTCCGCCTGGGAACCCTCCAACCACAAGGGATGAACTCAGATTTTTCCAGTTTCCTCATTTCCCCTCCCCCCACCTTGTCTTAGTCGAATCCTTCGAACTCAGCACCTCCTTCCTAACCTGCAATCTTCTTCCTGACCTCTCCGCCCCCACCCCACTCCGGCCTATCACCCTCACCTTGACCTCCTTCCACCTATCACATCTCCATCGCCCCTCCCCCAAGTCCCTCCTCCCTACCTTTTATCTTAGCCTGCTGGACATACTTTCCTCATTCCTGAAGAAGGGATTATGCCCGAAACATCGAATTTCCTGTTCTTTGGATGCTGCCTGACCTGCTGCGCTTTTCCAGCAACACATTTTCAGCTCTGATCTCCAGCATCTGCAGACCTCACTTTCTCCTCGTTCAATATATCGTATTAGTTCATAGAATCACAGAGTCATAGAGATGTACAGCATGGAAACAGACCCTTTGGTCCAACCCGTCCATGCCGACCAGATATCCCAACCCAATCTAGTCCCACCTGTTGTGGTTCTGTTCGCCGAGCTGGAAGTTTTTGCTGCAAACATTTTGTTCCCTGGCTAGGGAACATCATCAGTGCTGTTGGAGCCTCCTGTGAAGCGCTGCTTTGATGTTTCTTCCGGTATTTATAGTGGTTTGTTCTTGCCGCTTCCGGGTGTCAGTTTCAGCTGTAGTAGTTTGTATGTGGGGTCCAGGTCGATATGTCTGTTGATGGATGTTCTTGCCGTTTCCGGGTGTCAGTTTCAGCTGTAGTGGTTTGTATATGGGGTCCAGGTCTATGTGTCTGTTAATGGAGTTTGTGGATGAATGCCATGCCTCTAAGAATTCCCTGGCTGTTCTCTGTCTGGCTTGTCCTATGATGGTAGTGTTTTCCCAGTCAAATTCATGTTCCTGGTTGTCTGAGTGTATGGCTACTAGGGATAGCTGGTCGTGTCGTTTTGTGGCTAGCTGATGTTCATGGATGCGGATTGTTAGCTGTCTTCCTGTTTGTCCCATATAGTGTTTTGTGCAGTCCTTGCATGGTATTTTGTAGACTACGTTAGTTTGGCTCGTGCTGGCTATTGGGTCCTTTGTTCTAGTGAGTTGTTGTCTGAGTGTGGAAGTTGGCTTGTGTGCTGTTATGAGTCCTAAGGGTCGCAGTAGTCTGGCTGTCAGTTCTGAGACGGTCCTGACGTATGGTAGTGTGGCTAGTCCTTTTGGTTGTGGCATGTCCTCGTTCCGTGGTCTATCTCTTAGGCATCTGGTGATAAAGTTGCGTGGGTATCCGTTTTTGGCGAATACCTTGTATAGGTGTTCCTCTTCCTCTTTTTGCAGTTCTGGTGTACTGCAGTGTGTTGTGGCTCTTTTGAATAGTGTCCTGATGCAGCTTCGTTTGTGTGTGTTGGGGTGGTTACTTTCATAGTTTAGGACTTGGTCTGTGTGTGTTGGTTTCCTGTGTACCCTTGTGGTGAATTCTCCGTTGGGTGTTCTCTCTACTAACACGTCCCACCTGCCAGCACCTGGCCCATATCCCTCCAAACCCTTCCTATTCATATACCCATCCAGATGTCTTTTAAATGTTGCAATTGTACTAGCTTCCACCACATCCTCTGGCAGCTCATTCCATACACGTACCACCCTCTGCATGAAATCGTTGCCCCATAGGTCTCTGTTATATCTTTCCTCTCTCACCCTAAACTAATGCCCTCTAGTTATGGATCCCCCCACCCCAGGGAAAAGATCCTGTCTATTTATCCTATTCATGCCCCTCATGATTTGATAAACCTCTATAAGATCACCCCTCAGCCTCTGATACTCCAGGGAAAATAGCTCCAGCCTATTCAACCTCTCCCTATAGCTCAAACCCTCCAACCCTGGCAACATCCTTGTAAATCTTTTCTGAACCCTTTCAATTTTCACATCGTTCCGATGAGAAGGAGACCAGAATTGCACACAATATTCCAGCAGTGGCCTAACCAATGTCCTGCACAGACACAACATGACCTTCCAACTCCTGTACTCAATACTCTGACCAATAAAGGAAAGCATACTAAACACCTTCTTCACTATCCTATCTACCTGTGACTCCATTTTCAAGGTGCTATGAACCTGCACTCCAAGGTCTCCTTGTTCAGCAACACTCCTTAGGACGTGACTATTAATTGTATAAGTCCTGCTAAGTTAAATTAGATTCCCCACAGTGTGGAAACAGGCCCTTTGGCCTACCGAGTCCACACCGACCCTCCGAAGAGCAAACCACCCAGACCCATTTCCCTCTGACTAATGCACCTAGCACTATGGGCAATTGAGCATACCCAATTCACCTGGCCTGCACATCTTTGGACTGTGGGAGGAAACCCACACAGACACAGGGTGAATGTACAAACAGCACACAGCCAGTCACCCGAGGCAGGAACTGAACCCGGGTCCCTGGTGCATTGAGGCAACAGTGCTAACCACTGTGTCACCGCAAAGATTTGCTTTCCATAAATGCAGCACCTCATAAATTAAACTCCATCTGCCACTTCTCAGCCCATTGGCTCGTCTGATCAAGATCCTGTTGTAATCTGACAGTTGCATGACCACCACTCATTTATCTCAAGAGGGTTGGAATATAAAAGCACCGTTGTGCTACTAAGACTTTATAAACCTCTGGTTAAGCCCCATTTGGAGTACTGTGTCCAGTTTTGGTCCCCACACCTCAGGAAGGACATACTGGCACTGGAGCGTGTCCAGCGGAGATTCACACGGATGATCCCCGGAATGGTAGGTCTAACATACAAGGAACAGCTGAGGATCCTGGGATTGTATTCATTGGAGTTTAGAAGGTTAAGGGGAGATCTAATAGAAACTTACAAGATAATACATGGTGTGGAAAGAGTGGACGCTAGGAAATTGTTTCCGTTAGGCGAGGAGACTAGGACCTGTGCACACAGCCTTAGAATTAGAGGGGGTTAATTCAGAACAGAAATGCAGAGACATTTCTTCAGCCAGAGAGTGGTGGGCCTGTGGAATTCATTGCCGCAGAGTGCAGTGGAGGCCGGGACGCTAAATGTCTTCAAGGCAGAGATTGATAGATTCTTGATGTCACAAGGAATTAGGGCTACGGGGAGAATGCGGGTAAGTGGAGTTGAAATGCCCATCAGCCATGATTGAATGGCGGAGTGGATTCGATGGGCCGAATGGCCTTACTTCCACTCCTATGTCTTATGACACTATGAGCTTTTGCTACAAATTCTGTGTCTTATGATCCTGCTCCACAACTACCTGAGGAGGATGAAGGAATGACACTTCCATATACACCTGTTGGACTACAACCTGGTGTTGTGTCATTGAACATAAATAAGGATGTTGAACAAATGTTGCTTTAGGAGGCATTGTCCACATCCCATGAATGAATAAATTAAATTAGATTGAATGAACTGTGTGGGATCCCATAAACCATTGTGAACATTGGCATCTGCAGCCATGATGAAAGCAGTCTGAGCTCCCAGCTTGGCCTGCACTCGCCCTGCTCATATCTTGGCCCGCACTTGCTTTACTCCCAGCTCGGCCTGCACTCACCCTGCTCCCAGCTCGGCCTGCACTCGCTTTACTCCCAGATCGGTTTGTACTCGCTTTGCTCCCAGTTTGGCCCTCACTCCCCCTGCTCCCAGCTCAGTCCGCACTCCCTCTGCTCCCAGCTCGGTCTGCACTCTCTCTGCTCCCAGCTCGGTTTGCACTCCCTTTGCTCCCAGCTCGGTCCGCACTCGCTCTGCTCCCAGCTCGGCCCGCAGTCCCTCTGCTCCCAGCTTGGCACGAACTCCCTCTGCATCCAGCTTGGTCCGCACTCCCTCTGCTCCCAGCTCGGCGTGCACTCACCCTGCTCAAAGCTCGGCCTGCACTCACTTTGCTCCCAGCTCGGCTTGCACTCCCTCTGCTTCCAGCTCGGCCTGCACTCTGTCTGCTCCCAGCTCGGCCCGCACTCTCTCTGCTACCAGCTCGGTTTGCACTCCCTCTGCTCCCAGCTCGGTCCGCACTCCCTCTGCTCCCAGCTCGGCCTGCACTCGCACTGCTCCCAGCTCGGCCTGCACTTGCTCTGTTCCCAGCTCGGCCTACACTTGCTTTGCTTGGGGCTCGGTCTCGTCCCAGCTTGGCCCGCACTCACATTGCTCCTAGCTCGGCCTGCACTCGCTCTGCTCCTAGCTCGACATGTACTTGCATTGCTCCTAGCTCGGCCAGCACTCGCTCTGCTCCTAGCTCGACCTGTACTTGTATTGCTCCCAGGTCGGCCTGCACTCTCCCTGCTCCCAGCAAAGCCTGCACTCGCTCTGCTCCCAGCTTGGTTTGCAATCGCTCTGCTCCCAGCTCGGGCCGCATTCCCTCTGCTCCCATCTCGGCCTGCACTCGCACTGCTCCCAGCTTGGCCTCCACATGCTCTGCTCCCAGCTCGGCCTGCACTCACTTTGCTCCCACCTCGGTCTGGTCCCAGCTTGCTCCTAGCTCGGCCTGCACTCGCTCTGCTCCTAGCTCGACCTGTACTTGCATTGCTCCCAGGTCGGCCCACACTCTCTCTGCTCCCAGCTTGGCCTGCACTCCCTCTGCTCCCATCTCGGCCTGCACTCGCACTGCTCCCAGCTTGGCCTCCACATGCTCTGCTCCCAGCTCGGTTTGCAATTGCACTGCTCCCAGCTCTGGCCACACTCTCTCTGCTCCCAGCTTGGCCTGCACTCGCACTGCTCCCATCTCGGCCCGCACTCGCTCTGCTCCCAGCTCGGCCCGCACTCTCTCTGCTCCCAGCTCGGCGTGCACTCGCTCTGCTCCCAGCTCGGTCTACACTTGCTTTTCTCCCAGCTCGGTCTGGTCCCAGCTTGGCCCGCACTCACATTGCTCCCAGCTCGGCCTGCACTCTCTCTGCTCCCAGCTCGGCCTGCACTTGCTCTGTTCCCAGCTCGGCCTACACTCACTTTGCTCCGAGCTCGGTCTGGTCCCAGCTTGGCCCGCACTCACATTGCTCCTAGCTCGGTCTGCATTTGCTCTGCTCCCAGCTCGGCCCGCACTTGCTCTGCTCCCATCTTGGCCTGCACTCGTATTGCTCCCAGCACGGACCGCACTCACTCTGCTCCCAGCCCGGACCGCACTCGCATTGCTCCCAGCTTGTGCTGCACTCGCTCTGCTCCCAGCTCGGCTTGCACTCTCTCTGCTCCCAGCTCTGCCCGCACTCGTTCTGCTCCCAACTCGGCCTGCGCTCGCTCTGCTCCCATCTCGGCTCGCTCTCGCTGTGCTCCCAGCTCGGCCTGCACTTGCTCTGTTCCCAGCTCGGCCTACACTTGCTTTGCTTGGGGCTCGGTCTCGTCCCAGCTTGGCCCGCACTCACATTGCTCCTAGCTCGGCCTGCACTCGCTCTGCTCCTAGCTCGACATGTACTTGCATTGCTCCTAGCTCGGCCTGCACTCGCTCTGCTCCTAGCTCGACCTGTACTTGTATTGCTCCCAGGTCGGCCTGCACTCTCCCTGCTCCCAGCAAAGCCTGCACTCGCTCTGCTCCCAGCTTGGTTTGCAATCGCTCTGCTCCCAGCTCGGGCCGCATTCCCTCTGCTCCCATCTCGGCCTGCACTCGCACTGCTCCCAGCTTGGCCTCCACATGCTCTGCTCCCAGCTCGGTTTGCAATTGCACTGCTCCCAGCTCTGGCCACACTCTCTCTGCTCCCAGCTTGGCTTGCACTCGCACTGCTCCCATCTCGGCCCGCACTCGCTCTGCTGCCAGCTCGGCCTGCACTCGCTCTGCTCCCAGCTCGGTCTACACTCGCTTTTCTCCCAGCTCGGTCTGGTCCCAGCTTGGCCCGCACTCACATTGCTCCCAGCTCGACCTGCACTCGCTCTGCTCCCAGTTCGGTCTGGTCCCAGCTTGGCCCGCGCTCACATTGCTCCTAGCTCGGCTTGCACTTGCTCTGCTCCTAGCTCAACCTGTACTTGCATTGCTCCCAGCTCGGCCTGAACTCGCACTGCTCCCACCCCGGACTACCCAGGCATTGCTCCCAGCTTGGCCTGCACTCGCTCTGCTCCCACATCAGTCTGCACTTGCATTGCTCACAGCTCGGCCTACACTCGCTTTGCTCCCAGCTCACTCAGCTCCCAGCTCGGACTGCCCATGCATTGCACCCAGCTCGGCCTGCACTCGCTCTGCTCCCAGCTTGGCCTGCACTTGCTCTGCTCCCAACTCAGCCTACACTCGCATTGCTTCCACCTCGGCCTGCACTCGCTCTGCCTCCCAGCTCGGCCTGCGCTCGCTCCGCTCCCAGGTCGGCCTGCACTCCCTCTTGACCCAGCTCGCCCGCACTCCCTCTGATCTCAGCTCAGTTTGCACTCGGTCTGCTGCCAGCTCGGTCTGAACTTGCTCCCCTCCCAGCTTGGCCTGCACTCTCTCTGCTCTCAGCTCGGCCTGCACTCGCTCTGCTCCCAGGTCGGCCTGTACTCTCTCTGCTCCCAGCTCTGGCCACACTCTCTCTGCTCCCAGCTTGGCCCGTATTCTCTCTGCTCCCAGCCCGGTTTACAGTCCCTCTGCTCCCAGCTCGGTCCGCACTCCCTCTGCTCCCAGCTCGGCCTGCACTCACTTTGCTCCCACCTCGGTCTGGTCCCAGCTTGCTCCTAGCTCGGCCTGCACTCGCTCTGCTCCTAGCTCGACCTGTACTTGCATTGCTCCCAGGTCGGCCCACACTCTCTCTGCTCCCAGCTTGGCCTGCACTCCCTCTGCTATCATCTCGGCCTGCACTCGCACTGCTCCCAGCTTGGCCTCCACATGCTCTGCTCCCAGCTCGGTTTGCAATTGCACTGCTCCCAGCTCTGGCCACACTCTCTCTGCTCCCAGCTTGGCCTGCACTCGCACTGCTCCCATCTCGGCCCGCACTCGCTCTGCTCCCAGCTCGGCCCGCACTCGCTCTGCTCCCAGCTCGGCGTGCACTCGCTCTGCTCCCAGCTCGGTCTACACTTGCTTTTCTCCCAGCTCGGTCTGGTCCCAGCTTGGCCCGCACTCACATTGCTCCCAGCTCGGCCTGCACTCTCTCTGCTCCCAGCTCGGCCTGCACTCGCTCTGTTCCCAGCTTGGCCTACACTCGCTCTGCTCCCAGTTCGGTCTGGTCCCAGCTTGGCCCGCACTCACATTGCTCCTAGCTCGGCTTGCACTTGCTCTGCTCCTAGCTCAACCTGTACTCGCATTGCTCCCATCTCGGCCTGAACTCGCACTGCTCCCACCCCGGAATACCCAGGCATTGCTCACAGCTCGGCCTACACTCGTTTTGCTCCCAGCTCGCTCAGCTCCCAGCTCGGACTGCCCATGCATTGCACCCAGCTCGGCCTGCACTCGCTCTGCTCCCAGCTGGGCCTGCACTTGCTCTGCTCCCAACTCGGCCTACACTCGCATTGCTTCCACCTCGGCCTGCACTCGCTCTGCCTCCCAGCTCGGCCTGCACTCGCTCCGCTCCCAGGTCGGCCTGCACTCCCTCTTGACCCAGCTCGCCCGCACTCCCTCTGATATCAGCTCAGTTTGCACTCGGTCTGCTCCCAGCTCGGTCTGAACTTGCTCCCCTCCCAGCTTGGCCTGCACTCTCTCTGCTCTCAGCTCGGCCTGCACTCGCTCTGCTCCCAGGTCGGCCTGTACTCTCTCTGCTCCCAGCTCTGGCCACACTCTCTCTGCTCCCAGCTTGGCCCGCATTCTCTCTGCTCCCAGCTCGGTCCGCACTCCCTCTGCTCCCAGCTCGGCCTGCACTCACTTTGCTCCCACCTCGGTCTGGTCCCAGCTTGCTCCTAGCTCGGCCTGCACTCGCTCTGCTCCTAGCTCGACCTGTACTTGCATTGCTCCCAGGTCGGCCCACACTCTCTCTGCTCCCAGCTTGGCCTGCACTCGCACTGCTCCCAGCTGGGCCTGCACACTCTCTGCTCCCAGCTTGGTTTGCAATCGCTCTGCTCCCAGCTCTGGCCACACTCTCTCTGCTCCTAGCTTGGCCTACACTCACTCTGCTCCCAGTTCGGTCTGGTCCCAGCTTGGCCCGCACTCACATTTCTCCCAGCTTGGCCTGCACTCGATCTGTTCCCAGCTTGGTTTGCAATCGCTCTGCTCCCAGCGCTGGCCACACTCTCTCTGCTCACAGCTCGGCCTGCACTCACACTGCTCCCCGGTCGGCCCGCATTCTCTCTGCTCCCAGCTCGGTCCGCACTCCGTCTGCTCCCAGCTCGGCCCGCACTCCCTCTGCTCCCAGCTCGGCCTGCACTCGCACTGCTCCCATCTCGGCCTGCACTTGCTCTGTTCCCAGCTCGGCCTACACTCTCTTTGCTCCCAGCTCGGTCTGGTCCCAGCTTGCTCCGCAATCACATTGCTCCTAGCTCGGCCTGCTCTCGCTCTGCTCCTAGCTCGACCTGTACTTGCATTGCTCCCAGCTCAGCCTGCACTCGCTCTGCTCCTAGCGCGACCTGTACTTGCATTGCTCCCAGGTCGGCCCGCACTCTTTCTGCTCCCAGCTTGGCCTGCAATCGCTCTGCTCCCAGCTCGGCCCGCACTCCCTCTGCTCCCAGATCGGCCTGCACTCACACTGCTCCCAGCTCGGCCTACACTTGCTTTGCTCCCAGCTCAGTCTGGTCCCAGCTTGGCCTGCACTCGCTCTGCTCCCAGCCTGGACTACCCAGGCATTGCTCCCAGCTTGGCCTGCACTCGCTCTGCTCCCAGCTCAGTCTGCACTCGCATTGCTCACAGCTCGGCCTACACTCGCTTTGCTCCCAGCTCGCTCAGCTCCCAGCTAGGCCTACGCTCTCTCTGCTCCCAGCTCGGCCTGCACTCACTCTGCTCCCAGCCTGGACTACCCAGGCATTGCTCCCAGCTTGGCCTGCACTCGCTCTGCTCCCAGCTCAGTCTGCACTCGCATTGCTCACAGCTCGGCCTACACTCGCTTTGCTCCCAGCTCGCTCAGCTCCCAGCTAGGCCTGCGCTCTCTCTGCTCCCAGCTCGGCCTGCACTCGCTCTACTCCCAGCACGGCCTGCACTCCCTCTGCTCCCAGCTCGGCCTGCATTCTCTCTGCTCCCAGCTCGGCCTGCACTCGGTCTGCTCCCAGGTCGGCCTGTACTCTCTCTGCTCCCAGCTCGGTTTACGCTCCCTCTGCTCCCAGCTCGGTCCGCACTCCCTCTGCTCCCATCTCGGCCCGCACTCGCTCTGCTCCCAGCTTGGCCTACACTCGCTTTGCTCCGAGCTCGGTCTGGTCCCAGCTTGGCCCGCACTCACATTGTTCCTAGCTCCTAGCTGTACTTGCATTGCTCCCAGGTCGGCCCGCACTCCCTCTGCTCCCAGCTCGGACTGCACTCGCACTGCTCCCAGCTTGGTTTGCAATCGCTCTGCTCCCAGCTCTGGTCACACTCTCTCTGCCTCCAGCTCGGCCTGCACTCGCACTGCTCCCACCCCGGACTACCCAGGCATTGCTCCCAGCTTGGCATGCACTAGCTCTGCTCCCAGATCAGTCTGCACTTGCATTGCTCACAGCTCGGCCTGCGCACGCTCTGCTCCCAGCTCGGACCGCACTCCCTCTGCCCCTAGCTCGGCCTGCACTCCCTCTGCTCCCAGCTCGGCCTGCTGTCGCTCAGCTCCCAGCACGGCCCGCGCTCGCTCTGCTCCCAGCTCGGACTGCCCACGCATTGCTCCCAGATCGGCCTGCACTCGCTCTGCTCCCAGCTCGGCCTGCACTCAGTCTGCCTCCCAGCTCGGCCTGCGCTCGCTCTGCTCCCAGGTCGGCCTGCACTCCCTCTTGACCCAGCTCGCCCGCACTCCCTCTGATCTCAGCTCGGTTTGCACTCGGTCCGCTCCCAGCTCGGCCTGTGCTCACTCTGCTCCCAGTAAAGAGTGAGCTGGGAGCAGGGCGAGTGCAGGCTGAGCTAGGAGCAATGTGAGTGCGGGCCAAGCTGGGAACAGACCGAGCTGGGAGCAGAGCGAGTGCAAGCCAAGCTGGGAGCAGAGCAAGTGCAGGCCGAGCTGGGAGCAGAGCGAGTGCAGGCCGAGCTGGGAGCAATGCATGGGCAGTCCGAGCTGGGAGCAGAGCGAGCGCAGGCCGAGCTGGGAGCAGAGCGAGCTGGGAGCAAAGCGTGGTTAGGCCGAGCTGTGAGCAATGCGAGTGCGGACCGAGCTGGGAGCAGAGCGAGTGCAGGTCGAGCTAGGAGCAGAGCGAATGCAGGCCGAGCTGGGAGCAACGCAAGTACAGGTCGAGCTAGGAGCAGAGCGAATGCAGGCCGAGCTGGGAGCAACGCAAGTACAGGTCGAGTTGGAGCAGAGCAAGTGTGGACCGAGCTAGGAGCAATGTGAATGCAAACCAAGCTGGGAGCAGAGTCAGTGCAGGCCGAGCTGGGAGCAGGACGAGTGCGGACCGAGCTATGAGCAGAGTCAGTACAGGCCAAGCTGGGAGATGATTTCATGCAGGCCAAGCTTGGAGCAGAGTCAGTGTTGGCCGGGCTGGGAACAGAGTCAGTGCAGGCCGAGGTTAGAGCAGAGCGAGTGGTGGCCGATCTGGGAGCAGAGCGAGTGTGGGTCGAGCTGGAGAACTGCGAGTACGCCCCAAGCTGAGAGCAGAGCGGGTGCGGACCGAACTGGGAGCAGAAAGCGTGCTGGCCGGATGGGAGCATTTCGAGTGCAGGCTGAGCTGTGAGCAGAGCGAGTGTGGGCCGAGCTGAGAGCATAGTCAGTGCAGGCCGAGCTGGGAGCAGAGCGAGTGCGGGCCGAGCTGGGAGGAGAGAGTGTTCGGGCCGAGCTGGGTGCAGAGCGAGTGCAAACATTGCTGGGAGCAGAGAGAATGCGGGCTGAGCTGGGAGCAGAGTGAGTGCAGGCCAAGTTGGGAGCAGAGGTAGTGCAAACCGAGCTGGGAGCAGAGAGAATGAGGACCGAGCTGGGAGCAGAGGGAGTGTGGAACGAGCAGCGAGCAGATAGACTGCGGGTCGAGATGGGTCAAGAGGGAGTGCGGGCCGAGCTGGGAGCAGATTTAATGCAGGCCGAGCTGGGAGCAGAGAGAGTGCAAGCCGAGCTGGGAGCAATGTGAGTGCAGGCCGAGCTTAGAGCAGAGAGAGTGCAGGCCGAGCTGGGAGCAATGCGAGTGCAGGCCGAGCTTGGAGCAGAGAGAGTGCAGACCGAACTGGGAGCAGAGAGAGTGCAGACAGCGCTGGGAGCAGAGCAAGTGCAGGCTGAGCTGAGAACAGAGCAAGTGTAGGCAGAGCTGGGAGCAGAGCGAGTGCAGGCCGAGCTGGGAGCAGAGCGATTGCAGGCCGAGCTGGGAGCAGAGGGAGTCCAAACCTAGCTGGGGGCAGAGGGAGTGCGGTCCGAGCTGGGAGCACAGAGAGTGCGGGCCGAGCTGGGAGCAGAGAGACTGTGGGCCGAGCTGGGAGCAGAGCGAGTGCAGGCTGAGCTGGGAGCAGAGCGAGTGCAGGCCGAGCTGGGAGCAATGCGAGTGCAGGCCGTGCTGGGAGCAGAGCGAGTGCAGGTCGAGCTGGGAGCAATGCGTGGGTAGTCCGGGCTGGGAGCAAAGCGAGTGCAGGCCGAGCTGAGAGCAATGCAAGTACAGGTCAACCTAGGAGCAGAACGAGTGCAGGCCGAGCTAGGAGCAATGTGAGTGCGGGCCAAGCTGGGACCAGAGCGATTGCAAACCAAGCTGGGAGCAGAGAGAATGCAGGCCGAGCTGGGAGCAGAAAGAGTGCAGGCCGAGCTGGGAGCAGAGCGAGTGCAGGCCGAGCTGGGAGCAGAGAGAGTGCAGGCCGATATGGGAGCAGAGCGATGGCAGGTCGAACTGGGAGCAGAGCGATTGCAAACCAAGCTGGGAGCAGAGAGAGTGCAGGCCGAGCTGGGAGCAGAAAGAGTGCAGGCCGAGCTGGGAGCAGAGCGAGTGCAGGCCGAGCTGGGAGCAGAGCGAGTGCAGGCTGAGCTGGGAGCAGAACGACTGCGGGTCGAGCTCGGAGCAATGCGAGTGCAGGCCGAGCTGGGAGTAGAGTGAGTGTAGGCTGAGCTGGGAGTAGAGCGCGTGCAGGCTGAGCTGGGAGCAGAGCGATGGCAGGTCGAACTGGGAGCAGAGGGAGTGCAAACTTTGCTGGGGGCAGAGGGAGTGCGGTCCGAGCTGGGAGCAGAGAGTGTGCGGGCCGAGCTGGGAGCAGAGAGACTGCGGGCCGAGCTGGGAGCTGAGTGAATCCAGGCTGAGCTGGGAGCAGAGCGAGTGCAGGCCGAGCTGGGAGCAGAGCGATTGCAAACCATGCTGGGAGCAGAGCGAGTGCAGGCCGAGCTGGGAGCAGAGCGAGTGCAGGTCGAGCTGGGAGCAATGCGTGGGTAGTCCGGGCTGGTAGCAAAGCGAGTGCAGGCCGAGCTGGGAGCAATGCAAGTACAGGTCAAGCTAGGAGCAGAGCGAGTGCAGGCCGAGCTAGGAGCAATGTGAGTGCGGGCCAAGCTGGGACCAGACCGAGCTGGGAGCAGAGCGAGTGCAGAGCATTTTCAGCTCACTCTGCTCCCAGCTCGGCCTGTACTAGCATTGCTCCCAGCTCGGCCTGCACTCGCTCTGCTCCCAGCCCGGACTGCCCACGCCTTGTTTCCAGGTCGGCCCACGCTCGCTCTGCTCACAGTTTGGCCTGCACTCGCATTGTTTCCAGCTCGGCCTGCACTCACTTTGCTCCGAGCTCGACCTGCAGTCGCTCTGCTCCCAGCTCGGCCTGCACTCGCTCTGCTCCAAGCTTGGCCCGCACTCTCTCTGCTCCCAGCTCGGCCCGCACTCTCTCTGCTCCCAGCTCGGCCTGCAATGTCTCTGCTCCCAGCTCAGTCTACACTCACTCTACTCCCAGCTTGGCCCGCACTCGCATTGCTCCCAGCTCAACCCGCAGTCGCTCTGCTCCCAGCTCGGCCTGCACTCGCTCTGCTCCCAGCTCGGCCTGCACTCTCTCTGCTCCCAGCTCGGCCTACACTCGCTCTGCTCCCAGCTCGGCCGGCACTCTCTCTGCTCCCAGCTCGACCTGCACTCGCACTGCTCCCAGCTCGGCCTGCACTCGCTCTGCTCCCAGCTCGGCCTGCACTCTCTCTGCTCCCAGCTCGCTCTGCACTTACTCTGCTCCCACCTCAGCCAACACTCGCTCAGCTCCCAGCTCGGCCTGCACTCGCATTGCTCCCAGCTCGGCCCACACTTGCTCTGATCCCAGCTTGGCCTGCACACTCTCTGCTCCCACCTTCATCCGCACTCCCTCTGCTCCCACCTTGGCCCGCACTCGCTCTGCTCCCAGCTCGGCCTGCACTCGAATTGCTCCCATTCGGCCAGCACTCTTTCTGCTTCCAGCTCGGTCCATACCCGCTCTGCTCCCAGCTCGGTCTGCACTCTCTCTGCTCCCAGCTCGGCCTGCACTGACTCTGCTCCCAGATCCGCCTACACTTGCATTGCTCCCAGCTCGGCCCGCACTCGCTCTGCTCCCAGATCCGCCTACACTTGCATTGCTCCCAGCTCGGCCCGCACTCGCTCTGCTCCCAGCTCGGCCCGAACTCTCTCTGCTCCCAGCTCGGCCTGCACTCGCTCCACTCCCAGATCGGCCCTCAGTCTCTCTGCTCCCAGCTTGGCCCGCACTCCATCTGTTCCCAGCTCGGCCTGCACTCGCTCTGCTCCCAGCGCTGTCTGCACTCTCTCTGCTCCCAGTTCGGTCTGCACTCTCTCTGCTCTAAGCTCGGCTTGCACTCGTTCTGCTCCCAGCTCGGCCTGCACTCGCATTGCTCCCAGCTCGGCCTGCACTCTCTCTGCTCCCAGCTCGGCCTGCTATCGCACTACTCCCAGCTTGGCCCGCACTCCCTCTTGACCCATCTCGACCCGCAGTCTATCTGCTCGCTGCTCGGTCCACACTCCCTCTGCTCCCAGCTCGGTTTGCACTACCTCTGCTCCCAACTTGGCCTGAACACTCTCTCCTCCCAGCTTGGCCCGCACTCGCTCTGCTCCCAGCTCGGCCTGCACTGACTCTGCTCCCAGCTCGGCCTGCACTTGCTCTGCTCCCAGCTCGGCCCGCACTCGCTCTGCTCCCTGCTCGCCCGCACTCGCTCTGCTCCCAGCTCGGTCCGCACTCGCCCTGCTCCCAGCTCGGCCTGCACTGACTATGCTCTCAGCTCGGCCCAAGCTCGCTCTGCTCACAGCTCAGCCTGCACTCGAATTGCTCCCATTCGGCCAGCACTCTTTCTGCTCCCAGTTCGGTCCGCACCCGCTCTGCTCCCAGCTCGGTCCGCACTCGCTGTTCTCCAGCTCGACCCACACTCGCTCTGCTCCCAGATCGGCCATCACTCGCTCTGCTCTAACCTCGGCCTGCACTGACTCTGTTCCCAGCCCGGCCAACACTGACTCTGCTCCAAGCTTGGCCTACATTAAATCTGCTCCCAGCTTGGCCTTTACTGACTCTGCTCATAGCTCGGTCCGCACTCGCCCTGCTCCCAGCTCGGCCTGCACTGATTCTGCTCCCAGCTTGGTTTGCACTCTCTCTGCTCCCAGCTCGGTCCACATTCTCTCTGCTCCGAGCTTGGCCCGCTCTTGCTCTGTTCCCAGCTTGCTCTGCACAGCCTCTGCTCCTAGCTCGTCCCGTACTCGCTCTGCTCCCAGCTCGGCCCGCACACTCTCTCCTCCCAGTTCGGCCCGCACTCGCTCTGCTCCTAGCTCGTCGCGCAATCTCTCTGCTCCTATCTCGGACTGCACTCTCTCTGCTCCCAGACCGGCCTGCACTGACTCTGCTCTAAGCTCGGCCTGCATTAAATCTGCTCCCAGCTTGGCCCGCACTGACTCTGCTCCCAGCTCGGTCCGCACTCGTCCTGCTCCCAGCTTGGCCTGCACACTCTCTGCTCCCAGTTCGGTCCACATTCTCTCTGCTCCCAGCTCGGCCTGTACTCGCATTGTTCCCTGCTCGGCCTGCACTGTCTCGGCTCCCAGCTTGGCCTGCACTTGCTCCACTCCCAAATCGGCCCGCACTCCCAGTGTTCCCAGCTCGGCCCGCACTCCCTCTGCCCCCAGCTCGGACTGCCCATGCATTGCTCCCAGCTCGGCCTGCACTCCCTCTGCTCCCAGCTCGGCCCGCAGTCGCTCAGCTCCCAGCACGGCCCGCGCTCGCTCTGCTCCCAGCTTGGACTGCCCACGCATTGCTCCCAGCTCGGCCTGCACTCGCTCTGCTCCCAGCTCTGCCTGCACTCAGTCTGCATCCCAGCTCGGCCTGCACTCGCTCTGCTCCCAGGTCGGCCTGCACTCCCTCTTGACCCAGCTCGCCTGCACTCCCTCTGATCTCAGCTCGGTTTGCACTCGGTCCGCTCCCAGCTCGGTCTGAACTTGCTCCCCTCCCAGCTCTGCCTGCACTGTCTCTGCTCCCAGCTCGGCCTGCATTCGCTCTGCTCCCAGCTCTGGCCACACTCTCTCTGCTCCCAGCTCGGCCTGCACTCTCTCTGCTCCCAGGTCGGCCTGTACTCTCTCTGCTCCCAACTCGGCCCGCATTCTCTCTGCTCCCAGCTCGGTTTACACTCCCTCTGCTCCCAGCTCGGCCCGCACTCCCTCTGCTTCCAGCTCGGCCTGCACTCGCACTGCTCCCAGCTCGGCCTGCACTCGCACTGCTCCCAGCTCGGTCCGCACTTGCTCTGCTCCCAGCTCGGTCTGCTCCCAGCTCAGTCCGCACTCGCATTACTCACAGCTCGGCCTATACTCGCTTTGCTCCCAGTTCGGTCAGCTCGGCCTGCACTCGCTCTACTCCCAGCTCAGCCTACACTCACTCTACTTCCAGCTCGGCCCGCACTCTCTCTGCTCCCAGCTCGGCCTGTGCTCGCTCTGCTCCCAGCTTGGTTTGCAATCGCTCTGCTCCCATCTCGGCCCGCACTCCCTCTGCTTCCAGCTCGGCCTGCACTCTCTCTTGACCCATCTCGACCCGCAGTCTATCTGCTCGCTGCTCGGTCCACACTCCCTCTGCTCCCAGCTCGGTTTGCACTACCTCTGCTCCCAACTTGACCTGCACTCACTCTGCTCCCAGCTCAGCCCGCATTCTCTCTGCTCCCAGCAATGTTTGCACTCGCTCTGCTCCCAGCTCGGCCCGAACACTCACTCCTCCCAGCTTGGTCCGCACTGACTCTGCTCCCAGCTCGGCCTGCACTGACTCTGCTCCCAGCTCGGCCTGCACTGACTCTGCTCCCAGCTCGGTCCGCACTGACTATGCTCTCAGCTCGGCCCACACTCGCCGTGCTCACAGCTCAGCCTGCACTCGAATTGCTCCCATTCGGCCAGCACTCTTTCTGCTCCCAGTTCGGTCCGCACCCGCTCTGCTCCCAGCTCGGTCCGCACTCGCTGTTCTCCAGCTCAACCCACACTCGCTCTGCTCCCAGATCGGCCATCACTCGCTCTGCTCTAACCTCGGCCTTCACTGACTCTGTTCCCAGCCCGGCCAACACTGACTTTGCTCCAAGCTTGGCCTGCATTAAATCTGCTCCCAGATCGGCCTTTACTGACTCTGCTCATAGCTCAGTCCGCACTCGCCCTGCTCCCAGCTCGGCCTGCACTGATTCTGCTCCCAGCTTGGTTTACACTCTCTCTGCTCCCAGCTCGGTCCACATTCTCTCTGCTCCGAGCTTGGCCTGCACTCACTCTGCTCCCAGCTCGGCCTGCATTCACTCTGCTCCCAGCTCGCTCTGCACTGCCTCTGCTCCCAGCTCGTCCCGCACTCGCTCTGCTCCCAGCTCTGCCGGCACTGATTCTGTTCCCAGCTCGGCCCGCACTCGCTCTGCTCCCAGCTCGGCCCGCACACTCTCTCCTCCCAGCTCGGCCCGCACTCGCTCTGCTCCTAGCTCGTCGCGCAATCTCTCTGCTCCTATCTCGGCCTGCACTCCCTCTACTCCCAGCTCAGCCTGTACTCTCTCTGCTCCCAGCTCGGTGTGCACTACCTCTACTCCCAACTTGGCCTGCACTCACTCTGCTCCCAGCTCAGCCCGCATTCTCTCTGCTCCCAGCAATGTTTGCACTCGCTCTGCTCCCAGCTCGGCCCGAACACTCTCTCCTCCCAGCTTGGTCCGCACTCGCTCTGCTCCCAGCTCGGCCTGCACTGACTCTGCTCCCAGCTCAGCCTGCACTGACTCTGCTCCCAGCTCCGCCTGCACTTGCATTGCTCCCAGCTCGGCCCACACTGGCTCCACTCCCAGATCGGCCCGCACTCCCAGTGTTCCCAGATCAGCCCACACTCCCACTGCTCCCAGCTTGGCCCGCACTCGCATTGCTCCCGGCTCGGCCCTCTGTCTCTCTGCTCCCAGCTTGGCCCGCACTCCATCTGTTCCCAGCTCGGCCTGCACTCGCTCTGCTCCCAGCGCTGTCTGCACTCTCTCTGCTCCCAGTTCGGTCTGCACTCTCTGCTCTAAGCTCGGCTTGCACTCGCTCTGCTCCCAGCTCGGCCTGCACTCTCTCTGCTCCCAGCTCGGCCTGCTATCGCACTGCTCCCAGCTCGGCCCGCACTCTCTCTTGACCTATCTCGACCCGCAGTCTATCTGCTCGCTGCTCGGTCCACACTCCCTCTGCTCCTAGCTCAGCCTGCACTCGCTCTGCTCCCAGCTCGGCCCGCACACTCTCTCCTCCCAGCTCGGCCCGCACTCGCTCTGCTCCTAGCTCGTCGCGCAATCTCTCTGCTCCTATCTCGGCCTGCACTCCCTCTACTCCCAGCTCGGCCTGCACTCTCTCTGCTCCCAGCTCGGTGTGCACTACCTCTACTCCCAACTTGGCCTGCACTCACTCTGCTCCCAGCTCAGCCCGCATTCTCTCTGCTCCCAGCAATGTTTGCACTCGCTCTGCTCCCAGCTCGGCCCGAACACTCTCTCCTCCCAGCTTGGTCCGCACTCGCTCTGCTCCCAGCTCGGCCTGCACTGACTCTGCTCCCAGCTCAGCCTGCACTGACTCTGCTCCCAGCTCCGCCTGCACTTGCATTGCTCCCAGCTCGGCCCACACTGGCTCCACTCCCAGATCGGCCCGCACTCCCAGTGTTCCCAGATCAGCCCACACTCCCACTGCTCCCAGCTTGGCCCGCACTCGCGTTGCTCCCGGCTCGGCCCTCTGTCTCTCTGCTCCCAGCTTGGCCCGCACTCCATCTGTTCCCAGCTCGGCCTGCACTCGCTCTGCTCCCAGCGCTGTCTGCACTCTCTCTGCTCCCAGTTCGGTCTGCACTCTCTGCTCTAAGCTCGGCTTGCACTTGCTCTGCTCCCAGCTCGGCCTGCACTCTCTCTGCTCCCAGCTCGGCCTGCTATCGCACTGCTCCCAGCTCGGCCCGCACTCTCTCTTGACCCATCTCGACCCGCAGTCTATCTGCTCGCTGCTCGGTCCACACTCCCTCTGCTCCCAGCTCAGCCTGCACTCGCTCTGCTCCCAGCTCGGCCCGCACACTCTCTCCTCCCAGCTCGGCCCGCACTCGCTCTGCTCCTAGCTCGTCGCGCAATCTCTCTGCTCCTATCTCGGCCTGCACTCCCTCTACTCCCAGCTCGGCCTGCACTCTCTCTGCTCCCAGCTCGGTGTGCACTACCTCTACTCCCAACTTGGCCTGCACTCACTCTGCTCCCAGCTCAGCCCGCATTCTCTCTGCTCCCAGCAATGTCTGCACTCGCTCTGCTCCCAGCTCGGCCCGAACACTCTCTCCTCCCAGCTTGGTCCGCACTCGCTCTGCTCCCAGCTCGGCCTGCACTGACTCTGCTCCCAGCTCAGCCTGCACTGACTCTGCTCCCAGCTCCGCCTGCACTTGCATTGCTCCCAGCTCGGCCCACACTCGCTCCACTCCCAGATCGGCCCGCACTCCCAGTGTTCCCAGATCGGCCCACACTCCCACTGCTCCCAGCTCGGCCCGCACTCGCATTGCTCCCGGCTCGGCCCTCTGTCTCTCTGCTCCCAGCTTGGCCCGCACTCCATCTGTTCCCAGCTCGGCCTGCACTCGCTCTGCTCCCAGCGCTGTCTGCACTCTCTCTGCTCCCAGTTCGGTCTGCACTCTCTGCTCTAAGCTCGGCTTGCACTCGCTCTGCTCCCAGCTCGGCCTGCACTCTCTCTGCTCCCAGCTCGGCCTGCTATCGCACTGCTCCCAGCTCGGCCCGCACTCTCTCTTGACCCATCTCGACCCGCAGTCTATCTGCTCGCTGCTTGGTCCACACTCCCTCTGCTCCCAGCTCAGCCTGCATTCTCTCTGCTCCCAGCAATTTTGCACTCGCTCTGCACCCAGCTCGGCCTGAACACTCTCTCCTCCCAGCTTGGCCCGCACTCGCTCTACTCCCAGCTCGGCCTGCACTGACTCTGCTCCCTGCGCGGCCCGCACTTGCTCTGCTCCCAGCTCGGCCTGCACTGACTCTGCTCCCACCTCGGCCCGCACTTGCTCTGCTCCCACCTCGGCCCGCACTCGCTCTGCTCCGAGCTTGGCCTGCACTCACTCTGCTCCCAGCTCGGCCTGCATTCACTCTGCTCCCAGCTCGCTCTGCACTGCCTCTGCTCCCAGCTCGTCCCGCACTCGCTCTGCTCCCAGCTCTGCCGGCACTGATTCTGTTCCCAGCTCGGCCCGCACTCGCTCTGCTCCCAGCTCGGCCCGCACACTCTCTCCTCCCAGCTCGGCCCGCACTCGCTCTGCTCCTAGCTCGTCGCGCAATCTCTCTGCTCCTATCTCGGCCTGCACTCCCTCTACTCCCAGCTCAGCCTGTACTCTCTCTGCTCCCAGCTCGGTGTGCACTACCTCTACTCCCAACTTGGCCTGCACTCACTCTGCTCCCAGCTCAGCCCGCATTCTCTCTGCTCCCAGCAATGTTTGCACTCGCTCTGCTCCCAGCTCGGCCCGAACACTCTCTCCTCCCAGCTTGGTCCGCACTCGCTCTGCTCCCAGCTCGGCCTGCACTGACTCTGCTCCCAGCTCAGCCTGCACTGACTCTGCTCCCAGCTCCGCCTGCACTTGCATTGCTCCCAGCTCGGCCCACACTGGCTCCACTCCCAGATCGGCCCGCACTCCCAGTGTTCCCAGATCAGCCCACACTCCCACTGCTCCCAGCTTGGCCCGCACTCGCATTGCTCCCGGCTCGGCCCTCTGTCTCTCTGCTCCCAGCTTGGCCCGCACTCCATCTGTTCCCAGCTCGGCCTGCACTCGCTCTGCTCCCAGCGCTGTCTGCACTCTCTCTGCTCCCAGTTCGGTCTGCACTCTCTGCTCTAAGCTCGGCTTGCACTCGCTCTGCTCCCAGCTCGGCCTGCACTCTCTCTGCTCCCAGCTCGGCCTGCTATCGCACTGCTCCCAGCTCGGCCCGCACTCTCTCTTGACCTATCTCGACCCGCAGTCTATCTGCTCGCTGCTCGGTCCACACTCCCTCTGCTCCTAGCTCAGCCTGCACTCGCTCTGCTCCCAGCTCGGCCCGCACACTCTCTCCTCCCAGCTCGGCCCGCACTCGCTCTGCTCCTAGCTCGTCGCGCAATCTCTCTGCTCCTATCTCGGCCTGCACTCCCTCTACTCCCAGCTCGGCCTGCACTCTCTCTGCTCCCAGCTCGGTGTGCACTACCTCTACTCCCAACTTGGCCTGCACTCACTCTGCTCCCAGCTCAGCCCGCATTCTCTCTGCTCCCAGCAATGTTTGCACTCGCTCTGCTCCCAGCTCGGCCCGAACACTCTCTCCTCCCAGCTTGGTCCGCACTCGCTCTGCTCCCAGCTCGGCCTGCACTGACTCTGCTCCCAGCTCAGCCTGCACTGACTCTGCTCCCAGCTCCGCCTGCACTTGCATTGCTCCCAGCTCGGCCCACACTGGCTCCACTCCCAGATCGGCCCGCACTCCCAGTGTTCCCAGATCAGCCCACACTCCCACTGCTCCCAGCTTGGCCCGCACTCGCGTTGCTCCCGGCTCGGCCCTCTGTCTCTCTGCTCCCAGCTTGGCCCGCACTCCATCTGTTCCCAGCTCGGCCTGCACTCGCTCTGCTCCCAGCGCTGTCTGCACTCTCTCTGCTCCCAGTTCGGTCTGCACTCTCTGCTCTAAGCTCGGCTTGCACTTGCTCTGCTCCCAGCTCGGCCTGCACTCTCTCTGCTCCCAGCTCGGCCTGCTATCGCACTGCTCCCAGCTCGGCCCGCACTCTCTCTTGACCCATCTCGACCCGCAGTCTATCTGCTCGCTGCTCGGTCCACACTCCCTCTGCTCCCAGCTCAGCCTGCACTCGCTCTGCTCCCAGCTCGGCCCGCACACTCTCTCCTCCCAGCTCGGCCCGCACTCGCTCTGCTCCTAGCTCGTCGCGCAATCTCTCTGCTCCTATCTCGGCCTGCACTCCCTCTACTCCCAGCTCGGCCTGCACTCTCTCTGCTCCCAGCTCGGTGTGCACTACCTCTACTCCCAACTTGGCCTGCACTCACTCTGCTCCCAGCTCAGCCCGCATTCTCTCTGCTCCCAGCAATGTCTGCACTCGCTCTGCTCCCAGCTCGGCCCGAACACTCTCTCCTCCCAGCTTGGTCCGCACTCGCTCTGCTCCCAGCTCGGCCTGCACTGACTCTGCTCCCAGCTCAGCCTGCACTGACTCTGCTCCCAGCTCCGCCTGCACTTGCATTGCTCCCAGCTCGGCCCACACTCGCTCCACTCCCAGATCGGCCCGCACTCCCAGTGTTCCCAGATCGGCCCACACTCCCACTGCTCCCAGCTCGGCCCGCACTCGCATTGCTCCCGGCTCGGCCCTCTGTCTCTCTGCTCCCAGCTTGGCCCGCACTCCATCTGTTCCCAGCTCGGCCTGCACTCGCTCTGCTCCCAGCGCTGTCTGCACTCTCTCTGCTCCCAGTTCGGTCTGCACTCTCTGCTCTAAGCTCGGCTTGCACTCGCTCTGCTCCCAGCTCGGCCTGCACTCTCTCTGCTCCCAGCTCGGCCTGCTATCGCACTGCTCCCAGCTCGGCCCGCACTCTCTCTTGACCCATCTCGACCCGCAGTCTATCTGCTCGCTGCTTGGTCCACACTCCCTCTGCTCCCAGCTCAGCCTGCATTCTCTCTGCTCCCAGCAATTTTGCACTCGCTCTGCACCCAGCTCGGCCTGAACACTCTCTCCTCCCAGCTTGGCCCGCACTCGCTCTACTCCCAGCTCGGCCTGCACTGACTCTGCTCCCTGCGCGGCCCGCACTTGCTCTGCTCCCAGCTCGGCCTGCACTGACTCTGCTCCCACCTCGGCCCGCACTTGCTCTGCTCCCACCTCGGCCCGCACTCGCTCTGCTCCCAGCTCGGCCCGCACTTGCACTGCTCCCAGCTCGGCCCGCACTCGCTCTGCTCCCAGCTCGGTCCGCAATCGCCCTGCTCCCAGCCCGTCCTGCACTGACTATGCTCTCAGCTTGGCCCAAACTCGCTCTGCTCACAGCTCAGCCTGCACTCGAATTGCTCTCATTCGGCCAGCACTCTTTCTCCTCCAGTTCGGTCCGCACCCGCTCTGCTCCCAGCTCGGTCCGCACTCGCTGTTCTCCAGCTCAACCCACACTCACTCTGCTCCCAGATCGGCCATCACTCGCTCTGCTCTAACCTCGGCCTGCACTGACTCTGTTCCCAGCCCGGCCAACACTGACTTTGCTCCAAGCTTGGCCTGCATTAAATCTGCTCCCAGATCGGCCTTTACTGACTCTGCTCATAGCTCAGTCCGCACTCGCCCTGCTCCCAGCTCGGCCTGCACTGACTCTGCTCCCAGCTTGGTTTGCACTCTCTCTGCTCCCAGCTCGGCCCGCACTCTCTCTGCTCCCATCTCGGCCTGCACTTGCATTGCTCCCATCTCGACCCGCACTCTCTCTGCTCCCAGCTCAGCCCATATTCTCTCTGGTCCCAGCTTGGCCTGCACTTGCATTGCTCCCAGCTTGGCCTGCACTCTCTCTGCTCCCAGCCCGGCCCGCACTCGCTCTGATCCCAGCTCTGTCCGCACTGCTCTGCTCCCAGCTCGGCCCGCACTCACTCTGCTCCCAGCCCGGCCCGCACTCGCTCTGATCCCAGCTCTGTCCGCACTGCTCTGCTCCCAGCTCGACCCGCACTCACTCTGCTCCCAGCTCGACCCGCACTCGCTCTGCTCCCATCTCGGCCCACATTCTCTCTGGTCCCAGCTTTGCCCGCACTTGCTCTGCTCCCAGCTCGGTCTGCACTCGCTCTGCTCCTTGCTCGGTCTGCACTCGCTCTGCTCCCAGCTCGGCTCGCACTTACTCTGTTCCCAGCTCGGCCCACACTCGCTCTGCTCCCAGCTCGGCCTGCATTCGCTTTGCTCCCTGCTCGGCCCACACTAACTCTGCTCCCAGCTCGGTTCGCATTCCCTCTGCTCCCAGCTCGGCCTGCACTGACTCTGCTCCCAGCTCTGTCCGCACTCACACTGCTCCCAGCCAGGCCTGCACTGACTCTGCTCCCATCTCGGCCCGCACTCCCACTGCTGACGTTCCAGACTCAGGAGGTGACTCTTCTCCCAGTTCAGTCTGCATTTGCTCTTTTTCCCATTCCGATGTGACTCACTTCCAGCTCTCAGCCCCACAGGCTCTGACACATCTCCCACACAGGGTTGGTCTCAGACTCCATTCTCCATTCCTTCCAGATCGAGTACTTTTAGAAGTTAAAAGTTTGGGGGTGGCGCGGGGGATTTGAAGAAAAACTGCAGCAAGGAGAAAAAATAAGAAAAAAGAGAGAGGAAAAGCAGCTGGTGGACAGAGGAGTTTCAGCTGGAGCGCCTTACCCTGCCAATATCTTACCTCTCGCCCACATATGTGATTGGCAAATACGTTCATACACAGTGCGCTGGCTACCTTACCATTGTTACATGATCTCTCCCTCCTCTGTAGTTTGCAGCATGAAGCAATGGTCAAACACATTACTTGAGCCAAGATGTCAGAAATAGAATGCTGAGACTGAGTCTATTTTCAGAGCTAGAAGTGAGCTAGCTGCGACCAAAGCAAACTCAGGAAGAATTAAAACCACAGTCTGCACGGGCCAAATGGCCTCTTTCAGCACTTTAGGGATTCTACGATTCTATGAAGGAAGAAAGCAGTACTTTAATTGAAAGTAGCTGAGTCATTTTGCATGTCGTTTATGGAAATGAGCTGGAAATGAGCAAAGCAAAACTATAAAAATGGCTGCTGGAGAATTGTCAGCTGATGCTTCTGACAAATCACTCAACACCGTATAAAAAGTTGGCATCATTCGGTATAAAAATGACAAATAGTTTGTGAATGCTGGAATGATGACTGCAGGAGGAGAGTATCAAGCAGATGTAAAGTGTCAGATAGACCCAGGTGCATCCTGAACTTTGTAGACCTGCAGCTGAATAAGAAAAAGATGTATTTGATGACGCCTGAAGTCAAGTACATAGGTCATGTATTGACTGCAAAAGGAATTTGCCTGAATCCTTACAAGGTGAGAGCTGTAGCAAGTTATTAGCAAAGTTCTTGTCTAATTTCTCATGAGCGTGAATCTGCCCTCAAGCTCATTGCTAAGGATACAAAATGGTATCGAGCACAAGACCAGAAGCAGCTTTCACTGGAATCAAGCAATTAATGATGACAATGCCAGTGTTACCTTGTCAATGACAAACTCATATTTCAATGTCACCTCAGAGAGGCATATCTTAGAGCAACCTTTCTGCAGCATGAATTACCAGTTACATTTGTATCCAGTGCATTAACACAAACTGAACAATACTACACTGATGTGGAGGAACAGTTTGCTTGTGAGTATTTTAATCAATACTTATTTTGGAGAGATGAAGGGACAGTAGAGACTGGTCACAGGTCACTTCAGCAAATCTTCCTTAACCTGCTCTTATCAGCTCCAAAAGGTATGCAGAAAATGAAATGAGAAACAAGAAACTGAAGTACATTCTTTATGAGCCATCGTAGACGGAGTCTAGTTTGACAAAGACAAGCTAAGTGCTACACTGGCCAAACATGAGCATTGAATTTAAGGACTACATCAACCAGTGCAATACTTGTAATAAATATCAAGCTAATCTCATGATGATAGGTCAGAACCCTGGAATATTGTGAACATTTTTAAACTTGTAATTCCAACATGTGGTATTTTGAAGAGGGATTTACAGCCAATTGCAGAATGTGAATTAAATGGCTCCGATGAAGAGTTATAAGACCAAAAATGGCAAATCTGATGCGTTTTGCCAGTAATTGCCATTCTATTTCAGATCCCCAGCATTCAAGTTTTTGTGGGAGATGGGGCTCTTTTGATCACGCTCACTTTATTTCCTAACGAGTGTAAACCAGTTTTGTTGATTCTGTAGCCCAAGCAGGTCACTTGGGGTGGCTGGAACATACATTTCTTTCCCACCTAAAGTGTATTTCCACTGGGGAGAGACATTTAAGGACCACCTCCAAGTTCTCCAAATCCTCTTTATTGGTATTGCCTGTGAGTCATCCAGTTAAATGGCTACCTGGGGTACTCCATGGTCCACTGGAAAAGAGTACAGGCTGACCCCAAATGACAAACTTGTTTATTGATATATAAACCCTTAAGGTTATTAATTGTAATGTACTTTTGGGACTCCTCATCCAGTCACAATTGCAGGAAAGTGTTGCTTCATAAAGGTTAGCATCCCCTCCCCACCACCACCACCACATCCACCTCCCGCTGCCTGCCACCCCTCTAACAAGTCCTCTGTGCATGGGGGACATTTATCCAGGGTCAAGAAGCTGTTTACTGTTTGCTTAAAATACCCACAAAGGCAAATTGAACCTTCAGGCTTCATAGACCGGTACTTCCCAATCTCCAAACTGCACTGGTCTGATTATTCGTTCTCTCTCCAGCCTCCTTATTTCCTCCTCTACGTCTGCCCACAAGGCAGGCCTTGCAAAATTGCAGAATTGCTTCCTGGTGAACATGTAAAGTGGCTTTGGCTCCTTTGATAATGCCAAGCCTTTCCTGAAATATTCCTGGGTATTTCACTAGGACTTCACTGAGGTAGCCATTTTCCAATTGAACAATATTGATCTACACCAGCCAAATCTTTCTCAACTAATTTTGCTCCAATGGGCTTGGGCCCGGGCCTTTTACTACTGTTTGTGGTGACTACACCAACTATTTCTCATAAGAGACCGGGACCAAAGTTATACCCTTAATTTGCAATGATTCCCAGTGTATGTTCTCAGTTTGGCTGAGGTATTGCACAAGCTTAAAGGTTGGAGTCCCAAGTGAATCTTATTAAAGACAGACTCTACAACCACTGATACAATCATGCCAGTATCGACCTCCATGGGAACTGAGTGACCATTTCACCAAACGTTAATTTTAATTGGCTCCAACTTGGGTGTCACTAAGCAATTTAATTATTACATCATACATGTCGGGGGATTTTTCCTGCTTTTTGCTGTCTCCTGGGTACCCACTGCTGAGTTTTCCTACCCAGTAAGACCACATGCCAGCAGCAATTACCATGGCTTTTGGGGCCAGGCTTGGCTTTGTTATGGGGTTCTGCTGTGGGCTGTCCTAGGGTACCTTGGCTAAGGACATGCCCCACATGAGGCTCTGTGATTACTTACACTTACATGGTGTTCTGGATATATGTGTGCTCGCTGAGCTGGAAGGTTTGTTTTCAGACGTTTCGTCACCATACTAGGTAAAACCATTAGTGAGCCTCTGGTGAAGCACTGGTGGTACGGCCTGCTTTTTATTTACGTGTTTAGGTTTCCTTAGGTTGGTGATGTCATTTCCTGTTGTTTTTCCCATGGGGAGGTAAATGAGATCCAAGTTAATGTGTTTGTTGATAGGGTTCTGGTTGGAGTGCCATCCCTCTAGGAATTCTCGTGTATGTCTCTGTTTGGCTTGTCCTAGGATGGATGTGTTGTCCCAGTCGAAGTGGTGTCCTTCCTCATCAGGATGTAAGATACTAGTGACAGTGGTTCACATCTTTTTGTGGCTAGTTGGTGTTCATATATCCTGGTGGCTAGTTGTCTGCCTGTTTGTCCAATGTTTGTTACAGTGCTTGCAAAGTATTTTGTAAATGACTTAGTTTTGCTTGTTGTCCATACAGAGTTTTTCATGTTCATTAGCTGCTGTTTGAGTGTGTTGGTGGGTTTGTGGGCTTCCATGATGCCAAGAGGCCTGAGTATTCTGGTAAACCCTTCAACACACAGTCAGAAGGATTACTCATCGCTTTTCATCTGCCCCAATGTCATTTGCCCAGAAAAAAATCACGTTCTTTCAACATACTGGGCCCAGCAGGGTCAAGTGAGTCAAACTCCCTAGAGGCAAAATGCCAGAAATGCTTACCCCCAACTCCAAGATGACAGTTGGAAATGAATATTCCTCAGGTGCATCCTGTTTTCTCCCACCACCACTGAAATAACGGCACAGAGACTAGATCCTGTCACTAAATCACCCTTTATTTACAAGTGCACAGTACATTGACTGTGACCAGCCAGCCTAGACTCTGTCCTCCACTGAGGAGATTCTGGATCTCCTGGTTATATATTTTTTTTTAGTAACACACTGACTGTGGCCCAGTCAGCACAAAGTCAATCCCCTAAACTGAGGAGGTTCTAAGTCTCCTGTTTTTTTTAACTGTGGCCCAACCAGCGCAGAGTCAGTCCCCCACACTGAGGGGATTCTAAATCTCCTGGTTTTCCTTTCGTTTTTGTCCTCAATAAAAAAGGAATACCCAGTTAACAAAACTGGCTTTGAAAACCAGCCAGTTTTGAAATCAGGTTCTCTCCCCCAAAACTAGAAAGCAGAAACCAACAGCAGCAGTGACACACTGACTGTGGCCCAGCCAGCACAGAGTCAGTGCCCTAAACTGAGGAGATTCAAATTCTCCTGGTTATATCGGTCAGCCAGGGCTTTCCTGATTGTCCCAGGTTAACAACACTGATCTAGAACCTTGTAGTTAGTGAGGTCAACCTACAGAAAGGCTGAGGTTGCAATGATATTTGGCAAGGGGATCATAAAAATGTCGAGCAAATCAAGTACAGATTTGTGCAGTATAATCTTAGTATGGAGAAATAGACTTATTGAAAACATGAAACATCATCTAGTCCAAAAACGAATGCCAAGCCAAACCAAAGTTATTCTTCTGATAGTGAAAGCAGCTACAGAGCCAAAAGTAGTGACATGTGGAAGTGACAAAATCAGGGTGAATTTGATCAACCTGCTCAGACCTTGTCAGAGCATTGGAGAGTCAGTCGAGTACAAATATTGTGTCCTCTGCAAGAGTGCACCCATATGACAATTTGGGACCTGTGTTAAGCAGTTGTACAAGCTGAATGATCAGAGTTATTGGTGTAACCCTACACATATGCAGACAATTAGAGAAGCTGATCTTTCAACACAGGCAGCTGTTCACTAAACAGACTGTTAAAGTCATTCAGCAGAAATCTTCATCACCAGACCTTTCCAACAAACACCAAGACATACTGTGGCTGATAAGGGCAGGACCTGTCGGATCCTTCATGTGTTAAGAGTTTGGACCCTGTGGAAGTGAAGGAATGTCAATTGTTCCAATAAGGATGGTGTGTGGCTTAGAGATGAACTTGAAGGAAGTGGTACTCCACACTCCATGCCTGGTCTCTGTGCTTCCACACGCTGCCCTCGAAGTGGGAGTGGGGGGGAGGCATTGGGGAGGGGAGACTGGAACACATCTCCTGCTGAATGTGCCTTTGCAAAAGGAAGTCTGGAGAGAGACGCAGTGGTTCTTGTCAAGGTTCTTTCTGAGCAGCTGCGTGATGCAGGACTCTGTGCTCTGCAGGCTGTTCCCCAGGTTGCCCACCGGGACAAACATCAAGTGGGTCTGGAGGACCATCAACTTGGTGGTCTTTGGTCGGCCTGAAACTTGTCAATCTTCTAATGCCAGGAGTTGACCTCA
Organism: Hemiscyllium ocellatum; assembly: GCF_020745735.1. Classification (NCBI taxonomy): domain Eukaryota; kingdom Metazoa; phylum Chordata; class Chondrichthyes; order Orectolobiformes; family Hemiscylliidae; genus Hemiscyllium; species Hemiscyllium ocellatum. The sequence goes on along the minus strand of NC_083404.1, from coordinate 99,590,005 downwards.
ACTGAACGTTGCAGACTAACATGTTCCAAAGTCCAGGACTACATGCTAAGGGATGCATTAAAGCTTGGGGCAGCTTGGTAAACACCACCATCTTAGGTCTTTCTAGTAAAGATACAATGGGAGTCTGTTCAGTTCTTAAACTCTTCCAGTGACTTAAATAGTAAACTGAATTTTGTATAAGTAAGAAATCCTTATGGAGTGTGGAGTACCACTTCCTTCAAGTTCACCTCTAAGCCGCATGCTATCCTTACTGGAACAATTGACATTCCTTCACTTCCACAGGCTCAAAACTCTAAATTTCTTCCCTCACAGAAGTATGGATGTAGAATATCCATGTGGACTTCAGTAGTTCAATAAAGCAGCTCACCATTGTTTCCCACCTACATCTGTGACACAAACCGTGCCCTCTGCCTCTTCAGTAACTTTCAGTTCCTTGGCCCCTAGTGCTTTACCTTCACTATGCATGTACAATCCTTATTCATGTCCATACTCCACAAGCCTTCAGGCCCTCAGCTTCTTCCTCTCCAACAGACCCAACCAGTCCCCTTCCACCAATATTCTCCTCTGCCTCTTCGAACTGGTCCTCACCCTTAATAACTTTTCCTTGAACTTTTTACATTTCCTCCAATTCCAGGGGGTGGCCATGGCATTCACATGGGCCCGAGCTACGCCGGCCTCTTTGTTGGCTATGTCGAACAGTCCCTCTTCACTCCCTACACAGGCACTACGCCCCATCTCTCCAGCTGTTACATCAATGAATGCATCAGTGCAGCATCCTGCACCTAGGCTGAACTGGAGCTGCTCATCGACTTCACCCGTTACTTCCACCCTACTCTTAAATGCACTTGATTTATTTCAGACACTTCCCTCTCCTTTCCTGACCTCTCCACTTCCATCTCTGGCAACAGTCTACATATAGACATTTACTATAAACCTACAGACTCTCAAAACTACCTGGACTACACCTCCCACCTAGTATTCTGCCAGAACTCCATCCTGTTTTCCCAATTTTTCCACCTTGGCCTTATCAGAGCAGACAAGGAGACATTCCACTCCCAAGCATCCCAGATATTCACATATTTTAATTAATGTGCTTTTCCCCCTCTGTCTTCCAGACAGCTCTCTGCCACATCACCTCCATTTCTTGCTCCATTGCTCTAAATCCCACTACCTCTGAACCCAATAAAGACTGGGTTCCCCCTTGTCCTCACGTAACACCCCATCAGTCTCTGCATCCAACGAATCATTCTGAAACACTTCCACCAATACCAATTAGACCCCACCACCAAGAACATCGTCTCCTCCCCACCCCTTCCACAAGGACCATTCCCTTCGCTAATCCCTTGGTGCACGCCACCGTCCCCGCAAAGCCACCCAAAGACCCAGATACCTTCCCCGGCAGCTGTAAAAGATGGAAAAAACCTGCTGGTACACCAACCCCCTAACCTCCATCCAGGGCCCCATCAGTCCTTCCAGGTGAGTCAGAGGTTCACCTGCCTCTCCTCCAACTATACACGTTGCTCCTGATGTGGTCTTCTCCACATCAGGGAGACCAAACGTAAAGTCAGAGCACATTTCGCTGAGCATCTCAGCCAGACCTGCAGGAGCTGACCTGACCTCCTAGTCACCACTCATTTTAATTCCCCTTCCCACTCCTTTGCTGACATGACCATCCTCAGCCTCCTCCATTGACGCAGTGAATCAGACCACAACTTGGAAGACTAACACTTCATCTTCTGCCTGGGCAGCCTACAGCCGAGACGAATCAATGTTGATTTCTCCAATTTCAAATAACCTCCCTTTGCTCAACTCCCTTCCCAGCCCTCCCCCACTTTTCCATTCCTCTGACCGGCCCTTTCTGCCAGCCACCAACCGGATTCATTCCTCCCATTGATCAACCAGGCCGTACCCTCTGCCTTTGTTCACCTATGCCCAACTCACCACTTGGACTTCTCCTCACCCAAGTCTTTCTCCATGCCCTCGCTGTAACTGCAGCTCCCCTACAACCATCCCCCAGTCCTAAAGAAGGGTTACGCCCGAAACGTTGACTTCTCCACCTCCTGATGCTGCCTGTTTTGCTGTGTTTTTCCAGTCTCCTGCTTGTCCACCATCACTTCAGGCCTATAAGTAAATGCTGGCTTAGCCAGTGATTTCCCTTATCCTGTGAATCCATTAAAAAACAATGTGCTTTTACAAATGGCAATGCAAGATTGGAATAGAGTGATGTCCATCACTTTTCATTTACATGTTCTTGGTCTGTGCCAGTACAACATTTTAATCGTTGGCTGAGGGGTGACCTTATAGAGGTTTACAAAATTACGAGAGGCATGGATAGGATAGATAGACAAAATCTTCTCCCTGGGGATGGGGAGTCCAGAACTAGAGGGGATAGGTTTAGAGTGAGAGGGGAAAGACATAAAAGAGACCTAAGGGGCACCATTTTCATGCAGAGGATGGTACGTGTATAGATTGAGCTGCCAGAGGATGTGGTGGAGGCTGGTACAATTGCAACATTTAAGAGGCATTTGGATGGATATATGAATAGGAAGGGTTTGGAGGGATATGGGCTGGGTGCTGGCAGGTGGGACTAGATTAGGTTGGGATATCTGGTCGGCATGGACAGGTTGGACCGAAGGGTCTGTTTCCATGCTGCACATCTCTATGACTCTATGACTCTTCCCACACCACTTGGTTTAAGAAGGAGACAGCATAATTGGTCCTGCATGCTTCCATGGCTAGTTTGTCCTGGAACAGGTTGCTGTCACCAATGGCTAGTAATTGAAGATTGACAAGCTACATTAATCATAGTCAGTCAGGAGACCTACCCTTTCTTACTGCCTGCTATAGGATTAACAGGCTGATAATCAACCTCTTTGGCCACATTATGAATGTGCCTTCCATGGCCACCAGGTTTGAGAGTGGGACTCAAATCTCTGGCTCAGAGAAGGGATACCACCCCTTAGATGACAAGATTTCCCTTGCTTTCAATGATAGTTTCACATTAAATAGATTGCCATTGTCTGAGTTAGTTGAAGTAGAGTATTATTATCTTGAATTATCTGAAATAAATTTTTGCCTCATTCTCACTTTTCATATTTCTTACATATGTGCATTTATATTTATTTTAAATCCATTCATCATGCTTTACTACCTCCTAATTGGTATAGTTCTGTTTGTCAGCAATCAATCCTCTTTTACGCTTTCTGTTATCAACAAAGGTCATATAACGCATGACAAACATTGAACTGTTAATGATACAGAGTTAATTCCTGCAGAACACCATTCACCACTACCCTTAAGCAGAACCTGTTTTTACAAAACTTGCAGCTTAACGCTTGATAAACTGCTTTCAGTTTAATTAGCCTATTTACTAATCACTGCAAAGTTTTATTTTTCTTTATAGGCAACAAATGTGGAACAAAATGATTTCTAGAAAATGTATCGATAATATTGATTGGATTGTCATGTTCATTGAATTTAATTTCCTCCTCAATAATTTCCAGTGCTTTAATGAGGCATAATAATTCCTCTTGACTATCTTCATGAGTTTTGAGGTAATTTTAAACAGTACCATATAAAATATTCTCAATCTTGCTGATTGATTTACTAGAATGATTGGTGAGCTCTTTAACACTTCTCCTTTCATCTGAAGAAGTCAATGCAATTAAATAGCCTGGAAACTCCAAGTTATTAGTGTTGTAGCATGTTTTATGTGGGTTAGTCCATAATTTATATACTTTGTAAGACAGAATATGGTGTAATTTGTCATGTGACACAGCATTTGGAATGTGTGAGTTGACCAAGTAAGATATACCAGTAAGAACTTGTTAGAAACAAGTATATACGTTTGCAATCTTTGACTAAATCACAAATGATATAACTGACAGGTTTATGAAGTTTGTGTTTGAAGGCTAGTGGGAAACATAATACAGTGGTAGCTTATTTCAAAATATTGAGCTTCTAAAACACAGATATAAGGTCATAACAATATTTTGAACAATGATGGGTTCTGTTGGTTTCGGAAAATGGCAAGCTTAAAAAAAGGCGGGAAAAAATGCCATTGCAGCCAGTTCTTCTGTAATGCAATGGTTGTGTTCTTGTGCAACTCTGCATTGCAGAAAAATCACATTTTACAAACAGCGCTAAAGTGTTGGCGATGTAATAGTGTTACAGCCAACCCACATTTTAAAAGTTCGCGGTTTAGGAACAGTGTCCTCAGTTGATCAATCGCATTACAGCAAATTCGCATTAATCAAATACACATTATAGAAGAACGACCTGTAGAGATATGTGACGTGTTATGGTGTCAATCATAATTATGGCAATCATTCAATATACTAAATATTTTTGGATGGACCTGAAAACCTTTCTGGAAATATTCCCTGAGGGTGGATGTTTTCACCCAACAATTCTGCTTTCTGGAACCCTAACTGAAAAATCAAAATGAGTTATTTAATCTCTCTCTGCTCACAAAGTGTTCGATAGATTTAGCAAACTTGTGCCTAAATGACATAATTCGAGTCGATTAATGCAGAAGTTTAATCATCTTCTGATTTAGTCCTCATGTGGTTCATATCTTTTGGGGATCTTTTGGCTCCTTGGCTGTTAATCTTAACATGTTAAGTCTATGTTGAACTTCAGCCCCATTGCTAAGAAGATCTTTATGGCTTTTTTTTTCTTCATTGGAACACACCTGAATCTTAAAATCATAGCTCTGTATGTCACATACATATTTTAAATTCCATGTGGGTGTCTGCTGTGTTTCGATTTTTTACCATAGAGGGCCGTTGAGGCTCCATCACAAAGTATATTGAAGACAAAAACAGATTTTTAAGCAATAAAAGAATCCAGAGTGGGACCATTCGGCACAGCCACTATGGCATGAGCGATTCGGCGCGGCTGGTTTGGCACAACACATTTCGGCGCAGGACTGTTTTGTAGTTATTCAGTAATAGTTATTAAACTACTATTACTAAAATTATTAAATTATTAAAATTAATAAAATAAAATATATTTCGGTGCAGACCCATTTGGCACAAAACTGTTTTGTAGTTATTCAGTAATAGTTATTCAATTACTATTATTAAAATTATTAAAATATATTAAAATAAAACATATTAATATACAAATTATTAAAATAAAATAAAACCCGTTAAAATGCCATCAACAATTTTGTATTTACCTTATTTCTTTCATTTTTATTTTCTTTTTAATATTTTTACTGAAGAGGATAAACATTATTTTTCATTTTATTGCTTTCATTAATGCTTGTAAGTATGCCTGAAAAGGAATAAATAAGAGCTGTGCCGAATCACTCGCACCGAAATGGGTCTGCGCCGAAATGGGTCACGCCAAACCAGCCACGCTGAATCGCTCGTGCCAGAATGGCTGTGCTGAATGGTCCTACACCCAAAAGAATCAGAGGTTCAAGGTAAAATTCAGGTCAGTGGAGTTGAGGATTATCAGATCAGCCTTTTTGAATGGTGGAATAGACTCAATGGACTGAATGGCCTACTCCTGCTCCTCCATCTTATGGTCCAATGTTACTCAGAATATTGGGAGATGTGTGGATATAGGACTTTATCCTACAGAATCTTGTGATGTTCTGCGTTTTCTTACCCAAGTCCTTATCATCAGATTTGGTGAAGTTTAATGTGTTCTCCAACCTGACCCTTTAGAAGCATGATCTAACACAAAATCTCATCATCCAAGACTTTTTTATAGTTAACATTTGTACATTCATGTATATTAATATGAATTCACCCTCTTCTGACTTGGAAGATCTTTGTTTTGAGGACGCTGACTTTGATTTTGCTGTTGACCCTGTGTGGTCTGGAAAGTTTCTCTACACTGGAGGATTTTTAATCTCCTGGATGCCCTTTATTGAGGACATCATCCCTGCTAAACTAAATAATTCATCGGGTGGAACCTAGTGTCTTGAATTTCGGGGGAATTGTTCGCTGTTGAATCAAACTGTTGTCCCATAAGATCACCTGGAAGCCCTTAGTAATTCTGAGTTTAAGGCTACTCTGCTGAAGCAGGTATTTTTTTTCAGTATCCCAGAACCTGGACCAAGCAATTTCTTCTTCACCATATCCTGAATCTGTGAACATTGGCCTTCCCAGCTCAATGTTGGCTTCCATAGAATTGTGTTGAGTACGTCACCAATCTGTGTAAGTACATCTTTATTCTCAATCTGCTGATACATCTGTGTTGAAATAGATAAAGACTTTATTTTAATTTGTGGGTTAGATTGAAAGTCTTCCTGTGCCCTCTATGATTTTTGCCCTGCTAAACCCAAGTTGTTCACATCTTCAGCCAGGTTACTTTCAAGATTGCTGTTGATTTATCACTGATAATTCTTCATCGGATGCTTTTTCTTGTACTTGCATTGTTGTACCATCAGCTGTCATATTTAAATCTACAGTTATATTTTGTTCAACAGGCTGTGTTAGTGCCTGAACAAATTTAGGTAAACATTTGCCAGAGAGCTCAAATGGGTTGTTCTTCTCAACCTTTTCTCATTGTCTACATATTTGTATAAACTTTACTGCTTTCTTCATCTGAATTTTCTTCAGTGATGGTTTGATCACCAACCTGCTAGTCAGAGGGTTTAGAATTTCTTTCTGTTGCAGTACATTCAGCGTGGACCTGTAGTATGTTCCTGTATACAGTCAATTGCATTTCACATAATAGGCAGCCTGTAGCGCTAGTGAAGGCAAGAGAAAATGGGAAATATTCAGTTTTCTTTCAATACAAAGCAGCAGTAATCTCTCTATAGCAGCAGTATAAAGATCAAAGTTCATGGTCACCTCCACAGCCATTCGTAATATGGTCCTTACTTTGCTTTTAGATTATCCTTTTTGGCTACAGTCAGCAGCAGATTTCTGTGAAAATGTCCTTACTGAAAAATTGATCATTTGTTCCTTGCTGAGCTTTAGGTAAATTAGTTGCTTCGTGAACATCCAGAGGGGATATGGACTTTGGCAAAGAACCCTTTTTTCCAGATTCCCTACAGTGTGGAAACAGGCCCTTCAGCCCAACCAGTCCACACCAACCCTCCAAAGAGTAACCCACCCAGACCAATTTCCCCTCTGACTAATGCACCTAACACTATGGGCGATTTAGCATGATCGATTCACATGACTTGCACATCTTTGGACTGTGGGAGGAAACCCACACAGACACGGGGAGAATATGCCAACTCCACACAGACAGTCACCCGAGGCTGGAATCGAACCTGGGACCCTGATGCTGTGAGGCAGCAGTGCTAGCCACTGAACTACCATGCCGCCCTTTATCGTTTGTCATCTTCTACCAGATTATCCTGCTCTGCATTGCAAATGCTTATTCTCCAAATCCTGCTGTGTTTCAAGAGACATGCCCACTATTGCACCCAATACTGGGAGAACTGGTATGTGTAGAGTTTGCCTTCAGTGCCTGTCAAAACATTCCATGTGAATCTTAGCAACTTTAAACAACTCAAGAAAGGACAAGACAGTTCTACAATCCCAGCCACAGCCAACAGAAATCAGTTGCATTCTACAGTCCACTTACTCATCTCATTGTTTGAGAAAAGGTTGAGAAGAACAACCCATTTGAGCTCTTTGGCAAATGTTTACCTAAATTTGTTCAGGCACTAACACAGCCTGTTGAACAACACTGGAAGCATTCTATCAGAGGTGAATACAACAGCTTGGGTTTTAAATGCTTTAGCAATGTCAGTGTAGTATGTCAAAAGGTATCCCATTGACAAAAGCCAGAAAACTTACCAAATTCAAAGATGACGTGGCAGAATGTTTGTATTGTCAGCATCTGATGAGTCAAACAATTTGTATAACTTCATTTTTACATGCTGTGACAATTTAAAGTTACTGTCTTCTGTGAATAAATTTGTGCTGTTGTGCTAAGCAAGCCAAGCAACGGTTCTGGTATCCCTGCAGTCTTCCATGAAAGAAAGTGGTAAGGAGGTGTCACTAGTGTCAGACATCAAGTAGATGAATCAATGCAAGTATCAGAATATTAGTGCAGAAATGGAAGATAAAGGATGGCTTGAATTTTTGTTCAGGTAGCATGAAGTAGGAGTAAGGAAAATTCCTATTGCTCGGATTCAAACAAATAGAGTTACCTCAGGATCAGATCAAGTCAACATATTGCCTCTTCAAAAGACATCCAAAATTGGTAGTTGTTAAAAGAGCAAACATTACCTTCAGCAATAAGGTAAGTGTAAAGCGAATTTAATACGTTCTGCAACAAATCAAGAAGCAACAAAACCACTGTCTATTTTAAAAAAGTAATGACAATATCAACTTATCAATTAAGACAGCAATAATCTTTTTGGCTTCACACAATAACAATGTAAGTTTTGTGATAGTGTTTTGGGAGGAGAGTAAAGGAAAACTGGTTCAATTAGTTTTTTTTAAACATTTATGTTTGGATTTTTACCTTTCTTGTGATTGTGAACAACTTATAACTCTGTGCCTTCAATGAAATAATCAACCTTCATCTTGCAAATAATATACTCACACAATAAATTGAACTGAATGACTTGCCAAGAAGTTAATCCTATATTTTTCGTGGCAGTTTGACAGACTTATTAGCCATGCATATTATCAGTTAGATGATACAAGGATTTCAAAATATCCATCCAAATCCAATGATTAACCAGTCATTATGAATATCAGGTTCACTTTGAAACATATTGATTTAATAAAAGCAATACGATACATTTTCATTTAATATAATGAACTGGCAAATATACCAAATAAACAATCATACTCTGAATGGATCTATCAATAATTAAAACTCAAATCTTTTGTGGAAAAAAAACTATTGTTTATTTTCAATGCAACAAAATAATGTCTAATATGTAAATGGTAAGTTTGAAATGAAAAATCTTGTCATACATCAGCTCATCTGATTAATGCATTTCAAAGGATATTAAATCCTTTTAATTAATTTTCCATGCTAGACTGGCAGAAGTCTTAAGCTCCTCTGCAGGATTTTCAAATTGTCACTTTGAAATATTTTGTAGTGAGTCATAATTTCATCATGTTCCTTTGAATTTAACAATTTTTAATACTGGTTTCTGTTTGCATTCTTCTCAGTTGAATCAATCATCACATTTTGAAGGACTTAAAAATATTTCATTGTTATCCCTCTACTACAATTGATTTTTTTCCTTTTCATTTCCCAAGATCCAATATAGAACATAGGTACAGAATATAATTTCTCACTCTGCATATTCTGTCAATCAATCTCAATGTTTCCGATTTATTCCAAAATGACAATTGACTGAAGTGGTCATGTCAACAAAAGGTCCCAGAAATATCCATTACTTAGAGGATTAAAAAACCAAAAGAATTGTGGATGCTGGAAATTAGAAACAAAAACAGAAATTGTTGGAAATCTCAGCAGGTCTGGCAGGATCTGTGAGAGAAATTAGTGCTAATGTTGTGCGTCCAGTGACCCTTCTTCAGAATATTATAAAGTAACACAGTTTGGGATTTCATCATAGGCTGTTAAGTGTTACTTAATGAATTATGTGATCAGAGGGCACTGATCCATGTTTAAAAACAAATGTTGAAGTTCCCACATATTGGTAAACACATTTTGTTGGTACATATTCTTTCAGCTTAAATACGTGGGCATATTTAAGAAAAAATCTAAATGCTATTCTGTACTTTTCTGAATTCATAAAATTACATGTGCTTAAAGGTTAATGTGGAATGTTGCAAGAACAGTGTAACGTATATTGACAGATACAAATCAACAAGTTAAAACATTTGTGATGATTTGAAGTTTGATAAATGGTGTTCTTGACTAAAGCTTTCAGTAACTTGAAAGGTAAAAGTTCAGTTCAACTTTCAGTTTGTTCAGGAAATGTATAAATACTTTTGCAGAGAAACATTGTGAGGAAGGCCCAATAGGAATTTAAACGATGCAGGGACCCAAGCCACTGAGAGAACATTGTAGGAGACATTGACAGTTAAATTAAAAACATGACGTACATTAATTTTGCAGAGGTTTGGAGTAAATTAGTGAAGGACAATCATGGAAAGACTCAAAGAAAATTTCAACAGAAGAATGTGTGCTGTCGTCTAAAATATAGGAGTACCCAGGTAGCAACTAGGAAGGGGTAACCACTCTTCTCACGTTACATAGAAGAAAGATTGTGGGAAGGACAGCCAAAACATTTTTCTATGCATTATTGAACAGAATACAGTTTGAGGATGGAGGTTGAGGGCGGAGGGGGATTGGTCGCTGTGAAGTAAGAGGTGAGCAGCAGAAAGCTGAGAACGTAGATGTGAGGGATATTTGAATTATGGAAATACAGCTTCCCAATAGTTCAGTACGATGCACTGTCTACCCACTCCAAGCTAAGAAATATCTCAAAGAAGCTGTAAAAGAACATTGAAACAGAAGTAAATGAATAATTTAGCATCCATAATCAGTTGTATTAGGTAAGTGCTTGAAAATCTTGATATAGCTTTGTTTTGAATAAAAAAAGGTTGATATTAAGAGTCAAGCTGTTAAAATCAGAAAAGTACATGATGATAATTTTTCCTTTATAGCATATATTTTATATCATAAAATGTCATACAGTGGATTTGTTCCTCAATACAGTTCACTTTAAACACTGAGTCCAATATTTATTGATCTACAAAGCCAGGGTTTATTAAAAAACATTGTGTGTTTTATAAACAGTAAATTACACTGAGAACTTCAAATCATTTCTTTCATAAGAAGTGATATTTTAATGCTCAGCTACATTCACAAGATCTTAATGCTTTAATTGCTGTCAACTAGAATGCAGCAAAACTGATTTAATCATTATGAATCTCAGGTCAGTCTAACATCACAATCACAACAACTGCTTTTTCATTTTGAATGTAAAATATATTAGCTATTCAAAAATAGAACATAAATCCACGGTTGCAGAACCTGCAAAATTAAAGCACAGTTCACATCCATAGTACACTCAGTAAGGTGGTTTAACGTTGAATCAAAATTTAAAACTAATGATATCAATTCAATCGCCCCTTGTGCATCTCACCTAAATTGAAGTCAATAGAAATAAAAGTCAAGAGGGATGTTTAATAAAAAGTTGAATCAATATTATCAATTTTATAGGACGCACAAAGTCAAAATTAGCAGCCTCACTGTAGTTTGCTCCCTCCTGGCATTTCACCTCCAAATAACCCCCTTGACCTGAGAGGACAGAGAGGCAAGTAAGCTTCTTCAAACCTTTTATTGCTGTTCCCGTTTTATACAGCCCCTGTCACAGGTGTGCTGGCAATGGTGTGAGGCAGTCATGTCAGTTTTTCTCCAACTATTTAGAAGGTTTAAGCTCTATAAAACATGGTCTGATTGCAGTCATCTCTCTGCAACTGTCCAATAACTCACAGAGCCAATTAGCTTGGCTAAGTCTTCTTCTTCAGCTGTGGCTGTGTGTCTGAGCAAGAATCCATTCTGTATTCTGACACACCAGCTGAGTCCTGTGACCAGCTAATAGCACTCCTTCAAGGGCAAATACATTATAACAACTTACAATTCACTATGAATTCCTTCTTTTCAGAGACAAAAACTGGATCTGTAGGCATGAAAGTCATTTAGCCAAAAATAAAGAGCAAAAGACTCTTTACTATATAATGTTTTGAGCTTTTTGCCGTAATGCGCGGGATGCACCCATTTTGTCATCGCTTTGGGTCATCCTTGTTCACAATTGGTTATTTATTCAAGGCCTTTTGAAATTATCGAGTTGACACATCTGTCAGACTGCAAGAAGAGAAATGGTAAAAGGTCACTCAGAGAGATACCAGCTGCTACAGACAAACCTTTTTGCCTTCAAATAGCACAATCATTACAGTCTGACAGATGGGGCTTCTACTTTCCTTTCTATTGCTTCCCTTGACTCAGGTGATTAGATACAATACCTCATTCTCAGGTCAAGCTCTTCACCAATTACCTGCACAATAAGACACTCTACTACTTGAGAATATAAATCATCTGTTCAGCAAAGGAAGCTCTATTGTCCTCGGGAACAGAATTTCTCTTTCTTCTTACACACTTGTAATAAATGTTTCTATTACTTGGGTCATTTCTCAGTAGCTACAGTTGCAGAAGGATTTGTTAGATTTTACAAAGTAAAATTATAGTATTAATGCAAAAGACCCACAGCTCACAATCAGCTATACCATAGGATGTTTGTTTCATAAAGAATAAGCTACGAGTGTTTAAATAATGGGCCCAAATTTCTGGAATAGCAATCTCGCACAGATGCCCTTCCCAGCCCTTCTTTTTTGCCAAAGAAGGATTCCGATCAGGATTCCTTCAGAAATGCAGAGCAATGCCTCCATTCCGAGAGTTTTATGTGAGTGCAGGATTGTTAGCAGAAAGCAAACCACACCCCCTTTTCACAGCAGAAATCTGCTACATTCTGAAACCGAAACAGGAAATGTTGGCGAAACTCAGCAGGTCTGGCAGCACTTGTGGAAAGAAAGCAGAGTTGATGTTTTTGAGTCCAATGACTCTTCACCAGAACTGATAACAGCTAGGACAATATGATATTGATGCTGAAGATGGTGTGATGCCAGATGTACAAGTTGTACCTCCCAAATTATGGTGGTTCCCATCACATAACATGTCCCTTAAAGCTTTATTCAACAAGCAAAATACTGACCATACCCAATCAACATGGATGTACAAAACTTGCAACAGTGTGATACATTAGATGTGATTTTGTAGTTGACCATTTGTTGGATAATCCTGACTGTGTGAGGATTTACATTGACATCTTTTGAGCTTATAATGTGGCATGTACTAGGAACTACAAATGTTAACACATAGGGCCCTGTACTTTGAGGGGGAAAAACAGGTACATACACTGTGCCTGGGTCAACTCAGCAAAGCAAGTAACAGCCATCTTCTTATTCATTTCTCATGCAATGCCATCCTCCCTGGTTTAAAGTTTAAACAAAATGCTGGGTCCAATCTCTGTTTTAATACCATCAGTGTCCACTTGCCAACCAATCACCACTGTCCTTTCATACAATTTCAGTATTGGTTTTCCATTGCGTTTGTTTTCTCATGAAATTAGATTAGATTACTTACAGTGTGGAAACAGGCCCTTTGGCCCAACAGGTCCACACCGACCCGCCAAACGCAACCCCCCAGTCCGCTACATTTACACCTTCACCTCACACTATGAGCAATTTAACATGGCCAATTCACCTAACCTGCACATTTTTGGACTGTGGGAGGAAACCGGACTACCCAGTGGAAACCCACGGAGACATGGGGAGAATGTGCAAACTTCACACAGTCAATTGCCTGAGGCGGGAATTGAACCTGGATCTCTGGCACTGTGAGGCAGCAGGGCCACTGTGCTGCCCACAAATGTCTGGATAAGTGCAAGATGAAAAGCTCAAACAAAGTGTGTCCTTTCTTCGAAGTATGACATTTTTGAGCTAAAATAGTTTTCTACAATATATTCTGCCGTTTCCACCTTTACAGTGCCCATATTTATGCTAATTAATCTTTCTTTACGCAGACTCAAAGAAGTTTTCACAGTCTACGTCTGTCTTACTGTTTGTATTCATATTGTCTTTTCCCATTAGTAATCACTTCCTTGGTCCTTCATTAATCCATTCTATGTTGAGCTAAATCCTCAGATTTACCATTCCTTCTGGCATCCTTATAGGCCACTTCCTTTGAACTAATGCAACATTTAACATTTTTCATTACCATGGTTGATTTACTTTTCTCTTTTGGTGCTTGTGCCTGAGAAGAATCTATATCTGTTGTAGACCTTATTGTATTTCTTGAACTACTAGCTATTGTCTGTGTACTATTAAAGCTTGTAGTGCATTTCCCAATCCACCACAGGTAACTTGCCCCTCCTAGCCTCACTGTTTCCTTTGCTCAGATGTAAGACCCAAATTTCAGAATGAATTATACAGTTGGTTCTGGTATAATATAATAGTTGCATTCTCATGTGATCTCGCATTATAAAAAAATCACTCAATAGCTATGCCCTTTAAATTGATGGGGCTGGAATCGTGTTATAGCCAATACAGATAAGGAAAGTTCACATTCTACAAATAGCAGTCTAAATTCTTAGATCACGTTAAACCTAATTCACATTGAACAAACACATGTTATAGCAGAACCGACTATATTGCATACAAAATTAATGTAAAATTCTATTTTATTGTAGTCACTATTTTCCAAAAGCTCCTTTACAGCAAGAGTATTATTGAACCCTTCTTTTCCATCAACCCATTTTCAGCTCTGATCTCCAGCATCTGCAGTCCTCACTTTCTCCTTATTACACAGTATCCAAAGTTGCCTAATCCTTAGATAGCTGCTCAATGTATTGGTCCAGAAATGCATGTAGTACATGCTTCAGGAATGATATGTTTAACACAGTAAATTGAAGTTGCCCATTTCTCTTGTATTACCCATATTACATAGATCCCTTATTTCCGATCAAGATTGTTCCCAACATTACTACCTTAGCTTGGTGGTCTATAAAACACTCCCACCACTGTTTATTGTTCTTTATTGTTTCCTAGCTCCACCCAAACTGATTCTACATCTCGATCTGTCAATGTGTCCTCTGATACCTACGTAATCATCTCATCCCTTATTAAGAGTGCTATCACACGTACTTTCCCTTTTTGTCAGTTCCTCCTAAACGCTGAATAACCATAGATATTTAGTTCCCAATCCTAGTCACCTTGTGACCACATCTCTTTAATGGCAATTGAATCCCATTACATCAATTTATGCATTCAAACATGACTTGCATTATATAGGCTGCTTTTAATTCTGTTCAGTTTAACATCATCCTCTTCTGATTTTATTTAGTACCTCCGATGCTTCAGGTACAACTTGCACCAGAACCAGTCCCAATGTCTCAAATATCCGATGTCTCTCTCCAACATTCATGTGCTAGCCAGTGGCTCAATGCTCCTAATTTCTATACTCACTAGTATGTGGGACGGGGAGTAATCCTGAGATCACTACTTTGCAGGTACTGATTTCAACCTCCTTCCTAACTCCTTGAAATCTGCTATCAGGGTTCTCCTTCCTACCTAATTAATTGTGATGACATGGACCACAACCTCTGGCTGTTCTGTCTTCCCGGAAAAATGTTATGCAGTCATTCTGTGATATCCTGGACCTCTGGCAGTGGGGAAGCATCACATCATCCTATGATAAATTCCTATTATTAAAAAAAATGGTTTAGCAAGTCATAAACTATAAGTATGTTTGACACTCAGACATCCTATTTAGTTAGGGTTCCAAATGTGAATGCCTGTATTGTATACAAACGTAAAATACATTCTTCCTTTTTTCAAAAGCAGAAGGAATTTAACAAATTAGGTAGGTTTGGCAATAACAGTAATGTCATACTGACTCTATGTTTGTAATCATTATATACAATGAAAGTGTTGCATTTTAATGTATTTGTAGAGACTACTCATGGGCTTACTCCTCTGCAGCTATGTTGTATCACTGAAATATAATTCATGGCCTTGACATCAATGGTAGCATATGCCGCAGGCATCTTCTTGGAATGTTTGTGGCATGTCGAGTATTCTCCCAGCAACACAGCCTGTTATTTTCTACAGTCACCTTGTCACTTTATGAATTTATTTCAGCTTATTCACTGTCTGATGTACCTTTCCCTCTTCATTTCAGGCCATTTTTGACACTTTTATACTTCATTCACTGCTCTACCTTCAAATTTAAGATATTCTAATGTATCTTTTCAATGAGACTGAAGTCCATCTGAAGCTGAAAAACTTTGCTGAAGAATTCTTAAATAAGTAATAGGCTGTTAATTAGAATATGCAAAAGGACATACATTATTTGAAAGGCTACATGAGATGCCAGAACATTGTCTTAGTCAATTTGACATTAGACGGTTTGTAAGCATTACCCCAGCAATTACAGACCAGCTTGTTTGACTTCAGTGGTAGGAAAGCTTCGAGAAACAATTATTCTGAATTAAGTTAGTAGTCACATGGAAAAATCTGGGTTGATTAAGAAGAGCTAGTAGGGATTTTTAAAGGGGAAATTATATTTGACTAATTTGCTAGAAAGTTTTGAAGAGGTAACAGTAAGGGTAGGAGAGGGCAGTGCTGTTGATGTTGTGTACATGTACTTCCAGAATGCAACACAAGACACTGCTGGAAGAGTTACAACTCATGGAATAAAAGTGGATTAATAACAAATTTCACTGATCAATAGGAAGTAGTGAGTAATTTTTCAGGCAGTAGGAAAATTTGTAGTGGAGTTCATCAGGATCAGTGCTGGGACCCTTGTTTTAAGTGATATATATTAATAATCTGGATCTTGGTATGTACGCAACATTTGCAAAATTTGTGGATGATACAAAATTGTTTAAGCTGTGAAGACAGTGTAGAATCTCAAAAGGCCATAGACAGTTGACGGAGCGAGTGGATAGATGGGAGATGAAATTCAATGCAGAGATGATGTTTTCAATAAAGTCCCACATAAGAGATCATTACATAAGATAAAATACATGGAATTAGAGTTAGTGTATTGAGATAAATAAAAAAAAACTCATTGGCAGACAGGGGACTAAGAGTAGGAATAATCAGCTCTTTTTTTTGAAAGGCAGGCAGTGATTAGTGGGCTACCTTGGGATCAGTGCTTGGATCCTCACTAGTCACAATATATATTAATGATTTAGATAAGGGGTTTAAATGTAATATCTACAAATTTGCAGATGCCACAAAGCCGGGCAGGAGGTTAAACTGTGAGGAGAATGCAGTGATAGTTCAGTGTGATTTGAACTAACAGAGTGAATGGGAAAATGCACAGAAGATGCGGTATAATATGGATAAATGTGAAGTTATCTACTTTGGTAGCAAAAACATGAAGACAGATTATTATCTGAATGCATATTCTCTCTCTCTCAATTTATTGCCAATGAAACTGGCTCGATGGCATGAAGCAGAGGGTGATGGTTGAAGGTTGTTTCTCGGACCGGAGGCCTGTGACTCTTGGTGTGCCACAGAAGTCAGTGCTGGGACCTTTGTTGTTTGTTATTTACATGAATGATCTGGATATGAATGTACAAGGCATGTTTAGAAAGTTTGCAAATGATATAAAATTAGGAGGTATCATTGATGCTGAGGAAGATTATCAAAAATTACAGAAGGATCTTGATCAGATGGTAAAGTAGGTTGAAGATTGGCAAATGCAATTTAATACAGATAAGTGTGAGGTGTTGCACTTTGGCAAGTTAAGTGCAGGTAGGACTTATACAGTAAATGGTAAGGTCCCGAGGATTGTTGAGGAACAGAGGGACCTAGGAGTACAAGTATATCATTCATTGAAAGTAGCATCACAGATAGATAGGATGGTGAAGAAGGCATTTAGCATGCTAGCCTTCATCGGTCGATGCACTGAGTACAGGAGTTGGGACATTATGCTACAGTTGTATAACTTGTTGGTGAGGGCATGGTTGGAGTATTGCGTACAGTTTTGGTCACCCTGTTGTAGGAAAGACATAGTTAAACTGGAAAGTGTGCAGGGATGATTTACAAGGATGTTGCCAGGACAAATTGGCCTGACTTATAGGGAGAGGTTGACTAGGATAGGATTTTATTCCTCGAATTGTAGGAAAATGAGGGGTGACCCTTATTGAGGTGTATGAAATCATGAGAGGCAAAGATAGGATGAATGGTTATAGTCTATTTTTAATAGGCAAATCCTCCCTCAGCACAGCTGTAATGCTATCCCTCATCAAAAACGCCACTTCCCCTCCTCTCTTGCCTCCCTTTCTGTTCTTCCTGTAGCATTTTTATCCTGGAACATTAAGCTGGCAGTCCTGCCCATCCCTGAGCCATGTTTCTGTAATTGCTATGATATCTCAGTCCCATGTTCCTAACCATGCCCTGAGTTCATCTGCCTTCCTTGTTAGGCCCCTTGCATTGAAATAAATGCTGTTTAATTTATTAGTCCTACCTTGTCCCTGCCTGCCCTGACTGTTTGACTCACTTCTGTTCTCAACTGTATCAGTCTCAGATTGATCTCTTTCCTCACTATCTCACTGGGTCCTCCCCACCGCCCCCACCTTACCAGTTAAATCCTCCCGAGCAGCTCTGGCAAATTTCCCTGCCAGTATATTAGTCACCTTCCAATTTAGGTGCAATCCGTCCTTCTTGTACAGGTCACTTCTACCACAAAAGATATTCCAATGATCCAAAAATGTGAATCCTTCTCCCATACACCAGCTCCTCAGCCATGCCTTCATCTGCTCTATCCTCCTAGTCCTGCCCTCACTAGCTCATAGCAACAGGAGTAATCCAGATATTACTACTCTCGAGGACCTCCTTTTTAAATTCCTGCCTAACTCTCTGTAATCTCCATTCAGAATCCCAACATTTTCCCTTCCTCTGTTATTGATTCCAATTTGTACAATGACCTCTTGCTGGCCCCTCTCCCCCTTGAGAACATTCTGCACCCTCTCTGAGACATCCTTGATGCTGGCACCAGGGAAGCAACACACCATTTTGATTTCTCGCTGCTGGCCACAGAAACGTCTGTCTGTACCTCGGACCATAGAATCCCCTAACACAATTGGTCTCTTGGAACCTGATGTACCCCTCGTTGCATTAGAGCCAGTCTCAATACCAGAAACTTGGCTGTTCGTGCTACGTTCCCCTGAGAATCCATCACCCCTACATTTTCCAAAACAGTATACTTGTTTGAAATGGGAATAGCCACAGAAGACTCCTGCACCAGCTGCCTACCTCTCTTACCTTCCCTGGAGTTAACCCATCTATGTGAGTGTATCTGAGACTTTCCCCCCTCCTATAATTGCTATTCATCACTTACTATTGCTGCTGCAAATTCCTCATTGCTTCTAACTGTCTCTCCAACTGATCCATTCAATCTGATAAGATTTGCAACCAACAGCATTTATTGCAGATATAATCCACAGTAACCCTTAAAATCTCTTTAAACTCCCACATCTGACAAGAAGCACATATCACTCTACTAAAGGCCATTTTTGCTCTTTCACAATGTACAGACCCAGAAAATAACACCGTCTTATTCCTCTACAAAACACTGCCCCAGGTTAAATTAATAGTTAGAGCTTATATTTTAAGTTTCATCAAGAGACATATCTCAAAAAACATATAAACAAGAAAGAACCCACTCCACTCACTATTGTAGACTTTCTGTAGGCCACTTAAAGCAATTAACTTATCTGATTCTGTGCTGTGAACTTCGCCCAAACAGTTCCTCCGAGATCAGTTATGAATTTCACTGTTTGTTCATTTTCACAGACACACTCCGATGTCCTGCGATACATGAATACAAACAACAAAGGCAGTAACTGTGCAGGTTTTCTCTCTCTGTCCTGCACTGACTCCATGTGCTTCCTTTGTCTGTTCTTCTCCCTTTTAAAACTGCTGTTGTTTTGATTTTTTTTTTCCAAAGTTCCAAAACAATGCAACCGCATATAAAACAGTAATTGCTGCTCCTGGAATTCGAGGAAATCACCTCCAGCACCTAAAATACATCAAAAAAGGAGCAGCTGTTAGAGCCAGAAATTTTTCCCATCCTCCATCTTGGATTACCCAGAATCCTCTAGTGTAGACATTTTAATTGGGAAAAGAATAAAGAATGCGTGGCCAATGGATATTGGTGCAGTTGGAAGGGTATAGGAACAGAGGAACAGGAGTATGCCATTTAGCCTTTTATACCATATTAAATTAGATCACATTTGATCTATGATCTTATTCGATAGATCTAGCTTTTTTAAAATTCATTCTTCAGATGAGGGTATCACTGGCTGGGCCAACATTTATTGCCCATTCATAGTTGCTCCTGTGGAGATGGTGATGAGCTGCCTTCTTAAGCTTCTGCAGTCCATTTGCTGTATGAAGACCCATAATGCCACTGCGGACTGAGTTCCAGGACTTTGATCCAATGACACTGAAGGAATTATGACATATTTCCATGTCAGGATGGTGTGTGTCTTGGCAGGGAACTTGTATTTGTTGTGGGTCCCTGGATTTGCTGACCTTGTCCTTCTAGGTGGAAATGGTTGTGAGTTTGGTAGATGCTGTCTGAGTGACGTTAATGGATTTCTATCGTGCAGGTTGTAGATTATGCATACTGCTGCTACTTAGCATCAATGAGTGTGAATGTGATCGCTTATAGATGTGGTGTCAATCAAACAAACTCCTTTGTCTTATTTCTTAATGCAGATTTTTGAATGTTTTTGGTTCAACTGATGCAGTCAAGAAGGCTTCAGATGGTTATTTGAATAGAAAACAGTGCAAAGGTATGGGAGAAAGGCACCTGAATGTCACTAAGTTACAATGGTGATTTGGGAGCTGGCACGGACATGATGGGCTGAATGACCTTGTTCCTTACAATAACATGTTTGTGATTCTGTGGTCCTGCTCCCATTATTGACCCAGAGAATAAGCAAATTGAATTTTACAGAAGTAGTTAAAAACACCAATTCAAACAGTGACGTTTATCTACATCCTGGGCTTCTGGTTAATAGACAATAGACAATAGGTGCAGGAGTAGGCCATTCTGCCCTTCGAGTCTGCACCACCATTCAATATGATCATGGCTGATCATCCTTAATCAGTATCCTGTTCCTGCCTTATCTCCATAACCCTTGATTCCACGATCCTTGAGAGCTCTATCCAACTCTTTCTTAAATGAATCCAGAGACTGGGCCTCCACTGCTCTCTGGGGCAGAGGATTCCACACAGCCACCACTCTCTGGGTGAAGAAGTTTGTCCTCATCTCTGTCCTAAATGGTCTACCCCGTATTTTTAAGCTGTGTCCTCTGGTTCGGCACTCACCCATCAGCGGAAACATGTTTCCTGCCTCCAGAATGTCCATTCCTTTAATAATCTTATATGTTCAAGCAGATCCCCTCTCAGTCTTCTAAACTCAAGGGTATACAAGCCCAGTCGCTCTAGTCTTTCAGTGTAAGGTAGTCCCGCCATTCCAGGAATTTACCTCGTGAACCTACACTGCACTCCCTCAATAGCCAGATTGTCTTTCCTCAAATTTGGAGACCAGAACTGCACACTGTATTCCAGGCGTGGTCTCACCAGGGCCCTGTACAGCTGCAGAAGAACCTCTTTGCTTCCATACTTGATCCCTCTTGTTATGAAGGCCAGCATCCTATTAGCCTTCTTCACTCCCTGCTGCACCTGCATGCTTATCTTCATTGACTGGTGTACAAGAACACCCAGATCTCTTTGTACTGCCCCTTTACCTAAATCAATTCCATTTAGGTAGTAATCTGCCTTCCTATTCTTGCCACCAAATTGGATAACCATACATTTATCCACATTAAACTGCATCTGTCATGCATCTGACCGCTCACCTAACTTGTCCAGGTCACCCTGTAATCTCCTAGCATCCTCCTCACATTTCACCCTGCCACCCAGCTTAGCATCATCAGCAAATTTGCTAATGTTGTTACTAATACCATCTTCTATATCATTAACATATATTGTTAAAAGCTACGGTCTCAGTACTGATCTCTGCGGTACCCCACTGCTCACTGCCAGCCATTCCGAAATGGAGCCGTTTATCATTACTCTTTGTTTCCTATTGGCCAATCAACTTTCAATCCAAGTTAGTACCTTGTCCCCAATACCATGCACCCTAATTTTGCTCACTGATCTCCTATATGGGACTTGATCAAAAGCTTTCTGAAAGTCCAGGTACACTAGATCTACTGGATCTCCCTCGTCCATCTTCAGAGTTACATCCTCAAAAAAAATTCCAGAAGATTAGTCAAGCATGATTTCCCCTTCATAAATCCATGCTGACTCTGACCTATCCTGTTACTACTATCTAGATGTGCTGTAATTTCATTCTTTATAATAGACTCCAGCATCTTCCCACCACTGAGGTCAGACTAACTGGTCTATAATTTCCTGCTTTCTCTCTCTCACCTTTCTTAAAAAGTGATACAACATTAGCCACCCTCCAATCCGCAGGAACTGATCCCGAATCTAGTTCAGTAAATGCCAGTTAACTTCACCAAATTTGAAAGGCAATTGTCCTTGAGGTGGTCATGGTGAGCAACAGGCCGTACTTAATGACTATAAGGAGTTAGCAACAAGACATTTAGTTGAATGGGAAGGCACAGGGTCGAGAGCCTGACACTATCCCAACTCCACCCACCTCGCTCGTCTTGCCCAATTAACTCAGAGTAGAGAGTATTGTTTTGGACTTCTCACTCCAGGTCACGTGAGGCCCTTATATGGTAATTATGGACATGCAAGGGCCTCATCCAACTGCTACTGGAATTTTAGCAATGGGAAGGAATGCTCATGTCACATAGAGAAATGATCAGACATGCCCTTAGCAAGGGCGATACCCGAGACACCCTGAAACACCTCCCCTTACACTAATTCACCCATGTTCTGACATCTAGCTGACTGTCACTGATGACGTCTCCCCACTTAAGACGATAACATATAAAAGCAGAATTTGGCAACATCAAGTCTGCTCCACCATTTGATCAGATATGTTTCTAAACCTCATTCTCCTATCTTCTCCCTGTAACCTTTGATCTCCTCACTGAACAAGAACTTATCTACCTCTGTCTTAAATACACTCAATTACTTGGCCTCCACGACCTTCTGCAGCAATGAATACCACTTTCTCTGGCAGTTCATTCCACATACACACCATCTTCTGTGTGAGAAAACTGCCAATTAGCTTCCTTTTAAATCTTTCTTTTCCCATCTTAAAAAATGGCCCCTAGTTTTGAATTCCCCCACCCAAGGGAAAAGACCATTGCTATTCACCTTATGTGTGCCTCTCATGATTTATAAACCTCAATAAGATCACCACACAGGAGAAAGTGAGGTCTGCAGATGCTGGAGATCAGAGCTGAAAACGTGTTGCTGGAAAAGCGCAGCAGGTCAGGCAGCATCCAAGGAACAGACGATTCGACGTTTCGGGCATAAGCCCTTCTTCAGGATTCCTGAAGAAGGGCTTATGCCCGAAATGTCGAATCTCCTGTTCCTTGGATGCTGCCTGACCTGCTGCGCTTTTCCAAGATCACCACACAACCTCTTACTCTTCAAATAAAAAAGTCCCAGATTATCCAGCTTCTCCTTATAATTTAAACTCTCCAGTCCCAATAACACCCTTGTCATTCTTTTTTGCACCTTTTCCAATTTAATAGTATCTCTCTGATAGCAGGGTAACTCAGAGGTACACAGTATTCCAAAAGTGACCTCACCAATATCCTGTACAATTGCAACATGATGTCTTGTACTCAGTGGTCTGAGCAATGAAGGCAAGTGTGCCAAACGTCTTTGTCTACCTGCATCACAACTTTCAAAGAACTGTGTACCTGAACTCTTGGGTCTCTCTGTTCGACAACACTTCCAGGGCCCTACCATTAACTGTATGAGTCCTGCCCTTGTTCTCCTTACAAAATGCAAAACCTCACATTTATCCAAATTAAAATCTGAGTATTACTCCTCAGCCCATTGGCTTTGTTCCTTTGTAATCTTAGATAACCTCCTACACTGCCACTATACCTCACTAAATTTGATGTCATCAGCAAACGTAAAGCCAAGCTTCCTATATTCACATCCAAATCGTTAATGGAAATGACAAACAACAGTACCCAGTACCAATCTCTAAGGAACACTTCCATTGAGCACAGGTGAAGAGTTCTCAACCATTCTTCCCATGAGCCTACATCCTCAGGACAAGTTTTGTAAACCTCCTCTGGACCTCCTCCAAAACCATCACATCCTTTCATTGATACAGGACCCAAAACTGCTCACATTATTCCAAATGTGATCTAACCAGTCTGTCCAGCCTCAGCAGTACATTTCTGCTCTTGTATTCTAGCCTTCTTGAAATGAATATTAATATTGAATTTGCCTTCCTAACTACCAAGTGAACCTGCATGTTAACCTGGTGAGTTTTCACCAGAACGAAGGACCCGATACCCAACATGAGCAAAACCAATGTAGTGTACAAAATCTCATGCAAGGACTGCACAAAACACTACATTGGACAAACAGGAAGACCACTAACAATCCGCATCCATGAACACCAACTAGCCACAAAATGACACAACCAGCTATCCTTATTAGCCACACATGCAGATGACAAGCAACATGAGTTCGACTGGGACAACACTACTATTATAGGTCAAGCCAAACAGAGAACAGCCAGGGAATTCCTAGAGACATGGCACTCATCCACAGATTCTATCAACAAACACATCGACCTGGACCCCATATACCGACCACTACAACAGACAGCTGGAACTGACAACCGGAAGTGGCAGATTCAAACCACTACAAATGCCGGAGGAAACATCACAGAAGCGCTTCACAGGAGGCTCCCAAGCACTGAGGATGTCACCTAAACAGGGGACGAAACGTCTGCAACACAAATTCCCAGCTCGGCAAACAGAACCACAACAACTTCTTTGTCCACCATCTCAGCCTGTCCAGGTCCTCCTGCAGCATCCCCATTTGCTCAACACGACCTGTCCCTCCACCTATCTTTGTGTCATCTGCATTCATATATATCATGAATAATTGTGGTCCCAACACTGACCCCTGGGGAACTCCAAAGTTGGGTCCCTGGGAGTGGGGAATTGGTATTGGGACCTAGGAATGTCAGGATGAGGTTCGGGGGTGAGATGGGTCTGGGTTGGGGCAGTATGTTAGATAATTACATATTTTAATAGTCTAACATTTCCTGACTAACTAGTTTACTCATTTTCATTTCATCGAAATCTCTGACTTTTGTGGAGAGTTTTAGAGTGTTCCAGGCACGTAGGAATTGTCAGAGTAAAATTAAATTTCCCAGCAATTCCTTTGGAGTCTATTACAATGGGAATTCTATAAGTTCTCATGCACAACTCCTATCCATGCTGGGATAACTATTATCCCGCTCATTAATTACTTACTGGAATATAACAAGTCATGCAGTAATAATGGGATGCAGCTTCCATGAAGATTTCCTTCATTCTTCTCTGTGAGGATTCCGGATCTTGGAGACTTTTGTTGGGTCCTTCATTGGAAGACAGGCCTGAAACATCACAGGCATAGAATTATGCAACCTTTTGTCTGAAAGAAGGATTCTGACCCAGTTGAAGAGATTTGGGCCTACTTAACAAGGAAACAGAATATCATGATGAAAAGAGTTTGTCATTATTGTTGGCATTGTTGTGACTCTTCCTGTATTAATTTTAAGGTTGTGTCACGTTGACATTTCAAAGTTTGAACCACCTTTGAAACAAATTAGCAGATTGTTTTCCATTACAGGTCCATGACTATGGGGTCACTGAGATTGGGAACTGAATATTCAGGGAAGTTTTATAGTTAGGAAGTATAGACAATGGAAAAGGAGGTCATAAGGCATTCCTAATTAGGATGCCAACAGTACATTAATAAAAGAGTCCATTAGTAAAGGCCTCTTCAATCAAAGGATCAAAATGTAGAATCAGTTTAGTTTAAATTCAGAACTAACAAGCGAGAATACTGGAGAAACTCAAGGGTCTTACTGGATGGGAAACGTTAACTCTGTTTCTCGCTGGGCAAGCAATAAATCAAGGAATTAGAGATACGTGTAAAGTGGATAAGATAGGCTTGAATTTGCATATAGACTGGGTTAACCATGTCAGCACTAATGCTGCTAAGGCGAAATTCCTGGAGTGTTTACGAAATGGGCTTGTACAACAGAATGTTGAGGAGCCAACTAGGGATCAGGCTATTTTGATTTTGGTGTTGTGCAATGAAAACAGACTTCCTAGAATAGTGACTATGATGTGATAGAACACTACATGAAACTTGAATGCAACATAGTTCATTCTGAATCTAGGTTCTTAAATCTTGCAAAAAAAAACTGAGGATATGATGAATATGTTGGCTATGGTTAATTGGGAAAATACACTAAAAGATTTGATGTATTTAGGCAATGGTTATTATTTTTACAAAAATATAATGAGGTGTCTGAGGGACATACATTCTTCTGAGGTGCAAACACCCACATAGAAAGATGATTCAACTGTGGTTAACAAAATATGTTAAAGATTGCATTGGATTAAATAAAATGTCATATGAAAATGTCAGATATTAGTACTAAACCTGAGAATTGAGAGCGATCTTGGTTTCAACAAATGAGGACTTGGTAAGGAAAGAGCACAGAGAATATGAATACACGGATGTAAAGATAGACTGTAAAAAGCTTCTACCAGAATATAAAAGGAAAACCATTAGCAAGGATAAATGTGGGCCTATTACCAGTGTTGACAGATGAATTTATAATGGAAATCTGGGAAATAGGCAAAGAAGGCAAACAGTTATTTTGCATTTGTCTTCATTTAAGAAGGTACAGAACATTTCCATTAAAAACAAGATGACTAAGGAACTTGTATAACTGAAGAGCTAAAACAAATTAGCATTAGTAAAGTGGTAGCGTTTGAAAAATTAGCTGGATTGAGGACTGATAAATATTCTTGAATGAGTTCATCCCAGAGTATTGAAGGGAGTAACAGTAGAGAAAATGAATGGTTTGGTAACTACTTTTCATAATTCTATAGATTCTGGAAGGTTGCAAATGAAATACAATATTTTAAAAAGGAGGAGGAGACAGAATGGAGAATTACAGACTTGCTCGCTTGACATCCATAGCATGGAAGAGGTTACAATGTAGTATCAAGGATATGATAACTGAATATTTAGGAAAAATTTGCAAAATTGGACGGGGTCAACATGGATTTATAGAGGAAATCATATTTGATAAACTTATTGGAGATTTTTGACAATGTTGCTTGTAGCATAGGAAAAGGAGAAAAATAAATGGATATAATATATGTGAATATTCGGAAGGCTTTTGATAAGGTCCCATATAGGAAATTGATAAATAAATTAGAGTACATGGGTTTGGGTGGCAATGTAAACTATGGATTGAAAATTGGTTAATAGACAGAAAACAAAGAGTAGAAATACATGGATCATTCTCAGGATTGTAGACTGTTACTACTGCGGTATTGCAAGGGTAATTGTTAGGTCCACAACTGTTCACAATCGAAATAAATAATTGGCTATGGGCTGTAATATTTCCAAATTTGCTGATAACATGAAATTTGGTGAAAATGTAAGTTGTGAGGAGGGAGCCAGGAGGCTTCAAGAGGACTAGGAGACAGTTAAGTGAATAGGCTCAGAACATGGCAGGTGGAATATAATGCAAATAAGAAGTTATTCACTTTGATGAAAAAAGTACAGAAAGGCAGAACATATTTAACATTTTGAGAGGGTTAGGAAGTACAGGATCCAAATGAATTTGGGTGTCATTGTCCATGAGTCACAAAGGCTGACCTACTGCTGCAGCAAGGTATATAGAATGTCGGTGTTACTTGTTGACAGAATTTATAAAGAAGATATCTTCCACCTGGGCAGCCAACAGCACGCAAGACGCAACACTGAGTTCTCCAATTTTAAATAACTTCCCTCCCATTCCCCATCTTCCTTTCTAGCCCTGCCTCCTCCATTCCATCCTTTTGATTGACCCTTTCTTCCAACTAGCAACTGGATTCATTCCTTTCATCGACCAAACAGGTCACACCCACCTCGTTTGTTCATTGATCACCACCTCACCATTCTGCCCCTCTCTCCACCCATAAGCTGTCGCCCCCACCCCACTTTATCTGCAGATCCCCCTACACATACTTCCATTCCTGAAGAAGGGTTATATAGACAATAGACAATAGATGCAGGAATAGGTCAATCTGCCCTTCAAGCCAGCACCACCATTCACTATGACCATGGCTGGTCATCTTCAATCAGCATCCTGTTCCTGCCTTATCCCCATAACCCTTGATTCCACTATCCTTAAGAGTTCTATCCAACTCTTTCTTGAAAGTATCCAGAGACTTGGCCTCCACAGCCTCTGGGGCAGAGCATTCCATACACCCACCACTCTCTGGGTGAAGAAGTTTCTCCTCAACTCTGTTCTAAGTGGCCTACCCCTTATTTTTAAACTGTGTCCACTGGTTTGGGACTCACCTATCAGTGGAAACATGCTTCCTGCCGTCAGAGTGTCCAATCCTTTAATAATCTTATATGTTCAAGCAGATCCCCTCTCAGCCTTCTAAACACCAGCGTATACAAGCCCAGATAACCAACAGACAGATAACCAAAGCCGACCTACAAAGAATGAAACCGGAAAGCAACAACACCCCCAGATTCTATGGACTACCTAAAGTACACAAACCAGACATCCCACTCAGACCCATAGTATCACTACCAGGGACACCATCACACAAACTGGCCAAAGAACTACAACAGAAACTGAAACACCTGGTCAGCGGATCCAAACACTCCATACAATCAACACAGGAATTCTTGGACGTCATCAGGAATACACACATAGACAAAGAAGAAACCATGATCTCATTCGACGTGACGGCACTGTTCACTTCGATTGACAAAACCCTAGCCAGAGAAACAATAGCCAACCTACTGGACATACAGAACAGAAAACAGGAGGTGGAACCTATTAACAAAGACGGCATACTTAAACTACTGGACTTGTGCCTCACCACACACTTTACATTCAACAACCAGATATACGAACAAATCAACGGAACACCCATGGGATCACCAATCTCAGGACTCATAGCAGAGGCAGTTATGCAAAGGTTAGAACAAACAGCCCTACCACAAATTTAACCCAAACTCTGGGTCAGATATGTCGATGACACGTTTGTAATCATCAAAAACACGGAAATAGAAAAAACACACTGGATCATCAACACCACACTCACAGGAATCCGATTCACGAGAGAAGAAGAAAAGGATAGCCAACTCCCATTCCTAGACGTGATAGTACAGAGAACACCGAATGGAGAATTCACCACAAGGGTACACAGGAAAACAACACACACAGACCAAGTCCTAAACTATGAAAGTAACCACCCCAACACACACAAACGAAGCTGCATCAGGACACTATTCAAAAGGGCCACAACACACTGCAGTACACCAGAACTGCAAAAAGAGGAAGAGGAACACCTATACAAGGTATTCGCCAAAAACGGATACCCGCGCAACTTTATCAACAGATGCCTAAGAGACAGACTACGGAACGAGGACATGCCACAACCAAAAGGACTAGCCACACTACCATACATCAGGAGCGTTTCAGAACTGACAGCCAGACTACTGCGACCCTTAGGACTCATAACAGACCAACAGCCACGCTCAGACAACAACTCACTAGAACAAAGGACCCGA
Source organism: Hemiscyllium ocellatum (assembly GCF_020745735.1). NCBI lineage: Eukaryota > Metazoa > Chordata > Chondrichthyes > Orectolobiformes > Hemiscylliidae > Hemiscyllium > Hemiscyllium ocellatum. Next base: position 99,560,690 of record NC_083404.1, on the reverse strand, counting down.
TACCCAACATGAGCAAAACTAATGTAGTTTACAAAATACCATGCAAGGACTGCACAAAACACTATATAGGACAAACAGGAAGACAGCTAACAATCCGCATACATGAACATCAACTAGCCACGAAACGACACGACCAGCTATCCCTAGTAGCCACACACGCAGACAACAAGCAACATGAATTCGACTGGGAAAATACTATTATCATAGGGCAAGCCAGACAGAGAACAGCCAGGGAATTCCTAGAGGCATGGCATTCATCCACAAACTCCATCAACAAACACATCGACCTGGACCCAATATACCAACCACTACAGCGGACAGCTGAAACTGACACCCGGAAGCGGCAAGGACAGACCACTATAAATACCGGAAGAAACATCAAAGAAGCGCTTCGCAGGAGGCTCCAAAGCACTGATGATGTCGCCTAGCCAGGGGATGAAACGTTTGCAACAAAAACTTCCAGCCCGGCGAACAGAACCACAACAACGAGCACCCGAGCTACAAATCTTCACACAAGCCTTGTATACAAGCCCAGTTGCTCCAATCTTTCAACATAAGATAGTCCCACCATTCCGGGAATTGACCTTGTGAACCTATGCTGCACTCCCTCAATAGCCAGAATGTCTTTCCTCAAATTTGGAGACCAAAACTGCGCACAATATTCCAGGTGCAGTCTCACCAGGGTCCTGTACAGCTGCAGAAGGACCTCTTTGCTTCTATACTCAATTCCTCTTGTTATGAAGGCCAGCATGCTATTAGCTTTCTTCACTGCCTGCTGTACCTGCATGCTTGCTTTCATTGACTGATGTACAAGAACACCTAGATCTCGTTGTACTGCCTCTTTACCTAACTTGACTCCATTTAGGTAGTAATCTGCCTTCCTGTTCTTGCCACCAAAGTGGATAACCACACGCTTATCCTCATTAAACTGCATCTGCCATGCATCCATCCACTAGCCTGTCCAGGTCACCCTGTATTCTCCTAACATCCTCCTCACATTTCACCCTGCCACCCAGCTTTGTGTCATCAGCAAATTTGCTAATATTACTTTTAATACCATCTTCTATATCATTAATGTACATTGTAAAAAGCTGCAGTCCCAGCACTGATTCCTGCAGCGCACCACTGGTCACCGCCTGCCATTCCGAAAGGGAGCCATTTATCATTACTCTTTGTTTCCTGTCAGCCAACCAACTTTCAATCCATGTCAATATTTTGCCCCCAATACCATGCACCCTAATTTTGCTCACTAACCTCCTATGTGGGGAATTTATTAAAGGCTTTCTGAAAGTCCAGGTACACTACATCCACTGGATCTCCCTTGTCCATCTTCAGAGTTACATCCTCAAAAAATTCCAGAAGATTAGTCAAGACTGATTTCCCCTTCATACATCCATGCTGACTCTAACCTATCCTGTTACTGCTACCCAGATGTGTCGTAATTTCGTCTTTTATAATTGACTCCAGCATTTTTCCCACCACTGAGGTCAGACTAACTGGTCTATAATTTCCTGCTTTCTCTCTCCCACCTTCCTTAAAAAGTGAGACAATATTAGCCACCCTCCAATCCACAGTAACTGATCCCGAATCTATCGAACTCTGGAAAATAATCACCAATGCATCCACGATTTCTAGAGCCACCTCCTTCAATACCCTGGGATGCAGACCATCAGATCCTGGGGACTTATCAGCCTTCACACCTGACAGTCTCTCCAACACCATTTCCTGCCTAATATAAATTTCCTTCAGTTCAGGTCCTTCAGCCAATACTACATCTGGAGATTGCTCGTGTCTTCCCCAGTGAAGACAGATCTAAAGTACCAATTCAGCTCTTCTGCCATAAATCTATAAGATCACCCCTCAGCCTGTGATGCTCCAGGACAAATAGCCCCCAAAAGTTCATATCTCCAACTCTGGCAACATCCTTGTAAATCTTTTCTGCACCCCTTCAAGTTTAACAACATCTTTTCTATAGGAGGGAGTCCAGAATTGAATGCAGTATCTCAAAAATGGTCTAACCAATGTCCTGTATAACTGCAACATGTTATCCCAACTCTTATACTCAATGCACTTGCCAATAAAGGCAGTCTTACTACCCTGTCTACCTGTGACTCTACCTTCAAGGAAATATGAACTATGCCCTTGGAATACTTCTTAACTTAGGGAACTTAGAGAACTTGCAGAGCAAAATAAGCTGCTGGAAGAGTGAGAAGAGAGCTCTCAGCAAAAGGTTGTATCAGCCTAAGATGCTGAAGAAACAATTCTATTGTTTCTTCACTATTCCTCACTATTCAGTGAGGAACCATGTATGAGAAGAGATATCTGCCCTTCAGTAAGGATGTCCTCACTAAGATCTGCCAACTCTTGCAGCTGCAGTCACAAACTCAGAATAGAGTACAATCTACACTGTCAATGGCTGTGAAGTAGACCATAATGATGAGATTTACATTTGGTTCTTTGTAGCTTAGAAGTGAAGTCATGCAACATCTTACAGTTCCTATCTACTGATGCAAAAGGCTTTGAACTGAAAGAGTCCAAACTACATTTCATTTTTTCTTGCCAGAAACAAGCAGACAGATTGAGAACAAGGTGTCACTAGGAGTTTAGGCTCCTCCATAGGATTTCAGGCTCTCCCATGTTGTACAATGCTATTCATTGCACACAAATTGTTTTGCAAGCACTGCTGCCGAAAAACCCTGCCCAAAAAGGATTTCATTTCCCCAGTGTTTCAGGTTGCATTTAACCATAAGCAGCAAAGTATGCCAATCAATGCCCAGCATCCTGACAGCAATCATGATACTTTCATTGGCAACTCACTGTGCCACCTTTATTTCGATTGCCACTGCCAACCGAAGGGCGAATATTGGGTGACATGAGCTCTTCACTATGATATTGTGAAAAATAGATGTCCTTTGGGAATAAAGAAAAAGCATTATAGTATTTCAATCACTAAGGAAAACAAGATTAGATTAGATTGGATTTCCTACAGTGTGGAAACAGGCCCTTTGGCCCAACCAGTCCACACCGACCCTCCGAAGACCAACCCACCCAGATCCATTTCGCTCTGACTAATGCACCTAACACTATGGGCAATTTAGCACGGCCAATTCACCGGATACACTTCAAAAATGTTTGCAGCCAGTGCGATGACAGCAAATTTAGAGCAGTTTAGAATTATGAAGTTAACAATCGTGCAAAGAAGAGGTTTCAGAGTATCAAATTCATAACTATTGAAGTTTTGAGCAGGAGAGATGGTGCCATAGCTGCACAGACCAAAGCCAATTGTAGCCTGCACATGTTTGCAAACATATACAGAGAACATCAACAAGAGATTGACATACTTATACAAAAAATTCAATCCTCAGAGAAAGCTCATCAAGAAGAATACAAAATCTCCAAGTAACTAATAAAAAGTTACTAATCAAAGAGAATGAGATCTTTAAGCCTAAAATAGATAATGCCAAAATTTAACATGCAGATGTTGTTGATCTGCATAAATAGCAGCTGATGGCTGCAAGATAAGTCTGTCTGTAAATCACAGAAGCACAAAGGAATTCTTTCAGCCAAAACCTACAAGACAAAACTATTGAGCTTCTGGAACCAAAGATTGCCTTGGTGAAGTTTAAAGTTGAACTTCAAAACAAGCTTCATCAGATCATAACTCATAAAAATTAGCACAATCTAACTACCCCAATGTGACTATTGAACTAAAAGTCCAGCTGCTAACAGTCAAGCAGCACAATCAAGCCTTTCAGGCTGAAAACCAGAAATCTGCAGATGATTTACAGAAATTGTGGTACTCAGACAAGTGATTAGATTAGATTAGACTTAGATTAGACTTACAGTGTGGAAACAGGCCCTTCGGCCCAACAAGTCCACACCGACCCGCCGAAGCGAAACCCACCCATACCCCTACATTTACCCCTTACCTAACACTACGGGCAATTTAGCATGGCCAATTCACCTGACCCGCACATCTTTGGACTGTGGGAGGAAACCGGAGCACCCGGAGGAAACCCACGCAGACACGGGGAGAATGTGCAAACTCCACACAGTCAGTCACCTGAGTCGGGAATTGAACCCAGGTCTCATCCAAGTGAAACAGCAGAGAGAGAGATGCTGATTGAGGAAAAAGCCTACCAGTTGCAAAAATCTAAAAACTTTGAAATCACAGAGGATCGTAAGGTCATGAGAACTTTCTGCTACGGTTAATGGGAGATGAAATAATCTTTTAAAATAAACCTGGAGAGTGAAGATTCCTTTACAAGTGGCTATTACTCTTGAACTCCTGGAGTCCTCTTCTTTGAGTTAGTTTTTCCTTGATTGGTCTTCACTGGTGCAACATTCATTGCTTCCTCTGTATTATAGCCCAAATCTCAGCTGTCAGAAACTGCCATCTGAAACCACCTATGCATCAGCACTGCAAGGAAATGCCAGAAAAAGCTTTCATATATATCCTTCATGATCCCGAAGAGAACAGAGAATGTTGTTGGAGACTAGTCTCTTAGTCAAAGGAGAACTATTGGGGAGCAGGAAAAGTCAAGTAAATAAGTCACTTGTCTAAAATGTTCATGGTTAAATGTTAATGATAAAAAGTGATATTGCATAAGACCTTGAAGGATGCGTAGTGTGAAGGTTACTCCGAGTATAACTACTGAGCATGTGTGAAAGGAGCTATGTCAAAGTGACAATGGATCACATGGAACTGAACTGAAAACAACAAACGCTAGAGATCATTGTGGGTCAGGCAACATCCATGGACAGAGAGCGCCTTTTGGCTCAGAATATGAGTAGTTCCTGAGGACCAGAGGAAGAGATTCTGCTCGAGTGCTGCAGGTTCGACGCTGCGGACGTGTGCTGGTGGGGGAGAAACCACGGGGATCATGTGGCGAGTCGTCGGAGCTGCTGGAGACCATCGCTGGATTGTGATTGGACGTTGGAGGATCGTTTGGTTGTGCTGACCTGAGCTTGGTGGATCTTTATGCTGGCTTCGGCCAAACGCCAATTCAGGTACCAGCCAACCTCAGAGCTATGGCCTCAGCAGCTGCTCGCAGCCCAGGCCAGGGCATTCGCAACACAGTCAGGGTGACTGTGAAGAAAGTGGAGGAGCACACATGGTCGATCGGACAGTGTTCGTGAAGACGATTTTGCTGGAGTGCTGCGGGTTTGAAACAGTGGACGTGTATTGCCTGTTGGACCATTCCATATCACCTGTCCTTCGTGGAGAAGTTTATGAAGAAAAACACCTTTGACCACAAGTCCATCAGGAAGTGGTCAGCACGTAGTGTCCTTGAGACCCTTCGAGAAAAGGAGAGGGCAGATCCTATCGAGCCGTTCCCTGAGCAGACTGTCAAAGCCATTTGGCAGAATGCCTCATCGCCAGAACTTTCCAACAAGCACCAAGACATGGCTTGGCTGGTGGTGAGAAGGGCTCTGCCTGTGAGATCTTTTATGCACGTCCGGACTCTCAGCTGCACCGCACGCTGCCCTCCAAGCGGCTGCAGGGGGGACGAGACGGTCACACACCTCCTTCTGGAATGTGCCTAAGCAGAAGAAGTCTGGAGAGGAATGCAGTGGTGTTTGACAAGGTTCGTCCTGAGCAGCGCCGTGATGTGAGACTCCGTGCTCTATGATCTGTTCCCTGGGACGCACAACGAGACGAACATCAACTGTGCCTGGAGGATTATCAACTCGGTGAAGGACACTCTCTGGGCGGTCCGAAACCTGTTGTTGACCTTCCAGCTGAAGGAGTTGACCCCGACTGAGTGTTGCAGACTGGCACATTCCAAGGTCCAGGACTACGTGTTGAGGGACGCGCTGAAGCTTGGGGCAGCTGCCGCCAAGGCGCAGGGAAAGACCACTGTGTAACGTCTGCCTGCCTAAAGAAGAACAGGGGGCCCATGCAGTCATTTGGGCTCTGCTGACGCCTCAGCTAAATATATGGGCATATGATTGAAAAATGTACAGACCTGTATATAAAAAAATGATAAATTCTGATCTTTGTATGTAAATGTTTACAAATGTATGGCGTGACCAACTGTACAGACCATCAAATTATTTTATGAATAAAGTATATTTTTCAAATAATAAACAATCCATGGACAGAGAGGAAGCTAAAGTTTTGAGTCTAAACGACTCTTCATCAGAGCATGTGGAACTGAAGTTTTAGTCTGTGAGGAATCAGAGAAGATATTGCCTTTTATCATTCCTTTCAAATAGTCATGTTTAATAAAGCCTGCTGTTGTTTACACACCAAACTTCACATTGCTGCATTGAAAACTGAAACATGATATTAAACTCGAAAAATTCAGAAAGACATTGATACTTAAAACTCTCAGAAGCTGATCTCTGAAAGTTTGAAATACTAAAAGAGTGAAATGTTAACGAAGAACATTGGAAATTATGTCCAAATGTTATTTAAAATAGCAACTACCTTCAATATGTAAAAAGTCCATAAATGTTTTGGACTGTTAAAAGGCCTAAAAAGGATGTGTAAAGTCTGTCACAACTTACCAAAAAGTGTTAAAACATGCTAAGAAGTGTCAATGTTGTCAGGTAATTTCAAGACTTGTCACAAAGTTTCGAAGCAGACAGTGGATAGCCAGTTTTTAAGAAAATGTAAGGATTGAGGAGGTTTTGGTATCAAGAAAGATAATGTTTAAATTTTTACAGATAATGTAGGTGGATGAGCTTAGGATAGTTCACAGGTTGACGCAACATTGAGGGTCGAATTGCTGTATTGTTATATGTTCTAAGTGAAATTCAACTGTGGAAAAATAACAATTTCACAACAAAATTAATACTTAGCTTCCCATCAATCCACTTCCCCCTTTGTAGTGTTGTCAGGTTTGACCTTCTTTCTCCCAGTTTGCCCTGTTTAGCTTTTGCATTGATTCTGACTTTGCTTTGTGCATCTTTTCCCCCAGACTTGCTCAATTAGCTCTTAGAGAGAGTACATTCTCCAGGCTTAATTAAATGACATCTTTTCCTACATTTCAGACTAATGGAACATTTATTTTTACGTGTTTGTCAGTAAATCAAAACAAAATGCTGTCAATGCTGGAAATTTGAAGCAAAAATAATTAGGTGTAAAGAGTTCTTGTGATCTGGTTTTGCTAGTAGTTGGATTTGGAAACTTGTGAACACTATGACAGGCTTCACAAATTTTCCAATTCCAAAAAAAACACAAGGGGCAATTTTATGAATTAATGCTTTATTTTAACACTATTAGCACACACACCACCTGTGCTTAAAGCAAATTGAATCCATGACTGATTGCTTATTGGTAGCTTTCACTTGGGCAGTAAACTGACAAGTGTAGATTGTTAATCCTTTATGGAACCCAATGTAGAACAACTTTGAGTGACAGATGCAGACATGCGAGAGTGAAAATGTTAGTGGATACTTGGAACCTAACTTGTCGACTTGGAAAATAACAGGATTGCGGCAGGTGCCTAAGTTTGGTTCCCATTGGTTTAAGTGAAAGTGATATTGATCAGCGTGTAAAATGTCAGTTTTCAATTGGCTAGTTTAGTTTAAAATCACTCCAGCTTTTTAAAAAGAGCATTGACAGGAAAATGTAATGCATGTTGATTAATTGAAATTAGTGGAAATTAAAATCATTCAAGTTTATACCTGATAAATAAGCCACTCCTCCAGTTTATTGCCCAAGAATTGGAGGGAGAAATGACCCTCTGATTACCTGCAACATTCAAGAATCTGGCTGACTTATCATTACTGAACAGTAGAGCTAATTTTTTTTCTTATTGATGAGGAAAACTGGACCTTTCCCAAATCCCCTTTAATTTTTTTCATTGACTAAAGATCATCCTGTTACGCAGCATCTTGTGTATGATCTTAAAGTATTTATTTTCCCTCTAAAGTCGCGACTCTCAGTCTTTCCTTTTTACAAATAAATGATTCATGGTTCAACATGTAACAAAATATTTTGCCACTGATGTTGTTACTTCATCCATTTTTGTCACGAAAAGATGGTCTATATTTACATTTTGAACATGGAGAATAATGTTCAAAAGTAATGAAGTTGGGTTGTTTTGGTCCTGGGCTATGCGATACACTTTTTCCTCATTCCTGAAGAAGGGCTTATGCCGGAAATGTCGAATCTCCTGTTCCTTGGATGCTGCCTGACCTGCTGCGCTTTTCCAGCAACACATTTTCAGCGTATGCGATACACTGTCAGCATATAGCATACACTGAAGAATTATTTCTGCTAGCAGGCAAAGGGGTGAAGAGGGTTATCTGTCCATTTTGTACTCTTTGTACTTTTCCTTTCCATTGATATCTCAAAGGCAACTAAGGACAGGCAATAAATGCTGGCCAGCCAGCAATGCAATAGGAGGAAACATTGTCTGAGAGGACTAATAGTTGGTCAGACCATTCCTTTCTCACCTATTGGGAAAAAATAAAACAAATCTTGCAATGACACAATTAATTTTAATGGAGTGAAACTTACCAGGATAGTTATTCTGATATGCCTTAGAGTTATGACGGCCACAAATACAGTACCGAAATCATTTTGGAGATTATTCAATACCTCTGCGTATTTCCTTCCTCCCTTACAAATCACAAATGTGAAAATGGATGTGAAAACAGAAAATGTTGAAAATACTCAATGGTACTGAGATAAACTTCCCTTTTTGAAGATGGGTTATGAATACTTTGATGATGGAGAGTCAATAGACGTAACATACTTAGATTTTGTGAGGCCTTTTAGAAAAAAACTAAAGCTCATAGGATAGGGAGTAATGAATCATTCTCACATTTACAAACTGACAAAGTGGGAACCACAAGTATTAATATTCTGTTCACAATATGTATCAATGTATCAATGATTCAGAGATGGGGACGAACCATCCCAAATAAGGCGAAGTGGAAATCTGTGGTATGACAAAGATGCCAAGCAGCATCAAGAAAATTTGGATAGGCTGAGCGAATGGACAATAATATCGCAGATGCAATATAATGTGGAAAAATGTGAGGTTATCAACTTTGGTAGGAGAAGCAGGTGTGCAGATTATTTCTTAAATGATAAGCGATTGGAAATTGTCAGCAGAGTTTTACCAGGTTGTTGCTTGTGCTGGAGAGTTACAGTTACGACAAGAGATTGGCCAGAGCAGGGTGGTTTTCCTCAGAGCAGAGGAGATTGAGAGAGTACAAGATTAAAATGCATAAAATTATGAGGGGAATAGATAGTGTAGACAGGAAGAAGCTTGTCCTCTTGATGGAGGAATCAATAACTGGGATGCAGAAGGTTGAGACCAGACGTTTTCAGCCAGAGAGTGGTGGGAATCAGGAACTCACTAGCTGCAAGGATGGTAGAAACAGAAGCCCCTCATAACATTGAAGAGGTATTTGGACATTTAAGACGAATTGCTGGGAAATGTGATTAGAATAATTGGGAGGTTTTATTTGACTAGCACAGATATAATGGACCGTAAGGCCTCAATCTCTATGCATCTATGACTAATCGAGAAAAGAAATAGGTTTTGAATAAGAGAAAGGCATGAAGGTGAAGAACAAAAGGGAGATCTCTGATAGAGTGATGGAAAGAAAAGATTAACCAACAAAAAGTTTGTGATACAAAAGACAAACAGTTATCATGGATGAAATACAGAAACAAAAGAAATGCATGGATGAGGCATAAATAGATAGTTTGTAATCACCCAAATGCAAAGTAAATAAAGAAAAAAAGTTTATAAAATCAAATAGAAGTCTTGCTTTGTGTACCAAACAGAGCAAGCTTAGAGGATCTTGCCACTTTGCTATGTTTTCTCTCATGATAATATTAGGGATAAAATACATTACATTTACTTTCACACTACAGATTATAGCTCAGAACCTCTAATGCACATTTGTTTTGATTTAATTTATTGCTGTCACATGACCAAATACTGGCAAATGGGACTAGATTAGTTTAGGATAACTGGCCAGCATGGATGAGTTGACAGAAGGGTCTGTTTCTGTGCTGTACAGCTCTATTACTCTATGTACCCTTAGTACAGTGAAAAGTTTTGGTTTGCAAGGATTACAAAGATGTCATTGACTAAGAATTCAAAGTGATCACAGGGATCACCATGCACCAACAACTTGCACCTATTCATTATGCTGAAGATATGATAGAACATCTATGATGTCGGCTAAAATCCATAATTGCTGCATGTAGCCAGTCTAGCTAGAGTTTCCATTGACTGTGTGCATCAGTAAAAGTAGGTGAGGACTGCAGATGATAGAGATCAGAGTCGAAAGTGTGGTGTTGGAAAAGCATATCAGATCAGGCAGCATTTGAGGAACAGGAGAATCGATGTTTTGGTCATAAGCCCTGCATCAGGAATGAGGCTTGTGGGCCGTGGGGGCAGAGAGTTAAATGAGGAGGAGTCGGGCTAGAGGGAAGGTAGCTGAGAATCCAATAGTAGATGAAGATAAAAGAGAAGCTATTGGTTGGAGAGGAGGGTGGAGTGGATAGATGGGAAAGGTGATGGATAGGTCAGGAAGGCAGTGCTGAGTTGGAGGTTTGGGATTGAGATAATGTGGGGGAGGGGAAATGAGGAAACTGCTGAATCCACATTTATCCCATATGGTTGCATGGTACTTTGGCAGAATATAAGGCATTCATCCTTAAGGCGTCAGTTGGTAAAGGTTTGGTGATGGAGGAGGCTCAGGATCTGCATGTCCTTGGCGGAATCGGAGGGGGAGTTGGAGTGTTCAGCCACAAGGCACTAGGGTTGGTTGATGTTGTCTGAAACAATCTGCAAGGAGGCATTCTGTCTCCCTGATGCAGAGGAGACCACATTGGATGCAACAGATACAGTAGATGACATTGGTAGAGGTACAGGTAAATTTCTGTCAGATGGGGAAGGATCCCTTGGGGCCTTGGACAGAGGTAGGGGAGATTTGTGGGTGCAGGTTTTGCACTTCCTATGGTGGCAGGGGAAGGTGCCGGGAGTGGGGTGTGGAATGCATGAACCTGATGAGTGAGTCGCGGAAGGAATGGTCTTTTTGGAAAGCTGATAGGGGTGGGGAGGGAAATATATCTCTGGTGGTGGGGTCCGTTTGGAGGTGGCGGAAGTGACGGAGGATGATGCAATGTATGTGGAGGTTGGGGGGGTGCAAAGTGACGACCAGGAGGTGTTCTGCCCTTGTTGCATTGGGAGGGTGGGATTCAAGGTGGTGGTGTGGGGAAGTGGAGGAAATGCATTGGAGGGCATCGTTGACCATGTGGGAAGGGAAGTTGCAATCTTGGAAGAAGGAGGCCATCTGGGATTTTCTGAGGTAGAATTGGTCATCCTGGGAACAGATACAGGAGAGGCAGAGGAATTGGGAATAATGGTTGGCATTTTTACAGGAGGTAGTGTGGGAGGAGGTATATCCTTGCTAGTTGTGGAAATCAGTGGGCTTGTAGTAGACGTCTGTGATTAGTCGGTCGAGATGGAGATGGAGAGGTCCAGGAGGGGAGGGAGGTATTCGAGATGGTCCAGGTGAATTTGAGGTTAGGGTAAAAGGTGCTGGTGAAGTTGATGAACTATTTGACTTCCTTGTGGGAGCATGAGGTAGTGCTGATACAGTAATTAATGTAGCGGAGGAACAGGTGGGGTGTGGTGCCAGTGTAACCATGGAGGATGGACTATTCCAAATACCCGACAAACAGACAGGCATAGCTGGGTTTCATGCTGATGCCCATGGCTACCCCATTGGTTTGGAGGAAGTGGGAGCATTGGAATAACAAGTTGTTAAGGGTGAGGACCAGTTCAGCCAGGTGGATGAAGGTGTCGCTGGAAGGGTACTGGTTGGGACGGCATGAGAGGAAGAAACAAAAGGCTTGGAGGCCTTCATCGTGGCAGATGGATGTATACAGCGACTGGATGTCCACGGTGAAGATGAGGCTTTGGGGGGACAGGGAAACAAAAGTCTTGGAGGAGGTGAAGGGAGAGGGTGGTCCTGAATGTAGTTGGAAGTTCTTGGACTAAGGAGGACAGGACGGTGTCAAGTTATGCAGAGACAAATTCAGTGGGACAGGAGCAGGCTGAGACAATGGGTTGACAATGGGGAAGTCAGGTTTGTGAATCTTTGGTAGGAGGTAGAAACGGGCAGTGCAGGGTTTCTGGACAATGAAGTTGGAGGTTGTGGATGGGAGATCGCCTAAGGTAATGAGGTTGTAGATGGTCTGGGAGGTGATGGTTTGGTGATGGGAGGTGAGGCCGTGGTTGAGGGGGCAGTAGGTGGAGGTGGCTGCAAGTTGGTGCCTGGCTTCAGCGGTGTAGTGGTCTTTTTTTCTGCCGCCTCTGCCACAAGGCCCACATTTTCAATCAAGACTCCCACCCACCCACCAAGGACCCCTTCCCTCAGCTCCAACACACCACATCCACCTAGACACCCCATGCTGGCCTGTTACCCGCCCTTGACCTCTTCATTTCTAACTGCTGCTGTGACATCGACCACCTCAACCTGTCCACCCACTCCAACCTCCCGCCCTCACAATGCACAGGCCTCCACTCCGTCTGCTCCAACCCCAACCTCACCACCAAATCTGTGGACAAGGGGGGTGCAGTGCTAATTTGGCGTACCGATCTCTACACTGCTAATGCCAGGCGACAACTTGCAGACACCTCCTCCTACTGCCCCCTCAACCACTACCTCACCTCCCATCACCAAACCATCATCTTCCAAACCATCCACAACCTCAACATCTCTGGGGATCTCCCATCTAAAGCCTTCAACCTTATTGTCCATGAACCCTGCACCGCCTGTTTCTACCTCCAAAGATTCACAAACCTGACTTCCTTGATTGACCCATTGTCTCAGCCTGCTCCTATCCCACTGAACTTGTCTCTGCGTACCTTGACAACATCCTGTCACCCTTAGTCTAGGAACTCCCGTCCTATGTTCGGGACACCATCCACTCCCTTCACCACTTCCAAGATTTTCGTTTCCCTGGCCCCCATGCCTCATCTTCACCGTGGACATCCAGCCCCAGTACACATCCATCCACCACGATGATGACCTTCAAGCCCTCTGTTTCTTCCTCTCATGCCTCTAGTCCAGAACTAGAGGACGTAGGTATAAGTGAGAGGGAAAAGATATAAAAGGGATCGAGGGGCAATGTTTTCATGCAGAGGGTTGTTTGTGTATGGAAAGAGGTGCCAGACGAAGTGGTGGAGGCTGGAACAATAACAATATTTAAAAGACATCTGGATGAGTATATGAACAGGAGGGTTTAGAGGCATGTGAGCCAAATGGTGACAAATGGGACTCGATTTATAGAGGATATCTGGTTGGCATGGATGGGTTGGACTGAAGGGACTCTTGAAACTAAATGGCCTACTCCTGGTGTTATGTTCCAGGGTTATAGAGTCAAAGAGTCATAGAGCCCTAAGCACAGAGACAGGCCATTTGGCCCAAACTGGTCCATGCCGACAAAAGTGTCTTTCCACACTAACCCCATTTCCCTGCATTTGGCCAGGAGCCTACCAAACCTTTCCTATCCAAGTATTTGTCTAAATGCCTTTTAAATGTTGTTAATGTACCCACCTCTACCACTTCCACTGGCAACTCATTCCATATGCAAACTATCCTCTGTGTGAAAAAGTCACCCCTCAGGTTCCTTTTATTCTTTCCCCTCTAACCTAAAACTGAAGCCCTTCAGTCCTCGATATCTTATACCATGAAATGTCATATAGATTTTATAAAGCTCAAAAGAACAGGACCTAATCATAGGAGAGACCTTTCATCCTTGAACCGACCAGAATTCAGTGAGGGGTCAGGCAAAAATGACTTTGTGCTATTCATCTGCCCATTCTCTGTAACAGTGCATGCATTTTTCCATTAAATAATCATCCAATGATCTCTACTAAACCTGCCAACATCACCTCACCTATTTGAATAGCATAACAATACAGATTACGTTAATATATTTTGCAAGTTCAGACTAAAAATCAATTGTGATTATGGAATTTCAACCTAATGAAGAATTCAATTTAAAAAAACATACTTTTTTTCCAGATGCTGACAAATCTGTAGTAGGTTTCCAACTTTGATGTTTTTCCTTTTTCCATCAATTTTACATATCACTGGTTGTGCATTCCACATCCTTACTACTCACCCTGCGAATTTTTCTCAAGTTAAGGTTACATGGGTTTCCATTGTCTTGGAGGTTTTCCAGGTGGCCTCAGTGTAAGTTATTCTGTAACTGATTGAGGGGCTTGGCATCGGGTAGGGTTATCCACCAAAAACCAGTCCCTTGCCCTCTTCTCTGATCTTGATTCCTCCTTCCTGTGTTCCCTTCCTGAAGATCCCAGACTTACCTTTATTCAATAATGGTTTGTCATCCTTCCATGATCCTGGAGCTTGGGTGGATGCAGTGCAACCAGCAGCCACTTAATGATGCTGGTGATAATGGTGAACTGCTGTGACATCCATCAAGCCTCTCAATCACAGAGAAGGTCCAACAATGGCTGATTAGCATAAGGTTTCTCCCATATCTCTGGCTGATATGTATCCCACAGCTAGTGGTGAGACCACTATCAGCTTGACAAAACCTCAACCAGTAGCTGAAGATGTATTCACTGACCTGGACCACACAGATGAGCCTCACTAACTTCTTGCAGCACTGCATCCAGATTTCTGGGGCTAGACCTGATCCTGATTACAACTGGTATGTGGCCCCACTATTTTCTAAATATCTGCTTTGAGAGAATTTTCCTCTTGTTCAGGTCTTTAATAAGGTTCCATCTCCAGCACTGTATTGGAGGTTCTGTAGCCTATTGTCTAATTTTTCAAGGTTCTCCCTGATCAAAACAATTTTTTAACCATTTCTCACTCTTACTATGGCCAGAATGTGCATGACTTTTAAGAAGTGCATATTAACTTTAAATACTGTTTGCCTCATATGTAGTTGGGCCTCTTGTCGTCACATATAGACATTCAGTGAAGAGTCCCTGGATATCACAATCTTTATATTTAGCAAGCAGCAAAAAAGTTTACACGCTGCCTCCATAACTTGAAATGGACACAGACTAACTACAAATCGCAATCTCCACATTTTACTCTGGGGGCCATCCAACCCAATAATCTAAAATGCATCTCGTGGATTCAATGAACAACCTTAACACTTTCGACACTCAGCTTTACATTGAACTGAGGTTTCACTCGTTGCAATGAAAATTCAGAATTAGACAGGTACATGGAGATGCTGCTAGCCAGAGTTCCCTGGCTTTACAGCAACCAGGAGTTAGATTTGAACTGACCTCTCAGATTGTAATGTCAACTTTACTTCAACATGCACTTGAAGCCATTATATATTAATCCTAAGCTTGCAGCTATGGAAAAGCATTTCATTACAAATTAATTTAAAATATTTTGCAAGTTCATAGACTAAAAATCATTTGTGATTATGGAATTTCAACCTAATGAAGAATTCAAGTCAAAATAAAATCTATGTTCCTTTTTTAGATGCTGGTAAATCTGTTATAGGTTTCAAACTTTGATGTTTTTCCTTTTTACATCAGTTTTACATATCACTAGTTTAAATTTTTCAGTCTACTGTTGGGTATTTAAACACATGAAAGCAAATATCTTGGTTCATTCATTATAATGCAGATCATATTTTTTGTTAGGAAATTGGAGTCTTTTAATGGAATTAAGTGGGAACCATGACTTATAGAGGTACTTCATGTTACACCTGATGTAGAGCACTGATAAGCTCTTCATATAAACATTTCAAATCCATTCTGAAGTCATCATTTGAAAGATAATGGTGTGAAATATTCTGAGCGGGAGGACATTTTATACAGCCATGTGAGTGAATTCACACCAATCTAATGAATGAAATTATCTAAAATATACAGAAGAATAATACAATGTTTTGACAATTACCGCTTAACTATTAACTGATAATGATTCAGGAAATACAATAACTTATTTACATCTGCATTCACATTTGTTGAATTATGAAATCCATATGAAACCCAGTCTTTTTTTGAAAGGCAGCATTTACGGCTGTTTTAACCTTGCATAAAGGTCACAGTCACATCTCCGTTAAACCCAGAGTTTGACTCCAGCAATTTGCAACCTTTCTGAGACAGCTGTGTGGGCCCGTTGCTAGGCAATGAGACACTTACTTCTGTATCTACTGATTAAACAGAATAGTGTAAATGTTCCCTGTAGAAACCAATAAATGTAGGCACTAATGTTTTTCATGTTCAGCAATAGAAACAAAAAAGTCAATTAACGATCCATTAAGAATTAAAGGAGGAAGGGGAAAGCAAAGAAAAAGGCAAAATTGTTTGGTTTAGTTTGATTTAACTCTTTTACTGCGGATGCTTACAAATGTTATAGGTCACATAATCCCTTCTTATTGAATAAATGTTTGTTTCTGTTTCTCCTTTATTTCATCAAATGTTGCCAAACCAGTCAAAATCAAAGGCAATGGGTGTCCCTGTTGGCTGCTTTATAATGTTATAAATGAATTGACAGGAACTGAAAATCTCAATGTCAAACTTCATAAAAAAAAGACAACATCAGATTGAAGCATTGGGCTGTATTCATTAATCATTACAGGCTCTCCATTCGCCAATAAGAAAACTGGTAATAATTTCATGATAGCCATTATCAGAGGCCTAATTGGACAAAGCCCTGATTGGACACTTACCTTCTCTGGCATGGGGTGTCCTGGTTTGTGTGAGGGGAACCTTTCTCCAGGGTCCTAGTGCGATGTTGATATCTCACCCTGAGAGCTGCCAACCAATCACAGAGCTCTTCTCTAAGCCTGTCAATGAAGATGGACAGCTAAATTCCAAGCATTTTGTCAGGATTTTTAAGGAATTCACCCTTCCTCAAGTACTTTTGAACGTTTGATACTAAACAACTTAAGATATACTGATAGAGCTGCTGTGAAATTTCAGCTGTTTTATGTATTGCAGAACCAACCAATATCAATTAATGGGTGGGGTAGAATGTTATCACCAATCCTTCCTTCTGCTCTTTTAAACTAAACATAAATGTCCAAAGACATATTCCCTATCAAACACCCCTTGGATAATGTGCAGCACAATGTTAGATACAGAGTGAAGCTTCCTTTACACTGTCCCCACTCCAATACTTCCAGGAAAGGGACAGCACAAGGTTACAAAGAGAATAAAGCTCCCTATAAAAACTGAGTGCAATGTCTCCTAAACAACCTTTTTAGCCACAGTAACAAAATACTAATTAAAGGCTAGTGGAGGCCTATATAAGGAAGCAGAAACTTACTAAAGTAAAATAACATTAATGAGGGTGATGATACACTCCAGCTCAAAGCTTTCTTTTCCATAATAGAAAGACTGCAACAAGTGAGGATGGCTTTGAGCTATCAGCCTCTGGCTTCTAGGTCCACGCTGTTCCTTTCTCTACTGCGTTTATGTGCTGATTTGGCTAATGGTTACAAACAATGAACTACTTCTGTGTCTTAACAAGTAAAACTACTTGGCAGAATAACAAGACATAACTTATTGCATGATCGCAATAAGTACAAGTTACCTTGGCCTGTCCAACATAATTATTAAGACCATCAGAAGCCAAGGTTGGCACATCAGGATCATCCATGTGCCATAATTACATGAGATGGAGCTTAATGGAGTCTCCAATACTACCTTTCAGAACCATTCCCTTGTTCGATACCAGCAGTTTCTGTTTTGATTTCTGAGTGATGTAATTTCAGATAATAAAGGTGACAATTGGTGTTATATTTCTTTATAGATCTGCTTAGTCGCAGAAAATTAAAGTACACTAAAACTCATAAATGTCCTTCAGTAGCATCACAAGATATTACTCCTATTCTGTGTTGATTAACTCATAAATAATTTTAGACAAAGAATCAAAAACGAAATGAAATTTGTGGTTTTTCAATTCATTCTGCGATGACTGGATCTATTTTTAAACTGAAGAGAACCTGAAAAGTTAGGATGAGCCAACACCCAGACAATCTCACTTTCCACTGATCCTTCCGATTCAGCTTTTACCCTTGCCCCTCCTCTCAGGTGAGGAGTTAGAATCCTAACCTGCAAGATTGAGCTTCAAAGCCACCGTGTTTCTGATGATTATGATCTTTATATTGCTTAATGGGCCCTTGGGCCAAGCTGCCTATCATAGCTTTTTATAAAAACATTTGAACATTTTGTCATGTGATTTTTCCAGCCCACATTTAAGAGCTTGGGTTCAGCACTAACTTTTCAAGGATAAGACAAAGTAAAGAAATGTCTTTAGACTAAGGTTCCTTTTGGACTTTGTAATTGCATTTTAATATCAAACACTCTTACACTTGATAATCTGACTTAAACCAGGCTCTAATCATGCTGTTACATTGTTGAAAGACTATTTCCGGAACTCTATCTTCTACCTTTGTTTTGGCTGCACCTACATTGTGTGTTTTAGGTCTGATGCGGAGCAGCTCCATTACATCATTGCAAGGTTGGCCATGAGTTCTAAAGCCTTGACACAGCATAGCAACCTTTTAAAAGTGGCATTAAATTCCTGAAATTGGCTAATGATTGGCATCTGCTGTTAGGTAACTTGCCTTTGCACCTTTAATCTTGCATGGCAAGTTGCTGGATGTTTGAGAGGGAAACAGTCCCCTCTTGATTCTAACTGATTAGAAAAAGCAACTATGGGAGTTCCTTAAACAGTCTGGTTAAAGGATTATGAAATGAACAGTGCAAACTCTGAACAAAGAAGAATAAATCACAATGCACAGAAATATAAAGCTTGGAGGAAAAAAATGGAAGAGATTTAATCTGTTGAAGTCGTTATTCAGTTTCAGTGAGGTTGACTGGCAATGGTTTATAGGTGTCACATCATTAGAAGGATATTTAGACTTGATGTAAATTGACCTAACTATCTCTGGTGAGTTTACTTGCAATGTCTAATGAATTTGAATAGTGAGCCAGATAGGAAGATGCTACTTCTGTGAAGCGCACAGCAGACTGGTACACCACTGACAGCAACATCACAATTTTCTGCATTTAATCAAGCATCTTCCTTCATGTGAAGTTGCCGTGGCATTCACACATAAATAAGTAAGTGCTGTTAGCCTCACCATTATTTTGACAGCAATTTTGGGAGTAATTGGTTTCACCAGTTGGTGAAGTTGTAGCTAATAGGCAAAGACTCAGACTTAGCTCTCAAAGAATAAGGGCTTACGTTAGAAGAAATGGTTTTACACAGATTATTATTAGATTATAAATTACATTACCCCCAAGTAGCTGTAGAGCAGACTATAACATCATTCAAAAGTGAATTGAATAAATATTTAAAAAGGAAATAAAAGGATTACAGCAAAAGGGCAGAGAAATGGGATTTGAGCGGATAGCTTCAGTTCAAGAGCTGGGAGAATCACAGGATCAAATGGCCTCTTTCTGTACTAGAAAATCTATGGTTTCTTTTCAGACAAAATGGATTATGATTCTCAGATAAATCTTTCACTTCTTGTCACAGTTTAAGATTTTTGATACTTTTTATTGCTTGAAGTACAGGAATTGTTAAGAAGCAATGTCTAGGTGCTGTCTTTTAAAGGAATTTGTTGGATCAGAAAGATCATACAGACCGGATAAAATAGAAATACATATTAAAGCCAGATCAGTCTGTTTCAAACTAATATAAAGAAAGCTGTTTGTTTTCTTCAGAATCACAGAATTGTTGTAGCTTAGAAAGATTATTCAGCCCGTTATACCTGTACTAGGTCTCTGACTGCGTATCATGACTTAATGCCATTCTTCTACCCTTTTCCCTGTAAACATACACATTATTTCTACTTATTTCTATTTCTACTTCCATGACCATCTAATGTCCTCATGAATGCCGCAATTGAACCTGCCTCCACCATACCTCCAACAGTGCATTCCAGATGTGAACCACTCACTGTGTGAAAATGTTTTCTCTCACATCACATTTCCTTTTTTGAAAATCACTTTAAATCTATGCTGTCACATTCTTAATCTTTTAGAAGTGGGTATACATTCTCCCTGTCTACTCTTGACAGATATCATATGTTTTTGAAGACTGCAATCAAATCTCCTCTTAGCCTTCTCCTTCTCAAGAAAATAATCAGTTCCAACTTTCCCACTGTATCTTTGTAACTGAAACTTCTCATCCCTCAAACTATTCTTCTAACCTTCTGCTGCATTAGCTCCAATGCAATCAGGTCTTCATAAAATATGGTGCCCAGAACTGTACACAGCTGACATTCTCCCTGTCACAAGGTCGGAAAAAGGATGTTCACTGATGGTTGCATAAATTTCAGCACAATTCATGAGTCCTCATTGCTGACGCAGTTCATGTCCAAATGAAGCAAGACCTGGACAATTTCCAGTCTTGAGCTGATAAGTATCAAATAACATTTATGCCACAGAAGTGCCAGGCAATGACCACCTTCTACAAGAGCGAATCTCACCATTGTCACATCAATGGCATTACAATTGTTGAATTCCCGACTATTAACATTTTGTAAGTTATCATTAACCAGAATTTGAACAGAACCAGCTACAAAAATGCTGCATCTACAATGATAGGTTAGAGGTTAGCAGTACAGTAGCAAGTAACTCAATCATGAATCTGTAAATCCTGTCCATTAACTGCAAGACACAAGATTGTGGTATGACATTATACTCGTCGTTTACCTGAATGAGTGAAGATCCAATGACACCATCTTGACACCATCCAGAATAAAGCAGCCTGCTTGGTTGGCATCTTATCCACAAAAATACACCCTGCCATTACTCACATTTAGGAACAGCATTGTGTACCATTTATAAGATGCACTGCAGAAATTCACAAAGGCTCCTCCGATAACACCTACCAACTCCTTGACAACCAACATCCAGGAGGACAGATGCAGCAGATAAAACAATACCATCTGCAAGTCTCCCTCCAGATAATTCACCATCCAAACTTGGAAATGTACCACTGCTTCTGTAGTGAGGCTAGGTTAAAATACTGGAACTTTCTCTCTAACAGGATAGTGGCTGTACCCATGTGTCAAGAAATGCAATTGTTCAAGATGACAGGTTATCTCCACCTTCTCAAAGGCAATGAGAGAAGGGAAATACATGCTGGCCCAGCCAGTGACATCCACATTCCATGAATGAATAGACATACATATATGCAGGTCTTTCTGCTCTTCCACACTCTTTACTGTAGCAACATATATTTTATACTGTCTCTATGCTCCATATTCTTCCTACTGAAATTTATCACTTCACTCCTCTGCATTGAACTTCATCTGCCATCTGACTACCCACTTTGTCAATGTACAACTGTTCTTCTTGCAGTTTCAAATGTCCAAATCCTGTACCATCTACGCTTTGGAAATTGTCCCCATGTGGTCCAAGATCTAATTATTAACATGTCACGAAAAACTCATGTCCAAATAATTAGTTCCTGGGGAATTCTACTGGTAACATTCATTCAGCCTAAAAGAAAGTTCATGAACCAGTATTCTCTGTTCCCTATAATTCTGCTAACTTTGTATCAATATTGTTCCTGTCTCTTTCTAGGCTCTGATGATTTTTTCTGATTTTGAAAATACTAGGAGGTGGTTTCTTCAAATCTACACTTCAGAGCTATATAAGGACGTAGCTGGTTGTCATCAGGACATGAACTGCAATTGAAAGCGTGTGTGGGGCCTTCCCCATGTAATGTTAAAGTATTAAATTGTACTATCTCTCTGGACATTAATGTAATGTTAAAGGGTTAAATTGCACTGTCTTTTTCCAAGAAACTGAACATTCTGGAAGTGGGTGGGGGCAACATTCATGCAGGAGTGTGGATGACTCCCACTTTATTCGGGCAGCCATTTACTACTACTAATTCACTACATTATAAAATTAAACTCTCATTCAGTCCCTTCCCTTCAGAAATGCTTTCATAGCCATCTCCTGAAGCTAGAATATATCACACCTACATTGTTGTGGGGAAGCACGGCGTCAGGAAATCATTTACATAATGATTCCCCATTATCACAGAAGATAACCTCATCCTACCATTGTACTTGGGGTAACATGTGGTTATGGCGGGGGGGGGGGGGGGGGGGGGGGGAGTGGCCAGAGTACCTGTGAGCATTACCAACTGGCCTGTATAAAGGGGATGTGTTTCCTTTGTTTGGGGCCACTTTTGACTCGACTTCGCACACCTGCAAGGAGGGTCAAAGGGGGTCACCTCGTTTGTACAAGCTTTAATAAACTTTAACTGTTAGCAGAAGTTGGTGTGTGTGAATTGCATGTTATGTGTGAAACCTCTGGAAAAGAACTTAAACATCCATTGGCATGCCTCTTCTGAGCTGAATGGTGAACAAGAAGAAGTGCCCATGATAAGTTTTACAGGTTTACATCAGATTTCCTTGTAGTTCATGCAGGAAAGCAGGTCAGCTCCACTGAGTCTCATATGGAAGCCTGGAGTCTCTATTGGACAGGCTATCCTCTCTCTGAGTTGTGAACAGAGCCTTATCCACCCTGGACAGCTGACAGTTGAGGATTGTTTTCACAGAATCTGACAACAGTTCCTTGGTACAAGATTGGCACTCGTACCCAACAGCCAAGTTTGGGCAAGATGTAACTTAATAACTATTCATATCAGGTCCTGCAATTAATTTTTATTTTATTCTTTCCTGGAATGAAGGTGTCACTGGCTAGGCCAGCACTTAATGTTCATCCCTTAATTGCCAGAAGACGGATATGAGTTAACCATATTGCTATGAGTTTGGAGTCACATGCAGGCCAGGGCAGGTAAAGATGGCAGTTTCCATCCCTAAAGGGCATGAGGAAACAACAATTGACAATGGATTTGTGGTCATCATTAGACTTTTAAGTCCAGATTTTTATTGAATTCAAATTCTACCATCTGCCATAGCAGAATTTGAACCCAGGTTCCCAGAAGATTACTTGGATCTCAGGGTTAACAATCCAGTGGTAACACCACCAGGCCATCAGACCTGACCTTGCTAGGATCATCACTTACTAATAACCGCATTTCCCTTGCAAAACTTAAGGCCTTTATTTCAATGTTATCTCTACTTTGACATTTTACATTAAGAAATATTCAAACTTATGATCCCTCAGACCAAGTTGTCCAATAGTCCAACCCCACAGGATATAATTTTTATTTAATAATCAAATCTGGGAGTTTGCCAACATCACATTGAGGTTTACACAGGTGTAACTTTTACTTAATGGACAGGAAACTGGCAGCACAGATAGCCTATCTGTCATTGAATTTATCACTCCATTTCATCCACTCCAGATTTCTGTCTAAGCAGTGAAGTAGAAAATATACTCCCTAGTATTCCAAAATTGAATGCATTTATTGGGTTACTTTTCCAGTGTACACCCGACTTTAGTTGTTTCTGGTTCATAACATTAACTTTGCAGCTCAGAACACAACTGGCCACCACCTACAAACATCCCAGTACAAGTAATGATGCCAAATATGTACTAACATTGGCACTTGGACAGTTGCTACACTAATGACTTAGCAGTAAATGCCAATAATGATATGTTTGGAAATCAGTCAGTTATAGCGACTTTTGATAAAGGCACATAATCATTGTCTGAGACCAACTCAGCTGAGGTAATATCTGACATTCAAGCAAAAAGCAAAACCCATCCGAGATAAAACATAAGCCAACACAATCATGCAAGACAAAGAATTTCCCCTTCCTGTGGTGACAAAATGCTGACTATGCTGGCAAACTGGGTAAGAATAAAAATAGCTGTTTCTCAACATCAACAAACGTCCTCCCAGTTTTCCCATCAAGCCTTAAATGGTGGCTTCAGAGTTTCACCTTTGAGCGATGACTACCTTATTTTCAAGCATTTGCATCTTATTAAAGCTCCAACTCATCCTCCATTTCCAATTATCCTCCAATGAGGAATGAGATGGTGCAAATTCCCAACAGGCAGGATAGAGTGAGTACCTGGTGTTGAAATTCACCAAATGTTTCCCTGCCATCAGGTTTCTGCTCCTTCTGTCTGACATCGTTCCATGGTCCATGGCCACCATCCAGTTCCACCCCTCATTCATCTAACACCACATCAGCAAATCACCAACATTATGCTTGCTCTTGGACCAACTCTGACAACAATGCTTTGGAGCTGATGTAAGAATCCAACTTACATGCTTCTGATTTTAATGCACAGACAGCCACACACCTCATACAGAATGCTTTTGTGTTAGAATGGACACAAACATCATATGGCTCTTATCTTCCCAGAATTCACTGATTTTAGCTTTGAGTTACAGCTGCCAGCCTGTTCAGTTCAGGTTGTGTTTAACCCAGATGGAGGGATGGGTAGCTTGTGACAGTAGGGAGCACTGAACAGT
The DNA here is from genome assembly GCF_020745735.1 of Hemiscyllium ocellatum. NCBI lineage: Eukaryota > Metazoa > Chordata > Chondrichthyes > Orectolobiformes > Hemiscylliidae > Hemiscyllium > Hemiscyllium ocellatum. The sequence continues at coordinate 99,536,330 of NC_083404.1, read as the reverse complement.
CAACCATTCAGTCAGACAGCAACATCAGAGCTGCAGCATGCACAGTAGCTTATGAGGCAAACACACTGCATATGCTTCAAGAAAATGGTGGTGTGAAAGTCAAAGTGGAACAGTCCTTAGTAGGGTGAAGGGGATTACAGTCAGTCAGTTGTTACCGCCAGTGTCAGTCGATGTGAGTGGAAATAGAAGTGTCCCATTATCACTGAATAGAATTATTGTGAAGCAGAAGTGAGAAATGTTGCTTGTGCTGGAGTTAAAAACTGTAATTGTATGACTGTATAGTGAGTAAGAGAGAGATGAAGAAGGGTCTTATCTCGGCAGAATGAGTAAGGTCTGCAGACAGATCCTTAGATAATCCTGACAACATTGACTTGATAATTTGCTGGGTAACCTTTCACCCAGAGATTAATAACAAGACTTCCTTCCTGTTCCTCACCTGCTTTATGAGCACATCGATTATTACATCAGGGAATTCAAGAGATGGGAAAGGGTTTGCTCTAGATGACATCACATTCCTTTCTCTTGCAATGGCTCCCACTTCACTGACCAGCTTTGCAAAGTACTTCCCCTTTTAAGGGCTGCAGGCTGCCTTGAATTGACCGTGGGTTTAGATCAGAGTGGTGCTGGAAAAGCACAGCAGGTCAGGCAGCATCTGAGGAGCAGGAGAATCATTGAAGTGACGGTGTACTGCCTGATTTCCCATGCCTACCGAGAAGGCGATCAGTGTCATCAGGTTGCTGTTGGTGTTTAAACTGAGATTTGGACACTATTATTAACCAGGCAGGCAGTCATGTTGGTCCGCATTAATGCAGTCGTCCCACCCACTGTCTGCTGATATGTGGCAGAAACAAAATTTGACCTAATTATCCATTAATTAATGCTATTATCTCTTTTTCATCTTGATGGTGTTCTTCACCACAAAACCTCTCCCAGCTACTATATGAAATTCACCAATTATTTAATCTTCAAAGCATCAGAAGTATTTATTTCTCCATTGCCATTGTTTATACCACCAAATAACTATACTCACACAAACAATCAGGGAAAGATAACAGAGGACACAGGACATCTACTTAATTCCAGTTATTTATTGAGTCTTCCTCTTTAAACTTTTTGACTTAAGTTAACAGAAGAGACTTTCATGAAAGAGCAAAAATTGATAGATCCCCTATGGAAAGAGTAAAGCAGTTCATCTATTTTATTGCTCCATGATTCAGATAGCAAACTGGAGATTTATTAAGTCCACTGTAAGATATGAGCTTACAGGTAGGGCCGGTGTGATAATGCATATGATTAAATAGCATCATCTGGAAAAACTGCTCCATTATCATTGTTACTGAGGGCACTAAACTCATTTGTAGTTAATGGAACTTTCATAAAAATCAAAGCTGTTATTATTGCCTAAAACACTGATAATCTTGATTCTTATCTTCTGAATTTAGGTTTTACTGGCTGTGTGGTTAAGCAGCAGACTAAATCTGATTTTATTCTCCGGTAAAATATTCTACATGCGCAATTTTATCAATTTTGCCTCATGTTCCTCTAAAATGCAAATGTAGTGCTTAGCCCATGTGGCGATTTTTCAATTAAAACAGGCTGTAGGAATGTACAATTTGAAAATCTGCATGCAGCTCTGTCACAGTGCTGACAGAGAGAATGCTTGTAACATATATAATGCTGGTTAATGACCAGCACTGAGATTTATGACATTGGCCTCTTGGGATGGGATACCCAGGTGCAGGAGTGCCCTCCTGACTTGGAAATCAGAGCAACAATTCAGCACTTCGTAACAGATACACTTTCAGAAAAACATATTTAATGAAAACTCGTAAAAATACTTCCACAGAATACTAGCTGTTCATTTGTCAATCTGCTATTAATATTTGTAGAAGTACTCAGTTCAATGGAGTTGCCAGCAAATGAAGGACAATCTTTAGGTGTTGGTTATCAGTGGGAAAGCGATGAAAGAGGATTTCAATTATGATCAGAATCTAACGAGATCACATAAATGAGTGATCATGTACCAGACATTGATAAATTACCAAAAGTTAGATGCTATTTGTCTAAATAATTTCAAAACAATCCTATTTGGGGAAATGATTAATTCAGGTAACTGTTTAGTCCAGGAATTTGATGGTGTCGTGCACTAATTTTTCCCCAATCATCATCCTTCCCAGTTACCTCATTTTTTTGAGGCTGTTGTCAGCAATGTAGCAAGTATGAAATTCCAATCCTCTGCATCAGCAACTTGCCCTATCTTTTGAAAATTATGCTCAAGGGCCAATGTTAAATAGAGTCCCAATCTCCTCTTCAGGTACTTGCATCATTCCTTGCTCTCAGAATGGGTTAATTTCAATGCCATAATGTGTTGGATTATTTCATTTAGCACAGAAATTAGAATAGCAATAAATGAAATAATTTTACAGGCCTGGTGTGCAAGAATATCTGGCTAACTCCTGTTCCTTGGATGCTGCCTGACCTGCTGTGCTTTTCCAGCAACACATTTTTAAGCTCTAATTTTCAAACTGATCAATTAACATTACAGAGATTCAATATATGATTTATAACTATCCTTATTTAATACACTCATAGAATTGTTTAAGGGGCAACATCCATTTGGTACATTCAGCAAGCAGCCTGTTGAGACCTCTTGGGTGCTGGCAGCTCACTCAAAAAATATTCACAGTGACAAAGCCCCCTTTGGGACTTGGCTCAGTTGGTGCATGCACCAAAGTTTTGATGTCTTTCGTTTCACACCTATATTCAAATTTCACTCCCATAGAATGAAAGTCTTAGAATGTAGAATGATCTTCAGTATTATTTTACTCACTCCAGTTCCCCAGAGAACTGATGCAGGCTTAACCATCCTATAGTTAACCAAAATCACATTACCCTCGTCTCACAATAGCAGAATAACATCTGTTTACCTGGTGATTTAAAGTTTTGTGAATGTCAGCACAGCTTTAAGAGAACATGGTTCAATTCTCCATCAATCCCAATTTCATCTTGTTGCAATACTGAGAGGATACAATGCCTTGATGATAGCGATAGAATGCACCAACAGTGATTCTGGGATCAGAAACATTAATCCAATTGTCCACTGTCGAGCTATCTTCAAAGCTCCCTCAATATTTCAACATGACCATTCACTTCGTTGTCTCAATTAGCAGAGCACAGAATCTCTTCCTGTTTCACAGACCTGCTGCATTAGGAATTTGATAGAACAACATTCAACTTCTATCAGGCAACGTAATAAAAATCTGAACAAGGATGATATATCTTTTTTGGTTATGATTCCCTAACAACACCGTTTCCTACTCTTCATCTTTCCTTTCGAAGAATAATGTAACTACTCATAGGTTGAAGGCTGAAAAGTGGCAACGGAGGCCAGTTTGCACTTTAATATACTTTCTTTGCCTCTATTCTGATTAGTACATGGTCCCCATGGTATTTACCTCTGATGGAATGTGACAGATCAACATCACCTGTGACATTTGCTTTTATGAAGATGATTTCTGTAGCTGCCAGAGCATTGAGTCAAATAGCCAAATGTCATCCCAGGCAGTACTTCCAAATATTATTGTATTAGAGGTGAGGTCTTGGTCTCCATCCAAAGAGTTTATAATATTTCCACTATGTATTTTATCACACATCCCCCACTGTCACTGAAATCTTCCTAGCTGGCAGGTTTACAGTAGACCATCATTAATCTTAACTATACTGCAGCAGTAGGGCGACAGATGATTTATCACACACGCTGTTCTGCAAGACCCAGGTGAATAGCACTCAGCTGTACTTACTGCATTGGGTTACATTACCATCATTGACCTGTCTTGCAGTGCAACCATTTATGTTGATTTTGTTGGAATTTTTTTCCATTCATTCTATTGCACAGTTTGTAATCATTTAACAATGCTGTTTAGTATTTCTAGCAAATAGTGTTTTCCCTTTCACCATCAAGAGCTAGTACTCAGAGTGGAATCCTGGAAGGATGTTGGAGTAGTTAATTAAAGTATAATCCAGCTTTGCTCTTGAAAACAATAAATAGCCTTTGTATAAAATTATAATTCTAATGGAAAGTGAGGTATATTAATATTAATTCCAGCAGAAAGCCCAGTATATCAATTCCTAGTTTTTATATTCTTTCTCTATTGACTTTCAGTGTTTTGTTTGTTAGTTTTTTTCCACCTATCCCCATTTCTAAGCAGCATGCCAAATGGCAGTGCTGGGGGGTGGGGGAAGGGGTGGGGGTGCGGTGGTGACCGGGGAGAGGAGGTGTTCACTGCTTGCCTTATTTACAGAGCAGAGGCAGTACATACAAATGTAGCTGGGCTTTGTGAACCATGCAGGAAAAATAAACTCACTTTAGCACATTGCCATGCTGAAGGTTATTTGTAATGGGTATCCAATATAAACAGAAAATCTAGTCTGTAATTTCTTTTCTTCTATTTCTTGTTAAATAACCTTAACATACTTGACAAAAGCAAGCCGTTTTGAAGTTCAAAGTCATCATTTCAAAGTACTTTGTGTTACTTATAGATAATGTTATCACTACATTTTTGGGTTTTTGTGATTTGATGTTTTCCTCAGGTCAATGGCCACAGATTGCTATATCAAGTGAAACCAAATTTGACAGCTCCTCACTTGTTCAATGCCTAAATATGGGTTTTGAGTCCAGGAGTCAAACAACCCTTGTAAAATACTCTTGCATTTCCAAAATTCCCTTTCTCTCCAAAGTCTACGAATGCGTTGTCACCTTCCAGATGTGCATTCATCTTCCTGGAACTTCACCAAGCCAGTTTCTGCCACTGCTACAGTAATGTAACGGCTGTTAACCAATCCTCAAATATTGTCATCTGTTACTGTGACAAAGGCAAATCCACTCGCCCCTTCCCTCTCAATGCATGTGCAGTCTTTGTTCTACCTGACCATGTCATCCTCTTCTAACATCTCTTCACAGTTGTCCAGCTGGGTGTGATGTCTGTTGCCTGGTTCCATTCTTGACTAACTTCATTTATTTTCCTCTCTCTCCTGACTTCAGGTACTGAAATATGTGGACCATAGGATAATTGCAGAGTCTAGCATGGTGTGGTCAGTGAGTTTCAGGGAAATTTCTTCTCCCTTGATAAATGGTACAGGGAAGGCAGCTTGCAGCTGAATGTTACTAAATGTAACACCATGCGACTAGATGTCAACAGGCATAATCACATGTTCCTTTACACCAAGTGAGGCAATTACACCTTGACGGAGGTGAAAGCCTGGAAAATTCAGGGTGTATACCTTCCAGCTGATTTGAAGTGGGATGGCAAAGTTGACAACATGCTAAAAACAAAATCAATTAGTCTTCATCCTCATCTTTATCAGACTCCCCAGAGCAAAACTTGGAAATGCAACAGGAGTCTTTGATGCTGGCTAGAGAACCGATGAAAATGCTACATTTTTTGCGGGCGAGTCTGCCACATTTACTCAGGACTTGACAGACCAATGGTGGCCCTTTCTCAGGACGGAAATTCCATCCACTGAGGAGCTCCACTGAAAGGCAGTGCCACCTGGTGGATGGAAGCTGCTGCCAGTACAACACCCACCCATGGCTGAGGAACATCACTGGATCACAGGCCACAGTTAAAATAATGGCAGATATCCAAAAGGTGGAGGTGTTGGCGATGGGGCAGTAGGGTGGCTTTCAGCAGGTCTACCCCCTTTTCTGTTAACAGCTCTCTTGATCAGGCACTGAATGCTTTTGAATGAGGTACACCCGGGATCCAATGCACAAGTTTATTTGATATGCTTCCTGCATACGTAGGCTCCTGCTACTTGCTAGATACCAATTGTGAGATGAAGTCTTTAAGTAGTATCTGATAGACAATTTAAGGGCCTCAATTGGCTGCAGAACTGAAGGATATTAACAGGCCATTCACCAAGGTCTTGATCAGAGTGGAGGCATGAATGTGACTGAGTCACCACTTGCCACCCTCCTACCTGATTAATGATCCTTGCCTTAGGGGGAAGCACAAATTTCTGCTCCCATCCATAACTTATTGGTACACCCAGTTACATCATTCATTAGTTGACCATGCTATGTTTGTGGGATACCCTGGCCTCAAACATTCCTAAACTGCCTGGATCTAAAGAATATATGGGTGTGTGTCAAGTTGGATCTGCAGTTCACAGCATGAGCTGCAAATATCACCTTTTATATCACAAAGCTCAAATCACTGAAATCAAGGAGAGTTAATATTTGTACAAAGGTGTGAAAATCCATTATGCAATCTAAATAATTTCAGGTCTGATGATTACCACCACACCTAAAGCAATCAAGACACCTCACATTCAATACAATTCAACCCATAAGACACTTAAACGCAAAGGTGTAACCCTGGTGAGTTCTTTCTCAGGTTCAGCTCCTCAGTTAAGTGCTTAATGATGAAATTTATATGTACATCAGTGCTAGTAATGTAGAAATGGTGTATTGCTTTATAACTGTAATGGAACATTATTCCAATTTTACCCTTCTTTCAATTTTCTGCTGAACACTTGCTGAGCTTGTTACCTGCTGAATTTATTTATCTATTTTTATTATTATATTGTGCACACTTGCATTTTTGAATATGATTACTTAACGTGTTAGTCTAAAATTGTATACTGTAGGTGGATTAGCCATGGTAAGTGTAGTGTTACGGGGATAGGGTAGGAGGCTGGGTTTGGATAGGATGTTCTTCAGAGCTGAATGGCCTTTCTCAGCACAGTAGGGATTCTAAGATTCTATATGAATTTTTTGATATTCTACAGTATAATTCAGTTTTCAGACTGTGAATGTTTCTCTTGAATAAAGCATCCGTCTTATTATAATCATAGGCGAAATACTGCCAGAGGTAGTTTCTCTTCCCTCTCCTGTGCTACCACTGGTGTCCTCCACTCCTATTTCACACTTGCATTCTTGCACTCAAGGACATCATTTGAAAAAACATTTATACTGACAACCCTCAGATTTATTCATTATCACCACTTCTCCCAACTTTGGCAATTTATCAGATTGCTTGTCAAATGTTCAGTATACTGGATGAGCAAAAAAATTCCTAGAATTAAATATTAGGGAGATTGAAGCCATTAACTTCAGACCTTGCTACAAACTCCATTCACTTGTTTCTAACCCTATTTCACTTACTGCTAATTGTCTGATGATTAACAGACTTTTCATAATTTTGGTGCTATATTTGACTCTGTGGTGAACTTCTAACCATCTTTCTCTGCTATTGCCCAGGCTAATTATTTCCAATGGCGTCATGGCTCAATGACAGTACTAGGGACCAGGGTATGATTCCACCCTTAGGTGACTGTCTGTGTGGAGTTTTGACATTCTCCCCAGATGTGCATGTGTTTCCTCTGGACACTTCGGTTTCCTCACACAATCCAAAGATGTGCAGGTTAGGTGGATTGACCATGCTAAATTTTCCATAGTGTCCAGAGACATGTAGGTGAGGTAGGTTAATCAGGAGTAAATGTAGGGGAATGGGTCTGGGTGGGTTACTCCTCAGAGGGTTGGTGTGGACTTGTTAGGCTGTCCCCACACTGTAGGCATTCTAATTCTGCCTCTCTTTTTAAATAAAGGTCCGAAGTGCTTTCAATTCTGATGTTCCTTTTTGTCTTTTAAAAAATCAGCAATTCAATGCTCCTTATGTTACAGGTTTTCTAAAAAAGAACAGCTGAAAAAAATATTTAAAATGGTTTTCTATATTAACAAGACTTACCAGTATCCTGAGGTTGGTGAAATAGTTGAGGAAAGCCCTTACAACATCATCATTTCGTATTTATTTTGAGTAACATCAAGTGGCTGACGCCTGCAATTTAAAATGTCAGAGGCTTTACTGGATTACTTACTGTGTGGGAACAGGCCCTTCGGCCCAACAAGTCCACACTGACCCACAACCATTCCCCCAACACTATGGGCAATTTAGTGTGGCCAATCCACCTAACCTGCACATTTTTGGATTGTGGGAGGAAACCAGAACACACCCACAGGGGGGCGTGTAAACTCCACACAGAGAGTCACGGGAACTGAACCCGGGTCTCCGGTGCTGTGAGGCAGCAGTGCTAACCACTGTGCCACTGTAGCTCTTAAAGGGATGAAGGCCAGGGATAGGATAGCAACAAATCAACATAAAGGGAGTCTGGGGCCAAAATAGAGGAAATAATATATAAAAAGAGAGAGAAACAAAGCCAGTGAAAGACATATATAAACAACGTATTGGCAAATCCTTTCAAAAAAAGATTAACAATGAGAAATGGAATACATAAATTTAACTATGAACTGGGTAGTCAATCATACTTTTACTAAATTACAAATATTCAAGTAACACTTGTAGTTTTGTTTTGCAGATTGAGTGATAGATGATGCCGAGAAGGGAGCTTTGAAAGTCGTGCTTATTATTGGCAAGGAGGTTCTTTGCAGAATTACTTCTTCTGTTGTTTCTGTGGATGATCAGGAAGGTCCATAAAACATTTGGAGCACGTATGAAGACAACTTAAGGTCAGAATGAACTTCAGGATTAACAGATTCCAACTCATGTCATGCAGACATAACTGCAATAGTCTACTGGCCAGTTTGTCAGTAAAAGCTGCAAGAAAGAGCATAAATGTGATTTTTCTGAAGAACTGTCAGAGAGGCTATCAAATTAGTAATCACCTCTACACAACCTTCAGAAAGAATCTTTTAGGCACGGTAAAAGGTCATCATTGATCCATTATTTGAAGATGGACCTAAGTGTAAGTCTATAGTTGTAGGTCAACAACAGTTATATGGCATACTTCAGGTTGTGCCAATACTCTTTTCAAGGTTAATAAAGTGCTCCAAACCCATAGGAGCAATAACAGATGCTGTTTATTGCACCTACCCAAAAGCTGTCCCCTTTCTTTGATATCCACAAAACATGTGGCTCCAAAGGGCATTAGGCAGGAAAATGGTTTCAAACGCCAAGCCAGACTCCAGAACAAAACACAGGTGACCAACACAACACTGGTAACAAGAAAAGTGTTAGGAAAGGACACAAATGCAAATGTGCCCATAACATTCAGAGTTAACCAAGTGAGAGCTAAAGTCAACACAGGAGCTAGTGCCAACATATGATCATGATGCAACCAGAAAGATGTATCTCAGCAAGTGGCACTCTATTGTACTTACAAGAGGCCAACTTGAAGTGTATGATGGATCGTTGATTTGATTCATTGGTAGAATCATATTGAATATGCAAGGTCAGTGTGATTTCCTGAAACATTCTACCTCATGGATGCCAACGGTTCACCAGTGGCAAGACTACCATTACAGACAGATCTCAGTATAGTCTCAGTTCGTGAAATTCAAACACACCCCCATAAGAGAACATAGTGCACATGACATCATTGAGTCAGTTGATGTTGAAGACATTTTCAAGATTGATCTGTTCACTTTGTCCAGATCTTTTGTGACTAGTTGCAGTTGGCAAGTGCCAAAGATTAGCAACAACAAGTGTTGCAAAATTCCATTATGCAGGGATGGCTTGCCACTGTTAAAATACTACCTGAGAACATTTATTCATTTTGAACCCTACATATCACAACAAGGTATTTTCAAGGGAAACAAGTCCTATTACCAAAAGCATTATGCCTAGACATCATGTCCACGTTATACCAGGGTTATATAGATGTTAAATGTACAAAAATACTTGGATGTGAATCTTTGTACTGGCCTTTGATGAATTAGAATATTTAACACCTCATGAATATACATGAGGCATGCAAAACCAACAATGAAGGAATCCTCCATGACCTGCATAATATTTAATCCACTCCTTGGACAAAAGTAGCAATAAGCCTATTCATGGAGGATGGAGATTACAAGCTCATAAAAGATTAAATCTTTAAATTTCTTGTTGTTTGACTGACTACTCAGTGACATATTGGGTGCAATCATTGCTGACAGGATGACTGCTATTTCCTGTTTATGTAGTGTCCCATAGTGGACAACAGTTCACTGCAAACCATTTAAAGACATAAGTACTAAGTTGGGAATGACCCATATCATATGGTCATCCCACTATTGTTTCGTGGAATGTACGATATGTACTAACATATTGCATTGCTGCTTTTTTTCTGCAACACCAGTGGAGAAGGGATTACAACCTCCAGTACAATCTCCACTTACGCTCAGAAAGTAAGTGCAAACAACTTTGCCCAGCAATCAATTGTATAATCATTCTGAACACAGAAAATTCTTCTTCAAAGACAGAAAATGAGAAAACTACACAATGATCAAGCAAATCAAAGATTATTAAAACTGAGCACTGGACGGCATGAATTAGAAATACAAATACTTGGATGCTTGCAAAAGTTTCTATAGCATACAACCCGCCCAGATCATGAAATATTATTACTGATCATGGTGCTACCTTGCAAAAGAGCAAATGTCAGCTCAGGTAATTATGTTCAGCAAATGGAGCATCCAGGAGGATCATGAGCATGAACATTCTGACTATAGTGATTGTGCCATAATGTTGTGTGACAGTAAGCACCAGCAAGACAACCGAATGTCAATCAAAAGCAACAGCATTACACTTAAACTTCAACTAATCTTAGAAAATCTCCTTTAACCTATTTGTATGATTACTGAATTGACAACATGTGCTTGTGACTACCTTGCATATCTGGTATCCAGTAACTTTTAGTGTTTGGAGAAAAGGATATTTTTTGTCCTGTTTCACAACCAACATGTCAGGATACCTTTAAGAGACACACTCAGGACATCATCACTGCATCACAGCATGTGACTACTTGGTATAAAAGTCTGAGACTCCATTCTAACTCAAGCTACTTGAAGCATGACACACTGATGAAAGCAGTCATGCTCCATAACTGAATAGTTTAATACTATTTCCTGACACCTTTGACTCTGATATTTGTATAGAGAGTGAGATGGAATAAATGTTCTACAACATTGCTCATGTCTCGTTATTGTTACAGGAGATAACATCAGTATTGCCACATCAGGTAAAATTACTCTGTTGGAGGTAAAACTTGTATCACCTCCCAAATATTCTGCCTTCTGTAAACTTAAGGGTATTTTAAATTGCTGCTTCTGCCTTAACTCACTCGCAGCAAATCCTTTCACCCATCACCTCTGAGCTTGTTAAATTGCATTGGTTCCCAGTTGATCAATATGAGTTGACATTTTTTATCCTCTCATCTGAAAACTAGAAGGACTTAAAAAATGGAGTCACTTCAAAAGCAAACCTGAATAGATGAGTAGACATGATTTCGCTGCTCGTTGGATGCTGCCTGAACTGCTGTGCTCTTCCAGCATCACTGATCCGGAATGCTGAATTTGGGTCCTTTGGGGGAAATAAAATTGGCCTATTCTGAATGAGCTCAAATGAACCTAAAATAGACATTAGTATATTCTAGTAAATGTAAGTCTTTTTGTGATTATTTATGCACACAACATATTTAATAATAGTTGGGTGCAGCCATCACAGGAGGTAATAATCATTCTGAATTATTGAACAGATTCATTAAGTAAGATGACAACGATTTCCCAAAACAGCCAGCAAAACCCAAATGGTCCTGGATACTCTTGCAAGGTTCAAAATCTGTTTCTTTGATCAATGAATCTGACACACCTTCTGTTCTTTGCATTTCCTTCATGTAAAATTTGTAAGATTCACCACAGTTTAATAAGTTCAGGAATTCAAACAGATACAATGCATGATTTTAACTGTATTTGTCAAGTTAGAACAAGTAACTAAAATTGTGCAAATCTATTTCCTGCCTTGTATCTGAAATATCCTTTATCTTAAAAATATAGCTGGTTCAAGGTTTTTGGATAAAGGATACCCGATAATACCCCGATTGTGAAATTCTCATTCTGTTTCTAAACCCTGCAGAACTTCCTCCTTTCCTTATTTCTACAACTATTCCACCCTCACAAACCTCCAAGATAGTCTCTTTTTATTATTCTTTCACAGACTGTGGGCTTCATTGTTATTTCATTGCGTATGTTGAAATATCCTGGAGAATATATCAGTAATTTAAGGAATACCTCTGATCTAATTTGTCCCACCTTTTGTGACTAATATCCACCTAGGCTCAAAACGCCAAATCTCAAAAAACGTAACTGTTTGACCAGAGAAAGGCTTTGGATGCAAGCACTTTTAGTTACAGCTGCCCTAATATCACCTTATGTAGCTCAGTGTCAAATGTTGATTTATAGCTTCTTCAAGAAGCACTTTGGAATGTTTAATTATGCTAAAATTGCTACATAAATACAGTTTGTTGTTGATGCTGTTATCATTGATTGGTTGACTTGGTGTTTCATTCACTGCCATGTAATTCTTCTCATGTTTCCCACGCGGAAGAAGAAACACTCTATCAAAGAGTGGGTTTTTGTGTGTAAACTGCTAGACAGACTAATTGGATAGTAAACAAATAAATGAATGGTGCCAAGAACAAACAGTAGTTTTAAAGTAATTATATAGTTAGTAGACTTGCTTCTCTGAACTAACATTCAACTGAAACTTTGAAACATGGACCCTGTCCAGTTGCATATATTAATCTCTGCTTTTCCCTCTCTGGTTTCAATTCAAAAATTAGTTGCTTGAGAGAATGTTAGCCTTAGATATATCATGCAGCATTTTTTTAATATTGTAGAGCATTTAACATACCAAAACACTCTAAGATGTGTTAGAAAGTGGGACCATTCACAATCTATGTTCAGTGATCCACTCTTGATTAGATCAAAGCACTAATAACACATACAAATGTCAGAAAGACCTGTGGGATAAGGGTCCTGGAATTAAAAGGCTTCACCTTTCGCTCTTTTGATTTGAATCAAAATATCAGGTTCAATCTGATATCAATGCAATAACACTTTTGCCATCTATTTCTAATAGTATTTTGGAACACGATGGAAGAGACAATCTGTGACAGGACTTCCTTTTACAGGTAATCCTTTAGAATCATAGAATCCTCGAGGAGAAAATGAGGTCTGCAGATGCTGGAGTATCAGAGCTGAAAATGTGTTGCTGGAAAAGCGCAGCAGGTCAGGCAGCATCCAAGGAACAGGAAATTCGACGTTTTGGGCATAAGCCAGGTCTTATGCCCGAAACGTCGAATTTCCTGTTCCTTGGATGCTGCCTGACCTGCTGCGCTTTTCCAGCAACACATTTTCAGCTCAGAATCATAGAATCCCTACAGTGCAGAAAGAGGTCATTCAGGCCAATGAGTAAGCACTGACCCTCTGAAGAGCATCCCACCCACACCCCTGCCCTATCCCCATAACCCTGCATTTCCCATGGCTAACCCATCTAATCTGCACATCCCTGGACACTATGGGGCAGTTTAGCTTAGCCAAACAACCTAACCTGCACATCTTGGGAGGAAAGCGGAACACTCAGAGGAAATCCACGCAGGCGCATGGACATGAACACACAAATAAGATAGACAAGTCCCTACGTAATGTACGTGATGTATCGAAGCTAATTATGCAAACTCCACCCAAGGCTGTGATTAAACCCAGGTTCCTGGTGTTGTGAGACAGCTGCATGAACCACCGAACTGCTAACCATCCTCATTGACAATGGAATAAAAGTTAAATACTATGGACGCTGGAAATCTGAAACAAACACAAAGAATAGAGGAGAAATTCAACAGGTTTGGCACCAACTGTGAAGAAATGTTTCGAATCCAGTATGACTCTTCTTCAGAAATTGTTAACACTGCTGCATTTAAAGATATTTCGCTTTATTGTGATCATGTTAATGGAGTCTGTTAAGCATGTGAGATTCTCTTTAACATTGTAACCCATGTGATCTACAATCTCATCCCCACTCCAGCTGTCCAACTTTCAGGCCCCTCCTCTTCCCTACCCTCTATCTTACGGCCTGTCCTCCTCCCTGGGCTTCTATATTGCAGTGTCTCTTCATCCCTAACCCTTTGAGTTGTGACTTCTCCCCACACCAATCTCTTTGATTTGTGGCCACTCTGTGTGTCTGTTTGACTGTATTACCTGAAGCCTTTCCTCCTCCTCTGACTCTGACTTGCAGCCTCTCTTCCCTCCGTGACTCTCTGACATGCGGATCCCCGCATCCCCTCAACCCACCGACCCACTGACATGCAGATATCCTCCCTCTCTGACTCTCCAACTTGTGCCCTCCACTCCATGCAAAGGTTCTGATGTGATCAGTGCTCACAAGAGACAGGAGCAGCTTTGGCAGTCATTTATTAAAAAAATATATAGTTTATAACATCCCCAGGACTACAGCTTTGGGGCTGGTGCTTCTTAAAGGAACAGAGCTGAAGGAGGGAGTAGCTCCAAATGCTTACTGAAGAGGTTGCTTCTTTTTTAAAGGCAGCCTGGAGCAACCTTTCAATGATGTCACAGAGTTGCATGCCACCTAAAATACGTGTCATATTATGGGCGGAGTCAGATCACTCCAGTCAACTAAACCATACTGCATTTGATGACACTTTACATTAGAATGAGAGAGAATCTTGATAACACATGGACATGAACCCACAAATAAGACAGCTTAGTCCCTACCTGATGTATCTAAGCTAATTATGTATAGTTACACTTAGGATGAAAATCTAATAAATACACAGGAAGACAATTCTTTACTTTTTCCTTGATGTGAATTCCTGAAGAAGGGCTTATGCCCGAAACGTCGAATCTCCTGTTCCTTGGATGCTGCCTGACCTGCTGCGCTTTTCCAGCAACACATTTTCAGCTTTTTCCTTGATGTGTCTATCTTGACGCTGAATTCATAATGTGACATCATTTCTCACGATAAGAGAGGAGCTTTTGATTGGAACAGGAAATAAGAAAATAAGCTGGTATTATAGAAGAAAGTGTGCTCACAGTTTGGTAAGGACAGGAACGATGGAGGTGTGTGTCATGGCATTTAATCAAAATATTTTAAATTTTCAGGAACAGTCGCGGCTTTAAGTGAGGACTATCTGTACATGTACGCATCCCATTGATACTCATAGAGACAACCTGTCAAGGTCCTTCATTGTACATTGAATTGTCTAACCATTTTCTGTAAATGTGCCTCGATTTTTAACCTTGCATTTACAGTGGCCAGCAAGACAGATCACATAATCCATCATAGTCAAAATGTTTCGCTTTGACACAGCTACTGGGAAATAGATTGTTACAATTGGGAGCTTAAGGCGCTAACCTTTTTGTTGATGATCACAATTCCACCAGGAATGCGGCAATATACCTTGCAGGGAAGTTATGAGAGGGGAGACCATGTGCAATAAATTCCTGATTTAAGTTCTGCTTCAGAGGGTATTTGTTAAGCAGAGGTCAAGCAGAGATATCTGCATAAGAGAGAAGAAAAATAAAACAAAATTCCCAGTGTGTTGTTTCTTTTGTTCTCTCTATGGGCATAATGAAAATACTTCTATCTAATTGCTTTGTAGTGCCTTCTGTTGCTAAGTTGTAAGGAGAAATTGATCCCAGATTGGGTAGCAGCCCTTAACAAAACAAAAAAGCTGAACAATAAAAAAGTTTGAGCAATCCATTGGCCCCCTCGTTTATGTATTCCATGTGTTATATCAGTAATTCACCAGATTTTCAAATTGATGATTGCCTTCACAAACATAGTTCTTAATTAAACGTATATTTCTGTGATCCCTTCCTAAATCTCACGCGAATTAAACATTCCCTAATTTTGTTAATGGATATTGATCCAATGTCTTCCTAATCAATTGACAAAGAATTGTCTACATTTTCTGATAGTGTATTTCATAAAATCCAGTAGACTGGCGAATATATTTTTCATCTCTGGATTTGTGTTACTTGAGTGAATCTTTCAATTGTTTTTCAGCTGTAGGATGAATTTCACATATTGTAAATATTTGTGATTGCCCACTGTGGCTGTAAAATCCAAGACAAGATCCATTATTAAAGGTCACCATTCAAAGTACAGTAACAATATTGATGAGACAATGCTAAGATTGATACATTGCCATATGATCAATCAAGATATTGTTGAATTAGCACCATTAACATGAATTGCTGTTATTTTCTCCATGTTTCTACAGAATAAGCATTGAGAGTCAGTGTTTTTATAGCTAAGAATGAGGTCCTTTAGCCTATCTTGTTCACGTCAGTCATTAAACTTGTAATGATGTCACAGAGCTGCATGCCCGAAACGTCAATTTTCCTGTTCCTCGGATGCTGCTTGACCTTCTGTTCTTTTCCAGCACCACTCTAATCTTGACTCTGATCTCCAGCATCTGCGGTCCTCACTTACTCCTCCTTCCTATACTGTGGTGACCAGAACTGCACAATGCGCGAGCTGTGGCGTAAATAATGTTATATATAGTTCCATCATAACTTTCTTATTCTTGTGTTTATTGTCTTGACTAATAAAGGCACCTATGCCTTCTAAACCAATTTATCTACCAGTCCTGCTGCTTTCAAGGATCTATGGGCATGCTCATCACAGTCTCTCTAATCTCCCTGGAGCCCTACTATTCAACTTGTACTCTTTTAGGAGAAAGTGAGGACTGCAGATGCTGGAGATCAGAGCTGAAAATGTGTTGCTGGAAAAGCACAGCAGGTCAGGCAGCATCCAAGGAGCAGGAGAATCGACGTTTCGGGCATGAGCCCTTCTTCAGGAATGGATTCCTGAAGAAGGGCTCGGGCCCGAAACGTCGATTCTCCTGCTCCTTGGATGTTGCCTGACCTGCTGCGCTTTTCCAGCAACATATTTTCAGCTAGTACTCTTTGCCTCGTTAGTCCTCCCAAAACTTTTCAGGATAAAATACCATTTGCACTGTTCAGCCCATATATATCATCCTTTATTCTAAGACTTTCCTCCTCACTATTTACCACATCACCAATTTTTGTGTTGTCTGTGACCTTGCTGATCATAGCCGACATCATTAATGTACACAAAATACAGCAAGGGACCCTGTACAAAAGCAACCAGTAATGTACTCTTTGTAACCTCAAAACATCAGGAGAACACCTCTGAAATTCTGCCTCTGTATCTCTTGTTCACTATGAAATCACATTAACTGTGCACTAACTACTCCAGCCTGAACAGCTGGTTGGGATATTGAAGTTCTGCCATGTCAATGCAACAGCAGTGAAGCAGCAGAGTAAAAGCCTGAAGAAACGTCATTTCTTCACTCTTCTCCTTCCCAATCAGGTTAGTGAGCAGAACCTGATTTCCACTTAATAGCTCTATTCCTAAACCCCAACTGAAGCAGAAACGAGCCCTCCTGACCCTGTAACTGTCTCTGTATTGAGTGTTTTAAATGCCGGTGAAGTTATCTTTGAGTTTTTCCCATACCAAGCAGGTTATCCTAAGCCCCTCAAGTCCCACTAGTTTCACTCCTTATCTACTGAAAATGCTCTTCCAACATCATCGCAGAAACCATGCCTCTTTTTCAGAAGCAGATGCTGTATTCTGCAATTTAGGCGTTCTGTAGCCATTTGGAAAGCTACTGAAAGACACTAAGTGTGTAAGATAAATATGGATGGCATCCAGGTGCGGGTACAGATTAGGCCCAGAGGGTGGCAGGTGGATGAGAATTGCAAGTTCACAGTAGCTGAGGTTTAAGGGTTTTGGGTAAGTCCATAGATGCTTATGGTGGGATGAGGGATTAGGCATGGGGGTAGGGTGAGAGGGGCAGCTTCCAAGACAGATCCAGTTGTGAGGTACAGTCATTTAAGAAAAGTGGCAGGGGTGGGGGAGAAAGCCATAGGGAGAGTTGATAGAGGTGGAGGAAGGGGGTGGATGTTATGTTGGAGTGTGGCTCAGGAAGGGCAAGTTCTGATTAGGTCTGGCAGCTCTGATGGGAATGTTGGGGAAAGTGTGGCCATCATAGAGTGAGTGGTGTGTGTGCCATTTTTCAATATTAACCCTTTCAAACACTTCCAGAATTATATGCAGCAGTCTCCACCAAACTTGATGCGCAGCATTAAATTCCATCTCCTGTATTCTGGAATGCAAGTTAATGTTCTAAAAAGAGTTAACCTTTGACTTCACTATTTTTTTAGATGGTGGCAAATAATATTTGTGCCAAGATGGAGGCAATATCAGATTGCTATTGGCTGATTCATATCCTATGGCAGCTTCAGCACTTACTGGTGAAGCAATTGCCTAGTGGTGATGTCACTAGACCTATTAATTGCGAGATCCAGGTAATGTTCTGAGGATCTGGGTTCAAATTCTATCATGGTGGATTTTTGAATTGAAAAAAATTGGAATTAGGGATCTAATGGTGATCATGAAACCATTGACAATTCTTGAGGAAAACTTACTTAGTTCATAGAGTCATAGAGTCATAGAGATGTACAGCATGGAAACAGACCCTTCGGTCCAACCTGTCCATGCCGGCCAGATATCCCAACCCAATCTAGTCCCACCTGCCAGCGCCTGGCCCATATCCCTCCAAACCCTTCCTATTCATATAGCCATCCAAATGCCTCTTAAATGTTGCAATTGTACCAGCCTCCACCACATCCTCTGGCAGCTCGTTCCATACACGTACCACCCTCTGCATGAAAATGTTGCCCCTTAGGTCTCTTTTATATCTTTCCCCTCTCACCCTAAACCTATGCCCTCTAGTTCTGGACTTCCCGACCCCAGGGAAAAGACTTTCCCTATTTATCCTATCCATGCCCCTCATAATTTTGTAAACCTCTATAAGGTCACCCCTCACCCCTCAGCTGCAGGGAATACAGCCCCAGCCTGTTCAGCCTCTCCCTGTGGCTCAGATCCTCCAACCCTGGCAACATCCTTGTAAATATTTTCTGAACCCTTTACTAATGTCCTTTTAGGGAAGGAAACTATCATTCTTACATGGTCTGGTCTACATTTGACTCCAGACTCACTGCAATGTGATTGAATCCTGACTGCCCTCTGAGCAATTAGGGATGGGCAATAAATGCTGACTTAGCCACCAATGTCCACATCCTGTGAATGATTTTTTTAAAAAGCATTACTAACAATCAGTTTCTTCTACACACATTGCTGAAAGCTCAGTAAACTATGCGGGGATTCTGATGAGGTGCAGGAAATTTCAAAACTCTCTCGAAAATGCATATTCTGTTATTTTCCATAAATTTTGAAAGATTCATTTGGGAAATTGAGGCAACTAACTGCAAGTATTCCCAACAATCTGAAACATTGTCAATATTTTCTGACACAAATAAAAACTGTGATTTTCAAGGTCGAAGAAATGTAAATAATAAAATGACACGAAACTATTTTTCTAATTCATTGATCAGTAATTGTATATTGTGGTTATCTAACAGAACAGAGCTTGCTATCAATATAATTAGACAAAAAATGAGGATGAAATCAGTAAAATGAGCCAAGCCATTTTCTAAGCTTAGTAGAAATAGTCTGAACTTAAAAACGGTATTATTAAACACAACAGTTAATTAAACGAGCCTGTCTTAGTTGGCTGCCTGCTGGGCATCAATTCCCAGCAGAGGTCTGTGCATTGATCATTTGAATTTCAAAATGGGTGTATTTTTATATGGGACCATAGACCATGGAAGTCTGAATGATCAATTATTGACTGCAGTATAGGAATGCTTCTGTGTTGGAATAAAGGACCTTAAGCTAATTAAAGGCTGTATCAATTCTATCTGTCCCTTAGTCCAGCATAGGACATTTGTATTCCTACACAATAGCCATAATAATGAAATATGAAGGCATGCATTATGCAAAAATCAATTATTAATATTAATGCATGAATGATTTTTGTAAGCCTATGGCAACTAATCATGTAAAAGTAAACCCTCTCAGTCTATCACTGTATGAATTCATTTCGTGGGAACATTAAGGAGAGAGCAGAAATGATTCTAACCGTTCCTGTGTGTGTTGACTTCTGATCACCTGTCCCCTCCATTTGCCTCTCTTTTTAGCTTATGCTCAGTCTAACCTCTGCACTAACCTCTGATATTTATATAGAATTTAACATATTATTTGCATTCTGCTTTATACATCACTTTTATAGGTAATTTGTGGTTAATCCAGAACTCATTAATGGGCTGAATCTTACCTTTTTTGGCTGAGTTTGAGTTGTACTGAAGATTTAAGAAGGATTCCTGTTTGGTGCCTTGGCATGTATCCTGCCAATATCTTACTGAACACATTAACCACTATCGGCTCCTATGGTGTCCTTAATGTCCAATTCTAGCCCCATCTCACCACAAGCTGCGTCCAGTACAGCTTGTGACTCAGCGGATATTCACCAAATGACCCGCATCCCTTGAGCCTTGGCAGCAAAATGGCACAGGAAATCAGGCTGCGCATGTCACAAAACCAACTTGGCTAGCACTCCTTCACAGTTACAACGCTATTCTCTCAGCTTCATAGCCATTTAAACCCACAACATGCAATTAGCTACATTGGCTACATCCCACCTAGAGACCCTCTAGGTTCGTGATGTTCTTTCTCCAAATCCCAGTTACCATCCAAACCTTGCCATTGTCCAGTAAAGCATCAACACGTACAGTCAAGCATTCAGACAAGTCCAAATACAAGCTTTTATTGTTAGTTCGCAGAAGAGAACACAAAGGAAATTAATAGAGGCCACAATTCACCTGCACAATGTGAACCAAATGCTTTTGGCTTGACCTTGTCAGCCCAAGTGTTTAGGATCCAGCTAGCATCTACCAGGATTGGGTATCAAACAGGCATCATCTGCCTTCTCACATCTTCTGCAGCTGAGCTCTGTCATCCACAAAGACAGCTTCCTCCTCCCCAGTATCCTTGTTTTTTTCCCCTTTGGAGACTGTTCCTGCTTCCTTCAGGGTCTATCACACTCCCTTGTTGCCAGCCCCAGTGGTACAGGACACAGCACACCAGAATGGTGCAGCACCCCATGTCCAGGCTATACTCCAATTGTATCCTCATCCTGGAGCCAAACCTTTAGCAACTCTATCATCTGCTCCACCATAACCAAGGTTGCAGCATTTTCATTAACTCCTGAAGGTGTCATGTCACTGTGTGCCCAAAATATATGATCCAAAAGGGAGTGCCCACTGTGCTCTGACACCCACCCCATTCCAATCACACCTCAACTATTCTACTTCCCATTACATTCACTCCAGTCCATTGTCATAGCTACATAGCTCATGATGCAGGAATATTTCCCTCAGTCCATAGAACCTTTGCAAGTTCCACAAGTGATGGAGCTTTCTCCCCCAACATTTATTTCTTTTAAACTGTTGTTGCTAACTCCTACATCACTAAGATGATAATGTTAGTTTAGTTAGCATCAATGACATGGTACAATCCACCTATGACCAGTATTTGACACATCAACACTTTCCTTCTCAATACATTGTATATGTGTGAAAAAATGTTAGTAAATGAAATGGAGCTGGAGTTTTCCAATGGATGCTTCATGTGTTTGCTCTGTCAATGTCTAAGTGGCCAGCAGACATGAATCCTGCGCTTTGCCCATCAAGGTGGTAATGACTCTACTACCCTGCGTGTTTTGTTCTAGCCATTTTTTAGTTGTACTGTGCATCTAGAGAACACACGGTGGCACAGTGGTTAGCACTGCTGCCTCACAGTGCCTGAGACCCGAGTTCAATTCCTGACTCAGGCGACTGACTGTGTGGAGTTTGCAGAACCAGAATTCTCCTGGTGTCTGCGTGGGTTTCCTCCCACAATCCAAAGATGTGTGGGTCAGGTGAATTGGCTATGCTAAATTGCCCGTAGTGTTAGGTAAGGGGTAAATGTCGGTGTAGGGGTATGGGTGGGTTGCGCTTTGGCGGGTCGGTGTGGGCTTGTTGGGCCGAAGGGCCTGTTTCCACACTGTAAGTAATCTAATCTAAAAAACAGTGCATGATGGCAGGGAACTCAGTGCCACTTGGTCACCAGATAAAATCCAGCGCCTCCAAATCCTTTTTTCACTACCCCAATAGCCCATTTCCATCCACCATTCGCCCATTGTGGACATCCACAACATTGAACTTCATCGTCAACTGTCCAATCTGCACCTTGAACCTTGATATCACATCTTAATAATGCCCATCCTACACCTTAACTCTCCCCCTGAGGAGGCCAAATGTGGTGGTCACTGCCAATAATCACCTCCTCCCAGAGCCTACCAGGCCCTCCGATGCTGATGGGCAGAGAGAGAAAGAAAAGACATCCAAGGGAATGAGTCACTACCTTTTTGGGAGAAGACCAGGAGTACCCCTTCATCAGCCTAAGGGGAGGACAAAGATGGTTACCATTGAAAACTATTATCAAGGCCTACAAAACATTAGAGACAAACATTCCACTCTTCCAAAACCATGGGGTTTCACCAACTCTGTTTCTCCATTCTACAGAACAGCTTCAGAATTAATAAAACAGTCTCATCTGCAATGGAGCTCTTTGAAATTGCCTTTTGAATGGACTCAGCTGCATATTAATGAGGACTGATGAAACTGATAACTCCCAATAATCCTCTTTAACAGGCATCTTGCTGTTACTTAGTGAAAATCTCATCTCAAATTCTGAAACTTAGTTGGAAAATGCAGCTAATTGCTCATGATGTTGAGAAAGGCCTCTCTTGACTTCTCACATCATTCTCTCAGAAGGTCGTTCAGGCCCCTGTGATATTCCACCCAACCACTTTAAGCAATGACTTGGGCAATTTCAGGCCCAATTTTCACCATTGTCTTAGATTTTGTCCTTTGTCTCTACTTTTCTTAATAGCCCCATATTCTCATTATTATAATTTCTAATATTTAGAATCATGAGAATCATGGAATTCTATATACAGAAATAGGCCATTTGACCCATCATGTCTGTACTTGTTCACTCTCAACATATCTCAACAGTTTGAACTTTCATGTCCCACTACTATTAGCACTTTAACCCTGCCATGTATCTCAGTTCCAATTACAACTAGATACAGTCTTACTCTGCACTCCTAATGCCTCTAGCTGAAATTCTGACACTGCTATCCTCAACCTTCATTATGTGCTGCTCTCTAGTCATGTGCATTATCTCAGCATGACCTCAAAATTAGCTTCCCTGCTGCTTGCTTATGAGGTCTTACTGCAACACATACCTGCACACCTGCATCTTGCTTTTATATTTTTATCTGTATGGTGCTCTTGGTCACCTCTCTTACCCCTTATAGCTACTTGTTTACTCCATTATGACAAAATCAAATGATTGCCACACCTCTCATCTCACTATCTCCTCTCTGTTCTCCAGTAACCCTCACCAATCATCTTTATTGCTCAGACCCCTGTTTTCATTTCCAGATTCTTTAGTAAAGGTATTTACAAAACTCCCATCAGTAAAAATGACAATGAAGAGCTGCCAGATTGTCATTAAAAACATTAGCCATTCCTAAATTCTTTTGGAAGGTGAAGAGGGAGATGGCACAGGGCAGGGTGACACTAGGCACATGGACACACAAGAAGGCCACTGAGCCATCAGTTGGCCAACTTGACTCACAAGATGGCTGCTGGATCACAATATGGAGAGAAACAGCAGAGCAGATACACACACTGCCTGGAGCCACCAGAATGCCAGCACAATGCACTCACAATCTAGTTGATTAGTTTAAGGCAGATGGGGAGAGAATACACATAAGTAGCGTACACTGCCCGCTGAAGTGTCTAGGTCCAGCCAACACCTTCGATAGAAATGTTAACTGTTTGATACAGACTCAGTATGAAATGCTAATAGCCAGGGCTGCATTAATCATCCTTCTCAGGAGCGATTAGCACCCATTACTACGGTAACAGATTTCTGAACAGACATTGAAACTGACAATGTCTACATTGAAACTGATAATGACCATGTGGAAATTAACAAAGGCTGTGCTGGTACTGACAAAGACTGTATCAAAACTATCAACAATTCTGCAGTGATTCCCATAAACAAACCATATTACAAAGACAATAATCTCATCACTGACCTATTCTATCACAAGATGTATTCTGGACATGTGCTCCAGATCAAGAGAAGACTCGCAGATGACTGTTGTGCTGTTGTGCTGTTGGTGTCTTTCTCTCCCCGGAGCTCTGGTATTTCCTTGTGCAATAAACTCTGTCATTGAACCCTGATTCTGACTCCGAGACTGGGTGCTTCCCCCCATAACAAAAGGAAACATAATTTCTTCCTTATATTGTTCAGGCTTAGAGGTGAGTCCACAGCCAGACCAATTTGGCTTGTGATTAACTGCACAATGTCAATTTCTCAGTGCAACCAGGGATGGGCAATAATGCCAGCTTCGCTACTCATGCTCACACGTTGAGTTTATTGTAAATATGCTGGATATGCCATTTGAGATAAGGGTACATTTAGTTTGCTAGTAGTATAATTCAACTGTCAATTATAAATCTCCATGATTTTCATTTCTTAGACATGAAATCAAGCGAGATGTATAACAAGTAAATAAACCAATATCGTGCACCTGGTGCTTTTACACAAAGTACTAAATGGTTAAACCTCATTTTGAATACTGTATCAATATTGACTTTGAAAAGATTCAAAGAAGAAGAGAATTATCTCTAAATTAAAGATACTTAATTGTCACAAGCCTTAGAGAGCATTGTCTAGAAAACCGTAGTCAAGGCGGTTTGATTCAGTTCACTGCTCATGTTTTAATGGAACTTGATAATAAAATAATTGGACTGCATTAGACTGATGTGAACTTGGTCTACTTACATTGCCTCTTAGCACATCCTCTTCTCATCCATCTGCACAAACCCCTTTCCCTGCTATTGCCCCCAGTCTCAAGATGAATGATCCAATCAAAAATGCCCAACTGATTTTATTAAATTATACTTCTCTCTCGATATCATGAAAATATAAATTGGAAAAGCAATTACAATTTCCTCACCTTCATAGAATAACCCTATGAAAACTCCAATACTTTGTTCACAATTTAAATTGTACACTGTTTTTATCACTTTTAGCAGTGATATGAATATAAAGGTTTTACTTTTTCAATAAATTATGGAAACAAAATTAACTTCTAAATTGTAAGGATGCATCCGTTTCCCTGATCATTAATACTAGTAATGTCTCTCATATATAAAATATCCACAATAAACATTTATGGGTTAAATTTTATTTACTCCTCTTCTGTTTTCATTAAGTGCAGCAGAAACTGCCATGGGCTAAATTTAATTTATTCAGTACCACAAAGTTTGGAGTGCTAAATTAATACAGACAAAATTATAAGTATGTCTCTATGCTGCACTTCGTAGTAGCACCAGAATCATAAGATTGTCAGGCATGATCAAATAGTACAGGACTTTAAAATACCATTTACTTCCGATCATAGTATTAGATATTCATATTATTAAA
Source organism: Hemiscyllium ocellatum (assembly GCF_020745735.1). Taxonomy (NCBI): domain Eukaryota; kingdom Metazoa; phylum Chordata; class Chondrichthyes; order Orectolobiformes; family Hemiscylliidae; genus Hemiscyllium; species Hemiscyllium ocellatum. The sequence goes on along the minus strand of NC_083404.1, from coordinate 99,510,996 downwards.
TTTTTCAAAAATGGCACTAAGGCTATTGAAACGTGTTTCCTTTTCTCGTTTCCAATTTTCAATGCTCATTCCTGGAAAAGGAGTTCCTTTCTACCTTATCAGTAAAATCGATTTTTTTAAAATGTTAGCTCGCTTGCATAAATTGAAGCCAATTGCAATCATTGTTAATCAATATCAGTTAGCATACACTTTACCCCGACTAATAATACTGCTTTGATGGACAATGTCTCATTGTCAGAAATGAAAAAATATTCTTATGCATTTTAGGATGAGGACTGGAGAAAATTTATCTAGTCTCACCATTAAGTTTATTGTTTTACAACTATAAATATCAAAGATTGGAATTTAAAATATTTATCTATATCCTGAAGAATGTGGTTAGTGCTTTATCACACTAGGTCTAACATAAAAGAAGCAAGTAAAATGGTTATTGTATTTGTGAAGTACAAAGATAAGCAATTTATTACAATAATTATTTGAAACAACTATAAGTGACATTGAAGCTCTAAACACGGAAACAAAATGCTTCTTTTTGATTTAGTTGTATTCAGATGTTATAGTTAAATCTGTGCTTTGGATAATTCATAAATTCTGTCATATATCACGAGACATCATTACTGTACTGCAGTGTGACAGTAATGCACACTGAGGAAGCTGGGATGTAAAGATCAAAGGTGGTAGTTTGGGGCTAAAACATAGGTTGCCATCAGCAACCATAATGTGAAATGCAGGGTCAGTGAGCTGGAGTTATCGGCAGACTGGGCGGAGTTAGGCTTGGCCATATGGTGAATGCCAAAACCAGGGCAGAACTGTCATGGCTAAGCAAGCTCATAATGCAGGTGAAAGGAAATTGTGATGAAGGAAAAACATGCATCCTGCCATGAAGAAATGAGGACAGAGGCTGAGGGCAACACGCTGCCCGCTGACTGACACTTGCACTGATAAGACACAACATTAGAAGTTGTTCTTTGGCAATGCAAACTTGATTAGGGCAGATAGGCCCCCATCAGGCCTATTCACTGGCAGATGAACATGAAGGTTTCTCAGATCCAGCATGCTTGACTGCAGCATCACTGCCTCTCTGTCACTATCCTGACAAAATAAGAACGTGATTAGTAATTCAGCATCAGGCAACTGGAGCATCTTTCACACTGAAGGCGATTTTGATAAAAAGGGAAAGTCATGACATTGCAGATTAATTGGGACATCTGGATAAATGTGCAGGAACATTTTTTTTATGAAATAACAATGGATATTTCCAGTAATAATGAAATTACAACTGTTAAAGGAGAATCAAAATTATTTAGATCATGAAAAGGACGATCTACTGGAATTATTAATGTTTTCTCTTTTCAGGTCCTGTGACATCTGTTATGAATTTTCAGCAGATCCTGGTTTTATTTCAGATTTGCCTCATTTCCAGTTACTTTGTTGTACATTGCTTAATTTATATTGTAATTAAGTTTAAATTATAGAATAAGTCATAATTCTATCATTTTATGTTGCCACTTTAATTGTATTTCCCCCTCCTGATATTATTGCGATCTCTGGTCAATGCTCTCCCTGAACAAAGAATCAGGGGTTGCAAAAACATAACTGAACATTTCTTTATTTCCTATATTATTATTAAAGGAAAAATATTTCTCTTTTGTTATTTTTTTCACACTCTGCTTCCAATGATAAATGCAGGCCACGGATGGGATACTTTTCTGTTTGTTTTATAATGTTAATGGTAACCACCTATAAGAATCCACTGTTTAAAATCCGAAGCATAGTGCATTCATAAAGTAATATAATTCAGAAATTCAAAAATTCCCATTTTTGTTTTATAGTTTGGAATTGTGATGTGAAACAAATTATATGCAATGGAGGTTTGGAGGGAATCATCACAGACACAGAAAAACATTGTTCTCATTCCTGCCATCTCCAGCATGAAATTGAGAATTTATTTTTATAAATGTCGGTAGCAATCCTAGCATAGGTTAGCACACCACCTCCAATTCAATATCATGTTGAGTACTCCAACACTTTCTGTCTGAGATGTCAACCATCCACTTTTAATATATTGCTTTGCTATAATTGGAAGATTTGCTGTTGCTGTCATTTATGAATTTAGAACCTATTGCTCCCTGGTTATCCACTGGACTTTTAATTATGTTAAAAATAGCATCTGTGTTTATATTGCAACTTATTGGTTGTTTTCTGATTTGCATTCATTAATATGTTTGAGGAATGTGAAACCTTAACTACCCGTTTCACTTCACTGCTGTTACCATGACATGGATTTTGAATCACTTAAGCTGTCTAGTAGTAAATCGTATTGCATAACATTTGGGGCGGTACGGTGGCTCACAGCACCAGGGACCCGGGTTTGAGGCCCACCTCGTGTGACTGTCTGTGTGGACTTTGCACACTCTCCCTGTGTCTGCATGGATTTCCTTCGGGTGCTCCTGTTTCCTCCCACAATCCAAAGATGTGCAGGTCAGGTGAATTGGCCATGCTAAATTGCCCATAGTGTTAGATACACTAGTCAGGGTAAATATAGGGTAGGGGAATAGGTCTGGGTGGGTTACTCTTCAGAGGGTTGGCGTGGACTTGTTGGGCTGAAGGGCCTGTTTCCATACTGTAGGGAATCTATATCTTTAAGTTTCTGACTGCTTTTAGATGTAGCTGATATTTTGTCCATTGTGCATCCTGTAAAATTAACTACTAACATAACTAAGCTGGTGCAGTGACATGTCTTTCTTCTATATCTTTCATTTAACCCCAGGAAGGTGAAATTAAAATAGTGACCAAAATTAAAAGGGATTAAAAAGTTTAGTTGAGGAGAAGCAGTTTAATTACAAGGCCATCTTTTGTTGATAAAATCTATTTGCTATTAATTATTTATGTCTATAGCATCTAGCTTTCAAATGTCTATCACAAGTCAATGAAAGTATACCCAGTACATATCTATCATACATCTTTCTGTTTGCTATATATTTATTAGAGAACATATATATTATAGTAGATAATACAATTCTCATATCCGTATATCATACACTATCTCTATCATTTGATGTGTTCCTCATACAGTTATCAAACAATCTGTCTATCTGGTGATCTATACAGACATAGATAGCCATACCTATCTTTCTAAATCTCTGCCTATCCACTGACATAGAGCTTGATACAAATCGATAGCCAGAGAGACAGAAAGCTTAGATAGATTGATCGATCTGATATTTATCCATAATGATTTTCTATATCTATTGATGTGCTTTATGATTCAACAATGTGTATATTTATTTTTCCATATCAATATTTATCTATGTTATCATTCAACCATCTCTATATCTATTTTTATCTATCCATCTATGGACTTTTTATTCATTTATCAGGGTTTTGTCCAGAGCTTGAAGGAAAAAAAAAGATCTTCTCCAAGGTTCATATCCAGGTCTGGATTCAGGCTGTAAAGGCAGCCCATCAAAGGGTCTGTCAACCACCAATATTTGGGAGTCAAGCCTCATCTACTTATTTGGGGCAAGCTGTTGGTGCTACCCATATGCAACATGCTCAAAGTGAAAGATCAATTTTGTATGATCTGCACCTGTAATGGCAGTCCTGAGCTAAGTCTTGGGAGAGAGCTAATTCTGGGCTTTGGCTGGTAGCTGGGGGAGTTGAAGAGGCACTCCTGATTCTGCAGGAAGGCTGTCCCATGGTGCTGCGGAAGAATTCCTGATGACTGCTTCAGTGATCCTACACTAATTTCAGTGAGGTCTCTTCGAAAAGTCATTTAGTCCCTTAGTTAGATACACAAGGGGCTTAATGCTTGTTTTTACTGGTCCTCGGAGACACCCAAACATTGAACAAGGCAAATTTAACACAGAGTTGGAAATCTGCGCGGATTTGGGTGCATGCCATCACTCTGCTAGATTGGCAAACATTGTACCCAGTTATTCCCTGAGAAATCGCGGAACAATTTTTATCCCTTTGAGTTTAAAGCTTCCTTTTGATAAAATATTCTGTACCAGATCTGGAATTTTTAGGTGGTGTGTGAAGGCAATTTAAAGCTGGTCACAAATTGTTGCTGTGAGCTGAGGAATTTACTAGGTTAAAAGCCCATGAAGTGGCAACAGAAGAATATTTTAAAAATCCTTGTTTTGTGAAACAAGATGGATTAAGGATGAAATGAAATAAGGCACCAGCATGGCTTTGTATTCAATCAAACCAGACAGAATAAATCTCCCACTAACAGTACAATGCATCAGTGAATGAACAGCAGCTGAAAAGCTGGGGAGAGAGCCAAGGGATGGGTTTGTTTACTGAGTTCACATACAATACTCAATATTATTAAAAACATCATAATTCTGTTTGTCTTAATTATCCAACAAAGACGTTCATCTGAACACAACCGTGATTTTAGAATTTTCAGTGTCACAAAAGTATCCTGTGTTGCCGACAAAAACATCTCAGTATCTTTCATTTCTGTCACAGCAAGGCTTCACTGATCAATCACTGCTAAAAAGAAAAAAAAAATGCTGGAAATCAGGGATAGAAACAATGAGTGGAAATACACAGCTGAACCAATGGAGTCTTCCATCTGAGACGGTGACCTATCTCCTTGTTTTGATGTTGATGAGCCTACTGTGTGCATGTGTGTTTCCAGCACTTTCCGTTTATATAATTTATTTAACAGCAATGTTCTCCTTCCCTCCTCCGAATTTCTGATTTTCTGCTGAAATATGGTCTTGTGAGTACAAATTACCAACTAGTAGCTCACCCAAACAGCCATGTCCTTATGTGAAGCTAAATAGCGAGTGTCAGGGTGAAGTTTTCATACAGCCAAGCCTGTTCCTGTTTCGACTTCCACTCATTTGCAAATCCAACAGGATAGCTGAAGTGTGGTCAGGAGAGGGGATGTTCATAACTTTCCTTCACTAGATTAATCATAGAGGGCAATAGCAGCTTCCCAGTAGTGATGGCATTTCCAATGCTACTAATTGGAAATTGGATTTCAGCAAGTACAGGGTCTGCTAAGTGCTTTAATAACTAAAGGTTAGAAACAAGGTAATGCAGTAACATTGCACACATGAACACCAAAGCTCACAATCAACTAGTACAGGCTTGGTGCAATTAACAAAAAAATCATAATGTTATAGCCTTGTTCTTCATTATATACAATTGAGAGTGTACAGAATGTGATGGTTATGGTTTTAAGAGGTATATTTACGGTCCTTTGTTTTGTGAAGAGAAGTTGAGACATAGATGGTGAATGGTCTTCTTCAGCCAATAAACAGCTTGTGAGGCCTTTGAGTTTTTCTTTTAATTTGAACAGTAGAAGTAGCCTGTATGGGTGGGGTCACGTTCCCAGAGAGCCAACACGTTCAGTTTGGCTTTCAGTAGCTGTTGGTTATACTACATCTTTCTCTCTGTCACTTTACTACAGCTGGAAGCCTGGGTGCTCTTCCTGCTTGCTAGAATTGCTATGTGACAACCTATTTTACTGATTTTGCCTTTATCAAATGCATGCTTTTGGAATGCTAATGAGATTAGATTAGATTAGATTAGATTAGATTAGATTAGATTACTTTAGATTAGATTACTTACAGTATGGAAACAGGCCCTTCGGCCCAATAAGTCCACACCGACCCGCCGAAACGAAACCCACCCATCCCCTACATTTACCTCTTACCTAACACTACGGGCAATTTAGCATGGCCAATTCACCTGACCTGCACATCTTTGGACTGTGGGGGGAAACCGGAGCACCTGGAGGAAACCCACGCAGACATGGGGAGAATGTGCAAACTCCACACAGTCAGTCGCCTGAGTTGGGAATTGTTTATTATTTTGTTAATTATTTCGCTAGAGTTACAGTTAAGCCAATTACTTTCTTTTATTTTTATTTTGTCCGTATTTTAACTATAGTGGATGAATAAAGTGTGTTTTGCTCAAGCCTGGTAGTTTACCAATCAAATTTGCTTCCAGAACACAATGCCTAGCACTTGCCTTTAGAATAAGAAAAAGCTAGGGTCTGGGCTACCTCCTTGAAATGTTTTGAGGGGATTTGGTCTGGTCCCCAACAAACTAGAGTCAGAGTCTCTTATTCTACATTGGATTTAGGATTACTGGACTCAAAGTGATGAGTGTTAATGTTTTTTTTTATTTTGGGTGTTGCATTTATTTGGTTTAAGCAGGGTGTGCCTTGTGTAATAATGGCTTTTAAAGTCACTAACAGCTTCCTGGGAGTGAAGAAGTCACTTCAGAAAGTGAGCAATGCAAATCTTTTGGAATTGATATGCAAGTAGAAGTGGAGTTGCCAGTGCCTGTAAGGAAAGGGGAAAAATAATTGTGGCAAAAATCGCCACATTTACATTTTTGGGAATGCAATCAGAATTATTGGAAATGGTTGAAGTTTAATTGCAAATGAAACAGCTTGAATTAGTGGCAATGGCAAAAGAAAAGAAAATGGAGCTGTTTGAATTACAATTAAAAGCAGAAGAAAAAGAAAGAAAAGGAAAGATTGTCCTTGACAAAACAAAAAGAATAGAAAAGCATGAAGAAAGGGAGAAAGTGAGAGAAGGAAATTGGAAAGAGAAAGTTTGAGAACTTCAGAGGTTAGAACTGAAAACTCAAAGTCATCTTAAAATGGTGGAGGTAGAAGTGAAAGATAGGTGTTGTAGTGAGGACAGTGATGGAGAACAATCCATCAGAGCCAAAGGCCTGGTGGAGATTTGTTTAAATATGGCCGAGCATTGCCTAAGCTCGATGAAAATGATGCAGAGGCTCTTTTCTTTACATTTGAGAATATGGCTAAATAAATGAAATGATCAGTGACCATGAGAGTATTGATTCAAATAAAGTTGGTAGGTAGAGCTAGTGAGGTATTTGTATCAATAGAGAGGAGGTATCTGTGGAGTATGATGAGGTGAAAAATCTTAACTGCATATGAGCTAGAGTCTACAGACAACATTTTAGGAATCTAAGGGGGGGAAGTGTTGGCAAGCATACATCGAGTTTGAAACGATCAGTCAAAGTAATTTAGATAGGTACGTAAAGACTTTGAAAATAGATCAAACATATGTATTTGGAGAGACGATTGTTTTGCAGGAATTCAAAACTTCACTTCCTGAAGTAGTAAGAACTCATGTGAAAGAGTAGAGAGGTAAGACTGTAAGATTAGCAGCAGAAATGGTAGATGATTATGACTCGGTTGATAAATCGAAGTTTAGTTTCTGGCATCAATTTCAATCTGTAAGTGATAGAAATTGGGAAAAGAGAAATCCTGAGGAGGTCAGGGAAAAGAAAATCTCATTGAAGATACTAAAGATGTTTTACCACAGGGTAAAAAGGAAATCCATGAGGGGGGTCAAGAGTTAAAAAAGCTCAGAATAAAAGTTTTCATCGTAATAAAGTAGGGAACATGGAGTTGCAGTGTTGGTGATTTAGAAAAATTACTGGGAAGACCGATGTGGGAAAACAAGATGAGCAACAGAGTTTTGTTGAAGTGGTAAAGAAATGCATAGTGGAAGCTAAAAAGCTGCAACAGAATGCACAACCCAATCATGGGTTGGTTGAGAAGAAAGCACCAGATCTCTTTAAAGAATTTACTTGAGTGGATAAAGTTTACTCATGTATTCCAGGAGGAGCAGGTAAATAAATTAAAATTTTAAGAGATACAGGAGCAAGTCAATCTTTAATGGTGAGAGATGAGCAGATATATAATTTGGAAGGACTATTGTCAGAAAAGGTGGTAATATGTGGAATTTAAAGTGGGAAGAGCAGTGATCCTTAATTTAAAAAAAAAGGTTGGATAGTCCTGAGAAAAGTGATAGAAGGAGTTATAGAGAAATTCTTTTTTCTAGAAATAGAGATTATCCTTGGTAATGATATGGCAGGATCACAGGTGGGAGTGATGTCGTTGAATAAAGTGTGTTTTGCTCAAGCCTGGTAGTTTACCAACCAATTTGAAGGGTAGATATGCCCTCTAAAAAAAAAACTGGAAAGGACAAATTGTTAAAACTTCTCTAAAATCCACTGAAACTTGTCGAAAAATATTTTCTGTCTTTGGAAATAAACAGTGTAATCTGAAGCCTCAGTCCGGATAAATGTATTGGCTTATAATGAACAATGTATTCATGGCTGATCATCTAGCCTGCCTGCACTTTTCATCAAGACAAGCAAACATTTTACCGTTTAAAAAATGAATTAAAATCCTAGGTGGCTTAAAAAGCATCTGATGGATCAAGACTCTTAAAAGCTTCCTAGAAATGGTACTTATCTAACGTTGAGGTTTATTGGTTTTCATGATATCTCATGTTGCAGTTATGCTATTCATTGAGCGTTGACAAAAAAAGGATCTTATTTGCTTTGCACTGCCAAAAGAGTTTGAGAATACTAAAAGTCGTTCAGGTCAATATTATGCTTTTGTAACAAGCTCTGGAATCAGCAGCTCCAGGTTTGTAAGGCACCCCCTTGAATTATGCCAGATACTGCTCGGGAAAGGCTGAATATAAATATCTTTGACATGTACTTACTAAACTTTATATTTTTACACCACCATCATAGGCACACTCAGGTATACAGATATTAGAAAATCATTGACAAAAATTGTGTGTGGGGTTTTCTCTCTCAGACCTGTCGCAAAAGTGATTTAAGCCTTTAATCACATAATCAGAAGTTAATTTGCATGTTTTAAGAAACCATGCTTTGCCTTTCAGTGATATTTCTTAAAACCACTTGCATGTCGACAAAAATTTCAAAGTTAAGTGAGATTTGTATTGAAATTCACCCTTGGTAGCATATTTGTTCAGATAATATGGCTTGAAGTTGTATTAAAAAGCTTAAATTACATGTCTCTTTACATGTTTGCTACTATAATGCGACTTTAAGAGGAAAACAACTAAAGTTATAATCAGAAAGGGGTCAGAGCACCATGTTTAGATACAAACTATGGTTGGCAGTGATTAGGAACATAAAGGGAAGGGAAGCTCAAGGAAATTGGTCCAGATTTTGAATTATTGGTCAAGAACATCTTCCTCATTGGTCAATACTGGTAAATGTTAATTAGGAACTTTAAATTCTGTTGACACAGGTATACAGAATCAGATTTAATCTGGAGAAACTGCCTTCAAACAGAGTGTAAAAGAGAGCACATGCCTGAGATTGTTTTCACCAGGCAGGGGATAGCACTTAACAGGAAGATACTGTTGAAAAAGGCTCTTGCCAATTATAAGCTGGGAGTTGAAAAAGGAGTTTGATTTAGAGAGGTGAAGGGAGAGTTAGAACTAGGAAATAAGAAGTGGTCAAGTTGTTTTTCTAAGAAATTGCCAGAGAGAGAGAGTGGGAAGGCAGCAGCAAGTACAGAGTGTGGGGTGGGAGCGTTAGCTATTAAGGTGAACTAGAAGATTTAAAATGAAGTCTTAACAATGTAGAGGAGCTAGCATGATATGAAAATAATGTTACTTAAGTTGAAATATTAAAGAACACAGTGAGTTCAAAGAATCAAGATAAGAACAGCCTGGAGATCCACAGATAAACTGACATATGTTGAACTTCTGTACCATGATTGGTGGTCTGTTAAGTTTTTTTGTTGTCCAATAATCACTGCTAGTTTGCCCTCTGAGGTTTGTGCTTGTCCTTTTTTATATGTTTATTCCAGACCTTGGGTTTTAGTTACAGAAAATTGTGGGTTTTGCAGCAAGCCTTGCTCACTTAATCTCCCCACTTGTCCACAAGCACATTCTGATTTATTTTTTTCCTTTTGCTTTATGGAAAGGCTGTATTTCCACCATGCCCTCCGCTGTTGAATTCTGACTTTGTAAGGACTGCAACAAGGTTGTGGCAAAGTTAAACCAAAGGACTGTTTAGTTCACAAACTTTTAGACAAGGAGGAATGCATCACAATTCAGGCATCCTTACAAAGATATACAGAGATATAATTGGAAAGGATAAAGAGATCATTCAATGCATAATAACTGAAGTACAAAACAACTGAGGGATACCAATTTACCAAAGTGCTTATTTTTAGGATGGAGTTTAAAATGCCAAAACTGGAGTTAGGAGACTGGAATTTCTTTGTGTTCATGAATTGAGTGCCCTTAGCCTGCAGCAGAGGTGATGTAGGAAGTTCCTTCATCTAAAAATCTCTTGAAAGGTATTCTAGGGAAGATTTGGTTGAAATGTAACTTCTCCTTTATTGCTTTGGTGAAGGATAGGATTCCTTTAAGGGAACACAAATAAAGGCTGCTTGTTACAAATGAGAGGCGTTAACTTGCTAGGCTGAAGTTAAGGCTGTTGATATTGTCAAAAGATATCATATAGAGCAATGCTGACCTATAAATTGAATTATATTTTAAAAATTGCATGGTTGAAAAGGCAATTGTTGTCAGTACCATAAGGCTCATGCGACCAAACCTCTCTGAGGGGTAAGAAGCCATTACAGATAGACAACAGCCTATGGCCCTCTCCAGAGGTCAATTGGAAAGTAATTAATACATCTTATTGTAGATGGGTATAACTTGCAAGTCTATTGCATTTTTTTGTTGGAGACAGTCATCTCTGTAGTAGGTTATAACACAACAGTTAGCATTCCAGATTCTTCAGGAAGTATATGAAGTGTTGATTGTTGGTTAGCATAGACTGCTGACAGGTTTCTGGAAGGTTACTGCTAAGTCCAATAACATAATTATAGCAGTAATCTGTGTTGGACTGTTCCATGTGGATTTGGAACAGTCACTAAATATATGTATAGGTATGTATTGAAGTTGTTTTTTATTACAACTTTAGATCCAAAAATTCACAATAATATGATATATCTTAAAAAAAAGTCAGCATCCTTCACTAATAATGGGAGGGGGAAGTCATGACCTGAATTGAATTGTTTCGCTAGACAAGCTAGGGTTAAACATGAACCTCAGTCAAACTAAGGGAAGATCAGAAAATCCCGCATGGAAATCAATGTGCCTTATTCATGCTGCTCTCAGGTTTATGGCCAGCAAGATAAATAGCTGCACAATCAAGAGCATAATAATTTGAATGCATTAACTTTATCATTACTTTCGATCTATACTCTTGCAGAGGGAAATCTCCATGCTAAGAGCTGAGTCCCACAATTATGGAGCCTTTCTTTGTCACTTTTCTTAGGCCTTCAGCAGATTCACTGCGAACAACAGACCCTGTCATGTCACGTGAATACTTCACATCCTCTGTGAGCAACAGCAAATGTCCTCCATCAAAAATGTGATCACATTTCGTAATTATCAATTTTGACAACACTTTCAAGGCTTTGTTATTAAGTTTGCTTTACTCATTTGTAATCAGTCACTCACACCTTAAATTGTGCACTTCGCAGTTGGCTTATGAAACTTTTAAACATATGTATTTTTAGCTGTCACTATGCTCTAATATGTGCTCTAATAACTGCACATATTTTCACCATTGTTGCGAATTTATCAAATTTCAGAAAAATTCAAGAGAAAGCATACAGTTAACTTGTTCATGGGAAAAGGAATGTGAAGTTATAGTTACTAATGAGCTGTGAAAAGTCAGGTAATCAATTTATGCTTCCACTAGATGGTGCTCTATGATGGTACGAGTATGTGTGGATGTGTGGAACATGGAAATGGGTAATCCATTACTGTGGGGTAATAAAAATGTCAATTGAGCTTATATAATTTGTAATCTTAAAAATGTGGATTATCAAAAGAAGGGCTTCTGACCTTGCTCATCAAGATTACTGTGAACAATTTAAAATCTCTAATTGTCTGATTCATATAAAAAAGTAATTATAAAGGGTTTTGGAGAAAACTATCCCTTATTTATACAGGATGGATACACTTAAATTAACTTTATTACTTAAGAATTTAAGATTGGCAGTTTATTTGACACTGTACTTCAAGGGGTACCATCACACTGAAAATTAATCTTCCCAAGTTGTTCAATTTAATATTCTAGTTTAAAGCACGACAGCCAAATATATTTTAGTACAATTTAATGTTACCATCAAGTTATGCCGACTTCTTACTATACAACGGCTTAGTTGAATTTGTAATATTCTGCATCTATATAAATGAAAAATAAGGTTGTACCATTTGTATACAAGAGGGCATGCTAGCAGCATCACCAGGCAATGCCAAAAATGAGATGTCCACCTGGTGAAGCTGCAGCATGGGACTACTTGTGTACGAAGCATAGAAAAGATCATGTGACAGATAGGGCTAAGCAATCCAACAACCAAATGGATCAGATCGGAGCGCTGCAGTCCTGCCTCATCCAGTCATGAATGACCGTGGAAGATTAAACAACAGGAACAAATCACCTCATCTTTAACAATGGGGGAGGCCAGCAGATGAATCTGAAAGATAAGACTATGAAGCATTTTCAGTTGTCTTCAACCAGAAGTGCTGAGTGGATGATCCTTGTCAATCTCCTCCTGAGGACCCCAATATAACTGCTGCTTGTCTTCAGCCGACAGCTGAAGAAATTTGATGCTGCAAACACTCTGACGACATTATGATAATAGTACTAAAGGCTTATGCTTCAGAACGTGCCATGCCAATACCCAAGCTGTTCAAGTACATCTACTGCAGCGGCATCTACCTGGCAATGTGGAAAGATATCCAGTTATGTTCTGTTCACAAAAGCAAATCAATTACTACTTGGCCAATTACTGATCTAGAAGTCTATTCTCAGGCACCAGCGGAGTGATGGAAGGAATTGCCGATATTGATATCAAGCAATACATGATCAGAAATAACCCGATGCTCACTGATGCTCAGTGGGTTCTGCCAAAGTTTCCCAGCTCCTGACATTATTGGCAACTTTGGTCCAAACATGGACAAAAGGGCTGAGCTAAAGAGGCGATATGTGAATATCTGCCCTTGATATTGACACATATGGCATTGAGAAGGTCTAGAAAACTGGAACCAATATAAAACCTCTCCACTGGTTGGAGGCATTCCAGTACAAAGGAAGATGGTTGGAGGCCAATCATCTCATTCCTAAGGCATCTCTGTAGGAGTTCCTCAGGGTAGTACGCTAGGCCCAACTATCTTCAACTGCTTCATCAATGACCTTCCCTCTATCATGAGGTCAGAAGTGGATGAGTGGATCAGAATATTCTCTGATGATTCCACAATGTTCAGAACCATTCATGACCCATCAAGCGTTGAAGTAGTCCATATCCAATACCTGGTGCGCCAATACCTGGAAGCCATCCAAGCTTGGGATGACAAATCGCACTTAGCATTCACACCACACAAGTTGCAGCAATGAACGTCTCAAACAAAAGACAAGATAACCATCACCCCTTGACATTCAATGGGGTTACCATAACTGAATACCTCACTATCATCATCCTTTGTTGCCATTGACTGGAAGCTGAAGTGCAGCAACCTGATAAATACTTCGCCACAAGAGCAGATCAGATGATAGGAATTCTGCGGCGCATAAGTTATCTCTTGCCTCCACAGTGTCAGTCTACCATCTATAAAACACAAGTCATGAGTGTGATGGAATACTTCCTGCTTGCCTGGATGAGTGTGGCTCAAATAATAATCAAGAAGCTTGACTCCATCCAGGTTACAACAACTCGGCTGATTGGCACTCAGTGCATAAACGTTCACTGCTTCCACCATTGATGCACAGTGGTAGCAATAGGTACCGTTTATATTCCTGATGAAGGGCTTTTGCCCGAAACGTCGATTTTCCTGCTCCTCGGATGCTGCCTGACCTGCTGTGCTTTTCCAGCACCACTCTAATGTAGACTCTGGTTTCCAGCATCTGCAGTCCTTGTTTTTACCATTTACAAAATGCAGAGTAGTAACTCACTCAAGGTTTCTATAGCACGTTTCAAACCTGCAACTTCTCCCCTCTCGAAAGACAAGAACTGGAGATACATGAGAACCTGCAAGATTTCCTCCAAAGCCACACGCTGTTCTGACTGAGAGCTATATCGCTGTCTCTTCGTTGTCACCAGAACAATGGAATTCCCTTCCTAACAGCACAGAGGATCAAGACTGTAGCAGTTCCAGTAGAGTCATTCACTATCACCTCCTCCAGGTCAAACAGGGATAGGCTATAAATGTTGAGCATCCTATGAACGAATAAAACAAAAATTACACAACTCAGCCATCATTTCATGTGGAAAGTTTGTATAGCTTTCTTTGACATCACAGGGCACTGTGCAACTCAAATTCTCACATTGTCCCAAATATTGTCCAAGGCATGCATTGGAGCTTCAAAATTTGTTTTTACCGTCTAATATAATTAAGAAACAGCAACAAAGTAAACTGATTAATTTGCTTCTGACTTACAAGAGATGATGGCCGTTAGTAATACAAAACACGAGCCCACCTGTCACACAACATTACTGATAGCCATATTGAGATAATTGTCATAGTGCCTTATTAAGTCACTGTTAACAAACATTTGAAAATGTCTGTGGAATTAAATATTCAAGCCTTCAAAACAGTCAGACTGTTAAATATTTCAGGACCCAACATTGGAGTAAGAGAGCTTTGGAGAACTATAACAGTGATTGTAGGGCTTCCACTTCATGAAGGTGTGCTGCACCTCATGGAGAACCACAAACAACAGCACTTGTGGTACTCCCAGGCCAGTGTGATGTGCTGCACAAAGTGAACAGCCTGGAACAGTCATGTCAGACTCTGAGCACTGATTAAAGGGGAGTATGCGAGAAGCCGAGGATCCTGAACTTTTGAAGTTGGCCCAACAATGGCAGGAAGGGATGTGAGGTGAGCCTCAGTTGTAGAACCCCTGAAGCCAGTGAGAAATTCAACCTAAGGCCGAGGATACAAAAAAAACGAAAATGCTGGCGAAACTCAGTAGGTTTGGTGGCACCTGTGTCAAGAAAGCAGAGTTAACATTTTGAGTCCAGCGACTCTTCATCAGAACTGGTAGCAGCTAGGAAAATGTGGTATTTATGTGAAGACAAAGTGGGGTAGGCAGAGGTGACTGTATAGGTGGAGATAGGGCTCAGAGAGGTAGAGAAATGTGGAAGTGGTAGGGGAACAAGAAGATTACAGATAGTAGGCTAATAAATGATAATGAGAGCTAGAGTAGGAGAGAATGGGTGGGCTGTACAGAAAGCAACCCATGACCCAAATGTGGGGTTGGGTATAAAACATAGAAGGACAGAATCAGGTTGTAAAGTTAATGAACTCACTGTTGAGTCCAAGAGGTTATAGGGTCCCCAAGCAGAAAATGTTCTTCAAGCTTGTGCTGAGCTTTGCAGGAGCATTACCTGAGACAAAGATGTCCTGGGAACAGAGTGGCATGTTGAAGTGGCCAGCATATGGAAGCTCAGGCTCCTTTTTGTAGACGGAATGTAGGTGTTCTGTGAAGTGGTCACCCAGTCTGTATTTTTGTCTCCCTGGTGTAGAGGAGACTGCATTGTGAGCAGCGATTACACTGGACTAGATTGACTGAAGTGCAAATAAATTGTTACTTCCCCTGCAAGCTGTGTCCACAGCTTTGACTGGTGAGATGGTCACACCTTCTGCAATTGCATGGAAAGGTGCTGTGGGAGTATGAAGAGATGTTGGGAGTGCAGGAAGAACGTACCAGAATGTCTCAGCTGGAATGGTCCCTGTGGAATGCTGACAAAGGCAGGGAGGGGAACTTTGTGTCTGTTCATGGCATCTCATTAGAAGTGATAGAATGCTGTTAGGGGATTTGGGGATCCTTTCAGTGTAGTGACAGGGAAACAAAGAGGTGAGGACAGAAGTGTGAGAGATGGGTCAAACATAGCTGAGGGCCCTGTCAACCATTGTGGTGAGGAATTCTTGGTTGAGGAAAAGGATGGGCATTTCTGAGGCCTCCCTGTAGATGGTGGCATTATCAGAATAGATGCAATGGCGATGGAGAAACTGGGAGAATAGGAGGGAGTCCTTACAGGAAGCAGGATGTGAGAATGTATAGTCCAGGTAGTCAGTAGGTTTGTTGTGGGTATCGATGGCCCATATTTGCAGAAATGGAAACCATAATAAAACTTGAGAGACGGTAGAAAAGATTTACAAATATGTTGCTGGGATTGGAGGGTTTGAGTAAGAGAGAGAGGCTGAATAGGCTGATGCTATTTCCTTGGAGCATCGGATGCAGAGGGAGTGACCTTATAGAGGTTTTTAAAATCATAAGGGAACATCAATAGGGTGAATAGCCAAGGTCTTTTTCTTAGGGTAGATGAAAACTAGAGGACATAGGTTTAAGATAAGAGGGGAAAGATTTAAAAAGGACCTAAAGAGTAACTTTTGCAAGCACAGGTTGTTGTGTTTATGGAATGAGCTACATGGGGAAGTGGTGGAGACTGGTACAATATAACATTTGAAAGGCACCTGGAAGGGTGTATGAATACAGTCATAGAGTCATAGAGATGTACAGCATGGAAACAGACCTTTGGTCCAATCCATCCAGTGAACCAGATATCCCAACCCAATCTAGTCCTACCTGCCAGCACCCAGCCCGTATCCCTCCAAACCCTTCCTATTCATATACCCATCCAAATGCCTCTTAAGTGTTGCAATTATACCAGCCTCCACTACTTCCTCCATGAGCTCATTCCAGACACGTACCACCCTTTGTGTGAAAAAGTTGCCCCTTAGTTCTCTTTTATATCTTTCTCCTCTCACCCCAAACCTATGCCCTCTAGTTCTGGAAAAGACTTTACCTATTTACCCTATCCATGCCCCTCATAATTTTGTAAACCTCTATAAGGTCACCCCTCAGCCTCCAACGCTCCAGGGAGAACAGCCCCAACCTGTTCAGCCTCTTCCTGTAGCTCAAATCCTCCAACCCTTGCAACATCCTTGTAAATCTTTTCTGAACCCTTTCATGTTTCACAACATCTTTCCGATAGGAAGGAAACTAGAATTGCACTCAATATTCCAACAGTGGCCTAACCAATGTCCTGTACAGCCGCAACATGACCTCCCAACTCCTGTACTCAATACTCTGACCAATAAAAGAAAGCATACCAAATGCCTTCTTCACTATCCTATCTATCTGCGATTCCACTTTCAAGGAGCTATGAATCTGCACTCCAAGGTCTCTTTGTTCAGCAACACTCCCTAGGACCTTACCATTAAGTGTATAAGTCCTGCTAAGATTTGTTTTCTCAAAATGCAGTAGCTCGCATTTTTCTGAATTAAACTCCATCTGCCACTTCTCAGCCCATTGGCCCATCTGGTCAAGATCCTGTTGTGATCTGGGGTAACGCTCTTCACGATCCACTACACCTTCAATTTTGGTGTCATCTGCAAGTTAACTAACCGTACCTCTTATGCTCACATCCAAATCATTTATATAAATGACAGAAAGTAGAGGACCCAGCACCGATCCTTGTGGCACTCCACTGGTCACAGGCCTCCAGTATGAAAAATAACCCTCCACCACCACCCTCTGTCTTCTACCTTTGAGTCAGTTCTGTATCCAAATGGCTAGTTCTCCCTGTATTCCATGAGTAACCTTGCTTACCAGTCTCCCATGGGGAACCTTGTCGAACACCTTACTGAAGTCCATATACATCACATCTACCGCTCTGCCCTCATCAATCCTCTTTGTTACTTCTTCAAAAAACTCAATCAAATTTGTGAGCCATGATTTCTCCCCACACAAAGCCATGTTGACTATCCCTAATCAGTCCTTGCCTTTTCAAATACATGTACATCCTTTCTCTCAGGATTCCCTCCAACAATTTGCACACCACTGACATCAGGCTCACTGGTATATTGTTCCCTGGCTGGTCCTTACCACCTTTCTTAAACAGTGGCAACACGTTTGCCAACCTCCAGTCTTCCGGCACCTCACCCGTGACTATCGATGATACAAATATCTCAGCAATAGGATATGGGTTTAGAGGGTTATGGGCCATATGCTGGCATGTGGGACTAGATCAGATTGGGATGCCTGGTTGGCATGGACAGGTTGGACTGAAGAGCCTGTTTCTGTGCTGGTTGACTATGACTCTATGAATGGGTGTCGAAGAAGGAAAAGAAGGAGTCAGCGATGGACCAGGTGAAGGTGGGAACAAGGTGGAAATTGGAAGTGAAATTGATACATTTGATTTGATAAATAAGGCTTAGATAGGCAAGAGAAATATGAAACGTGTGCCACCCTCAATGTTCTCAATTTTCCTGAGTGCTCTGACAGAAGATGTAGCTGTGGTGCCTGTGCCAGTGATGATGCTGTCATTGGAGAGATACAGGCCATGCAGTCACACACAGGACTAACTGTGTCACTACAAATGTGTTGTTTTTGTTCAACATAAGTCTTTAGTAACAACAATGAAGTAAATAAAGTCATGGTTATTGCCAACAGTTAGAATGCTGTTTATATCTCAATGTCAAACAGTAGTTACAATGTACAGATATCATCAGCTTCTCACTGGTGCCAAAGGAGATTGCAGCCAGTAGTCTATCTGTCTGCAACTGAGAGTTTGTGAAGACTGAACGCGTGGTTGTACTTCTGGTGAAAGCTCTTTCTTGGTGCACTGCCAGGCATCTGGCCCATTATTATTCAGTCATCAGGGTCCTTCAGCTAAACCTTAGCTAAATTATTGCATCTCTCACGGAAATGGTCCTGCAGAGCATCTGTTCTGAGTTTCGAGACTTGGCCAACTCTAACCTTTTCTGTGGCTCTCTGTGCAAATGAAAACTCCATAAGTTGATATTCACCATCCAGTTTTCTTGTTCCTCATCAGCTGATACGGGTCCTTCCTTGCAACAGTTACTCCTCTTCGCTGTGCTGTGTTGTGCAGCATGCAGCCCGCAACCATGATGAGAGGCAGCCTGGTAGAGAGAGATGAAGCACAATTGTAATCCAGACAACAAAAATACATCTTGAGGCTCATTGAGGTTTCTGTTTAGTTGATGGCTTTCACTGTACCAGTGTTGGGGCTCCATTTGAGGCAGTGGTGTAAGGAATCATTCCTCCAATGGGTAGCTCTTGCTGTCAAGAACCCAGTTGTGTACCCAGGGAATTGGACAACTGAGCAGCAAACTGTTTGACAGAACAAGTCATGGCTACTGTTAGGAAAGCTTGGAGCATTTTTTTCCTGTGATCACACACCAGCTGCATACTGAGTGAGTGATATGTCTTCCTGTTAATGAATCTATGGACTGGTACCCTGACATCTACACTCAAGAATGTCCTGCACTTGGGGCCATTTGGAGAATCCTATTGCACTCCATGGTGTCACAATCAATTCAGTCAGCCTTGGTAAAGAGGGCGTCTTTCACTGATGGGATCCACTGGTGCATCACTGAGTTTCATAACTGTGCCCGAGAAGGATGCTGATGTAAAGAACCACTTCCATTGCTACTGATATGGTCAATCCATGCGTGGGGAGAAGTTAGAGTTTACTATTGGTGAGGGCACAGATTTCCATCGTCATCCTCCTGGAGAGTTGCAGTCTCCTGCATTGGCGTGTGGTGATTTTGAAGTCACTATGCCAATTGCAGTATGTCTTGTGCTCCAGTTGACTCTTTGCTCTTTCTTCTTGATAATGGCTCCTCACATGTGCCCTCCTGCTGTCTGGGGCATCTTCCTAATTGTCAGATGCTGCCTTGAGGGCCTCAAAGAGTGAGGGAGCTGCATTCATTCCATCCTTCATGTCAGGGAGGATGCCTGGCAAAATGCCATAATACCCGTTGGTTGCAATTAAGTGTGCAATCCTTGAGATGACAAGGACTCCAACATTCTTTCGTGAAACTGCAACTGAAATTTTCCAGGCTAACACCTTTGGATTTTAAGGCAGTGCATTGAAGTTGCACAAGCTGCTTTGCCTTCTGGGTGGAGTCCAAATCTCTTCATGCCTCCATCTTGAAGACCTGATTTAAGAGAGCGTTGAAATCATGGCTGACTCCATGGAAATGGCCAACATTCTGAAGTCAGTCCTGAAGAGCACCATTGGGTTCTATATTCCCTTTCCTGTGCCACCGAATGTGGCCAGAAACATGGAAAACCTAGGTTTTTGCATTTTGGCAGCATTTTGTTTCTGATATTGTGTCCATCAAAGGATGACAGGCCTTAGTAGTTGTCGCAGTGTTATGTACATTGATTCTAGCAGTTTGTGATCACAGTTACCTATTTTGGCAGTTAATGATTTATCACAATGTTCTGTTAGTTTATTCAGAAGTAGCAGTTTAGATGTGGTACATTAGTTAATTAGGTAAAAAAAGGAAATGTATGACTCGTGACAGATGACAATATTTTACCGATCTCAAAGCCATTCTGTGGAATGGAGGAATAGACACGGCACACTCCCATGGACCAGTGGTCCCATGTGATATCGGTCTCTTGTAATCTTTGGTGGTCTCAGTAACAACAATCTTTGTTCCTCCTTAAACTGATGTTGGTGAACTCCTGCTCTTTCCCCAAGGAGATGGTGTGGCTTTTCTCCCTGAATTTTCTTGCACCTTTCTCCCTTCCTGTTGGTGCTCATAGACCATATTTATGGGAGCTGCCCTTCAATGCTATGACAATCACCTGTATAACACTTCTGGACCAATGGTCACAGGACACTACTTATGGTGTCTGATGACCATTAGCGCATTGACAACCTTAAGTTTACCATATTTTCAAAGAATAAATATTTCTTATCTTCAAAAACATCATACTGATCGTAGGATTTTTAAAAAAAATTATTTGTGGGATTTGGGTGTCGCTGGCTGGCCAGCATTTATTGTCCATCCCTAGTTGCCCTTGAGAAGGTGGTGGTGAGCTGCCTTCTTGAACCGCTGCAGTCCATCTGCTATGGGTTGGCTCACTATGACAAGGAGGGAATTCCAGATTTTGACCCAGTGACAGTGAAGAAACAGTAATATACTTCCAAGTCAGGATGATGAGTGGTTTGGAGGGGATCTTAAAGTTGGCGTTGTTCCCATGTATCTGCTGCCTTTGTCCTTCTAGATGGAAGTGGGTTTGGTGGAATGTGCTGTCTGAGGATCTCTGGTGAATTTCTGCAGTGCATCTTTTAGATAAAACACACAGCTGTGACTGAACATTGGTGGTGGAGGAAGTGGATACTTTACGAAGCAATGCTCATCAAGTGGGCTGCTTTGTTCTGGATGGTGTCAAGATACTTGATTGATATTGAAGCTGCACTATTCCAGGCAAGTGGGGACTATTCGATCACACTCCTGACTTGTGCCTTGTAAATGACGGACAGGCTTTGGAGAGTCAGGAGGGAGTTACTTGCTGCAGTATTTCTAACCTCTAACCTGCTCTTGTAGCCACTGTCTTTATGTGGCAAGTCCAGTTGAGTTTCTAGTCAATGGTAATGCCTAGAATGTTGACAGCAAGGGACTCAGTGATGATAATAACATTGACTGGCAAGGAGCAGTGATTAGATTGGTGATGGTCATAGTCTATCACTTGCGTGGCGCAAATGATAAAGAACATAGAACAGTACAGCACAGAACAGGCCCTTCAGCCCATGAGGTTGTGCCGACCACTGATCCTCATGTATGCACCCTCAAGTTTCTGTGACCATATGCATGTCCAGGAGTCTCTTGGATGTCCCCAATGACCCTGCCTCCACAACTGCTGCTGGCAATGCATTCCATGCTCTCACAACTCTCTGTGTAAAGAACCCACCTCTGACATCCCCTCTATACTTTCGTCCAACCAACTTAAAACTATGACCCCTTCGTGTTAGTCATTTCTGCCCTGGGAAATAATCTCTGGCTATCGACTCTATCTATGCCTCTCATTATCTTGTATACCTCAATTAGGTCCCCTCTTCTCCTTTTCTCCAATGAAAAAAGTCCGAGCTCAGTCAACCTCTCCTCATAAGATAAGCCCTCCAGTCCAGGCAGCATCCTGGTAAACCACTTCTGAACCCTCTCCAAAGCATCCACATCTTTCTTATAATAGGGTGACCAGAACTGATGCAGTATTCCAAGTGCGGTCTAACCAAAGTTTTATAGAGCTGCAACGAGATCTCACGACTCTTAAACTCAATCCCCCTGTTAATGAAAGCCAAAACACCATATGCTTTCTTAACAACCCTGTCCACTTAGGTGGCCATTTTAAGGGATCTACGTACCTGCACTCCAAGATCTCTCTGTTCCTCCACACTGCCAAGAATCCTATCCTTAATCCTGTACTCAGCTTTCAAATTCGACCTTCCAAACTGCATCACCTCGCATTTATCCAGGTTGAACTCCATCTGCCACCTCTCAGCCCATCTCTGCATCCTGTCAATGTCCTGCTGCAGCCTACAACAGCCTAAACGGTCAACGACACCTCCAACCTTTGTGTCATCTGCAAACTTGCTGACCCATCCTTCAATCCCATCATCCACATCATAAATAAAAATCACAAATAATAGAGGCTCAAGGATAGAGCCCTGTGGAACACCACTCACCACAGACTTCCAGGCAGAATATTTTCCTTCTACTACCACTCGCTGTCTTCTGTTGGCCAGCCAATTCTGTATCCAGACAGCTATGTTCCCCTGAATCCCATTCCTCCTGACCTTCCGAATGAGCCTACCATGGGGAACCTTATCAAATGCCTTGCAAAAGTCCATATACACCACATCCACAGCTCGACCCTCATCAACTTTTCTAGTCACATCCTCAAAGAACTTGATAAGGTTTGTGAGGCATGACCTGCCCCTCACAAAGCCATGTTGACTGCATTTAATCAAGCCATGCTCTTCCAGATGGTCATAAATCCTATCCCTCAGAATCTTTTCTAACACCTTGCAGACAACAGATGTGAGATTTGTCAGCCCAAACCTAGATATTGTCCAGACCTTGCTACATTTGAACTTACTGCAGTAATTGAGGTGTCACAAATGGTGCTGAACATTGAGAGCAATCATTGACCAATGTGTCCACTTCTGACCTAATGATGGAGGGAAGGTCATTGATGAAGCAGCTGAAGATTGTTGGGCTTAGGACACTACCCTGAGGAAATCCTGCAGCGATGTCCTAGAGCCGTGACTGACCTCCAACAACCACAACCATCCTCCTATGTGCCAGGTATGACTAATCAGAGGACAGTTTGTCCCAATCCACATTGAGTCTAGTTTTACTCGGGCTCCTTGATGCCACACTCGGTCTAATGAAGCCTTGATGTTGATGGCTATCACTGTTACCTCACCTCTGGATGTCAGGTGTTTTGTACATGTTGGAACCAAGGCTGTAATGAGATCAGGAGCTGAGTGGCCCTGGCAGAACCCAAACTGGGCGTCACTGAGCAGGTTATTGCTGAGCAGGCGCTGCTTGATGACACCTTCCATCACTTTACTGATGATCGAGAGTAGACTGATGGCACGGTAGGATCATGAGTGTGGTGGGGTCAGGCAGCATCCGAGGGGCAGGAAAATTGATGTTTTGGGCAAAAGCCCTTCATCGGGAATTCATCATGATGGAGCGGTAATTGGCTGAGTTGGATTTCTCCTGCTTTTTATGTACAGGACATACCTGGGCAATTTTCCACATTTTTCAGGTAGATACCAGTGTTGTAACTGTACAGAAAGCTCTTTGATAGGGAACGGCAAGTTCTGGACCACAAGTCTTCAGTACTATTGCCAGAATGATTTTGCAGTATCCAGTGTCTTCAATTATTTCTTGATATCACGTGAAGTGAATCAAATTGGCTGGGACCACTGGAGTAGGCCAAGATGGATGATTCACTCAGGACCTCTGGTTGAAGATTGCTGTGAATGCTTCAGTCTTTGATGTTCTCGGGTCCTCCATCATTGAGTTTGGGGATAATTTTGGAGCCAGGATTACAGAGCTTAGATCTGAAGAATAGTTTTCCATTCTTTTGAAGATCAAATACTTCTTATCTTCAAAAACAACATTCTGATAGTGGGATTTTAAATTTTGTGTGATGTGAGTGCCATGGCTGGTCAGCATTTATTCCCTTTCCCTAGTCGTCATTGAGAAGATGTGGTGAGCTGTCTTCTTGAACCACTGGTTGTGGGATCATTTTGCTCTATCCATCACTTGCTGCTTATGCTGTTTGACATGCAAGTTATCCTGCTTCACCAGGTTGACACCTCTTTTTCAGGAATGCCTGGTGCTGCTTGTGGCTTGCTCTCCTGCACTCTCCAATGAACTAGGGTTGATTCCTGGCTTAATGGTAATGGTTAAGTGGGGAAATGCCAGGCTATGAGATTATAGGTTGTGCTGGAGTACAATTTTGCTTGTATTGATGGCCTGCAGGGCCTCATAGATGCCCAGCTTTGAGTTGCTAGATCTGGTTGAAGTCTGTCCCATTTAGCACAGTGATCCACAAGACTGTATGGTGGTCACTCTTAACATTACTGTCATGGACTGACGCACCTGCAGCTGGCAGATTGGTAAGGATGATATCCAGTATGTTTTTCCTTCTTATCAGTTCCTTCACCACTTGTTGCAGACCCATTCTAACAATTATGTCCTTTAAGACCCAACCAGCTCAATCAGTAGTACTTCTGCTGAGCCATTCTTATAGTGGCCATTGAAATCCCCCACCCAGAGTACATTTTGTGCCCTTGCCTCCCTCAGTGTTTCCTCCAAGTGCTGTTCAACATGGAGGAGTACTAGTAATCAACAAGAGGCTTCCTTGTCCATAAGACTTCATGAGATCTGGAATCAATATTGAGAACTCCCAGGGCAACCCCCTCTCATGTGTATACCGCTGTGCTGTCACCTCTGCTGGGTGTCTCCTGCCGGTGAGATAGAACATATCCAGGGATGGTAATGGGAGTGTGGAGGACATTGTCTGTAAGGTATGATTCTGTGAGTATGATTACATCAGGCTGTTGGTTGATTAGTCTGTGAGGTAAAAAATGAGGTCTGCAGATGCTGGAGATCAGAGCTGAAAATGTGTTGCTGGTTAAAGCACAGCAGGTCAGGCAGCATCCAAGGAACAGGAAATTCGACGTTTCGGGCCAGAGCCCTTCATCAGGAATGAGGAGAGTGTGCCAGGCAGGCTAAGATAAAAGGTAGGGAGGAGGGACTTGGGGGAGGGGCGATGGAGATGTGATAGGTGGAAGGAGGTCAAGGTGAGGGTGATAGGCCAGAGTGGGGTGGGGGCGGAGAGGTCAGGAAGAGGATTGCAGGTTAGGAGGGCGGTGCTGGGTTGAGGGAACCGACTAAAACAAGGTGGGGGGAGGGGAAATGAGGAAACTGGAGAAATCTGAGTTCATTCCTTGTGGTTGGAGGGTTCCCAGGCGGAAGATGAGGCGCTCTTCCTCCAACTGTCGTGTTGTTATGTTCTGCCGATGGAGGAGTCCAAGGACCTGCATGTCCTCGGTGGAGTGGGAGGGAGTGTTAAAGTGTTGAGCCACGGGGTGGTTGGGTTGGTTGGTCCAGAGGTGTTCCCTGAAGCGTTCCGCAAGTAGGCGGCCTGTCTCCCCAATATAGAGGAGGCCACATCGGGTGCAGCGGATGCAATAGATGATGTGTGTGGAGGTGCAGGTGAATTTGTGGCGGATATGGAAGGATCCCTTGGGGCCTTGGAGAGAAGTAAGGGAGGAGGTGTGGGCGCAAGTTTTACATTTCCTGCGGTTGCAGGGGAAGGTGCCGGGAGTGGAGGTTGGGTTGGTGGGGGGTGTGGACCTGACGAGGGAGTCACGAAGGGAGTGGTCTTTGTGGAACGCTGATAGGGGAGGGGAGGGAAATATATCCCTGGTGGTGGGGTCCGTTTGGAGGTGGTGGAAATGACGGCGGATGATACGCTGTATACGGAGGTTGGTGGGGTGGTAGGTGAGAACCAGTGGGGTTCTGTCTTGGTGGCGGTTGGAGGAACGGGGCTCAAGGGCGGAGGAGCGGGAAGTGGAGGAGATGTGGTGGAGGGCATCGTCGATCACTTCTGGGGGGAATCTGCGGTCCTTGAAGAAGGAGGCCATCTGGACTGTACGGTATTGGAACTGGTCCTCCTGGGAGCAGATGCGGCAGAGACGAAGGAATTGGGAATATGGGATGGCGTTTTTACAGGGGGCAGGGTGGGAGGAGGTGTAGTCCAGGTAGCTGTGGGAGTCAGTCAGTTTATAGTAGATGTCTGTGTTGAGTCGGTCGCCCGAGATAGAAATGGAAAGGTCTAGGAAGGGGAGGGAGGAGTCTGAGACAGTCCAGGTGAATTTGAGGTCGGGATGGAAGGTGTTGGTAAAGTTGATGAACTGTTCAACCTCCTCGTGGGAGCACGAGGCAGCGCCAATACAGTCATCGATGTAGCGGATCGATGACTGTATCGGCGCTGCCTCGTGCTCCCACGAGGAGGTTGAACAGTTCATCAACTTTACCAACACCTTCCATCCCGACCTCAAATTCACCTGGACTGTCTCAGACTCCTCCCTCCCCTTCCTAGACCTTTCCATTTCTATCTCGGGCGACCGACTCAACACAGACATCTACTATAAACTGACTGACTCCCACAGCTACCTTGGACTACACCTCCTCCCACCCTGCCCCCTGTAAAAACGCCATCCCATATTCCCAATTCCTTCGTCTCCGCCGCATCTGGTCCCAGGAGGACCAGTTCCAATACCGTACAGTCCAGATGGCCTCCTTCTTCAAGGACCGCAGATTCCCCCCAGACGTGATCGACGATGCCCTCCACCACATCTCCTCCACTTCCCGCTCCCCCGCCCTTGAGCCCCGTTCCTCCAACCGCCACCAAGACAGAACACCACTGGTTCTCACCTACCACCCCACCAACCTCCGTATACAGCGTATCATCCGCCGTCATTTCCGCCACCTCCAAACGGACCCCACCACCAGGGATATATTTCCCTCCCCTCCCCTATCAGCGTTCCACAAAGACCACTCCCTTCGTGACTCCCTCGTCAGGTCCACACCCCCCACCAACCCAACCTCCACTCCCGGCACATTCCCCTGCAACCGCAGGAAATGTAAAACTTGCGCCCACACCTCCTCCCTTACTTCTCTCCAAGGCCCCAAGGGATCCTTCCATATCCGCCACAAATTCACCTGCACCTCCACACACATCATCTATTGCATCCGCTGCACCCGATGTGGCCTCCTCTATATTGGGGAGACAGGCCGCCTACTTGCGGAACGCTTCAGGGAACATCTCTGGGATGCCCGGACCAACCAACCCAACCACCCCGTGGCTCAACACTTTAACTCTCCCTCCCACTCCACCGAGGACATGCAGGTCCTTGGACTCCTCCATCGGCAGAACATAACAACACGACGGTTGGAGGAAGAGCGCCTCATCTTCCGCCTGGGAACCCTCCAACCACAAGGAATGAACTCGGATTTCTTCAGTTTCCTCATTTCCCCTCCCCCCACCTTGTCTCAGTCGGTTCCCTCAACCCAGCACCACCCTCTTAACCTGCAATCTTCTTCCTGACCTCTCTGCCCCCATCCCACTCCGGCCTATCACCCTCACCTTGACCTCCTTCCACCTATCACATCACCATCGCCCCTCCCCCAAGTCCCTCCTCCCTACCTTTTATCTTAGCCTGCCTGGCACACTCTCCTCATTCCTGATGAAGGGCTCTGGCCCGAAACGTCGAATTTCCTGTTCCTTGGATGCTGCCTAACCTGCTGTGCTTTAACCAGCAACACATTTTCAGCTCTAGTCTGTGAGATAACTCTCCCCATTTTGGCACTCACCCCCAGATGTTAGTAAGGACTACTTTGCAGGGTTGACAGGGTTGTTTCTGCTGTTGTCTTTTCTGATGGCTAAGCCGATGCCAAGTGATCAGTTTCATTTCTTTCAGACTTTGTAGAGCTTGATACAACTGAGTGGCTTGCTCGGCCATTTCGGAGGGCAATTGAGAGTCAACCATATTGCTGTGTGGTGTGCAGTCAAATGTAGGCCAGACCAGTTGAGGGTTTTCTGAAGGGCATTAGTGAGCCAGTTGAGGTTTTTTCGACAGTCAACAACAGTCTCATTGTCATCAGTAGATTCTTAATTCCAGATTTCTTTTTAATTGAATTCAAATTGTACCATCTGCCGTGGCCAGATTTGAACATAGGTCCCTGGAACATTAACTGAGTTTCTGAATTAATAGTCTAGTAATAGTACCACTAGGCCATCACCTCCTCTAATTTGGTGCCAGTTAAATTATTGATGCCAGTTGCTTGTATTTCTTCCTTTTGGTTTCATGTGTTAGAATTTTAGAAAGTTAAGTACTGCTGTAACAGCAGTTAAATGAAGCCTTGTGCTCTGTGGCAAATACTAAGAAAATTCATTCTTTTTGAGGGACTCCAAATATCCACTGGTTCAATCATCAATGCTGCACCCTCTATACATAGGCTTTATACAGTAACATGTATGCCAGGAGGCTTTTTTGGACATGTTCAGCATTTATTATGATGCCAAGTATAATTTTTCTGTCTAATGCTTGGACATCAGACTGAGTTCTAACACCAGGTTCTTAGACAGCTAATTTAATTCTGAGAAAAATCAGAAATAAAGATCCCATTAGATTGCAATCTTTCTGAATGTGGAGATGAATTGGTTTAGATATCGTTAGCATTTAGTTTTATGCACAAATACCGTAAGTGAAACAGTATGACACTTAAAACTTTTCAAATGGTACATATCTAGATGTATATTGCGAGGAAGTATTAAGGAATTCAGAATCTTCAAAATTCGATAGTTGATTAATACTATCATCTGAGCCTTACGAGGTATCTCTATTTGGAAATGTGTTTTTTAAAATATGTTTTATATGCAAAGGCAGCAGCTAGTTCCCTAATGGCAAGCATCAGTGAGTTAACCATGTGACTCATACTGCCGTGCTATCTTGCCATGTGACATACATTGCAGTAATAGTCTATTATTTCACTGACGGTTACAGGAAAATAATAGAACTTCAATATATATTGCTTTATTATTTTCTATGATACTACTTCTGTATTATGAAGCATGTTGGTGCATATTATGTTGACATTACTTAAATTTTAAATGATGCTCCCTTTTCCAATAATATTGATTGATGTTTGACTTTCAGTCTTTTATTACTTTTACTGTAGTTCTCATGCACTTAACTTAGACATTGAGCTCTGCACTTGTATTGTCCTTGCTTATGCTGTATTCCATTTTCAACAAATTTACTTGCAAAGTAATATTCTGAAAATTCTTGATAATAAACATTGGAGAAATGGTAATTTCTTCAATCAAAGGATCTCTCTGAATCTTGCAGCACTGAGAAGCTTTGATTAACTCCAAGTATATTTTAATAAAATAAATGCAAAACTTTTAATTGATGAATGCTAAAAATTAGGCAGTTGTTGGGATTGCTTATACATTTCAAAATTACTAGCATCTTTAAATTAACTGGATTTTGATTTCATAAGTAACTTACTTCAAGATTGTTTCTTCTGAGGCAATATAATTAAATGTCTCATCGCATAACTAAAGCATGGCACTGTGTGTAGTTGATTCTATTCTTTTCTTATCAAGTTAAGATGCAACTTTCCAGCCATTCATGCAGTTCTTTTGGAAAAGCAAAAACAAATGGAAGAACTACACAGCCAATTTGGGAATTTCCTCTTCAACCATATAGATTTTCCAATCTTCCAATGTCCTACTTATCTTCTACATGTATTATGTCAGGCACAGTTGAAAACATAGACAGAAGTTATTCGAGAAATTCAGAAGATCTGGCAACAATCTGTGCAGAGAAGACAGTTAACATTTCAAGTCCGGTGAGTTTTCTTCAGAACAGATAACAACTAGAAAAAAGTGTTATTCATGCTGATGACAGGAACAGGGGGAGAAAGGAGTGAACAGATAGGTGGGGACAGAGCCCAGAGAGAGAGACAGAGAGCAAAAAGGTTTGGTGGCAAAGGGATTTTTGAGCCACAGAAGTAGAAAAGCTAGATCGGTGATATTGGGGATTTTGAGTGTGCGAAAAGAGGTTGGCAGGGCTGAATGTGACCTATGTCAATACAGGGCTCGAGGTGAAAGACATGGAAGAAGGTGCTTAAGCTGTAAACTTATGGGTTTTGGTATTGAGTCATGATGACTGCAAGGTCTCTAAGCAGAAGATGAGATGCTGTTCCTCCACCTTGCATTGAGTTTCACTGAAGCACTGCAGCAGGTCTGAGACATCAGTGTTGCTGAGGGGACACGATGATGTGTTGAAGTGGCAGGCAAGGGGAAGTTCAGGGCCATTTTTACGGAATGTACATGTTTCACAAAGGCATCGCACAGTCTGTGCTTTTGTACTCGATGTACAAGAGACCGCAAATATAGTAGCCTAGATTGCGTGAAGTGCTGGTAAATCACTGCTTCACCTGGAAGGTGTATGTGGGACCTTAGCTAGTGAGGAGGGAAGGCATAAACAAACATATTTAGACTCCAATGCATTTCAGTCTGTTTCAAATGTCCAACATCCAAGTTCTTTGTTTTATTTACAGTTACAAACATGTTGTTTTTGAATGTTTCTAATGATGGTGTACTCACTGCACAAACTACAACTTGTTCTACAGTTCAACAGCTCTGTGAAAAGAAGCATTTCTTGAAATCTAACCAAGTTCGTTGTAACTGATGTTTATGTCCTCTAGTACATCTTAATAAAACAAATCCACATTAAGCGAAGCTAATCTTGCTGTATTTTAAGGACCTTAATCAAAACTCTTGAAATCTTAACTTTTCCAGAATACAAACCTATTCTCTCCAAGAACATAGACATAAGAACGGAAGTAGTTCATTCAGCCCACCGAATCTGCTCTGCCATTGAATAAGATCATGAGCGATCCGATAATCTTCAAATCTACTTTCCTGCCTTTCCCCTCAAACCTTGATTCTCTCACTGATCTAAAATCTGTCTATCTCAGCCCTGAATGCATTTGATGACCTAGTCTCAACAACCCTTTGTGGTAAAGAATTCCACAGATTCATTACCCTCTGAAAGAAGAAATTCCTCTTCAGCTTTGTCTTAAATGGACAAACACGTACTCTGTGATTTTGCTGTCTGTTGCTAGAGTCTTCCACAGGGGAAATAATCTTTCCATGTTCAACCTGTCATGTCACCTAAGAATCTTATATGTTTTAACACGATCGCCTTTTACTCTTCTATATTCCAGTAAGTTCTGGCCCAACCTATTCAACCTCCCCTCAAAAGTCAGCCTCTCCATAGCCAGGATCAGCCTCCTAAGACTTCTCTGGACTATCTCTGAAGCTAGTACAACTTTCTAAGATAAGGGGGTCAAAACTGCTCTAGTATTCCTGCTGTGATCTGATTAGTTTACTCTCCACAGATGCTGCCAGACCTGCTAAATCTCTTCAGCATCTTCTGTGTTTACTTGTGGTCTGACTGACTTTGTATGGTTTTAGCCAAATCTCCCTACATTTATATTCCATTTTCGTTGAATTAAAGGCCAACATTCCAATTGCTTTGTCTATTACCAGCTGAACTTATATGATTGCTTTTTGTGATTCATGCACAAGAAGATGCAATCCCTCTGCGTTGTAGCTTTCTGCAGCCCTTCTCTATTTAAATGATATTGAGCTCCTCAATTCTTCCTGTCAAAGTACATCACTTACATTTTCCCATATTATGTTCCTGTAAAGTTTTTGGTCACTTGCATATCCTCTCTCTGTCCTTCAATCTAATGGAAAATGAATATCTGGAGTTTCTGGTAATAGATATCATGCAAAAGTCCAGTTGCCTAGCTGAAGCAAATCTAAAGCTTGGATTAGTTACGCTCAATGTGTCGGAAGATATTTACAGTATTTGGCACATCAGTCAGCCAGCGACTGCTGGACAGATCTGAAAAGATTATAAAGAATTTTTTTTACAGGTTTCTGGTGAATGCCATCTTGAAGTTGATAAGAGTTTGGGATTACCTCAGCATCTGTTGAAGAGAGTCCAAGCTGCCCTCATGACCGGTCGGAAAGATAAAAGAGAAGAGTTGGAAAAGAAGAGAGTAATCAAAAAGGTGGTTTAGCAGCATGGCAGCAGTGAATAGCCTGAAAAACTGAGAGTTTGCAGAGATCCAAATTAGCTCAATAAAGCTTTGAAGAGATCTTACTACTCCATGCCAACCTATGAACAAGTTTTGCCACAACCTGGCAAGGCAAATATCTTCACAATCCTCAATGTGAAGAATGGTTACTGGCAAGGAGATCTGGCTGAAAACAACCATTTCCTAACTATATTCTGGATGCCACTCAAGAGAGACAGATGGTTGCACAAGCTGCTTGGCTTTTCCCCTGCTCCAGAAGGGTATTAACACAGGCAGAACAAGGTAGTCAGTGAGCTTCCCAGAGTGCAAGCTATTGGAGGTGGTCTGTGGGTGTGGAGACACAATAAAAGAAGCCATCACTGATCACAATCACAATCTGATGCGATTGCTACAAAGAGCTTGCCAGATGAATAGGAAACTGAACAAGAAAAAGATGCAATTGAAGATGCCTGAAGTCAAATACATAAGTCATGTACTAGCAGGGGGGAATAAAAACATTGCCCAGATCCTAACAAGAGGAGAGCTGCAGCAGCAATGCAGTGATCAACAGATGTGAAAGTACTATAACAATTTGTTGGATTTGTAATCTGTTTAGCAAAGTTCCTGCCTAATATGTCATCAGTGTGAATATCTGTACAAGATCGGGTGTGAAGTGGTACAGTGTGCAGAACAAGGAGCATCTTTCATTCAAATCAAACAACTTGTGATGACTAAGCCAGTGGCAAGGTGCTATAGCACCAGTGGTGAAGTCACTTTGCAATGTGCTGCCAATAAGATATGACTTGAATTTGATTTAATTTATTTATTGTCACATATAGCTTGTTACAAAATACAGTGAAAAGTGTGGTATAGAGTTGCCATTTATGGGCATCATCTTAAAACAGAAAAATACACCAAAACATAGAATATAGAGGCAGAAAAATGAAGAAATAAAGATAAAGTGTTCATAGTCCTTCTTGTTAAGTGCTCCATCATGAGCCAGGGGCCTGATCCCATGAATCTCCTTTTGCTGCCACTGCTGGAATGAAAATCATCGCTTTTCAGCACCATCTCCCCTCCATTGATGCCTTGCCTCTTTGTGCCCTCGGTGGACCTTGTCTTTACAGATGTCACCAATGCTGCCAGCTACTGCACTGGCCCAAACTCAACTCTGCCGTCGCCATGAATCTACTTTGGGCCCGTCTCTCCAATGCAGCCTCTGCTCATGGCACCAAGTCTCATACTGGGCCCAAACATATCTCCTCTGCTGCCTCCATGAATCTGCTGCCAGGAGCAACACTTACACTGCATAGACAACCAGGTTTGTTGAATCCAAGGCAATAATACAAGCTGAACAACATTATGCTCAGAAACAGAAACAAATGTTGCTGGAAAAGCTCAGCAGGTCTGGCAGCTTCTGTGCAGAGAAATCAGAGTTAACATTTCATGTCTGATTCTGAGGAAGGGTCACTGGACCCGAAACCTTAACTCAGATTTCTCTCCATCCATGCTGCCAGACCTGCTGAGCTTTTCCAGCAACTTCTGTATTTGTTTCTAATTTACAACATCCACAGTTCTTTTAATTTTTTTAACATTATACTCAGATGCATTTAAAGTGTCTGGGTATTGCCTTTATTTGTCAGCATTTTAATCAGTGCCTGTTTTGAAAATTTAAAGTGGAAGTGAAGTTTGACCACATGTCATTTCAAAGTATCTTCTTCAATTTGCTTCTATTATCTCCAAAGTGCCTGCTAAAATGCTACTTCATTTGCAGATACAACATGTGGACATGGTATATAGGCAAAGGTAAATAGTTATGCATTACCAACATGCTGTTGAGAGCAGTACTCCCTATGAAGATAGCGATGATTCTAAGGCAGAGTATGAAATCTTCAGATTCGTTGAAATGCAACAGCTTGACATGTTAAGCTTCAATTCATTAACTGCTGCAGAAAGTAATAATGAACAGATGGCCTAAAAACATCGGGACAATACTTATTGCTACAAGAGGATATGCAAAGCTTAAGTTACAGGTCAAGATGGCATCTTATACAAAGGAAATAATAACATTATCCCTGAGGAGGTGAAAGCACACTGATGTGTGCTATTGTGCAATCTACATTGGGGAGATGAAGCACAGACTCAGCGATTGTTTTTCAGAACGCCTACATTCTATTTGCCAAAGATGATCCTGACCTCCTGGTGGCCTGCCATTTCAACAGACCACTCTGTTCCCTGGCCAACGTCTCATGCTTGCTGCAGTGCTCCAGTGAAGCTCAGCACAAGCTGGAAGAAAAGCGCCTCATTTTCTCCTTGGGAACACTGCAGCCTTCTAGATTCAATAAGAGTTCAACAACTTTACGACCTGAGCACCTTCTCCCATGTCCTTATCCCAACCACCAGGCTTTCTCATCACATGAGCTGATACCACAAACAACCCATTTTCTGCTACTAATGGCCTCCAGCAGCAGCCAACGTAGACATGCAGGAGGCTGGAAGAGCACAGCAGGCCTGGCAGCATCAGGAGATGGAGAAGTCAACATTTTGGGTGTAACCCTTCTTCAGGACTGGGGGTGAGTGTAAGGGGAGCTGCAGATAAAGGAGATGGTGGGGCAGGTAGTGAAGTGGGGATAGGTGAAGGCAGGTAGAGGGTACAACCTGGTTGGTCAATGGGAGGAATAAGTTCAGTTAGTGGCTGGGATCAGTGGAAGGGAGGGGGAGGGGCTGGGAGTTGAGGGACGGGGAGGGAGGGTATTTGAAATCGGAGAACTGAGGCAGAAGATGAGGTGTTGTTCCTCCAGTTTGTGCTGTGGGTCATTTTGGCAATGGAGGAAGCCAAAGATGGTCATGTCAGAAAGACAGTGGGAAGTGGGGGATTGAAATGGGAGGTGACTGGGAAGTCCGGTTGGTCCCTGTGGACCCAGCTGCGATGCTTGGTGAACCGTTCCCTAAAATTACATTCGATCTCCCCAATTTAGAGAAGTCCACCTAGGGAGTACCTGATGCAGTAAACTAAGTTGGAAGAGAGCCAGGCAAAGCTCTGTCTCACCTCGAAGGACTACTTGGGGCCCTGGATGAAGGTGAGCGGGTGGTGTACCTGCAGGTTTTGCATCTTTTTGGGTTGCAGAGGAAGGTACCTGGGGGTTAGGTGGGGGGTGGCAGGTGGGGCAGGATGTAAGGGTGTTGGTGGGGTCAAAGGGAATGGTCCTTGCTGACAGCAGAGAGGGGTGGGGAGAGGAAGACATTCATAGTCGTGGGGTCTAGTTGGAATTGGCAGAAGTACTTAAGGATGATGCATTGGATGCAGAGACTGGTGGGGACTCTGTCTTTATCATGTTGGTTGGGGGGGGCGGTGTTGCAGGAGTGGAATAGGGAATGGGGGACTGTCTGGATGACAGGGGGAGGAAAAGTGCATTGTTCAAAGTAGGTGGACATCCAGGAAGTTCGCAAGTGGAATGTCTCCTCCTCCGAGCAGATGAGGCAGAGGCGGAGGAATTGAGAGAATGGGACTGGGACGCCCAAGTAACTGCAATACCTCCATTTGCAGCCATTCATTCTCCCAGGCTGACCTATACCAATTCCTTTGTCTGCCCAATTGATTGAAAACATGATCCTCAACCCTGGTACCCTGCAAGGATGGGTTCTCTGCACTCAACTAGACTCCCTGTACACCCATGACTGTGTGGCCAAATATCTGAATAGTTGCTGATAACATCACTGTGGTAGAATGGATATCAAACAACAATGAGCCAGAATACAGGAAGGAGATTGAATGCTTGGTATTGTGGTGCAATGGTTACAACCTCTCTTTCAATGTTAACAAAACAAAATAACTGATCATTGCCTTCAGGAAGAAAGGAGGAGGACCCACTCCCATCCAGATCAATGGAAATGAGGTAGAGAAGGTCAGGAGTGTTAAGTTCCTAGGAGTGATGATAACCGGCGATCTGTCCTGGACCTCCCACATAGACGCAGCGGTCAACACCCCTTTTTTTCTCTGGTGGCTTAGAAAATTTGGTATGTCCATAAGGATCTTCACCATCTTTCAGATTGCACTTTAGAAAGCAATATATCTGGGTGCATAATGGCCTGCTCTGGCAACTGCTCTGCCCAGAACCGTAAGGACAACAGAAGGTGATGTCCAAAGCCCAGACCATCACGAAGCCAATCTTCCATCTATGGATTCTATTTACTCTTCTTGTTGCCACAGAAGGGCTGCCGACATCATCAGACACTCCTCCCACCCCAATAATGCTCTCTTACATGAGACAGAAGATACAGAAACTTGAACACATACACCAAAGGGTTCAAGAATGTTTTTCCCAGCTATTATTAGACTGTGAAATGGACTCTCTGACTTCAAATAATGTTGATCTTATAATGTTGATCTTGCTTTGCTATGCAGCCATAATTTTGTATGTCTCATTCTGTCTAAGCATCCTATGATCTGTATGTCTTTGTTTGCTATGAATTGCCTATACTGCTCACAAATCAAAACTTTATATTGTACTTTGGTACGTGTGACTACAATAAATCAAACCAAACTGCTTTTTCTCCACAGATACTGCTCAGATACTGTGACTTCCAGAAACTTTCGTTTTTCTTTTTGGTTTCCCAAGTGAACAATGAGGTGTTGTTCTTCTGGCTTTCACTGGCCTTGGCTGGAGTATTTGCTTTGGAACTATATTCCCCAGAGTAGAAAAATCACCCAAAGAATAACTGGAGGTACAGCCAACAAGAACACGCAGGCATACCAATAGGAGACCAAGAGAATTTAAAGATTATATCTGTAATTTGCATGCAAAGGCTGAGGAAGATGCAACCATCTAGAATTAATATTGAAAGTTTTCTTGGTCACTGAGTACAGTAAACATTTGCTTATCTGGCACCTCTGGGACCAGGAGTGGGCCACTTGATCTAATGCTCTTGATCATCAAGGGGTCTGCAAAACCTTAGTAAACCCTGATCAAGTGAAGTTTTAAGCAGCTTCCTGACTGCTCCAGTCAACTCTGTTTCTTAATCGGTCTGAAATATGAAAAAACATAGAAAATACAGAGAGATAGCAACCCCTCGGAACCTGTGCATTCAACCAGGCAAATCTCAAGCTGGTTGGAGATGAAACAAATTGTTTTGGCTGATACACACTCCCCACTCCTTCTCACAGATGTGCACAAACTGAGTGTAGCACCAAAAGAATCCTGCAAGCACTGTACTCACTCAGTTATGAGCAGAATGTTCACCCGTCCACCCACCCACTCCAGTAGCATGGCCATTTCTTCTGTATGGTGGACAATGCCCTCAGGTACTGCCGCTCAGTGTGGCTGCAATCACCATCTCCTTTACCTCCTTGTCATCCACAGGCCAATCCATAAAATCTGCTAACATGGCCACTATCTGGTCAACGCGATCCTCAGTCAGTACCTCCTTCTCCAGCTGCTCGGCTGAGTCTCCCTTCTCCATTCCCTCAGCGGTGTCAGTGATGTTGGCCATGCTTGTCCTCTTGGCTTTCTCCTGCAGGGTTTGCTGCACTGTTTTGCAGAATAAGTACTGAGAAATTGCTGCAGCATGGTATTCAATTGCTATGGTTATGTGACTTCTACCTCATCTGTAAGTGCTCTTTTGAGCAGGCTGTAACAGCTATTAAACATAAATCGTTGATAACTCTTATTGTGTAGCACCTCGTGAAAGACATTTTAAAATTTGAGAATCCGGCAACCAAACACGCTGCTCTAGAAGTTAGCACTGCTGCCTCACAGCGCCAGGGACCTGGGTTCAATTCCCACCTCAGGCGACTGACTGTGTGGAGTTTGCACATTCTCCCCGTGTCTGCGTGGGTTTCCTCCGGGTGCTCCGGTTTCCTCCCACAGTCCAAAGATGTGCGGGTCAGGTGAGTTGGCCATGCTAAATTGCCCGTAGCGTTAGGTAAGGGGTATATGTAGGGGTATGGGTGGGTTGCGCTTCGGCGGGTCGGTGTGGACTTGTTGGGCCGAAGGGCCTGTTTCCACACTGTAAGTAATCTAATCTAAAAAACTCTCTTAATAAAAAAAAGTGACCTACTTTTCAGAATTCATGTTGAGATTCTCTAAAAGCCCACTTTTTCTCAAGGTGACAAATCACTCGAAAGGACAGGTCTAGCAATTTCTCTCTTAATGAACTGAAGTTAATGGGATTGAGGTTTGTCATGACTGATAATCCTGTTAAAATATGAGCACCACATGTGGGCCTCTCTGCAGTTCTACAGGACATTCATGGACTAACTGAGCCATTAAGCATATGTGTAAAGGGATTGCAAGGCATAACTCTCCTGGTTTGTGAAGTGGTTAAACAAGAAAATATTTGGTGAGAGAACAGTTTCAGCTAGAAATTCGATTGTGCTGTATTTTGGGACTTCCTGTTGAGATGAAGATAGGTCCCATGCAGATTGGGCTGCCTCAGTGAGATATTATTATGGTGCTGGATGGAATGGGACTGGTTGATGGTTCTTAAAGGCAGTCTATTTACCTTAAAATGAAGCTGTTGCTGAGTACTAGTACTGCCAATGTCAGTGAGGAAAATAGAACAGAATACAAAGTGAGCCCTCTATGTTTACAAGTACCACGTTGGAAGTCTTTGTGGTGCTGATAAAATAACAGCAGATGCAAAGCAACATCTGTAGGGAACTGAAGGCCCTTGGTCACCATCTTCTGAAAGGATTGGGAGCAAGTGACCAAGGCAATGAAGTTCCAGAATCTGTACCTGAGAATCCACCAGCAGTACCACCAAATCTTGAATGATCTCCGGTCGCTGGTGAATATCAGGGAATGTCATGTCACATGGCCTCTCTTACCCTGCCAATTCACCAACCTCTCATGTTTCTTGATGCATCTCATGCCCATCATTTATATACAGCACCAGACATGGAGGTAACATCCAGATACTTCACACTGACTCACATTCCAATAATCGAGTAAAAAATGAGATCTGCAGATGCTGGAGATCAGAGCTGAAAATGTGTTGCTGGTTAAAGCACAGCAGGTTAGGCAGCATCCAAGGAACAGGAAATTCGACGTTTCGGGCCAGAGCCCTTCATCAGGAATGAGGAGAATGTCACATTCTCCTCATTCCTGATGAAGGGCTCTGGCCTGAAACGTCGAATTTCCTGTTCCTTGGATGCTGCCTAACCTGCTGTGCTTTAACCAGCAACACATTTTCAGCTCACATTCCAATAATGCCAATCTTACAACCAGGGCATTGCTGCTCCCAAGTACCTCCAGTTATTGAGCTGTGGCAGAAACATCATCCAAGCACAATGGCTGCGCATTGGCATTATAAAGTGATAGAGTTATAGAGATATTCAGTATCAAAACAGTCCCTTCAGTCCATCTCTTCCAGACCAACCAGATATCCTAAACTGATCTAGTCCTATTTGCTAGCATGTGACCAATAGCCTTCTCAACCCATCCTATTCATGTCCCCATCCAGAAGCCTTTTAAATGTTGTAATTTTATCAGCCTCCACCATCTCCTATGGAAGCTCATTCCATGCACACACCACCCTCTGCGTGAGAAAGTTGCTCTCAGATTCTTTTGAAATCTTTCCCTCTCACCTTAAACCTATGCCCTCTGGTTTTGGACTCCCCCACCCTGGAGAAAAGATCTTGCCTGTTCACCCCATTCATGCTCCCCATATTTTTATAGACCCCTATAAGGTCACCCCTGAGCCTCCAACACTTCAGAGAAAATAGCCCCAGCCTATTCAGCCTTTCCTATAGCTCAAACCCTCCAAACCCAGCAACATCCTTGTAAATATTTTCTGAACTGTTTAACATTTATCAACATTGTTCCTATAGCAGGGAGAGTAGAATTGGATGCTGTCTTCTAAAAGTGGCCTCATATTCTGCCCTGGCATGTTGCAGGGCAACGTGGTACACAATAAAAAGCAAGACAGCAGAACTGAGAAGGGACAAAAAACCTGAACCCTGCATTGGGAAGTAGTGGTTTCCATCATGACACCAGCTAAGCAAAGCCTTCAACATTGCTGAGAAATTGAGGATGATGATATAGTTCTGTCTTACATACCTTCTCAGCACTTAGTTCAATGTTGTCCTGTTATCTGGCATTTTGAGCAATTGGTAGATGGTTTGACCACAATCTCTTGTTTTCTAGCCTGTCCCTTTCCTTCACTCCAACCCTCCCTTTCTGATTTTCTCCTTTCTTCCAGACAGGAGAAAGAGAAAACAGCAGCAACTTAGAGGTGGCGAAGCTGCACTGTCTCTTGACCTGACACTCAGTCACTAGCTTGGCTATTGATACTGTATGCACTGCAGAGGCTGGTATAGAATTTGGATCTTGTTGCTTGTTTATTCTCTTATGGGATGTGGGCATCACTGACCAGGTCAACATTTATTACCCATCTTTAATTGTCCTTAATAAGACAGTATGAGTCATACTTGAACTGCAGCAGTTCATGTATTGAATCACCTGGCATCAGAAGGCTGTGGTTAAACTGCATGTGACAGTCCCCAGGAAGGTGAACCTGTAGATGAATTTAACTGCAATGGATATTGGCTATGTACATTGGGTGAATTGACTGACATGCATCTAGTCATTCTGAAGAAGCCTTGAGGAGTCAAGCTCTAATTGGGCAGAAAGCACGGCTCAAAATTTGTCCTTTCTGCATCTCCTGTTGTAGTAGAAACACTACAGCATTCTTACATGTTTCAGCCTTTGTGTACACAAAGCACAAATTCCTACATCTTCCCTGTAATGATGCAGCAACAATCTTTGTCAAACCTAGCAACTTCTCACAGCACCTCCAATCTCAGTAATGGATCTATCCTAGAGGTCAGCAATGCTTCTGTCTCAAATTAGCCACTTGTTAGTTTCTACAGTTGCATGGTTAAGACAGTACATAAAGATCATTACTGAAGCTACCTACATAGTCCTCTGTAAGTTGGTGTGGACTATTGAAGCATGATCTCACCACATTTGTTCATGAAGTGAAATATTGATCAAAAGTAGTAAGGAGGTTGTCAAACCTAATTTATTTGTCATCTGTGTAAGGCATGATCTGATGCACTTTCCATATTGGAGAAAATTGTAATAACCTGTTCTGCATTTGATTTGGTTTCCATCCAGAACATTTACAAATCTTACGATTGTAGCTTTCACATTTGTCAATTTGTTTTTCTGGATCAAATGGATCTGAAAGTTTGAATTTTAAGGTGGGAGGAAATGCACACCTGATTTTTTTTGCATTGGCTGATTTCTGACAAATATTTAAGTTTTGAATATTTTCTTAATTTAGATGTTCATGTAGGATATTGATTTCTTTCTTTAGTACTAATTTAGTTGCCTTGTTGTCCTCTTCGTTCACTAAAGTTGTTGTCAACTCTTGTTGTGAATTTTGTTATTCTAGTACTGAAACTGGAAACATTTAAAATTTCTGCTTTTTTAAATCCTGTTTAAAATGTAAAATATGTTTTTTTCTTTACCAATGTTTTGTCTTCACAGCAATACGTGAAAACATTACTTCACCAAGATGCCTGAAGGAGTTTGAAAAGATCTGTAGCTGGAAACTTGCTCAAAATGATGTCAATCAATAAGACTCAATGCTTATATTGACTACATTAAAGATGGCTGCTGTAATATCCTTTGTGCCGATTTTTTCTACATCTGAAGAACTTTCACATTCAATTCCATCCTCGGATTCAAATTTTCTTTATCTCCAATTTCTTGCTTTTTGAGCAATTAATCATTAAACAGTATAGAACTTGCATTTCTCACACAAACTGCTGAAATAATAATGATTTACCTTAACTGTTAGGTGCCCAAAACTTTGAGTTCCAATAATTGACTTTTGTTCTTGATTTCTTTCCCAATCCATTTACTTTAAAGAATTTTCTTAACTTGCTAGTTGCTAACTTTGTATTCATATAAGTCGTTTTAAAATTGTTTATATCGCTGTCAGAAATTTTCATGCTGTTTCCCAGCCTAGTTCTTTAGGTGGAAACTGTTTTTCTTGCCGCACCCCGTAAGGAATTGACGCTGCCTTGTTTGTCCAGTAATTGGCTTCTTATCATTGGTGCAGGATTCAGTTTTAATCCTGGGGCTGATGGTGAGCTTTTATTGTTCTCACCACGTTTTAATAAAAGTTTATTCCTCTATGACTGGCTGTAAAAGATATTTTTTGTGATTTATCTGCAGGAAGTTATTGTGATCTTTTGAAAAAGTGAATTTTTGAATTCTTTTCCCTAAACAAATTCAGGTCTGTTTCTTGATCTTCACTGCTGCCATGATTGTCTAGTCACCGGAACTTGTCACTGCCAATGTTTTGGGTTGTGTGACCTTTTATTCCCATATCCCGCATTATAGAAAGGATTAGAAGTTTTAGATTTAGATTAGATTACTTACAGTGTGGAAGCAGGCCCTTTGGCCCCACAAGGATGCGGAAGCTTTGGAAAGGGTTCAGAGGACATTTACTAAGATGTTGCCTAGTATGGAGGGAAGGTCTTATAAGGAAAGGTTGAGGAACTTGAGGCTGTTTTCGTTGGAGGAAAGAAGATTGAGAGGTGACTTAATTGAGGCATATAAGATAATCAGAAGGTTGGATAGGTTGGACAGTGAGAACCTTTTTCCTCAGATGGAGATGGCTAGCATGAGGGGATATGCTTTAAATTGAGGGGTGAGAGATCTAGGACAGATGTCAGAGGTAGGTTCTTTACTCAGAGAGTAGTAGGGGCATGGAATGCACTTCCTGAAACAGTAATAGACAAACCAACTTTAAGGGCATTTAAAGAGTCATTAGATAGTCAAATGGATGAAAATGGAATAGTGTAGGTTAGATGGGCTTCAGATTGGTTTCACAGGTCTGCACAACATCGAGGGCCGAAGGGCCGCTACTGCGCAGTATGTTCTATACATGAGTTTTGGTCAAACAGACTGGTTGAAAAGATAGCAAAGCCAAAGACTGGCTTCAGGCTTAAGCATGTTTATAACACTTTTTTTTACATTGAGACTAAACACTACGATACATGGACAGAGATACTCCAGTCTGTAAACATACTTATAGATTATTGAAATACTGTTTCAGAAATCTTTTGGCCCAGTGATAGTCAATCTACTCCACGTACATCTCTGCATGTTTTTTTTTCTCTTTATCAGGTGTCCTTGTGTACCTTATGTACATTCTCCTTTCATTCCACGTGTCTCCTATTAACTCCACTCACATTGTACTATTTAGGCCCATGAAAAACCATTCTGTGATATCATCACAAGTTTGGTCCAAGGACCTAAAGCCTTGACACCACAATACCATTATGCAGTATTAAAATGTGCAAGCATTAAGCATTACTTAATGGAAGAAAATGAATGTCTCCTCTGCTGTCTGGTGAAATGGCAAGAGCTTCACATCACCTCTTTTGGTAATGTCTGCTGTATGAAGGAACTCAGGAACTTTTAAAAGATCAAGGACACCAGCACAGCATTCCTGCCCTTCAAGAGAAAACAACAAAGCAATACTAAACTAATTGACAATCTAGACACAGTTCTGTCAGAATGTAACAGAAGTGATAGTTTTTAAAAGATAGGGATAAGAATGATCTTGTGCCACAGTTTTGCAGCAATTAAACTCATCTGAAGGCTAACTATAAACAATACAGTTTTGGTAGTTTATTATTTCTGATCCTGCCCCCACCATACAAATCAAACAAAATCATAACAAACAGAGAATATCTGCAGTTACATGCTGCTTACAGATATATTATTAATAT
This sequence comes from Hemiscyllium ocellatum, assembly GCF_020745735.1. Taxonomy (NCBI): domain Eukaryota; kingdom Metazoa; phylum Chordata; class Chondrichthyes; order Orectolobiformes; family Hemiscylliidae; genus Hemiscyllium; species Hemiscyllium ocellatum. Next base: position 99,467,376 of record NC_083404.1, on the reverse strand, counting down.
CTTTCTCAGCTTTCTGCAAGAATAGTGCTAAGCATGGGAAAATAAAATAAGAGCAATGAGAAAAATTGTCAAGCATTACTTAACTTACTATATTGAAGGGTATTAACAAAAATATCTTTTTATATTTTTGATTTTGGTGAAAGATTGCTTAAGCGGGTTTTAAAGGATAAATGTCGAGCATAACCTCACCGTATGCTCAACCGTTGCCTGGTTACTCCTATGCAGCCCTTAGGCTGCACTGAAGCTGGGGAGGAAGCTCTGAGCTTGGGGTGCATGGAGATATATAGATGTTCACTTCTTTGATAAATGAAGTAAAAAAGAAAATCAGCAAACCATTTTTAAATTAATGGAAAGTTAACATAGATTAAACAAATTTAAAAATGCCAAGATTGATCTCAATTTGATCTAGATTCATTTGCTGGCATTAAACTTAATTTGGAATTTGAATAATTCACTTATTAAATAAAGTAGCACGCTTTCAACCAGCCAGAGGAATCCGGCAGAAGGAGGTGAGGGTGGGGCTGTGGGGTCCACTATGATGCCAGTTTCTAAACTCTACTGGAATTCATTATAATGCTGAAATCAGCACTATGTTTATTACATGTATGCTGTTGGCAGCTGGAGAAGAAAAACTTGCTTAAGCAAAGCACCTCGAACAACATCTTGTTATGGGCCAGGCCAGAGCCCCTCTAAATATTTCAAGAAAGTAGCCCGGACTCTATCTTTGCTACCAAAAGAGGAAATGCTGAAAAATCTTGCAGATCTGGCAGATCTGTGAGGAGAGAAAAGAGCTGACATTTCGAATCTAACTGATCCTTTGTCAAAGCTGGTTCAGGAACGCAAGCTTCAATTTCTCATCCACACCCCTGCCCACCCTCCATCTTCCAACAGTCCCAATCCCTTGAACCCCATCTCTTCCAGCCCCAACTCTTGCTGTGTGTTCACCATAACCTCTGACCTTCCTCTCTCTGAGGCTGAGCGTGCTATTCTCAGCAAAGGACTCAGCTTTGTACCCTTACATCCCTACCTCAATGAATTCCGGGCTTGACATGATGCTGAGCTCTTCTTCTGTCGCCTTTTCCTTCGTGCTCACTTCTTTGGGCAAGAGTCCTCCCCCCGCTCCACAGATCCTTTCACATCCCTCCAACATTCCACCTATAATTTGACACCCCCACCAGGACAATTTCCTGCCCTCGATCTTTTCATTGACAATTGTCGATGGGACATTGGCCGCCTCCATTTCTCTGCCCCTCTTACCCATTCCAACCTCTCTCCATCTGAACTTTTTGCCCTTCACTCCCTTAGGTCCAACCCCAACCTTGTCATCAAACCTGCTGACAAAGGGGGTGCTGTTGTCGTCTGGCATACTGACCTCTACCTCGCAGAGGCTGAGCGCCAACTCTCAGATTCCTCCTCCTACCTCCCCCTGGAGAATGACCACACCACTGAGCATCAAGCCATTGTCTCCAACACCGTGACTGACCTCATTTCCTCTGGATGCCTCACCCCCTCCCCCCCACAGCTTCCAACCTCATAGTCTCCCAACCCCGGGCAACCCCCCTCTACTTACTCCCCAAAATCCATAAGAAGGACTGTCCCGACAGGCCCATTGTGTCAGCATGCTCCTGCCCCACTGAACTTATTTCTTCCTACCTTGACTCTATCCTTACTCCTCTGGTTCACTCCCTCCCCACCTACATCCGGGATTCCTCTGATGCCTTGCAACACATTGACAGCTTTCAATTCGCAGGTCCTAACCACCTTCTACTCACCATGGATGTGCAATCTCTTTACAACTCCAGCCCACACCAAGACGGCTGGAAAGCTCTTTGCTTCTTTCTTGAAAAGAGATCCGAACAATCTCCAGCCACCACCACTCTCCTCCGCCTGGCTGAACTTGTTCTCTCTTTCAACAGCTTCTCTTTCAACTCATCCCATTTTCTCCAAGTCAAAGGTGTAGCAATGGGTACCCGCATGGGTCCTAGCTATGCCTGCCTTTTCATGGGGTATGTAGAACATTTCTTGTTCCAGGCCTACCCGGGTCTCCTCCCACAACTGCTTTATCGGTACATCGATGACTATTTCAGTGCAGCTTCATGCTCTCGTCCTGACCTGGAAAAATTCATAAACTTCACTTCCAGTTTCCATCTCTCCATCACCTTTACCTGGTCCATCTCCGACACTTGCTTTCCTTTCCTTGACCTTTCTGTCTCCACTTCCGGCAATATTCTATCCACTAATATCCATTACAAGCCCACTGACTCCCACAGCTATCTGGACTACAGCTCTTCTCACCCTATGTCCTGTAAGGACTCTATCCCTTTCAGCTCCTTCACTTCCGCCGCTTTTGTTCCAATGAGGCCACTTTCCAAAGTGGTGCTCTTAATACGTGCTCCTTCATCTCCAACCGTGGCTTCCCACCTACAGTTGTTGACAGGGCTCTCGACAGAGTGCGGCCCATCTCCTGCACCATGATCCTCACCCCCTCCCTCCCCTCCCAGAACAAGGATAGTTCTCACCTTCCAGCCCACCAGCCTTCACATGCAAAGAATAATCCTCTGCCATTTTTGCCAACTCCAACATGACGCCACCACCACTAAACACATCTTCCCTTCCCTCCCCCTGTCTGCATTCCACAGAGATCGTTCCCTCCGGGACAACCTATTCCCCTCCTCCATCGCACCTAACACCTCCTCCATCACACAAACGGCACTTTCCCATTACACCTAACAGGTCTCCCATTTACACAAGACACCTTCCCATGCAATCACAGAAGGTGCAACACCTGTCCCTTTACCTCTTCAATGCTCACCATCCTAGGCCCCAAACACTCATTTCAGATTAAGCCGTGTTTCACTTGCACCTCTTTCAATTTGATCTATTGCATTCGTTGCTCCCAATGTGGTCTCCTCTGTATCAGAGAGACAAAACGCTGGCTGGGTGATCGCTTTGCTGAGCACCTTCGGTTTGTACGCAATCAGGTCCCGGACCTTCCTGTGGCTTGCCACTTCAACACCCAATCCTGCTCCCATGCCCACATGTCTGTCCTTGGCCTGCTGCAATGTTCCAGTGAAGCTCAACGCAAACTGGAGGAACAGCATCTCATCTTCCGACAAGGCACGTTACAGTCTGCTGGTCTCAACATTGAATTCAACAACTTCAGGTGATTATCCCATCTCGACCCCTCTGTTTTAATTCTGCTCCGTAATTTTATTTCATTTATTTTTTTTTCACTGTTCTGTACCTGTTATTTCTTGATTGTCTCTCTTTCTCTTGCCCCCCCCCCCCACTCTCTCATCACCTTTTTCCTCTCCTTTTCCCCCTTTGCTACCCTTCTCCCCTGTTTTCCATCTTGTCTCTGCTTCACCCATCCCCCCCATCCCCCCCATATTTTGTCACATAGCATTGGCTTCAGCCTTGGTCATTCACAGCTCCTAATCTCCCTATAATCTCTCTATGCACTGTCATTATCACCTCTTTATTGCTACCTTTGCTTCTGGAGCCATGACTCACCTTCTCTCAGCCTAGCATAAATACCTCCCTATTTCTCCTTTTTTTAAGCTTTGACAAGGGGTCAGTTAGACTTGAAATGTCAGCTCTTTTCTCTCCTTACAGATGCTGCCAAACCTGCTGAGATTTTCCAGCATTTTGTCGTTTGCTTTCAGATTTCAGCATCCGCAGTAATTTGCTTTTATCCAGTGTTTAACCCACTGCCACCTATCTTTGCTAGTTTTTTTAAGTAGGTGTAAAGCGGATATTCCAAATGTGATGCAGCTGGCCCACTTAGTTTGAAACAAAATAGATATCTGGTCAGCATGGATGGGTTGGACCAAAGAGTCTGTCTCCATGCTGTACATCTCTATGACTCTATTACCAAATGAAGCACAAACAAAAGAAAACAGAACATAGAACAACTTAACCTATCTGATTATCTCAACTTAAAGATGCTGTTCCAAATACTCACAACAATCCCCATAAACACTCCTTAGCACAAAGGTAAAATCAAACACAGGGTCTTACAGGAGAGACAGAGATGGCAGAGGGACTCAGCATTGAACACCCTCTTCCATGTAGCTGTTTCTTGGACCAGCAGCCTTAAACTGACTTCCTGCTTTCAGTGAACAGCCAGACTGCAAAATCAAAACCAAACCAGAGAAAAGCTGGGTTGGGAGAACTGGCCACCCCCCTTTCATTGTACAATTTTTTTTTTAAAACCTGAAAGCCCTTTGTCTGAGGCAGTATCTGTCAGCTGCAAACAAATTGGCCCTAAAACCCTTCAAATCTAGACCTTTCAGAATCGTTTCTTTTATGACCTCTCTGAAAAAAAGGCAAGGACAGCTTAACCTTGTTCAAGGAGCAGTATTGTCACAATATCTTTTGCTCAAGTCTTCTAGTATGTTGCACTAGCCCATATTGAAAGGTAGTGGATGTACCATTGATTTCCAGTAAGGAATACTTCTTCATTGGCATGTCAAACACTTTGAAACATTCTGCATGTATTTTATAAACTTCATGACTTACAAATTGGTTCACCTTAATCAGTGCAGTGGAGCACAAGTACATGGCATAGGAACAGAAAAAGACCATGTTGCCTATCGTCCTGAGTTAATACAATCATGACTGATCTTGGGCTTCAGTGCCACCATTCTGCCTCCTCCTTATTTCCTTTGATTCCTTGACAGGCCAAACATTTGATATGTGTTATACCCATAAATGACATACTCATGATGCCAGCCCATCATATTATGGCATGATTAAATCCCAAAAGCTTTTAGTCTCCATCTCCATCTCTTGAAATAACTGACATCCTGTCACCAAGTCACCCTTTATTTACATGTGCGCAGTATATGGGTTCTGGCCAGCCAGCTGCAGGACTGTCTCGAGAATGAGGAGACCTTCTCAATCTCCCCTTTGTGTGTATCAGCTAGGGCTCCCTGATTGGCTCAGGTTAACAAACCCAATCAAGGATCTCATAGTCAATGAGATCCATCTGGTGTTGGCTCCAATCACTACATTCCCACCCCATCACTTCCCAGGATGTGGGCCTTTTTCTTGCAGCTTCTCCTGGGGCTTTTTCACCCCAGGTCCAGTTCCTTTAACTCTGAGTCAGACAAGGGCAGATATCTTGTGCCTGGTGCATTTCAGGAGAGTCTCGTCCTCTTCTTCAGGTGGTAATGCTATTGAGGTTGCATCCATCTTGGACCCTGAGGTTTCTTCAATGCTAGATACACGGGGAGAACCAATGGTTTCTGACAGCGTTTCAGTCTGTTCTGAGAGGTATGTTTTGCTCCTGCCTCAGTTTGCTAGGTAGCAACTTTCAAGTGATCCACATGTTTATGCAGAACCGCCTCATTACCTGAACTTTATATGTCATGGGAACTGACCTCACAATGACCTCGCCTCGTACCCTTTTTCGTGGTTCTGACACCAAATTTCGTCTCCTGAAGTGAACTGTCTCTCTTGCTTAGAGGAGGCATGTGGCCGGCATTGGCATTCCATTATCCGTGGCCATAACATCTAGAAATCGAGTATCATGAACTGTACTCGCAGCTTTACAGACATCATCCCTGAGTTTGATTAGATTAGATTAGATTAGATTACTTACAGTGTGGAAACAGGCCCTTCGGTCCAACAAGTCCACACCGACCCGCCGAAGCGCAACCCACCCATCCCCCTACATTTACCCCTTCTTACCTAACACTACAGGCAATTTAGCATGGCCAATTCACCTGATCTGCACATCTTTGGACTGTGGGAGGAAACCGGAGCACCCGGAGGAAACCCACGCAGACACGGGGAGAATGTGCAAACTCCACACAGTCAGTTGCCTGAGTCAGAAATTGAACTCGGGTCTCTGGCGCTGTGAGGCAGCAGTGCTAACCACTGTGCCACCGTGCCGCCCCCACTGTGCCACCGTGTCGCCCCCACTGTGCCACCGTGTCGCCCCCACTGTGCCACCGTGCCGCCCAATGAACTCTGAATGAACTCTGTGCATGTCCAACCACTTCTAATGGTCATCCACTATGACAGGAACATTAAGCCCAGGAACACGCTGGAACATCCCCCATCACGAAGGACTCAAAGCCCTCCACTTCTTCCTTTCCCGCCACACCAACCAGTACCCTTCCACTGACACCCTCCTTCGACTGACTGAACTGGTCCTCACCCTGAATAACTTCTCTTTCCAATCCTCCCACTTCCTCCAAACTAAAGGAGTTGCCATGGGCACCCGCATGGGCCCCAGCTATGCCTGTCTCTTTGTAGGATATGTGGAACAGTCCATCTTCCGCAACTACACTGGCACCATCCCCCACCTTTTCCTCCGCTACATCGATGACTGTATCGGCGCTGCCTCGTGCTCCCACGAGGAGGTTGAACAGTTCATCAACTTTACTAACACTTTCCATCCCGACCTCAAATTCACCTGGACTGTCTCAGACTCCTCCCTCCCCTTCCTAGACCTTTTCATTTCTATCTCGGGCGACCGACTCAACACAGACATCTACTATAAACTGACTGACTCCCACAGCTACCTGGACTACACCTCCTCCCACCCTGCCCCCAGTAAAAACTCCATCCCATATTCCCAATTCCTTCGTCTCTGCCGCATCTGCTCCCAGGAGGACCAGTTCCAATACCGTACAGCCCAGATGGCCTCCTTCTTCAAGGACCGCAGATTCCCCCCAGATGTGATCGACGATGCCCTCCACCGCATCTCTCTACTTCCCGCTCCTCCGCCCTTGAGCCCCGCTCCTCCAACCACCGCCAAGACAGAACCCCACTGGTTCTCACCTACCACCCCACCAACCTCCGTATACAGCGTATCATCCGCCGTCATTTCCACCAACTCCAAACGGACCACACCACCAGGGATATATTTCCCTCCCTTCCCCTATCAGCGTTCCGCAAAGACTACTCCCTTCGTGACTCCCTCGTCAGGTCCACACCCCCCACCAACCCAACCTCCACTCCCGGCACCTTCCCCTGCAACCGCAGGAAATGCAAAATTTGCGCCCACACCTCCTCCCTTACTTCTCTCCAAGGCCCCAAGGGATCCTTCCATATTCGCCACAAATTCACCTCCACACACATCATCTATTGCATCCGCTGCACCCGATGTGGCCTCCTCTATATTGGGGAGACAGGCCGCCTACTTGCAGAACGCTGCAGGGAACACCTCTGGGACGCCCGAACCAACCAACCCAACCACCCCGTGGCTCAACACTTTAACTCTCCCTCCCACTCCACCGAAGACATGCAGGTCCTTGGACTCCTCCATCGCCAGAACATAACAACACGACGGTTGGAGGAAGAGTGCCTCATCTTCCGCCTGGGAACCCTCCAGCCACAAGGGATGAACTCGGATTTCTCCAGTTTCCTCAATTCCCCTCCCCTCACCTTGTCTCAGTCAATTTCCTTGAACTCAGCACCGCCCTCCTAACCTGCAATCCTCTTCCTGACCTCTCCGCCCCCACCCCACTCCGGCCTATCACCTTCACCTTGACCTCCTTCCACCTATCACATCTCCATCGCCCCTCCCCCAAGTCCCTCCTCCCTACCTTTTATCTTAGCCTGCTGGACACACTTTTCTCAATCCTGATGAAGAGCCTATGCCCGAAACATAGAATTTCCTGTTCCTTGGATGCTGCCTGACCTGCTGTGCTTTAACCAGCAACACATTTTCAGCACACACTGGAATAGTTGACATATAATCAAGCCCAGGATTTATCCTGCCATTTCCACGAATGTGGGGGCACTGCTGATGGTAACATTTGTTCTTATTGACACTCTGGACACTGCCTCACCACCACCACCACCACACAGCTGTGTCAGCATCCAATCACGGCTACTAGGCGTAACATCCAGCCAACATCTTCATTTTGGTTACCCTGGATGACCCTGGTGGAGTTCAGCCAGTATCTAGCTGTGATATTTACTCAGGACAATCTCTCTTGCTTCCCGTAGGAATATGCCATCTACTACAGTGATCTGGTCTCGCCAGTTCCAGAAGGGTTTCAATTCCTGGTTGTGTCAGCCTTTTTGTTTCCTCCATCACCTTCAGCCACTTTAGTTTTGCCAGCACGGGTTATTTTTGTGCCCTCAGTTGAATATTGCCAGTGATGACTGAAAGAGTGTCCAGAAAATTTAAAATCAGGACGCACTCTTCCAGGGGAGGCATCACTGGTGGTGTATCTGCCAGTAGGAGGCAGCTGTAGGCATCTGCATTTGCCACTTGGCCTCCAGCACAGTACTCCAACTTTTAATTTTACGCACTGAGAAAATGGACCCACTGCTGAATTCGACCAGAAGCTATGGGCAGCATTGCCTTGTCTTCTTTAAGTAGCCTAGCAGGAATTTGTGATCCATTACTATGACAAATTTACATCCATAAAGATAATTAGTGAACTTTCTCTCACCAAAGATGATCGCTAAACCTTCCTTCACTATCTCAAACCTGTTAGACAAGTTCAAGGGCTGAGGCTCTTTCAGCACTGCATCCTGGGTCCCTCTTCCTGCCTCGCTTATAGCCACGCCCTTCTGTCCCTGACTACTGTCCGAATTCATGATGCTTAATCCTTGAGTTTCCCATACGAATTTCATGTAAATGTTGAATCAAGCATTAGAGGATGCACACCATTATTAATTTATTTTTGCTTTTTCTCTGTGTTCTATGTTCAAGACTTGCCTGATTTATTTTCATAGAAAGGTAAATAAACTGATGCATTAAAAAAAAGAGTATATCTTGATAAGATTGAGACGTATATTTATGGAAATGCCTTTGCGTGGACTGAACTGACACTTTCCAATGTCTATAGGGGATTATCCATCACCTCTTGATAAGGTTTCATTTGTTGGCATAGTGACACCATTTTAAAAAATCCTACTGCTTATCTATCTAAAATGACACATGGAAGAAGAGGCCTGCTGGGACACCAGCAATTCTTTTCTATGTGGTAAGTGCCATACTTGTTACTGCTTCAGTACTTTTATCAAAACCTTTCAAAGTGAAATTACCAGATAAAAATTAATCATCTACTTTGATCTACTGTTTATTGAAAAAGAAACTGTTTCCCTGGCTAATTCACTTGTGCTCCTTATGCTTTCATATCATTAGTCGTTTTCCAATGATCATACTTTTGTTTTGGAACCTAAACACTCTTTAACTATTCTTTTCACATTATTAAAATTAAAGCAGATCAGGATATCACAATGTAATATAACCAATCAGCCCATCAGTCCTGTTTCATCATTCAGGTCTGATATGAGCACTCAATCTGACCACTTCTCATTGGTTTTCAAATCCATATGTCTCTGTGCCATGTTATTTCAGAAATCGAGCCAGTTCCTTGCTAAATAATGCAACTAAACTGCACTGGGTGGCAGTGAATTCTGCAAGCTGATGGTTTTAAGATGTCGCAGGATGAAGTTGATCTTTGATCTAGTTTCCTTAGATTTTTTTTGCTCTTAGAAAGCTTAAGCCTAGAATACTGGCTTTGTTCAAAATCAGTAATTTTCTCTGACATTGTACTTCTAATTTTTCTGTTTCTCAGTTGCAAAAAAAAATAGCATGAGTCAAACAGTTATACTTTGTTTACGTGAACCCGGAGTTACATGTATTCCTGAGGCTGGATGTCATTTTGCTTGGTTAAGTGTCAATTTCAGAGAGTTTTATGGCAGGTTTCCCTCTGAGGCCAAGCAAGATGTTTTGTGGTATCTTACCAAACCCACTTCATAAAGTACCCTACCCATGCACCTATGGCACCCTCTTATCTGATTCTAACCTCATTTCTACAAGTTGCTGTGTTTGTAACAAACCTCCACTGCTGGAATATCCCAGAATGGATCAGCATCCCCGGTGCCAGCATCAGCTTTGAAAGGGCCATTGTGCACCCAGACACGCACAGTTCATCCAGAGCTACACTGTTACTGATATGTTCCCCTGACACGGCAGGCAGGGGAATATCGATGTCCTGCTTTGCAGGCAGATACCTAGAGGTTGTGCTGAACAGGGTGGTGTAAAGCCAGGATATCTGTTTCCCTCAGGATCAACAGAGGAAGCCACAACAATAGTTTGTGCCAGTCTGATCAGAAGTTGCCATCCGAGTCAGTACAGCCCCAGCCTTCTGGAGGAATACACAGCAATAATAATAAGAAGATCAATGAACGTCTCCACACTGCAAATGGCCACTCGGGCCTTCTAGCCTGCTCCCCCATTCACTAAGATCATGACGGATCTGATTTTAATCTGAACTCTACATCACTGCTTATCAATGGTAATTGTTCCTTTGCTTCATTATCAAGAATCTATCTTCTTTTGCCTAGACAATCTTTCAAGATTTTGCATCCACTGCCTTTTGAGGATAGGAATTCCAAAGACTCGTATCACTCAGAGAGAATTTCATTCCCCATCGCTGTCTTGAATGAACACCTCCTCATCTTTAAACTCTGTCCCCTAGTTCTAGAGTGTTCCACAAGAGGAAACTTAGTTTCGACATCCACCCGATCAAGTTGCCCCAGCATCTTATATCTCTCAATTAAGTCAACACTGAATATTCTAATCTCCAGAGGATATAGGCCTGCTCTGTCTAGTCTTTCCTCACAAGACAATCTGCTCTTTCAGGGTATTATCCTATTAAGTGTTATCTGAACTTTTCAGACTGGAAGCCTGTGACCAGCAGTGTGCCCCAAGGATCAGTGCTGGGTCCACTGCTTTTTGTCATTTATATAAATGACTTGGAAGTGTATATAGAAGATATGATTAGTAAGTTTGCAGATGACATTAAAATTGGAGGTGTAATAGACAATGAAGAAGGTCACCTCAGAGTACAACAAGACCTTAATCAGATGGGCCGATGGGCTGAGGAGTGGCAGTTGAGGTTTAATCTAGATAAACATGAGGTGTTGCATTTTGGTACGGCAAACCAGGGTAGGACATGTTGCTGAGTGAAAATTCTTGGTGTGCAGGTTCATAGTTCCTTGGCAGTGTAGTCACAGCGTAGTGAAGAAGGCATTTGGTACACTTGCCTTTATTGTTCAGTGCATTGAGTATAAGAGTTGGGAGTTCATGCTGCTGTTTTACCGAACATTGGTAAAGTCACTTTTGGAATACTGCATTCAGTTCTGGTCCCCCTGCTATCGAAAAAATTTTGTTAAACTTGAGAGAGTTCAGAAAAGATTTACAAGGACGTTGCCAGGGCTGAAAGGTGTGAGCTATAGGGAGAAGCTGAATAGGCTGGGGCTGTTTTCTCTGGAGTGTCAGAGACTGAGGGGTGACATTATAGAGGTTTATAAAATCATGAGGGACATGGGCAGAGTAAATAGGCGAGAGATTTTTCCTGCGGTGGGTGATAGGTTTAAGGTGAGAGGGGAAAGTTGTAAAGGGGATCTAAAAGATCTAAAAGTGTTTCACACAGAGGCCAGTGTGTGTATGCAATGAGCTGCCAGAGGAAGTGGTGGAGGCTGGTACAGTTACAACATTTAAAAGGTATCTAGATTGGTATATAAATATAAGGATTTAGGGGGACATGGGCCAAATGCTGGCAAGTGGACTAGTTTAATTTAAATTATTTGGTCTGCATGGAAAAAGTGGATTGAGGAGTCTGTTTCCATACTCTATGTCTCTATGGCTCTGTGACTTTAACTGCTTTCAACATGTTAATCACCTTCCATAATTAGGGTGAATACTACTGTACACAACACACCAGATATGGTTTCACCAATGCCTGTATAACTGAAGCACAATCTACCACTGCAGTAAAACATAGCATTCTATTAGCTTTCCTGATTATCGAGAAGATTTGTAGCTCAGGTTGAGGTTTTGGATATAGGTTTGCTTGCTGAGTTTGAAGGTTCATTTCCAGATGTTTCATCACCCTGCTAGGTAACATCTTCAGTGGGCCTCAGGTGAAGCACTGCTGAAACATCTAGAAATGAATCTTTCCTGATTATTTTGGTGCCTGCATCCTAACTTTGGATTCATGAATTCAGATCCCCAGATCTCACGGTACCTCAGAGCTCTGTAACCTGTCATTATTTAAATGATATGCTTCTGTTTTATTCTTTCTAACAAAATGGGCAACTTCATATTTTCCCATATTCTACTCTATTTGCCAGATCTTTGCTCCTTCACTTAACCTATCTATAGATCCCTTTACAGGTTACTTATGTCCTCTTCACGGCTCACTTTTCCAACTTTCTTTGCGACATCAGCAAAATTGGCTGCCATGCCTTCAGTTTCTTCACCCATATAAATGATAAAGAATTGAGTCTCAGCACTAGTCCCTGTGGCACACCACATATGATGTTGTGTCAGGCTGAAAAATATTTATTTATTCCTACTCTCTGCTTTCTGTTAGCCATCCAATATTCTATTCACACCAATATGTTATTAACGCCATTAGCTTTAATTTTTCCGCTATGGTCTTCTGATGCTTTAGACATTCAGCAGATTGCCTTGTGGGACAATACAGAATGAGATGCCATAGTTGTAGGATAAGGGGTGACAGACTTAAAACACAACTGAGGAGGGATTTCTTTATCTAACAGGGTCATGAATCTGTTGAATTCATTACCTCAGAGTGTGGTGGATATCAGGACACTGGATAAATTTATAGAGAAGATAGATAGATTTTGAATGATTAATGTGTTAAAGGATTACAGGGAATGGACAGGAACATGAAGTTGTGCTGAGATGAGATCAGCCATGAACAATTACGTAAGAATCCTACTCATTGACTACAGTTCACCCTTCAACACTATTATCCCCTCGAGACTGATTACTAAACTTACTGATCTCGGACTAAGCCCCACTCTCTGCAACTGGATCCTCAGTTTCCTTAGCCATATACAAGACTAATGTCATTTACAAGTTTGCCGATGACACCACCATATTCAGTCGAATCTCAGATGGAGATGAAACAGACTACAGACGGGAGGTGGAAGACATGGAGAAATGGTGCACTGAGAACAACCCAGCTCTCAAAGCCGGCAAAACCAAGGAACTTATCATTGACTTTCTGCAGGATGTTACTCATGTCCCCTACACATCTTAGAACCCAGCACAGAGATGGAATGAGTAGAGAGTGTCAAACTCCTGGGAGTGGTCATCCACAACAAGCTTTTTTGGATTCTTCATGCGGACGCACTGGTTACAAAGGCCTAACAACGTCTCTTCTTCCTCAAGCAGCTGAGGAAATTTGGCATGATGGCGAATAACCTTGCCAATTTTTACAGGTGCACCATTGAGAGCATTCTGTCTGGATGTATCACCACCTGCTATGGCAACTGTACCATTCAAGATTGGAGATGGTTACAGAGAGTGGTGAACTTAGCCCAGACAATCACAACCTCTCATCTATAGAATCCATCTACCAGGTCTGCTGTCAAGGAAAGGTCGCCAGCATTCTAAAGATCCATCCCACCTTGGCAATATTTTACTACAACCTCTACAATCAGGAAGAAGGTACAGGAGCCTGAACACAGGCACCAACTAGTTTCGTAACAGTTTCTATCCTACTGTTATTAGAATACTGAATGGACTCACAAACTCTTCACATTCACCTTTACCTGTGTTTTTATTCTTGCCGCTATTTACTCTAATATTTACTTATCTATGCTACTTAACTCTGTGATCTGCCTGTATTGTTTGCAAGACAAATCTTTTCACTGTGCCTCAGTACACGTGAAAATAAATTCAATTCAATACAATTCAATTCATATTAAAAATCAGAATGGGGGTTCCAAGATGGCGGCAATCTAGGAGGATTGCATTGCAGAGCTCCGCGCCACAGCACAAACAGGATGAACTTTTAACCAGCCCAACCCGGACCACCATAATATCCTGGGACTCTGGGAAAGTCGTGGAGTCCCAGTAAAGTGTAGAAAATCAACTTACCTGGGCTTTGGCTGTCCAGAGATGCCGAAGAAGGGAGGACAAATGTCCTTGGCCAGGCCCATGGCCCAGCCCACAGGAGCCTCGGACTCGATTTCTTACCAGGCCCTGGTGAACGAGCTTGCGCAATTCCTCAGGATGATGGGTCATCAAATAGAGGAGAAACTAGCCCCAATCTCAACATGCTGCAGAAGCATGAACAGCAGCTGGAAGACCTGGAAAAGAGGATGGATGAGGTTGGACACAGGGTGACAGTGGGGAAGCTGATACCAGCTCCTCCAAGGATAGGATCCAAGCCCTCTAGCCACAGGTCCGTAATTTACATGACCAAGTTGGTGACCTCAAGAACAGGGGCAGGAGAAAAAATATTCAGATCATTGGTCTGCCAGAGGGTAAGGAAGGTGGGCCGCTGGTGGAATTTATTGAGGACTGGTTGCCAAAATTCCTTAATGTGGAGGCTGGAATGAGAGGCTTGAAGATCGAGATGGCTCACCAGGTCACGATGTGGAGATCAGGTCTGGGTCAACGTCCTCATCCTCCCTTGATGCGGTTTTATTGTTATAGACATAAGGAGAGAATCATAGAAGCTTCCAGAATCCAGGGCTAGGATCCAAAGGCCATAATTTATGAGGGTTCTAAGATCACGTTCTTCCCGGACTTCTCAGCAGCGGTGATCCAGAAAAGAAAATCCTGTGACAGTATCAAGAGAAGACTGAGGGAGTTTGGGATCCAGTACTCCCTGAGGTATCTGGCAGTGCTTCGGATTACCTTAGGTGGATCTGTACAACTCTTTGACACATCCGAGAAGGCAGTAGACTTTGTGGACAAATTTACTTAATCTGGAGAATTTAGTATGTAGAAATAGTAGTGTTGTTTGGGAATGTCTTTTCTTTTTCTTTAAAAAACAGAGGAAGTCCATTTGGGGCTTCCTTTTCCTTTTTTTAATTGATAATAATCTGGTTTAAACTATGATTGGTGGCAGTTGAGATGTGTATTTTCAATTTTTAAGTTAAGTTATACAAAAGGATGGGTGGGGTATTTACCCTTATTTTTGTCAAAATTTCTTTATTCACGTTGCTATTCCATGGTGTATTTTCTTCCTTTCCTGCTTGTGTTTGCGGTGTGCTTCTAACTAGGAGGAGGGAAAATGGTTGGGATCGCTAGATGCCTACTTATGGGCAGTTTATAGCCAGTTCAGGTATTTAAAAGCCCAGTCTGCAGTCTTGGCAGCGGGATAGGAAATTAGGTTTTGGGATAGGTAGTTGCCCCCTTTGGATAGGGGGTGGGCTCCCCCATTCAGCACTGTTGGCGCTTTATATATTGGTTTGCTTTTTGGTTCTGGTTATATATAGTCTTTGATAGCATTGTAAGTTTGTTAACTGTAGTGGTTTTAGTTTAAGTAGTTTTTATGTTTGATGGACCTTGCAACAACAAGGCTTGGTGATTTGTGATTCAAGTTCCACCTCTCTAGAATTTAAATGTTACTGCAAAGATAATAGATAATGATTTGATTAAATGGTGTACCTGGAATATCAAGGGGAGTCACTCACCAACTAAGAGGAGGAAGATACTTTTGAGTCCTAGAAAGGAGGAGGTGGATATTGCTTTGTTACAGGCAATGCACTTGGATGATAGGGAGCATTTGAAACTACAGCAGAATGGCTTTAATCGCATTTAGTTTTTATCTTTTAATACTAGAAGTAGGGGATTGGCTATATTGGTTAGGAGGAATCTCTCATTTAAGTTACTAGAGTGTGTTAAAGACACACAAGGGAGGTTTTTAATTCTAAAAGTTCTAATAAATGGGGAAGAATATGATGTTTTAAATGTTTATTGGCCCCTGGCCCATCCCCTCAAATTTCTCTTAGATGCCTTCTCTAAACTGATCAGTCTCGAGTCCCGACAGACTATCATAGGGGGAGATTTTAACTGTCTCATGGATCCCAGAGCAGACAGGCTGCCCAAAGGCCCCCCCTCTGTGCAAACTAAACAGTTAGTGGATGTGTGTGTGGAGTTAGGGTTGGTGGATGTCTGGAGGCATCTCCACCCAACAGGCAGTGATTTTTTTTTTCCCAATCCACACAGATGTCACACCAGGGTTGATTTTTTTTCTGACTCCCATGGCGACCCTAGACCTGATGGCATCTTGTAATCATTGGTAATATTACCATCTCTGATTATGCTCCAGTTTATCTGTTGAGTAAGATTAAGGGTGCTGCAGTGGGTCAGTAACACTGGTGAATGCATCCCTTTATCCTCAAGTTTAATAAGTTTGTGGAGTACTTCTCTCGGGAATTTCAGGCATTCCTAGACATTAACTCAAGCTCGGTTAATAGCCCATCCATCCTTTTGAAACTGCCAAAGCCTTTTACAGGGGGTTAGTTACTTCCTACTCTGCCAGTAGGTAGCAGCAGAATGGCGAGCAGCAATGTCTCCTCGACGCACGGTGTGAGACAGCTGAAAAGGCTTACAATGACAAGCCCTCGTTGATCAGGCTGCAGAGGATTGCAGCGCTGAGGTCTGCATTGAATTCAGTGCTCATGCAGACAGCAAAGAAGGAGCTTAATTTTGCAAAGCAAAAGTTATATGAGCATGGTGACAGACCAGGCAAATACTTAGCATATCTCACCAGGAAAAGGAGCACCCCTCAAGCCATTACAGTGATTAGGGAAGGGTCTGAGAACCTAACATATGACTCCATAAAACATTAATGTGGCATTCCAGAGATTTTACTCTAAGTTATACCAATCTGAGGGTTGTGAGGAGGGGTGGGCCAAAATGGAGTCCTTTCTCAAGGATCTGGAGTTCCCAGGCGTGACCCCCAAACTAGAGTCTTTTCTCAATGTCTCCTTATCAGCGCAAGAGGTGCAGGCTATGAAGCAGTTTCAGAGTGGAAAACCCCTGTCCTGATAGACTTCCCAGCGAAATCTATAACGAATTTGTAAACATATTGTCAGGCCCGATACTCAACATGTTCAATGACTCATATAGTCATGATTGTCATGATTATCTCCTGCCATCTCTGAGAGAGGCCAATATTTTACTTATTCTCAAAAAAGGGAAGGTCCCAGAGGACTGTGCTTCATACAGGCCCATTTCACTCTTAAACGTGGGCTTAAAATGCACCCTAAGACTCTTGTGCTAAGACTGGAGACTGTGTTACCTTCTATTGTTAGAGAGGACCAGACAGGCTTCATAAAGGGTTGCAGGTCCTCCAATAATATTAGGAGGCTGCTTAATGTAATTTAAGAAGGTCAACAACAGTCAATACAGGGATTGATGATTCCCCTAGATGCAGAGAAGGCATTTGACTGAGTAGAGTGGCTCTATCCTTTTTTATACTCTGGAGCTGTTTGGCTTGGGCGAAGTCTTTACAAGATGGTTAAAGGTTGTCTACAGTGATCTTCTTGCTGTGGTCATCACCAATGGAGTGCAATCAAGCAATTTTAACATTTTTAAGGGTTACCAGCAGGGCTGCGCCCTTTTGCCATTGCTTTGTACATTGCTGATTGAACCATTGGTGGAAGCCATTTGTAGAGATCCTAATATATCGGCTCCAGAAGTGGGGTCAAAACTACATAAAATTTTGTTGTACGCGGACAACGTACTTTTTTTGGCAAATCCAGCAGTTTTGGTGCTTCGTCTGATACAGTGCATCAGTGTGTTTGGCACCTTTTCGAGATATAAGATTAATCTTGCAAAATCAGAGGCTATGCCTATGGGTGGTCTTACGAAGGTGCTGTGTCTTGAGGACGAATATCGATTCCCATTTAAGTGGCTACAGAGGGGTTTTGTGTATTTAGGCAGATTCATTACTCCAGTTCTGGATTGGGTGTTCAAAGTTAATTTTGTAAAATTATTTGACAAAATAAAACAAGACCTCCAAAGATGGGAGTTGCTTCTGGTCTCATGGTTGGATTGGATAGTGCTAATTAAGATGAGTATTCTCCCCTCTTTGTTTTACCCTATATGGATGCTCCCCTAGATTTTCAATAAATAAACATTCAAGAGACTAAATGGCTGGTTCAGCTCTTTCATTTGGTATCGTAAGTGGCCCCTTATTAAATTAACCAAACTGCAAGTGCTTTACAGATTGGGGGGAGTGGATCTCCCGGATATTAAAAACTATCAACGAAGCTTGCTTTTATCTTACGTGAGTGATTGGGCTTGTGGGGACCCTCTTTCAATATGGTTAAACAGTGAAACCTCTCAAGCAGAGTGCCCCCTTACGAACTTGCTGTTTTTGGACAAAATGAGGACAGTTAAGGAATATTGCCATAACCCAACAGTTATCAATATTGTTAAAGCATGGAGGGCAATTTGGCAGAGGGAAAGTAGTATTGGCAGAACATCTTCTCTTCCACCTATAGTGAGTATGCCGGATTTTTGACTGGGGATGATAGATTTAGGATTCAAACATTGGGCAGCTAAGGATCTGTCCTGCATGGGCAATCTATTTGAGGGAGTCACAATGATGTCCTTTGATCAGTTAGCATGGAAATATGAGCTATCTAGCAGGGACCTCTTCCAGTTTTTTTCAAATTAGGGATTTTATTCCAAACAAAACGACACGTTTGACTGATCTCTACAAATCTGACATAGAGAAGAGGGTGCTCAGTGCTAAGTGTACACTTCCTTCCAGCACTTTATCTCATCAATTGGGGGGTGCCCCTTCAGATGAGTTCAATCGACTCTGCAGGGTGTGGGAGAGACAGCTAGACATTGAGGTCTCCTCAGAGGCATGGGAAGATACTTGGGAAAAAAGCAAGAAATATATCAATTTGCAATAGAACCCATGCTTTACAGTCGAAGATTCCCCACAAGGTCCAATTGGCTCCGGCTCATTTGTCAAAATTTAAACCAGAGGTGTCTTCAACATGTCCCAAGTGTAAGGTTAGTACGGGAACTCTTACCCATTGTCTTTGGTCCTGTGGTAGGCTTCAGACATACTGGAGCGCTGTGACGGGTGGAATGGAGAGGGTTTGGGTGTAATGGTGGAGAAGGACCTGATCTCTCTTCTTCTTGTCCTGCCCAGTGTGTTCCCTGTAGACGCATACAAGAAAAAACTTTTCAACATCCTCAATTTCTGCGCAACAAAGAATATCTTGTTTAGTTGGGTATCTGAAAATCCCCCGAGCCTGTCGGGTTGGTGGAAGATTGTTATGGAGCATGAATGATACACCTCAAAACTGAGAACTTCTGTAAGACATGGCAACCCTTTTTGGAATACCTGGACACAGATTTATCTCACACACTAATAAGGGCTTTTATATAGTCGTAATGATTGTGCTGTACAAGTCCAGTATCTGTGGAGGGGGAACTGCGAACATATGAGTGTTTTGTTTGGCTGATCTGAGTTATTACTATTTATTAGTTTGCTGTTGGTTATTATTTATTTAGTTAAGTCATTAGTTGGATTTTTTAATACATACTTTTCTATATATATTTATATATTTGTATATGAGGGTGGGTTGGGTTTTAAAAAGTTTTTTTTGGTGTGCTCTCTTTGTATTGTTTTAAATTGTACTGTTTTGTATTTGTTGTAATATCAAAAAAATCTATTTTTCAAGAAAAGAATGTTTTTTAAAAATCAAAGCAGGCTCAAAAGGATAAATTGATTTCTCCTGCTCCTAGTTTTTATCTTCCTATGTTTTTATGTTCTAAATGCAATGCATCCACTCATTCCTCTTTATCTACAACACAAGTTACTTCACCCAAGAACTCTAATAAATTAGTAAACCGTGATTCTCCTTGGACAAACTATGTTGGCTCTGATTACCTTAAAATTACCAGGTGCCCTGTTATAATGTCTTTAATATTAGCTCCTTACATTTCCCCATGACAGATGTCAAACTAACTGCCCTGTTGCTTCATGTTTTCTGCCTCCCTCTGTTATTGGATATGGGAGTTGCATTAGTATTTACAGATCTAACTGGCGCTGTCTCAATCTAATGAGTTTTGCTAAATTAAAACCAGCGTATCAACGACCTCACTAGCTACTTCTTTAAAGATTCTGTGTTGAAATCCATTAAGACGTGTCAACATTCAGTTTTAACAATTTATCAGTAGTACTTCCCTGCAAATTGTAATTTTCTTCCCTCTGTTTGAATTTCTGATTTACAACATTTCTAGGACGTTACTTGTATCCTTTCTAGTGGAGACCAAAGTAAAATATCTTTTTTAATCAACTGCCATATCTTTACCCACCATTTGTAATTCCACAGTCTCATTTTCTACATAGTCAACACTTAACTTGTTAACTCTTTTTTTTAATACCTGAAGAAAAGCTTCCTGTCTGTTTTAGTATTTCTTGTCAAGCTTACTCTAGTGCTCTAGTTTTTCTTTCCTTATTAATGTTTAAGTATTTTTTGTCATCTTTGAATTTTTAATTTAATCTCGGATAGCAGGCTCACCCCTTAGAGGTTTCCTTCCTTACTTTGATGCTCTCGTTGCTGCCTATTCAGTCACTTGGAACATCTCCCCACCCGCTCCAAAATTAGCAATTGTGCCCTGCATTTTTATTTATTTTAATAACTGTGGCCCTTGCATTCCAGGAGGAAAACAGTCTATAAGAGTGTAGGAAGAGTCAAGATGGATGGTGGACTGCTAGCCATTTAGATTCTCGTCCCTTATCAGGAGGAGATCCTGACTTTGCCCTCCCAACTGGTATTGGAGACTGTCTTAACTTACTGTGCTAGGGTCCCTGACCAAAGGCTATCCGATTTGACTTGACAGAGAATTTCTGACATCTATGAGAAGCTTACTGCCTTAGTTTCTGCACTAAGTGGCATGTCAAAACAGCAGTACTCTGAGCATGGTATCTTTGGCAGAGGGGCATGGTGTAAAAATGGCAGGGCAATACAAGGCAGGGATGTCGTGATCATTCAGGTAAGGTCAAGTGCAGAGAGAAAGTAAACAGCCTGGAGATGCAGTTCTGGTCCAGTCCATGAGCTTTGTGCATATCCTTGAATGCAACATTTTTGCTGCAGCATTACTGTAATGGATCTGTTGTTGCCTCAAGAGAAACACTGCTGTGCAGAAACATACTGTAAGAGGAGCTAAAGATGTGCCTGATGGATTCTTAGAAGCTGGGACATGGCAGATGCCAGCGTTTGTGGATGTGACATGCATGTGGCCATAGAGCAAGTCTCCTGATGTTGGTGCCTAGTGTGTAACATGGAGCTCCTTTAGAGCAAGTGGTGAGCTGGATTGGACTTGCCTTCACGAATTCTCGGCACCTACTTGGCATGTAGCAAGTGGTACAGTAGGAAGCTGCATATTGTGGACATGAGGTCTACAGTTAGTAAAGTACTTAACAAGCAACATTCCCCCATAATAGGCAATTCACCACTGCCAGGTGAACGTATTTAAAAGATGCATTAAGTTACTCAAAACCTTGACATAGGCGTCACTGGACATCTTGTGCAATTCTGCCATTTTTTTTTGTATTTTTTATGTCTATGTTATTGTATTTTTGCAACTGCTAATAGATGAGTGATAAAACACGTCCCGCCTTTCTGTAAACAATAAGCTTTCCTTATTTATCTTCCATCTCTGTGGAAAAGTATCATTTCCTGCAAAAATCTATTCTGCACAAACAAAATCATCGAAGTTCTTTGCTCAGTGAAGAAATAGGATTTTATATAATGCAGCCTGGTCTAGAAGTCACTGCTTGAAAGGATTGGAGAAGCAGATTCAGAGGTAACTTGTGAAAGATGTACATGTACAAGAAAGTACTGCAGGGCTTGGGGAAGAGCAGAGGAGTGTGATTAATTGGACAGCCTTTCAAAGAGCTGGTACCATCATGCTGAGAAGAATGGCCTTTATTTTTCTCTTTGATTCTATTGCTCTTTGATTCCTGCTCTGCCTCTTTCCTGAATGGCTAAAAATAACCTTCTGCCAGATCTGAATCGAAAAGTTTCTACATTCAGGAAAGTTATAGTGTGCCATTGAATGCAATTTTTGAGAAGATTTGTAGCTTAGGCTGAGGTTCTGGTTGTAAGTTTGTTCGCTGAGCTGGAAGGTTTGCTTTCAGATGTTTCATCACCATACTAGGTAACATCATTAGTGAGCCTCTGGTCAAGCACTGGTGTTATGTCCCACTTTCTATTTATGTGTCTTGGTTTCTTAAGGTGGGTGATATCATTTCTGGTTCTTTTCCTCAGAGGTTGGTAAATGAGGTCCAAATCAATGTGTTTATTCATGGAGTTCCAGTTAGAATGCCAGGCCTCTAGGAATTCCCCTGCTTGTCTCTGTTTAGCTTGTGCTGCAATGTATGTATTGTCCTAGTTGAAGTCATGTAAAGATATTAGTGATAGTGGGTCATGTCTTTTGGTGGCTAGTTAGCGTTCATGAGTCCTGGTGGCTAGTTTTCTGCCTGTCTGTCTGATGTAGTGTTTGTTACAGACCTTGCATGGCATTTGGTAAATGGCATTCATTTTGCTGGTTGCTTGTATAGGGTCCTTTAGGTTTGTTAGCCACTGTTGAAGTGCATTGGTAGGTTTGTGGGCTACCATGACGCCAAGGGGTCAGGGTAGTCTGAAGTGCCGTTGGAGAATACCTTGTCTTTGTGCAAATCCAAAAGTAGCCCCAAACTATCTTTCCACCACAGCTGACAATTAATGAAGGAGAACAAAAAGATAGAACAAAGCCAATGGCAGAAATTTAACAATAAATACATTTGAAAATGAAAAATGAACCATTTAGGCACGATATAAGTTGAATATTTTTCTTAATATTTATTCAATGCCAGAAAATCAGACTAATACTAAAAAGTATGTGCAATGTTGTCTGAGAATACTCAGTTCACTGTTACATATATTTGACAACTTATACAACCTGAAATAAGTGCACATGATCATATAAATCTAGCTCACAGAAACGTAGAAGCGATGAAATGAAGAGGAGGATGATTTAGCGAATGGAATCTTATTGGTGTCTAAATGACCTGGGTCATGGAGAGATAGCAGCAGAACAGGTGAGAAGTCTGGAGAGGTCCATCACAACATCAGGAGTATCTCACTCCATCTTCCAGGTTTTACACAAACAGCATGGCAAGTTTCTTGCTAGGCATCAGCAGGTTGCTAATTAAGGGAGAGTGTTGCTTTTAAAGCACCCTGTTAATGCCCCAGCACATTGATACTCAGCTTTCTATCTTATCAAACATGCAAAATGAGCTCAATGTTGACGAAGCATGATGTGGAGCTCAAAGCAGTTATCTGGCGGACTCAGCTCCCTATTTGTTCTGAAGGCTCCATGCAAGGTACGACCAAACTACATCTCAGGGTAGGGTCCGTTGATGCCACCTGCATGCACCCCTCATCCACAAACATTAGTATCCAGCATTAGCTAATCCCTCATGACCATCATGGCAACTTTCAATATACCGGCAGGGCATTGTGCAAGTTCAGGCTGATATTGTACCTAGTACCAAAAGGCTGCAGCCGGGAGACTGTGTGTGAACAGACAGGTATCCAGCTCACAGATTAGACCAGGCTGCACCTTAGGACTGCTCCTTTTGCTGTCATTGTGCTCACGCTATTAGCATCGACCTGGAGCTTGCAGCATCCTTGCCATGCCTTCTCTTTCCTTTGCTTGCCTTGTTAGGAAAGAGTCTGAGCAAATAATTCAGAGATCTGAAAGCTGTGTCGAGAGGGCGAGGGGAATGATGTTTGTGAAGGGGGCAACAGTATCTGCACGAGGCGACACAGTAAGGCATGGAAGGGCAGGGGATTATGCAGGCGAGGGATTCATTCGGAGTCAGGGGCACCCTGGTTTCAAGTGGGGGACAGGGTGTGACTACATTGCCATAATCATCTCATATGCCAGTGGCTGGTTGGAAAGGTGGGCGGAGGTGTCCGCTCATGTTGATGGGTTGCTTCCATTGTTGTGGAAATCAAAAGTGTGTAAAAAGGAAGAAAATGATTGTAATCACATGTAAAGGTGAAGGGTAAGTGAGTTAACCTGAGAGGGATGGTGCTGCAAATCTAACTGATGCTAACATTTTTAAAGGGAAAGAACTCACAGATCAATGAATAGTGCCGGACTCAGACCTGTTGGGTCCCTATTCCCTGACCATCCTAACGCATTATCCTCCTGCTCATTTTGCACATCTCTGCCCCAGACTTCACTAATCAATTCATACACGCCAACACTTTTGGACGCAGGAGTCAGGAAACATTAAGAATTGTAGGACGAGGGCCCTAGGTGTCAAGGGAATCCTTTGCCCTGTATACTTTTTGTTCCTTTTACTTCCACATGCTGCAGAAGCTCTCAGAGGTGACATTGAGTGAGATGAATGTAGGCAGCACATTTATTTTTCACTGTAAGATGTTTCAGGGAAGGTCATTGGTCTTCCTACAGCACTGCTGACCATTCCTCTGGGCTGTGAAAACAGCACAAATCCTGATGGCAATCATGGGGCAGATTTCCAGGCTGCAGCGTTATGGCTACCTCTGCCAGTTTTCTGGAGAACTGCTTTCCTTTGTAACGTTCCCACCATCAGAATCTCCAGTTCCATCTCAGAGAATCACAGTGCCATCTTCCGCTTTTCTGACATGTTCAGAAAGTGTCTCATCCACAAGCTTTGGAATGCCATTGGTCATCTGGATGCACTGCACCCTTTTAAAGATGGCATGACCACAAGGAGAGCTGGTCTTTCAGTGCATATCTGCTAAGAGGCAAGTGGTTCTGGAAACAGCACATGGTAAGATGGAGCAGAGTCAGAAGTGACAGATGCCATAAGCTGATGTTAGGTAACTAATGAGTACTGTGCACTGTGTTGTTGTACTGTGCGCTTGTAAATAAATGGTGATTTGTTGACTGGATACAAGCCTCGGTGCATTTATTTCACTTTCCAAACCTCATGCCACCTTAACCATATATATTATACCCACAAAAACCCATCACCATCCCTTTCTCTGTCATTCTCCCTTCTACCATTTGCAGATCTCAGGTGCCATGTTGATATGGAATTAAATCAATGACTAAATTTCTATTATTCCTTTAAGTTTATGTATGTACAATATATGAACTCCCATTCCTAATAGTTAAAGCTCCTAAGCACATAATTTCTTAGAAAAAGCAATCAGATATAATAAACAAACAACTACAGATGCTGGAAATCTGAAGCAAAAGCTGAAATTGTTGGAGAAATTCAGCAGATCAGAGAGCAGACATGGAGGTGAAGCAAATCCAATAATCTTTTTTCAGAATTCCTTTAGTAATCTCTTTTACTTGTCAATAAAACTGTGAATTTATGAGGCACTACTGAGATAATGATAAGTTTTAGAAAGAAGCCAAGCATTAATAGTTACATGATAATAGTCTTTGGGGTAGACATTGTTCTTTTAGAACAGATTCTTCCACTCTCAGTGACACAGCAACCTTTTGATTTAGTTTTTAAAGGGCTTGATATTTAAAAATAACTTCACCATGTAACAGTTCTACAGACCTTGTGTCCTTTCAAAAGCAGTCCTAGCAATTCAAAAATTTAATGCAGCCCACTCTGTGACTCAAGGTTAAAATAGAAGATGGTTGAACTTAGCATTGTTAAAGTTTTGATTTTCCTCAAAGATGAATCAGTCGTGTCCCTCCATTTCCTTACCAATGAAGATGGGGTCTGTCAGAATTAGACTTCTGTGTTCAGGTCTTGTACCACTTTTTTTTAAAGTTTTGCAGGGTCACAACAACAATGTTAAAATCCAGAAAACAAAAGACAGGAAGTTAAACTAAACATTTCTGAAAGTCTGGAGTCTGCTGATCACGGTCTGTTTAGAATCGATGCTGGGGTCCTTGAGAGGATCCAGAAGAGATTTTCCTGAATTGTTTCAGAGATAGTAAATTGTAGCTATACGGTTTAAGTTGGGAAGCTGAGGTTGTCCCCAATTGAACCAAAATAGATTGAGGGGAGAATTGAAGAGGTGGACAAGATTTTAACAGGCTTGGATAAAGTAAACAAGAAAAAAAAACTGTTCCTATTAAATGACAGTAGAAAATACAGAAGACGTTGATTAAGATAGAGGCAAGCAATGCAAAAGGGAAATAAGTAAGGACATTTTTATGCAGCCAGGAATGTGTCTGTAAACAACATTATATAAACTTCCTAACACACAATGAGTGAGAAATCAATTAAACTCCCTGTTAATTAACTACTTTCATTCATGCAAGGTCAATCGATGATAGTAAAACAATTCTCTTACAAGCAAAGTGAGCCAGTGGTGTACAACGCATTGTTTAAATTAACTTGCACCAGTAGAACATTGCCAATGTAATTTCAGGCTAGTAGTGGTCTGGAACTCATTGCACATAAAGTCAGTACAAAAAAAGATGATTAACAATTTTAAAGCAAAATTAGATTGGCATTTTGATAAGGAGCAGGATTTACATCTGCTGTCTTAAAAGCAAACTTGCACTTTTAAGCAACTAATGTTTTTGTCAATTCTTTTATTGACATTTTCAGTTATTTATTCATATGTCTTCAATTATTATATAAGTCACCTCTGTAAAACTTGTTGCATTATATTGCAAAACCGTCCCAATGGTGATGTGATAGTGCCTTGGTATTGTATCTCCCGGACCCTTATGCTATCATGCAGACAAATTTATATTTCTAAAAACTCTCTTTCTCTGCTTCCCAAATTACTCTATGATTTTCTGTTTAACTGTAAAGAATAACACAAAGCATAATTGGTCTTCACCTAAAGGCTACACTTGGTCCTAATAGCAAATACCATGGGACATTGACTAATTATTCAAATTTATCTTCTGTCCAGTTTTATATCATTTGGGAAAACAAATTGTAATAGCCTTCAACTTTTCTACTAAAAAATTAAATCCGTTATCAATAGCTCTCTCCGGACCTGAAATTACATTGACAATGTGCTACTGGTGCAAGGGTAATTTAAACAGTGTGTTTTACACCATTGCTGCATTTTGCTTGTTAGTGAACTGTCTTATCATCATTCATTGACCTTGCATAAATATAGCGAGCAATTAAAGGGAATATTAATGGATTTCTCACTAATAAATTTTGATGAAGCTTATATAATTTTTTGTTGCCAGAACCATGATGTTGATGTTCATGAATATTTGTTGAAAACATGATCTATGCCAACACGAGACTTTAATGTTAGTGATTGAAAGGCTGTACATTTAAATTACTCAAACATATCAGCAGTCATTGAAGTTGTATAGGTATGGTATGATCAGATTTTAAAGCCTTGTGATCAGTTTGCAACGGTCTTGTAACAAATATGTTTCCTTTAGGTATGACTTCCTTTCTCTCAGGAGGTTCAATTGTTGACTCAGTTTTCTCAGAAATCTCGAGTTGCAAATTCTCTTGGAGAATGGAAAATATCCATCATAATTTTCACGATAAAATTGGGAGCATGCTGCTGGAAGCTCTTAGATCAATTGCCCCTTCTGCAGATCAATGAGTTGTTCAACTGCAATTCACTTACAGACAGTCTTACAGTGGGCTTCTCTGCTTCATTGATGTTGCACCTTGATGGATTTAAAAGCAACTGTCAGACTAGATATTCCTTGTCTCCAAGAAGCCAGCCAGACATTTTGTCCCAGATTCTGAAAGAGTTTAGTGACAGAGGAGTGCTGCTAGATGAATGAATGAATGAATGAATGCATCATGGCTGTTCCTATATTGTGAGCATTAACTTACAGAAAGAATTACCTGTTATCACATTGATCGAACACTGAAGAAATCTGTGGTGCGACAACCCTCCCTCTTTATTGCTCTTCCATCTCTAACATAAGTGCAGTAAAATAAACAAATCTTCATTGGGAACACCAAATGATCACCTAACATATCTGAACAGTCGCTTTCAGATACAGAACTTGAATATTACTGTAAAAGGTGGTATGTTGCCAAAGCTTTCCCCCTTTTATTCATTAGAGCCAACCCCAACTCAAAAAATCAATGCAAGTTAGACTGAAGGAGAAAAATTATTTGACAAGTTGGTTCTCATTGGTTGAAGTGAGACCGAGAGAAAAAAAGGGGAGCTTTAGCCAGAAGCAAAAGGCATGTACCTCTTTTGCGTCTTTTTTTTAAATTACCTGGGCGCTGGGGAGCCTTGACTACCTATCTGACAAAAGATAAAGTCTCAAATCTCCACATGACATCAACTTGATAATGGATAAGATTCCCACTTTAGCTGCTAGTTCAAGACACCTCTGTTCTATGCATGGCCTAAACTGAATTGGCAGTCACTAGCATAAAGTTGCTAGAATTTATGATTTAAGTGACAGGGTCCTCCTTTCTGAAATTGATTTTTTGAATAAATGTCTCTCAATCCTTAACATCTGTCCTAATGTAATCATGTTTTCCTAGGATTCATAGCAAGATTACTGCCAGTGAAATAACAGAAGATTATGGTATTGTGACAGAAAGGTGCCAATCTCAGAATAGGAGTTCCAACAATTCTCACAAGTTTTGAATTTCAAACTTTGAGTTAAGATTAAGAGCTGAGATCCTCTCCATCATCAAAATCACCTTCTATTTCCACTTTTATTACTGACTGTGCTCCAACATCAGGCCACTTGTTGCTGAAATCCTCATCAAAGGTTTTGTTTCTCCAGACACAGCTATACAAACCTTCTTCTTGCTACTCTTCAATTCACAAACTCCATAAAATTGAGCTCATTCTAAAACTCAGCTGCCTATATCCACAATTATACCAAGACTCAATCACTTGCCAACCCTACACATGCAAACCTACATTGACACCCAAACCGCTGAACTGCTATTTTAAAATACTCATCCCTGTTTTGATCCTGCTGGGACTTTAAGCGGTGTAGTTTGTCTTGGTCTTCTTTTTGAAAAGAGGTTTTCAGGCTGAGATGCTGAGCTACTGAAGGCCCATAAAGTAAATGGCTTGGGAGGACTTGCGTTTTTTTGAAAGTTGGAACAATAGAAGCAGCCTGGGTGGGTGTAGCCAGCTCTCACAGACCAGGGTTTCTAGTTTTTTTGTAACCTTTAGATTTGGCAGAAACTGCTGGAGTCCTGAAGAATTAAAAGCTATGTTTTCTCCTCTTACAGCTAGAGGCTGAGGTTTCTCTTCCTCCTCCATGTTTTGCATGTGAGAAAATCTGATTTCTGAATAACTATATTGTATTTTAACTATAGTGTTTGAACAAATTGTGTTTTGCTTAACATCAAGTACTTTGACCAGTCGAATTGTATCTGGAACACAGCAATTTATATTTGTCTTTAAAATAGGAGGAGGTTAAGGTTTAGGCTACCTTCTTAAAATATTTCGAGGAGGTCTGGTCTGGTCCATAACACTGTGTTCTAAGCCCCCTTTTGCATGGCCTTATGAATTCAATAATTTTCTCCAGCTCTAAAACCTGTCATGAAATCTACACATTTCAAATTTTGACTTGTTACACATCTCGCACTTGCTTCATGGGTGAACATGGGGAGAAAGTGGGAAAAAAGTATTGAGTTGGATGGTTAGCCATGATCATAATGATTGACAGAGCAGGCATAAAGGGCTGAATGGCCATCTATTGCTTATATAGTCTATGTTTCTAAGCCTTAACTATTTACGTTCTAAGCTTCAAATTAATCATAATTGGACCTCTATCATCTTCTACGCAACACTCCTACAATCTGCATTTCCGACCAATCTTTCAATGTCTGCTTCTTGGCTTGGTGTCAATTTCTATTCCTGTAAAGAGCTTTGGGCGTTTGTTTTTACATCAACGGTGTTCTATAATTGCAAGCTGTTATGTTTTAGAATTGGTAGATGGAATATAACACAAGGTTATCCATTTTGATAGGAAGACTAGAAAGGCAGAATAATCTTTTTTAATTGTTCATGTCTCTGGCTAGACCAGCACTTATTGTTCATCCTTTATTTCCATGGTGCTGGTCAGCTATGCTTTTGAATTGCACTAGTCCTTGAAGTGTAGGTTCACCCACAATGCTTTCCAAAGGGAGTTATAGCATTTAGATCGAGTGACAGTGAAGGACTGGTAACTTAGTTCCAAATTAGGATGTGTGGCTTGAATGGAAATTGCAAATGGTGGTGTTTCCATGCATCTGATACTCTTGTCCTTCAAGGTGCTAGTGGTTGGGGATTTGGAAAATGCTATCAAAGGAGCCTTGGGAAGTTATTGCAGCACATCTTTTAGATTGTACACATTTCTCCCACAATGTGTTCATTGTATAAAGTGTGAATATTGAAGGTGATCAGTGGTGTGCCAATCAAGGGGACTGTTTTATCTTGAATGGCATCAACCTTCTTCAGTGTTGTTCGAGCTGCACTCATCCAGGCAAGTGGAGGATATTCTTTCAAAGGAAAGGCTGGAGACTATTGTGATAAAGAGGAATCTGGGTCTTGTCGTATATGAGTCACAAAATTACATTCAGGTACAGCATGTAATTGGAAGTGAAACTGGCCTTTATTAATAAATGACCTTTAATTCAAGGTGAATAAAATATTCAATTAAAGAAATGCTGTGGAATACCTATAGGCTGATAGCAAGAACACGTCTAGACTACTATGTACAGTTTTCCTCTCCTCATTTAAAAAGGAATAAGCTTAACTTGGTTGCAATACAGTGAAGATTTAAAAGATTGATTCTGATGTCTGAGCAGATGTGGGGTAAACTCTTCAGCCTCTCTCATTTAAAATAGAGATATGAGAAATTTCCTTGTTTGGAGTGTTAATATTCTTTGGAATTCTCTACACCAGAGAGCAGGGAAGCTCTTTTCATTGCATATATTCTAGTTGAGTTACAAGAGAGTCAAAGTTGTGGGGGTGCAGGCAGGAAGTGAACCTAAGGCCATATTCAGATTCTCCTTGATTAACCTACTTTCACATTGGTTTCTTTTGTTCTTAAACCAGAACTGGAAGTTTTAGATTCCTGTATCTATTTAAGTGTCTAATCTTCATAAATTTGAAATAATCCCTTATAAGTGGCTTACACATGAACCCCATGTGACATACCATAATAATTACATGGTCATTGTACCAATGCAGCTTAAAAGCTGTAGCTTCATGTCATTCCTATTACAGCCTGAGACTGAAATGATTGCCTGTATGAAAACTGCATAATTGCTGGATAATGTCAGACTTTGTTTGTCTTCAGGAGACAATACACATCAAACAATCTGACCAGAATGTAAACATGTTTCATTTCCCTGAAAAAATAGCTGTGTGTCTACGAGCTGCTGTGGTTATGAAAGAAACATTAATCTTGTCAGTGAAGAATAATTCATCCAGTAGAGCTGTGAATTATTATAGGATGGTGATTTGTTGGGTGTGGTCCTCCAACCAAGAAAAAGTCTAAATTTTTCTACCCCCTCCAAATTGAGTGAGCAGCTTCTGAAGAGGAGAGTTAGTCACAGATATTGTCTTCAGAGAAATCTCTATCCCAGCATATGCCTCCAAATACCCCTATTTATCTGGCTTCTGTGTGCAGACTCTTGCATGGGGACTCCCAGGTTCAAAGTCCTTCACTGTTCACAATTTTCACTCACTATCGACCTGGACAAATGGAGTTTAGTAGATGCCTATCCGTGCCTTTGTTCAATATATGTTCCTTGAAGTGCCATTGGTAGTTATATTTTGATGATATTTAATTCATTTATGGCATGTGGGCAACACTGGCTAAGCCAGCATTTATGGCCTTTCCTTAATTAACTAGAGAGCAGTTAAGAGTTGACTACTTAGCAGTTGGTCTAGAGTCACATGGAGGCCAGACCCAGCTAAGAAGGGCATTAATGAACCAGATGGGTTTTTCCAACAATTGACAATGGATTCATAGTCATTATTAAAGCCCTTAATTCCAGATTTTTATCAAATTCAAATCTGCCATGGTTGAATTTGAACCCAGGTCCCCAGAATATTATCCGGGCCTCTGGATTAATAGTCTAGTGATAATACCTCTAGCCCATTGACTCCCCGTTTGACAACTCACAGTTACAAGGATCACAGAGCTGCTATAACCTTCCTCCTCCTTCACAGTTATTGAGGCACATTATATTCCTCATCTGTTCTGCTGTTGAAGACATCTTGATTGCACTTTTTCTGGCACCTATCATGACTTTGCTATTGAAGAAAGTTCTACTAGGAACAAGGAGTTCCTGACAGCATCGCTGAAGGGATTGTTAGGGTGCATAACCTCTCCAACATGTCAAGGTGACAATTCACTGAGTGAAGACGGCATCATCAATGACATTAACATACCACCCAAGTTTGACGTGCTGATGAAGGAGTTCCAGTGTTGGAGGATACTCCATCTACCCAAGTCGATCAGACTTGGTTGATCACCGTGAGGCTGAATTGTTATGCTCTCGGATTGGTCTTAAGCTGTGGAGGTGAGTTGCATATCACAGTTGGATGTTCATCAAGTCATTAGGCATGTCACAGATGTCCTATTCCATAGTGTAGGGGAATGCATCCATCTTGAGCAGAGTATCCAGTTCAGGCACAGAGATCATTAGACTTTGATATTATTCTTGGAATCCCTATATCCATGGGAACATTGATCATACTCACATCCATCAAGGCACCGATGATCCGGCCAGCCTGGTTCTTCAACAGAAACGGATTCCACTTCTTCAATATTGCGCTGCTATATGATAGAGGAACAGAACCTATAGGTCTGCACTTGCTTCCCAGGGAGCATCCTCAATCTGCAAGAGTTCGATGTGCTGGAAATCTTCAGGCCAATATCCTGGACCTATGGGTGGCTGCTAGACATAAGGGGTTTCTGACACCCATCAATAACTGAGTGCAGAAATGAAGAAGTGTTACACACAGCATCATCTATTTGCATGAGCCTGCTTTGAAGAGACCATTGGTCCTTTGAAGATTGACTTCCAATGTTTTGACCAGTAAGATGAAGCCCTTCAGTACTAATCAGCCAGGATGCCCATTTTTTTAGTCAAGAATGGTGAACAGGTCTGGAACTGGTTGAGGAGGAGGGAATCACGCACAACTCTTCTTCAGAGGTTAACAGAAAAGGTGAAGAGTAGGAGGAAGAAAATTGCAGAAGGACCAACACCCACGCAACAAAGAGAGAAACATAAAGATGAAACAGCATTGAGGTGACCCATAAAGTAAAACTAATCGAACATGGCATCATTCTCACAACTCCTCCTACAAGATGCTCCCTATAGGGCTGAGGATGAGATGAACACAGCTTGCTCTATATTCCTGCATCTGCCTGAGCTGCCCATAGCTTCCATCTTCATCTTGGAGGCAGCCATAGGGATCCTCAACAAATTGTGTGTGCATCATTGTAAGACCAACCTTTGTCATTTGGGAATCTAAATTCAGGGAGACAAGGGGGTGAGGAATGATGACACTGCCTGTGGTACTAACATCAACCTCTTTGACAATCTTCATCCTTTTTGAGGTATTGTTGATTGCTGGATGAGGTCATTGGTTTGGATGCAGCTGGCATCCACACCTGGCACCTTTGCCAACAGCAACGCAGAGTGCTCCATATTATACACAGTGTTACTCTTTCTGAATATGTCAGCATACTGCCCCTCCATGTATCCAAATAGTGATGCTGTATTTGGATGGGGAGGACGCTTTCTCAATGGTGGAGCTTATACTTTCAATTTCCTGAGTCATGACAGACCACAATCCATTGGCTGTCAATGGCTTTACGATGCCTCAGGGGTCTCCAGAAAATTGGGAAGTCATCTGACTCTACTGCTTCAGAAAGACTCTTCTTGTCCATTACACCTAAAGCCCAGCACCTTTGCCCAGAAAACCATGATGATATCAATCTTCTACCCTCCATAGCCAACACTACTTCACTTTCCACCTCCTCCTGCTTACTTGTGACAAGAAGTTCAGTGCTTCCCGTTATAATCTAGACTGAGGTCCAATCAAAATGGATATGACTGCTCTGGAGATTGGTACAGATGGCAGGGTGCTGACTCTATAGAATCCTTCCCTTTCTCAGGAGGCTGAGAAGGTTTTCATTGGTTCATTTATACATCCCAGGCATCAGGCCCCATAAAAGTGAAGAAAGTTAGTGCATCAAAACAAGCAAGCCCCTATTAGGAAGTGGTTAATAAACCAACTTCAGCATTGGGTGGTTTCCTCCAAGCCCTTCATCTACTCATTCTGGAGTCCAGCCCAACTAATGTCAGTGGTGTCCTACAATGCCATTAGCATGATACCCACCATCTCCTCCTCCATGGCCATGAATTGGTGCAGGTCTGGCACTCTGTCTCATCACTGCACCATTTACCAACTACTGTGTACATACGTCTCCTGTACTATGGGAAGCAAATGAGCCCTCCTCAGCTCTCACTGGGTGGCATTAATAGTTGTAGTCCTCAATGTGAGGATGGCTGACATCTCAGTGATGTGACTGGGTACCTGTCACCCAGGTGCCATTTGCTACTCAACTTCTCAAATCATGAGGCTTTGAAACACTTGTAGCAATGGGAGCCAAATTCTCCTGGTCACAAGGTAACTACTTCACCTCCTGCAGTTTGTTGTCCTGTTTTCTTCTTTATTGGCCAGACGCTGGATAGAAATCTGCCACATCTTGACCACCAGCCTCCTTGAGGAGCTCCAGATGGACATCAGAAAGTATGCTTGAGCCCACCTGGAAATGCTAGCACGATCCCATTCCTATTCCCTAAGCAGCACAGTTGGAAACAGGCCCTGTCATGGCTTACCATTACAAACGCCTTTGCATAACTGTGCTCAGATTCCAGGTTGCTTCAAATGCTGTTGCTGGGTCCATCAGGACTTTTACACAAAGGCTGGGTTCTCAGTCCAGAACTGATAAACTCAATCTATGATTCCACAATGAATGGCAAAGATATTTTGTGATGAGACATCAATGTTATTTACTGGCACTGCTGGACAGGACTGTTTCTCTTATTCCACTGATTTAGGATCATTTACATAAAAATTAACTTGACTTTCCTCATTGTTTTTATCCTAGGGTCTGTGTGGTTATGATTTAAGTAATGGAGACAATTATAAAAATGAAATAATAGGATCTATTTTGGAAAAATTGATCAGATCATGGAGTTAAGATTTCCATATTCTTCCTTTCACTTGCAGCACCTCATATATGTTTGACTGTCTAGTGTTACAATTATATCTGCTATCAATGACACTGATTTGGCTGAGCATGTCCTTCAGTTTAAGGTTGATTTTGTGAATTATATGAATAATGATGAAATTAGATGATGTTCTTGATTAGTGACAGTTCAGAGGAACTCATCCCTGAACTATTCCTGATTATTTTAAACAAAATTTCCCCTCTGTAAGTTAGTCTAGAAGATTGCTTATTAATAAGAAATAAGCAAGCAAAACAATGTTTCAAAAATAAAAGGAAAAACTGGACTTTTTGAAATTTTGACAAATGTGGGAGTGCTAGTTAGACAGCATATTCATAAGAATTTGGAAAGATATTTGTCTTTTATGGCAATGATATTCTACTTCATTATAGCAGACATTATAATTGACATGTATCAAACAATTTACTCTTCTGAAGTTAAATTTTTCAATATAATTACTCGAACATCGCAGTGAGCAACACTTCAGTTGTTCTGTAACTAACCAATTTAATACTGAACTGTTCTAAAGTTCAAACTTAGTGGTTGAAATTGCTATTAGCCTCAGGGTTACATAAGGCACAGTTTGAGTGAGTCCTGCTTACTATCAAAGCATATGCATGGCCACTGAGAAAAGATAGGATCCGGTTTAAATGGAGTGCCATCCATGATCATAACCTACCAATGCCGAAGATCACCCATAAAGAATGGTCAATTCGACAGGATACTGCAGGACAGTGATCTCCTCTATAAAACTAGGAGCATCATTCAGTGCCATTTGAAATTGGGAAGAAACATAATTTAACTGTCAGAGCTTTACTCACAACCCTATTCAAAGCACAAAGGCATCATTGCTTGGGTGAATCTGACTCACAGAGACTAAGCTGACAGCGACAGGTAGTGAAAAATTGATGATGCATCTTTATAGAAAACGATTGTATCATATTATTAGAGCAGTGTTCTTTTCAAGTGTGGCAGACTGCAATAGGTAGCCTGTAAGGGAAGATAAAAATGTGAGAAAGACACATCTTTACCCAGAGAATCAGTGTTACAGGTGGTGTGTAATGCAGTGGGCTACAGCAGAGGTTACTATTCACAGAATGAACTGCTGCCACCGACATAAATCATCGCTCCTCAGCCTCGGAATGAGTAATTGTGCCCCAGAGACCAATTTTCTCCAGAAAGTGCCCCACAAATCCTCAGCATTCCCCCGAGATACTCATTGTCATAGTATTGACTGCGTTTTATTTATTCGCTATTTGAACAAGCCAGGGGACTGCTAGAATAGTCCAATAAAATGGATTGTATATAATTGACAGGTGCTGAGGAAACCTGAATAGCTGTGGTCTCAGCATGAAACGCAGAAAATTACAAAGATAGGAACAGTCCATTTAAAGATGTTTACTGAAGGAAATCCATTGTTTTGTATTAACCCTTAAAATCACTACTTTTTGGTAGCATATCACCCTTGAGAACAGTTGCTTTTTCAGAAGTACATTTAACTGCAAAATTTCATAATTGTCTTTATTAATATATTCATGCTACATTTTTTTTAGAATTAGCTGTTTTCTTCAGGCAATGATATACTGATGGATTCCAGTAAGAAATCCCACAGAAAACAGATAAAGGAAGCTACAGATACAGTGAATCAAAGTGATATCATTTTTAAATTGCTTTAAGGTATTTACTGGGTTTGAATTGAAATAAGAAGGAGGAAGGGGACTTGATTTCTTCCTATGAATATTGCTACACTATGTTTAACATCTTTTTATCTGGTATGCATGTCTTATTAGATAAGGTCTGACACCATAATTGTTCAAAAGTAAAAAGGAAGCAAATCAGTCATGGGGCGGTGGACAAATAAAGGAAGGAGTAAAATGGATTTAAAATGCACTGCATTAATTTTTGAAAATTAAACAGGGACATGATCTTAAATCCAAGCAACAGTAGTCAAGTCATTCCTACAAGGCAACGAGTCATGTAAATGGAGTCCGTGCATGGAAGTTGAAAATGTGTTGCTGGTTAAAGCACAGCAGGTTAGGCAGCATCCAAGGAATAGGAAATTCGACGTTTCGGGCATAAGCCCTTCAACAGGAAGCCCTTCATCCTGATGAAGGGCTTATGCCCGAAACGTCGAATTTCCTATTCCTTGGATGCTGCCTAACCTGCTGTGCTTTAACCAGCAACACATTTTCAACTGTGATCTCCAGCATCTGCAGACCTCATTTTTTATCTGTGCATGGAAGGTTGATTTCCATAATGGTCTGGACTGTGCACACCACCTTTTGCAGTGTCTTATTGTCTCGGGCAGAGTGGTTGCCATACCAGGCTGTTCTGTGCCTGAACAGCATGCTTTTGATGGGGAACTCGTGAAAGCTGATGAGAACATGCTAAACTTACTGAGCCACCTGAGGAAGAAGGGTCCTCAGATGTCCATTTACATGACTCGTTGCCTTGGAAAGTCATATTGGGGTCTCAGTCTCATAAAATGACGAGGCAAAATATAGAAAAGAGATAGAGGACTTAGTGACGTGGTGCAATGAGAACAACCTTTCTCTCAATGTCAGCAAAACTAAAAAACTGGTCATTGGCTTCAGAAAGAAATGAGGGGAATATGCCCCCATCATTGTCATTATTAAGATATTCATACTACTGTTTTTAGAACTAGCTATTTTCTTCAAACAATAATGGATTCTAGTAAGAAATCCCACAGAGGACAGGTACAGGAAGCTACAGGCATAGTCAATCAAAGTGATAACATTTTTAAATTTTACTACAAGTGATATCATTTTTAGGGGCCCAAGTTCGATTCCAGCCTCGGGTGACTATATGTGTGGAGTTTGCACATTCTCCCCGTGTCTGCGCCAGTTTCCTCTGGGTGTTCCAGTTTTCTCCCACAATACAAAGATATGCAGGTTAGGTGAATTGGTCAGTTAAATTGCCCATAGTGTGCAGGTGTAGGTTAAGTGTATTAGTCAGGAGTAAATATAAGGTAGGAGAATGGGTCTGGGTGGGTTACTCATCGGAGGCTCGTTGTGGGCTTGTTGGACCAAAGGGCTTGTTTCCACACTGTAAGAATTCTAATTCCAGTTGTTTGAAGATATTTACTAGATTTGAATTGAAATAGGAAGGCTGAAGGGAGCTCAGTTTCTTATTATGAATATTACTATACTATATTTAACATTTATTTTATCTAGGATGCATATCCTATTGCATAATGTCTGACAAGCTGTCCTCGACTTCCCACATAGATGCTTCAGTCAAAAAGGCACAATAATGCTCTTCTTCCTCAGGTGGCTCAGGAAATTTAGCATGTCCTTAAGGACCCTCACCAGCTTTCACGAGTGCCCAATTGAAAGCTTGCTGTCCAGGTGCAGAACAGCCTGGTATGGCAACCACTCTGCCCAAGACAATAAGACACTGCAAAAGACGGTGTGCACAGCCCAGACCATTATCGAAACTAACCTTCCATGCAAGGACTCCATTTACACGACTCGCTGCCTTGGAAAGGTTGCCAACATCATCAACCACTCAATGCACCCCGGTAATGATCTCCTATAAACTCTTCTGGCAGGCAGAAGATACAGAAGCTTGAACACACGCACTAGCAGCTTCAGGAACAGTTTCTTCCCAGCCGTTATTAGATTGATGAATGGACTCTGCAACTTCAAATTATGCTGATCTTGCTAATATTGATCTTGCTTAGCGCATATCCTGTTCAATGAAATCTGTATGCCTCTGTTTAAGTTCTTTTACATCCAATGATCTGTATGTCCTTGCTTCTCATGATCTGCCTGTAGTATTTGTAAACAAAGCTTTTCACTGTACTTCAGTACACATGACAATAAATCAATCAGAGGGCTGTGGATGATGCGTCAATTAAAACTTTCAAGATTGGGTCAATACTTTTATTAGTTAATGAGGTCAAGGAATAATGATCAAAGATGGGTAAATGGGATTGAGTCCAGATCAA
The DNA here is from genome assembly GCF_020745735.1 of Hemiscyllium ocellatum. NCBI lineage: Eukaryota > Metazoa > Chordata > Chondrichthyes > Orectolobiformes > Hemiscylliidae > Hemiscyllium > Hemiscyllium ocellatum. The sequence goes on along the minus strand of NC_083404.1, from coordinate 99,428,451 downwards.
CCATGATCCAATTGAATGGTAGAATATTCTCAATGGGTTGAATGACCTTCATTTGTCCTAATATTCTGATAAAATATCTGGAAAATCACTGGTGAGAAGGTAAGTAACTATTATCTAATATAAATACATAAATGGTGAATAGCTGGAAACAGAACCTGGTAATAATAATGAGGAGTTAATAATAATAAGGACACACAACAAAGAAATAATTAATTCAATCAAAATGATTTTAAAAAGTGCCTATAATCTTAGTAGCTGAAATGTATCAGGTATAAACAACTTAAAATTTTAACTAAATTAAAACATCAATATTTATATATTTTACAACAGCAGAATTAAATGTAAATGATTTGATTTTTGCACATTTTAATACATTGGTTTTCCAAGAACTTTAGTAATATTTCTGTCTGTGGTTGTAAATCTCTAAACTGAGGACAAATCTGTTGGTGTGATCATGAGCAGTTTGCTTAATTTTCCAGGAAGGATGTATAGCAGGTGGTCAGCAGCAGCTACTGAAATTGGAGAAAAATGCGAGCAAAAAATTTACAAACCACTAGTCAGGTAATATTTTCTAATTTAAGAAACAGAGGTTTTGCCTTTATGTTTATGTGTTACAAGTGAAAACTGAAACAGGCAGTGACAGTCTGTACTAGTAACACATTGCTCATTGCTTTGGGCTACATTCAAAACTAACATGCAACTTTTTTTTAACTTTTTTTAGGTAAAACATCAAATTGTGGGTCTTGGTATTTCAATATTTTAAATGGGCATCTTTAAGAAGTCAACAACTGGACAATTATTTTGTGTAAGTTTTCAACTAAATCCATAGGTTAATATTTATGTTTTTGCTTCAGAAAAATGACAAGTAGAGGGACAAACAAAAAGACAGACAGAAAGGAGCAAATAGAGTATTTTGGAGCTTGAGCATGGCAGGAGGAACAGAAGAGCTGAATATTGTTTAAAGACAGGAATGTTAACATAGGGGAATTTGGGAGTACTCATGCATAAATCATAAAAAGTTAGCATCCAAGTTAAGCAGATAATAGGGAAGGCAATGCAATGTTGGCCTTTATTTGAAAGGGGATGGAGTATAAAAATAAGGAACTCTTGCTAAAACTGTACAAGGCATTACTTAGACCACACCTGAAATAGTGTGAAAGGTTTTGGTTTCCTTATCTGAGGAAAGGTATACTGGCATTGGAGACAACCCAGAGAGAGTTCACAAGGCTCATCCTGGGTATGGGGAGATTTTCTTATGACAAGAGGTTCAGTAGTAGGTTGGGCCTGTATTGATTGAAGTTCAGAAAAATGAGAGGCGGCCTTATTGAAACATACAAGATTCTTAGGGAACTGTAGATGTGGAAACATTTCTGCTTGTGGTCTGAGACAAGAGGGCATAATCACAGAAAAAGAAGTCACTGATTTAAGACAGAAATGAGGATTTTTTTTCTCTCAGAGAATACTGAATCTGTGGAATTCTCCCTAGCAGAGGGCTGTAGAGGCTGTGGTGTCAAATATATTCAAGGTTGAGATAGACAATTTTTGATCAGTAAGAGAATCAGAGATTATTGGAAAAGTCAGGAAAATGGAGTTGAGAATTAACAGAAAAGTCATGATCTGATTGAATGGTGGAGCAGATTCATCAGGCTGAATGGCCTACCTCTGCTACGATATCTTATAGTCTTGTTCCTTTCGATACAGTTAATAGAGAAAGAAGCACATCATAAATACTGAATTCAGTAACTTACAAACAACACAGCCAAATCTGAAAACATTCAAACTTATCCACTCCAATGTAGGCCAGACTGTAGCCTCTTACGTTTGTACTTTTCAGTGCTGACAGTTAAATCTGAACTGCTCTGGTGTTTGATCTGTTAATCTTCTAAATTGTTCATCACCATATTCAGGAAATTAGACTTTATTGCATGAAGACTACAGAATAATTTAGGAGGACAATCCTACAGGTGAGCAGAAATAGTTCTTCATTCTCATAGTTCTGACATTACTTAAGTTTTCAAGGTGACCTATGTGACTAAGACATGTTTCATTGACAGAATTGAATAATCCCTTAAAAGCTTCACTAAAATTTTAGCTTCATATCATTCCCCTGCCTGATTAATTATCTCTGAAACAATGGAAGCAAGTTGCAACCATATTTGTCTGCAATGGACAAAATTTTGAGAATAAATCATTTTTTTGAGAGGAAAGTCTGAGGCTTTGTGAATTACCTTTTTTTAAATTTGATTTCAATTTCTGAATAAGATATGTTTCACATTTGAAACTTTTGTAATTATTTTTGCCACAAACTTGTCCAACCTTAACTCACAACCACATAGATGACATCAATGATTAACAGCAGATCTTCTCGTAACATTTAGAAATCAAATATTCTTTGGAAATACTAGGAACAGGAGTAAATCATTCACTTCTGATGAATAAACATGCTAGACTTAAGACATTAACTCTGGCTCTCAGATACTGTCAGACCTCAGAGTTTCTCCAGCATTTGCTGGTTTTAATTTCATTCCTTCAAGCTTTTCAGTCATTCCATGTGATTATGTCTGATTTTTACTTCAACTCCACTAATGCTGACTTTGGTTCACACCCTTCCATAGATTTCTTCAATCTGAGTTTTTTATCCAAAGGTTAATCTAAACCACAGCACCATGACCTGGAAATGCATCCAGGGAAGTTATTTGGATGGAACTGAGAAATAAGAAAGGGATGATCACCTTATTGGGATTGTATTATAGACCCCCCAATAGTCAGAGGGAAATTGAGAAACAAACTTGTAAGGAGATCTCAGCTATCTGTAAGAATAATAGGGTGGCTATGGTAGGGGATTTTAACTTTCCAAACATCGACTGGGACTGCCATAGCGTTAAAGGTTTAGATGGAGAGGAATTTCTTAAGTGTGTACAGAACAATTTTCTGATTCAGTATGTGGATGTACCTCCTAGAGAAGGTGCAAACCTTGACCTACTCTTGGGAAATAAGGCAGGGCAGCTGACTGAGGTGTCAGTGGGGGAGCACTTTGGGGCCAGCGACCATAATTCTATTCGATTTAAAATAGTGATGGAAAAGGATAGACCAGATCTAAAAGTTGAAGTTCTAAATTGGAGAAAGGCCAATTTTGACGGTATTAGGCAAGAACTTTCAAAAGCTGATTGGAGGCAGATGTTCGCAGGTAATGGGACGGCTGGAAAATGGGAAGCCTTCAGAAATGAGATAACAAGAATCCAGAGAAAGTATATTCCTGTCAGGGTGAAAGGGAAGGCTGGTAGATATAAGGAATGCTGGATGACTAAAGAAATTGAGGGTTTGATTCAGATAAAGAAGGAAATATATATCAGGTATAGACAGGATAGATTGAGTGAATCCTTAGAAGAGTATAAAGAAAATAGGAGTATACTTAAGAGGGAAACCGAGGGCAAAATGGGGACATGAGATAGCTTTGGCAAATAGAATAAAGGAAAATCCAAGGGTTTTTACAAATATATTAAGGATAAAAGGGTAACTAGGGAGAGAATAAGGCCCCTCAAAGATCAGCAAGGCAGCCTTTGTGTGGAGCCACAGAAAATGGGGGAGATACTAAATGAATATTTTGCATCAGTACTTACTGTGGAAAAGGATATGGAAGATATAGACTGTAGGGAAATAGATGGTGACATCTTACAAAATGTCCAAATTACAGAGGAGGAAGTGCTGCATGTCTTGAAACAGTTAAAGGTGGATAAATCCCCAGGACCTGATCAGGTGTACCCGATAACTTGGTGGGAAGCTAGAGAAGTGATTGCTGGGCCCCTTGCCTGAGATATGTGTATCATCGATAGTCACAGGTGAGGTGCCGGAAGACTGGAGGTTGGCTAATGTATTGCCAATGTTTAAGAAGGGCAGTAAAGACAAGCCAGGGAACTATAGACCGGTGAGCCTGACCTCGGTGGTGGGCAAGTTGTTGGAGGGAATCCTGAGGGACAGGATGTACATGTATTTGGAAAGGCAAGGACTGATTCAGGTTAGTTAACATGGCTTTGTGCGTGGGAAATCATGTCTCACAAACTTGATTGAGTTTTTTGAAGAAGTAACAAAGAAGATTGATGAGGGCAGAGCAGTAGGTATGATCTATATGGACTTCAGAAAGGCATTCGACAAGGTTCCCCAAGGGAGACTGATTAGCAAGGTTAGATCACATGGAATACAGGGAGAACTAGCCATTTGGATACAGAACTGACTCAAAGATAGAAGACAGAGGATGGTGGTGGAGGGTTGTTTTTCAGACTGGAGGCCTGTGACCAATGGAGTACCACAAGGATCGGTGCTGGGCCCTCTACTTTTTGTCATTTACATAAATGATTTGGATGCTAGCATAAGGGGTACAGTTAGTACGTTTGCAGATGACACCAAAATTGGAGGTGTAGTGGACAGTGAAGAGGGTTACCTCCGATTACAATGGGATCTGGACCAGATGGGCCAATGGGCTGAGAAGTGGCAGATGGAATTTAATTCAGATAAATGCGAGGTGCTGCATTTTTGGGAAAGCAAATCTTAGCAGGACTTATACACTTAATGGTAAGGTCCTAGGGAGTGTTGCTGAACAAAGAGACCTTGGAGTGCAGGTTCATAGCTCCTTGAAAGTGAAGTCGCAGGTAGATAGGATAGTGAAGAAGGTATTTGGTATGCTTTCCTTTATTGGTCAGAGTATTGAGTACAGGAGTTGGGAGATCATGTTGCGGCTGTTACAGGACATTGGTTAGGCCACTGTTGGAATATTGCGTGCAATTCTGGTTTCCTTCCTATCGGAAAGATGTTGTGAAACATGAAAGGGTTCAGAAAAGATTTACAAGGATGTTGCCAGGGTTGGAGAATTTGAGCTATGGGGAGAGGGAACAGGCTGGGGCTGTTTTCCCTGGAGCGAGGGAGGCTAAGAGGTGACCTTATAGAGGTTTACAAAATTGTAAGGGGCATAGAACATAGAACATAGAACATAGAAGGATACAGCGCAGTACAGGCCCTTCGGCCCTCGATGTTGCGCCGACCGAATCCTACCTAACCTATACTAGCCCAATAACTTCCAAATGCCTATCCAATGCCCGCTTAAATGACCATAAAGAAGGAGAGTTCACCACTGATACGGGCAGGGCATTCCATGAACTCACAACCCGCTGTGTGAAGAATCTACCCCTAACATCTGTCCTATACCTACCACCCCTTAATTTAAAGCTATGTCCCCTAGTAACACCTGACTCCATTAGCGGTAAAAGGTTCTTAGTATCTACCCTATCTAAACCCCTAATCATCTTATACACTTCTATCAGATCTCCCCTAAACCTTCTCTTCTCCAATGAGAACAGCCCCAAGTGCCTCAGCCTTTCCTCATAAGATTTTCCTACCATTCCAGGCAACATCCTGGTAAACCTCCTCTGCACTCGTTCTAAAGCTTCCACATCCTTCCTATAGTATGGCGACCAAAACTGCACACAATACTCCAGATGAGGCCGCACCAGAGTCTTATACAACTGCAACATGGCCTCAGGACTCCGGAACTCAATTCCTCTGCCAATAAAGCCCAGTACACCATATGCCTTCCTCACAGCACTATTTACCTGGGTGGCAACTTTCAGAGATCTGTGTACATGGACACCAAGATCCCTCTGCTCATCCACACTACCAAGTAGCCTACCATTAGCCCAGTAATCCATCATCTTGTTATTCCTACCAAAGTGAACGACTTCGCACTTAGCTACATTGAATTCCATTTGCCACATTTCCGCCCAGCTCTGCAACTTATCTATATCCCGCTGTAACCTACCACTTCCTTCCTCACTATCCACAACTCCACCGACTTTTGTGTCATCCGCAAACTTGCTTACCCAGCTTTCAAGTCCTTCCTCTAGATCATTTATAAAGATAACAAAAAGCAATGGTCCCAAAACAGATCCTTGTGGTACACCGCTAGTAACTGCGCTCCAAGATGAACATAATCCATCAACTACTACCCTCTGTCTCCTTCCAGCCAGCCAATTCCTAATCCAAACCTCTAATGTATCCTCAATGCCATACCTCCGAAGTTTTAGCATTAGCCTACCATGGGGAACCTTATCGAACGCCTTACTAAAATCCATATACACAACATCTACTGCTTTACCCTCATCCACTTCCTTGGTCACCTTCTCAAAGAACTCAATAAGGTTTGTGAGGCACGACCTGCCCTTCACAAAACCATGCTGGCTATCCCTGATCACGTTATTCCTACCCAGATGTTCATAAATCTTATCCCTTACCATTCTCTCTAAGACTTTGCCCACCACTGAAGTCAGACTCACTGGCCTATAGTTGCTAGGGCTATCCCTACTCCCTTTCTTGAACAATGGGACCACATTCGCTATCCTCCAGTCCTCTGGTACTATTCCTGTTGACAACGACGACATAAAAATCCAGGCCAATGGCTCTGCTATCTCCTCCCTAGCTTCCTATAGGATCCTGGGGTAAATGCCATCAGGCCCAGGAGACTTATCTATATTCATCCTTTCCAATATTCCCAAAACCTCTTCCCTGCATATTTCCAGGGCATCCATTCTAATTATTTGTGATTCCATATTCACATCAGCAACAGTGTCCTGTTCCTGAGTGAATACTGAGGAAAAGTACTGATTTAATGTCTCTCCAATCTCCTCCGCCTCCACACACAACTTCCCACTACTATCCTTGACTGGACCGATACCTACCCTAGTCATCCTTTTATTCTTGACATACCTATAGAAAGCCTTTGGGTTTTCCCTAATCCTACCAGCTAAAGACTTTTCATGTCCCCTTCTCGCTTCTCTTAGCTCCCTCTTTAGCTCCTTCCTGGCTACCTTATAACACTCAATCGCCCCTACTGAACCTTCACGCCTCATCTTTACATATGCCGCCTTCTTCCCTTTCACAAGGGACTCCAATTCCTTACTAAACCACGGCTGCCTCACAAGGCCCTTTACACCATGCCTGACTGGTACCTACCTATCGAGGACACGCAGTAGCTGCTCCTTGAACACTCCCCACATCTCATTAGTGTTCTTCTCTTGAAGCCTGTTTTTCCAATCCACACATCCTAAGTCATGCCTCACTGCATCATAATTTCCCTGCCCCCAGCTATAGCTCTTGCCCTGCGGCACACGATTATCCCTCTCCATCACTAAAGTAAAAGTCACCGAGTTGTGGTCACTGTCCCCGAAGTGCTCACCTACCTCCAAGTCTAACACCTGGCCTGGTTCATTACCTAGAACCAAATCCAATATAGCCTCCCCTCTTGTTGGCCTGTCGACATATTGTGTCAGGAAACCCTCCTGCACACATTGTACAAACACCGACCCATCTAATGAACTCGAGCTATAGCTCTCCCAGTCAATATCTGGGAAGTTAAAGTCCCCCATAACAACCACCCTGCTACCTTCACTCTTTTCCTGAATCATCCTCGCAATATTATCCTCTACTTCTCTAGGACTATTAGGAGGATGGCATGGATAGGATAAGTAGACAAAATCTTTTCCCTGGGGTCGGGGAGTCCAGAACTAGAGGGCATAGGTTTAGGGTGAGAGGGGAAGATATAAAAGAGACCAAAGGGGCAACTTTTTCATGCAGAGGGTGATACATGTATGGAATGAGCTGCTAGAGGAAGTGGTGGAGGCTAGTATAATTGCAACATTTAAGAGGCATTTGGATGGGTATATGAATAGGAAGGGTTTGGAAGGATATGGGTGCTGGCAGCTGGGAGTAGATTGGGTTGGGATATCAGGTCGGCATGGACAGGTTGGACCTGCGGAAGGTAAGTCTCAAATCCACCCGTGTGAGATGGATCCCTTCTGTCATTGGCACCTTTGGAAGGATTTGCAAGTTGATACTGAGCCTGTTTGGTCTCATTGTGAATGTCATGCTGGGTGGAGAAAAAAATGATTTTAATGCAAATCTATGTATGTTTAGTGACTGTTCTAAAAACTCATTCAACATCCCAACAAGGACAACTACTGTAATCCAACTTATCGATGACCTTCCAGAAAGTTGTCTGAAGTCAATATGAACAAAAGAGTCAACATTGATATATTTCCTGATGGGTCTGGAAGGCTGACTATTGTTGTAGGGAGCAGTGCTGACCCCTAAATTGACTATGTGAGAGAGAAAAAGAGAGGTAGATAGATAGGTAGATAGATAGATAGAGAGAGTAAATGCCCTGCTTTCTGTGAAGTAATTTTTAGTCTGTTTCCTGTTGTTGTATTGATTAAAGTCACAAATGAACAAATATTGGGCACAGAAGCAAAAATTACTGGAGAAGGTCTGACAGCATCTGTGGAGAGAAAGCAGTGTTAATGTTTCAGGCCCAGTGACTCTTTGTCAGAAATTACTATTGGAATTTGAATATTAGAATTCTAAGGGTAGGGCATGCCTGTCAATGCAGTTAACTCAGCCACATTAGAGACATTTAAAGTCCCAGCCTCGGGTGACTGTCTATGTGGAGTTTGTACATTCTCCCTGTGTCTGCGTGGGTTTCCTTTGGGTGCTCTGGTTTCCTCCCACAATCCAAAGATGTGCAGGTCAGGTGAATTGACTATGCTAAATTGCCCACTAGTGTAAGTGTTAGGAGGGGAATGGTTCTGGGTGGGCTACTCTTAGGAGGGTCGGTGTGGACTGGTTGAGCTGAAGGTCTGTTTCCACATTGTAAGGAATCTAATCTAATCTAATAAACACATGGATGATTATGGGATAGTGTAGGGGGAATGGGCTTAGATTAGTTCTCAGTTCAGTACAATATCAAGGGCCAAGGGACTTGTTCATATTGACTTCAGACAACTTTCTGGAAGGTCATTGAGAAGTTGGGTTACAGCAGTTGTCCTTGTTGGGATGTTGAATGAGTTTTTAGAACAGTCACTAAACATACATAGTTTTCATTAAAATTGTTTTTTTCTCCACCCAGCATGACATTCACAATGAGACCAAACAGGCTCAGTGTCAACTTGCAAATCCTTCCAAAGGTGCCAATGACAGAAAGGATCCATCTGACACGGATGGATTTGAGACTTACCTTCCGCAGGTCATAGAGTCACAAAGAACTACAGGATGGATCCTGAAGAAGGGCTTATGCCCGAAACATCGAATCTCCTGTTCCTTGGATGCTGTCTGACCTGCTGCGCTTTTCCAGCAACACATTTTCAGCAGCTATCTATTAAGAATGTCAACATCCCTAACTCTGAGCTACAAAGGAAAAAAGTTGCAGCTTGTAAATATCAGCTAACAACCTGTAGTTGTTTTCTCTGCAAGTAAACTTTCTCTTTCATCAAAAGAGTGAAGCAGAGCTGCATTTCAACAATACATTCCGAGAAGGTCTGTTAAGAGACGTTCAAAGACAAGAAACTCCCTAAAACTCCTTAACTGTTGTCTAGTGATTCTACATCCCCACAATGGATACCAGACTGCTGGCTCTAAGTTTGGAGCTTTGGTCTCCATCTTAAAAGCAAAGAAATTTTAAAACTGGATTCCCTTGGTAGTTGTGCACTCAAGTTGGTAATTAAATAATATCTTATCAATTCCAATTCCATCTCTCTGTGAATGTTTGTCAGTGTGCCGGCATTGCAAAGAAGTCACTTGCATTAGCACACCACCAAAAGCAAATTCCCAATCAAAGTATACACCATCCTGACTAGAAATGTTATTGTCGTTGCTTCACTGGTGCCCAGTCAACATCCTGGAACTCCTTGGCTATCAATGTTGTTGGTGTATGTATATCACATGGACTGCAGTGGTTGTTAGTGTGATTGAGGGGAGATGATGGTCTAATGGTTTTATCACTCAACTAGCGGGTCCAGACACCCAGGTCATGTTCTGGGGAGCTGGGTTAGAACCCCACCATGGAAATTGAATTCAAAAATCTGGAATTAATATTTCACTGGTGACTACAAAACCATCATTTGCCCGAATTCTTAGGAAAAACGCATCCGGTTCACTGGTGTCTTTTGGGGGAAAATAGCTGCCATCCTTACTTGTCACTCCAGACCCACAACAACGTGGTTGACTCTAAACTGCCCGCTGAATAATTATATTAGATTGTTAGATCCCCTACAGTGTGGAAACAGGCCCTTCAGCCCACTTAAGTCCACACCGACCCTCCGAAGAGTAACCCACTCAGACCCATTTCTCTCTGACTAATGCTTTGGCCAATTTAACATGGCCAATTCACCTGACCTGCACATCTTTGGACTGTGGGAGGAAACCAGAGCACCCAGAGGAAACCCACGCAGACACGGGGAGAATGTGCAAACTCCACACAGACAGTCACGAGGCTGGAACTGAACCTGGGACCCTGGTGCTGTGAGGCAGCAGTGCTAACCACTGAGCAACCATGCCGCCCCAATTGGGGATAAGTAATAAATTCTGGCCTAGCCAGTGACACCCATATCCTAAGAAAGAATTAAGAAAAACATTCTTAGCACATCAGGATTGTTTATTATGTATAGTTCATTCACAAAATTATATCTATCATTGGACACTACAGGATGAGTTTTGCAGGTTGTTGAATATGGTCAGTATACTGCCTGTTGTAAACACCTAACACAGTGTGCTGTTTGATAAGACTCCACAACTCACTGGGAAATATGGCCTATATGCCTGCATCACAGTGGCACTGAAATTCATATACCACACTACCATTTGTGCATTAGGCAGAACACCATTTTGGCCTGAGGACAACATCATCTTAGTGGATAATATTACCGACATTGCTACTGCATAATTTCAGCATAGAAGAGCCACATTCACTCATTGCTCAAATAATGGAAATACCTCACCTTTCAAGATCATTTGAGGTAGACTAAGCACTCTTTATGACAAGACTTTGCAGCCTTAAGCTCATTAATTGTACGTTTTAGAGCGTGATGATCTGAATAGGATATCAGAGCAGGATAACTTTGATGTGTTCTATTTTGACATGAGTCTTGCATGGTGAGCAAATGATGTGAGGCCCTATTTGTGAGTTTATTGCTATGCCCTATCTTATAGCATGCAAAGTTGAAGGAATCCCAACATGTCAATGGAGCAGTGAAAATGTGGGTGGGGGGGGGTGGGGGTGGGATGGAGGTTCACAGTAGATAGTATTAGAGAACTCAGTAGCAGAATTCATACTGGCACCGGAGGAAACAGAGCTCTCTAGGCTGCTCTATTTTGAATGTGAACTTGAGCATGGGCTCAGTGCCTCAGAGATATGTCAAAGAATCTGAAAGCGATTCCAACTGCTGGCACTTTGACATAGCAGCAGCTTCAGTTGTTTTTCTGCAGCAAAGTTATGTTGCTCTTTAACCGACAATTGCCTTTCAAAGGCTGCACCAGAACTGATTTTCCATTCTCTTAGTGGCAGTAAACCAAGGTCACCAAGTCTCTCCTATGTAGCAACTGCAGTGGATTTAAGATAGATTTACAGTCATGGATGGATTATCTGCCAATAGATTACCAATTCACAAAATGTAATAATGATAAGAAAAGTGTACCTGGACAACCCTGCACTTGTTTAAATAGTAATAAAAGATGCATTTTGCATCTTAGACATTTCATGGTATATTTTGAAATGCGCAATATACAATAAGGATAATAAATACTGATGTCCCATAAACTTTACAGGATTTTATACAAAAATACATTTTATTCATATAATAAAACTACAAGCAACAACATTTCTGCACAATTCACATAACTAGAACTTACTAAGTGCTCAATTTTGTACTTATGAAATCAACTTGAAATTGACAAACACATCACTGAAAATGAGAAGCTGCAGTTTTGATTACTGCCAGGTACCGATTTTCTCTAGTAACATAAACTAGTTTTATAGATTTATTGCAGACAGGGGCTATTACTACATTAGTTTTCACTTTCAGTACCCATCATATTTAGTACATGTACAATAAATCGTAATGCAGCAGAAAGCTATGGCTTCAAGGTAGTATTGCAAATCACCGAATAGATGACTGATCTATGATGATATGACCAGGAATGTCAATGATACTGGTGGATAAGATGTAATGGAAACCTTCAAGTGGTGTTTAAAGGCTTAGGTGATTCTTTCTCTTTATGTTTTCATCAATGTGAACAATAGTAATCTTGGGAAATTCAAATGTTTTTCCACTTGATATCCATCAAAAGTGTTAAGGCCTCCTCAGTCATGACTGGCAGAGGCCAGTGTATTTGAATCAATGCCACACTGAAAGATAAACAATTGCAGACGAGATTTTGTCTGATTACAAACATATTTACTGAATGATGTGATTAGATCATTTATTTGCTGTTAATTTAAAGTTACGACAGAAAAACTCTGGGAACACTTCAAAGTTGCAGCTTCTCATTTTCAGGGATGTATTTGTCAATTTCAAGTTGATTTCCTTAGGCTCACCTCATAATCAGCTGTCCAGAGAAAATATGGCCCACCATCAATTATGCAGTGCCCTTTAATCTAATCGGGAACACATTCAAAATGACTGGCAATTTGTACATACAAAGAAAAACTCAATTGTATGCTCCTATTGGTGACATAAACTTCTATGATGCACTGAAATCTGTCTCTGGATGAGCACATCAAACCAAAGTCTTCGGAAGAACATCAATAGCAAGAAACTACAGTACTACTACTCAGCAGGACCACAAGGGGTCAATCCTGGATCACTGGTCAGAGCCCTTTGAAATGCTCTTCAGCACCAAATGCAAAATTGGACTACAGCCTGTTAGAAATTAACTAGATATGAGCACAAATCTGGAGGAATCTATGACAGGCATCAACAGATGAAGAGCCACAAGGCCCACATACTCAATGGCAATTCATTTGAAGCATGGTAACCCTAGGGAGAGTCTACCACTTAAATGTTTTGAGGACTCCCTGAAGAAATCACTGTCCGTGTGCCACATTGATCATTGTCAGTGGGAAGTGCAGGCAAATGATGGTGATGCCTGGAGATGCAACATCAGGCATTCTGCAAGACCTTTGAGACTGAGCAAAGTGAATTGAGAAAAGGAGGAGATGGATAGGTTCAGTTGTCCCAGTAACAACAACACCTTCATTTGTACCCACTGTCAGGTAACCTGCTCATCACTGATAGACCTAACTATCCACCAATGGACCTGCAACCAATGAGTACAACACCCTTCCTAAAATCTTTATCCATGAAGAAATGACAAGACAGTAACAGCATGTGATCAGGGATCAGTTAAACTTGCAGCACCATTTTTCTGATATCTCCATTTAATAGACAATGATTACACGAATCAATTATTTTACTAGTTTCACTCCAGAGAGGCTCTCCCACTTCCTTACATCTGTATGTAATCTTTACTTGTAGGTACTGTTCAGCAATTGAGCCAATGCATCTAGCAGCACTTCTTAAATTCCACAATGAAACAAACTTTCATTACTATATTGAGAACAAAAGACAGCAGCAAGAGAATGTATACCTGTCACTGGTTGCAATGCTTAAATATAAATTTACCATATATTTCAGTGCTGTAAAAATCACTGTCAGCGGCATGCTGATATATCTGTTTTTGGAGACACGTTTCACTTCTTTTCTCCACTCAAAGGTGTCACTGGAAGGGTCTGTTTAGTTTTGATGCCAATTGTTGCCAAAAGCCAATCGAAACATTCTCAGTCTCTCACTTAGAATAAAATGTTCCTTCCATAATTGCTCACTGAAAACCACTTGCTTGTGAGTGTAAATGCAGTTTATACAAAAAAAAACCCTCCATTTTGAGGTTGACTGCCCCTGACATTAGGTTATTGGGCAAGGTAAGTAATTGATGAGACAATTGCTGAGATTTTCAATTGGATAAAATAATTTGATTTATGGTGATATCAGGATTTGTTTCACAATGGATTTACAGAAAAAACGCTGAGTTCTATGTATAGATGATAAAATAATTTGTGAACAATTCCAGTTGATGTAAATAATGAATTGGTATGCATTATTAACTGGCTGTAACATGATTACATTATACCTTGATTAGATGGTGTTATTATGAAATGTTTATTGCAAATTCAGGCTGAGCTCCTCCAGATATTGAAGTGTATTTTATTGAGACATTTACACCACCTAAGTTTTCTAAAACTGTACATTGTGGTACCTGGTTATTTAAATAGTTGTTGTATGCAGCCAGAACAAAATTGGGAGGGAGTGGTGAAGTGGCAATATCACTAATCTGATAATCCACAACCCCAATTTAATATTCTGGGGCTTTGAGTTTGAATCCCATAATGGCAGATGGTGAAATTTGAAAGCAAGGAAAATGTGAGATAAAAAGTTAGCTTAGGTGACCACGTAACCACTATTAATTGTCATAAAAACTTATCTGGTATTTTAATGCCACCTGGGCATGGAAGTCTGCTATCCTCACCTGCACTGGCCCACGTGTAGTTCCAGATCCACAGCAATGTGGATCTTAACTGACTCTTAACTGACCTCTGGCTAATTAAAGATTGGAAATAAATGCTGGTCTATCCAGCTACTCCCACATCGCTTGCATGAATTAAAGAAACAAAATCACCATTGAATGAATCTACATCTGGGCAGGGGATGCAATATCATATGCTGCAGTGATCACATACGTTAAGGATGATATTGCGGTATATCTCAAACTTTACGTCCACTCCTGAAAAGTGCCAAGTCTGCAGTTATTGATACCCTATGCCACCCAAAGCCAATTATACTTGTAAGATGGCTGCTGGTCATTGGTAAGAATATAGGGAGAATAAAATTTCTCAGTGATCTCTCTTATGCAATAAAGGATATTAAATTGAGAGCTGTCGCAAATATGTCCAGCTCTAGCCTGGAAAAAGGAAAAAGCACAAAAATCCACTGCAATGACCATTTTTACAGTCACTGTCCTGTGGCTGCATTTGTGGCGACAGATCTCCTGAACGAAACACAAACAGTTGAGACAATGTTCCTTGCTGAGTTTTAGGTAGAAGACTTGCACTCTGAACACACTAGGAAACTTTGGCCTTCTGTTCAGTGATCTTTTCCTACTCCTCCTCGACCCTCTTCTAGCAACTTGTCCTGATTTGTGTCACCTCTGCTGATTCTCTCTGTTAATCTGTAGGGCAAAGGTCATGCAAATTAGTCCACCCTTCTCTGGGAGCAAATGGCCATTGCAGAATCAACAAAGTCAGGACAAAATCCTTCAGCACATGTCACACTATCCTTGTAGACTTTATTACTCACTGAGAGTACTCATTAAGTGAAAAAGTTTCTTCTCATCTTGCAAGTGCTTCTTTTGCGAAACACTTAAAAACTGTGCCCTTTGGTTCAAAACCTTTTTCAAAGTGTGAACATTTTTTCCTTATCCACTCTGTCCTGATTTTGAAAAGTCTATCAAATCTTCACCTCTCAAAAAAAAAGTTCCAACTTCTCCAATCTTTCTTCATAACAAAAGGGTCCTGGAAACACTCTAGAATCATAGAACCCCTGCAGTGCAGAAACAGGCCATTCACTCTCTGAAGAGCATCCCACTCAGGCCTATTCTATCCCTGCATTCCCTACGGCTAATCACCTGGCCTGCACATCCCTGGACACTGTGGGCAATTTAACATGACCAATCCACCTAACCTGCACATCTTTGGACTGGGATGAATTCAGAACAAATCCACGCTGACACAGGGAGAATGTGCAAACTCCAAACTGTTGCTCAAGGGTGTAATATGAACCCAAATCTCAAGCACTATGAGGCAGCAGTGCTAATCACTGAGCCACCATGCCACCTTATTCTAGGAAATCTCTTCTGCATTTCTTCAATACACTCACATCCTTTCTACGTTTGGTGCCCAAGACTGTTCAAAATATTCCAGCTGAGGTTTATTGTCTTACAATAACTTCATTATAATATGGCCCTGTTACTGAAGCCTAGAATGCCATATACTCTATTAGCAGCTCACTCTATGTGTCCTGCCACCTTACTGACTATTATACATGTTTCTGCTTATTTTCTCTCAATGCCTCCCACTTTCAAACTTGCCATGAGAGACAGAGAAAATTTAACCCATTAACTTTGTATTTCTCTTCATGGGTGATGCCAGACCCACTGAATATTTTCAGTTTATCATATTAGTGTAATTTTAGCACTTATCTTTAGTTCGCAAAGAATTTAACAAGTTCCCCAAGAGCAATTCAAAGGTAGTAGAGTTAGATGTCATAGCTGACATATTCTCTAATTGTTTGGCTTTTCTGTTGATACATTCTTTCCTAATACCTCGGGAATCCCCAGAGCACATGGTAGCAGTGGGTTATGGCGTGATCTGTTAGCTCTGAACTCTAGCTTCATTAAAATTCCCTGCACTCCAAGAGTTTAGTTACTTTCACTAATTTTCATAATCAGTTACAAAGCAATTTTAACCTTACAACATTGTAAAACGGCAAGTATTACTTCAGATAGGAAAACTAAAGTATATTTGTCCTACACAAAATGAACTTGCTGCTGAAATCAATAGTTTTATGTTCCATGGACGTCTTACTTAAAACAAGTAAAAGAGAAATATTTGGGTCTGTCACTGTCTGGAAAATTGTCCTTCAAAGGCTTGAATAATCAATCTCATGATCAGGCGCTTATGACTAAGTGATGATAATTTATTAGTAAATAATTAGACTGGAACCAAGTCTGAGTAGAAGAGCTAATATACTACCAAAATTAATCACCTTTGAAGTGTGCATTGCAGACGGTGGAATGGCTTCATGTACATAATACTCTCTGCAGCTTTTCGGACTCAGTCACCTGATGGCAGTTTTCTGTCTCATGTGACAAAGATTTACATGGTGATGGACAACCTGTGCTAGCAGCCACCTGATATAGGTCAGGAACTCCTCTCTGGCAAAGCATTCTCTGGCACATTTGCTGCACCGGGGGTGGGATAAGTAAATGACCTACTGACCTCTGTTTCCTCTGAGCCCTTTTCTCAGGTCACTGAACTTTACATTTTGGCGCATGTCTTCCAATGCTCTTCCAAACAGTCAACTTTCAGAGGTCATGTCCTTCAGTAATTGCCTCCTGATAGTCAGTGTCAATGTTTGCCATCTTCATATCTTGTTTGCAGATGTCTTTGTTTCAAAGGTATGGATACCAGAGGTGGTTGTGTCGCTATAGTCTTACCAAACCATAGGGGCCGCTCTCTCAAACTGACAGTCCAGCCAACTTAGGTAAACTGGAGGTAGTGACCCAGAGTTAATCCACTCTACAGAAGGTTTTTGGGCATAGGGTCAATATTCTTTGAATGAGGAGATTTTAAGAAAGGCTGTACTGCTTTCTGTCACCTCTGGCATGTATGCAGACCCTCTCTGTTAATGACCTGTACCTATATTACAGCAATGAAGCAAAGAATGTGCCAAATATTGTTGATGTGTGAACACAACCCTATTTGACCACATTGTGAATCTCAAATGTTCTGGTGTTGAACCATCATAGATGACCTTATTAATCATGTTTTATGGAAAGAGGAAATCACATTGAGCAGATTCAGCTGGCAACTAATTTTCTTCACCAACTTAAACAGACTCCCTAGATGGCTGTTGTGACACAGTGGTGGTGCCATTGTCCCTGGGTCAGGAGTTCCACCTGCTTCAGAGGTATGTAATAATATTTCTTAACAGGATGATTATAAAACTAAGTCAATAAAAACATGTTTTAAATTTAGAATACTCCCTAGATGGCTCCTGTGGCACAGTGGTAGTATCCCTACTTCTGAACCAAGAGGCTTGGGTACAAGTGCCAACTGCTCCAGGGGTGTGTGGTAACATCTCAAAATGTATTGAGTAGAAAGTACATAGGCTCCCTTTACTCACGTGATCAAATGCCTAGGTGGGATTGATGAAGGCAATATATAATCGTCCCCTTTATTGACATCATTTCTCTTGGACTGTGATGATGATGTCAATTGCAAATTTTCAGTTCTAAAGCCATACTGAGAATCAGGAGAGAAGCATTCAGTCAGGATCTGCACTTTAACAAAAGAGACGGAGCAAATGCTTTTCCCAACCTGCTCAACAGATAAATGTTTCAATAATTGTTGAATTCGCTGGGTCTCTGTTTTTCTTATACAAGTTCACAATCTTTGTATCATCCATATCCTGGAGCACTGCCCAACACCTACCAGCAGAGACAGAAGATTGTACAATTGCTGCAGGAATGTTGGTTTCCTGTGCTTGAAGGATTCAAGTGGTATATCATCAGAATCTGGAGCCCATGACAGACTGATTTTCTTTCATCTATAGAGCTTCTGCAGTGACAATGTTGTCACTATGTATCCAACTGTTTATTGAAGTTGGTGATGACTGTCTTGCCTTTATTTTCAATGGAAAGATATTATTTGTTATTGTACTTGTACAACCCCAAGTGGTATGTTCCTCTATACCGCCAATAGTACTTAGTGCATTCAAGGTCTTCTCACTTGAATATAACCTCAACACCAAGGAGAGGGAAGCACTGAAAGCACTAAGAAATGATAAGAACATAATCATACTACCAGCAGATAAAGGCAGAATGACGGTCATCCTAGATAAATCAGATTACATCCAAAAAGCACAACAACTACTCGCAGATACCAACACCTACCAAATGAAGGAATTTGACCCCACACCACAACTCACCAATAGAATAAATAACACACTAAGGAATCTACAAAAAAACGGACAGATAACCAAAGCTGACCTACAAAGAATGAAACCGGAAAGCAACAACACCCCCAGATTCTACGGACTACCTAAAGTACACAAACCAGACATCCCACTCAGACCCATAGTATCACAACCAGGGACACCATCATACAAACTGGCCAAAGAACTACAACAGAAACTGAAACATCTGGTCAGCGGATCCAAACACTCCATACAATTAACACAGGAATTCTTGAACATCATCAGAAATATACACATAGACAAAGAAGAAACCATGATCTCATTCGACGTGACGGCACTGTTCACTTCGATTGACAAAACCCTAGCCAGAGAAACAATAGCCAACCTGCTGGACATACAGAACAGAAAACAGGACGCGGAACCTATCAACAAAGACGGCATACTTAAACTACTGGACTTGTGCCTCACTACACACTTTACATTCAACAACCAGATATACGAACAAATCAACGGAACACCCATGGGATCACCAATCTCAGGACTCATAGCAGAGGCAGTTATGCAAAGGTTAGAACAAACAGTCCTACCACAAATTCAACCCAAACTCTGGGTCAGAAATGTCGATGACACGTTTGTAATCATCAAAAACACGGAAATAGAAAAAACACACCGGATCATCAACGCCACACTCACAGGAATCCGATTCATGAGAGAAGAAGAAAAGGAGCCAACTCCCATTCCTAGACGTGATAGTACAGAGAACACCGAACGGAGAATTCACCACAAGGGTATACAGGAAAGCAACACACACAGACCAAGTCCTAAACTATGAAAGTAACCACCCCAACACACACAAACAAAGCTGCATCAGGACACTATTCAAAAGGGCCACAACACACTGCAGTACACCAGAACCGCAAAAAGAAGAAGAGGAACACCTATACAAGGTATTCGCCAAAAACGGATACCCGCGCAACTTCATCAACAGATGCCTAAGAGATAGACCACGGAACGAGGACATGCCACAACCAAAAGGACTAGCCACACTACCATACATCAGGAGCGTTTCAGAACTGACAGCCAGACTACTGCGACCCTTAGGACTCATAACGGCACACAAACCAACAGCCACGCTCAGACAACAACTCACTAGAACGAAGGACCCGATACCCAACATGAGCAAAACTAATGTAGTGTACAAAATATCATGCAAGGACTGCACAAAACACTATATAGGACAAACAGGAAGACAGCTAACAATCCGCATACATGAACATCATCTAGCCACGAAACGACACGACCAGCTATCCCTAGTAGCCACACACGCAGACAACAAGCGACATGAATTCGACTGGGACAACACTACTATCATAGGGCAAGCCAGACAGAGAACAGCCAGGGAATTCCTAGAGGCATGGCATTCATCCACAAACTCCATCAACAAACACATCGACCTGGACCCAATATACCAACCACTACACGGACAGCTGAAACTGACAACCGGAAGCGGCAAGGACAGACCACTATAAATACCGGAAGAAACATCAAAGAAGTGCTTCGCAGGAGGCTCCAAAGCACTGATGATGTCGCCTAGCCAGGGGACGAAACGTTTGCAACAAAAACTTCCAGCTTGGCGAACAGAACCACAACAACTTGAATATAGTAGACCATTCACCTTTGTAGTGATTTCAGCCTCGAACCAATTGGCGCTTTACCTTTCTTGCTTCACATGCATTATAGGTGCTGCCTTGAAGTATGCGTTATTTCATTTTAGTATTAAGTGTGGCAATGCTGGTAAATGTCTGTTCTATTGAGTCATGGAATTGTTGATGTTGAGGCAATATTGCTGACATTGATGTGAGGCAACATTTCCACTTTGAATGAAAGACTTTAAATGTTGCTTCTTAACCCAGTTGTACCTTAGGGAACAGTGAATAAGTATCATAGTTTGTGTTGTGGTAGCAGCATGTGTTGATGATCAGATCCAACTGTGGCCAATGCCCTGATCTTGAACTAGTGTCATGGTTTGTTCTGAAAGATGGTTTTAGATACACAAAACTCATAGACACTGCTATGCTAAAGTACCAGCCTTTCCCTGACCATGCCTCATGAGTTATGTTTGCCATTGTGTTGACATTTTCCAGTAGATAGAGATGTGCTGACTTTGGTGTTAAGCTGATAATAATGTAAATCTCTTTCGAGAACTGGTCGTTCATCTTTACAGTGGAGTACAATATTGGAGCATAAATACTCATGAGATCAACAGGCCCTATTTGATTTGAGAGGCAGATGAAGACAGATGTTTTGAATCATTTGTTGCATGAGTCATCATTGAGAGTAACAAATTCCTTACTGAAAAATCTGTTTCTTTCTCAAGAATGTCTTCCAACGCTTACCCCGTCAGATGAATGCCTCATAATTTTTATTCAAAAATCCATTCTTGGTGAGCCTAGTCTCTTGATGGGATGCTTTGTTGAATATTGAATGTTGATCGCCATTACCTTGTACATGTAGCGACCAGCTGCAAGTTGTCAGTCTCACGTATCTACCTGATGTTTCAGGTTGTCAGTCAAAAAGTTGGTCCCTGTTTTGTTTAGTTCATTTCTTTTATTTGTCGGGTGTAAGTAGAAACTCCAAGCTCCAACTCCGATTCAAGTCAAGATCAGCAAGGCGGCCTTTGTGTGGAGCTGTAGAAAATGGGGAGGGGGGTGGGTGGCGGGGATAATAAACAATTATTTTACATCAGTATTTATTGTGGAAAAGGCCATGGAAGATATAGAATGTGGGGAAATAGATGGTGACATCTTGAAAAATATCCATATCACAGAGGAGGAAGTGCTGGATGTCTTGAAATGGGGAAAGGTAGATAAATCCCCAGGACCTGATCAGATGTACCCTAGAACTCTGTGGGAAGCTAGGGAAGTGATTGCTGGGCCTCTTGCTGAGATATTTGTATCATCGATAGTCACAGGGGAGGTGCTGGAAGTCTTGAGGTTGGCTAACGTGGTTTAAGTAAGTTGGTAAGGACAAGCCAGAGAACTATAGACCAGTGAGCCTGATGCCGGCGGTGGGCAAGTTGTTGGAGGGAATCCTGAGAGTCAGGATGTACATGTGTTTGGAAAAGCAGGGACTGATTAGGAATAATCAAAATGGCTCTGTGCGTGGGAAATCATGTCTCACAAACTTGATTGAGTTTTTTGAAGAAGTAACAAAGAAGATTGATGAGGGCAGAGCAGTCGATGTGAGCGGTCAGTAAGGCGTTCGACAAGGTTCCCCATGGGAGACTGGTTAGCAAGGTTAGATCTCACGGAAAACAGGGAGAACTAGCCATTTGGATACAGAACTGGCTGAAAAGGTAGAAAACAAAGGTGGTGGAGGAGGGTTGTTTTTCATACTGGAGACCTGTGACCAGTGGAGTGCCACAAGGATCAGTGCTGGGTCCACTTCTTTTCATCATTTATATAAATGATTTGGATGTGAGCATAAGAGGTACAGTTAGTAAGTTTGCGGATGACTCCAAAATTGGAGGTGAAGTGGACAGTGAAGAAGGTTACCTCAGATTACAATGAGATCTTGATTAGATGTGCCAATGGGCAGAGAAGTGGCAGATGAAGTTTAATTCAGATAAATGTGAGGTGCTGCATTATGGGAAAGCAAATCTTAGCAGGACTTATACACTTAATGGAAGGGTCCTAGGGAGTGTTGCTGAACAAAGAGACCTTGGAGTACATGTTCATAGCTCCTTGAAGGTAGAGTTGCAGGTAGATTGGATGGTGAAGAAGGCTTTTGGTATACTTTCCTTTATTGTTCGGAGTATTGAATACAGGAGTTGGGAGGTCATGTTGTGGCTGTACAGGACATTGGTTAGGCCGGTTTTGGAATATTTGCAATTCTGGTCTCCTTCCTATCAGAAAGATGTTGTGAAACTTGAAAGGGTTCAGAAAAGATTTACAAGAATGTTGTCAGGGTTGTAGGATTTTAGCTATAGGGAGAGGCTGAACAGGCTGGGGCTGTTTCCCCTGGTGCGTTGGAGGCTGAGGGGTGACCTTATAGAGGTTCACAAAGTCATGAAGGGCATGGATAGGATAAATAGACAAAGTCTTTTACCTGGGTTGGGGGAGTCCAGAACTAGAGGGCATTGTTTTACGGTGAGAGGGAAAGATATAAAATAGACCTAAGGGGCAACTTTTTTCACTCTGAGGGTGGTACGTGTATGGAATGAGCTGCCAGAGGATGTGGTGGAACTAGTACAATTGCAACATCTAAGAGGCATTTGGATGGATTTGTGAATAGGAAGAGTTTGGAGGGATATGGGCCGAGTGCTGGCAGGTGGGACTAGATTGGGTTGGGATGTCAGGTCAGATTGGACTGAAGGGTCTGTTTCCATGCTGTACATCTTTATGACTCTATGGCTCTTTGGTCAGTTAGCACCTCACTAGTTGAGGCTTGAGGAGGACTTCAGCTGGCTGGTAGCTGAGCAGTGGAACAATGATGAGCCAGTCCATTGTTGGAGACACTACATAGTGCTCATTCTCTACTCTGATACTCTTACAACTCATTTATGGCATTAAGGTGTCATCGGCAGCCAGAGCTTATTGCCTACCCCTTGTTGCCCTGAAAAGGTTCTGGTGAACTGCCTTCCTGAACCAATATAGTCCGTGTGCTGTACTTATACTTGCAATGCCATTAGGGAAGGAATTCCAGAATTTTTACACATTGACGCTGAAAGAATGAAGATATATTTCCAGTTCATGATGGTGAGTAGTGTAGAGGGGTACTTGTAGACCATGAAGTTCCTATGTATCTCCTACTCTTGTCCTCCAAGCTGGAAGTGATTGAGGGTTTGGATGGTGATTTTCTGCAGTGTGTTTTGTAGATAGTACAAGATAGTACAAGCCGCTACTGAGTATCAGTGGTAGGCAGAATGGATGTTTGTGGATGTGAGCCAATTAAGTGGGCTGCTTGTCTTGGATAGTGTCAAGTTTCTTAATGGTTGCTGGAGTTGCACTGATCCAGGCAAGTGGAGAGTATGCACCATACTCCTAACTGGTGCCTGGCAGGTGGAAAAACATTGGGCAGGTTATTGCTGAGCAAGGTGCTGCTTGATAGCACTGTTGATGACACCTTCCATCACTTTACTGATAATGAAGAATAGATTGATGAGGCAGTAATTGACGAGGTTGAACTTGTCCTGGTTTTTGTGTAAAAGACCTTCCCGGGCAATTTTTCACATTTTTGCAGCTGCTCTGGAGCTGCTTGGCTCTGGATACAAAATGTTGTGAAACACAAGTTTTCAGGACTATTGCCAGAATGCTGTCGGTGTATACTTTTGTACCATCCAATGCTTCAAATCATTTCTTGATGTCCTGTGCAGTGAATTGAATTGGCTGAATACTGGCATCTGCAATGCTCGTGATGTCAGGATGGAATAATCATTGGTACTTCTGGCTGAAGATTGTTGTTGATAAATTGTTTAATTGTCCCGCATGGTTCACAATTGCATGTAGTTAGGCTGCTGAGCTTAGCTCGAATCCATTGTTTGTGTATCACTAAGCTCTGTCTATCACTTGCTGCTTATATAGGTTAGCACACAGGTTGTGTAACTTCACCAGGTTGACACCTCATTTTTAGTGCTGCTCCTGCACTCTTCATTGAACCAGGGTTAATCCCTTAGCTTGATAGCAATGGTAGAGAGGAGCACATGCCAAACTATGAACCTGCAGATTTTGTTGGAGTACTATTCTACTGCTGGTGGTCCTTGGTGCAAATAATAATATCACAGAGGCAAACTACTGCTGGTTCAAGCTTCTTCAACAAATCATACTTCAACAGTTGTGTCTGAAGTATAACCTATAATGAAATCACAATAGACAGAATTTTAAAATGAATCTGAGGACTACATGGAAGAATAGTTATTAATGATTACAGGGTAGTTTTTGTATATAATAGACAATCGAGTGTTTCAGATAGAATGGTTGTTCAGAATACAGTTCTTTGAAATAAATTACTTTATTCTTTTAAATTTTGGACCAAGTTTAAATGAGAAATGTAAAATGCACTGAGGTCACAAATCAAAACCACAAACCATGTGATTGATTTCAATTGATTCTGTTATTAATGAAATAGCAATAATTTCCTGTTGTCTCGGAGAACTGATGCTGGCTGCAATTGTGACCAACCTGGTCAATCTGTTCAAATCCATAAGGTGGCAATGGCAACAAAATATGAGCAATATTAATATAGCTATCAAAAGACTTGGCAAAGAGGTCAATTTTAAGGAGCATCTTAACAGAAGAAAGAAGGGCAGAGAACCTGGGATGTTTGGAAAAAGAACCTCAAAGCATAGGGCTGCTGAAGGCATGGCTGTTAATGCTGGAATACGAAAAATTGTGGATGCGTAAGAGGCCAGATGCTGAACGCAGACTTCAGAGGAATGTAGGACCGGAGGAGAATTCAAAGATAAGATTTACAGGTTGATAGGGGAGGAAGGGATTTCCAGTCAAAGATGTGATATTTATGATCAAGGCATTATTTGACCAGAACACAATATAACCAAAATTTTATATAGCTCCAGCATAGTCCTCCTGCTCTTAAACTCTGTATCTCAGCTAATAAAGACAATTACCTCATAAGCTTTCTTAATCAGTTTAACTACTTGTCCCATTATCCTCAAGGACATGGACCCCATGTATCCTCAGTGCTTCCCAGGGTGCTACCATGTATATTCCTTGCCTTGTTTGCCCTGCCCAAGTGCATCACCTCAAACTTAATCTTAGAGATGGGGTAGATAAGTC
Organism: Hemiscyllium ocellatum; assembly: GCF_020745735.1. NCBI lineage: Eukaryota > Metazoa > Chordata > Chondrichthyes > Orectolobiformes > Hemiscylliidae > Hemiscyllium > Hemiscyllium ocellatum. Next base: position 99,403,034 of record NC_083404.1, on the reverse strand, counting down.
ATCAGAATGAGTGGCAACTTTAATTGATATTCAATAGTAATTCAACTGCATGGATACCTGCTAGATAACCTACATTGTCATGCATTACATAATATAATATCACCCTTACATATAGATACGTTCATACAAACATTGAATTCTTGCTATTCTGGAACACTCATTTCCTGGCATGCTGCTACCTCCTTTTATCTAATTACAGTGATGTCAGCAGTTTGTTCTCTGCTTTTGTAATCCACTTGTTTACAACCCGTTTTCTTCCTTATCTTGTTCTCAGCATGTTCAAGGTCCTTTACTTCTTTCAGCTATCCATTATTTGCAACCTTTCCAAAGTTATTACAATCACGGCTAAAATTCTTATTTTTGTAGGCATGTATACATTAATTGGAATAGGTATTTAATCCTTTTCTATGTAGTTCAATTTTTACAGAAGCTTAAGTTTAGTTAAGTTAGCACAGTGACTCATAAAAAGACTTGCTTTCAAAGCTTAGATAACTGAAAAACTGGATATATTTTTATGGAATATAGTTATGAGGATCAGGGTTTTTCTGAATGTTCCAATGAAAATATTCACAATTATTTTAACACCAAGCAGCTACAAAAAAAAGGCTTAGTCTTTTTAGTAATATCATTTTTGAGACACTAACTTATTCCAGTTCCCTGAAATGAATCAGTTTACTCTTTCAAAATTTGGACAAAGTTTTTATGAGCAATGTTAAGTGCTGATTTGCTTATTTGAGATTGTGTTTCAGATGCCATTCAGTTGGTACCACTCTTGTATTTGAAGTTTCCAGGTTCATATTCCACTCCAGGGCTTGAGATTAAAATTTGAACTACACAGAAGAGACTCTGCATTGTTGGAGAAGTTATGTTTGGAAGAGATGGTAAATCGTTGGCCCTTTTATCAGCCCATGTGGATATGAAAGATCCCAAGTTACAATTTCGAAGAAGACCATTCAAGTTATTCCTGATGTCCTGTCCTTTATTCATTCCTTAATCAAGATCATAATAAACACATTATCATGGTGTGGGAGTTAGCTGAGTGTATTTTAGTTGCCACATTCCCTACGTCACAACAGTGGCTACTAGTCAGATAAGTACATCATTGACCATAAGACCATAAGACCATCAGACATAGGAATGGAAGTAAGGCCATTCGGCCCATCGAGTCCACTCCGCCATTCAATCATGGCTGATGACATCAAGAATTTATCAATCTCTGTCTTGAAGACATTTAGCATCCCGGCCTCCACTGCACTCTGCGACAATGAATTCCACAGGCCCACCACTCTCTGGCTTAAGAAATGTCTCCGCATTTCTGTTCTGAATTGACCCCCTCTAATTTTAAGGCTGTGCCCACGCGTCCTAGTCTCCCTGCCTAACAGAAACAATTTCCTAGCGCCCACCCTTTCCAAGCCATGTATTTTTTTGTAAGTTTCCATTAGATCTCCCCTTAACCTTCTAAACTCCAATGAGTACAATCCCAGGATCCTCAGCCGTTCCTCGTATGTTAGACCTACCATTCCAGGGATCATCATTGTGAATCTCCGCTGGACACGCTCCAGTGCCTCCTGAGGTGTGGGGCCCAAAACTGGACACAGTACTCCAAATGGGGCCTAACCAGAGCTTTATAAAGTCTCAGTAGCACATTGCTGCTTTTATATTCCAACCCTCTTGAGATAAATGACAACATTGCATTCGCTTTCTTAATCACGGATTCAACCTGCATGTTTACCTTTAGAGAATCCTCGACTAGCACTCCCAGATCCCTTTGTACTTTGGCTTTATGAATTTTCTCACCATTTAGAAAGTAATCCATGCTTGTATTCTTTTTTCCAAAGTGCAGGACCTTGCATTTGCTCACATTGAACTTCATCAGCCATTTCCTGGACCACTCTCCCAAACTGTCTAGATCCCTCTGCAGCCTTCCTACTTCCTCAGTACTACCTGCCTGTCCACTTATCTTCGTGTCATCGGCAAACTTTGCTAGTATGCCCCCAGTCCCTTCATCCAGATCATTAATATATAACGTGAACAGCTGCGGCCCCAACACTGAACCCTGTGGGACACCGCTTGTCACCGGCTGCCATTCCGAAAAAGAACCTCTTATCCCAACTCTCTGCCTTCTGTCAGACAGCCAATCCTCAATCCATCCCAGTAGCTCATCTCAAACACCATGTGCCCTCACCTTACTCAGCAGCCTCCCGTGTGGCACCTTATCAAAGGTCTTTTGGAAGTCTAGATAGACCACATCCACTGGGTTTCCCTGGTCTAACCTACTTGTCACCTCTTCAAAGAATTCTAACAGGTTTATCAGGCATGACCTCCCCCTACTAAATACATGTTGACTTGTTCTAATCCAACCCTGCTCTTCCAAGAATTTAGAAACCTCATCCTTAACGATGGATTCTAGAATTTTACCAACAACCGAGGTTAGGCTAATTGGCCTATAATTTTCCATCTTTTGTCTTGATCCTTTCTTGAACAATGGGGTTACAACAGCGGTCTTCCAATCATCCGGGATTTTCCCTGACTCCAGTGACTCTTGAAAGATCTCAACCAACGCCTCCGTTATTTCCTCAGCCACCTCCCTCAGAACTCTAGGATGTAGCCCATCGGGGCCAGGAGATTTGTCAATTTTAAGACCTTTTAGCTTTTCTAGCACTATCTCTTTTGTAATGGCAACCATACTCAACTCAGCCCCCTGACTCCCTTTAATTGTTGGGACATTACTCATGTCTTCCACTGTGAAGACTGATGCAAAGTACTTGTTAAGTTCTCCAGCTATTTCCTTATCTCCCATCACTAGCCTTCCAGCATCAGTTTGAAGTGGCCCAATGTCTACTTTTGCCTGTCATTTGTTTCTTATGTATTGAAAGAAACTTTTACTATCATTTCTAATATTACTGGCTAGCCTACCTTCATAGTTGATCCTTTCCTTATTTCTCTCTTTGTCATCCTCTGTTTGTTTTTGTAGCCTTCCCAATCTTCTGATTTCCCACTGCTCTTGGCCACTTTATAGGATCTCTCTTTTTCTTTAATACATTTCCTGACTTCCTTTGTCAGCCATGGCTGTCTAATCCCTCCCCGGATAATCTTTCTTTTCTTAAGGATGAACCTCTGTACTGTGTCCTCAATTATACCCACAAACCCCTGTTATTTTTGCTCTACTGTCTTCCCTGCTAGCCTCTGCTTCCAGTCTATTTTTGTCAGTTCCTCTCTCAGGCCCTCATAATTACCTTTATTTAACTGTAACACCATTACATCCAATTTTGCCTTCTCTCTTTCAAACTGCAGACCCATATTATGATCGCTGCTTCCTAAGTGTTCCCTTACTTCAAGATCTTTTATAAAGTCTGGTTCATTACATAGCACTAGGTCCAGAATAGCCTGCTCCCTTGTGGGCTCCATGACAAGCTGTTCCAAAAAGCCATCCTGTAAGCATTCCAAGAATTCCCTTTCTTTGGATCCACTGGCAACGTTATTTACCCAGTCCACCTGCATATTGAAGTCTCCCATGATCACCGTGACCTTGCCTTTCTGACATGCCTTTGCTATTTCCCGGTACATGTTGCACCTCTGGTCCTGACCACTGTTAGGATGTCTGTTCATAACTCCCATTATGGTTTTTTTGCCTTTGTGGTTCCTCAATTCCACCCACACAGACTCCACATCATCCGACCCTATGTCATTCAGTGCCATAGATTTAATTTTGTTCTTAACTAACAAGGCCACCCCGCCCCCTCTGCCCACCTCCCTGTCTTTTCAATAAATTGTATATCCTTGGATGTTTAACTGCCAGTCCTGAACCCCCTGCGACCATGTCTCTGTGATGCCTACCACATCATAATCATTCACGATGATCTGTGCCGTTAGTTCATCTACTTTGTTACAAATGCTACAAGCATTCAGGTAAAGTGCCTAAATGCTAACATTCTTATCATTAGAGATATTGGAAGTCATAAGATGTCCTAAGTTATCCTTCCTTTTTGGTGCATTCCTAATCTGCCTCAAGGTTACATCCACCTGCATACATGCTATCCTCCTGCTTATCTTTCTATTTAAGTCCATACTCCCTGTCGCTTTCACTTTCCCTTCTCCCCAACTCAGAAGTTTAAAGTCCTACTGACCACCCTACTTATCCTCTTAGCTAGAACATTGGTACCTGATCGGTTCAGGTGGAGACTGTCTCAACGGTACAGATCCCCCCGGTTCCAAAACTGATGCCAATGCCCCATGAAATGGAATCCCTCTTTCCCACACCAATCCCTTAGCCATGTGTTTACTTCCCTACTTTTCTTATCCCTGTACCAATTGGCACGTGGCTCGGGCAGTAATCTGGAGGTTATGACCCTGGAGGACCTGTACTTCAATTTTCTTCCTAGTGCTTGATAATCCCCAAACAGGTCCTCCACCCTCGCTTTGCCTATGTTGTTAGTCCCAACGTGACCACAACAACTGGATCCTCCCCCTCCCACTCCAATATCCTTTCAAGCCGGTCGGAGATATCATTGGCATTGTTTGTCTTGAAAAGTGCTATATAAATGCAAGCTTTTTCTTTCTTTTCCTGTTCGTTTGGTTGTGATTCAATCCTTCTTTGCTCCAGGGATAATGGCTAATAGTAGCTCCTCTCCTGTTGCCTATCTTCAGCTAAGTTCACTCAAGAACAGGCCAGAGATTGAAGCTAGGGCCTTCATTATTAATATAGCTCAATTTCAAATTGGGAAATGTATTTACCAATTTAATCATTAATGAGCTAAAGAGAACTTTTATGAATATAACCTAAACTTCTAGACAGCAATGAAATCAAAAATATGTTCCCTAGATGTAGAGACATTTCACATTACTTAAAATGATCAATAGAAACAGCCGTTGGCTAGAAGTATTGAACTGTTTCTTACTGACAGCTAATTGCATGCTCTCTGTCACCGCATGAGACCTATGATAAATATAGTGTGATTCCTCTAAAATGTTTAAGGGTCTGAATACACACCACAATAACAAGTGTCTTTTTTATTTAATCTATTTATTCAATTCTCAGTTCAATGCAGCTTTTGTTTCCTATAACACAGTTTACTGCTAACCATGCACATCTGCTGAGCACAAATCTGTGTTGGATTGCTTTGTCCTTTCTGACTTATGTTCCTCTTGTAATTGGGTTGCAATGAATATGAATTCATGATTTGAGTATTGTCAGTGAATACCTACATTTGGTTCAAATATTTGCAAATATTAACCCTGATGCATATGTTAATCTATGTAGCTGTATAATGTTTTCTGAAAAGACATTATGTTATCAGAACAAAATGTTGCAACTGCGCAAACCATATTATCTTGGTATTGTTGTGCAAAGGAAGTTATAATTATGAGTCACCTTCTTATAAGTGTTTCTTTCTTCAAAGGCTTTTCCTTTGTTTGATAAAGAAAGTGCTGCATGGTTTGTGTTCTTGTCCAATCTGGTTTTGAATTTGGTGCTCTTGCTCTCACTAATGTCAAATGTTGGTTGGTCATTTATTCGAGCATCAAAAAATGTCTAAATTCTAATGTCTTATTCAGTTTTCACTTCATATAAACTAAAAGCTCCCTCATCTACCTTTTAAAACAGCTGGTAACTTCTACCCCATTCCCCCACTCCCCATTTGTTTGTGATATCTGAGTGAAGAAGTTGCTCCTCACTCCAGTCCAAAACAATCAATCCCGTATACTGAGTCTTTCTACCAGGGATCTAGATTGCTTAGCAAGGAAACAAAAACCGCAAATTTCTACCATGTCAAATCGCTTCAAAATCTTGTATATTTCCACAAAACCACTCATTATTCATCCATACAGTAGAGAATATAGGCCCAATTTACTCAGTCTCTCAGTATTGGCCATTCCTCTCATCGCAGCAATCAATGAGTATTCAATGCATAGCCTTCAGTGCATATACATCTTTCCTTAAATAAACTGCACAGTGCTCCAGATGTGGTTCATTCAAAACCCAGTGGAACTGAACCAAGACTTCTTTATTTGTATTTCAATCCCTTTACAATGGCCCATATGCCACTTAACTTCTCAGCTGATTGATAATTTTCTCAGCTCCTTGTATGAACACATTCAAGTCTCTCTAAATATCAACACTTATAAGTTTCACACCTTTAAAAATATCCTGTTTTTTCATTCTTATGACCAAAATAAATAACCTCGTGCTTCCCTGTGTTATACTTAAACTGCTGTGTCATCACTGATTCAAGAGTGTGGTGCTGGAAAAGCACAGCAGGTCAGGCAGCATCCGAGGAACAGGAGAATCGCCATTTTGGGCATAAGCCCGTCTTTAGGAATGAGGCAGCCTCATTCCTGTTGAAAGGCTTATGCCCAAAACATCAATTCTCCTGCTCCTCAGATACTGCCTGACTTGCTGTGCTTTTCCAGCAACACACTCTCGACCCTGATCTCCAGCATCAGCCGTGCTCACTTTCTCTATGTAATCACTGAACCTGCTCATATCTCTTTTCAGTTTCTTTATGTCCTTCTTACAACTTTTCCACCTATTATATCATCAGCAAACTTAGATACATTGCTCTTTGTCTCTTTGCTTAATGAATATAGATTGTAAGCAGCAGAGGCCCCAGTACTGATCCTTGCAGCACTCATTCAACAGAGCCTACCAACATCTGAATGCCCCATTTGTTCTTATTCTTTGCTTCCTGCCAATTAGCCTATCTTCCATTCATGCTAACACATCACCTCAACTTCGTGAATCTTTACTTTCTGAGGTGCATTTAATTGAATGCCCTTTAGAAATCCAAGTATACAACATCTAGTGATTCCCCAGGTATCTACCTGACTGCTTACATCTTCAAGAACTCTAAAATATAGACTCATAGAGTTATAAAGATGTACAGCATGGAAACAGATCTTTTGGTCCAACCCATCCGTGCCGACCAGATATCCCAACCTAATCTAGTCCCACTTTCTAACACCAGGCCCATATCCCTCCAAACTCTTCCTATTCATATACCCAGCGAGATTCCTTTTAAATGGTGCAATTGTACCAGCTTCGAACACTTCCTCTGGCAGCTCATTCTGTACATGCACCACCCTCTGCCTGAAAAAGTTGCCCCTTTGGTCCCTTTTATATCTTTCCCCTCTCACCCTAAACCTATGCCCTCTAGTTCTGGACTCCCCCACTCCAGGAAAAGACCTTGTCTATTTACCCTATCCATGACCTTCATGATTTTATAAACCTCTACAAGGTCACCTCTCAGCCTCCAATACTCCAGGGAAAACAGCCCCACCCTTTCAACCTTTTCCTATCGCTCAAATCTTCCAACCTTGGCAACATTCTTGAAAATCATTTCTGAGCTCTTTCATGTTTCACAATATCCTTTTGATAGGAAGGAGACCAGAATTGTGCACAATGTTCCAACAGTGGCCTAACCAACATCATGTACAGCTGCAACATCACCTCCCAACTCCTAAACTCGCCATACTTATTGGTAAAACTGTGTAGACTTTGTCTCATCATGCCATGAATTACAAAATGCATTGTTATGACTTCTTCAAAAGTAACTTCAGTACCTTCCAGACATCTATGCCAAGCTAATACTTTGTCATTCAATTCTGAAGAAAAGTCATGTTTGTCTTGAATTATTGGGTGGACTCCTATCCAGTGACATCGGCACCAGACTCACAAAAATCCCAGACAATGGCATTCAATATATTCCAGCTTCCAAGAACCTTCATGGCAAATCTCTGACCTATATGTTTTTGCTCTTCAATGTTACACATCAGGCTGCACTCGCAGTTATCAATGTCATGCTGCCACAAAAGACTGTGAGCTCAAGGTCACATGCCAGCTCATGGACTCAATCAAGCTTAATCTCCTGCATGTTCACATTCTCTCATAATGCTCATTCGCTCTTTGCCTACCTGGAGTTTCATTTTGCCCCCTCAGCTGGAGCTACCAGGCTCAGAGCAATGCCATAGAGCTGTGTCCTTTTGAAAGCCATGTCAATTGTCATAGCTGCCACAGGCCTGCCAGGTGAAGGAGGATAGCTTTTCCTCATAGGGTCTGAGTTCTCAAAGTCAAAGTCAGTCTCAGATATCAATCAAGGAATTTGGACCCAGTCAGTCAGCTGGTCAGGGCAGTTATAGTTAGGATCCTCTTCACAATAAGGAATACTAGGCAGCCTGTCACCTGTCTTAACTCTTTCTGCTCTATTGCACGCAATTTTCCTCCTAGAATGAGAGAGGTGGGTGTTATGAAAGATGAAAGATGAAGGTGCAGATAGGGAGGTAGCCTAGTTACTAGGTCGCACGTAAGTCTTGCAGGGTTAGTGGTTCAGGTGGGTGACAGCAAGACAGGAAGTTGCTGCAGGCAGTAGTGATAATGGTAGTGCATGAGCTTGGTGGGAGGGGGGTACAGTAGCAGCAATATAATGAGTGTGAAGTAGCAATAGACAGATGGTGGAACCCGTGCCAGCAGATAGAAGAACATTGGCTTACTTTCAAAGACAAATATTTTACAAGATATTCAAATAAACTGGCAGTCCATATCAAGTTATGGAAACAGCAACCCGACAGCGCTGAATACCTTAGTCATTCTTGAAACTCAATCACACATTTATATAGTGACTACCTGGTAAAAGAATTGGCTGAGCATGTTCTGCCTGCTTCTGTTGATAAGTTAGGCAAATTAAATGTTGGTATTTATATCAAAGGGAATGGAATCCAAAACTAGAGCAGTCTTGGTAAAACTGTGCAAAGCTCTGATTAGCCCTCACCTAGAATACTGAGAACAGTTTTTGCCCCACTATTAAAGTACAGGTAGAATGGCATTGGAGCCACTCTAGAGAAAGTTCACTAGATTGATCCCAGATACAGAAGGATTTTCTAATGAGGATAGGTTAGAGCTGTAATTAATGGAATTTAGGAGAATGAGATGAGACCTTATTGAAACAGAAGATCCTTATGAATTGTTGACAGATTAAATTCTGAGAAGTTGTTTCCTCAGTGGTTAGCACTGCTGCCTCACAGCGCCAGGGACCTGGGTTCAATTCCTGCCTCAGGCGACTGACTGTGTGGAGTTTGCACGTTCTCCCCGTGTCTGCGTGGGTTTCCTCTGGGTGCTCCGGTTTCCTCCCACAGTCCAAAGATGTGCGGGTCAGGTCAATTGGCCATGCTAAATTGCCCCTAGTGTTAGGTAAGGGGTATATGTAGGGGTATGGGTGGGTTGCGCTTCGGCGGGTCGGTGTGGACTTGTTGGGCCGAAGGGCCTGTTTCCACACTGTAAGTAATCTAATCTAATCTTGTGGGAGAAACCAGGATGAGGGCATATTCTCAGAACAAGACAGAGGTTAAGAAGAAATCTCTTTTCCCAGATGCTAGTGAATTTGCAATTGAAGACGGCGATATAGGCTGGGTCATTAAGTATACTCAAGGCTGAGATACACAGATTTTTACTTAGTAAAGGAATCAAGAATTATGGGGAAAATGCAGGAAAGTGAAGGTAAGAATTGCCAGATCAGCCATGATCTGATTAAATCAAATGCCAGTATTCATAAGCCAATGGCCTACTTCTGCTCCTGTGCCATAAGGTCTTACGGTGTTATGCAAATAGTCTTATAAAGAATGCTTGGCTGAATTCCCTGACTGACAGATAAGCTCAGGAGAAAGTGAGGATGGTAGATGCTGGAGATCAGAGTCGAGAGTACGGTGCTGGAAAAGCACAGCTGGTCAGGCAGCATCCAAGGAGCAGGAGAATCGACATTTCAGGCAAGAGGCCTTGATCAGGAATGAGGCATCTTCAAGGTAGGCATCCTTCGAAGAGGCTTCACAGTAAGGTTAAAATCAACTAGGAGAAAGTGAGGACTGCAGATGCTGGAAATCAGAGTCAAGAGTGAGGTCCTGGAAAAGCACAGCAGGTCAGGCAGCCTCTGAGGAGCAGGAGAATCGACGTTTCAGGCAAGAGCCCTTCATCAGGAATGAGGCCTCATTCCTGCTGAAGGGTTCTTGCCTGAAACATTGATTCTTCTGCCCTTCGAATGCTGCCTGACCTGCTGTGCTTTTCCAGCACCACACTCTTGACAGATAAACTCAGACCAGCAGGAGATTGTTTACACGGTTGCCAGGGAGACAGCTAGTAGGCTAAGTAGACAGGGAGAGAGAGGAAGGATAGGTTTTGATGCTGAGACAGAGGACAGGAGTATTCTAAATTTATGAGCGAATGCTTATAAATTATTAGCAAAGGACAGCTTGGTAAAATATGCTGCTTGCAGACTCATAGATCCAATGGCCCAAGTCCAATTGTTTCTTTACCTCAATCTATCTTCATCAGTGATAAAACTCAGTCATATTTTTATATTACATATTTTTAAAAATCACACTTACATAATACATCATCTGTTTAATTTGTAGGATTGGAGCTGTCTATTTTGCAGAGAAAAATTAAATCCTTAAATTTTCATTTTGCTTGCAACTTATTCATTCTAGAATTGTATTTTCTAAGTTTAAGACAAGCTATTTTCTTACATCCATTGTCAATAATTCACTGCATTCAAAAATATCACAATGATGGCAAGCTCTTAATGTAGTAAAGATTAAGTATCCAAACCATTGTCTTTCATAGTTCAGAAGGTTTGGGTGGAGAGGAGGAATCCTTGTGCACGAATCAAGATCAAACTGTGAGAAAATGCAATGGATGCCTTTCATTTCAATATTCATGGTGTTTGATAACATCAAGGTAAAAATGCTACTAATGGAAGAGAGTAGGAAGATGGTTAAAATGTGATTTGCATTCTGTGAAACATACATTCTTTGCATCTCCTGTTAAAGGATCCAAAAAAATGAATAATGGATTCTTTTTGGCCTGGAGGGATGTAAACAATACTGTTTATAGACAATGCAGTTATGAGTTTGTGCTATATGAAACACAAAGGAATTTTTCCCGCTGCTTAGCATGCTGCTGCTGACACTTCAGTCACAAGAGGACAGCTCCTTCAAAAGGTCAGTTTTTCTCGGATGATTCTGAGTTGCTTATATCAAATCTCTACTGTTCTGTGTGATTCAGGAGATGGAAAGTTTTTTCCACTGTGTTCCAGTGGAATGATTCCAGGTCAAGCATGGAAGAAGTAGTTAACAATGCTAGTTTCTTATGCTGTGACTTGGTTCCTGTAATATACACAAGAACAGCTTTGAGTTTCAGATCTCAGTTTGTTAGTAGTTCTTAGTCTAGGTAACTCATGATCTTTTATTACTATCAGAAAGCAAAGTATTTTGGCACTTCTATGTATTTGAATGAATTTGAGCTTTTGTCAAACAAATCAGCAGGCAGAATCCAGCATGAATATTTTCTCAAAGTCCGCAACCTAACTCTCAGAAGATAAAATTATACCATCAATGGAATTAAATATTGGGTCAATGTGCAATGGTAATCGAGGTCACAATCAGTTTAACAATGGCCCTGGGATGAATTTTTGAAGAAGAGGCAATCGTAGAGGTATTATCACTTTATCACTTTTACTTACTCAATCATGGAGAACCACAATTCTGGCTGAAACCTCTCTAAATTGTGGAGCACACCAATTTAGGATGGTTTCCTGCATTACAGATTATCACTGCTGGAGAGCAAACCATGCCCCTCTACCCCACCATTTTTAACTTTAATTACAGTGTTCTGGAGTGTAAAGATCCAAACCCTCTTTGATGGGAGAGAGGTAGGTGTATAAGATATGTGGATGAGAGGTACAATGGCAGATGTCTGTAAAATGTTGATAGTATGTCGATAACGGGGTAGTATATCGGATTGCTAATAAGGGGCTAAGATGGCATGTCATTGGTTGAGGGAGTCAGGTTCATAAGATCATAAGATAGCAGAATTAGCCATTCAGTCCATTGACTGAACCGTTCGACCATGGCTGATGTGCTCCTCACCCCCATTTTCCTGCCTTCTCTCCATATCCCGTCAACCATTACTAATTAAAAAATCTGTTTAACTTCTCCTTAAATTCACTCAGTATCCCAGCATCCATCGCATTTTAGGGTACTGAATTCCACAGATTCACAAACTTTTGGGAGAAGTAGTTTCTCCTCAACTCTGTTTTAAATTTGCTACCCGTTATCCTAAGACAATGACCTCTTGTGTTAGAATGCCCCACAAGAGGAAGCATTCACTCCATGTCTATTTTATCTACCCTTTTTACCATCTTGAATATCTCAATTTTATCTCCCTTCATTCTTCTAAATTCCAGAGAGTATAGAACTGAACTGTTCAATCTATCTTCATACAACAAACCCTTCATCTCTGGGATCAATCCAGTGAACCTCTTCTGTACTGCCTTCAATGCCATTACATTGTTCCTCAAAAACAGGGACCAAAACTGTACACAATACTCCAGGTGCAGTCTCACCAGTATCTTATATAGTTGCAATAGTATTTCTTCACCTTTATATTCTATTCCTTTAGCTGTAAAAGCCAATATTTCATTCATGTTCTTCATTATATGCTGTGCATGTATTGATAGTTTTCTGTGACTCATGAATGAGTACACCTAGATCCCTCTGCACTGGAGCACCCTGAAGTCTCTCCCCATTTAGATAGGTTGCCTTCCCATTTTTCCAACCCAAATGCATAACTTCACACTTACCCACATTAAACTCCATCTGCCACATTTTGGCCCACTTTCCTGACCTATGTACATCCATTTGTAAAGTTCTTATTTCCTCATTGCAATTTACTGTCCCACCTATTTTTGTGTCGTCCACAAATTTGGCTATAGGGCCTTCTACCCCTGTATCAAGTCATGAATGTAGATCGTAAATAGCTAGGGTGCAAGGACTGAACCCTGTGACACTCCACTACTGAGAGCTTGCTGTCCAGAAAAAAAACACTTATCCTGACTCTCGGTCTTCTGTCCATCAGCCAGTCACCTATCCAGGCTAATAAATGACCCTAATCCTATATGATTTAACCTTTTGTGCAGCACCTTATCAAACGCCTTCCAGAAGTCCAGATAAATTACATATACAGCATCCCTTTTATCCATTTTGCTTGTTACTTCTACAAAGAATGCTAGCAAATTAGTCAAACATGACTTGCCCTTCATAAAAAACATGGTGATTCTGAAAGATAGTGTTTTGACTTTCCAAATGTACTGATATTTCTTCCGTGATAATTGATTCTAATAGATTCCCAACAACAGATGTTAAACTAACTGGTCTGTAATTTCTCACATTTTGCCTCCCTCCCTTTTTGAATAAGGGCATAATTTTAGCCATTTTCCAATCCACTGGAAACTTTTCCAAGTCCAGGGAATTTTGGAATATTGTAATCAATTGATCTACTTTCTCAGCCGAGACTTCTGTTAATACCCTAGGATGTAGGCCATCAGAGCTGGGGGACTTGTTTGTCCTCAATCCTAATGGTTTGCTTGGTACTTCTTCCCTTATCGGGTGGGTCAAGTAAGAACGAGCTGTATTGTGGGATATGAGTTGGGTATTGCTGGGGCTTTAATTGGTTCAGAGTGGGAGTGTCTGGTTCAGGGTCATAGTGGGATTTGTATGCCTCTGGTGGCTAGGTGCCTGAGTGGGAGTGTGAGGGCATGAGGTGTTGGTGGTTGTGGTGGTTCAGAGTTAGGGGATTATATCCATTGATCAGTTTGGCTTGGGTTGGCTGCTTGGTTTCCCAGGTGGGGTTGGGTGTGGGGGGGTGGGGTAGGAGGAGTCATGTATCTGGATTTACAGTCGAGATTCTGGGATACATGGGCCCATGCATTGAGGTGCATGATGGCGGGGTCAGATTAAGTGTTGACGGCTGTGGTGTCAGTGTCAGTAATTGAGGGCCAGTTTTATAGTTATCCAGGAAAGGTAGCAGTTTAAATACCATTAACTTAACTCTGCTAACAGGGGGGAGGTAACGGCCTAGTACTATTATTTTTAGACCTATTAATCCAGAGACCTGGGGTCTGAGGTTCAAATCCCAGCGTGGCAGATAGTGGGATTTGTATTCAATAAAAAACGTGGAGTTAAGAATCTAATAATGACCATGAAATGATTGGCAGTTGTTGGAAAATCCCATCTAGTACTTACATCCTTTAGGGAAAGAAACTGTCATTCTTACCTAGTCTGGCCTGGACGTGACACCAGGCCTACAGCAATGTGGTTGACTTTTAACTCTGGGCAATTAGGGATGGGCAATAAATACAGGCTATTGACACCCACATTCTGTGAATGAATTAAAACAAAATGTCCTTGACTTTATATCAAAGTGGAAACATTGACACCCCCTGTAGCCTCTGATTCTTAATTACAGCTGTGTTCTTTTTTTCTTTTTTGTTTTGGGTTTAAGTTTCCAGATGCAGAGGTTTTAAATTCCTGAGCAATCCCCGCAGAGTCGGCTGCATTGGGATTATTGAGCAGTCCTATAACGTATCTAAGAAGTCTGTTTCCGAACTATCTGCCAATTGGAGTAGCTGGGCAGAATTTTGAAGGTACTTTCAAAACTGGTCAAATTGACTATTACTGTAGAAATAATAATTGACACCCTGCACCCAGGTTGAATACGCTGGTCTGCAGTGAGCTCTGACTTTGTGCAGCCTCTTGCTGCCAATCACTTTTGCAGCATTCCGTGGCTTGCCCAAAAGGGGGCTGCTGTTGTTGTTTCTGAAAACCAATCTTCCCACCCTCTCTGGTACTCTTACTCTGCAGTGTTCCAGGGAAATTCACTGGTGCGTCCTATGACAGTTGATTTATTTTTTTCTTGCATGCTGTCCTTGGAGATAACGTCCTCTGAGACTCTGCTCTATCCACCCCATTTGACTCAACAGCAATGACTCTGTATGTGCCTTGCTGAAAAGGCACAATCACAGCTAAAATGTGACCTCTTAGCTCCTCTAAGCCTCACTGCAGGTTTCTGATGCCTTTGTAGTGGTCCAACACTGCGCGCTGATAACGACATCCTCTACACTCTTTTCCACTACAGTCAAATTAAATACAGCTGACTCCCATCTACTAACCAAAGGTTTTGCTTCCTTTAAATGGTCTGATATTCCATAATTCCCTTGTATCCTTCACTTAATTTGAAACCTTGCATTAAATCACATTCGCAGTATTCAAATGAGGTTCTTTTTTAAATTACATAAAAAGCACACATGTCTTCATTTCTGATTGTAGTAGCAACACAGCCTTGATGGTTTCCTGGCTGCCACTGGCAGAAAGTGAATCCGATGTCTCTGCATCAAGGTCTCCCTCCAACACCTCCTCGTCCAACTCTACAGCATCCTTTCACCTTGCAACCCATTTGCATGGGCCACAATGATTTCTCCACTAAGAAACAGCATAGCCATGGCATCTTTGGAAGGCCTTTGGCAAAAAGGTCTAGCAAACAAAGCTTCTTTATTACATTGTTGTCATGACCGTTTATTCCTAATGGGTATTTCACACTCTTACTCTTCAATGCCTGTCTCATTGTGAGGCATGAGGCTACTTCTGATTCGATAATTATTGAGCATGCAGTAATTGGCAATTACTTTCAGAGTCATGGTGAAGAGAGTGAATTGTATTAAGTAACTGCTCCAATGGATCAAAACATGATGCTGAGCTCCAAAATATTAGTGGGAATGGATAAATTCATATGGACTGCTTTGGATACATCTTTATGTGAATGACAGGATGTAGGATTTGTCAGCTGAAACATCTCCCCAGGCCCAGGCCCAGGAAGAGGTGCCTTCGTTTAGCTGTGACCGCCAGATTCCCAGGATCCTGGGGCAGTCTAGGGTTACCTCAGCACACTTGGTGTAACATTAATGAGCAGAGAGATGGTTGGATGCAATTGGGTTTCCAGGCTCCTCTTAGCAAAGGAGAAAGTGAGGACTGCAGATGCTGGAGATCAGAGCTGAAAATGTGTTGCTGGAAAAGCGCAGCAGGTCAGGCAGCACCCAAGGAACAGGAGATTCGACGTTTCGGGCATAAGCCCTTCTTCAGGAATCAGATTCCTGAAGAAGGGCTTATGCCCGAAACGTCGAATCTCCTGTTCCTTGGATCCTGCCTGACCTGCTGCGCTTTTCCAGCAACACATTTTCAGCCCCTCTTAGCAAAGAACATGATTGTGTTGCCTGCTTGTTTTTATAGACCTGGTGTAGTTTTACATGTGAAGTAAAATTACAACAAAGGTGTGCTAAAAGGTGGGGAGGACTGGGACCATGGATAGATTTGAGAACAGGGATGAGAATTTTAAAATCAAGGTGATTCTTGACCGGGAGCCAATGTAGTCTGTTTGAAATTTGCACGTGCTGTTACATGCACAAAGGAATCAGTGGGGTTTCCTTTATTCATTCCCATGAGGTGCAAGTCCATATTCCTGTTGACCATCTGTGATTGCTCTTGGATTTACTGGCTATCTAGGGCATCTCAGAGGCAACCACATTGCTCTAGTTCACATGTAGGCCAGACTGGGTAAAGAACTTACAAATATTCAAATTAGAAGAAGGAGTAAGGTATTTTCCCCTTCTGCCATTCAGTAAGATCATGGCCAACCTAGGTCCAGCCTCAACTTTACTTTCCTATCTAATCCTGATACATTTTGACACAATAATTCAGCAAGAATCAATTTACCACTGCCCTAAAAATATTCAATGAACATCTCCACTGGTCTCTGGGGAAGAAATTCCAAAGACACAACACTTTAATAGAATTAAAAAATTTTTCATATCCATCTTAATTAGGAGACCCCTTATTTTTAAACTGAGTTCCCAATTCTGGTCTCTTCCACAAATATTGTTTCAGCATCCACCCTGTCAAATCCCCTTAGGACTTGACATGTTTCAGTAGGAGCTCCTCTAAACGCTAATGGATACAGACCCAGCCTGCCCAACCTTTTCTCATTAGATAACTCCAATCTCAGGTTACAACTGAGTGAACTGTTTTTGAACTGCTTCTAACACACTTTATATCCTTTCACAAGTAAGGATTTTAAAACATGTTAATTGTACACCAAAAATGGTTTCACCAGCATTCCATGCAATTGTAGCAAAAACATTCCTACTTTTACTTTTATTTCCCTTTGCAATAAATGACAACTTTCTATTTGCTTTCTTAATCACTTGCTATACCTGCATACCAACCTCTTGTGATTCACAGATAAGGATGCACAGATCCCCCTTTTCTGCTATTTCTCTCAATTTAAAAAAGAATGTTGTTTTTCTATTCTTCCTGCCAAAGTGATCAAGTTTCCCACATTATTGGCCACTTGCTAAATATTTGCACACTCTCTTATCCTACCTATATACCTTTGCAGAATCTTTTTATGTCCTCTTCACAACTTACGTTTCTCCCTACCTGCTATCATCATCAAACTTAGCGACCAAATATTTAGCCCCTTCATCCAAGCCATTGACATAAATTGCGAATAGTTGAGATTCCAAAACCGATCCATTTGGCACTCCACTTGGTGCATCTTCTTGCCTACCCAAAAATGCTCTGTTGTTGTCTACTCTTTTTTTCTGTTAACTAACTGATCCTCTATTCATATCAATATGTTAACTACAACACCATCAGCCCTTATTTTGCATAGCAACATTTGATGTGGCACTTTTTTTGGAAGTCGAAATAGAGCAAGCCCATAGGTTCCCCACATTGTTCATTACTTCCTCAAAGAATGCCAATAAAAGTTATTTGGTTCTGACATTGAGACGTTCTAGCATTTGCCCTCTGGTGGATGTTAGGCGAACATCTGCTTTCTGTGTTCTTCCTTTGCAAGTAGTGGAGTGACAATTAGTGTTTTGCAATCTAGTGGACTTTCAAGAAATTAGGGAATTTTGAAACGTTGAAATCGAGGAAGAAGTCCATCAGGACTTTTGGAATTGTCAGCGTTTGGTTTTGATTAATGTTTCTGTTCTTGTTCTCTGGTTATTGCAGTTAACTTAAGTTCTTCTTTCCCTTTCACCTTCTAATTCATAGGCGTTTCTGGACATACCTGTATTTTCTGTAGTGAAAACGGTTGCTAAATATCCATTCAATTCCTATATAATTCTTTTATTTTCTATGCTTAATTCCCCATATTCACTCTATCAATAACCAAAACTCACTTTTCTTCATCTTTTCCTTTTTGAATGCTCGTAGAAATTTTCACTTTCTATATTTAAATTTCAAGATAGTTTTCTCTCATTCTCAAATTTCTCTCTCTTTATTAAGGACTAGTAATTAGATTAGATTTCCTACAGTGTGGAAACAGGCCCTTTGGCCCAACAAGTCCACACCGATCCTTCGAAGAGCAATCCACCCAGACCCATTCCCTTACATTTACCCCTGACTAATTCACCCAACACTACGGGCAATTTAGCATGGCCAATTCACCTAACCTGCACATCTTTAGAATGTGGGAGGAAACCGGAGCACCAGGAAGAAACCCATGCAACTACGGGGAGAATGTGTAAACTCCACACAGTCAGTCACCTGAGGCGGGAATTGAACTCGAGTCCCTGGAGCTGTGAGGCAGCAGTGCTAAACACTGAGCCACCATGCCTTTACTTTCAACTTTATATCATCCTTAACTTCTTTAATTAGGAGAAGGCTTCCTTTTAGTTTTGCTTTCTCATTGGAATATATCTTTTGTGAGTATTCTGAATTATCTCATTAAACTTTTGCTTCTGCATCTCTACTAGTGTATCTCGTAATCTGATTTCCCAGTTTACTTTAGCTCTGCTTTCATTCCCTCATATTGTCATTATTTAAGTTTACATCTTGGTTTACATTTATGTTTAAGCCTTAGATTAACCCTCATCAAACAGAATGTGAAATTTAATCATATTAAGATTAGCCCTACCTTGGTGTGCCTTTACTATGAATCACGGAATCACAGCAGTCTTATGGCACAGAGGAAGCCTTCAGTTCATTGTGCCTGCACTGCTCTTTCTTATGAGTATTATTACCTAATACCTACCTCCTGCTTTATCCCCAAGATGCTGCACATTGTTTCTTTCTGAATAACCATCCAATACTCTCTTGAATGCTTCAACTGAACCTGCTTTCAAGATACTTTCAGGCAGTGCATTCTATATTCCAACTACTTGCTGCATGAAAATGTTTTTCATTAAAAAAATTGCTTCTTGCATGCATCACTTTAAATCAATGCCCTCTCATTCCTATTCCTTTTGCAAGAGGAAACAACTTTGACCTATCTACTCTGTTCTGCCCACTCATGATTTTTGACAGGTCAGATCAGATCTCCTGTCAGTCTTCTACTCTCCAATCTATCCTTGTAACTGGAGTTTCTTATTGCTGGAACGATTCTTGTGAATTGTTTCTGTACTCTCTTCAACACATTCACATGTTTCCTCTTCTGAGATACCCAGAACTGTATACAATATTCCAGCTGAGGTCTAACAAATGTCTGACACAAATTGAACATCACCTTCTTGCTCCTGCACCCTCTTATTTCCTCTATTAATCAAGCTGAAGACACTGTGTGCATTATTAGCTGTTCTCTCCACCAGCCCTGCCAATTTATATAATCTGTGCATGTATACAAACAGGTCCCTCTGCTTATGCACCCTGTTTAGAATTGTAACCCCTATTTTAGATTGTCAGCTAACATTCTTCCCATAAAAATGCATCACCTCACACTTCTCAGCATTGAAACTCATCTGCCAATCGTCTGTCCACATTCCATTACCTTGTCAATGTTCATTAGGAGTGCTCCACTGTCCTCCTCACCACTTACAATTCTTCCAAGTTTTGTGTCATCTGCAAACTTTGAAATTGTACCCTGTAAACAAAGATCCAGACGATTTAAATACAATGCTCCCCAGACCATCTCCATGGAGAACTTCACTACAAATTTTCCTCCAGCTCGAAAAATATCCAAATATCAAAAATAACTCTCTCTTTCCTGTCACTCAGCCAATTTTCAATCCAGGTTGTCACTGACCCCTTGATACCATGCACTATAACTCCTCTCACAAGTCTGTTGTGTGGCATCGTATCAGACACCTTCTGGAAGTCTATGTACACAACATCAATGACATCACCCTCAACAAGGCTTTCAGTTACTTCTCCAAAAACTCCAACCAGTAAGTTAGACACAATTTCTCATTTGGAAATCAATACTGACCCTTCCCAATCAGCCCACCTTTCTCCATGTACTAACCTGAATGATAAATTCATACAGTATTTTCAGGATCATTTCTGAGGTTAGTAATTAGTCTTGTCTCATTGTACAGTATCGAATCCCGTGTGGCCTACTTTCTGCATCATGAATGCCTTGCTCTAAAATACTTTCCCAAAACGTATTGTTCTTCATCAACCCGATTTTTCCAACCTAAATGTAGATTAAAATTACCCATGATTATTGTTGTACCTGTATCATGAGCCCCAGTCATTTCATCATGTATAAGTGTAGTTACTGTTAGTGGTCCCTATAACCACTCCCACTCTCATTTCTCCCTAAAATGATTCTGTACCTTGATCATCAGAATTAAGATCATTTCTCTGTCTCTTAATTAACAAAAATATGTCTCCAACTTTTCCTGACTTCTGTTCTTTCTAATTGTTATTGATACTTGAATATTTAGACTCCAGTCTTTGTCATCATAAGGCTATCAGATCATACATTTTAATTATGATTTGTACTGTCAGGAGAGCTACAACAGATCAAGCATGATATTCCTTTCACAAAACCACTTTGACTCTGCCTGATTACCTCAAACTTTCTAAATGCCCTCCAATAACATTTTATAACAGCATCTCATATTTTCCCTGATATATTTTAAGCTAACTGGTGCAGTTTCCTGTTTTCTGATCTCTCTTCATTTTTGAATAAAGGAGTTATATTCTCTATTTTCCAATCTAAAGGAACCAGCCCTGAATTGAGGAAATTTTGAAAACTTAAAAGCACTGAATCAACAATCTCATTCGTCACTTCTTTTAAGACCCTAACATGATGTCCATCAGGATCTGGAGCCTTGTCAGCAATAGCTCCAACTATTTACTCAATACCACTTTCCTGGTGTTTATAATTTTCTTGAGTTCCTCCATCCATTCCATTTCCTGATTTATAGGTTTATTTTCAGGGATATTCTTTGAATTTAATCAATCCTTTTTCAATTCATCTGCCGTCTCCTTATTTTCCACAATTAATTCTCCATATCTATATTCTAAAGTGAGAACCAATGCTCACTTTACATCAGGCATCGAACATAGAGCATACAACAGTACAGCACAGGACAGGCTCTCGGTGTGGTGTTGACCTTTTAGCTGACACTAAGGTCAAACTAACCTGCATAAACCTACATTTTACTATCATCCATGTGCCTATCCAAGAGTTGCTTCAATGTCCCCAATTTATCTTACTTTATTACCACTGCTGGCAGTACATTCCATGCACCCACCACTCTCTGTGTAAAGAACCTACCTTTGACATCTCCCCTTCTTAACAACCCTATCAACGTTGGTGGCAACTTTGAGTGATCAATGGACATGGACCCCAAGATCTCTCTATTCTTCCATACTGCCAAGAATCCTGTATTTAACTCTATAATCTACATTCAAATTTGACCTTCCAAAGTGAATCACTTCACATTTTTCCACGGTGAACTCCATCTGCCACTTCTCAGCCCAGCTCTGTCAATGGCCGGTTGCAACCTACAACAGCCCTCCACACCATCACAACTCCACCAACCTTTGTGTTATCAGTAAACTTACTAAACCACATTCTATTTCCTCAACCAAGCCATTTATAAAAATCACAAAGAGCAGAGGTCCCAGGACAGATCCCTGTGGAACACCACTAGTCACTGAACTCCAGGTTGAACACTTGCCATTTACTTTGTTAATGTGGTTTTAAGAAGTCCATAAATATTCTTGGTTGTTTTAAATCTTTCTAGCTAGTTTTCTCATGTATTTTAATTGTTATCTTCTGATTTATCTTTCAGTTATTCATTTATTCATATGTTCTGTCTAATCAGCTTTGTGCAATCACATGGCCAGTTTTCTCACCAACATACAGCCACCACTTTCATCCATATAGTTGGATGAACTATGTATCTAGTAGACAATTGGAGGAGCTGAGGCTCCTTCACTTCTACCTCTCGGTTCCCTTATCTGCCTCACTCACAGTCATACCCTCCTGTACTTGACCATGGGCCAAAGCCAAAGACTTTGTCCCAAGGGATATGACCACTTATTGATGCAAAGTATCCAGGTAACTTGCCTCCTCCATGACGTACTGTAGTATCTGCAACTTGATCTCTGAGACTAAGCTCCTGCAACCACAAATATTTACTGTAGCCATTGCAGTTCTGAAAAAGGGTCACTGGATCTGAAATATTGCCTCTATTTTCTCTCCATCAGAGCTGCTGAGATTCTCCAGCAATTTCTGGTTGTGTTTTTGATTTCCAGCACTTGCAGTTCTTGTCTTTTATTGGTTTGCAGCAGGCATGTTTATTCTGGCTCACACCAGCATCCAGATTCTCCACATCATGCAGTCGCAGCACATTACTTGCCCTTCCAACTTTGAGGTATAAACTAACTTATTTGTTACTTGATTAAAAAGCTATATTACTGCTAGTAAACACTACTAAAGCTTAACATTACTGACAAATTATCTAAAATTTGAAACATAAATGAGCAAAAAATTCACCAACCAATTGCTTACCTCTTTCCTTTGGATATAATTTTTGTTTAATCTTTTTTGCTGAATGTGAATGGTTCACAGATTGAGCCCTAGCTCCAGCTCCTCTCCTGGTCTGTTTATAAGCTGTTGGGTCCTACTCCCAACATGCTATTTTCAAGATCTCTGACCTTTTCCCTCTCATGCTGTGTTCATGCTCTTGAATTGCCCTTTTTATGCATCATTTTCAAGTTCACGAGCCATCATCCTGTCAGGCTGTTTACAAACTCCCAGAGTTCTCCCACCTCATGTTGTTTTGAAGCTCTTGAACTGCTCCACTCTTACACTGTTTTCAAGCTCTGAGGGTGGCAGATTTTCTTCCCTAAAGGACATTAGTGAATCAGGCTTTATTGTACAACAGTTGATTGTAGTTTATGGTCACTGGTAAGGGTCAAAGATGTTTTACAGCATGGAAAGAGGTCCTTCAGCTGATTGTGTCTGTGTGGGCCATTAAGCATCTGTCTATTCTAAACCCAGTTTCCAGTATTTGGCCCAGGGCCTTGTATGGTATGGCATTTCAAGTGTTTCTCTGGATAGTTCTCAAGTGGGTTCCCCATCCCCAGGACCCTTTCAAACAATGAGTTTCAGATACAAACAGACCTCTGAGTGGAATATATTTTCCTCAAATCCTCTCTAAACATTCTGTACCTTCCCAAGAGCAGTTCCCCAGTTTAGAAGCCATAAGGGAAAAGCTTTCGCCCTACCTACACCCCTCAGAACTTTAAACATCTCAATCACACTCAGCCTTCTCTGCTCCAAAAAAAAGTCCTCTCTTCATAACTGAATTATTCCAGTCCAAGCAATATCCTGGTCAATCTCCATGGCATCCTCTCTAGCACAATCACATCCTTCTTACAGTGTGGTGACCAGAACTCCACACAACACTCCAGCTATGGCCTAACCAACATTGTATACAGCTTTATCGTAACCTCCCTGCACTTGTATTCAATTCCTTGATTAATAAAGGCAAGTATCCCATTCATTTCTTAGCCATTTTATTCACCTGACCTCCTGCCTTGAAAGATCTATGGATGTATACACCACAATTCCTCAGATCTTCTGTGCTTGCTAGGATCCTATCATTCAACATGTCTTGCCAGTGCTCCAAATACAAAAGTGCTAGCTTTCACTTCTGAGGTTTTTCATTAATTGAATCTACAATCCACCAACTGCCATAGTGAGATATTTCCCCAGGACATTAGCCATGGTGCTGAATTGCTTGCCCAGTGTCAGTGTGGTAATCAGTAATAATAACATTTATTTGTTCAACTTCCAGAAAAAGAGTCATTAACTTAAAGACTCCCTAGATTTTGGTAGCTCTTATAGTTTTTTTTAGTGAGAAATTTGATTTACCTCTAATTCTCAGTATGATATTGAAAATGAAAATGAATATATTTTTGTAATTCCTGTGATAAGTAGAGGATATGTTTCTTGTTCATTCAGTGGTAACACCACTGGACTGTTATTTATTTGCTGCAGTACTACTTTATTTAAGGTATCTTTAGTCTCATTTTATACTCAGAAATGAGTTGTGGCTATAGGCCTGGTACATCTAAAGCATTTTTTTTAAGAATTCTGCATTTTTGTCGTAATTTTGATCGACCTTAATTGGTCTCTAAAGAGTCCCTCAAGTCAGCTCTAATTCCACATGAAACCTTATTGCTGATCAAAGATTTATGCAATTGTTAAAAATTTCATACACCTGATAAATTTTTCAGTTCATTTACATTTTTCTCCACTTGCTTCCCTGTCTCTTAGCCATAGGTAAGACATTTTTGAAGCACTCAATGGTCTCAATATTCTTGTTGTTTCATTTCCCCTGTCACAATTCACTGTTCAGGAACTCTAGCATATTTTTTGATGCTGTATGGTTTCTCTCTCCTGTGACTCTCAAATACATATTAACTTCAATTTCTCATCTCTGTTGTTTATTTATCAAAGCAAGTGTCAAGAATCTGGTTGATGGACTATAATGTGGGCAATTATGAAGTTGTTCATTTTGGTAGGAAGAACAAAAAGTAGAGAGCGACTTATGTGGTGAGTGACTGCAGAATTCAGAGGTGCAGAAGGATCTCAGAGTCACAAAACATTATATGCAGGTACAGCATTGATTAAGTAGACTAACAAAATGCTATATTTTATTTACAGGGGGAAGTGAACAGACAAGTCAGTAAATGTTCAGAAGAAGTCATCAGACTCAAAATGTTAACTCTGCTTTTCTGTCCACAGATGCTGCTAGACCGCTTTTCTCCAGCACTTTCTGTCCATAAAGATGTCAAGCTTTACTTATATAGGACATTAGTGAGACCCCATCTTGAATCCTATATGCACTTTTGGTCTCCTTATATAAGGGAGGATGTAAATATTTTGGATGAAGTTCAGAGGAACTTTACGAGGTTGAGACCTGGAATGAGCATATTGATTTATGAGGAAAGGTTGGGCAGGCTGGACTTGTTTTCATTGGATTTTACAAGAAATTGAAGTTTATACAATCCAAAATGGTCTTGACAAGATGGATGTGCAAAGAATGCTTATTCTTGTGAGGGAGTTCAAAACTAGGGGATACTGCTTAATAGAGGTCAGTGGTTTAAAACAGAGATGAGTGGATTTTTTTTTCTCTCAGAGGGTTGTTGACTTTAGAACTCTTTGCCTCAAAAGTCAGCAGAAGTAGGGTCACTGAATGTTTTCAAGGCAAAGGTAGATAACTTCTTATTAAGCAAAGAAATCAAAGATGATTGGGGATGGATGGGAATGTGGAATTAGAGACACTAACTGAGCCATTGAATGGTGAAGCAGATTTGAAGGGCTGAATGGCCTACTTCTGTGCTTAATTCAGATTGTAAATTTTATAAATATTTGCACTCATTCTTGCAAGAGCTTCCAGACTTCTGGAGCGTCAATTTTAACATATAATTGTTCTACTATTTTAAACAGGTCCACATCTATATAGGCTTTAGGTCATTACAATGTACTTACAACAAACCAGATATTCAGATGACCATTATACATCTCTCCTGATGCTGAAATGGGAGAGATGTATAATGGTCGTCAGAGCTGATAGCATCCATTTAACACTAGAATGATGAGTCAAAATGTATCCTGGCCTGTTTGGAATACCCCAAGAATGTGTAAAGTATTATACAACTAATTTATTGCATTTAGAATGAAATGCCTGCACATGTTGTAGTTGAGAGATTAATTCAAATAACATTTCTTTCCAATATATTTCGCAACAGGTTACAACCAGGGTAATTGCTTCAGGATTTTTAAAAAAGATTTTTGTTGCATTGCTTCACTTAGGCCTCTGTTACAGTGGATTCGAATTGCTTGCTCCAATTTTTTCTTATTATTGCATCATAGTACCATAGCATATGTCCTGAGGGTATAAAGGTTTCAGATCCCTTCTCATTTAAGATTACTTGAAACATGGCACATTCCTGGGAGGAAGCCCTTTTGCTGTAATTGAATAGCCCAATACTCACGTAAACCACTTATGTGTCTGTGAATATAATAACTGAACATAATAGTTAACTGCAATAAACATTTGGTGGATTTTCAATACAATGTTTATCCATGTCTACTGTTCTATTGAAGTAACTCCAAACCCAGGATATACCCAAAAAACAATCACAATACACTTTTTCAAAAACTCAGCATTAGCACAGTCTTAAAGCTTAAAAATATTGCTCTAGGATAACTTAATACCTATCCTTTATATTAAAATTTTAATCTAAAGACAGATATCAGTAAAACCTTTTTAAAAACCTTCACCCTAATCACTATTATAGATTTACAAAAAAAAAATTAAGGTTTACAAGTTTTATTTGTGATAGAATCAAAACTCATCTTTTTTCTATTTTCTGAATGACTGAATTGCTTGACACCAATTGTTTGAGAAGTTAAATTTTATGTTAAAAATAAAAACAAAATCAAATACTTCAAGCAATGCAGAGGAGTAAGTTGGGGGAGTGTCTATAGTTAAATTATTTTTATGGATAGTCAGCACAGACACAATGGATCAAATATTCTTTTTCTGTGTGGTCACAATTCTGTAATCTTTTACATTTATTTATAAAAGTGTGGAGCAAAATATCAATCAGACAAGAAACACAATTGAAAACACACAATGGTTCTGAATATTGAACACATGTTCCATTGGTCTTATTGCTGCTTAGTTATATATATTATTTATTAAAATGTTAAATAGGTCACAATTGCATTTTATATCCATTGGAAGCTCCCACGTTAACCTGGTTGTATGGAAAATCTCACAACAAAAGCAGTTGTATATGCCTGAATTATTTATTATGACAGAACTAATGGGTGGTAGGGGTTTTCAATAGCAAACTTTGCTAGCACTAGTTTCATTTGCATATCCAAAGGTTCTCACACCTGTTTCATCTTTGGATCTTGCACATCTAATATTTCTCCATATCAATATCCTGAGTTCCATTCTTACAATTTGTAATAAGCACAGACTTGCTGCCCTGAAAGGATATTTAGCCAGTCATTTAATGGATGTAACTCTCGTGGGCTGGCATTAATATTATTTTGTAAAATCAGGCCCAAGGCCCATTTGGTAGCCCATTCACCAATAAGCTACAGTCCACTTATTCAACTCTATCTCCCAACCCCTGAAATTATTTTCACAAAGTCCTGATCCGCTCCTTTCCCGGCCTCCTTTCTATCATGGATGCACTTCATTTTTCCCTTTTGCCTCTCTTCTATGCTGCTGTTTCACACCTCTTTATTTCCCCGTCATGGTTTCTCATCACTTCCCCTTCATTATTTCTTCCATTTACATTCATCCATCACATTATTCATATTGACTTAATTGTTCTCCAACCCTCAGACTGTTTGATCTGACTATCTGTGCCAATGTCATGGGGGACATAACCACTGCAACATTAAAAATAGAAATACAATATAAACTATTCATAATTCTGTCCACAGTTTCTATGTATTTTCACTTATTTCGTCACAGTTAGTAAACTATAAGAAATAACTGAAACAATATTTTGATGAATTAAAGAAAATGACATTGTGGATCAGAATGTAAAAATATAACAGAAATTTGAATTTTAAGTACGATAGGTGTGATTTCAACAATGAAGTATATTCAGAATGCTGCTTATTCCACTGCAGTGGGATTCACACTTTAGGAGTTATATCATTCTATAGTGAATGTCAAAAAAAAGGGTAGCTCAATAGGGCAGGTAAGGCAGCATCAATTAGAAGAGTGTAGTGGCATTGTTTCAACTCAGAACTGTCTCAGGCTACCTCCATTAGACAAGCCAAGAGCCAATTAAAAAATGAAACCTTCATATCCCAAGTGAACAACTTTGACAAACAATGTAGTGTGTCATACAGAGCCAAAGGCACAGGGATGTCAAATGAAGAATCAGGGGGATTGAACTGAGATCCGTGAACGTATAATTAGGGATGAACAAGTGCTCTGGATGTGACACCTCACTTTAACCCCTTCCAATACATTACATTCTAGTACTTTTACTTTTAGCTATAAGACAATCTTTAACCCTAGCCCAATATGCAGATTTTTGAATATGTTTTTCTCCATGTACCTAAGACACTGAAGTGAACATGGCTAAGTGTGCCTTTGACAAGGTGTAGGAATAAAATCAGGATTCTTTTACTATATTTGCAATGTTATTAGGATGGGTAAAAATCACTGACTGCAGAAACCCACTTAAATACTAACGCAATATTTGTAAGCAAATAATTGAGTGGCAATAGATTTTTTCAAGAATTTTTGTTTGTGGAAATTTTACAAGTGCAGAAGTATTAAACAGATGTGGAAATATTGCAGCATGTTGTTTGAATATTCATTTTGAAACTTGCTTTTACGTTAGTGTACATATGTCATTCATAAAACTTTGCTAAAGTACAAATAACCATTTAGCAGAAAATCAGTTTGCAAATTGTTACAGTTGCTGGTGCACGCCTGGACTAAGAGATAAGGCATCTTTCATTGCATTCTCAAAATAATCAAATCATTTAGTATACTCTTGGGACACTGAGAATTTTCTTGTTCATTCTAAACATAAACCACTGTACTCACTGAAAAAAGATTGATTTGCAAATGGAGTTTCTAATTATCTTCTCTCCAAGCTGCAGTCGTCCGTGGAATTCAGGCAATTGTCCTGCAAAAGGATCTTAAGGCTGCTGGCAATTCGTTTCAACCAAATAAGATACTTGTGTCATCCATAGCTACTGGCTACGCTGGTCAGCAATTCGAAGGAGCCAGTTTTTGGTCCCCTAATGGAAGTGGGAATGGGGTCAGGAAAGTTGAAATCTTAATGTTTTTCACTGCAAGCATGGATTTTCTCTCCCTTGCCAACCCCACACTATCTTTGTGTTGCTTTTTTGCAAATGGCAAAGGCCTGGGATTGTCATACTGCAGGCACTTGTCCTGATGTTGGAATCACCATTGTCAGTCTTATTTAAAATTTGAACATTCTTTTCCTCAGTTTTTTTTTCTGATAGTTTCTAATCCCTTAAAAAGAAACTGGTCTTCCTGTACTTCTGAGGAAAGGCAATTTTCCACTCAAGAATATTCTGACAGGAAAGTTTTACATGTTTTGATAAATTCAAATGTCATTTTAGATGTTGCCTTATAGTGTAGATGTATTTTAGCTGTAGTGATTCATCACAGAACTCCGTTCTGAACAAAATGTTGACCGTGACATTGAGCTATACTATTATATATCTTCCATTGGAGTAAGGTCCATGGTCAAATCAAAATGTGGAAAAGTATACTGAAAAAATACCTGTGACAATAAGGACATTGATTTAAATGTAAGGAGGTCTTAGACTTTGAAAATAATATCCCTGCTGTTGGAAGTAAAAGAAACCTCAATACTAGCTTCAGTCAATTGATTGACAGGCAGTCTAGTTTAACATGGAAATGAAACACTGTACATTTGGAAAATGTCCATCACTTTTCAGTTGCAATAAACTTCACTGTTTAAATTCCCCAGGTTTGTTATTGCAGTTTAGCGTATTGTGAATGCTCGGCTGAGATTCAAATCCCTAACCCATTTAGCAGAGTATAGAATGGCTGCAAATATATGAGATTTTTCTTTTCAGCATGAGATATTTCATTCCATTGGATTATTGGAAGTTTTATGAATATGTTTTTTTTCAAAGATGTATTAAGATCTGGCTATAGTATAAATTAAGTGAGTGCCTATGGATAGGGCATGGGAATCTAAAGAGACCTGGGAAGAACATGGGAAGTATCGTGTAAATGGAAAGCATGGTCGGGTGATGATGTAACAATGCCACTGTCTTTGAGACCTCAGACACCCTTGTAAACAACACAGTTTGGTAACTACACTCTATTTGCATTACACTGTGGCTCACACCTATCCAAGAGGGACAGAAATATGACATGAATATGTTTCAGGCAAGGGCTCAGGTATCTGAAGCTCAGGACAGACCATATTCATGTTTCACAGTCAAGATGAATGAAATGTGTGCCCATACCTTTTCAGGTTAGGTTTAGATTTAGATTTTATTGTCACATTTATTCAACTATAGAAGAACAAGAGTACAGTGAAAGTGTATAATGTCACCACACACCGTGCCATCTTAGGTGGAAAGGTACCCAGGTACAAAAAACTTAGATACAAAGTAGTGAAAGAGATACAGTTAAAAATGTAAGCATTACCTTCACGAAAAAGGAAAATAAAGTAATCAGGGAATAGTTAACATTTAAGTCCTTCTTAACATAACCTAGAAAATTAAAGGAATAAAGTTAAAAATTCAGGAGTCTTTGGAGAACTCCACTGCTTAGCTTGCTGTCCGGGAGACCCCAACTGCGTGTTCTCAATGTTGCAGATACTGGGGGAAACCTCCTTCATTGCTAGTTTGCCTGCATTGGGTAACTGATTGAGATAAAGGTTTTCATTTGTAATATATGGTACCTAATGCTTCTAGTAGCACATAAAAGCACAGGGAACACCTCATTCACAACCTGCTTTCATGATAAATTATAATACTTTGCCTTATTTTGAAAATAATTCACCTTTTATGTCAGTTAAGAAAGTTACAGGTGAAAATGAAACACCTAACTCTGCTTTGAATCTCTTATGAAACATTGATGAGCATAAAACAAGCACAAGTTTATTGGTCTGCTGCGTGTATGTCTCTAAACGTCCTGGGGAAAAGACTTGTTAACAATTCTGGGCTAGCAAACAGGCTGCGTGAATTCTTTTGCCAATGGTTTTACACATCTGATAAAACTACCCAGGCTATAATTAGAAAGAAGCAAGTTTTTCTTTAAACCTGATTTAATATTATAAATCGGGCATTAAGGAGGCAATTTCATTCACAAATCAAGTTTGTTAAACCTTATTCTTCTTTTCAAAAAGTGCATTGACATGATATCCATTTTCTGGTACATATTAATAATCTTCAGCCATTCCAGTTATCCTTTGACTCCAGTGACCAGGACAAATTTCAAATAGATGGGAAAAGGTTTTGACATTAGTCATGCATCAATGTCAGGTAGAGACTCATGAGTAACTGCTGCTCCTGTCAGATCATTATATCCATTTTTTTCAGCTTGCTGGCAATGTCAAGGTGAACATGAAGTATTTTTCCAATAAGTGTAGGCTTTCTAAATGTAATGGGGCAAGAAGATACACACAAATGTATTATTTTGTTTTGATTTTAAATACATTTATGTTCGAAAAAGTAAAAGCATATAGCTGGTAACTTTACAGCTCTAGGTTAAGATGACTAGCTACTAGCTTTATTGCCTCACAGTGCTGTAGGATAGAGTCATTTTTCAATTAATAATAATTTTACCTCATTTGCAAATGAGGAATTAAATTATATTTTGTTAATTGCGATAAGTCGTAAAACTTGCTGAAGAAAAAGATTATTCCAATCTTTAAGAGAATCCATTAATTTTACATATATACACGGAATGTCTTCAGTTGCTGACATATCTTTGATGCTCTATCCAAGTCATTTCAAAATTAGCTGAAAACATCAAATTTAAGCTAATTTTCCTTGCAACATTTCTCCACACTTCCAATCCACTGCCATATTCTAAGGGGAACGTATTATTGTTGTTTTTAGTTTACTGGAGTAACTATTGACAATTTTAATAAATAATTCATTTTTGTTGTCCTGCTGAATGGTTAACACAAACCTTGTGAATCCAACACAATATTGTGCAGTTTTCACTAAAGGTAAAAACATTATTTTCAGGTAATTGTGTAGCAGGTTTAGTATTGGGTGACCTCATCCTTCTTACTCCTTATACCATCCCACATCTGACTTGAAAGCTGACACGATGAAGCCATCCCATCTCATGTTTGTTCTCATTTGAATGGAATGATAAATGGGATGGATCTCACCTACAAGGCTATTACTTGGGAGGTGAAGTTGGAATTTGTTAATCTATCCAAACATAGAAATGGAGCTGAAGTTGGGCATTCAGCTCTTTAAGCCTGGTCTGTCATTTCTTAAGATCATGGCTGATTTGCCTGTCTTCCCAACTTCCCTCTGCAAATTACTTCAATAACTTTTTATTTTCTTGCCTATCTTGAACCCCTGTCTAACTCTACTTCAAAATATTCAATAACTCCATCTCTAGCACCTTTTGAGGCAGAGAGTTGCAAAAGTGTACGACCCTCTGACAGAAATAGATTCCATTTGTCTCTGTTCTAAAAGAGTGACCTGTAATTTTAAAACTGTCGCTCTTAGTTTCAAACTCACCCACCAATTAATCGTCCTTTCCATGCATACATTGTCAAGACTATTTAGGATCTTATAAACCTCAATCAAATCTTTTCGAAGCACCAACCTGTTCAATTGTTTCTCGTAAAACACCCAACTCATTCCAGGTATCAGTCGAGTAAACCTCCTCTGAATTATATCCTTCCTTAAATAAGAAGACAAAAACTGCACATAATATGTGAGACTCTACATCTTGTCATTTACATAAATGATTTGGATGTGAGCATAAAAGGTACAGTTATTAAGTTTGCAAATTACACCAAAATTGGAGGTGTAGTGGACAGCGGAGAAAGTTACTTCAGATTACAATGGGATCTTGATCAGATGGGCCAATGGGCTGAGAAGTGGCAGATGGAATTTGATTCAGATAAATGCGAGGTGCTGCATTTGGAGACAGCAAATCTTAGCAGGACTTATACACTTAATGGTAAGGTCCTAGGGAGTGTTGCTGAGTGCAGGTTTATAGCTCCTTGAAAGTAGAGTCACAGGTAGATAGGATATGAAGAAGGCGTTTTGTATGCTTTCCCTTATTGGTCAGAGTATTGAGTACAGGAGTTGGGAGGTCATGTTGCGCTGTACAGGGCATTGGTTTGGCCACTGTTGGAATATTGCATGGAATTTTGGTCTCCTTCCTATCAGAAACATGTTGTGAAACTTGAAAGGGTGTAGAAAAGATTTATAAGGATGTTGCCAGGGTTGGAGGATTTGAGCTATAAGGAGAGGCCGAACAGGCTGGGGCTGTTTTCCCTGGAGTGTCGGAGGCTGAGAGGTGACATTCTAGAGGTTTACAAAATTATGAGGGTCACAGATAGGAAAAATATACAAAGTCTTTTCCCTGGGGTTGGGGAGTCCAGAACTAGAGGGCATAGGTTTAGGGTGAGAGGGGAAAGATATAAAAGAGACCTAAGGGGCAACTTTTGCACACAGAGGATGGTACGTGTATGGAATGAGCTGCCAGAGGAAGTGGTGGAGGCTGGTACAATTGCAACATTTAAGAGGCATTTTGATGAGTATATGAATAGGAAGGGTTTGGAGGGATATGAGCCGGGTGCTGGCAGGTGGGACGAGATTGGGTTGGGATATCTGGTTGGCATGGATGGGTTGAACTGAAGGGTCTGTTTCCATGTTGCACATCTCTATGACTCTATGTGGTCTCACCAATTTAGTTCAGTTGGTTAGTTTGCAAAGTAGTGTGATGCCAACAGCATGGGTTCAATGCCCATCACTGACTGAAGTTAGCATGAATGACTCACCTTCTCAACCACTCCCTTGCTTGAGGTAGGATAGCGTTCAAGTTAAATCACCACCAGTCATCTCTCTCTCTAATGACAGAGCAGCTCTGTGGTCTGGTAAAAGCCCAAGCATAACATCCTTACAGTTATGTTGAATTCCTCTCAGTATAAAGATTACAAAGGATAAAATTATAATAACCCCATTAGCTTCTTTGCTGTATCTGCAGGCTAACATTTTGTGACACACACAGTGGGCAGGTGATTTATTTTGTCAGCTTATCAATGTGATAGTGATGTTGTACGCCCAATAGACTGCTGTATATTTTGAACCTACCATTGTTCTTTGCCTCCTCTTTAACGTATCTTCTTTATTGTTGTAGGGCTGAATGCATAAGAACAGAAGAAATAGGAACAGGAGTCAGCCATTGAGCCCTTCGATCTTGGTCCACCATTCCGTGAGATCATGGCAGATCTTCCACTTGAACACCATTTTCCTACACAGCCATTGTATTCCTTGGTGTTTTTAGCATATAGAAATTATCATTCTCTGTTTTGAACATACTCAATGACTGAGTTTCCACACTCTGCTGTGACAGAGAATTCCAAAGATTCACCGCTTGAGTGAAGAAAATCCTCCTCATTTCAGTCTTAGATGGCCTGCTTTTAGTCCAAGTCAGAAACAGAAAGTGGAGAAGCTCAGCAGTTCTGGCAGCATCTGTGGAGAGAGAAACAGAGTTAGCATTTCAAGCCCAGTGACCCTACGTCAGAGCCTCATATCAGAGGGCCATTACTCCTCCCTCACATGAGACAATTATCCCATGCACTCTGAATAGGGACAGCCATTTTCTTCACCATGCATACTTTTGGCTTCCAGCACAGTAGAACAGTGACCACCTCTTGGTTAGTGACTTCAAGCCTCCACCTTTACACCTTGGTGAAACCCCAACTGTCCAAATCCCCTTCCTGGTAGCCCTTTCCATAAGCCTTTCCTTTCTATAGGCTTCACACCTCCCCAGGTCTCCATCCAACCTGCGACATGTAAAATGACCATGTCAGGTGTGGTCATTCATTGACTTCCTCCACTTGATGGTCAGGATGCTTCTGACAGTGAATGAACCTCCTTCTCACCTGAACTCTTTCCCATTCATGCTTCACTCTGTCCCCACCTTGCAGGTACTGTTTCCCTCCTTCACAATTGTCTGTAATTTCCCCCTTTCCTCTGCCTGCAGTTCCTGAGTCTCCAGCTCCTGGCAGCAACCTTCCAATCCGCAGGAACTAAAACATTTGTTTAGTTTCTATGCTATTTCCTTATTCTACATTCAGTCTTCTCCTGACTTGGCTCAAGTGGAATACAGTTATTCATTTCAATGTTGCACTTTCAGTGCACTAACACCTTACATTTCACTGCTGTTTCCAGGCCACATTGCTCGTGGATACAAGCATTCATCTTGTGTATCAAAGCAGATTGTACCTCACAGTCCTTCATTTGTTCTCTCAGCACTTAATCACTTGTGCCTGTTTGAACACTCTCAGCTTCTCTGTCTTCCCTTGCTTTACCTCTTTGAGCTTTACTGCTGCATTCAGAATTTTCAGGTTCACAGTACCTTGCCTTGCCTTCTATCAAAACCCTAGCAAACTTGCCAGCAGTCATCAGTCAAGGGACTGTCATGACCCAGTTGGGAAAGTGCACTGATATTCAAGATACACAACTCCCGGATTTGTCAGAAAAATTAAAGATTAAATCAAATTTTGCAAAAATCCCCAATTTACCTGCCTGACAAACTTAGGTGTATAGAATTAACCAATCAGGTTTCAGTACTCAACAAGAAACTACTGTCTGTAACAAATTCATTGCAACCACAGAGAAAACAAAAATTGAACCTCTAACTTATCTCTTATTTAAATTCTGTGCCCTCCTTAAATCTCCACAGACAGATGAAAATATGTAGATGGCAAGGGTAGAGAAGCAATATTTGGGGAAAACAATTCAATAGGTTCACAGAATGTGAAGAGGAATTCTTTTGCTTCTTTACTGTAGACAGAAGGCAGTTGGCATGCTAATTGCTCTATCTCTCAGTCACTGGTTAGAGACCACAGTTTACAGGCAAGTGGTGAGTGAGAATATCTAGCTATCTTTTAATTCTTTGCTACTTTTCTACAGGGAGAAAGACATGGTTAACTTTCCTGTATCTAGAGGATTTCAGTTGCTGTCTTGCTCATATATAGGCTGTCCACTTGCTTAGGTGTCAAGAGATTTGTTGTCATGCTTAGCACTCCTGACCCATATAACTTACCCTGACTGAAAAATCAATCTCTGGGCAAGACTGCCTTTTGCACTCACCCATGCTGCAGATGAGTCGAGCAATCATTTCCACTGCCTGAACAAGGTAACAGTGTAAATTTAACTCACAATGAGTTCAATCAGCCATTTTAAAACTGAAACACTTCTTCTCAAAGTTTCTAAATTTAAAGTAGTCTGCTTTTTCCATTTCAGTCCACAATCCAAAATTAACGAAAAACATTAAAAAGAAGTAATGCTGAATCTTGTGTTTCTTTGGCAAAGTGCAAATTGTGTCGAGGTTTTGTGAGATCTATTGGGCTTTCTCACCATATCTTGTCGCACTCTCTCATTAACTACATACGCGGCACCTATGGTGCCCTCACATTTGATTCTGGGCATCATTTTACTACGTGGACTTCACAGAGCAACTCACCACTCAGGGACTATCCTGGAATTCACCAGCATGCTCTGAGGCTGTCCTGATTTTAAATGTCCTTTCCTGCACCCATACAAACACTGTCAGTCAGGAGCTGGTCTGCACAGTTCCTGACATTTGTCCTGGACATCGCAGACAGGGGGTTAACAGCACTCCAATTTGCAGCAGGAGAGTCTGAGAGATGGGGTGATGCAGAAGTGGAATTTGCCCCCAACTCCAAGGACCAGCAATGGACAGCACGAAACCAGACCCTGCCAGCTAGGTCTGAGGTTACTGCATGGATTAAAGCAGTCTCAGCCATCTGGAGGAATGCCCAGAAACGTAGGAAGAAGTCAACAGCTTTCTCCACTCTGTCAGTGTATCTTCTCTCTAATATTTCATATTCAATCTATCTCTGCTATTGTACCCATCTGCCATCATGGCTTATTTCTTCTCTAATTGATAGTCACCCACTCCAACCTCTGACACCACTAACCCTGTATGCCCTCTCACTTGCTCAGGACAACTTCCCACCTGCACCAAAAGTAACAGTTGTACCACCAAATTTTATCGCCCTTAATCTCTCTCTCTCTCTCTCATTCCAGAATGAAAACAGTGTGCAATAGAGCAGAATGAGTCAGAATTATTGGTTTATTGCCCAGCATTCATCTCCCCACTCCTTATGTGGGATGTTTGCTGACTGACCATTTCCAAGCCCCTGAACTGGCATCGGAAGGTACCCTTCACCCTGTATACGAGGATCTGAGGACATTTTGTGTCTGCACTAAAAAGCAAGGAAAAACAGAAGTTATGTGAGCCTGCTATCTTTTGGTGAGGGGTCAAACTGAAAAAAGGCTGAGGTGCAATGGGTATCACAATTGGTGGAGCGAGTGAGTGGCATGACAGTGAGTGAAGAGCCTGGCGTTGCAACCTGGCCCAGTCCATGAGCTGGATGCATGTCCCTCAACATGTAGATTCCTTGCTGCAGCAAAAAATAGCAGTTGGCAGTGTTGCCAGAGACACGACATGCAATAAATGGATCAGAGGCTCTTCATGAGAATTGTTGGAGGTTGACACATGTTGGATGCCAATGTCCATGAATGTGGGTACACACAGTTCTTGCCCATGGTCGGTATCCTGAGTTATTCACGCCAAGTGTGTCCAAAGCAGCAGTCCCTTGAGCAAGCACCAAATTGTGTGTGTGTGGGGGGGTGCTCATCAGACTCCCACTCTGACCTGCTTTGTTGAATTGTTGAGAATTGACGATGTTGGTTTGCTCACAGTAGATGGTAGGATAGAAAGCTGTATATTAATGAGGTGAGATTTGCTGTTAATAAGTTTGTTGACATGCACTAAATGCCCATTATTAGGCAATTTCGCACTGCCTAGTGAGAAAATCATCTTGACATCTGGAACATAGTCAAAATATTCAATTAATTAATCCCATTGTTAAGAAAGGCTTTGCTGGTCTTCTCACCTGACTACCCGGTTTCTCCCTATTGCACACGTGGTTCAGGCCTTGATAAAGTTCCACCCCATATGTCAAGATAAGTTTTCCATGTGCCATAATGCATTTAAAAATATGCATCTTTTTAATAAGCTTATTAGCATATGACCCATGGTATAAAAACTTATTAAAACATAGAATATTCCTGCTGGATTTATCAGGATAGATGACAGGAGGATGTCATGAATCTTTTTGTCTTTTCCTTGAGTCCTTCAGTCCTTGAATCCTGAATCTTTTGAGTTTTCTATCCAAGAGAACAATGAGACGAAGTGCTGGGCATACTGAAAACAGATTCTGTTAGATTACCGACTTGAATTGAAGACAAGAGATATTGAAGTGTGTAGACAGAAGATCAGCCATAGACTTAGTGAATAGACCCAGAATAGAATAGTGAATAGAATACCACAGAACCATGGACTGCATCACTACATCGTCAGTATTTATTGCCCTTCTCAAGGTCATCAATGACACTGCTCAGAAAAAAAAACTCAGGTCTGTTTGGAGTTAAGCAGCATTCAATGATAGACTGCTTGATGAACTGCATTATTAGCTACTGCTATGTTGATAATAACATTCGAAACCAGCCAAAATTGAAATCATATTAAAAAAATTAAATCAAAGATCAGCAACTTGATGCCATAGCACACTGCAGTGCCAATACTGTTGTGCTACATAATTAGATAATGGAAGATTGATGGCATAACGTTGTTGAATTTCCAGTCTCAGCTCTGACAATATTTGAGGAATCATTTTGCAGCCACTTTTCAGCTTCTGGTATCCAGCTGTAGCTCCATTGGTGGAGCTGCACATGCAAGTTTAACCTCCTCTCCGTACAGCTGCTATGGTTCTTGCCTGAGAAAATGGGATCACAGGAGGAAAATAGAGGAACTTTATATAACACATAAGTAATTGGCACTATTTATGCGTAAAATCAAAATATGCAAGGCTAGCTCATAGCTAAATCAAATTATCACTCAGTCACAACTGGTTCATGACTTTTTGACTTATTAAATGCTACTAGCAATCCTTTTCTTTACTGGATTGTCAATTAGTTAAAGAAGTCTTTTACGTAAGAAACTCTATCATGTTTGGGTTGAAGATCTGTTAATCCGAAATCAAAGATTTAGAACCTCAGAAATTCTGTGTTTCCGATGTCACTCACCAGCAATGCTGAAGGGATTAAGATCATTGAATCCTGAAAGTTCAGAAGTACACTAATCAGCCATTAAATCAACACTGACACTCAAAGGATCATCCCAGCTAGATCCACCTCACCAACTCATCTCTGTACTTTACTTTAGCTAATTCATACATCCCTGGACACTGCCAGGCAATTTAACATGTCCAATGTAGCCAACCAGCACATCTTTGGATAACAGAAGAAAATCAGAGTACCCAGAGGAAACTCACATAGACATGGGAAAAACATACAAACTCCACACAGACAGTCACCCAAGGCTGGAATTGAACCCAGGTCCCTGGTGCTGTGAGGCAGCGGTGGCGACCGCTGAATTACCATGCCACCAATGAAAGCAATGAATGTCAGTCATTGTTTTGTGTGGAAGAAAAAGACGCTATTGTTCAGAAGCAGGACAAAATGTATTGAGATCCTGACAGGAGATAAACCAAAAAGAAATATATAATTTAGCTTCAGCCTCTGGTGTGCACTGACAAAATAATAATGATAATCAGAATTCCGTGAGTGTGACAAATGTAATTCTAGAGGTTCTGCAGAAACTTAGAAAATCATAGCATGTGATGTCATCAATTCGCCTCCTAATCTTGAGCAAGAACACCATTGTTGATATTGATATTGAATCCTAATTGATGCTGACCGAACTTTTAACTTTTTGATCATGGCGAATCTAAACTTAATGAGCTATTGAGCTGACGAAGTTTTATTCTCATGTGCAGCAAAGTGATTTCAGGTTGCTAGGCCACTAGAGAATCCAAATAAATGAATTTATACTTACGCATACATAAAAGCTAATAAAGGTTGCCATGGAACAAGAGAAATCTAACTTCCTATAATTGTTTACCAATCCATGTCATGTTAATTACAAGGAACAAATGTGGAACCCCTGTATGAATCATCACTTCTAGATCTATTAAAATTCTTTCTATCTGAGTGACTACATCTGTGTGTGAAAAATAATTCTAAAATCTTGGTCATTGCCAATAAATTAAACTTCGATGTACATGCTGGTCAAAATCTACTACAAACATTGCAAGCATTAGAATGCTCTTTTGAATTCGAAAGATAAGGATTGACAATTTTTTTGCACTTTATTATTAATTAACGATGTGGCCATTCCTTGAAGCATAACATTGTCACAATCAGTTTGGTGCACTGATCCAAAGGCTTTGTGCAAATGGCAAACATAATGGAACTGTTTCTCTTCAACCTATTTTGCTCAGTCCAGATGATGGATTTTCAAGTGAGTACACAAGGTTTAAACAATTCGTAGTTAATACCAAAATAAAGACAAAGAACTAAAAAGGTGCAAGTTTGAAACAAAATCAGAAAGTGCTGGAGAAACTCAGTGAATCTGACAAATCCAGTGACCCTTTGTTGGACTCAAAACATTAACTGTGTTTTTCTTTCTATAAATGCTGCCAGAGTATCTCCAGCATTTTCAGTTTTTGCACAGTTAATGCCATTGACTATATCACTTGTTATGAATAACATGCATTACATATCTTAACTTTTGAGCAAAAGTAATCAGATACATACTAAAATGTAATTATTGTATCTACCCCATACTACAGTACTATACAAATGCGTTAAGATCCTAAGACTACAAGACCTTAAGGAATAGAAACACGAGTAAGCCTTTTGGTTCCTCAATAGGATCATGGTTGATCTGACATGCCCCATTTCCACTTTCCAGACTTTTATCTCCTGATCAATAATTTGTCTATCCCAGTCTTAAATATACACAAGAATTCTGCCCTACAGCTGTCAGTAGCATGGAGTTGCAAAGACTCTCAACTCTCTGAGAAAAAAAAAACTCCTCCTGTAGGGAGTGCTAGTTGGGTTATTGTGCACCAGCTCCCTGCTTCTGATACTGGGGTTGTGTAGTGAGATGTGGTGTGGTGAAAACACAGGAGGTAGATGGCTTAGAGGCAAAGGAAACTCTGATCTTATTAAAACATGCAAAATTGAAAATATGTGCAATAACTGAAAAAGAAAATCAGTGGATTTTCTTTTGGATTGGAGTATTGAAGTATTGAAGAGGATTCTGAGAGACAGGATTTATGGTTACTTGGAAAACCATAGTTTGATTAGAGACAGTCAGCATGGCTTTGTGAGGGGAAGATCATGCCTCACAAACCTTATTGAATTCTTTGCGGATACAACAAAGCATGTTGATGAGGGTAGAGCAGTGGATGTGGTATACATGGATTTTAACAAGGCATTCCCCACATTCAGAAAATAAGGGGGCATGGGATACAGAGAAATCTGGTTCTCTGGATACAGAATTGGCTGGCCAATAGAAGATAGAAGGTGGTGGTAGAGGGAAGGAATTCAGCCTAGAGCTCTGTGACCAGTGATGTTCCACAGTGATCAGTTCTGGGACCCCTGCTTTTTGTGATTTTTATAAATGACTTGGATGAGGAAGTGAAAGGGTGAGTTAGTAACTTTGCAGATGACATGAAGGTTGGTGGAGTTGTGGATGGTGTGGAGGGCTGCTGTAAGTTGTACCAGAACATTGACAGGAAACAGAACTGGACTGATAAGTGACAGATGGAGTTCACCCAGGGAAAAAAATAAAGTCATTCACTTTGGAACGTTGAATTTGAAAGCAGAATACAAGGTTAAAAGCAGAATTCTTGGCAGTGTGGAGGAACAAGGGATCTTGGGGTCCACATACATAGATCCCTCAAAGTTGCCACCCACTTTAATAAGATTGTTAAGAAGGCATATGGTATGTTAACTTTCATTAGCAGGGTGATTGAGCTTAAGAGCCGCAAGGCTATGGCTTCAGCTCTCTGAAGCCCTGGTTAGACCACACTTGGTAAAAACAAGGACTGCAGATGCTGAAAACCAGATTCTAGATTAGAGAGGTGCTGGAAAAGCACAGCAGTTCAGGCACCATCCAATTTTCCTGCTCCTTGGATGCTGCCTGAACTGCTGTGCTTTTCCAGCACCATTCTAATCTAGACCACACTTGGAATGTTGTGTTCAGTTCTGGCCACCTCATTACTGGAAGGATGTGAAAGCTTGAGACAGAGTGCAGTGAAGATTTACCAGGATGCTGCCTGGATTGGAGGGCACGTCTTATGAAGAGAGGTTGATAGAACTGGAGCTTTTCTCATTGGAGCAAGGAAGGATGGAAGATGACTTGATAGAAGTGTACAAGATGTTGAGGGGCATAGATAGAGTGGATAGCCAGAGACATTTTCCCATGGCAGACACGTCCATCACGAGGGGACATAATTTTAAGTTAATTGGAAGAAGGTTTAGGGGAGATGTAAGAGGTAGGTTCTTTGCACAGAGAGGGGTGGGTGCGTGGAATGCACTGCCAGCTGTGGTTGCAGAGTCAGACACATTAGAGACATTGAAGCAACTCATTGAAAGGCACATGGAAGATTGTACAATGAAGGGTATGTAGGTTAGTCTGATTTTAGAGTAGGATAAAAGGCTAGCACAACATCGAGGGTTGAATGGCCTGTACTGTGCTGTACTGTTCTATGTTCTAAGTTCTAAAATGAATACTACCTAAACCCCAAAGTTGCGTATCAAGTGAAGTGAGGCTTATCTGACAGCTAGCTAGGTAGCTAGCACCCCAGTTAACCCTTGCAGCCCTGATGTGGTACTGTGGGTTTAAAATTACAGAGAGCTGTTAATTACTGAGAACCAAGGGAAAGAGGAGAGAGAGAGAGAGAGAGAAAAAAAAACACTAATCCCGGGGTCCTATCCTGCTTCCCTTCCCAGGGGGTATCCTGTACCATTTGCCCCCAAAGCCCATCTTTCCTTCCCTATCTAACTGAACTGGAGCAGAGGGTCTCGATGACCTTCATCAGGATGAAGGGCTTTTGCCCGAAATGTCGATTTTCCTGCTCCTGGGATGCTGCCTGACTGGCTGGGCTTTTCCAGCATCACTCTGATTAAACCCTCCTTATCTCCCACTGAGTCTAGATGTGACCACTGAGCTGTTGTTCCTACACTCGGAGGTGAATAAGCCTCCTGATTATTAGGTGAGATGTGAATGGTTCTCCGATAAAAGTAAATGGGTTTCCGATAGTTTTGAATGTCCAGTGCTTCTCTTAGATGGATTAAAGTTTTACTGGTAGTGTATGGCCTTTACATTCAAAGGCAAACAGGTTTGTATGTCATACAGTTGTGTGGATGTTCAGTATCTCTGCATCTGAGCAAACTGATTAAAGGTTTTACATTATTGTAGGCTTCAGAATGTCACGGCTGTTTGCCCCAGGCTGGTGTTCATTGTCTTTGTTAAAAATCACACAACACCAGGTTATAGTCCAACAGGTTTAATTGGAAGCACACTAGCTTTCAGAGTGTCGCTCCTTCATCAGGTGGTTATAGAGCAGGACCATAAGGCACAGAATTTATAGCTAAAAATGTGTTCCTGGAAAAGCGCAGCAGGTCAGGCAGCATCCAAGGAACAGGAGAATCGATGTTTTGGGTATGAGCCCTTCTTCAGGAATGACTTTATAGCAAAAGATTACAGTGTCAGGCAACTGAAATGATATATTGAAGAAACCACTTCATTATCTTTAGCTGAGGCATTTGTGGGGGGTCTTCCTTTAGCTTTACAAGCTAAACCCCTTGACAAGCTGCCACTAGGCTCACACATTGCCTCGTCTCTCTCAGCCAGAGAGCTCAGTGAATTCCACAAACTCAGGTCCCAAGTTAAGAGGATGTCTGATGGGAATGTTTGCCTCACCCTACACTCTTCATCTCAGTCTTAAATTGGCACCTCTTAATTCTGAGACTATGCCTAGATTCTGCCCTGAGAGGAAACATCTGCTCAGCATTTAACCCTGTCAAGCCCCTTACGAATCCTACATGTTT
Organism: Hemiscyllium ocellatum; assembly: GCF_020745735.1. Taxonomy (NCBI): domain Eukaryota; kingdom Metazoa; phylum Chordata; class Chondrichthyes; order Orectolobiformes; family Hemiscylliidae; genus Hemiscyllium; species Hemiscyllium ocellatum. The sequence continues at coordinate 99,359,149 of NC_083404.1, read as the reverse complement.
CAATGAGATCACCTGAATTCCAGTGAATAGAGTCCCAATCTATTTAGTGTTTGCTCATAAGACATTCCCTTCATAGCTGTGATCAGCCTAGTGAATCTTTTCTGAACTGGCTCCAAGGAAATAATACCTTTCCTTTAATAAGGGGACCAAACTACTCACAGCACTCCAGATGTGGTGTCACCAGCGTCTTGTACAGTTCAGAAAGACTTCCATACTCTTCTACCCCGACCCGCTTTAAATAAGGGCCAACATTCCATTCACCTTCTTGCTGCATCTGTGAGCCAGCTTTCAATGTTTTGCACATGAGTACCACCAAGTTCCTTTGTTTTACAGCTTTCTGCAATTTTTCTCCATTTAAATAATACCCATCAGGCACATGTAACCTGTGTTACCATATGGTACCACATAATGGGCCAGATTTACCACAAACTGCCCCTTGAGTCATTCATTTCTTTTACCAAAGAAAGGACCTCCACATTTCGGAGAGGTGATTCCATTCAGGGCTCCTTCGGAAAATGCAGAGGTATCCTTCCAATCTTACAGTCCTACCATAGTGTCAAACCGAGAGAGTACGACAAACCACCTCCCTTTTCACGGCACTCAGCTGCTGTGTTCTGAAATTTAAGTGCCCGGACAACCACTTTGACAGCTGCTGTCAAACAATAAGTATGTAAGTTAGCATGATGTTCGTGTACTAGGAGGTTAGAGTGCCAAATAGGCAGGAGTACTTGGTGTAAGGTAAGTAATGCCAGCTCAGTGGAGGTTGAATATCAGATGTTTAAGTGTTAGGGTGCCACATAAGGATGGTGCTGAGTGGGTTAGGTACCAGACTGCAAGGTGGCAAGGTATGCAGGTAAGTGATGCAGGGTCTACTGTGAGTCAGAGTGGTGGAAGAAATTGGGTCCAGTAGCAGATGTGGAGATTGGGTATTGGACCAGGATAGATCAGATCCAACAGGGGATCAGGTCCGAATTGGGCAAAAAGTACACAGCAGGGGAAAGTGATGTTGGGTTGTCTACTGGCAGGGGCTTGAAGTCAGATCTAAGGATGGGTATATGTCAAGTGATCATATCCAGCATACTTGGTCAAATGTGCATAGAGTTTGAATGGATCAAACAAAGTACTACGACCACTGGTAGCTGTTTTGGGCAGCACGGTGGCTCAGTGGTTAACACTGCTGCCTCTCAGCACCAGGGATCCGGGTTCATTTCCAGCTTTGAGCAACTGTCTGTGTGGAGTTTGCACATTCTCCCCGTGTCTGTGTGGGTTTCCTCCAGGTGCTCTGGTTTCCTCCCACAATCCAAAGATGTGCAGGTTGGGTGGACTGACCATGGTAAATAGCCCACAGTGTCCAGGGATGTGTAGGTTAGATGGATTAGCCATGGGAAATGTAGGGTATTAGGGATAGAATGGTGGGGGGTGGGGGGGGGGGGGGGGGGCGGGTGAGTCTGGGTGACTCTCTTAGGAGAGTCGGTGTGGATTTGTTGGGCTGAATGGCCTGCTTCCACACTGTAGGGATTGTATGGAAGTAACTTTGATAGGTGGAGAAGAGCATTGAGAATAGATGAGACATATGATGCTCTTAGAGAGAATGTTATTTTGGAGGAGTTCAAAAATTCACTTCCTGAAGTAGTGAGAACTTATGTGGAAGAGTGGCTAAAACTGCAAGATTAGCAGCAGAAATGGTAGTTTGTGTGAGAGATAGAAATTGAGGAAAAGAGAAATCCTCAGGTAGTAAAGGAAAAGGAGATCTCATTGCAGAAAGTAAAGATAACATGCCGCAGGCGAGAAAGGAAACCCATGAGGGGGCAAGTCAAGTATAACTCTTAGATGTTTTCACTGTAATAAAGTAGGACTCATGAAGTTGCAGTGTTGGTCATTTAAGAAAAGTACTGGGAAAACTGATATGGTAAAACAAGATAAGCCAATGGAGTTTATTACAGTCAGCACTGCTGCTTCATAGTGCCTGGGAGCGGGTTCAATTTCAGCATCGGGCAACTGTCTGTGTGGAGTTTGTACATTCTCCCTGTGTCTGCGTGGCTTTCCTCCCACAATCCAAAGGTATGCAGGTTAGGTGAACTGGCCATGCTAAATTGCCCATAGTGTTCAGGGATGTATAGTCTAGGTGCATTAAATAGGGGTAAATGTAGAGTAATAGGGGAATGACTTCTTTAGCAAGCGATCTTCTACACACTTGTGAATGAAGTCTGTAATAGAAATGACATGCTCGTTTAGGTTGGCCGCTGAGTTTGTGAATATGGACCAGTCCACCAACTCCAGGAGCTCTGGTAGAATCATAGAATCCCTACAGTGTGGGAACAGGCCCTTTGGCGCAACAGGTCCACACCAATCCTCCGGAGAGTAACCCACCCAGACACATTTCCCTACCCTGTATTTATCTCTGACTAATGCCCATAACCTACGCATCCTTGAACATTGTGGACAGACTAGCACAGCCAATTCACCTAACCTGCATATCTTTGGACTGTGGGAGGAAACTGGAGCACCAGGAGGAAACACACGCAGACAATGGGAGAATGTGCAAACTGCACACAGAAAGTAGCCTGAGACTGGAATCGAACCTGGGTCCCAGGTGCTGTGATGGGCAGCAGTGGTAATTTGTGGAATTCATGGTGAGAAGAGCAATGATCCATTGTAATAGTGCACAGTGTTACATATTAACATGGATAGAAGATTGGTTAACTGACAGAGAGCAAAGAGTGGGATAAATAAGTTTTACTGGTTGGCGGTCAGTAGCGAGTGGCTTGCCTCAGGGATCAGTGTTAGGACTGGAATTGTTTATAATTTACGTAGATGATTTAGACCAAGTATAGTGTGTCAAAGTTTCCCGATGATGCTAAGATGAATAGTGGAGCAAAGGATACTGAAATTCTGCAGAGGGTCTGGCAGATGGAATACAATGTTCGTAAATGTAAGGTCATCCATTTTGGCAGGCATAACACCATTATTTATATGGTGAAAACAGCAGCATGCTGCTTTGCAGAGGGACCTTAGTGTCCTTGTGCATGAATCACAAGTTGGTCTGAGGTACAGCACGTAACTAAGAAAGCAAATAAATATTGTCCTTCATTGTCAGAGAGATGGAGTGCAAAAACAGGGCGATTATGTTGCAGCTGTATAGGGGGTGCTGGTGAGGCCACATCTATACTGTGTACAGTTTCGGTCTCCTTATTTGAGAAAGGATATGCCGACACTGGAGGGGTGCAGTGGAGGTTGAGTCCGGAATTGAGAGGGTTGGCTTATGAGGAGAGATTGAGTAGACTGGGGCCATACTCTTTGGAATTTAGAAGATTGAAAGGGGATCTTATTGAAACATATAAAGTTATGAAAGAAATATATGAGATTAAAGGAGGGAGAATGTTTCCACAGGTGGGCAAAATGAGAACTAGGTGGCATAGCCTCAAAATCAGAGGTAGCAGATTGAAAACAGAATTGAGGGGAATCTTTTTCAACCAAAAGGTTGTGAATGTGGAATTCCTTGCCCAGTGAAGCAGTTGATGCTACCTTGTTGACTGTTCTAGGACAAATATAGATTTTTAAACAATAAAGAAATTAAAGGTTATGGTGAGTGAGTGGAGTTGAGTCCACAAAAATATCAGCCATGATCTTATTGAATAACTGATCAGGCTTGATGGGTCTGATGGCCTACTCTTGCTGTTATTTCTTGTGTTCTTTATAAGGTCAGGTTGGAGAGTCCAGCGAAAGGTGGTGAAATTGTTGTGGGAGTGTTAGAGAAATTCTCTGTTTGGGAGATACCATTTATCTTTGGGAATGATATAGCTGGATCACAGGTGGGAGTGCTGCCTATTGTGATTGATTTTCCAGTGAAAACTCAGGCAACTGAGATGTGACAGGAAGTACATCCTGGACTTTTACTGACTGTGTGGTAACAAGGTCACAAAGCCACAGGCTGAAGCAGGAGGAGAAATCGAGGAATTAAAATAAGGACGTTGAAGTTCAAGTTATCGGAAACCATGTTTGATCAAATGTTGAGAGAAAAACAAGAACAGATGCAGGTCAGAGTGGATATTCTTAGTTCAGAGAGGTTAGTTGAATTACAACAAAAAGAGGGAAAACAAAGTAGCTGTATCAAAAAGCATACACAGAAGAAAAATCTGAGAGTATCCCAGAATGTTACTATCGTAAAAATGACATCTTAATGAGGAAATGGAGACCATCATATGAGATGATGAGAAACAGGCAGAGGTTTATCTAGTTGTATTACTGGTGGGTTATAGAAAGGAGATGTTGCAAGTTTCACATGAGGTACCAGTAGGAGGTCTTTTAAGGAGTGAGGAAAACCCAAGCCAAAATACAAAAACATTTTTAGTGGCCTGGACTGCATAGAGATGTGGTTAAAATTTGCCAGACATGTTATACATGTCAGATAATAGGAAAACTTTAGGCAGTTATCAAACCAGCACTGTTAATACCTATTCCAGTATGTAAGGAACCTTTCACAAGAGTCCTAATTGATTGCATAGGGTTCCTCACTCCAACTAAAGGTGGGAATCAATATTTGTTGTATATAATGAATGTGTCTACTAGATTTAGAGTCATGGAGATTTACAACAATGTATAGCATGAAACAGACATTTCGGTCCAACTCATCCATGCCAATCAGATATCCTAAACTAATCTAGTCCCATTTATCAGCATTTGGTCCATGTCCATCTAAATCCATTCATATACCAATCTCAATGTCTCTTAACTGTTGTAGTTGTACCCATCGTAACCACTTCCTCTGGACGTTCATTTCATACATGCACCAGCCTTTGCATGAAAATGTTGCCCCTTAGCTCCCTTTTAATCTTTCCCCTCTCACCTTAAACCAACACCTCTGGTTTTGGACTGTCCTATCCGAGAGAAAAGATCTTGACTATTCACACTATCTATGCCCCTCATGATTTTATAACTTCTATAAGGTCATTCTACAGCCTCCGACACTTCAGGTAAAAACTGCCCCAGCCTGTTCAGCCTCTCCCTATAGCTCAAACACTCCAACCCTGGCAACATCCTTGTATATCTTTTCTGAACCCTTTCAAGCTTCACAACATCCTTCTTGTAGCAGGGAGAGCAGAACTCAATGCAGTATTCCAAAAGTGGCCTAATCAATATCCAATACAGTGGCAACATGACCTCCTAACTCCTGTACTCAATGCACTGACCAATAAAGGAAAGCATACCAAATGGCTTCTTCACTACCCTGTCTATCTGCGACTCCACTTTCAAGGGACTATGAACCTGCACTCTAAGGTCTCTTTGTTTGGCAACACTCACCAGAAACTGACCATTAAGTGTATAAGTGCCCAGATTTGCCTTTTTGAATTGCAGCATCTTACATTTATTTTAATTAAACTCCATCTGCCACTCGGCCCATTGGCCTATCCAGTCCCATTGTAATCTTAGATAACTTTCTTTGCTGTTCACGACACCACCAGTACTAGTGTCATCTGCAAACTTACTAACCATGCCTCCTACATTCACATCCAAATTGGTGGCATAGTGGCTTGGTGGTTAGCACCGCTGCCTCATAGCCCCAGGTTCAATTCCCACTATGGGTAGCTGTTTTGTGGAGTTTGCACATTCTCCCCATGTCTGCATGGGTTTCCTCACAAAGTCTATAAATGTGCGGTTAGGTGAATTGATCATGCTAAATTATCCGTAGGTGCAGTAGTCAGGGGGTAAATGTAGAGGAATGGGTCTGAGCTGTGTTGCTCTTCAGAGGGTCGGTGTGGACTGGTTGGGCTGAAGGGCCTGTTTCCACACTGTAGGGAATCTAATCTAAATCATTTATATAAACTACAAAGAGCAGTAGACCCAGATCTGATCCTTGTGGCAGACCGCTAGTGTGGAGGCTATACATATTTTGAGCAAATATTGGAAATTTTCAATCAACTTCAGAAGGCGAGCTTGGTGATAAATGAGGCTAAGAGTGAGTTTGCAAAAGGCCAGGTCATGCTACAAAGCCATGTCATTGGACATTGACAGACGGTCTCACCGGATGTATAAACAAAGATAATTGGGGCATTTCCCCCCATACTAACAATGAGGAGTCCAACTATCCTGGGACTGAGTGGTTTTTAATTGTACTGAATCTTAGCAGCATGGTTTCTCCACTGGTTGACTTGGTGAAGATGTGCAGAAAATTTCACTGGATTGACGAATGTCAGAAAGCATTTGACAGCCTAAAAACTGTGTTAACCTCTGACCCAATGTTAGCCGCAGTTAATTACACAAAGTCATTCAGGGTGGCTGTCAATGCGAGTGATGTGGATGGTGGTGCTGTACTCTTACAAGAAGATGATGAGAAGACACAAAAATGAATTGGGTGTTTTTTTCAGAAAGTTAACTAGTCATCAGCAAAAATATTTTTGCAATTGAGAAGGAGACCTTGAGTTTAGTGTTGGTTTTACAATGTTTCAACATGTTTGTTGCCAGTAATTTGTCTGAGACAATTGCATATACTGACCATAACCTCTTAATATTAGAAAAGATCTAAAGATAAACATACCAGACTATTTAAATAGAGTTTGTTCTTATAGATATTTAAGTTAATAGTCAAATAAACTATTATTCTGTCAAGTTTTCAAATAAAGTTAAAGTTAGACCAATGCTTCTCTCTGTTGCTTGTATTATAACAGTAGAATTAGAATAAGGTGTGTTTTGCTGAAAGCTGATTAGTGTATCTAATGGAATTACATCTGGAACACAGCACCTTATATTTGCCATTAAATTAGAGAGGTAGCCTCTAGGTACCTCCTTGATATATTTGAAGAGGGTTTAGTCTGGTCCATAACTCTATGCATTTAATTTAATAATAATAACTTTTCCTGACTAACTGCTGGCTTAATTGAATTGGAGCAATTTAAATGGAAATTTTTAGAAAGTTCCAGATGTAGACAAATTGCCCAGTAGAATTTTCAATTTCCGTGGCAAATCCTTCGCAGTTTGCTACAATGGGGCCTCTGTAGGGTCCCCAGTGTCACTCCCATTTGTGAAATAACAACATTTTGGCCATTGGAAGAACCAGGACAGATTTAAAATTCAAATTTTAAATTAGCTTTTATTTTTGTATACTGTAAGTGGAATTTGATGATAAGAACATAAGGAAGTTTGAAATAAAAAGCTCTTACTTGTTCACTTAAACAACTTGTTTTCTGCAGGTCATGTTTGATATATCCCAATGTGAAGTCTAATGGGTACTTTGGGGAGAACTCTGTGACATTTCTCCCCACTGTCAATACATAATAATATGAATTTTATCCACTCTCATCATTCCACAGATGATTGGCCCATGGCCAAACAAGTTAAGACATTCAGATGAACTTTTTATTTTATTTTAACTCCCATTAATCTGGATATCATAAACAGGTTGATTTTTTTGTTGAAATAGGTGTTAGCACCAATTCGTATGATAGCGTTAATGCATTATTACCTGTATTGTATTGTGTAACTTCAGCCCATAGGATTTAAGTCATCAAAATTTGTGCTGGTTTATTCTTTGAGGAGCAGCAAAAAAAAAGATCATTACTGTTCTTTTATGCTGATTTGTAGTTTTCCGAATGGCAGATGGGACTGCTAGAGGAAGCATCCAAAGAGGTGAGTGCAGATATTTTTATGCATATGAGAGTGAAGGCAGGACTAGCTTCATGTTGATACTTTAAGGTTCTGCCAGCCATTGCTTGCCTTAGTGCTGATATTCGCTTCAATCCCAGCTCCCACTGATCTAGGTCCATTGCCACCTCTGTAATTTTCATTCCCTTGAAAACCTCTTGGGACCTGACTGACAGTCTTGTCAATTGATGCTTCGTTTATGCAAGAAAATTAATTTGCCCGATTCACTTGTGATCTCATCTCAGTGTGATGGTATTTGCTGCTGTCAGACTTGCATCAGGTTTCAAAAGTGCTGGTAATTATCTTTGTCTATGCTCTTAACACACAAAAAAAGGCTCCAATCTCCTAGAGATTATTTTCTACTGGGAATAGTGGATTAACATGTCAGATTTAGACTTCTGCAGTCAGCACTCCCAATAAAGACCTGCAATAGGTAGCAAAATGCTGAACTTATTTTTTTCCCTGGAGAAAACTACTTTCCTCAGTCTTCCTTACCCTCACCATTGAATAGCAGGCAATCTATTTTGAAATGGAAAGGACAGCTGCTTTTAACAATTTCATTAGTTTGTAATTGCAATAATATTTTGAGAGCCTTGAAAAATATGAATGTTCGGCTGGGTTCCAAAAGAAATGGAGTGCTTAGCACTTTTGACACAAGTGTGAGGGGACTGACAGACAGTTTTATGAGGCTGTACTAATATACATAATCTCTGACATGGTTTCAAAACACCCAATTGATTGCTAACATAACATAATGGATATTTGAAAGGTTAACGTTTTTGAATGGAGCTTTTAATTGTGAAACCATGACACACTTTTGAATGGAAATTGTGTCTCAATTCTTTTTCACAATGGCATTTAAAATAATTCCCATTGCTGCTGCATGGCTCCTGAGCATTGTATATAATGGATTTGACATAAGTGACTGTGGCAGATACACAAAGGCATAGTAAATCTTAGGAGTCATGGATATGGCAATGGGATCAAAGGGGATATGGAGCTGGCATAAGCAACCTGAGGAGGCATGGGAGTTGGGTGGAGGGGAGGACAGGGATGAGGTGTAGGTGGCATCTAAAGGATCTCAAGAGCCAGGTTTTATGAAGGTGGGCCTTTTAACCAGCCCACCTTTCACACTCCATCATAGACCTGAACCCTGTGTGAACAAATATAATTTTAGAAAAAGTCATACATGGGTCAACTATGCAGCTGAAAAACCACAAACTTGCACAAGTACATTTTCCCAATCCAACAAGTTTTGGTATCTGGAAATAACTGTAGCCAAACTGAATCTAAAGTATTTTCTCTTTACTGATTTTATGTATTCTGTGTAAAATGAGTTGGGAAAGTTCACTCATTAATTGGCATTAAATGAATTGAACTGAATTGAATTGAATTTATCGTCACGTGTACCGAGGAACATTGAAAAGCTTTGTCTTGTGAGCAATACAGGCAGATCACAGAGTTAAGTAGCACAGATAAGTAAATAATAGGTAAACAGTGGCAAAAACAAAAACGCAGCTACAGGCGAATGTTAAGAATTTGTGAGTACATTCAGTATTCTAACAACAGTAGGGTAGAAACTGTTAATGAAACTGGCTGGTGCATGTGTTCAAGCTTCTGTACCTTCTCTCTGATGGTAGAGGTCATAGAAAAACATTGCCAGGGTGGGATGGATCTTTGAGAATGCTGGTGGCCTTTCCTTGACAGTAGGCCTGGTAGACGGATTCTATAGATGGGAGGTTGGCCTTTGTGATTGTCCGGGCCGAGTTCACCATTCTCTGTAACCATCACCAATCTTGAATGGTACAGTTGTCATACCGGGTAGTGATACATCAAGACAGAATGCTCTCGATAGCACACCTATAAAAGTTGGCAAGGATATTCGCCATCATGCCAAATTTCCTCAGCTGCCTGAGGAAGAAGAGATGTCGTTGGGCCTTTGTAACCAGTGTGTCCGCATGAAGGTCCAAGAAAGCTTTTTGTGGATGACCACTCCCAGGAGGTTGACACTCTCCACTTGTTCCACTTCTGTGCTGTTAATGTGTAGGGGGACATGAGTAACATCCCGCCAAAAGTCAATAATTAGTTCTTTGGTTTTGCCGGCATTGAGAACTAGATTGTTCTCAGTGCACCATTTTTCCAGGTCTTCCACTTTCCATCTGTAGTCTGTTTTGTCGCTATCTGAGTTTCGACCAACTATGGTGGTGTCATCAATGAACTTGTAAATGGCTTTAGTCTGGTATTTGGTGATGCAGTCATGGGTATACAGTGAGTACAGTAGGGGGCTGAGTATGCATTCCTGGGGGGCTGCAGTGTTGAGTATTAGTGAGGATGAAATATTGTCCCCAATCTTCACTGATTGTGGCCTGTAGGCAGGAATGTGTCAGTCTGCTGAAACAATCCTTATATCTCCAACATTTTCCCTGGACCTGATCTCAAGCCTGCGTTCATTGGACAAGGAGAATTCACCCTCCCAGAATACCATGGAGACAGATTCTATCATGGCCTTCAAAAGGAATTTGGACACTATCTGATGAGAAAACAAAATTGCAGACCTTTTTCAGTTTTTTCAGTTCTTGCAGAGAGAGAGAGAGAGACAGTTGATCGTTTGTGATGACAACATTCCATGATTTTGTGTTCTGTACATGGGAGACACTTTGAGTGACGAAAGTACTGAGAATATGCCATTTCCATAACTGGCACCATTACCTTGATGAAAGCAAACATCAATATTACCAACACCTCCAATTTCACTAATAATGTGACAATTTTACACAGTTGCTTGAATGTTTCATTGAAATGGATAAGGAAGGAGACAAGAGAAAACCCTGACTCCCCCAAAATAGTAAAATAATAGGACAAAATCAGTAAATCATTGCAAGAGCATAGCATAAACAGAACAACAGTTTATAAAATAAATTTAGAAATTAAAAGTTTTCAGTTTTTGATGGTTAATCTAGGACATTTGAATGATGGGGTCATCACTGGGTCAGGGTTAGGTCAGAGTCAGGGTCGATGGTCAGGGTTAGGGTTAGCAGTTAAGGTCAGGTTGGGGTAGGTAGTCAGGGTTAAATGAGAGTCAGGTCAGGGTCAGGTCAGCATGGGTGGTCAGGGTCAAGTTAGAGTCAGGTATGGGGTCAAGTCTGGATAAGTATTCATGATCAGGTTAGGGTCAGGTCAAGGTCAGGCCTAGATGAGTATTCAGGGTCAAGTTGGGGTAGGTCATGAAGCTGTTGTCTTGATCATGAGGCTGATATTTATCCCTCCATAGAAAGTGGCAGGAAGGGAAAATAATGAAAATCAACCTCTGAAGCCCCTGGCCCTCCTGTGACATTGCCCCTACCAATTTGAAAGTCTCCTGCTGTCATCTGGCCCTCAATGCTACAATGTTGCCAACAGCCTGAGTCTCTGTAGAGCTGCTGCTCCTCATAACATCTGCTGGCCTCTGATTGGCTGGCAACTTCAGGGAGGCGGGAACATTCTGGCCTGGGGGCTATTTGACTGAGAATCCCATAAGATGGCCACTCGATTGCCTGATCGGCACTTTATCCGACAAGCTTTCTTGCCGATGGAGATGGATGGTGTATTACACCTAAACAATTACTCCTACTCAGTAATGAAAAGAGAAAATTCTGGCCAAAAGTCCAGTTTACTTACTAAGAGTATATAGTTTTTAAAATGAATGGATAAAAAGTTCCACCTCTAATTTCCCAATGTGCACGTCTACTGCATTGATTAGAATGTCCTCCTGCAAATACTTGCCCATATTCGATTTAGGCTAAAACTGCCAATGGTTAATATATGATCATTCTCCCACTGTATATCAAAATCACTAGGAGCTTAAGTGACTCTTAATTGTTTCATTACTAAGCACTCTATTGGTTATTAGCAATGAATGTATACCACATGCAAATTTATTACACTGAATATGCTTTTCTTCAACCATTAAATCTGCTAACACACTTAATATCATTAAAACTCTAGTTTAATTGATTGTGGAATCATAAGGAAGGGAGAAATTGATCTTAACTAACCTTGAACCAAAATTATGTTCTAAAAATATTGATTTCCAAAAATCTTGTTGAAATATTGATCCTAAAATGTTGGCCACATCGGGAATTTTGGGTGAGGATCAGAAAACATTTCTAGAAATCTATAACTTGCTCATAGGAAAATGTGAAAATCTGGATGGATATTTTATATTTACAAACAAAGATTTTTTTCGCTTTTGTTTTATTGGTGTAGCCTTTTATTCACCACTCTAACTCAAATCGCCTCAGTGATGCTTAGCTGGCCAATGATTGCCTTCAGATAACAGTGTGCCTGTGGCTCAGTATGAGAAGGATTTTGAGTTCAAACCCTAATCCAAGAATCTGAAGTATACTGAAGTAGAGTTGGGCATGGTGGCCCTCCTAGATGGAACGTCAAGTGGAATCACAGCATTCACAAGTCAGTATGAAATATACAATAGTTTTATTTAAAAAGGACAGGACAGTTCTTATATATCCTTCTCTGGAGCCATGTATAAATGTTATTTTTTAAAAAAAGCATTTAGTGGCATTTTCCCAACCCTTGAATGGCATGAGCAATGGTGAGTCGGTTGGGAAAATATGGTTGGAACAGAAAAATGAGATTCTCAGACCTTGAGAACCAAGTTTGATTTTCCACTGAAGGATTCAAGAGTTCGATGAAACTCTTTCCTATGAGTAGCGAGGGACCTATTTACATGCATTAACATCTCGTTATGATCCAACTTTGACTTATTTATATTCAGTTTCTCATTTTACCAAACAACGGAGAGAAACGAGATGGCAACAGTTTACCACACAAAAGTGTAAGCTGGAATCTGGCAGCACGCTAGTGTCTTCTCCAGGCATCCACCAAGTCTAGCATTCACCAAAATCTCATGGTATGTTCCAAGGGCAGTCATCATCTGCACCCTCTGTTCACAGACGTTGGCATCAAACAAGCACCAATGTCATCACATCATTGTGGCACACCTATAACTGACTTATCAAATAGTTCTCCACTTCAATGCTGCAATTTAGTGAGACTGGCATTTTTCATTGCAATACTGCTGCCAGGGACAGGGACATCCATTTCATGGATTGTGCTATGTCAATTTCATACCAGAGCACATGCTACCACCTTATGTGGCAAACCTCATGAATGTTCTTCAAATAAATGGCCATGCCTCAAAGTAAAGGAGTAGTCCTCAGTCACGTTAATGGAAATTGTTTCAGTAAGTGGTTCTCACCACAGTCAATCAAGGGCAATGTTCAATACCAGTCCAAGGATTGTAAACAATCAGATCACCACTTGGAGCATTCAGGGTCAGAGGTTCTATATCATTATAGTCTGGGGAGTGGGCTATGGTCTTTCCTGCAGTTTCACTGCAGCTCGTCTGGGGATTAGTAGTGTATCAGCTGGGGAGCTGCAAAGAAATCTGTCAGGAATATGGCCACTCTGTCAGGCTACCTTCTAAGTCAGAGAATGGAACAGGCCTTGGTGGGTCCATGGCTCAAAGTGGAGGGAAATTTTTAGGGAGCACTGCAGTGGTGGGCAAACTGGTGAATTCAGTTTTAGGTATTAGAGGCAGCATGCTGGAATACATTTTGAAGGGTCCAACTCAATAAAGAAGAGTGGGAGGCCATGGAGCATTGAAGGGTATAAGTTACTATAAATTACTTCTGTCATTTTCTGATCAGTTTCTCAACCAACGATAGTCAATTTCCCTTAACTGGTGTTTTTAATTTTTAAAAAAATTGATATGTGCATTGAAGGATAGGCCAGCATTTATTGCCCATCCCTAATTACCCAGGGGTCAGTTAAGAGCCAACCACATTGCTGTGGGTCTGGAGTCACATGAAGGCCAGACCAGGTAAAGTTGGCAGTTTCCTTCTCTAAAGAACATCAATGAACCAGTTGGGTCTTTCTCCAACAAATGACAACAGTTTCATGGTCACCCTTAGACTCTTAAATCCAGATTTTTGTGAAATTCCAATTCCATTATATGCTGTGGCAGGATTTGAACCTGGGTCCCCAACATGTTACCTGGGTCTCTGGATTAACAGTCCAGTGGTAATACCACTTGGCTGTCACCTCCCCTATTATAGCTTTAATAATTTTTAAACATTTATTTGATCAGCTAATGTAATTTCCTATTCCATTTTCTATTCAATCATACCATAAAACTAGATCAAAACCATAAACCAAATTGTTGATAAATAATTCCACCAAAGTAATTTACAGTTTCCAGCAACTCATGCCAATAACATATCTGCAATAGAGATTGGCAGTAGTATGGTGGGGAGTGGGGTAGTGGGAAAAGGACTGGCAAGTAGTATAACCATTGAGATAATGTCAGTCACAAGGATGATACCTGCCTATAATTCTTCAGAATGGTCAAACTGTTGATCATTACATGGTTGCCTGGTGCTAGAATAAGTTGTGAAGTTTGGGTAACCTTTTAAGAATCCATTCACAGGATATGGGTGTTGCTGGCTAGGCCAGAAGTTTTGCTGCCCGTCCACAATTACTCAGGGGGCAGTTAAGAGTTAATCGTAATGCTGTGTGTCTGGAGACCCATATAGAGCAGACTATATCAGGACAGTCCTAGGCTATCACCCCATCTTGGAGTGGCTTTTGGAAACAATCATAAAAGCTGCTGAATTGGTGTATAAACCCCAACTAACCTATTAATGTCCATCAGAAAAACAAGTCAATTACCCTCACTTTGTCTTTCAATTATAATTGGATTATCGATTGATTCAACGTAGAAAAATGCCATATAGCCCATTGTGTCAATACTGACACTTGAAGAACTACCCATTTAGTCCCACTCCCTTACTCCATCCTCATTATTGTGTATTTTTTCTACTTTCAAGTATTTTACCTGATTTCCCTTTGAAATTTATCATTTAACCTGCTTCCACTTTCAGGCAGGATGTTACAGACAATAGCAACATGCTGCACCCTCCATCATATTGCCTCTAGTTCTGTTGATGTGCAAAAAAAAATTCACTCCTCATGTTAATTTTCATGGTCGGTGTCTTTTGGTGATTTCCTCCTCTACCACTCAAAACAATTTGACATTCTTCTCTGTTTTAAAAAGTTTGTGACATGAATATACCTATTTAATTTTAAATTAAATTCCATTTTTCTGAGGGAAACATCCTCATGTTATTGATTTCTAAATGTTCAATGGGAAATCATGGATGGGAAAATAATATATCTCTGTTTCTATTGCCAATGTTTCAAGAACAAGTTTTAAAATTTTCTGTCTCAATTTCCTGTGATGATGTTGCTTATTAGAAAATTGCTAATGCATTTTCTTTCTATGCTCCTAATGTTTCCCAGAATTGATTGCCTACTCAATGTTGGGACCATCGCAGCCAAACCTAATTCTGCCCTAACCCACTCTCAAACAAATATGCAGTTCTGTTTGTGTCATTGGGTCAGTAACAGGGCCTTTCCAGTTTTCCACTTCACTTACTTTCTGTGTACTGAAGACTACAGTGCTACCCCCTTGAGCCAACATGCTTAATGTCAGATAACTGAATATGATTCTTTCTGACGGTTTTCATTAGTTGAGCCTGCTCACCAGATATACCCACTGACCATGAGGTGAGTTCACTCTGCTTTGCATTTTGATGACCTCCCATGCCCTTCTAACAGCAAGGCAACTCAATCTGAGGCTGCCCTTCAACAGTGTGATTTTCATTGATCCTGTTCTTCAAGAAATTACTTCATTTTCATTAAGATTAATAGCTCAGTTATTTTTTCTGAAGGCCGGCATTCCAATCAATACAGAAAAAAAGTCTATTTTTAATACGTATGTTTGCAAATTTCTCTTTAAAAAAAACAAAGCATTTGCATCAAGCTACAGAAAAGAGAGACAAAAGAATCTGTGTTGAAAAGCTGCTCGGAAAATAATTTTGGACTGAAAAATGTTCAATTTGGCGTTGCAGCAAGGTACAGATCATGTCAATGTTGAAAGCAGCACATCCGATTTGCAACTACTAGGATACTACAAGGTTCATTTATCTTAGTTTTCATTTCAAGGTCACATCGGGCATTGCTAATATCCCTGGAGATTCTCCTTCTCCACCAGAACTAATGGTAGACAAGTAGGAGAAACTCATAGGACATTCACTGCAATGAGTTTTAACCCCGCAAGAGCATGTTTACATTTTACTGTGAAGCCATCCCCTCTGATAAAGTCAGAGAAGCTTTTGATTAAGATGCACAAACTAAGCCAAAGTGTTTCACAGCCAAAGGCATATTTTCGAAATGTGAGCACTTTTCCAGTGAAGGCTCAACCTTAACTGTGTGTTTATCTGCGTGTTTAACTCCATATCTGCTTGGAACAGTGGTATAGCATCCTTTACACCAATTGGAAAAGCAGATTAGGCCACAGTCATGATCAAAAGACTGCAATTTGTGCTCAAGCCTCTGGAATAGTTGCGAATCCATTATCTTCTGACTCAGATGAAACAGTGGAACCACTTTGTAATATGAATTGGCCACTAAATTTAGAATCATAGCATCACAGATTTATACAGTACAGCCCTTCGGTCCATTGAGTCAACACCAACTGAAATTATTCAATCTACACCAGTCCCACTTTACAGCTCTTGGCTCATCGCTTTGAATGTTATAACATTTCAAGTGTTCATCCACATACTTTTTAAAGGTTGCGAGGTTTTCCTCTGGGTTAGAAGAAACCTTTCCTCAAATTCCCTCTAAGCCTTTCACCTTAAAATTCTGTCCACCTGTTATTGACTCTTCAACTATGGGGAACAGTTGCTTCCTATCCACCCTGTTCATGCTCTTCGTAATCTTATCGAGCTTAATCATGTCCCATCTCAGCTTCTCTGCTCTGAAGAATCAGCCTGTGCTTCTCTTCACAACTAACCTGCCCTATTCCAGGCAACCTCCTGGTGAATTTTCTCTACGCCTGCTCCAAAACAATCAAGTCTTTTGTATAGTGCTGGGACCAGAACTGCATGCAGTGCTCCAGCTGTGGCCTAACCAAAATCCTGTACAGCTCCAACGTAACCTCCCTATCCTTATAATCTATGCCATGACTAATAAAGGCAAATGTCCCATATGCCTTCTTAACCACCCTATTAACCTGCTCTGCCTCTTTCAGGGATCTGTGAAAAAGCACCCAATGACCTCTCTGTTCCTCTGCACTGCCTGAAATAAATTGACAGCTGTGGTTTTGATCAAATTATTGGTCTAGAGTTCACCAAGGGAGATTTCTGGTCTTCAGTTATCAGAGTGTCATTTTTTATTGTTTTGCACAATATGGAGACAACTGTGTCAGTGTGGTCTCCCTGGGGTTCTCCCATTCTGCCATGTAAATTTGGCCCTGATAATATATTCTTATATTTGTTCATGAGATGTGGGCATCCCTGGCCAGGATTGTCTGTTCATTATTGCCAGAGGTCAGTTCAGAGATCACCACGTTGCTCTGGGTCTGGAATCACATGTAGGCCACACAAAGTAAGGACAGCAGATTTCCTTCCCTGAGGACAGTTATGAAACAGATGGGTTTGTATAAAAGTTGACAATAGCTGTCATTAGGCTAGTTTTTTGTTTTCTGATTTTCAGTAAACTGAAATCTCACCATCTGCCTCTGTAGGATTCACACTCACATGCCCAGAATGTTATCCTGGATTTGAATTGCTAGTCCAGTGACATTACCACTATACCACTGCCTTCTTATGATCCCATTCAGAGTATAAAACAGCATATAGATTGCTTGGGCTACAGCAATGACATGAGAAATCTATTGGTAAAGCGTTTGTCTAAATGTACCTATTATACTTTGCATAACTCATTTTATCGTTGCTTTATTTTGTCACAACTATTTGGCGTACCTATCAATACAATTTTAAGGGGCATAGAGGATCTGCTGCAAACCCTAACACCGGATGCCAATGAATGTTTATTTGCAGTGCACTACTCCCTTCTATTGTTCATTATCACTTCACTCCCAAGGAACGGAACCCCCATCTACTTTTGTCCCTCTTGTCCCAATTCCGTCCACTATCTGCCCCACCCCTACCTCACAACCCTGGATCTATGTTGGCAACAGTGAGTGTGGATTCAACTTTAGACTCTTTAAAGTACTGGCTGTACTGTTATCCAAACATTGCATGTTCAGTATTTTGAGGAACATGAAGACGGTTTCTTCATCAGTGTCAGAAATTAAACTGAGTGCCTTTTTCCTCATGGGGTAGACTTCCCATAAACTGTTTTCCTGTTACTTAACCAGAGTTTGCATCTTCATTTTTTGAAATACAAAGCTGTTATGAATTTTTACACTTGGTACGGAATTATGTTCACTTAAAGCACACATCTGGAATTCAGGTCAGACGGTCAATGAGCTTCACTGCATCTTCTATTCATTAATATTTTCTGTCTCCCTTGATGAAACATCAAACTTTGATAACACCCCTGTAAATGTGAAGCCTCATTTTAACTGATTGTTCCAAATATAGGAAACAGCAAGGAATCACAAAGAGATGGATAATATAGCTATCGTACGTGAGAAAAACAAGTGAAAATTATCAATGATAGACATATGGAAACAATGAATGAAATGCAAGCAGCTGGAAATATTGCCAACAAAAGATAGAATAAGGTGTGTGTGGGGGGGGGGGGTCATCTTCAAATACTTGGAAAACAAACCAGAAGTATATGATTGGAAATATAGCAACATTATAGAGATGTTAATATTGCTAAATTTCTAAGAACTCAATTACAGTTACCTATGCTACACCTTAAAAGTACTTCCTACTTCAAATCTGTGTCTCTTTGAGAAGCCTGAGGCTGGAATTCTTGGGGCTTTCAGGATTCATCACTGTCAGCTGAAGAAACCCATTGAGGTAGCAGGCTACAGTTCCCAGAAATTATTTATGATTAACTTCAAGATGAATCAGTGATGTAACGAAACCAAGACTTGCAGTTTGAATGTTTCACCCAACTCCTCCATTCTTGTGAAAAATTACTTACAGATGAAAACCTTTAGGTTTATATCTATAAAACAACAAAAGAAGGTAAAACACAAATTCCAACATTTTCTGATGTAATTTGGGATTTTGGACATGCTGGATTTAGAACTGGGACAATATAGTTTATTCGCAATGCCAGCAATGTTTCAATGCTTTTATAAATTCCCAGTAGCTCACCATATTCCACCTCTAATTATCCATGTTAATGCACCAGGATTTCAGGTTTTGGATTCCCAATTGAATATAACATTGTGGGTGAACCCGGAGGGCTGTTGACAGGCAGATTTGCCTTCTTAACTTAGCTGTACTCACTTATGGCTTTATCTTGGACAGAATTGGTTGCATGTCCAATCGGTACTAGAATCCCACCAGATTCTGGGTAATCCAAGATGGAGGATGGGAAAAATTTATGGCTGTAACAGCTGCTCCTTTTTTGAGGTATTTTAGCTGTTGGAGGTGATTTCCTTGAATTCCAGGAGCAGCAATTACTGTTTTATATGCTGTTGCATTGTTTTTGAACTTTGGGGAAAAAAAAGTCAAAACAACAGCAGATTTAAAAAGGAAGAGAACAGACAAAAGAAGCACATGGTGAGGACAATGCAGGCGTGAGAGAGAGAGAAATCTGCACAGTTACTGCCATTGCTGTTTTGAATTCATGTATTGCTGGACATCGGAAGCATCTGGGGAAATCTTCTTTAAAAAATTAACAAACAGTGAAATTCACAAATACTCTTGGAGGAACCTGTTTGGGTGAAGTTCACAGCACAGAATTAAATAGTTAATCGTTGTTTTAAGTGTATCCAACAGAAAGGTTGCAGTACTGGGTAGAGTTGGTTCCTTCTTAATTATATATTTTTGGAGATATGTCTTTTGATTAAACTTAAAATATAAGCTATAACTATTAATTTAACCTGGGGTAGTGTTATGCAGTGGAATAAGACAGAGTTATTTTCTGGGTCTGTAGATTGTGGAGAAGCAAAAATGGCCTTTAGTAGAGTGATATGTACTTCTTGTCAGATGTGGAAGTTTAAAGAGATGGAAGGGGGGGAAAGTCTCAGATACAGTCACATAGATGGGTTAACTCCAGGAAAGGTAAGAGAGGTAGGCAGCTTGTGCAGGAATCTTTTATGGATATACCCATTTTAAACAGATATGCTGTTTTGGAAAATGTAGGGGGTGATGGTTTTTCAGGGGAACATAGCATGAACAGCCAAGTTTCTGGTATGGAGACTGGTTCTAATACAACGAGGGGTATGTCATGTTCCAAGAGATCAATTATGTTAGTGGATTCTGTAGTCCAAGGTACAGATAGATGTTTCTGAGGCCAGCAGAGAAAAATCAGAATGGTGTGTTGCTTCCCTGGTGCCAGGATCAAGGATGTCTCAGAGAGGGTGCAGAATGTTCTTAAGGGGGAGAGGAGCCAGCTACAGGTCATTGTCCACATTGAAACCAACAACATAGGAAGGGAAAAGGTTGAGATTCTGAAGGGAGATTGCAGAGAGTTAGGCAAGAAATTTAAAAAGGAGGTCCTCAAGAGTAGTAATATCTGGATTACTCCCAGTGCTACGAGCTAGTGAGGGCAGGAATAGGAGAATAGAGCAGATGAATGCATGGCTGAGGAGCTGGTGTATGGGAGAAGGATTCACATTTTTGGATCATTGGAATCTCTTTTGGGGTAGAAGTGACCTGTATAAGAAGGACGGATTGAACCTAAATTGGAAGGTGACTAATATACTGGCAGGGAGATTTGCTAGAGCTGCTTGGGAAGATTTAAAATAGCAAGGTGGGGGGGGGGGGGGGGGTTGGGGGTGGGGGGGGGGGTGGGTGTTGGTGGGACCCAGGGACATAATGAGGAAAGAGATCAAACTGAGACTGGTACAGTTGAGAACAGAAGCGAGTCAAACAGTCAGGGCAAGCAGGGACAAAGTAGGGCTAATAAATTAAACTGCATTAATTTCAATGCAAGGGGCCTAACAGGGAAGGCTGATGAACTCTGGGCATGGTTAGGAACATGGGACTGAGATGTCATAGCAATTACAGAAACATGACTCAGGGATGGGCAGGACTGGCAGCTTCATGTTCCAGGATACAAATGCTACAGGAAGGATAGAAAGGGAGACAACAGAGGAGGGGGAGTGGCATTTTTGATAAGGGATAGCTTTACAGCTGTGCTGAGGGAGGATATTCCTGGAAATACATCCCAGGGAAGTTATTTGGGTGGAACTGAGAAATAAGAAAGGGATGATCACCTTATTGGGATTGCATTGTAGACCTCCTAATAGTCAGAGGGAAATTGGGAAACAAACTTGTAAGGAGATCTCAGCTATCGGTAAGAATAATAGGGTGGTTATGGTAGGGGATTTTAACTTTCCAAACATAGACTGTGACTGCCATATGGTTAAAGGTTTAGATGGAGAGGAAGTTGTTAAATGCGTACAAGACAATTTTCTGATTCAGTATGTGGATGTACCTACTCGAGAAGGTGCAAAACTTGACCTACTCTTGGGAAATAAGGCAGGGCAGGTGACAGGTGTAAGTGGGGGAGCACTTTGGGGCCAGTGACCATAATTCTATTAGATTTAAAATAGTGATGGAAAAAGATAGGCCAGATCTAAAAGTTGAATTCTAAATTGGAGAAAGGCCAATTTTGACGGTATTAGGCAAGAAGCTTTGAAAGCTGATTGGGGGCAGATGTTCGCAGGTAAAGGGATGGCTGAAAAATGGGAAACCTTCAGAAATGAGTTAACGAGAATCCAGAGAAAGTATATTCCTGTTAGCGTGAAAAGAAAGGCTGGTAGGTATAGGAAATGCTGGGTGGTGAAAGAAATTGAGGGTTTGGTTAAGAAAAAGAAAGAAGCATATGTAAGGTATAGACAGGATAGATCGAGTGAATCCTTAGAAGAGTATAAAAAAAGTAAGAGTATACTTAAGTTGGAGATCAGGAGGGCAAAATGGGGACATGAGATAGCTTTGGCAAATAGAATTAAGGAGAATCCAAAGTGTTTTTACAAATACATTAAGGACAAAAGGGTAACTAAGGAGAGAATAGGGTCCCTCAAAGATCAGCAAGACGGCCTTTATGTGGAGCCACAGAAAATGGGGGAGATACTAAATGAAAATTTTGCAACAATATTTACTGTGGAAAAGGATATGGAAGATATAGACTGTAGGGAAAAAGATGGTGACATCTTGTAAAAATGACCGGATTACAGAGGAGGAATTGCTGGATGTCTTGAAATGGGTAAAGGGGAATAGATCCCCAGGACCTGATCAGGTGTACTCGAGAACTCTGTGGGAAGCGAAAGAAGTGATTACTGGGCCTC
The DNA here is from genome assembly GCF_020745735.1 of Hemiscyllium ocellatum. Classification (NCBI taxonomy): domain Eukaryota; kingdom Metazoa; phylum Chordata; class Chondrichthyes; order Orectolobiformes; family Hemiscylliidae; genus Hemiscyllium; species Hemiscyllium ocellatum. The sequence continues at coordinate 99,337,164 of NC_083404.1, read as the reverse complement.
TTGCTGAGATATTTGTATCATCGATAGTCACAGGTGACGTGCCGGAAGACTAGAGGTTGGCTAATATGGTGCCACTATTTAAGAAGGGCGGTAAAGACAAGCCAGGGAACTATAGACCAATAAGTCTGACCTCGGTGATGGGTAAGTTGTCGGAGGGAATCCTGAGGGACAGGATGTACATGTATTTGGAAAGACAACGACTGATTAGTGGTTGTCAACGTGGCTTTGTGTGTGGGAAATTATGTCTCACAAACCTGATTGAGTTTTTTAAAAAAGCAACGAAGAGATTGATGAGGGCAGAGTGGTAGATGTGATCTTTTTGGGCTTCAGTAAGGTGTTCGACAAGGTACTCCATGGGAGATTGATTAGCAAGGTTAGATCTCATGAAATACAGGGACAACTAGCCATTTGGATACAGAACTGGCTCAAAGGTAGAAGACAGAGGGTGGTGGTGGAGGAGGGTTGTTTTTCAGACTGGAGGCCTGTGACCAGTGGGGTGCCACAAGGATCAGTGCTGGGCACTCTACTTTTTGTCATTTACATAAATGATTTGGATGTGAGCATAAGAGGTACAGTTAGTAAGTTTGCAGATGACAACAAAAATTTAGGTGTAGTGGACAGCGAAGAGGGTTACCTCAGATTACAACAGGATCTTGACCAGATGGGCCAATGGGCTGAGAAGCGCCGGATGGAGTTTAATTCAGATAAATGCAAGGTGCTGTATTCAGCAGGATTTATACTTAATGGGAAGGTCCTAGGGAGTGTTGCTGAAGAAAGAGATCTTGGAGTGCAGGTTCATAGCTCCTTGAAAGTAGAGTCACAGGTAGATAGGAAAGTGAAGAAGGCGTTTGGTATGCTTTCTTTTATTGGTCAGAGTATTGAATACAGGAGTTGGGATGTCATGTTGTGACTGTACAGGACATTGGTATGGCCACTGTTGGAATATTATGTCCAATTCTGGTCTCCTTCTTATCGGAAAGATGTTGTGAAACTTGAAAGGGTTCAGAAAAGATTTATAAGGATGTTGCCAGGGTTAGAGGATTTGAGCTATTGGGAGAGGCTGAACAGGGTGGGGCTGTTTTCCCGGGAGCATCGGAGGCTGAGGGATGACGTTATAGAGGTTTACAAAATTATGAGGGGCTTGAATAGGGTAAATAGGCAAAGTCTTTTCCTTGGGTTGGGGGAGTCCAGACCTAGAGGGCACAGGTTTAGGGTGAGAGGGGAAAGATATAAAAGAGACCTAAGGGGCAACTTTTTCACACTGAGGGTGGCAAGGGTATAGAATGAGCTGCCAGAGGACGTGGTGGAGGCTGGCAACATTTAAGTGGCATTTGGATGGGTATATGAATAGGAAGGGTTTGGAGGGATATGGGCTGGGTGCTGGCAGGTGGGACTAGATTGGGTTGGGATATCTGGTCGGCATGGACGGGTCAGACCGAAGGGTCTGTTTCCATGCTGTACATCTCTATGACTGTATCTGGCTTCATGCAGCAACTTCAATATAAATCCAATTTATATTGAATTTGATGGTATGTTAAGTGCATTCTGGAAAATCAAAACAACTGAGTTCCACACCAAATTCCTTTTACATGGACATTGCTGATTCTACATCCAAAACAAACTGAAATTTCCCATTTGTTTCTCGACATTTCAAAGTTCACCGATTGAACATTCATCTGTATTGGTTATTGAGCCCAAGGCATCAATTCGTAATCTACCCAGACTTGGTCTTGTTGAGATAAACCTCAGTCTTCTTGCTGCCTCTTCCTTTGCCTGACCGACTGACTGAGGTTCTGCATGTGACCTGTGTTCCTGGATGGCTGTGATGATCAACAGGAGACTCAATAATGTTAAGCCTGCTACATGTTGCAATTGCATCCAAATTTTAAAGGGAGTTTGAACCCCTTAAAAGGGTGTTACACTGACTGAAAGGAAGTTATTGCTGATTGTTTGCAAGCACCAAGGCACAGACAGAATCATAGTTTCACAAAGACCATTTTGCAGAACTTGATTGTGGGTTTGGATGGGAGTGCAGAGAGAGACAAACATCAGGATGTTATCAAGAAGTAGTATTTGAATGACAGAAAGTGGCTGAGATGTGGTGTAGTTTGGGATTTGGGATTTGGGGAGGTGGTGGGAAGATGAGCTTTTTTACTGTGCATTAGTGTTATATATTGTTCAATTACCTCAGCTGTTGGTCAAGGTCAATTAATGCAATTTGCACAACATCCTACTCTCAACCTACTGCATTTCCTAGTAATTAGGGCTGATCTTCACATTCGGGTATTCCACCTCAACCTCAATACCTTTCAATGATATCTGCCTCACAGCAATTTCTCACTCCCCTCACATACCTCCAACTATTCAGTTATGGTATTCAGTTATTGAAGCATGTGATACACAGATTTTTAATCAGTAATGGAATCAAGGATCAAGATATAAAGGCAGGACGTGGAATTGAGAGATGTCCGATTAGCCATCATCTCATTGAATGGTGGAATGTACTAAATGAGCTAAACTGTCTACTTTGATCCTGGGTCTTATGATGGAAGTATTATCAAATGCAAAGAAATGACATCATTGAGATTAATTCCCTCTTTTTCTTCAGTGCAAATTGTTTAGTGGGCAGCACGGTGGCAAGCACTGCTGCCTCACAGCGCCAGAGACCCAGGTTCAATTCCCGCCTCAGGCGACTGACTGTGTGGAGTTTGCACGTTCTCCCCGTGTCTGCGTGGGTTTCCTTCGGGTGCTCCGGTTTCCTCTCACAGTCCAAAGATGTGCGGGTCAGGTGAATTGGCCATGCTAAATTGCCTGTAGTGCTGGGGTAAATATAGGGGTATGGGTGGGTTGCGCTTCGGCGGGTCGGTGTGGATTTGTTGGGCCGAAGGGCCTGTTTCCACACTAAGTAATCTAATCTAATCCTAAAAAATATGTGATGATACAATGGCTTTAAGAAATGTATTTAGTCCTTTTTAATGAAGAGAGATTGAGACAGAGGTGAAGAGTGGTCTACTCCAGGCCAATAAAGTAAACAGCTTGTGAGGTCTTTTCTTTAAGTTGGAAGAATAGAAGCAGCTGAATGAGTGAAGTGACACTCCCACAGAACCAGGATTTTTAGTTATAGCTTTCAGTAGCTGCCAGGGTCTTGAAGCTGTATGTGGAAGCTATTATTCTTCTCTCTGTTACAACTAAAAATTCGACGTCTCTCTGCTGCGAGAATTGCATGTGAGACAGTCTATTTTACTGAATTTGCATTTGCCGAAGGTGTGTTTATGGGATATTACTAAATTGGAACAGATGCTGTTTAGTAGTTAAATAGTCTATAATTCTGTTACATTTTCCAATAGAGTTATTTCAATTCATTCTTTTGTTTGTATTTTACCTATGGGGTAAAAATAAAATTTTGCTTCAAATCTAATTGTTTAACTAGTCAAATTGCTTCTGGAACATTAGTCTTACATTTGCCTCTAAAACTAAAAAGAAGTTGGGATCTATGCTATCTTTCAAATATATTTTGAGGGGGTTTGGTCTCGTCCATAACACATAATAGACGAGGCAAGTTATAAACTACCAGAAAACAGGCAACACAGGCCTGAACATAATGGATCCTTCAGAGGAGATGGCACTTTACATCATGGAAACATCTATGTCAGAACATGTTTCATTTGGCATTATCAAGAACACGGAGGATAATGATATGTTACAGCCTTACACCTGTTCTGAGCTCCCAGCTCTTGCTTGTTTATCCCACCAAAATTCCAACCCTCTACTTCTGATTTTTTTCACTCAGTTTTCCGCAGACCACTCCTTGACAGCAGCCTCCTGTGGAAGACAGCACCATTACATCACTGCTGAACAAGTACTGCTGTTTGATCTTGATCTGACACTTGCAACCACTAGCTACATACTTATATGACATTAACTTAATTCAGAGCAGTATGTAGGGCATTTGCACCAGTATCGCAAATGTGTAGCTATAGTATATACTTTGCGAAGAAAGCTAATATCTTTTTTTAACAGGAACAAAAAGAATCGTACAACATATCACCCAGAGGCTACATGACACATCTTCTGGATTTCAACTGCAGAAAAATCAGATCAGCAAATTGCACTATCTTAAGAGACAATATCATTAAATAATTCAAGGATTTTAAGACTATCTACTGAGCACTAAAAAGGTGTGGAGATTCAAAATCTCTCCTGTGTTGAATAGGAAATGGAAAGGACATCTAACATGATTAACTTTGTTATGTAGAACAATTACTGATCAAAATTACTCATCCATCTTGTTTGATTGTGACAAAGCTGACTGGAAATGGCCATTTCGAGGAAAATCATTCGAACACTATCAGAGAGAAATTTCTTGAAGCAGAAACTGCATCTTAACAAGATGACAGAAGGAGACGTCCAGGACCATGGGCTGAATCAGACCATTAAGCTACTACCTGTATTGCTGAAAGAAGCTGCCAATTACTTCCAAGATCTATATGACACTATCACCCATTGGACCAATCTCCAACCAAATGACTATAGAGGTTATTGGAGCTGACGAATTTGGCTAAAAGATCCAAATCTCTTCCCTTCAGAAAAAGAAGCTTGAAACTAATCAGAGCCTAAGCAAAAGTGAGGAATACAGATGCTCGAGATCAGAGGCAAGTTTACAGTAGTGCTGGAAAAACACAGCAGGTCAGGCAGCATCTGAGGAGCAAGAAAATCAACATTTCAGGCAGGAGTCCTTCATCAAACCAGAGCCTGTCCCACACTCTGGACCAAAGGTTGTATGTGACCTGTGATAGGGCTAGGGTTAGAGTTAGGGTAGGATTTGGGCTGGGGTTATGGTTGTTTAATGTAAAGATTGCGAGCACCATCATTATCCAGAGATTCTCAATAGGTCAGTGATCGGCCTTTGGTGATACATTGAACCATGGTGACTTGGAACCTGTCATTGGAGCCTTTTTCCACCTCTGCAATTGGTAAGATGAATACTTTTCTTTTACCTGTTCTGCCATTGAGGTTTTTTGGATTACATTTCATTTGGCCCCTCATCCCAAACTTGCTGCTAGGGGAGACCCTATCAGAACATTTACAGGAGAAAGAAGCACCAAGAAAACACTGTTCAAAGAATAACTGGAGAACACAAGTCTCCCATGTGTTAAGATAACCATCCACAGAGGGATTCTGAGCTACCAAGTAAGAGGCTACCGGTTTTGCCACGTAGGTGGGTTTATATTTAAAAGAAATTGCAGGTGTGACCAATAAGCAAAAGTAATTGCTTGGGATTTTGAAATAGTACAGATGTTAGAGTAAATTTGTTCCTTGTTCTTTAAATCATCCCATAACTGGAAAAGTAATCTTGAAAATCACTTTAGGTCATTTGGTCACATATCCATCCAAGTGTAGATCAGTCGACACTAAAGCCATGTTTCTTCAGGATGATATTTTGCAGAGAGAAATATTTCTGAAACCACCCAAAGAGGCAACAGAGGCAAAAAGAAAATCATGGAATTTAAACAATATGCCATTAACCTGAATAAAGCTTCAAAGATGTAACATTTTTCTGCGAGTTCTGTTTGTTTGAAACTAGGTTGCATTGAACTAAAATTCTAAAATTGAATCCTGCAATCTTTATTTAGATTGTTAACAAATACTTACACATACCTTCAAAATGCGTATTGATATGGAGCAGTACTGCAGGCTTGAGAATTCAGTTGTTCAGTTTAAAGTCAACTTTAAAATTTGGAGTTAGGCTTGTGGGAATTTGAAATATATTGATTTAGAGATTTGGTAAAGTGGGCATTAAATAACTTTAAATCAGTCATCCTATTAAACGCATGTTGCTCCTATCCAAATGAACCTTATTAATTGATGGTTAAAGGAGAGACTTTTTGGGACCTGGCAGAAGTCTCAACACGTGGTTCTGTGGAATTACTTGGGAGGTTTGAGCCTCCAATAGGTGTTTGTAGAATCCCTACAGTGTGGAAACAGGCCATTTGGCCCAACAAATCCACACTGACCCTCTGAAGAGTATCCCAACCAATTCTATACCCTATGTTGACCTCTGACTAATGCACCTAACCTACACATCCCTGAACACTATGTGCAATTTAACATGGTCAATTCATCTAACCTGCACATCTTTGAACAGTGGGAAGAAACTGGTGCACCCCAAGGAAACCTACACAGACACAGGGAGAATGTGCAAACTCCACTCAGACAATCAAACCCAGGTCTTTCGTGCTGAGGCAGCGGTGCTAACCATTGAGCCACCATGCCTCTTCTTCCCTTTTTACTGAGACCCTCTGAAAATATCTCCAATCCTAAATTATACTCAGAGACTTTTGACAGTTCTGATTTACTGCAGCAGTAATAGAAATTTCTGGAAAAACACAGTAGAACTGACACAATCTGCAGGGAGAAAGTAGAGTTAACATTTTGAATCCAGTGACTCTTTATCAGAATTCAGCCCTGATGAAGGGTCACCAGACTTGAAACGTTAACTCTGCTTTCTCCTCACAGATGTTGTCAGAAGTGCTGAGTTTCTCCAGCAATTTCTGTTTTTGTTTCCTATCTACAACATCCACAGTTCTTTGTTTTGATTCTGATTGACTTTTTTTGGTTAGTTACCAGGAAATGTTAGTGAACAAACCCCTGATCAATGTTAGGTCAATGTTTCTTTAGGGCTAGACTGAAAAGACTCATCTGTAGCTTATGGCTGAGATACTGAATTATGTAGAAAGAATTGTTCAAGTGAGATTTTACACAATCTACACCTATTGAATATTATATGAAGAATCAGACATAGTGGAATAATATACACTCAATGCAATAGAAAGGATTAGTTTGCCAATTTGAAACAAATGCTGGAGAAAAAGGAAATCTCTAAAATTGAATAGGCTGACACAAGTTATCAACAAACTAATTGTTTAACAAAAATAAATCCATTTACATTTGATTGTTAGAGATCTGAGCGAAGGGGTAGTGAACTGTTTTGCATTGTACATAATAGAAGCTTTTGGTTTAGTATGTGTTTTAAGTTTTATTTGTACTGAACATGTAAACTCTCATTTGTAATTGAGGACAAGGAAAGGAAGGACTACTGTTTATGCTAATTATATTTAGACATATGTAACTGGTGGACATGAACTGAGGATTCACTTGTGCTCTTATAAGTGGACAGAGACTGAAATGTGTTTTTGAGGGTACAGTTGGGGAGTAGTGTAATGTTTGGCTCCAATTCTGTCCTTCAAACATTGTCTTTCTGAAGCATTTGGTTGCTTCCAGGTACTTAGTATGGACTACCTTTGGACCTTGCATGAATAAAAGAATGAGCAGAAGCTGTGCACAGTGGCTAAAATACTACAAGAAAGAAATAGAGGAGGGCAGAGGATATCTCCAGGAGCAAATATATTAGAGTACCAATTGTTAGAGTGCTGTATCCCTCTGTGCCCTTTCTATTCTGCTGCCCAGTGGTTATGAAGCTGAAGGCCTGTCTTGATGGCAGCAACTTGAGTTTCAACTGTATTAATCTGAAATTGCACAATAGCTGCTTGAGTTTTATGACACACAAACATTGCACATGCTACATGATACATGCTAGAATGGAAGTTCAGATATTGCAGCACAGTTAGCTTCATCTATGTATTGATAAAGGCAGCCACAACATGTATGGTGAAAAGAATAGGCTTCAAGTACTAAACAGAGACCATCACTCCTGACGTTCCCAGCCCTCTGACTGGCACGGTGGCTCAGTGGTTAGCACTGCAGCCTCACAGTGCCAGTGACCTGCGTTTGATTCCAGCCTCTGTGTGGGGTTTGCATGTTCTCCCCATGTCTGTGCGGGTTTCCTCCACATGCTCCAGTTTCCTCTCACAGTCCAAAGATGTGCAGATCAAGGGAATTGGCCATGCTAAATTGCCCATAGTGTTAGATAGTCATTGGTGAAGATGGGAATGGGTCTGGGTGGGTTACTCTTCAGAGGGTCGCTATGGACTTGTTGGGCCGAAGGGTGTTTCCATATTGTAAGGAATCTAATCTAATCTCTCCACCTCAGTTCCATTTATTTAGATAGGGATAGGTCCTCCTCCTTTCTTTCTGAAGTCAATGACCTGTTCTTTGGTTTTGCTGGCATTGAGGAAGAGATTGTTATCTTTGCATTACGACACCAAGCATTCTATGTCCTTCCTGTTCTCTGACTGGTCTTGTTTGATATCCATCCTACAACAGTGGTGTTGTGCTCTGAACATGATGAGAGGAAAGTCAGTAGTCTGGGCTAGACACATGTTTTCAAGGGTACACAAGGATAAAAGCCATTTTCAATCTGAAGAGCCATAGCTGGAAAAACCTTCAGTTATAACTGAGCTGCAGGTACAAAGAAAGGATCTCTCCCTCTTTTAGCTAGATGCCAAAAAGCAACTTGAAACCACAGTCAAAAGGCTGCTCAGCAAACCTGTTCAATCCAGGCACCTCAAAGTCAGCTGCTCACCTTCCAACATCAGTGCTTGCCGTATCACTCAACATAATGGCTGCACAATACCCTATTGTGAACTCAAAGGTCAATCTGTTATTTTTTAACTGTTTATCTTTTTGGGATGGACCTCACATTCCAATGTGTGTAAGTCTGGTTGTATTGGTTCTTTTTAAAACATAAATTCATTTGGTTAGGTAGAAAATCATCCACAAGCAAAGGGATAGTTTTAAAATGATCCCAGTCACAAACAATCATATGCGGCATATGAATAAAGAAGTGAAGGCAATTCAACCTTCCTCCCCAAGGAATTTGACAATTTGGGTAATCCTGTCTGGAACATAATAAATTGGGGAACGTTACTGGTTGTGACAATATTGATTCCAGAGAGCATTAACATATCTACTTCAAAGATGATTCTGTTGAGCTCTGTCAGAATATTATAGGAAGCCAAGGTCAGAAAGCTCAGAATCAAAGTTGGGAAGATAACAGTAATGACAAAAGACTGAAAGCTCAAGATCATGCAGACTGAATGAACGTGTTCTGCAAAGTGATTGCCCAGTTCACATTTGTGCTCTGAAATGAAAAGGAGTCTGAATCAAGAGCAGTGAATGGTGTAGTAAAGAAAAAGAAGCACACCTAAACAATTTTCTCCTGGAACAGTGTCTGTAAAATGTCGAGTAATACTGGGCACCAATGAGGCTATGCCTCCTGCTGACATTTGCAGCAACAAATATTGGCTGCACACAGAAATCGTGAAAATGACCAAACCTACCGTACACTCAGCTGGTGTAGGTCAATGTGCAATTTCACCGCTGCACCCAATTTCAGAAGTTTTGCAATATAACGGCCTCCCATGTTACTCTTGGGTTTCATGGATCTTCAACAACAGTTACAGGATACTATCAGAATAGTCCTTTCATAAATTAATCTGCTTTCACAATCATTGCATTAGCTATGTCATGATTGCAGATCATAATTGTCTGAATGGACTTTTCAAAGTTTTAATTGCAACATGTTTTGTTTTGAAGAGAACTGCTACAATCAAGAAAGTAACTGTGGATGTAAATTATGCTTCTGTGTGGAGACAGAAAAACCCTGGAATATCACATCTGACAAGGTGTCAAGCAAGTTTCAAAAGAATGGAGTTAAATGAGAGAAATGCATTGCAAATTGAACAGAAATCTCCTGGAAATAATCCCAGACTGTGAATGTGATGGGGGAAAAAAAAAGGCAGTCTGGGTGACAGACGTGTTTTGTGCATTATCTTTCAAGAAAATTCTAGATCAGAGGTTAAAAGACTGGTCAGTGTATACTAGCAGAAGGAAATATGGTAGACAGGCAGGAGGCTGGAAGAACACAGCAACCCAGGCAGCATCAGGAGGTGGAGAAGTCAATGTTTCGAGTGTAACCCTTCTTCAGGACTGGGGGTAGATGTAAGGAGAGCTACAGATAAAGTGGGGGTGGGGGCATAGGTTGGTGAAGTGGGGGTATGTGAATACAGGTAGATTGGTCAATGGGAGACTGCATTCCAGTTGGTAGCTGGAAGAAAGGGTCTATGAGAGGAATGGAAGAGAGGAGCTGGGAAGGGAGTTGGGGGATCGGAAGAATGGTTATTTGAAATTGGAGAGCTCAGTGTTGAGTCCTTTGCTCTGTAGGCTTCCCAGGCATAAGATGAGATGTGTTCCTCTAATTTGTAGCCTGATTCATTGTGATAATGTAGGAGACCAATGTTGGTCATGTTAGAAAGGGAGTGGGAAGGGGAATTTAAATGGTCAGTGACTGGGAGGTCAAAGGTGGCCCCTGCAGGCCCAGCTGAGATGCTCAGCGAAATGTGCCCTTAGTTTACGCTTGGTCTCCCCAGTGTGCAGAAGACCACACCAGGAACACCTGATGTAGTAAACTAGGTTGGAAGAAAGGCAGGTGAACCTCTGTCTCACCTGGAAGGAATGCTTGGGGCCCTGGATGGAGATGAGGGGATGATGGTGACAGGTTTCCCGTTGCAAGGGAAGGTACATGGGGGTTCAGTGGGGGGAGGGGGTGGGGTGGGGAGAGTGGCGCAAACCAAGGAAAGCGTCCTGCAGAAGGCAGAGAGGGATGGGAAGGGAAAGATGTTCTTGGTGGTGGGGTATAGTTGGAGTTGGCGGAGGTGTTTAAGGATGATGCATTGGAGGCAGATGTTTGTGAACTGTGATGAACATTTTTATTAGTTGGCTGAGGTAATTATGTGCACTCATTTGTGTTCAAGTACTTGTGTATTTTGAAAATCATAATTGAAGAATCTCTCATTAGTCACCCACCATGTTACAGGTAAAGGATTCTGTCACTGAGTGCGCAAAGCCAGTTAGCCAGTGAGCCAGTCAAAAAGAAATGGGACAAAATGACTTCAACAAGTCTGCAAAGCCAAGAATACCAAGTCAACTGCTTGACTATTCACATTCTATCTACTCTTCACAATGTCCCAGAGACTAGTCCATATCGCTTTTTATGTATTTCATAAATACATTCTACAAAATATATTTCTGGTCTGTATGTTTATAGAATCATAGAGTCATAGAAATGTACAGCATGGAAACAGAACCTTCAGTTCAAGTCGTCCATGCTGACCAAATATCCCAACCTAATCTAGTTCCATTGCCAGCACTAGGCCCATATCCCTCAAACCCTTCCTATTCAAATACCCATCCAGATGCCTTTTAAATGCTGCAATTGTAACAGGCTCCACTACGTGCTCTGGCAGTTCATTCCATATACACACCATCTTCTGCGTGAAAACGTTGCCCCTTAAGTCTCTTTTATATCTTTTCTCTCTCACCCTAAACTTATGTCCTCTCGTTTTGGATTCCCCCACCCAAGGGGAAAGACTTTCTCTATTTATCCTATCCATGCCCCTCATGATTTTATAAACCTCTATAAAAGGTTATGTTGTGTTATTATTTCTTCTTGTGTTTAATAATTATTTAACTCACTGTTTGTTAACTCAAGAAAACCTGATTAAATTGGCTCCTTTTCAAACATAAATTAATTTGGTTTGAGAGAAAGATCAACTCAAGAGGGGATCGTGCAATAAGACATGGTTAATTAATTATCTCAAAGTGAAGGTGCCACTAGTAGCAACAACTATAATAAGATGAAATCTTACTTTCATTTGGAGGGATATGGGAGAGGATTTGAGACTGTGTGTTTAAATTAAAAAAAAGGAAATTATGAAGGTATTAAAGCAGAAGTGTCTAAAATAAGTTCGAGATAAAAAAAAACTACAGATGCTGGAATCCAGAGCCCAAACAGTCCTGCTTCCTGATGCTGCCTGGCTTGCTGTGTTCTTCCAGCCTCCTGCTTGGATAAAGTAGTTTGGCAAATTAGCAAATTATGGAGTTGGTGCTTCAGTAATACAGAGTACTGGTAAGAGGCATCTGGAATACTCTGTACACTATTAGTTAATTTATTTAAGGAAGGATGTCAATACATCGGATTCAGTTCAGAGAAAGATTAACAGACTAATAGCTGGAATGGGCAAAATGTCTTTCACTTGGAGATAGTGAGAATTGCAGGTGCTGGAGAGTCAGAGTGGATAAAGAGTGGAGCTGGAAAAAGCACAGCATCAGAGGAGCCGGGGAGTCAGTATTTCATTTTAGAATCTTTCTTTAGGACTGGGGGAGGAGAAGGAGGCTGAGAAATAAATGGAGGGAGGGGGTTGGAACTGGGAGAAAGGTGGGTGGGAAGGAAACATTGGATAGGCAATGTTTATCCACTGGTATTTGGAAGAGTAGAGGTGATTTGATTGCAATAGAAGATTCTGAGTGCTTTTGACAGGATCAATGTAGAAAGTTGTTTCTTCTTACAGGAGAATCTAGGTCCCTGTTTTAATCTGAGATGAAGATTTATTGTTTTCTTTCAGACGGTCATGAGTCTTTGGAATTTTTGTCCTGAAAACAGTGAACAATTTTAAGGTGGAGGTAGTTGGATTCTCAGTAAGCAAGGGTGTGAGAGCTTCTCATAGGTGAAAGATGGATTTGATGTTACAGTCAAATCAGCCATAGTCTTATAGAATGGAATAACAAGCTCATGGGGCTGAATGACCTTCACCTAGTCCTAATTCATATGATGTGGAGGAGCCAGTGTTGGACTCAAGTGGACAAAGTTAAAAATCACACAACACTCGGTTATAGTCCAAGTGATTTCCAAATGAACCTGTTGGACTATAACCTGGCATTGTGTGATTTTTAAACTAATTCATATGGCCATGTGTTCATTGCTTTAACGCAATTGAAAAGCAGTATCAAAGTTGTTAAACCAGCAATTTAGAAGTTAAATTTATACAGAATTCTTTCTTGAAACTATATTTTCATTGCAAACTATTCTTGACACCTTGACTTCTTAAGAGATGATCACAATCGATAGTGGAGGTTGAAATCCTGTATGTAGCTCTGTGCAAAAGATATTGACCTCTGCTCTCTGCTGGCTGCCAAACACTGTGATGGATTGAATGTTTCTTTGAAGAAAATATGACAGGTTGTGCTGAAACTTTGTTATTGTCAACTTATGTCCATTGGTGCTTTGCAGTTCACAAATTAAAAGTGACAGTAAAAAGAAATCCACTACAATGGGAAATATACTGAATAATCATTGATAGCAGTGACGCTCTGCAGCAAACTGAGTAGCATAATCATTGTCAAAGCTCCAAATCAGATAAAGTGAAAGTGATGATGAATTTTTGCAAAGTTAGCTCTTTCTTCCTGAACATTTACTGTGGTACGCTCTCAGATAACCATCATTGAAATTTCTTTTAACTCCTCTTTGCAGCTTGTCGCACATGCTGAGAAAAGCAAGGAGGGTGGGGTCATAAGATCAACAATGAGCAATGAGTTATGATACGATGATATAAACACACCCGCAAACTAATCCTTGCTTTATTGAACCCATTTGAAAGTGCTGGTTCCGCCGTTGACCAGCTCTGCGTTGTCTCTTCCACTTCGCGATAAGCAAACTCACAAGGACAAGAATTGCACTGCTGTAACTTAGCACCTGTTCAGCGTAAAGCTTGTGATTAGATCAAGGTCATTTGTTTCAGTTAACCTTGTGATACATCCACAATAACACATTGAAAAGCCATATTGTATTGACAAAGGGAATGATCTGTAGCACTCAGTCTGCAATAGTAGCAAGACTCCCCGGCACTTAATAATTGGTTACAAGCTCTGTAATGACTACATTGACTTATTGATCGTATGATTAAGTTCTCATCCAACAGATGGGTGTGCGGTCAACTGGAGTGCCTGGCATTGTAATTATAAAGTGTCTGAATAATTTCTTTATAAGATAGGGAACGAACATTTATAAAAATCACCAATATGTTTTTTTTCAGTGCTGGAATTTTTCAGTGCTGGAATTTTTCTGGATTCATTCTTTTGTGATGTCATTAAAAAGCAGATTATATGGTTATGCTACATTCTTAAAGACCCGGTTTCTGAACCTTTTAGAAAATTCAAGCACTGTTAGTATCTTTTGTCAATCATTTCAAAAGTATAAGAGGATTGTGAATTGTATTTGTTTGTGCCTAATTACTTTTTTTTGTGAGCACCAGAAAATTCGTTTCTGGAGGAAACAAATTGAACTGTGTCCGGGGTTATTGTTCAGGTGGAGTCTCTACCCTCAGTCTGTCACAGTAGTGGCTGGGCATTAAAGTACAAGGGACTCATTTCGACAAAAGCACACGTTTGATTTCTAGCATTGAAGGATGGAGTTGTATGGAAAATCAAGACAAATTAAGCTTTTAGCTTTGAAAGGAATGAGCGAAGATCATTGATGCAAATTAGTAAACCGTGTAGATAGCTAGGTGGAACACATTACTCACAACAAAACTGCAACATGAATATCTTGAATTTCCATGCAAATTTCATTGCCGACACTGGTATGTTATTATTGCACAGAAGAGCAAGGTCATTATGTTGGGATTTAATACTCTCTTCTGGCGCAAGTTTAGAGACACGGGATATTTAAGCAGAAACAAAACCAAATATCACTAGCAAATCTCAGCTGGTCTGACTGCATCTGTGGACAGAAAACAGAGTTAATCTTTTGGGAGCAGTGACTCTTCATCAGAAGGTCTTGCCTGAAGAAGGATCGCTGGACCCAAAATGTTAACTCCACTTTCTGTCACAGATTATGCCTACCTGCAGAGATTTTCCAGTAATTTCTGGTTTTGTTTCTGATTTTCAGTATCTGCAGTTCTTTGGTTTTGTGTTGAGTAATTTACTCAGGCAGGGGAGAGCCTGGTCTGTTTGTCCACTCCCATTCACTTTATTTCCTTCTTTTTCTTTTCTCTTCTCTTTTCCTCATTTTTCTTTCTTTAAGGCCTTTGCAAGGGGTTGATCAGCAGCATTGGCACCGCAATGAAAGTGGGCCATGTGCGGATGGTCAACAGGCTCTGGGCAGTTTGAGGGGCAGTGGTTGTGGGCACAGTTGCTCCCAGTGATCGGAGGCAGTGACAGATGTGGTTCTTCTCCCCAGGTTCTTCTGAACGATCCAAGGTCGTGCAAGGCATTGGCAGTGAGGACAGCCATTGAAGCCAGGTACAGACCTACCTCCTCCCAGCAACTGGAGGCGGAAGCCACAGCAAGGACATCCTCCTGCCATTCTGGGCTGGTGGCAGCAGCAGCAGCAGTGGCAATGCTTCTCCAGCAACCGAGGGGAATCAGCTGCAGCAAGAATGCACTCCTCTTGGTGATTGATGCAGGCTGACTCAGACTCCAGGCTGTGGCTAGGCCTGAGTGCCTTTAATGGTGGATTAAAACACCTTCATGGAGATATGACTTAGACTTTAAGATTTGGATATTTTTCTTACCTTTTGGGTTTCTTTTATTTCTGCCAGTTTTGTTTTAAGTTCTGATTTTGTAACCAAGATGAACGGAGATTAGATTACTTACAGTGTGGAAACAGGCCATTCGGCCCAACAATCCCACACCGACCTGCCGAAACGCAATCCACCCAGACCTATTCCCCTACATTTACCCCTTCACCTAACACTACGGGTGTTAGCATGGCCAATTCACCTAACCTGCACATTTTTGGACTGTGGGAGGAAACCGGAGCACCCAGAGGAAAACCACGCTGACACGGGGAGAATCTGCAAACTCCACACAGTCAGTCACCTGAGGCGGGAATTGAACCCAGGTCTCTGGCGCTGTGAGGCAGCAGTGCTAACCACTGTGCCACCGCGCCGCCCACTAATGGCGATGGAGAATGGCGACTTTGTATACTTACCACCGTACTCACGTATTCCTATTGTGCACGTGACAATAAAATCTAATTCTATTTACCTGAGACATGCCCTTTTTCAATGACACCCTTTCTAAATTCACATGGGAATCCATTGCTCTGAGTGTATGTACAGTGGTGGAGGGTGTGCTTAGATATTTTTAATCAATTCATAGGATGATTAGAATTGGAGTAGGAGAGAGGTGTATCCAGACAGAGTGGACATGGAGCTGTGTGAGACTTGGGAGTGGTTGTAGTGAGGAGAGTGGAGAGGTCCCAGACAGGCCAATGCTGGAGCCGTTTGAATAAAATAAAAGTGTGATGTTCCTGGAAAGTAGATCAATAATTGATAGGTACTTCTGTCTTGTCTCTTGTGACTCAACATTGATTTAAGCTGAGACTGTAAGTACAGCTTAAAACCTTCCACAGATAATTAATAGTTTAGAACTTCAAAACTAAATTTATTTGCTTGTTAAAGGGTTTTGGTTGTCTGACATAAACAAGAATAAGATTTTTCTAGGCTATACATAATTGGGAGTAGGAATAAAATAGAAGCACGGGTCCATATTTGATTCACTTCAGATACGTCTGATATACTCAGGCCCATAATTTGCACATCTTGCACAATCTGGGAACTCCTGATAAAGATGTGCTGGGAATAAATGTTCTAATTGGAGATATCGGGAGAGTTTGCAAACTCCACACAGGCAGTCGCTGAGGCTGGAATCAAACTGACAGGCAGCAATGCTAGCCACTAAGCCATCGTGCTTGGTTTACTCTCAACTCTCAGCATTTCTTATTGACTATATCAGCTATTTCTTGATTGTCCTGCTTCATTTGATTGGGTGTTCTTTTCCTGCTACCTCCCAGAGTTTAAAATCCATGGGGATAACAGGTGAATTCACTCTTGAAAATCCCCCACCAAAAAAGTCAATGAGATGGCAAATGGAAAAAGAACTTTCCGTGTATGTGCAAAAATACAGATTTGCATTTAAATCAGGTGCCTTACGTCCAGATCATCCTCATCTTAATTTGTTGCAAAGGCATTCACCAGCTAAAAATCACATAACACCAGGTTATAGTCCAACAGGTTTATTTGGAAGCACTAGCTTTCAGAGTGCTGCTTCTTCATCAGATACCTGTGGAGCAGAATCATCAGATGGAGTTTATAAACAAAAGATCATAGTGCCATGCAATTGAAACAATATATTGAACAAACCTGGATTGCTGCTAAGTCTTTCATCTTTTAGAAGGGACTGCAGGTTTTGATTCATTATTATGTAAATCCCAGAACTTCTTATAAGTCACATTCTCAAGATAATGTAAGGTTATATTTAAAAAGGTGACATCTCAGTCCAGACAATGTATTAAAGTTGTGAGGTTACAGCCTGTCTGTATCCCAATCTTGAGTCAGACTGGTTCTATTTCCAAACTAAAAAATTATAAAATGTTATAGATTGACTGCTTGCATTGACTGCCTGCAGGGTGTGAGTTTTTTGAGCCAAATTAGAGTGTATCTGCAAATACAATTCTGTAAGGCAGGGAGATTTACTAGAACTGCTCAGGAGGATTTAAACTATTAAGGTTGGGGGTTGGGGGTGGGGGGTGGAACCCAGGAAGAGAGTGAGGAAAGAGATCAATCTGAGATTGGTACAGTTGAGTTAAAAGGCGAGTCAAACAGTCAGGGCAGGCAGGGACAAAGCAGAGAACAAGGTAGGACAGATAAATTAAACTGCATTTATTTCATTGCAAGGGTCCTAATAGGGAAGTTAGGAATATGGGACTGGGATATCATAGCAATTACAGAAACATGGCTCAGGAATGGTCAGGACTGGCAGCTTAATGTTCCAGGAAACAAATACTACAGGAAGGACAGAAAGGGAGACAAGAGGGAAGGGGGAGTACGTTTTTGATAAAGGATACATTATAGCTGTACTGAGGGAGAACATTCCTGGAAATACATCCAGCGAAGTTATTTCCAGTGAATTGAGAAATAAGAAAGGGATGATCACCTCATTGGGATTGTATTATAGACCCCCCAGTAGTCAGAGAGAAATTGAGAAACAAACTTGCAAGGAGATCTCAGCTATCTGAAGAATAATAGGGTAGTTATGGTAGGGGATTTTAACTTTCCAAACATCGACTGGGACTGCCATAGTGTTAAAGGTTTAGACAGAGAGGAATTTGTTAAGTGTGTACAAGATAATTTTCTGATTCAGTATGTGGATGTACCTACTCGAGAAGGTGCAAAACTTGACCTACTCTTGGGAAATAAGGCAGGGCAGATGACTGAGGTGTCAGTGGAGGAGCACTTTGGGGCCAGCCACCATAATTCTATTAAATTTAAAATAGTGATGGAAAAGGATAGACCAGATCTAAAAGTTGAAGTTCTAAATTGGAGAAAGGCCAATATGGATGGGATTAGGCAAAAACTTTCAAAAGCTGATTGGAGGCAAATGTTCGCAGGTAAAGGGAAGGCTGTAAAATAGGAAGCCTTCAGGAATGAGATAACAAGAATCCAGAGAAAGTATATTCCTGTCAGGGTGAAAGGGAAGGCTGGAAAGTATAGGGAATGTTGGATGACGAAAGAAATTGAGGGTTTGGTTAAGAAAAAGAAGGAAGCATATGTCAGAGAACCCAAAGTGTTTTTACAAATATATTAAGGACAATAGGGTAACTAGGGAGAGAATAGGGCCCCTCAAAGATCAGCAAGGCAGCCTTTGTGTGGAGCCACAGAAAATGGGGGAGATACTAAATGAAAATTTTGCATCAGTATTTACTGTGGAAAAGGATATGGAAGATATAGACTGTAGGGAAATAGATGGTAACGTCTTGGAAAATGTCCAGATTACAGAGGAGCAAGTGCTGGATGTCTTGAAACAGTTAAAGGTGGATAAATCCCCAGGACCTGAGAACTCTGTGGGAAGCTAGAGAAGCGATTGCTGGGCCTCTTTCTGAGATATTTGCATCATCGATAGTCACAGCTGATGTGCCGGAAGACTGGAGGTTGGCAAACGTGGTGCCACTGTTTAAGAAGGGCGGTAAAGACAAGCCAGGGAACTATAGACCGGTGAGCCTGACCTCGGTGGTGGGCAAGTTGTTGGAGGGAATCCCGAGGGACAGGATGAAAATGTATTTTGAAAAGGCAAGGACTGATTCGGGATAGTCAACATGGCCTTGTGCATGGGAAAACATGTCTCACAATCTTGATTGAGTTTTTTGAAGAAGTAGCAAAGAAGATTGATGAGGGCAGAGCAGTAGATGTGATCTATATGGACTTCAGTTAGGCATTCGACAAGGTTCCCCATGGGAGACTGATGAGCAAGGTTAGATCTCATGGAATATAGGGAGAACTAGCCATTTGGATACAGAAATGGCTCAAAAGTAGAAGATAGCGGGTGGTGGGTGAGGGTTGTTTTTCAGACTAGAGACCTGTGACCAGTGTAGTGCCACAAGGATCGGTGCTGGGCCCTCTACATTTTGAAATTTACATAAATGATTTGGATGCGAGCATAAGAGGTACAGTTAGTAAGTTTGCAGATGACACCAAAATTGGAGGTGTCATGGACAGTGAAGAGGGTTACCTCAGATTACAACAGGATCTGGACCAGATGGGCCAATGGGCTGAGAAGCGGCAGATGGAGTTTAATTCAGATAAATGTGAGGTGCTGCATTTTGGAAAAGCAAATCTTAGCAGGACTTATACACTTAATGTCAAGGTCCTAGAGAGTGTTGCTGAACAAAGAGACCTTGGAGTGCAGGTTCATAGCTCCTTGAAAGTGGAGTCGCAAGTAGATAGGATAGTGAAGAAGGTGTTTGGTATGCTTTCCATTATTGGTCAGAGTATTGAGTACAGGAGTTGGGAGTTTGTGTTGCGGCTGTACAGGACATTGGTTAGGCTACTGTTGGAATATTACGTGCAATTCTGGTTTCCTTCCTATTGGAAAGATGTTGTGAAACTTGAAAGGTTTCAGGAAAGATCGACAAGGATGTTGTCAGGGTTGGAGGATTTGAGTTACAGGGAGAGGCTGAACAGCCTGGGGCTGTTTTCCCTGGAGAGTCGGAGGCTGAGGAGTGACCTTACAGAGGTTTACAAAATTATGAGGGGCATGGATAGGATAAATAGACAAAGTCTTTTCCCTGGGGTCGGGGAGTCCAGACCTAGAGGGCATAGGTTTAAGGTGAGAGGGGAAAGATATAAAAGAGACCTAAGGGGCAATTTTTTCACGCAGAGGGTGGTACGTATGTGGAATGAGCTGCCGGAGGATGTGGTGGAGGCTGGTACGATTGCAACATTTAAGAGGCATTTGGATGGGTATATGAATAGTAAGGGTTTGGAGGGATATGGGCCTGGTGCTGGCAGATGGGACTAGATTGGTTTGGGATATCTGGTCAGCATGGATGGGTTGGACCGAAGGGTCTGTTTCCATGCTTTACACCTCTATGACTCTATGACAAAAGGGTAATGAGGGAGAGAATAGGGCCCCTGAAAGATCAGCAAGGCGGCCTTTGTGTGGAATCGCAGGAGATGGGGATGATACTAAATGAATATTTTACATCAGTATTTACTATGGAAAATGACTTGGAAAGTATAGAATGTAGGGAAATAGATGATGACATCTTGAAAAATGTCCATATTACAGAGGAGGAAGTGCTGGATATCCTGAAATGCATGAAAATGGATAAATCCCCAGGATCTGATTAGGTATATCCTAAAACTCTGTGGGAAGCTAGAGAAGTGATTGCTGGGCTTCTTGCTGAGATACTTATATCATCGATAGTCACAGGTGACGTGCCAGAAGACTGGAGGTTGGCTAACGTGGTGCTACTGTTTAAGAAGGGTGTTAAGGACAACCCAGGGAGCTATAGATCAGTGAGCCTGACGTCGGTAGTGGGCAAATTGTTGGAGGGAATCCTGAGGGACAGAATGTATATGTATTTGGAAAGGCAAGGACTGATTAGCGATAGTCAACATGGCTTTGTGCGTGAGAAATCATGTCTCACAAATTTGATAGAGTTTTTTGAAGAAATAACGAAGAGGATTGATGAGGGCAGACTGGTGGGCATGATCTATATGAACTTCAGTAAGGCGTTCGACAAGATTCCCCATGGGAGACTGGAATACAGGGAAAACTAGCCATTTGGATACAGAACTGGCTCAAAGGTAGAAGACAGAGGGCGGTGATGGAAGGTTGTTTTTCAGACTGGAGGCCTGTGACCAGTGGAGTGCCACAAGTATCAGTGCTGGGTCCTCAACTTTTTTGTCATTTATATCTATGATTTGGATGTGAGCATAAGAGGTATGGTTAGTAAGTTTGCAGATGATACTAAAATTGGAGGTGTAGTGGACAGTGAAGAGGGTTACCTCAGATTACAACAGGATCTTGACCAGAAGAGCCAATGGCCTGAGAAATGGCAGATGGAGTTTCATTTAGATAAATGCAAGGTGCTGCATTTTGGGAAAGCAAATCTTAGCAGGACTTGTTCATTTAATGGTAAGGTCCCAGGGAGTGTTGCTGAACAAAGAGACCATGGAGTGAAGGTTCATAGTTCCTTGAAAGTGGAGTCGCAGGGAGATAGGATCGTGAAGAAGGCATTTGGTATGCTTTCCTTTATTGATAAGAGTATTGAGTACAGGAGCTGGGAGGCCATGTTGTTGCTCTACAAAACATTGGTTAGGCCACTGTTGGAATATTGCATGCAATTCTGGTCTCATTCTTATTGGAAGGATGTTGCGAAACTTGAAAGGTTTCAGAGAAGTTTTACAAGGATGTTGCCATGATTGGAGGATTTGAGCTATAAGGACATGTTGAATAGGCTAGGACTGTTTTCCCTGGAGTGTCGGAGGCTGAGGGGTGTCCTTATAGCGGTCTATAAAATTATGAGGGGCATGGATAGGATAAATAGATAAAGCTTTTTCCCTAGGGTGTGAGAGTCCAGTAGAGGGCATAGGTTTCGGGTGAAAGGAAAAAGGTATAAGAGAGACCTAAGGGGCAACGTTTGCATGCAGTGAGTAATACATGTCTTGATGAGCTGCCAGAGGAAATGGTGGAGTCTAGTGCAATTGCAATATTTAAAAGGCATCTGGATGGGTATATAATGAGGAAAGGTTTAGAGGGATATGAGCAAGGTGCTGGCAGGTGGGACTAGATTGGGTTGGGATATCTAGTTGGCATGGATGGGTTGGACTAGAGAGTCTGTTTCCATGCTGTACATCTCTCTGACTCTATGACTCTAAATGTAAATTAATCCCATCGACTTTTTTTTTGTATGTCTGTGTGTGTGTGCGCGTGCGCGTGTGTGTGTGTGTGCGAGTGTGCATATATGTGTGAGTGTGAGTGTGAGTGTGCATGAGAGAGTATGTGTTTGTGTGTGTGCATGCTTGGTAGCGTGTGTGTGTGTGAGTGTGGTGGAGTATAACTCTGTGAGAGGGTGTGTGCGTGAGTATGGAGGTTGTGTGTGTGTGTGTGTGTGTGTGTGTGTGTGTGTGTGTGTGTGTGTGTGTGTGTGTGTGTGTGTGAAAGACGAAATGTGTGAGCGTGTGAGGATGTAAGAGTGTGTGTATGTGTGCTTGTGTGTGTTTGTGTGTGTATAGTGTGTAGCATAGTGTCACAGCAATCTAGGTTTGTTCAATATATCGTTCAATTGCATGACACTGTGAACTTTTGCTATAAATTCTGTGTCTTATTATCCTGCTCCACTGTTACCTGATGAAGAAGCAGCACTCTGAGAGCCAGTGCTTCCAAATAAATCTGTTGGACTATAACCTGGTGTTATGTGATTTTTAACTTTGTCTACCCTAGTCCAAAACCAGCACCTCCACAACATCCTCCAGTTAAGTAGCAACTGACCCCAGCTATGACTGTGGGTTGTGGATGCTTCCCTGTGGTCCAGTGGTCATGCCCTTACCTCTGTGTCAGGAGGCACGGGTTTAAGGCCTCCATTCTGCAGAGATGTGCGATAACACTCCAGATAGGTTGAGTAAATATAGAGCAACAACAAAAAAAAATCCCCTCTTGGTGGAGGATCTGGAAATCATTCCAAAATTGCCTTTCAGACCCTAAAACTTTGGAGAGGTTGCATGAATTCTGCAAATTTCCTCTAACATAAGCTACTTTTTGCACTTTTAGAAGGCAAAAGCATCAGAACCTAAACCATAATTCTAAAATCTTTAAACTTAATAGCATACTTTTAAAAATACTAGTAGCTATGTTTTATCTAAATTCACAGGTTTGAAGCTCCTCCGATCCTCAAAGCCAGCTTACTGGATGAAGGCAGCAGACCATGTGGTACCCACAACCCATCCGAGCAACCCGGAGGAAGGCCAGGCCAGCCAGACTTACGCGAGCCCCAGGCTTGGGGCCTGGCAGAAAATGGAGGGACCTGAAAACGTGCCTGGACATGGAGCAGCAAATTGGCAGCAACTGAAAACAGGAACTTCTCCACAGGGTCCCAAGCAGACCTTCTGTAAAAATACACTGAACTGCAACCTACCTTCTCCACAGGGTCCTGGAAGGATCACTTAACTGGAAGCAGTCACAGTTCACTCCACTAGACCAACTGATCAAATGTAAGAAACCTGCCAGGAAGCAGAGTAAGCATGCCAGTCTGCTAGTAAGACTGAGACTACACAGTTTCAAGACCTCCCCCCCCCGGAGAACAAGATGGATGAATGCAGATCACAGCTCAGCTTCCAGCGGGAACTGCGAGACTGCTGTGTACTCTGCTTCACAAAAACCTGGCTCAACCCATCCATTCCTGACTGCACACTTCAGACTAATCATTTTTCTATCCATCGTATGGACTGTACAGCGTCCTCAGGTAAGACAAAGGATGGGTGGGTTTGCTTTTTAATCAACAACTTGTGGTGTACGGATATTACAAACCTGGGCAGCCATTGCTTCCCAAACCTTGAATTCCTCAACATGAAATGCCGCCCATTCTATCTACCACAGGAATTTACTGCTGCTATACTAACTGCTGTGTACATACCACCACAAGCAAAGGTTGAGGAAGCTCTGGATGTGCTGTATTCCATCCCTAACACCCTGGAGATAGAACACCCCGAGGCCCTGTTTATTGTAACTGGCGACTTCAATCAAGCCCATCTAAGGAAGGTGTTGCCCAAGTACCAGCAGAACATTACCTGCCCCACCAGGGGCCTGAATATTTTAGACCACTGCCACACCACTGTGAAGGATGCCTACCACTCCATCCCCTGCCCTCATTCAGGAACTCTGACCACAATGCCGTGTTTCTTATTCCTGCTTACAGGCAAAAGCTCAAGTAGGAGACCCCCTCGTGGATACTGGTCCAGTGCTGGTCGGAGGGGGCAGAGGATCAACTCCGGTGTTGTCTGGAATTAGCTGATTGGGCCACGTTCAAACAGTCCGCAGGTACCTTGAATAAGTACACCACCGCCGTCACAGACTTTATCGGCAAGTGTGTGGAGGACTGCATACCAAGGTGTTCCCTAAAAGGAAACCCAGGATGAATCAAAACATACAGAACCTGCTAAAAACCAAGCGTGAGGCCTTCAGATCAGAAGACCCACTTAAATATAAGGAATCCAAGTATGACCAAGTAAGACAGCCAGGGACTAATACCGATCCAAACTAGAGACTCAGATAGACACCCGGTGACTATGGCATCACAGATTCTAATAAGAGACAGTGCAAGAAAACAGATGATGACATATTCCTCCCAGATCATCTCAATACCATCTGTGCTCACTTTGAATAGAATTTCGGTGGAGAGGTAACACTTTTCCAACAAGTCCTGACGGATCTATCCCAATAGTCACTGCATCAGGGGTCAGATCAGTTTTTCTTTGTGTGAATCCAAGGAGAGCGATGGGACTAGGCTGTGCATTCAGAGCATGCACAGATTAACTGGCAGAGGTGTCCTCGGTCATCTTCAACCTCTTCCTGCAGCAGGCCACTGTCCCTGCCTGTTTCAAGAGGGCCAACATCATCCCTGTGCCTAAGAAGACTCAAACAGCATGTCTCAATGACCACCGCCCAGTGGCCCTAACGTCGGTGGTCATGAAGTGCTTTGAAAGGCTGGTCATGGCATTAATCAACTCCAGCCTCCCCACTATTCTTGACCCACTCCAATTCGCCTATCGGACTAACAGATCCATGTTAGATGCCATATCACTTGCCCTTCGCTCCTCCCTAGAACAGCTACATAAGAATCCTACTCATTGACTACAGTTCAGCCTTCAGCACTGTTATCCCCTCGAGACTGATTACTAAACTTACTGATCTCAAACTAAGCCCACTCTCTGCAACTGGATCCTCAGTTTCCTGACCCACAAGCCACAATCAGTGAAGACTGGGGACAATATTTCATCCTCACTAACACTCAACGCTGGAGCCCCCCAGGGGTGCATACTCAGCTCCCTACTGTACTCACTGTATACCCATGACTGCATCACCAAATACCAGACTAATACCATTTACAAGTTCGCTGATGACACCACCATAGTCATTCGAATCTCAGATGGCGATGAAACAGACAAGAGGTGGAACACGTAGACAGTGTCAAGGTCCTGGGAGTGGTCATCCACAACAAGATTTCTTGACTGTTCATATGGACGCACTGGTTACAAAGGCCCAACAATGTCTCTTCTTCCTCAGGCAGCTGAGGAAATTTGGCATGACAGCAAATACCCTTGTTGAAAATGTGTTGCTGGTTAAAGCACAGCAGGCCAGGCAGCATCCAAGGAATAGGAAATTCGACGTTTCGGGCATAAGCCCTTCATCAGGAATGAGAAGAGTGTGCCAAGCAGGCTAAGATAAAAGGTAGGGAGGAGGGACTTGGGGGAGGGGCGATGGAGATATGATAGGTGGAAGGAGGTCAAGGTGAGGGTGATAGGCCAGAGTGGGGTGGGGGCGGAGAGGTTAGGAAGAAGATTGCAGGTTAGAAGGGCGGTGCTGAGTTGAGGGAATCGACTGAGACAAGGTGGGGGGAGGGGAAATGAGGAAACTGGAGAAATCTGAGCTCATCCCTTGTGGTTGGAGGGTTCCCAGGCGGAAGATGAGGCGCTCCTCCTCCAGCCGTCGTGTTGTTATGTTCTGCCGGTGGAGGAGTCCAAGGACCTGCATGTCCTCGGTGGAGTGGGAGGGAGAGTTAAAGTGTTGAGCCACGGGGTGGTTGGGTTGGTTGGTCCGTGTGTCCCTGAGGTGTTCTCTGAAGCGTTCCGCAAGTAAGCGGCTTGGATGCTGCCTAACCTGCTGTGCTTTAACCAGCAACACATTTTCAACTGTGATCTCCAGCATCTGCAGACCTCATTTTTTACCAGCAAATACCCTTGCCAATTTTTATAGGTGCGCTATCGAGAGCATTCTGTCTGAATGTATCACTATCTGTTATGGCAAAAGTAACATTCAAGATTGGTGATGGTTACAGAGAGTGGTAAACTCGGCCTGGATAATCACAAAGACCAACCTCCTGTCTATAGAATCCATCAACCAGGCCTACTGTCAAGGAAAGGCCGCCAGCATTCTCAAAGATCCATCCCATCCTGGCAATAATTTTCAACAACCTCTACCATCAGGGAGAAGGTACAGAAGCCCGAGCATACGCACCAGCCTGTTTTGTAACAGTTTCTACCCTACTGTTGTTAGAATACTGAATGGACTCACAAACTCTTCACATTCACCTCCACCTGTTTTTTTTTGTTTTTGCCACTGTTTACCTATCATTTGCTTATCTATGCTACTTAACTCTGTGATCAGCCTGTATTACTCGCAAGACATAACTTTTCACTGTGCCTCGATACACGTGACAATAAATTCAATTCAATTCAATTCAATTTAATTCCATATGAAAATGATCTGATCTTGCATGTAGCACTGAAGTGATGTAACTGCTCGATGCAACAACAGGGGACAGTCAAGCTACAATTAAACAAATTAGATACCTTTTCCACATGGTTATAATCTAAGATGAATAAAATGGCCTTCCCATCTGAATGTTTTTGTTCTTGTGCTCTCCTTCTCACGGTCATCCTTTTAATCCTCCAACACAATTGTACTTTGCCACCACCCTTTAACTAAATTAACTTTGAGTCTAAATTTGTCTGGCACAGAGACTGCAGAAAATTGGGATTATGGAAGGTGGCACGTCTGACAATCCAGTGCTCCTTCAGTACTCAAATGAAGTGTCAGACAATATTATGTGCTTAGGTATCTGGAATGGAGCTTAAACCCTTGACTCATTGAGTCAAAAGTGAAAGTTTTTATACGGAGCTAAGGCTAACACCTATGCAACTTCAAAACCAGTACAAGATTCTGAAAACTGCTGGAGTAGTCACAAACAATGCAATTTGAAAAATATAAGACTCCATGTACCGTTGATATTGAAAAGTTGATTTCTTTGTATTCCATGCTCACAAAACTGAAAGAAGTTTTATTGTTAAAGTGTGATAATAGGATTCGTCACCCTGCTCTCAATCCAATCTCAGTCAGCATTACAAAACTGAAAAGAAAGTTTACTAATTGAAAACGACAATAAAATTCAGCTGCTTCTTAAAATCTTTCTAGTTCTAAGCATCTATTCAAAGCCGTAATAGCAATGTGCCCATGAAAACAATTGCACAACCAGTGACCATATACTATATATGCTGTAATGAATCCCTGCAGTGTTCTCAAGAAATAATGCTGGACAGATTATAGGATGAGTGTGTCTAGGGTTCTAGACCAGATTGTATGAAATGATGAAGTGGGATTTTACTTTTTTTTTCAATATTTGCTCATTAATTGAAAAGTATTCCCTTAATTTTTCAATTTTAGCGATGAATAGAATACTGTTATCTGTTATAATGCATCAACAAAGGAAATTCTATTATTTGAGAGGTTTGGCAAATTGTTTGTTTTGCTATCCTGATGCTAATATCATGGAATAGAGATATTTTTGATTAGTATCATAATAGTGGAGTTTTTTGACATAGAATGGAAGAAACGAATTAGATCCCAAAATTTATTTACATCATTTACCTCATTGTTCTCAGTAGGATCATGCTTTGTGTAACTTTGTTGCCACATTTCTCTCCATTACAGAAATGAATATGTGAAAAGTACTTGATTAGTCATGAAAGGTATCTTGAAATGAAGAGCAGTAGCTGTTAAGGCAGAAG
Source organism: Hemiscyllium ocellatum (assembly GCF_020745735.1). Taxonomy (NCBI): domain Eukaryota; kingdom Metazoa; phylum Chordata; class Chondrichthyes; order Orectolobiformes; family Hemiscylliidae; genus Hemiscyllium; species Hemiscyllium ocellatum. The sequence continues at coordinate 99,309,301 of NC_083404.1, read as the reverse complement.
TGAAAACTTCCTAAGCTAGAGCAATCTGGACATACAGAAATACTTGAACAAAGAAACATTTCACACAATATTTTGCTCTTTTATTTTCTGCTTACAACCCCTGCATTTTCTATTGACCGTTCAGAATTAGAGCTCTGCCAGGTTTTCAGACATAGCTAGATCATACTCCCCTTCAATATTAGAGGCACTCATAGTCATAGAGTCATAGAGATGTACAGCACAGAAACAGACCCTTTAGTCCAACCCGTCCATGCCGACCAGATATCCCAACCCAATCTGGTCCTACCTGCCAGCATCCGGCCCATATCCCTCCAAATCCTTCCTATTCATATACCCATCCAGATGTCTTTTAAATGTTGCAATCATACTAGCTTCCATACACGTACCCCACTCTGCGTGAAAACATTGCCCCTTAGGTCTCTTTTATATCTTTCCCCCTCACCCTAAACCTATGCCCTCTCGTTCCGGATTCCCCCAACCCAAGGAAAACACTTTGTCTATTTATCCTATCCATGCCCCTCATGATTTTATAAACTTCTATGAGATCACCCCTCAGCCTCCAATGCTCCAGGGAAAACAGCCTACATCTTCAAGTTTCACAACATCCTTCCAATAAGAAGGAGACCAGAAATGCATGCAACATTCCAACAGTGGCCTAACCAATTCCTGTGCAACTGCAATATGACCACCCAACTCCTGTACTCAATACTCTTACCAATAAAGGAAAGCATACCAAACACCTTCTTCACTATCCTATCTACCTGCGACTCCACTTTTAAGGAGCTATGAACCTGCACTCCAAGGTCTCTTTGTTCAGCAACACTCCCTAGGAACTTACCATTAAGTGTATAAGTCCTGCTAAGATTTGCTTTCCCAAAATGCAGCACCTCGCATTTATCTAAATTAAACTCCATCTGGCACTCCTCAGCCCACTGGCCCATCAGATGAAAATCCCGTTGTAATCAGAGGTAACCTTCTTCGCTGTCCACTACACCTCCAATTTTGGTGTCATCTGCAAACTTACTAACTGTACCTCTTATGCTCACATCCACATCATTTATATAAATGATGAAAGGTAGAGGACACAGCAGCGATCCTTGTGGCATTCCACTGGTCACAGGCCTCCAGTCTGAAAAACAACCCTCCACCCTCTGTCTTCTACCTTTGAGCCAGTTCTGTATCCAAATGGCTAGTTCTCCCTGTATTCCATGATCTCTAACCTTGCTAATCAGTCTCCCAAGGGGAAGCTTATTGAACACCTTACTGAAGTTCATATAGATCATGTCCACTACTCTGCCCTCATCAATCCGCCTTGTTACTTGATTAATGTTGTTCATTCTAGTTGCAAGTATTTTCAAAGGTTTGATCATGTGATATCTGACCACATGAAACGTATATATCTGATGTTAATACACATTACCGTATTAACTTTATCAAGGTTAGGTCCCTCTGTTTGAGGGAAATATCTTGTAACAACAATTGTTAAACAAGAAGTTTTGAGAACCAAGGGAGTTACCTCAATGGAGGTGAAATCTCCATATACCAAACATAAGCAAGGGAATTTTGGTGGGAGCTATAAATGGCAGCAACATTTCATTATGCCTGAATCTATTGGTAATTCATTGAAATTGTGCATGTATCTAATAGTAGTATATACATTTCTATATATAACTAATCGTTGTTGGATAGTAGTGTATGAACCTGATGGCAATACATATAAGATCCTAACATCCCAGCTGTAACTAGTATTACTCTACTGCAGATAATACAGGAACTCCAACTGAAAATCTGCTGCAACTGCACAGGTGTGTCAACCTTCCCAGATGGTCTCATTTTAAATAGGCCTCCTCTCTCTCATATCTCCTTGAACCACTTCTGTTGGGTTCTTTGTGGAGGTAAAGTGCTCAGCTCGCAGTGTAAATTCTTACTTTTCACTTCCTTCTTCTTCCAGAGAGAGAATCGTTCATCCTTCATCTGATGAAAGATGATCGAACTGAAATTGTTAACTCTGTATCTCTCTGCAGGTACTGCCTGTCTTGTTGAGCATTTCATTTATTTTCTGTTTTTTATTCTAGATTTCCAGTATCTGCAGAAATTTGCTTTAGTGCCATCATGCAAAAGTCATAAAATCTTCTGCACATCTATATATTCTGCTGGTAATAAAATAAATCATTGATTTATCAGAACCCAATATTTCAAATTTCCAGTGAAATTCATTCTGCTTGGACAAGGATGGATGCATGAATTAATTCCATATAATTGTTATCTGCAGAAGGGGACAGAGATTTTCCAATTATCATAAGCAACAAATTGTGAATTGTGCAAAACGAATGTTTTCTGATTTTACACTGCATTACAACCAGAATAATTCTCCCTTTTAACCCTGATTCCTCACTCTCTTCAGAAATTGATGCAATTGTCTTTTGAACTCAATTACATGATTTTCTTCAAAAGCGTTCTCTGGTTACTTATTCTGGCACTGTGATATCCTTTGGGTGATATCCTTCTACTCCGATGCTCTAAATTATTAACTTGTGTTCCTAGGTATTTGAACCCCTTTCATGGTTGATCATTTGTCTGGATGAATTACACCAATTCCCTTCCTGATCCTGAATATTCAATTAGGTTACCTCAAAGTTTTTTTTTCTCAAAGAAAGCATGTCTAAATTCCTTAATCTTGTTTAAAGTTCAATTCTGATAGCAGAAGTCATCTTTGTTGCTCACTTCTGTAACCTTTCAATGACAATAGTGTGTTTTTCCTATGAGCAGGTCACAAGAATTGTGCACAATACTCCATGTTTTCTCTAACATTTATCCTTAACAGTAAAAAATGGAAAATGTTAGAAGGTGCACTTCAAGTACTCATGCAAGTCAGCACCATACTTTTGTTGTTGTTAATCATTGTTCTTACAATTTTAAGTACTCATCCATAATAATATTTTGGTTCTAATAATCTGCATGTTCCACTGTTTTAATTGATAATTACTTACCTTTTCAGTTTCTTGCTTCCTTCACATTCTAAAATAAAAAATAGGTAAGTTGTAAGAAGGGGCTGCAATTTCATTATTGCTCATTTTACTTGATCTCACAAAGTCCAAATTACTCTGACTTGTTCAAAATTATGGATGCAAAACGTACAATCTACTATTCCATAGCACAGCATGTTGGACTATGAGTATACTGTCCCCTGAGGCCTTCATAATATAAGAATTATTTAAATAAATTAATGAAGTGAAATGGCCTTTTGCTGTCCTAACCAAGAATTTAATAGGCATGGACCCACAACATAAAGCTGACCATTAAGCATAAATGTCAGACATAAAATTAACAGACTCAATCAGAGAAATAATACTGCTGTGGTAAAGAAACATTCACACACTTGTAAAACAGGGCGTGCTCTTCTGAGGTTGGGGTTAAAGTGCATTGTTCAGAAAGAATAGCAGGAGCATTACTCTACATTTGACCCTGCTGTAACTGATCTGGTAAATGTTTGATGCTGCAATTGGATAGTCAAGGTTTTTAGAGCTGAAATAAAATATTCTAACTTTAATTCCATGGGAAGGATAGAATTCCAAATAAACAAAATTGACAGTGCAACATTCAATACTATGGAACAACAAGTGTGTGAGCTCTGAGCATGTAGCAAAATTAACACTGAGAGTTAATTACCAATAAAAATGCAGATAACAAAAGTGGAACTTTTCCACATTGAATCCTTCAACACTTTATAGTGAAGATTAACGTAATTGTCTCTAGGCACCAAAGAGAGAAAGAGGAGTTTAAAAGAACACTGCAAATGTCAATCTTTTTCTGTGCAAAGACTATAGGGAAGTATTCTGAAGTTATGGCTTGTAGCAGATGTAGAAGGTGTTGAATATTCATTACTGAATGAAAAATTGAAAAGGAATCAAATTTATTAAGAATTAAACTATTCTGTAGTCCTGTGACAGATTCACGAGTTGGCCTGTGACAAAAACTAATGGCAGATGTTTCAGTGCTGGCACCTAGAGCTTGAGTAATAGAAAAGAAAAGAAATTGCTTTGAACTTCAACTGAGCTTTAAATGCTTCAAATCAATAGGGTCACAGGACTCTTTAATAATATGATGAGGTCTTGCCCTGGCAGATACTCATCGTGGCATGTTGATGGGCTTCCAAAGAGTAGGTCATAAAAATTCAGGCTTCTCTCTGAAAGAGTGCTTTGTGCTGGAGAGGTCCATTTAGAATGACTCCTTAGTGCAGTCAGTCTCAAAAGATGGACTGTGATAGTCTTTAGTCTCCAGCCTTCTGAATGGGAATGTGACCCCAGAAAGTTGTGAATTACTTCTGGAAACTTAATCTACAAACTGGCCTCTTCATATCCAGGCCATTGAATTTGTATTTACTCCTAAATGGCTGTCAAAAAACCTATTCATCAAAATCAAAAAGAAAGGCTTTCACATAAGGCTGCATCAAGTACAACGCCATTAAATAATCATTAGACATCATTGCAAGTCTTGAGACCACTTAAAAATCCACAAAGCTGGCTTTTACCATTCATCAGAATTGAATTTCGAAAGGATTTTGTTGTGATAAAAGAATTTGTTGTGTGTCCATCTTTATCAATTTAAAGCTTATTCTTTCCCCGTGAGAGGAGTGTTTTATTTTTAAACTCCAATGTAAGGAGAGAAAGACAGATGGCAGAATTCTTGAATATCTGTTTTCTTTATTTGCTCAGGCTGACTGCAGTAAAACAATTCAGAGTGAACCCACTCGATTAGCTGATGCAGGAACGTTAAACAGGTCTTGGGAGGTAAAAGAATGGTACAAAGGGCTTGCATGATTTATGAAACCTTTGTTTAAACCTAATGATTCCTTTATGAACAAAGCCATACAGAACAGACAACACTGTTAGGAATGAAATATAAGAAATGGTACCATGTCTTGACCACAACAGAGTGTACTTAAGAGTAAAATCTACATAGCCCTGATGTACAACTTTTATAAATATTTGAGAAAAGCTGTTGTATGTTTTATGGGAAAGGCATTATGTACTGCAGAGTATCAGATATTTTAAAAACATCTTTAAAATGCTGTTGATATTTAATTTTAACACTTCAACTATAATCTTCATCACTCGGAAGACAATTTTAAAAAACACATCTGTTCTATTGTGCAAATATATAATAGCTTTCATTTTACTTTGTGTGGATTTGACAAAAGTGTTGCATGTAACCATTGTGGAACAATAAACACATAAAAATATATAAATCTATTATGAAAGGATTCTAAAATAATCCATAAACAAAACACCATTAATGATGTTTTTCAAAGTATGGCGGTATTGAGTCAGGGTGACAGTCAATGCATTTGTTGTCCCTTCAAGGTCTCTCTTGGAATCCAAGAATCAATGGTTAATCTTTTTCTCTGAAACTGTGACCAGTCTTTGTTTTACTTTATTGTACTCAAGGTCATCAACTTACTTAAATGGAATGTCAATATCAAAGTACTTGGAAAGTTCTCATTGGTTTGTTGAGAAAAAATAGTGTAGGAATAACTTTGGGTGATAGAGTAAAACAGGTGATATTGATTCAACTGCCCATTATACATCTCTCCTAATTTTCATCTCCATTGACTTCAACAGAAATAAAAACCACGAACAATGTACTTGGCCAAGTGAATCAATATCATCCATTTTGCACAGTCAACCAAAGCAAATTATGTCTTTTATATCATTTTTGTGAATTCAGACACAAATGAAGCATTTCAACTTCATTTTAGTCAGATTTGCCTGTTTGTGTAAACAACAAATGTAGGATGTTTTAACACTTTTTGAACAAAATTGGTTGGCTTTTGAAAAAGTAAATCATCTTTACAGTCATTTTATGCAAGTGATGGATGGCCATTTGCCTCAGTTCTACTGTTTCATCATGTACTTGACTGAAGGCAGATAGCTATTGTTTTTCACAAGTGAATTTAAAGTCATATTTTGGTCTGTTTCCATTGTGGGGCATTTGTCAACATTGTTACTGACATGCTGTATGAGAGCCTCTGGGCATTGCTCTGAGTATTTTCTTTGGTGACAGAAATCAAATAAATATTAATTAGGCCTTCTATGTGTATTTCTGAATTTGCATTGACATACTGAAATTCTATTTGTGTGTCAGAGGTTAACTAAAAGAGTTGCAGAGTAGCATAGACTGGAGAAGAAATGAACTCAAACCTGAAAAACAGTCCAGAAATTGCAGTGTGCAATTAACTCATGCCTGATCCTTGTGTTTCAGGGACAATGTTAAGTTTGTGTCGTCTGATGTTTTATGCTTTTTTATGCAGACAATGCCATTAGTATTGTTTACCAGCTTTCTACCTCAGCATAGGGCATGGTAATGTGAGTGAAAATTGCTAATCCAAGGAAGCCTTACCAAGTAAGGTACAAGAGGAGGCAGTGGGAGCAATTCAGTGTTATTTCAATGACATTGTCATGATCATGGGTCCTAGGGAGTGTTGTTGAACAAAGAGACCTTGGAGTGCAGGTTCATAGCTCCTTGAAAGTGGAGTTGCAGGTAGATAGGATTGTGAAGAAGGTGTTTGGTATGCGTTTGGTCAGAGTATTGAGTACAGAAGTCAGGAGGACATGTTGTGGCTGTACAGGGCTTTGGTTAGGCCACTGTTGGAATATTGCGCGCAATTCTGGCCTCCTTCCTATCGGAAAGATGTTGTGAAACTTGAAAGGGTTCAGAAAAGATTTACAAGAATGCTGCCAGGGTTGGAGGATTTGAGCTATAAGGAGAGGCTGAACAGGCTGGGGCTGGTTTCCCTGGAACGTCGGGCGCTGAATGGTGACCTTATAGAGGTTTACAAAATTATGAGGGGCATGGATAGGATAAATAGACAAAGTCTTTTCCCTAGGTTCGGGAAGTCCAGAACTAGAGGGTGTAGGTTTAGGGTGAGAGGGGAAAGATAAAAAAGACACCTACGGAACAATTGTTTCACACAGAGGGTGGTACGTGTATGGAATGAGTTGCCAGAGGAAGTGGTGGAGGCTGGTACAATTGCAACATTTAAAAGGCATTTGGATGGGTATATGAATGGGAAGGGTTTGGAGGGATATGGGCCGGGTGCTGGCAGGTGGGACTAGATTGGGTTGGGATATCTGGTTTGCTTGGACAGGTTGGACCGAAGGGTCTGTTTCTATGCTGTATATCTCTATGACTCTATGACATATTAAAGTTTGAAATTCCAACATGTCCATTTACAGTCAAAATTACTACAGACGTAAATCTGTGCTTGTCTGGAGTGGCACTCTGGAATGTCACACTTGCAGGTGTCAAGGAAGTTTTAAAAGGCAAAATGCACTTCAAACTGAACTGTAATCCTCTGAGACTATCGCAGGCTATGAGCGTTATGGTAAAAAAAATGACATCAGTGAGAGACATTTTTTTGTTTTGTTCTTTCAAAAATGCGTAAGGACAAAGGTTAATTATAATTTTCAACGTTGATCTGAGTGTGTATTAGTGACCTGATGTCCTAATGTGTGGATTAGTGCACTGTGAAAGTGATATATTTGAGAATAGCCATTAAATAACCCTGCAAGACAGGAAAATTTATTTTCCTACTCTGAGCGCTGTCAGCCAGCTATTGTCAGAAGGAACCAATACAAAGGAATTCCAATCAATCATGCATTGTAATGGCTTCAAAGTCTGCTATCTACTCATCATGAACAACTCAGGGACTGATTTAGATTTTTAAAAGATTTTGGGATGCACTTCTCATTTCTAATTTATATGTATGTGAGTTGTATTATTATTTCCTCTCACATTTAGTAACCAATAAACATTCTTATATGTTAACTCAATAAATCCTGGTTAAATTGGCTCCTTTTAATTAATTTGGTCTGGGAGAAAGATATCTACAAGGGAGTAAATTAACCTTGTTGCCAAAGTGATGGATGAATAAACAAGGGACTTTATTTCTTTCTCACCTGGAAGCTTGACAATTTGTGTCTTGTTTGCAACCATAATAATGTGGGAAACATTGCCTGAGGTCTGGCCGTATGTTCTTGGATGTGGTACAAGAAGAAATCTAGCAATCTCACTGGGTGAGATGCTGAGTGAGCTCATCTTTAAATGGAATGTCCCATCAGTTGCATTCTTCACCTTCACCCAGCCACTGCTCAGTTCATTGTATCCTTGTCACTCGTCTACCATTAAACTCTATCAATCAGTAATCAACACTAAAATCTATATACTTTACATCACTTCCACATACTTAGCGATGTTGTAAGCCTCAAACCACAACTCAGAGCTTGTAAACCCTGTTAGTTACTCAATCCATACCAGCCAATATATATAGGAAGATATTGTAGTCACACTTTCATCTCTCTTGCAGAAGTTAAATATATCAACAGGCAGCAACAAGTAATTGGCAGAACACAAGCATAACTTCATATTTTAATGTCCATGGAGGAGGCAGGACTGGCATCATGGGAAGTGACTTACTAAGACTGTAAGGATTAGAGATGAGGCTATCTGCACACCTGATCATCCTCACATCATATTTCTCACCCGACATTCCGTTTTGACTCAGAAGCTGCAGATAGTATCTTTCTCATTTCTCAAACCCAGGAACAGAAGTCTTCATGGTCAGTTAGGGAAGGGCAAGTCAATGATGATGAAGGGACATTGTCATACAATCTTACAGTCTCAGCTATCAGCTCAGATACTGGCATTGTGTATGTAGAGGCTAGACTAGAGGAGATAATTTCACAAGATGGGCCATCAAGCATAAGTATAGAGCAAACGTTGGTGCAGGTATCAGTTCACAATGTTATACACCAAATCGGTTGCAGTCAGCATGGACGGGTTGGACCGAAGGGTCTGTTTCAATACTGTACATCTCTATGACTATGAGTCAGTAGAGTCAACTGAGGACTTCAAGAGGTCAATTAACAGAAGAGACACTATGGGTGTTCATAACTAAATGTTTGGTACACTGGCAATTTTACAAGATTTGGTCATCTCCGGCTGCGTACCTGCATAACCCAGCATTAGGGAGCATGCAAAATAAAACAAAGAACTGCAGATGCTGGAGATCTGAAACAAAAACAGAAATTGCTGGTGAAACTTAGGAGGTCTGGTAGCGTCAGTGGGAAGAAAGCAGAGTAATGACTCAGAACTTTAATTCTGCTTTCTTCCCACAGATGCTGCTCGACCTGCTAAGTTTCTATTTCTATATTATAGAGCATCTAATGTCGGTTCCAAATCCCAATGAAGCACGTGTGGTTTCCATCAAATGTTGGAGAACTGCAGTGCATGCTCTGACCGCAACCATCATGGTTCTGAAATGCAGAAAATAAAATCGGACTTTTGAGCATCACGCCACTCCATCATTCATACAATCTGTTCTTCAATAGATCAACAAAATAGATGAAGTACCAAACCCGGCAAATGGTAATAGCCCATGTAACAAATAGCCATTATCTTCTCTTTCATTTCATGCTGATAGATCAGACTCCTAAGTTACGTATAAATACTTTGAATGTTTGAACAAGGCAATTTTTTTAAAAAGCCTGCTAGTCAAGCCTGGTTTATGATGTAACTTCTTAACATGAAGTGCTGAAAGATACCAAATGTGAACCCTTAAAACGTCCCATCTTGTAGGGTTTCAAAGAAGCTTTAAAGAGCCACACTCAAAAAGGTAGAGATGCAAGGTAATCCAATTACCTCCTCTGAGCAGGAAAACATCTCCTGTGGACTATGCTTCAGACAGTGAACATGATTCAAAAGATATACTTCTAATTTAGCCTTCCAGCGATATTTAAACAAGGGGTTAAAAACCAACTACAAACTGTGACCTCTGTGTTGTAGTGGTCAAGTGAGCTTGAGGACAGCTATTGACCAATCTTCAACTTCAAGCAAACACTGTCTCACTCTGAATGCCCGAAGCCAACCACCAATGAAAGGAAACGGACAGAAGAATTTCAGCTGACCTGCAAAGCCAAGTGTCTCAAAATTAATTGCCTACCTATCAAAATCAATCCCACCAGTGTCATCCAATGCAATGGCCATAAGATCCAAACATCGAAAGGATATAAAGATCGGGTATATTGATTTATTAAAGATAATGTGCCTTGAGAATATATGAAATTTGCAGATATGGGTCTGCATGGACTGTGGGGCTGAATTCACGTTCCAGTCATCATGAACCCATGTGTTCAGATCATACTGAGCCAAAGATGAAGGTGGTCCAAAAAATAGAATCTTTTGCAATAATGATAATGCCCTCACTTATGACCAGAAGATATGGGTTGAAGTCCCACATCAGGATCTGATCTACATGAAGGTGTGCCATCACACATCCAAACATGTTGACTAAAAAATGATAAAGAGAGACTTCACCCAATATGGATGGAGACAGGAAGTTGGAGGACTCGTCATGGGTCTGCTCCTGAGTCTGATCGTTAGAGCCCTTATCATGTCTAGGCAGAAGACCAAGGAAGAAGTTGTCCAATCTGTGTGACTGCCACCATGTTGCAGTTGTGGCTGTGCCTGGGTGTCCCTGAAAAGGGAGGACACAGTACCCACTGGTAACCCTCAGGCCCTGTGCAACCAGTGGGCACTACAGAGGCTGGAGCACATCATCATCCCATACAATGATATTTTGATTTAATTTGATATGCTTCTGGGGTTTTTTTCATCTTCATTCACAGGATGGGAACCTTTTTAGACTGTTGCAGTTTTTGGAGTGCAGGAACAACCGCAGTGCTGCTTGGAAGGGAGCCCCAGGAGTTTGACCCAATTATTATGAAGGAATGGTGATATAGTTCCACCTTAAGATAGTGTGGGCCTGGTTGGGCACTTGCAGGTGGTACTTCTACTGTGTATACATTGTCCTCGTTATATGTTATATTGATATTGCACACTGCCTGATAGCCTATCTGCTTTTGAGGTACTAGATACTGTGGATTAAGAAGATGCTGTCGGTGGAGTTTGCTTTAGTTTCCACAGTGCGACTGGTAGATTGTACATACTACTGCCTCTGGGGGTGGCTGGAGTAGGGAGTGAATGCTAAGGATGTGGAATCAAGTGGATCAAATCAAGCTTTATCCTGGGTGGGTCAAACATCCTGATTGTTTTTGGAGCTGCACTTACCCAGTCAAGAAGAGAGTATTCCATAATGCTCTTGACTTCTGCTTTGTAGGTGGTGGATAGGGTTTGGGGAGACAAGAGGTGACTTACTCATTGCAGGATTCCCAGTCTCTGGACTACTCTTGAAACCGTAGTATTTATATGGCTAATTCAGTCCCTTTTCTGGTCAATGATAACATCCTCAATATTGAAGTTTTGACTGGGTTTTAGTGCCCCTTTGAGGGGCAGACACAGGTTATTTAATGAGTTAATTTGATTTTCTTTATTGTTTAAATCAAAGGGTAAAAAGAGACACTTTGGCAAGCTGTGCAAAGGGAGGTGGAAAATCTGAGAACTTTCCTACGGACTGCTCCTGGACCTGGCCAAAGTTAACATCCTCACTCTCAGTCTCATGCTCAGCGACATGAAAAGGCCACTCGAGAGGCTTCTTAGATATTGGGGTTTGGTTGGGGCAGAGGCAGACATTAGTAATTTGCATGCCGTAAAAAAAATTTAGTATGAAGTAAAACATTGTCATCTCTTTTTCTACTTTATCATCCAGCTATCAAAAGTTTCACAGCCATGGTCACTTTGACAACAGCAGAGAATGCCATCCTTAACCTGCTTTGAATTGCAGATGCTGGAAGATTGAAGTCGCAACATCTTCACTGAAGCATAGATATCTCTGGTTCTTTAGTTAGGATAAAAGAATTGCTCCCTCAAGGTAGGTATGCATTCCTGCTCCTCTGAGACCCTCTCTAATCTTTCTCTTCCCTCTACTGGAGCTTATTCTGTGTGTGTTTGCTCTTCATTCTCTTGTCATGGTCAATCCTAAGAAAGTGATCTACCATTTCATCTGTGTTTAGGAGCAACACATTTCAGCTAAAGCTTTTAAATTAACATTTAGCTTTACTTTAATACCCACAAAACCACTCTGGGTTATAAAAACTTTCGGAAACTACAAAAACACTTATAACTGTACCATGAGGTGCAGTAAATAATAACGAATAAGGCAATGATCACATTAAAAAATGTTAGTGTACAACACTTCATGTCTTTAATTGATTTCTTCAATTATGTGAAGTTAACATAAAGTGTGAGCCGGAGCAAAGCTTTTAGACATGGCAGTTCCTATGTTATTTGATATTGCACACTGACTGATAGCCTACCTGCCTTTGCATGCTCTCAGCTCTGTTATGCCTAATCTTAAGCAGGTTTCCCAAGTTATTGGTAAGCTCCCAGTTGAGGAGCAATGAACTGGGTGCCCTTTTTCTATCCCTCCACCTCCTCAATTAATTTTAACAAGGTTAAACTACGAAAAATCCTTCACTTGTCTGTGCCATTCGTGCAGACAAAAAGAATTTAATTCTAGACTAGATGGGATTGAGGTGCATAAGGAGGACATGTTAACAATTCTGGAAAGTATGAAAATAGATAAGACCCCTGGACCAGATGGGATTTATCCAAGGATTCTCTGGGAAGCCGGGGAGGAGATTGCAGAGCTTTTGGCTTTGATCTTTATGTTGTCATTTTCTACAGGAATAGTGCCAGAAGACAGGAGGATAGCAAATGTTGTTCCCTTGTTCAAGAAGGGAGTAGAGACAACCCTGGAAATTATAGACTTGTGAGTCTTACTTCAGTTGTGGGTAAGTGTTAGAAAGGGTTATAAAAGAGAGGATTTATAATCATCTAGAAAGGAACAAGTTGATTAGGGATAGTCAACACAGTTTTGTAAGGGTAGGTCATGCTTCACAAACCTTATTGATTCTTCGAGAAGGTGATCAAACAGGTTGATGAGGGTAAAGCGGTTGATGTGGTGTATATGGATTTCAGTAAAGTGTTTGATAAGGTTCCCCACAGTAGACTATTGCACAAAACACAAAGGCATGGGATTGAGGATGATTTCGCGGTTTGGATCAGAAATTGGATCAGAAGACAGAGGGTGATGGTTGATGGGAAATATTCATTCTGGAGTTCAGTTACTAGTGGGGTATCTGAGGTTCCAGTGTTTTGGATCCACGGTAGTTTATCATTTTTATAAATAACCTGGATGAGGGCGTAGAAGGATGGGTTAGTAAACTTGTGGATGACGCTATGGTCGGTAGAGTTGTGGATATAGGTTACACAGGGACATAGATAAGCTGAAGAGCTGGGTTGAAAAGTGGAAAATGAAGTTTAATGTGGAAAGGTTTGAGGTGATTCACTTTGGAAGGAATAACAGGAATGTACAGTACTGGGCTAATGGTAAGATTCTTGGTTGTGCGGATGAGCAGAGAAATCTCGTTGTCCAGGTACTTGGATCTTTGAAAGTTGTCACCCAGGTTGATAGGGTTGTTAAGAAGGCATATGGTGTGTTAGCTATTATTGATAGAGGGATTGAGTTTTGGAGCCATGAGGTCATGCTGCAGCTATACAAAACTCTGGTGCGGCTGCACCTGGAATATTGCATACAGTTCTGGCCACCGCGTTATAGGAAGTATATGGAGGCTTGGGAAACGGTTCAGAGGAGATTTAGTAGTATGCTGTCTGGTATGGAGGGAAGGTCTTATAAGGAAAGGCTGAGGGACTTGAGGCTGTGTTCGCTAGAGTGAAGAAGGTTGAGCAGTGACTTAATTGAGACATATCAGATAATCAGGTTAGATGGGTTGGACAGCGAGAGCCTTTTTCCTCAGATGGTGATGGCTAGCATGAGGGTACATAGATTTAAACTGAGGAATGATAGATATGGGATAGATGTCAGAGGTAGTTTCTTTACTCAGAAAGTTGTAGGGGTGTGGAACGCACTGCCTGCAAAAGTAGTAGATTTGGCAACTTTAAGGGCATTAAAATGGTCATTGGAAAGACATATGGATGAAAATAGAATAGTGTAGATGAGGTGGGCTTCAGATGGGTCCCGCAGGTTGACACAAGACGGCCGAAGAGCCTGTTCTGTGCTGTAATGTCCTATATTCTATGTTCTGTTATGCTTTATTAAGGGTCAGCCTGACAGACTGTCTTATGTTTACAAAGTTTATTTGTCACAAGTAAAAGGACTGATGCAACCAAAACAACTATAGGTGTGAATTCACTTGCTGCCTGAAATGAAAGATCCTGCAATGTCATACCTAATGAGGTGTTAAGGAAGCTTCAGAGGGATTGATTAAGACGATAGCAATGATACTGAACTGAAATCACCTGGGAGTTTTTTTTCAAAGAATGAACGCAATAGAAGAAAACGTGACAGCCTGTGTGAGAACGTGTTAAGTGACTTCACTTTTTAGGGGCTAAAATAGATGAAGTAATAACACAACACATGCATTCAGAGATTACAAATGAGAAATTAATCTGAAGAAACATAAAAGTTAAAGATATATGGATCCATCTCGATGGGTCATTTGTGAAGAGTAGATTGTGGAATATTAAAAGCTCACCAATCGATTTCAGGAATGTTGATGTTGCTGGTTATTTGATTTTTTTTGGCCTGGTTCTTTCGTTCCGTTTCATTTGCTGGCTAGCTGGTTTCCAGCTTCTAGAGTGAGAAAATTCTTTACATCTAACACAGGAGTGATGCGAGAGTTTTTCTTCAACTGATCTTCACAGCAGGTTAGTGATTAAACCCGGGCTATGGCACATAATTACCTCCACCCACTAGCACACACATGCACTTTCGCTCATTAGCCATCAATCTTCCACTTGCATTTTCAGCTGCATTGAGCAGACTTTTACCCCCTTTAAAGGAAAGAGACAGAACATGCCTCTCATGCAGGCTGCTACCTTTTCTCCTATCATGTTCACTATTTAGGTGGGCCAAATGGCCTGTTTCCTTGCTGTAAATTTCTATGACTTATTCATACAAAATTCCCAGGCCATTTGAGTTCAGTTTGTCATTGCTCCCTTCTCAGTCAATCCCTCTAAAACTTTGTTTCTTCGATCTTAAACAACTGCACATCTTCCATGATAACATTCAATACTGGAGCCTCCAGGGATGTGCCTTTATTCCCCCTAGTGTATTCCCTGTACACCCATGAATATGGTGCCAAATTCCAAACGAACACTATCTCCAAGTTTGCTGATGACATCACTGTGGTAGGACAGATATCAAACAATGATGAGTCAGAATACGGGAAGGAGATAGAGAACTTGGTGACATGATGCAATGAGAACAACCTCTCACTCAATGTCGGCAAAACTATGGAACTGATAATTGACTTCAGAAAGAAAGAAGGACAGCACACCCCCATCTATATCAACAGAGTCGATGTTGAGCGAGTTAAGGGTGTAAAGTTCCTAGGAATGATGATATCCGAAAACCTGTCCTGGATTTCCCATGTAGTTGCCACGGTCAAGGAGGCACAACAATGCCTCTTCATCTGCAGGTGGCTCAGGAAATTTGGCTTGTTGCTAAGGAACCTCGCCAATTCCTGCAGATGCACCATAAAAATCATACTGCCCAGGTGTATAACAGCCTGGTATGACAACTGCCCTGCCCAGGCCCATAAGAAACTACAGAAGGTTGCGTATACAGCTCAGACCATCATGGAAGCCAAACTCCTCACTTTCTCTTCCCATCCATAGACTCCATTTACACAGTTCGTTGCCACAGAAAGTAGACAGGCAGGAGGCTGGAAGAACACCGCAAGCCTGGCAGGATCAGGAAGTGGCAAAGCCGATGTTTTAGGTGTAACCCTTTTTCAGAACTCTTGTTGCCACAGAAAGGCTGACAACATTATCAAAGATCCATCGCACCAAGGTAATGCTCTCCTACAACATCTTCTGTCAGGCAGAGATACAGAAACTTGATCACACGGACCAGCAAGCTCAAGAACAACTTCTTCCCTGCTGTTATGAGACCAATGAATGGACTCTCTAACTTCAAATAACACAGTTGTTGTTCATGTTGATCTTTTCTTGCATTCGTCTTGTGCGGTATCACCTGTATGCATTACTCTGTCCAAGCTTTTTCAGCTGATGAACTGTATGTCCTTGCTTACTATGATATGTTTGTATTGCTTACAAACAAACTTTTTCACTGTACTTAGGTACACGTGACAATAAATCAAACCAAATCAAATAAATCCAATCAAATCAAATTGACCATGCTCACAGTCTGAGATGGCCCTAAGAAATGTTAGTTTCATTTGCTACGTATTTCTAAATTAATCATATTGAAGCTTTTTGACATATTGTCAGATTGCATCAGTTCTCTTAAAAAAAACACTTTGGAATTGAAATTTCGATGTGCCTACATGTGGTCTGAGGTTATGAACAAAGGTCATTGTTGAGGCCATTTAGTTTTGGTTTGGAACTGTGAGTTGCAAATTGAGAATTTAACTTTGAAGTGTCAGAGAACAAAAGACTCCGTTTACAGTTGGGAACTGGTTGGAAAAGAAATGTTTTCATGCTCAGGAACTGGCAGCCGATTAAATGTTGAATTTGCCAATCAAGGGAGGACCGGTGCTGGCTAGCCAACCGCAGAGAATAATGAATAACAAGCCTTCATGAAGTCCTTTGATGATGGGCTGTATTATAGGCACATAGGACTGTATATCTTGTTTGAAATCCAAAGTCACTGGTCAATGCAAACAGCTCTCTCTGATTCTAGAGACATCTATTTAATTTTTACAGACTGGAGTTTTGGGCAAGAAGTAGGTTTGGCTTTAGAAGCTGTGAGACTGGGAAGCTGATTATTTGATTTTTGCTCTCTATATTTATTCTCCATTTGTCATTTGTTTAAAGTTTTGAGAAAAGAACCCCAGCTTGTCAAGGAGAAAGATTCAAAAAGGACAGGAGGGGCAATTGTTTTTTAAACACAGAGAGCAGTTGGTGTGTGGAACGAACTGGAGGAAGTGGTGGATGCAAGTAAACTTACAAAGTTTAAAAGCCACTTTGATAACGACATGAATAGGAAAAATTTGGAGGGGTGTGGGTCAAACGCAGGCAGGTGGGTCTAGTTTAGTTTGGGAATATCGTTGGCACAGACTAGTTGGATAAAAAGGTCCGTTTCCATTCAGTATGATTCTCTGTCTCTAGATGACTTTGTTTTTTTTTATCTGTGTTCTGTTAAAGTTAGGAGAAAGTGAGGACTGCAGATGCTGGAGAACAGAGTTGAAAAATGTGGTGCTGGAAAAACACAGCAGGTCAGGCAGCATCCAAGGAGCAGGAGAATCGATGTTTCGGGCATATGCTCAATGTCGATTCTCCTGCTCCTCGGATGCTGCCTGGCCTGCTGTGTTTTTTCCAGCACCACATTGCTGTTAAAGTTACACAATTAATGGGAAGTTGTTAGTTTTTGTTCAAGTTATAAACTTGGTTTCCAAGATTCTGTTATTTGTAAAGTCTGGTTGGGAACATTGGAGCAATCTTGATGATCATTGAATGTTTTAAGATCACTGTTTCAATCCATTGATTGAGAAGCTGACTTGGTTTCGCTTGCTACCTCTGAGTCATAACATCATGACAAGTATCATTTGGTGCAAGTGTACAAACCCTTTTTGACCAAGTTTTACCCCAAACACTCCACATTGGTCGTGTGCAAATATATATTGGTTACCACATTCTTGGGTTAGGAGGCTGTGAGAAAATTAAAGATAACAAACTGGAAGGATCCAAATGGATTAGTATCTTGCATTACTGCTTCACTTCAAGGAAATATACTTTAAATCAAAGTTAACAGAGTGCAAATAGTTACAGATTCACATTATATTTCGTAGTACTGTGAGAAAAACCCTCAACAAAGTATCTTTACCAAAGAGGCTGTGTCAAAGTACTTGGAAGGGTCAGGTATGGTCTAACAGAGAATGCGAGTTCAAGCCCTACTCCAGGCTTTAATTATATATTTAAGTTGATATGTCAGTACCCCACTCAGGAAGAACTTGCTTTTTAATGGTGCTGTCTTTTCCACTCTCATCATGCTACCAACAACACTATTTAAACTGCAGTCATTCCTTCATATTCATGAGAGTTCCGTTCCTGAGAACTCCCATGACGGATGAAATTTGTTAGTATGGAACTTGTTTAAAAGTTGGTTAAATTTAGGTAAAAAATCATGAATGTGCAAGTTCTGCCCCGCAGATGTTGAATTTTATTGTTACTTATTTTTCGTGTGGATAGGTGAATTTGTGATTCATGAATTTGCAAATATGGAGGATTTACTGTACTTTACCATTAGTTATTAATTGCTTTCTCCTGTCTTTGAATTTTTAGTGTACTATGAGTTTTCTGGTACTGTTTAAAGTTGACTAGGCTAGGGACTGGATATACTCAAGGCCTTGGTTCTCATTTCTATAGTTCTGGTCAGATCACGTGCTCCTAGACTCTGGCCCTTTCAGGCCTGCATCATGCCATTTAGAAAGATCAAAGGTGACACAAATGAGGATGAGGTTGTAGATGGAGCAGGAGGAAGGGAAGAAGAGCTCCTGGCAGGAAGATTTATCTTGGGTGGAGAGGTCGGGGGTGCTGGTCAGGTTGGTGATCGGCAACAGAAGTGGAACGTGCTTTCCATCACTCTGAGTAAGATAATCAAGTTCTTACTTACAAAACATGCTGTTCCTTTGCTGCATGACCTCAATAATATTTGTAACCTGGTGGGAGGACAGACTGCTGGCTACTGTGCCATCCGGAAACGCCTTTTGAGGACTGAGATCAAACGGCCTGATGGCAGAGCCTGAAGCTGAACACCTGCAAGGTCACATGACACCAAAGTGGGATTCATAGCTTTTTTCTGACCTTTCACTTCAGTAGCCAGATGGTGAGCACCTTCCTCTCCTGCAGCAATGGAAGCCATGAGTTGACATGTCATGACTGTATTTGCTGATGTTCTCATGGAATTGTTGCCACTGTCACCCTGGGAATGGAGGGCTCAACTTTCCCCACAAATCCTTGTGCCACATCGATACTGGACATCTCCATTCTCTTTGTCCTAAGAGGATTTCTGGCAGGCCAGTCACTGATATATGTCCCTCAACTGCTTCCATACACTGCCAAGTGAATCCTCATCTGAGTCCTCTGTAACCAAACCTGTGTGTGACCTTTCCTCCTATTGTCTGCAGGCTACTTGGGTTATGCCCAAGGCTGCATTTTACAAGCAGTGTGAAAACGAAGGTCAGCCCTCATACCCAGATGCAAATTATGCTGCTTAAGATGTTAATTAAAAGTCTATTCATACCCCCATCACTGGTGTTTACTATGGATAAGCCCCTGTGTCAATGGTTGCCTTGCATCCACACCTCTGCTCACTGCTGCAAGATCTGTTGGAATGAGCCTGTGCTGCCATGTCACATGTATCTTATTGCATTGTTGTGCCTTCCGAGCCTGGTGCAACTCCAGCTGCAGCCTCTGCTCCCGGTGACGCTGCAGAGACAGAAAAGCAGCAGGCATTTGAATTGATAAGACCATAAGACCATAAGACATAGGAGTGGAAGTAAGGCCATTCGGCCCATCGAGTCCACTCCGCCATTCAATCATGGCTGATGGGCATTTGATTCCTGATGAAGGGTTCTGGCCCGAAACGTCGAATTTCCTGTTCCTTGGATGCTGCCTTACCTGCTGTGCTTTAACCAGCAACACATTTTCAGCTCTGATCTCCAGCATCTGCAGACCTCACTTTTTACCTGATGGGCATTTCAACTTCATTTACCCGCATTCTCCCCGTAGCCCTTAATTTCTCGTGACATCAAGAATTTATCAATCTCTGCCTTGAAGACATTTAGCATCCCGGCCTCCACTGCACTCTGCGGCAATGAATTCCACAGGCCCACCACTCTCTGGCTGAAGAAATGTCTCCGCATTTCTGTTCTGAATTGACCCCCTCTAATTCTAAGGCTGTGTTCACGGGTCCTAGTCTCCTCACCTAACGGAAACAATTTCCTAGCGTCCACCCTTTCCAAGCAATGTATTATCTTGTAAGTTTCTATTAAGTCTCCCCTTAATCTTCTAAACTCCAATGAATACAATCCCAGGATCCACAGCCATTCCTCGTATGTTAGACCAACCATTCCAGGGATCATCCGTGTGAATCTCCACTGGACACGTTCCAGTGCCAGTATGTCCTTCCTGAGGTGTGGGGACCAAAACTGGACACAGTACTCCAAATGGGGCCTAACCAGAGCTTTATAAAGTCTCTGATGACAGCGCCTGGAAGACGGCTCTCATTTCTTAAAGGGTGGAAGTAAGACATTGTTAATTAGGAGAGTTTGTGGGAGGAGGGGCTTGGCCGGGACTTGGCCAATGGTGCACAGCCCCATCTCTTCCACCAGGGTGAAGGCAGGGATCAGTGTATCTCCCCCGCTAGTCAGTTGCTGTTGTCTTTAGTTTTGCTCCTTCTTGTCCTGCTGGCCATGTCTGCAAGCTGTTAGATATGAGGTTTGCAGCAGTGGAACATGAGTAAGGATAAAGTCAAACTATCAATAAGCAATGTGGGGCTTTGTGGGTAGTGAACATTGGTAGGCAAGTAAAGTGAGTGTTGGACTGACTAGTGAATGAGGCTAGTGGTTCATTCGTAGGGATATGGCATTTGAAGACGCAGTCACTGACCTTGGCCATTTGTGATCAATGATCATTGAAGATTGCATCCTGGTTCTCAGAGCCACCTATATAACAGCTACCTAACTCTCAGATAACACAGGAAAGTGGGCAATGAGTCACCTGGATATTTAAAAGCTTAAGATTGGCCACAAATAATGAGAATGAAAATTAATTTCATTTTCATACCTTAGCTGTAGGCTGTGACTTATACCTTTGTGAGCGGCACGGTGGCACAATGGTTAGCACTGCTGCCTCACAGCGCCAGAGACCTGGGTTCAATTCCCGTCTCAGGCGACTGACTGTGTGGAGTTTGCACATTCTCCCCGTGTCTGCGTGGGTTTCCTCCAGGTGCTCAGGTTTCCTCCCACAGTCCAAAGATGTGTGGGTCAGGTGAATTGGCCATGCTAAATTGCCCATAGTGTTAGGTAAGGGGTAAATGTAGGGGTATGGGTGGGTGGCGGGTCGGTGTGGACTTGTTGGGCCGAAGGGCCCGTTTCCACACTGTAAGTAATCTAATCTTTGTAGGTGCTATCCTGGCACAAAGAGTATCACAATGATTTGCAGTAGGTCCATCAGCAATACTATTCTATTCTAATCTGTAGGGAGACAATAAAAAATATATTATAAATTAACTACAAATGCACAGAAGATGATATATAACATGTTAATAAATGTGCTAGTGAAACTAGTAAGATTGATTTAATAAATGATTCATAATGTCTTTAAACAACTATAATTTTACTCCTCATAGACCTTTAAAACTCACAAAGAATTATTTGAAAGGTTGTTATGCTATGGAAAAGATGTTGCAATCGAATCCTTAAGGTAAAAAGTGGACTGATGTTAGTCTCTTTGTGTTGTCATATCTATACGAAAGCATTTTTAATGATCCATATGCAAGTATCAAAATCTTCAGACTTTATTGATGGCCTTTCTTGAATTAGTTGATCTCACCTGAACCGTAGCAAGGATGTTTTGACCGACTTCTTGGCCTTGAAGTAGGGAGTGGAGATTTCACTTATTATTGCTATACAGCAATCACTGCAGATATGAATGAATAGATACCATTAGAACTGGTAGAGGTTTTTTTATGATTGAACAGCCATTTAGACTTTCACTATCATGAACAATGATTTTTTGAGAAATGAAGTTAAGAGCAGGAACCCTGCGCAACCCCAGAAAGAAGTCAGCAGTTTCAGGACAGGTTGACATCGTGGAAAAATTTACTGAGTCAAAATTTGGTGAACCTGGCAGAAAATATGTATGTTCATCTGAGATTTAAAAATGAGTGTATTCAGTCAAATATCGAGTATAAATGCCAGAACACATGAAAAGCAATTTGTTCCAGAAGTACCTTTCACAATTTTCCAGCTGGTTCAAAACTAATAGAGTAACTGCAATTAGAGCCCTCGGGGTTGACTATATCTGAACTTTGTTTCTTTTGGGATTGTTGCCAGTTCTTGGAACTGATTACTTCATTGAAGGCAGCCAATTAATTTTGAAGCATGGTTTTAAGAATCTTAACTTTAGTTCTGATCACACTGAAGAGATATCCCTTTGCGGTTGGCAATCACAACAGCCTATCACCCAACTGTTACATCTGACCTGCTTCCAGTTCATAACTATCCTGAAAGTGAGGAGATGTAACTTCAGAAAATGTTTATATTCTCAACATTACTACACAGTAGACATTACATGCAGTTCTCTACATATATGCTTCCATATATATTCTAAAATAAAGACAAAATATATTGTCAATACCCAGAAAATTAGCCAGTAATTGTAAGGATGACAAACATTTTTGTTTATATTTTAAATGGGAACAAGAGTTTAAAAGAAATGCTTTTATCTCATATTTCCCAAACTTTCCACTGCCTTAGTTGCTTTCACATTCTTTGTTTTGTTCTGGCCTTCATGTTTCTTTCTATGACTTGACTGAAGTGACCTCTTTTATGATTCTCCTTACAAACCCTCTGTGTATGTATATCACCCTCCTCTCTATTCATTGTATTATTGTGCTTGGCTGCATCTTACTTTTGGATTTAAAGACAAATGTTAACTGACCTGCTGTGTAATTTCCAAGGTACTTGTTTAAATTTCAGACTTCCTGTAGCTATAAGATTTTGCCTTGCCATATTAACATGTATTTGCTAGGTGCTATAGATAAAAGATTCAACTTGTACAAAGTGTCAGGCTTGAATTGAAAAGGGCAGAAGTGAGGACTAAACCAGAGTTTAGATTAGAGTGATGCTGGAAAAGCTATTCCTGATGAAGGGCTTTTGCCCGAAACGTCAATTTTCCTGCTCCTCGGATGCTGCCTGACCTGCTGTGCTTTTCCAGCACCACTCTAATCTAAACTTTAATTGAAAAGGGACAGCCTAACATAGAAGAGCACCAGAACAAATGAGACTTATATCTCAGTTTTTCACACATAACACAAATGCATCTAATGATTACACTTCTTTGCCTCAGTAAAGTCACATAACATGCACGTTAGTTTTATGTATTTGCCACTGTAAAATACTGCCACTCAGGAATTTGATGTGTTTTTCTTGCAACATAACAACAATACTCAAGCTGAATTTAATTTTTAGAACAAGCCATTTAGGAATATATGCTTGGAAGCATTCATTAATATTAGATTGCATGTTTTCATTGCTTATTTAGATTTTCTGTACATATTTTTCAAGAAATGGATCTGCAGATAAATTAGAAGTGGTGAACAAAAATAACTTCAACCCAATGTTCAAAGTTGCTTACAGGCATTTATATTATATCTTTCATTTCAAAAAAGAAAGTGTAAAGTTATGAAGGTGTGTAATGAAGTTTGGAGAGGAGGAAGCGCTTAGAGTGCCATTTTTTGCAGGCTTATGTGTCATCAGCAGTTTTACTGCCAACGCCACCACTTTGTATGCATTGCCTGGGGATTTTGTTTGCACAGGACCTGGGAGAGACTGTTCACCTCCAAATGGGGAAACATGTGTCAAAGTTTCTTGCACTTCCATCGTTATTATAATTGATGTCTCAACTTTCGATTAGAAAATATCCAGATGTTTTGGGTTCCTAGTTAATACCTGCATGCTATCTGTAAGATTTTCAACTAATTTCTACATATATAGTCACATAGTTTTGGACAATTGAAATTGTGCATTATACTCTTTCACAATCAATTTCTGTCAAGGATGAAATAAACGAGGCATGGTTTATCTAAAGAAAAACAAAAGTTGTGCGAATAACAGGAATTCTTTTCTCTCTCCCTCCTGGTTTATAGCATGGCTCTGCATTGCTTCAACACATCAAAACAAGGAAGAAACTGTTAGAGAATTTGGCCTGCCTTGCATTAAGATGGTGTATCTCTGTGCACTGTGACATGGGTTCACTTCTGCTTGCTGGTTATCTGCTTATCCTCTCAGGTCTCTTGACTGTAGTAATCACATCCCACACACATTCTGACAGCAACCATGACTCCAGCCAACTTCCAGAGACACATTCGAGCCTGCAGAAAGATGTCAGTGTTCCAAGAGTACAGATGGTGTGCTTTAATTAACCCTTTGAGGCTTAATGCAGCATTTTCAGAACATGCTAAAATATACAATGCATGACTTCTGATTTATGAAAGAAAGTACCCAGGGCTAAACTTAATCTAACACTCAGATTTTCCTTCCATGCTTTTCAGTAACACAGACCATTGCAATATTATAATTATTCATTATGGATGTCAGAAGACAGCATCTATTCAGCATCTTTCAATTATTAGAAAAAAAATTCAGCACTGTGTGTACATTCGGAGTGTTTGCTCAGCATACACACTTATTGCAAAGGTATTAGAAATATAGCTGATAATAGTCTGTGTTTTTGCTGATTAAACACTTTCCTGCATTGTGTTGATTGACCAGTTCATAAAAATATAGAGATGCTACTTCAGGGGAGGAGGTCCATCTGTCTGTTAGGGCTGAATCCTACCAGGAATTTTCTAAGTGTCATTGTTGGTGACATTTACAGAGATATTTTTCTTCACGAGATCCAATCAGTTGTCTTGTGCTATCATTCCAAATTCACCTCATTAACCTTGTACCACATCCCTATGGCACCCTGTTAATCCTATTCTCTTACTCACTGTAGGCAGAAGATTTCACCAGTGCCAGGATATGCTGGGATTCCTGTTGCCAGAACCATCTTTGAACACAAGCCATGCCTTCTGTCAAGTGCTAGTCATCTGGAGTTGCCCTTCACTCTGCTTATAGTGGGAGAGCAAACACAAACCATTGTTTCTGAGTGCACATAGATGGTACAGCTGACCATCTATTACACATAGAACCAGACACTCTGACATCTATCACTATTTAATTACCAAACTACACAGTCTGCCTGTCATTAGCTACTTCCCATCTTACAACTCTGTCTAAGTTACTGTCACTCTTTCTCCGAAGCCCAATATAGTGCAGTACCTTATCATCCTATAATGTGAGCCATCATACACAGAAAAGTTTTCAAACACCTCAAGCCATTCACTGTTATTCAGCAATAACAATAGCTAACAGAAAACAAACAAATGAAATCTGTTTTTGCTTCTTCTAACAGAAATGGCTGCTTGTACTTGTACAATCAATAATTTTGAGTCAATGAATGATTACTGCATCGACCTATAAAATTGTCTGGGTGTTATTGAATTCTGTCTGGCTTGTAATACATGACACTCTATCTTGCAGAAGGTGCCCGTATCTTCTTTGAAAGACTGCTCCCAACCTCCCAGCTTGCCTGGTCCAGTTGTGCAGAGCACAGCGACTAGATTATATTGTAATTTGTTTCCGCGCCCCCACCCCACCCCCACCATCCCACACCAGTCAAATGCAAACATCAGGATCTTCTCCTGAGGAGGTATATCAACTCGTCCACCATGGCACTGATGGAAGAATGGACTGCATCGTGCCTATGCTCTGCCTCAGTCAGGAGATTAATGACTTTGTTACACAGATATGTTCACTAAACCCTTATGCCTCAGTAACCATCCTTGTAAGGCATCAAACTCAGGAGGAAAATAAGAGCTCACAAGGATAAAAGCAACAAGGCAAGTACAGAAGTTTATAGACGGCTTGCACACTGATGGATTTGAACCCTTTTCTATTGATGAAGTTAGCTGCATTTTGATACAGCCAATTCAATCCTGGCCATGGGGAGGTTTGGAAGATTTTGTGTTGGCAAAACAAGATGAAGTGGTGCGATATGATGCAAATGACTTGCAATACATTTATGGATTGACAACTCTGAGATTTCACAGAGATGCATAGTGTCTCATTGGAAGGAGTTGGCTGGATGGAAGTTGGCTGCACCTGTTATCTTGATGGTCACTGGAATAAGATGACCACCTACTCTTTCAGGTCACAGGACTTGCTCCAGCAGCTGGCACACTTCAGTGACAATGCCCCAGGACATCCACAGTCTGTGATGTCACTACCTCACTCACCTGGAAGGGATAGCTTCAAGGATGATTGACTTTGGCTCTTCTGTAACTCCTGCTGATTCTGAGGCAATGACTTCTACATGTGCAGGCTGCTCATTGGCTGTTGCAGGTCCGCGCTTGCTGATGCATCTGTCCCTCTTACAGCTCTGTTTTTATTGGAATGCAGCAACATGTGATGATAATCCCTGCCATTGTTGGGTCCATCTTCTGTAGGAAACAGAAGAACTGAATTGAATCAGCTTTATTGTCACATGTACTCATGTGAGCACAGTGAAAAGTTTACAAGTGTCCATTTATAGTGCCATCTTCAGTACAAAGGATTGATTTGTGAGTACAAATTCTTCAGAAAAAAATTAGAAAATAAAGAAATAAAAAGCTTGATAGACCTTCAAAATTACAAAATCATAGTAATAAATTATAAAAATAAAGAAATAAAAAGTTCAGAATAACAGTCGTTCCACAATAATACGATAGGGGGACAAAGAAATTTTACAAAGAAAATTTAAGACAAAGTCCACTTATGAAACTTGCAAGGGTTCAGAAAAAAATTACAAGGATGTTGTCAGAGTTGGAGGGTTTGAGCTATAGGGAGAGGCTGACTGTGACCAATTAGAGATTTATAAAATCATGAGGGGCATGGTTAGGATAAATAGGCAAGGTCTTTTCCCTTGTTCAGAACTAGAGTTCAGAACTAGAGGGCATAGGTTTAAGGTGAGGGGAGAAAGATTTGAAAGGGACCTAAAGGAGCATCTTTTCACATAGAGGGTGGTGAGTGTATGGAATGAGCTGCCAGAGGAAGTGGTGTGGACAGGTACAATTACAACATATGAATGGATATATGAATAGGAAGGGTTTGGAGGGATATGGGCCAGGTGCTGGCAGGTGGGACTAGATTGGGTCGGGAAATCTGGTTGTCACGGACGAGTTGGACTGAAGTGTCTGTTTCTGTGCTGTACACCTCTATGACTCTAGTCCATTCCACCGCTCAGGACCTGAGGACCTGTCCCCTCCCAATGCTGAAGAAAATGCCGCATGCAGTCACACAAGGAGACCCAGACCAATGCTGACAAAAGCAGACAATGAAGCTGCCTAAGGAACTCCCAGGCTGGATGAGACCAGCCAAGCTGCCACAAAGATGCTGCAGAAGCCTCAAGGAAAACCATGGGCCATTGGGAATCCTGAGCATGGACCCACCTTGTCTTCAGGCACTGCGGACACAGCCACAAGGATCCGCTGGATCTCCATTGCACTGCAGCAGCTTCCCAGAAACTCCTTCTCACCTGAAGCCGCCAAAAGAAGGTAAGATGAAGTTAATGTTGAGCCAGCACTAGGAGCACCTCGACAGAAGCTGCCAGGAAACGTAACTGGCCTCCAACATTGCTGCCATGAGTCTGTGCTCATCACCACCACCATTGTCACTTCCAAGAGATAAGCAAAATAAAATAAAAGGAAAATGAAAGAAAAAAGAAATCAGAGAAGAGAGAGAAAAACAGAAGAAACCAAGCACGTACTTAGTAATGTGAACAGTCAGCATTTACACTGGTCACGAGAGATGGTAGTCCTCTAGACAGTTGGACACTGCGTATATTGTATTTGCAGGGTGCAATGATTACAGATCATTTCAAGCTGTACTCTGCAAGTGCCATAATCAATGCTGTTGCCCCTTGAATGCCCACACATTAAATCAGAACTGGAGCCCGTGTATTCATACAGAAAATTAACTGCTCTGCCCACTCTGGGTGTGGTAACCAACATTTGTCATTCATATTTTGAAATCAAATGAACACGATGATAGGATTAGGGTTAGGAAACACAGTGAGTCTCAGGCTCAGTCTGGTAATCCAGGGTCTTCCCCAAACCTCCATGCCCCTTCTACTTGATACCCCTTGATCAGCCGTTCATTGCTGATTCCCTCATGTTCTCACCCACCCCCAGAGTTACGAATATAACTTTTGTCTGTGCCCCCAAACTCCTACAGGTGGTCTGGCCCATCAATGTGATGTATACTCCCCCCATCAAGGCATTGTGGTGTTGGTGACTACTGATAACTCTCTCCACTGCGATATTACATGTCCTTCCGTGCGCCATCATCACCCCACTTCATATGTCAAATTTACTCTTTTCACTATTCTTATCCCCTCTGCATCTCAAGTTGTTTATTCTATCCCTAACATTGCTTTTTACCACTTTGCTACCACAGCAATATGTCCTGACAGTCCCCCTTTACTTTCCCTCCATTCACCCTCAGGGCTAACCATTGCTCATTGCCGAGACTGTAGTGAAACTGAGACCCTGACCTTCACTATCTGAAGCAGATGACTGACCATGTCCAAGCCACGGACTGTGATCACATAATGCCTTTAACTGACTGTACTGGGACCCCAGAACTGAGAAGAGTTCCCTAGCCTTGACTGAGGACTACTCCCCTTTGATTTTCAGCCATGGCCATTTGGTTGAAGCACATGCTGTAGGTGTGAGATAGAGATAGCACAGAGCCCTATAGCAGCCTACTCAATCCCTTGACTGAGGATTGCTTGCAACTCCAAAAATCTACCTGGCTTTGGGTCTATGCAAACTGCACAGCAAGACAGTTGTACATCGAGCTTTTAAGGGATCAAAATTCAAAACAAGGCAAGGCAGGGATGCTGTGAACATTATAGTAGGCACAAAGTAATGGAACACTAAGAGATCAAACAAGCAGTTCTGGGATGGAGTCTGGTTGAATCCATCAGTTTCTGTCCATATAAATCTGCTATTTATTTTGGGATGGCATGGTGGCTCAGTGGTTAGCACAGTGCCAGGGTCCCGGGTTCAATTCCAGCCACATTCTCTCCGTGTCTGCTTGGGTTTTCTCCAGGTAGTCCTGTTTCCTCCCACAATCCAAAGATGTGCAGGTTAGGGTGAATTGGCCATGTTAAATTGCCCATAGTGTTAGGTGCATTAGTCAGGGGGAAATGGGTTTGGGTGGATTACTCGTCAGAGGGTTGGTGTGGACTTGTTAGGCCGAAGGGCCTGTTTGCACACTGCAGGGAATCTAATCGGAAGTGTTTCTGCAGCAGCATTACAATAGAATATGCTGGTGTATTCCAAGGTACAGCACTGAAGTGGAGAAGTGGATTGGAGACATAGTCATAGAGCACAGAACCAGACCCTTTAGACCAACTTGTCCACATCAACCAGGTTTCCTAAACAGAACTAGTCCCATTTGCCTGCATTTGGCCCATATCCCTTGGAACCTTTCCTATTTTTGTACCTGATCCAAATGCTTTTTAAATATTGTCATTGTACATGCCTTTACCAATTCCTCTGATAGCTCGCTCCGTGTACACATCATCCTATGTGGAAGAAAATTGCCCCTCAGGTCCCTTTTGAATACTCCTCTCTGACTTTAAATCTATGTCCTCTAGTTTTGGACTCCCCTACCCTGGGGAAAAGACCTTGGCTATTCACCCTATCCATGCCCGTTATGATATTACAAACTCTTTAAAGTCACCTTTCACCCTCCTACGCTCCTGGGAAAAACGTCTCAGCCTATCCAGCCTTTCCTTATAAGTCAAACTTTTCAGTCTTGGTAACATATTTGCAAATCTTTTCTGTACCCTTTTCAATTTAAGAACATCTTTCTATAGCAGGGTGACCAGAATTGTACTCAATACTCTAATGTTGCACCAATATGACGAATGAAGGTGGTACTTGTCTAATGACAGTGTCCATGCATGTGAGGTATGTATCTGATGCCTCTCAAATGTCCCTGAGATGTTGATGCCAGGTATCCAAGATCGAGCTCTGGAGAAGCAAGTGGAGAGTTGGAGTCATCAGGCTCGAGATTCATGTCACAAAATCTCGGTGTCGAGTGTTTATCCAGCAGGTGAGAGAATCAGAAACTGGTAAAATAATAATGTGATGTTAATTCACACTAATGCATGCAAATAGGCCCATCATTGCTCTCTAGCAAAAACATTATCTCACCGTTCAACATTTGATTGGAAGATGGGACTCTATGCTCTTAAAGTCAAGAAACTGGCTACCTTATGGGATTTTCTCAATTTCCTTGCCATGGTCTACATTGTTCAGAGGTGGGAGAGGTTCCACCCATTGTGTTTGCTCAAGGTCTCCAATTAGTTTCACACCTAGAGTCATTCTCTTGTAACCTTGCACATGTATTTTCAAATAATCATCTAATTGAATGTTTCAATTCAATCTGCCTCCACTAGGCTTCAATGCAGTGCAGTTCAGACCCCATATTGCAGTCGCTTTTTTGTGAATTACTTAAAATCTGTACCTGCTCATTCTCAAACCTGTCGTAAGTGGAAACATTTTCTCCCATTTTACTCCATTGAGACCTTAATCAATTCTCCTCTCAGCTTTCTCTTCTCCAAGAGGAACACTCCAAGAGCAATGAAGGGCCTATTTGCATACATTGGTGTGAATTAACATCTCAATTTATTTTCATAACTTAAATTCTTCATTCTTGGAACCATACTCATAAATCTCCTCAGCCATTTCTGCAGTGCCTTTGCATTCATTCTTCTGAAAGTGCAGAGCCCGGAAATGGATGCAATACTCCAGCTGAGGCCCAACTAGTGTCTTACATAAGCTTATTACCTTCTTGCTCTTTTACTCTATGTGCCTATTAAAGTCTAAAATACTCTATGCTTTATTAACTGCTCTCTCCCTCTATCCTGCTATCTTTAATGACTTATGCACATTTACACCCAGGTCTTTCTGCTTCTTCACCCCTTTTGGAGGTCTACCCCATATGTTGTACTGTCTATCCATGTTCTTCCGACCAAAACGTAAAACTTTCCACTTCTCTGAACTTCATCTGTCACCTATCCACTCAATCCACCAATTTGTCTTTGTCCTTTGGAAATTCTACACCATCATCCCCATGGTTTACAATGCTCCCAGATTTTGGTTTGTCTGAAAATTTAGGAATTTACCCCTGTACTGCAAGGTTTGGATCATTCAAATCAACCAGGAAAAGAAAGGGTCCTAAGACCAGCTCCTGGGGAAAACCATGTCCAACTTTCTGAAAACAACAAAAAAAATTCATTAACCACTACTCAGTTTCCTATCAGACAGTCAACGTTGTATCCATGTTGCTACTATCCTTTTCATTTCTTGATCTGTAACTTTTCTCACAAGACTGTTGTGTGGCACTGTATCAAATGTCTTCTGGAAGTCCAAGTACATAATGTCAACAGCATTGCTCTCATTAACACTGTTACCTTTTCAATAAGCTGAAGTAAGTTAGTGAAACATGAAATTCCTTTATATATTTAAATCATTTCATTTATGTTAATAAGAAGTGTATATTAGTCAGGCAAAGGGTGAATTTTGGAAATCTGGCCACACCATAACAAGGACTATTGTGCATTGCTTTCTTGGAGGATTCTGGAGCAGTAAGAGGTCTCAGCAGAGGAACACAAAGCCAAGCATCGTGTGCTTTATTCAACTATTAGCCATCACTGGAAAGCTCTCCCCTTCCATTCTGCACCCTCACCCTTAACAAAAAATGGTAAAGAGCTCATGAGTTTCCGTGGGACTGAATTCAAGACCATGTTGCCTCTGCTACATTCCCATCTTCCCTTTGCCTACAATCTGCATCTGTCAGAACACCATGTCACAAGAATGAAAGAGATCGCCAGCTTTACCAGAAATAGTTTTCAGTGCTTCAGAGTTCATGATCTAACACCGCACGCACAAACAGAGGTCACGTAGCAGATGTACTAGCAGTCATGGCACTACGTAGCATGTCAGTGTGATTGTGGAAACTGGAAGTCATTTGAATATAAATGGTCTACACTCCAGCAAGGAGGAGTGACCAGAATTACAGCACTATGATGCATCCTGTATAATTTCACAAGACAGAAAAGACATTGCTAAAATTACACAGTGTGAGAAACAAGACTGGGAAGGTCTACCATTCTCATATCATGAGAAAATTCACAGCAGTGAGTACAGAAAGAGTATGTTCTAGAACACTTTGTACTGTGTCAGGTAGTTCTGCTAGCCTTTCAACTTTCTTAAAGGTACAGTACACCTCTACATCTTCATAACACTGTCAAGAAAGAATAGAGTTCAATTCTGCGATTAGGTTCTGAACAGCAAATGAGAATCTCACTAGTGAGCAGTGAGAGGCAATTTACATGTATTGACATTTCATTAGTACCTAATCATGTCTTAGTTTCTATTCTCCCAATAGGCAGATAGGGACTATGTGACAACAATTCCCAACACAGAAGTCTGAGAGAGTACCTGGTGGTACCAGCTCACCCCTTGCTTCTCTGAGCCTCCAATTTGGCCACCAGTCCTCAATATCTCAGGCCCCGATCCACCAGCAGTTAATGCTTGGCCCCAGTCCATGCATCAGCTTCAGCACATCCTCATGGCACAGCTCCAACTAGCTTCAAATAAAACTCTCCACTTCAAAACTGCACTTTGGAGCTCACTAGTACCTTTCACTGTAATGCTGCTACCAGGTTATTTTGCTTGTAGTGACAAGCACCCATCGAATCAATTGGACTAGGGCACAACTCAGATCTTTTCACTCCTCTCTTCGTGTTCACTCACCTTGCACATTCTTAGATGTGCACTGTATCTCTGCCAAGCCTTGCCCTGTGCCCTTTGCACTTTTTCACCTTCTTCAATACTTACGCACTCACAGCCCTTCAGTCTTGTCTGGCCTTTTAGTGGAGACACAAAGCCAGACAGCTCATTGTGGTTATCAGCAGTGATCAGTTAAAGGGTGGACATGTTGCTGTATAGCACTGTGCTATGTCAGCAGACTATGTGCCAGCTGTATATGTGGCAAGAAAACTACACTTGATTCAACCAACTGGCATCGTCTCCAACAATATGGGGAGTAACCCTCAGTCAGGTTAAGAGTGAATGTTTTCAGTTAGGGAGTCTCAGTGCAATTAGGTAAGAGCACTTCTGACATCAGTCCAGTTTGGACAATGAGCTTTGGTCAGCTTCCAGGTCTAGTTTGACTAGCCTGTGGATTAGGTGTAAATCAGTTGAGGAACTGCACAGAAGCACCCTCATTATTGCAGCCACAATCACTTGTCTTCCATGGAGTATCATACAGATGAGACAGGGGCAATGGTTGTAGACTGTGTCTAGTGATGATGGTCAGAATGCCATATGATGATGTCTAGTATACCTGCAATGCAACACCATCTTCTATTGGGACAACTGAGAGTCATAGAATGGCCCATCCACTGTAGGTTTCAATATACGTCACGTCTGGGACTTCCGAACAGCCCTGTTCAGTGAAGGATGCTGCTGGGACCTCAGAATCTCTGCTCTGGACAGCTGTAGGCAGCAC
The DNA here is from genome assembly GCF_020745735.1 of Hemiscyllium ocellatum. NCBI lineage: Eukaryota > Metazoa > Chordata > Chondrichthyes > Orectolobiformes > Hemiscylliidae > Hemiscyllium > Hemiscyllium ocellatum. The sequence goes on along the minus strand of NC_083404.1, from coordinate 99,275,903 downwards.
TGAGGCTCTAAGGTGGATGAATCAGTGAAAGTCCCAGCATTGTGCTGAGAAAGAGCCAAAAGACTCTTCAGACAGAATAGCAACTACAGCATCCTGCAGGCTGGTCAAAGTAATACTGATAATGTGATTGACTCTCATTCTTTGTCCAATGGAATTGAGTTACATGAAGTCATCTTTCACTGACTGTGAGTGTTTTGCTGCTGCAGTGGTCAGTAGCCACTGTATAATCTGGATTAGTGGTGCTGGAAGAGCCCACCAACTCCCACAGCTACCTGGATTACACCTCTTCCCACCCTACCTCTTGCAAAAATGCCATCCCGTATTCCCAATTCCTCCGCCTCCACCGTATCTGCTCCCAGGAGGACCCGTTCCACCACAGAACACACCAGATGGCCTCCTTCTTTAGAGACCGCAATTTCCCTTCCCACATGGTTAAAGATGCCCTCCAACGCATCTCGTCCACATCCCGCACCTGCACCCTCAGACTCCACCCCTCCAACTGTAACAAGGACAGAATGCCCCTGGTACTCACCTTCCACCCTACCAACCTTCGCATAAACCAAATCATCTGCCGACATTTCTGCCACCTCCAAAAAGACTCCAACACCAGGGATATATTTCCCTCCCCACCCCTTTCCACCTTCCACAAAGACCGTTCCCTCTGTGACTACCTGGTCAGGTCCACACCCCCTCTACAACCCACCATCCCATCCTGGCGCCTTCCCCTGCCACCGCAGGAACTGCAAAACCTGTGCCCACATGTCCTCCCTCACCTCCATCCAAGACCCTAAAGGAGCCTTCCACATCCATCAAAGTTTTACCTGCACATCCACTAATATCATTTATTGCATCCATTGCTCCCAATACGGTCTCCTCTACCTTGGGGAGACTGGGCGCCTCCTAGCAGAGTGCTTTAGGGAACATCTCTGGGATATCTGCACCAATCAACCACACTGCCCTGTGGCCCAACATTTCAACTCCCCCTCCCACTCTGCTGAGGGCATGGAGGTCCTGGGCCTCCTTCACCGCTGCTCCCTCACCACCAGACGCCTGGAGGAAGAACGCCTCATCTTCCACCTCGGAACACTTCAACTCCAGGGCATCAATGTGGACTTCAACAGTTTCCTCATTTGCCCTTTCCCCCACCTCACCCCAGTTCCAAACTTCCAGCTCAGCACTGTCCCCATGACTTGTCCTACCTGCCTATCTTCTTTTCCACCTATCCACTCCCCCCTCCCCCCACCCCCGACCTATCACCTGCATCCCCTCCCGCACTCACCTATTGTACTCTATGCTACTTTCTCCCCACCCCCACCCTCCTCTAGCTTATCTCTCCACCCTTCAGACTCTCTGCCTTTATTCCTGATGATGGGCTTTTGCCCGAAACGTTGATTTTATTGCTCCTGGGATGCTGCCTGAACTGCTGTGCTCTTCCAGCACCACTAATCCAGAATCTGGTTTCCAGCATCTGCAGTCATTGTTTTTACCACTGTATAATCTCAACTGCAAATGCAGCTGACTGCTTTCATCTTTCTATGCGATTTCTGCTGTTTCCCAGAAGTAACAGTTACAAACAGATGGATACCTTAACAATATCTGCTAAGCCATGCTTGGTGGTGGACATTGAAAGCTTCCACTTAGAGCACATTTTGTGGCCCTGTCACCCTCAGCACTTCATCCAGGTGTTTCTCAACCTGGAGGAGTATTGATTCAACAGCCAAGGGAGGACGATACATGGTAGTCAGCAGAAAGTTTCCATACTTATGTTTAACCTTCAGCAATGGGTCCAGAGTCAATGTTGATGACTCCCAAGGCAACTCTTTCCCACCTGTCTGCCATTGTACCATCACCTCTGCTGGGTGTCTCCTGCCAATGGGACAGGACATATCCAGGGATGGTGATGGTAGCGTCTGGGATGTTGTCTATAAGGCATGATTCTGTGAGTATGACATTGTCAGTTGTTGCTTGAATACTCTAAGCCGCCAACTGGGCAACGCCCTCTACAGCAGTCCATCACTGCCCCTCTGACCTATCTCCTTCTCCCTCACCTTCATCCAGCTATCTCCCCTCAGTCCCACTCCTGTCCCACTTATCGCTCAGTCCTAATCCATAAGTCTCATTCTTGATTAAGGGCTTATACCCGAAACATCGATTCTCCAGCTCCTTGGATGCTGTCTGACCTGCTGTGCTTTTCCAGCAACACACTCTCTACTCTGTGAGACAGCCCTCCCAATGTTGGCACTAACCCCAGATGTTAGAAAGGAGGACTCGGATAATTACAATGTAATTACTACAAAACTGAATGAACCAACAGGACATGATTTCCAGGCAGCTGAAAATGTGTTGCTGGAAAAGCGCAGCAGGTCAGGCGGCATCCAAGGAGCAGGAGAATCGACGTTTCGGGCATGAGCCCTTCTTCAGGAAACTCTACAATGACTTGCAGGCACCATAATCTAATTATTTGATCATATTTATGTCAGTCACCAGATTCACCATAACATAACAATCTATGGCCTGAACCTTTTAATAGGTTTTCTGTAAACCATGCTGTGTGTAACCATATAAGGCATTGATCATTTTGCTTTCATAATATAATATTAGCCAATCAATTGGAAGACTGACCATAAATTAATGTATGGACACTAGTTGGGTTAATCTATCACATTAAACTAACATTTCAATTGACTGTGCAAGCAGATGTCATTTACATTTGCAATTCATAAATATCTACATGGAAGCAAAACCTTTTTGTTTATTGAAGTTTATTACTACACTCCATTTCAGTAATCATCTTTCTTCCTGGTTCCATTCTGTCTCCAGCTAACAAGAGTAATCTATTCGTAGTGAAATTCCCAACCGACAACTCGTCGGTACACTGATAATGAAAAAAAGAGCCAATACTTGTCGAGAAATTAAATGTATCAAAATCTTTAATTTGTTGCCTAGATTTATATATATATATCTATTTAGTTGGTTCATTTCTGTGAGAATATCCACCAGCAATTAAGCCAATTGTGAACAAAATGCATTCAGCATTCAAAGCATTAATGTAGTTGCATTATTTTGTTTCATAAATAACATTTATATTGCCATATTTCAGATTCTTGCAACAAACCATGAGAAGAACAAATAATGGGCTTGGCCATCCCACACAGAATATAACTCAGTAGACAGATGGGTAAAGTGTAGTTTATTTGATGTACTAATGTTTGCAAGTAGGTAATTGTCTTATGACCTGGAGAAAACCTAGTGCTACCAGAGGACAAACAAATCAAACATTGCTGGAAAGAGCACATATGACATGTTTGCATAATATAAGATGGCTCTAATCCCTGTGGTCTTTGTTCTTAGCGAACTTCACTTTTACGATATATAGCAGGCAGTGCAGAACAATCATGTATCATTGGCAAATCCTGCAACACAGAAAGCTACTTTGAGGACGCAAATTTTTTGGAACATTTGGTCAGTGTCTCACAACTCATGAGGGTGTGGTTTTCAGTATTTTAATTTTTCTGCATTAAATGGCAGCCCATTAGGGACTTTAAAAAAATATTAAAAACTGTGGACACAGGAAATCTGAAACAAAAACAGAAATTGCTGTAGAAACTCAGCAGACCTGCAGAGAGTTAGCAGAATTAACATTTTAGGTCCGCTTTCTCTCCACACATCCTGCCAGACCTGTTGAGTTTCTTTAGCAATTCCTATTTTTATTCCATCAGAGATTCAACAAGAAGTAACAATAAAACAAAAACGATGAAAATACTCATCAGGTCAGACAGCATCTGTGGAGAAAAAGTGTCAACATTTCGAGTCAATAGTCCTTCAACTGGTCAGTTCTGATCAAAGGTTTGCAAACCAAGACATAGGGCCTTATTTTCATGATGGAGTCAGGAATCACAAGTAAAGCCAATTCCCAAGTTCTAACTGAACATGCGGGCATCTGTTATTTTTGAAGGTGTTGGTGGTGGGTTTGAATCAGGCCCTGCTAAAGCAAGCCCATGGGAGGAAACAAACAGGGCAGAAACTGCAGCTGCCAGATCTCTGTTCACTGGACCTTCAGAGCTGTTCTGTGGATGACTATCCAGCCCCCTGGAAGTTACCTTAACCAACCCCTATTTCCTCTTCATATCTCTATGCCCCCACCATATCCATGCATTTTCTATGTCCCTAGTCTTCCTCTATGCCCACATGTCTCTCCATCCCCAAATTTATGCTAAATATTCCCACATATTTCCCATGCCCCATTCATACCCACATGGAATTTCCAGTCTCCATTCTCCCAAACATCCTCTGTGCTCCTTTCTCCTCTTCATAATGTCTTACCCCCTCCATATCCCGTATTCATCCTCCAAAAACACATGACCCCATAATAATTTTGTAAAGATTTTTGAAATGCTAGTGAAATAAATAATTTTCAATTCAAAGCCCACTTGAAAGAAAATCGCTTCTTTTAAGTGACCATAAATCTGTCCAAATAAAAGAACAGCCATTAAATAAAACCCCTGCAAAACAATTTAATCCAGTTTAACTCAACCTCCTTCGCAGCTGTACTAATAACTCTCTCTGAATCTGTTATGGACTTGGAGGTCAGGCCAGCACTTCACAACCCTACAGCCAACACTTCCAGACATCCACAAAACGGGAACATAGAAACATAGGAATGGGAGTAGGCCATTCAGCCCTTCAAATCTGCATCACCATCCAATGAGATCATGGCTGGTCTCTGTTCTAACTCCACATACCTGCCTTTAACCCATATCCTTTAATAGTTTGTTTTTGTTTAAAACGCTTTAGATTTAATAGCTGATTTAGTATCAACTGTCATGTATGGAAGACATTTCCAAACCTCTATCATCCTGTGTGTGTAGAAGTGCTTCCTAACATCTCTACCCAACAGTCTGGCCCTAATTCTCAGGCTATGCTCCTCGTTCTAGAAATAGAGCCATCATTGCTTTTTCCCAAAATGCTCAGGAGACAGACTTCAAAACAAAGAAGTCAAACATCGATTTAGCTGTCGGTTATGATTCCAGCTGAGGTTATTCCTGGACAAAGTGGATCCCAGAATGAAATCTGGCTTGATAGATCGTATTTTGCTTATTTTTGGTTTCATTGAATTGACTGCTAAATGTAATGTTTCAGATGTGTTTTTAACAATAAAGCAGAAGTTTGATAAGAATAGAATAAGCCAGACCATTTACCTTTAACCAAAACATAAAGATTATGAAACACTCAGTGAAATATAATTCCATTACTCCCCAAAAACACTCCTCTGCAGATCTCAAAATACTCCTGTACGTTCCCGAAAAGCATCCCTTGTCCAGTACTCAAATCGAATAATCATTTGTTTTTTAAAAGACACATCAGTAGATTTAATTTGACTTCAGCTCCTAGTCTAGAAAATCTGATAGCTTCTTCCTGGAGCTATTGTACAGCTGAGCTTCAATGTGGTCAGTTTGAAATAACTCACGGCTTTATCCAAATTATTCTGATCAACGACAATCACGAATTCCTTTCCTCAAGGTAATCTGGTGTTAACCAATCTAACTAATTACACCTTTTGTCAGGAGCAACTTTACAAATGAAAACTTCTGAAGAACTGCTTACAACAGTTTAAACTGAGAAAGGTCTTTCTAAGTTATGGATGTTTCCCCTAAGTTTAAAATAAAATCCAGAAACTACTACAGAAAACTCGAGGTACAATTGTTCAGCTTTCGGGGTCATAAGCTCTCCTGAGGCAAATAGAGCTTATTAGTTCTGAAAATTAGCCCTCACAACTGATTTATTTTTAAATATCACGAAGGCCTCAGAAACACTCAGAATGTAATTATTTATTCCTTTCAGATATATATAAAAATCATATGACACCATATCAAAATCCAAAAATCCCAATTTAACACATATGATATTAAAAGTAACAGTCTTCATCACATATTCCAAATCACAACAGATGCCTGGACTTTAAATCAATGTAAAAATCAATATACAGTTCTCAGATGACATTAAAATTTTATTTCTAATATCAATGAAAGCAGAAGAAGTTTTATCAACTGGATAAAGTATTCTAATGTACCTCAACATTTATACAATGTTAGTCAATCTAGTAATTGCTTGCCTTTTAAAGATAGAGCCTTATCATCAATCACTAAGTAAACTACACAAATAGCATGTCATCCAGTATCAAATTATGACATTAGAGTTTGGCAAAACCTATTATACCTACCCGTCAGAAAGGTCCTTGGTTTAAGGTTCCTGGTGGAAGGGCTCATCAACAATGCTATCAAATGGCACTTGCTTAACAATTATCTGCTCACTAATACTTAGTTTGTGGTCTGTCCGGGCCACTTAACTCTTGATCTCATTACAGCCTTGATCCAAACACAGACAGAAGAGCTAAGCTGCAGAGCTCAGGTGAACATGACTGTCATTGACAGAAAGATGGTATTAACTCAGAACAGCATTTAGGAAACTTAACAAAACTTACATCAATGGGAATAGAGGGGAATTTTTTCGCTGGTTGGACTCAAACCTAACACAAAGCAGAGATTATACATCAATTATATAGGGCAGTGGCAAGACAGTGTCTGGAGTACTGTGTACAGTACTAGTCACAACAGCTACTAAAGGATGTTTCTGTGTTGGAAGCAATTCAGTTTTCCAATTACAATACTTGCAATGAGTAGATTGCCTTATGAGGAAAGGCTAGGAAGGCTAAGGCTGTATCATCTGGAAATTAGAAGAATGAGAGGTGAGTTAATTGAAACACGCAAGATCTTAAAGGGATTGACAAGATGAGTGTCAATAGGGTGTTTTCTTGTGAGAGAAACTAGAACAAAAGGTCACAGGTTAAAGACAGCAGGTTGCATATTTAAGACAGAGATTAAAAAGGGGCATTTTGTTTTCTCAGAAGGTTATGAATTACTGGAATCCCTTTCTCAAAAGACAGTGGATGCAGAATCTTTATTTTTAAGCAGAGGGAGAGTCTTCATTACCAAGGGGATGAAAGATTATCAGAGAATTGCAGGAATATAGAGTTAAGGTTAAAAGCAGATCAACCATGATCTTATTGAATGGCAGAGAAGCTTCGGATGATCAAGTGGCTGACTCTTGTTCTTTGTTCGTATATTTGTAGCCAATTACCTGTTAGTTTTTACTTCACTTGCTGTTTACCTTGCTGTGTACAAATTGGCAACTAAATTCACCTACACATTGGCAGTGTAGCACGAGAAAAGCAATTAACTCTGTGAATGTATTAAAAAAAAAGTTGCAAAGCACTTATGAACATAATCAGGAACTGTATGAAAGCAAGTTCCTTCTCTCTTTCCTGGCAGCTCGCTTTCATGAGTTGTAGCAGTTCGAATTTGGCTTGGAAGATAACTTCATGAGACCCAATCTTTAGGACTGTGATAACACTAACACAGATATCACACAATATAAAAAAAACGCCTTTTAAATTTATAAAACACACAAGCATAGATAGCACTGTCAGTAATGTCTTCATATAAATGCTTAACATTCTGTCATCAAATGCCTCAATTTCATTTGAAGAGAGACATTAACACAATCAAAATAAGGAGGTTAATGCCTCCAATAAAACAGCAGAGGGAAGAACGTGATTTGATTATGTTAAGCTTTTGTATGACAACATTGCTAGTGATAATTTAAACACTACTGAAAGCTGATCTGCATTTACTGCTATAGATAATGTTTCTTATGCATAGTCGCTTTGCAAAATCATACTAATATTTCCAAAATCAGACTGTAACTGATACTCTGCATTTGTAAAAGTTGGAAATTGTTACTGAAGATAAAAGAATGAGTGATGTGGTTATGTTTTTAATTTGTTATTAATTTGATTTGGTTACCCTGCAAAGAAAGGTTTTCAAATTCTATAAACAGCAGTAAGTAATGCAATGGATGTTAAAACACAGCATTTAGTCAGCTAATGCTCATATCCACAGCAGGAGGTTCACACAGGCTTTTTGATGAGAAATGAATTGCTGGAAGCAAGGTTTTAATGGCAACTAATTTTACAAATTTGATACTCAGCTCAGCCAACTATCATTTAACTCAACCATGACAAGACAATAAAGAATCTTTCACTAAGTCTTAGAGTTCTTTAATCTAGGATACAAGCAGAGTGCTACAGGCTATATTGAACTTTTTTTTAAAATCACTCATAGGATTTGGGTCACACTGGCTCAGCCAGCATTTAACTTGTCCCTAATTGATGTGGAGAAGGTGATGGTGAGCTGTCTTTTGAACTGTTGCAGTTCATTGTGTGTTGGTGCACCCACAGTGCTTTTAAACAGCGAGTTCCAGGACTTTGAGTCAGTGGCATTGAAGGAAAAACAATACAATTCTAGTTCAGAATGGTGTGTGACTCAGATTGAAGCTTACTGGTGGGCGGTGTTCCCATGCAAGGGCAGACCTTTCTATAATTTTCTTTCTACTTCAGTCACCAGTCTGACTCAGAAATAAGATTGCCATTCCTTCAGTGTTGCTGGGTCAAAATATTGGAAGTCCCTCCTTAACAACATTGTGGGCTTATCAACACTAAATGAACTGTAGTGGTTCAATAAGCAACTTGCCATCACTTTCACAAGGACATTTAAGAAAGGCCATTAAATGCTGCACTTCCTGGTAGAAGCCAGATTTCCTGGATGAATTTATAAACACCAAGTCCTCCATTTAAGGAACCCAAGATCCCAAAGGCTTTGCTAAACATTTCTCAATACATCCTACCTTCAGAGGTCTGTACAAATGTGCCTCGTCCTCCACCTCTGTACATTCTTTAGAACTGTACCAATAAGTCACTAGTGAATCATCATATTCATTCTGATAAAATACATCACATCAAAATTGCTCTGTATTAAATGCCATCTTCCAGTTGTCTGTCCATTCTTGTATATTGTTGGTGACCTAAGATCATATGACCATAAGACATAGGAGCAGAAATTAGGTCATTCAGCCCATCAAGTCTGCTTCACCATTCAATCATGGCTGATAAGTTTCTCAACCTCATTCTCCTGTTTCCTCCCATAAGCCTTGATCACCTTGACAATCATGAACGTATCAATCTCCATCTTAAATATACTCAATGACTTGGCCTCCACAGCCTTCTGTAGCAGTCACTTCCATAGATTCATGACTCTCTTGCTGAAGAAGTTCCTCCATATCTCCATTCCAAAAGGTCTTCCCTTTACTCTAATACTGTGCCCTCGGGTCCTATTCTCTCCTACCAATGGAAACACCTTTCCAACATCCACTCGTCCAGGCCGTTCACTATCCTGTAAGTTTCAATTAGATTCCTCCTCATCCTTCTAAACTCCTTCCAGTATAGATCCAGAATCACCAAATATTCTTCATATGTTAAGTTTTTCACTCCTGGGACAACTCTCATGAACATCTTCTGAACACGGTCCAGGGCCAGTACATCCTTCCTGAGATATGGGACCCAAAACTGCACAAAATACTCCAAATGTGCTCTGACCAGAGCCTTATAGAGCCTCATAAGTACATCCCTGCTTTTATATTCAAGTCTTCTCAAAATAAATGTTTATTTTGATAAGCATCTGCCTCACTGCTTGGCATATATCCAGATTTTGTTATGTCACCAAATGTTGACATTTTATATGGTATTTCAATAACTAAGTAATTTAAATATGTCAAAAATATGCTAACACTGATTCTTGAAGAACATTACTGTCTCCTTCTCCTAGTTTGAAATAAATAACCATTGTTAAAACCAGATCCTGAATGGCATTCCAGAAATTATTATGGTTCCAGACTGGATAACCAAAGTTGTAAAATTCTTGGAATGAAGCTGGATGAATTGACTACATTTAGATATCCACCTGTACTTGTAGTTAATTATAACAAGGTACAAAGGACCCTTTCCCTTGTGGATAGTATTTTCCTAGACCAACAAATTTATCTTTCAAAATTAGTCAATTTAACCAGATCTTTGTGAATTAACAAAAATACATTTATCAGATACCAAAAGCAAAAATGAATAATATTAAGTCTATCCTTTTGAAGCATCATTGATATCTCATTAAACATGATATTCCAGGGGCTCTCTCTCTCTTTCCCCTACTTTGTATCTACAGTAATTATAGCTGCATCATGCTTCTTTTAAAAGCCACATATCATAATTAAAGGTTGATAATTGTGTCAGTAAGATGGAACAGGAGACCTATTCAAAAAAGCATAACCAACTATTTCAGTGCACCCTGTCTCTCAATTTTCAACCCATCCATTATTTCATCCATCTCCACTTCTACCAGGAATTTAATGGCACCATTTGTCATCTGTGGTAAACACCAATAGAAAATACTTATTAAGTATTATAACCCTGCCTTGCATCTTTATGCACTTACCACCTTTCCTATTTATCTAATAGGCCTGCTTCTGCCACTTACTCCCTACCAACTACTTAAATGCCAGCAGATGATGTTTGGGTTTCCTTAATATTGAGTGCCATTCGATCAGACCACAAGATAGAGGAGCAGAAAGAGGTCATTCAGCCTAATAAGTATTATAACATTCTCTCTTTGTCAATCTTATTTTTTCTTCACTTCTCTCACACATTTGATCTAACTGGCTCAGCTTATTCCCAACTCAGGATTGTTCTCAAGGAATTGAGCAAGTTCTCTTGAGACTCATTAAGAATTTTTCTCACTTCATTCTCTTTACCATAACTTTATTTCAACTGATATTTGGGTAATGAATACCACCAGTATCACCATTCTTTGCTTCTTACATATCACTATGATTTCCTCATAGACTTGTACTTACATCTCTTTCAAAACTTGGAGCCATATAGACTACCCCTGCAGCATGACCATACCTTTCTTACTTCTCAACTAACCAAATGATTCTCCACTTGTCTCCTTAGGGGCATCCCTATTTCCATTATTGTCCTCTCAAATTGGTACTGCTATCCCAATTCCCCTTTACTCTACAGCTTGTATCCATCAATATTAAGCTGTCGGTCCTACCATTTTTAATGCATGCTTCTGTAATTACCCCTATGTCAAAGGTGGAGTCTTGGGGAATGTTGGGCTTCAACTGGAGAGCTGGTGGGACCCAACTGTTATTTCTTTTTCAAAAGACTTACTGCACCTTGTGCCACTTAACACCCCAACAGTGTGCCTTCCAAAGAAATAAAGGAATCCTGTGACAGAAGCCATTAAGAACTGTCAGAGATGAGAAAAAAAACTGCAGATGCTGGAATCCAAGGTAGACCAGCAGGAGGCAGGAATAACATAGCAAGTCAGGCAGCATCAGGAGGTAGAGAAGTAGACATTTCAGGTAACCCATCTTCGGGACTGGGGGTGGGTGTAAGGGGAGCTGCAGATAAACAGGGTGGCAGGGGCAAGTGGGGATAAGTGAAGACAGGTAGAGAGTATGACCTGGTTGGTCAATGGGAGAAATGAATCCAGTTGGTGGCAGAGAGTAGTGGAAGGGAGGGGGAGAGCGAGAAATGAGTCAGGGGAATGGAAGGGTGGTTATTTGAAATTGGAAAACTGCCAGTCAGTCAATCAGAGGCTGACAGATCTTCAGTATTCACCAGTAGCACTGACATAGCAGCTCCTCCAGAGTATATGACATCACATTCAGAGAAAAGTAGCCTCTTCAAAACTCCATCTTCTTCACAAGAATTTCAGCTCTTTTTCTAGGATTTGACTAGGATCCTCTTCTAGGAGTTCCACAGACACTGTCTTTACCCTAAGAAAAGGTTCACATCTGCAGAACCTACTCAGCTCAGCTTAAGACAGTCTGGAAACCTTAAATTGACCAATTTTCAAATAACAGGAACAATCACATCAACAAAACATTTGTCTATTCAAAGTGCAGGATTGAGCAAAAATCCCCAGCATAGAAAATACTGGACTAAACCCTGGCCTACAGCTGGACTGGGGCTGCAGCAAATACACAACAGAGCCAGCCGAATAGTCAGTGTGGTCTAGGACTACTGTTCAGCCTGGACGTCCAATTTACAATTCCTCTCTAAAAGGACAATCAACCGAAACTCCTGGGACAGCTTTTACACTTTGGGCTACCCAACAGACACAGTATAGGGCCTACAGATATATTGTGCATTCAATTTCAATCAAAGTCCATTCACACAAACCTTTAATGATCAGAAAACCAATCAACTTCAGCAGGAAGTACTAGAAACACAATGGACAACATGGATTTGAGGGGAGATAGCACAGCACACAGTCTGAGGAAGAGTCTTTTTCAACTACAACTTCTGCACAAACAGCTTCCCCACAGCTTCCACCCCCCCAACAAGCAGCTTCAGAACCAAGAACCGCACAGGCTGAACTGAGAACCATGATCAGGGAAGCCAAACCAAGAGCATCTTCGGAACAAGAGCTTCCAGACACAGGTTTGTTCCGAAACAAAGGAACCGACGGCAAGGACCTCAGAAACTGGCTCACTTTAACACTGAGTTTTCCTCAGTGGTGAGCTGAAACCCCTGAGACCCTGCTAGAGACTTCTGACCCAGCTAGCTGGGGGGGGAAGATATCTGGTGACAGTGCATTGGGACTGCAAGGTTAAGAGGCCTGATTAAAATTTCTGTCATTAAAACTGTTATTAGATTAGATTAGATTACTTACAGTGTGGAAACAGGCCCTTTGGCCCAACAAGTCCACACTGACCCGCCGAAGCGCAACCCATCCATACCCCTGCATTTACCCCTTACCTAACACTACGGGCAATTTAGCACGGCCAATTCACCTGACCCGCACATCTTTGGACTGTGGGAGGAAACTGGAGCACCCGGAGGAAACCCACACAGACACGGGAAGAACATGCAAACTCCACACAGTCAGTCGCCTGAGTCGGGAATTGAACCCGGGTCTCAGGCGCTGTGAGGCAGCAGTGCTAACCACTGTGCCACCATGCCGCCCACAAGTGTTAAGTTCTAACAATGTTTAATCTAGCTAATAGGGTATTTAATAGTACCACTGTCCTCTGTATAGTCAGTTGTGTTAATCTCCTTGTTTATTGCATTTACTTATATTTCTTGCATTATACTTAACTTTTGAATATTAAATTAATGCAGAGATTCCTTTGCCCTGAAACACCTATCTACTGCCTTCTTCATTTCAGGTTCCCTAAATAGGTTCAGTGTTTAGAACCAGGGATCTGGTGGTGAGTCAAACCACTTCAAAGTCAGAAAAAAACTGAATGCAATCCAAAACCCATGCAATGCATTTGGATCTGGTGTCTGTATTTTTCGACCATTGATATTATCAACATCATGTGAGCTCTAATGGCTCCTGAATAAAGGCCAAACAAGCCATTTAAGAGGCCAATTCATAACTTCTCTCCAGCCACCAATATCATCTTACCAGTGGCAGGGAGTTGGTAAGATGTCATAGGCTCAGATGTACAGCATGGGAAGACCCTTCAGTCCAACTTATCCATGCTGACCAGATATCCCAACCTAATCTAGTCCCATTTGCTAACACTTGGCCCATGTCCCCCTAATTCCTACCTATTCAAAAACCCATCCAGGTGCCTTTTAAATGTTGTAATTGAACCAGTCTCCACCACTTCCTCTGGCAGCTCATTCCATATTGGACATACCTCTGCATGAAAAAGTTGTCCCTTAGGTCGCTTTTCAATTTTTCCCCTCTCACTCTAAATCTATGCCCTCTAGTTGTGGACTCCCCCACCCCAGGGAAAAGACCTTGGCTATTTACCCTATCCATGCCCCTCATGATTTTAGAAACTTCCATAAGACCACTCTTCTGCCTCCGATACTCCAGGGAAAACAGCCCAAGACTATACAGCCTCGCCCAATAGCTCAAATCCTTCAATCCTGGCAAAATCCTTGTAAATCTTTTCTGAACCTTTTCAAGTTTCACAACATCCTTCTGAGAGGAGGGAGACCAGAATTGCACACAATATTCCAAAAGTGGCCTGTATAATTGAAACATGATCTGACTCCTATACTCAATGCCCTGAGCAATAAAGGCAAGCTTATCAAACACCTTCTTCACTATCCTATCTACCTACAACTCCACTTTCAAGAAACTATGAACCTATACGCCAAGGTCTCTTTGTTCAGCAACACTGCCAGGACTTTCCCATTAAGTGTCTAAGTCCTGCTCTGATTTACCTTTCCAAAATGCAGCACCTCTCAATTATTTAAATTAAACTCCATCTGCCACTCCTCAGCCCATTGGCCCATCTGATCGAGATCCCATTGTTATCTGAGGTAACCTACTTTGCTGTCCACTGCATCTCCAATTTTGGTGTTATTTACAAACTTATTAACTATACTTCCTATGTTCACATTCAAGTCATTTATATAAATGACAAAAAGTAATGGACCCAACACCGAACTTTGTGGCACACCACTGGTCACAGGCCACCAGTCTGAAAAGCAACCCTCCATCACCCTCTCTCTTCTACCTTTAAGCCAGTTCTGTATCCAAATGGCTAGTTCTCCTTGTAATCCATGAGATGTGACCTTGCTAACCAGTCTATCATGAGGAACTCTGTCAAATGTTATAATTCATTAGAACTCCGATGAACCCAATCAGGGCTTGAGGTGAATATCTCATTAATGAACTCATTGGCTCATTGAAGAACTCCTTACTGATAATCATTGCAATGATTGACCTTCAGCACCTCTACCCCAATACATCTGCTCTCACTAGCCACATCACCAACCCTCATCCTTAGCTGTCCCCTACCTGAACGGTCCCAGCAACTCAAGACTGGCCTATCACTCCTGAGGGCAGGAGCTTTACACTAGTCTTAAAGAGCTAACTGCACTAAAAGCAACTCATTAGTGGCCTGAACACATCCTCTACCCACAACCTGCTTCACCCACAGAGGAAAATGTGGCAAGTAGCAGCCCTGCAAACAGCTTTCTATTCCGTAAAGAGACCCCTGCCATTACAATAACAGTGTTTTGAAATTGAATGTCATGGTAGAGACAACAGAAGATAGCAAATATAGATTATCCATGAGAAAGTAAAACCCATATCCAACTGCAAGCTTTGCATAAACGTTTGATAACCAACAACCATTGCAGCAAAGATGTTTTGCATCATTTCAGGTTGAAGGTCTTTTATGGAGGGAGAGCTGAAATGATCCACGCTGGAATGTAAAGTTCCACTTAATCAATTAAACTAAATGGTAAGCCAATTAGATTAAAAACAAACACAATTTAAAATCAATATTTGTTAGTGTTTAATTTGTTGTATAGATTATGATTTAAATATTTCTGCAAAACAATCTGTTCCATCGCTAATACACTGCACTCCTTCACAATAATGACCGAATAGAAAAAATCAATAGCAGCTTTAGTTTCCAAAGTAGAGCAAGCATCCACTGATTTCACATTGATTGCTAATAGCTTCCTCTGTATCTGCCAAGATGCTGCTAGACCTTCAGAGGCATCACATTCACCTATTACACACTGGTAAACCTTTCGTGGTTAGGTTTCATTAAAATGTAGCTGTGTGATTAATTTACCCAAACCGACTCTTCTTAACTCTCTATTAAACAACACCTATTAATATATGTCACCCTTTCAAAATGATAGAGGTGCTTTCTCGGCTTTTCAGCATCCTTGGCAATTTGTACAGATTGCTTTCTCAAATCAGTGTTTATCTGTGTTTTTACTAGCTACATTTGTTTTTATTTTTACTTTAGTTCTTAATTAATACAATTTCATATGTATTAGGCATCATAACCTTTTTTTGTGTTTGCTTGCACTCAAAATTAACTCATTGACACATAGCTTGCACTTTTAAAATATATTTAATTTGTAGCTTTATCTCATTGCATTGTTTAACATGTCATTTGTGATACCTTGAAATTAATGTGGCAGTGGTCGTTGTATGATATTCTATACATTTTGTGCATGTTTTATGTTAAGGAGCTTGCACAGTACATGGTTTTTCTCTGCATTGTTACATTGAATAGCAATTCGTAGCAGTGCTTTTCCAAAAACCTGCTCTGGTGAACTCTCCAATACACCACAGCACAATATATTAGAACTCAGGTCTGTGCTTGTGGTTTCTCACACAGTGAGCTCCGGATTTAAATGTGCCACCTCAGGCTATTGCCATCTGGAGGCCAGGCATTTGAACATGGGGTGCCAGGAGATAGGGGGTTGGGGAGGGAAGGGAAGTAGACTGATAATTTTCAGTACTATCGGAAACAATTGTGAATTATTACTTAGACAACATCCCACAGGTAGTGGGAATGAAAGCTCAAATATGCAGACCAGCAGGTCTACCAAGGGCCACAGGTAGGCAGGTCAAAAATAGCTCAGAATCACGTCATGAGCATTAGACTCACAGAAGATGACACTGAACAAAGTTAGTGAGAAATATTCTTTGAAAGAGAGAAATCAGCTTTTAAAGAGGGAGGATCACAACAATATTAACTTTTAAAAGACCTACCACTACAGCGTTGATTACGTAAAACATAATTGCTTCCTGGTGTATGCTCTGTAATTTCCTTAAACACATCTGCCAGCAGTATTGAGGGGTCCTGTGCTAGAATGTTCCATTTACATCACAGCAGCCTATGTGTTTGCATGTCTTGAGTTAGTGAAGTGATGATGTAATGGAGAAAACATTGAGATGGTGTTTGATTAGGCTCTGCTATTTGCTTTCTAAAACTCATATGCAGACATGCTTTGCTACATTCCCAACTAACCAGCAGCAAAACATGTCCCATTACACAATTGCTGAAGATAATGAAACGGCTTGCATCCTTTCACAAACATCCAAATTCAGTTTTTTTTGAGGATGACTTCATGCCAATCTATCTCTGTAAATATGTCATTCCACTGACTGGAATTATGTGCAGGCTTATAGAGAACAGCAGTTCACCAAAAAAAATGTTTAAGGCGAGTGGGAGGCTTTAAAAGAAAATGCAGAGCAGATGTAGAGTTTGTTGCATTGAACTTGTAATGATAAATATTTATCCAAACCAATATTTACTTTAATTTAAAGTTCATTTTGGAGGATTTTAACTACTTCTTGGAACTAAGGCCTGGGAGTCAATGTTCTCCATAGCCTCATCTTTGAAGCAGTTGATATCTTTATATCTCATGCCAAATTCATGCCCAAATCAGTTAAAATTAGGGTCTGCGGCTGTAAATGTGAGGTAAAAGATGAAATAACACATATGTTAATGATGAAGTTATTGAAGTACAAAAGCAAAATACTGCAGACGCTGGAAATTTGAAATCAAAACTTAAAATGCTGGGGACAGTTTCCGTGTGCAGAGGCAAAGCTTTATTTCAAGTTGGTTAAGTGATGCTCAACATTGGAAAAATCATGGATCCATATGGAACAGACAGGACAAGGTGAAAAGAAGACTTGAGACAGGGAGAAATAAGTTCAGGCTGCGACAATATTCTAGTCAATGAGGGCAATCTAGTTTGTGGATTTTGTGAAGGAAATGGAAGCATGTTGGAATTGGGGATAATGAGGTTAGAGGGAATATATCCAGAGGAGATGAGGATAGTGGATACAATGGATTGATGTCGGGTAATGGGGTCATGGGTCTGGTGAAGTAAAGAGCAAGCGCCAGAGAGTTTGCACATTTGATCTCTACTAGATAAAGATCAGTATCCGAGACAATAGCAGTACCACATTTTCAGCAGGTTTGATAGTGATGTTAGGTCTGAGAGAAATGAGTACTGCAAATTCAGAGGGTAATAGGTAGGAGTAAGTGAGCAGAGAACTACAGAAACTTATGACACAAACAATAGGCCTCAGTGAAAAACCTATAGAGGTTCAGAGGTCAAAGAAAAGGGCCAAAGTGCAGGGAAAATACTTTCAGGAAATAGAATTAACATTTCAGATCAATGACCTTTCACGAGAACAGAGGAAAGGTAGAAATGTAAGATTTTTCAATGAACAGACGGCTGGAGGAACAAAACAGAAAGTCCGTAAGGGGATGAAGCATAGGAGATATTAAATAACAAAATGTTTCTTAATGATAAACAAGCCAAAGAAAGTGGTAATGTTAAGAAACATGAGGGGAAAAAAAGAAACAAGTAAACAAAACTCACAAAAAGCCCAGAATGATCAATATGGAGGCAGGGGTTATTAACTAGAGTTGTTGAAGTCAATACAAAGTGAAACATAGAGCTCTGGATGTTGGAAAACTGAAAGAAAAACAGAAGGTGCTGGAGAAACTCAGCAGGTCAGGTAACGTCTATAGAGAGAAAAAATAGAGTTAATGTTTTGAGTCGAGCGACCCTTCATTAGAACTGAAAATAGTTAGGAAATCTGTGGTGATGCTGGGGTGGGTATGGGGATTTGGGGTTGAATAGAGTAAATGAAGACAGTGCCCAAAGGGAGGAAGAAAGCAGAAAAAGTAAAAAGAAGGATTAGATAAACAAAGAGATTACTCACTAGATCACAACATTATCATTAAAGAGATTGTAACACGAGTTATTACAAAAAACGTAGGTATATACTGGATCTATTTTTAGTACCCATTCAAAAACAATATGTGCATGCTCGAAAGTTTGGTTAGGTATCTTTTGATGAGTTTGATTTATTGTTGTAACATGTACCGAGATATAGTGAAAATGTTGTCTTGTGTGCCATACAGAGAGATCACACCATATAAGTGCATCAGGGTAGCAGAACAGAGTGCAGAATAAAGTTTAATAGCCACAGGTGCAGAGGGAGAGGTTTTTTTAAAAATAATACACAACACAAGAACAGGCTGTTCAGCCTGCGATGTTGTGCCAAACATGATGCCAAATTAAACTAATGCCTTCTGCCTGCCCTTTGTCCATATTCTTCCATTCCTCGCATCTCTCCATTCCTTGATCCGAATTAACATTTGAGAGGTCCATTCAAAAGTCTGATAATAGCAGGGGAGAAGCTGTTCTTGAATCTGTCCATACATGTGTTCAATTTTTTAATTTCTTTTGCCCGGTAGATATATCATGTAAAAATATTCAGAATAGCAATTGCAAATTTCAGGAAGTCTTAAGATTGTGAGAAAGTAACAGATGAGTATAAGTTTTTGGTCTATCCAGTTCATCCAGTTTCCTCTACCACATTGACTCTTTAATAATCTCAACATTTTTGGCTTTGCTATGTTGTCCAGGAACCAATCAATTCCCTATGCAAGTTACTCTTATGAAGTAATTTTCTCATTCTAGACTTAATTTATTTATTATTGCCATAAGTTACTTATTGCCTCAATTGATAACGCATTTTTTTCTGAGTCAGAAAAAAGCATATATAATCTAGTGCAATGCTTCAAATGAGTACTTGTGAGGAGTACCATTGTTGGAGATGTTACATTGAGGTCCTAAGTTCCTATTCAGGTAGATGGAAAAATTCCAATCAATGTTTGCAATAAATTGTTCTAATGGTCTGAGCAACATATATTGCTTCTTTAACATTACTATTAAAATGGACTAATTGGTCATTTATCTCAATTGCTTTTAGTAGGACCCTGATTTGACCTAATTTGCTGTAGTTAGAAAATGACTATTCAAAAGTAATTTGTTAGCTGCGGAATGCTTTGGGACATCATGAAGATCCAGGAGAACAAAAGAAGCTTAACTGTTGCATGTGTATGTCCACAGAAAGTAGATTTGAATTGCCTAATTTCCATTCTTGTCAGACCCTCTGTGCACTAATTTTCAGTACACATCTTGTTAACCATGTAAAATAAAGATAAGGTCTGAATTAAATTTAAATGAGAATGATTCATATTTACTGCATTATCCATGTATGCAAATAACCCTTAGTTCCGGAGTGATTTTAACATAAGGCCATCTCGGAAACTCAGTGCTCATTATGCAGTATCCACTGGCATAGCCTGTGCATTAGGATGAACAAGCTTACACCAGTAACTGAGCCTTCTAACTCTTCCTCAGGAAACATCAAACTAGACTTACATCAGAGCATGTTAAAAAAAAACTACATAGACACCCAGAGCAAGAATGAAACTCTCGGCCCAGATTATGAATTACCTGAAAATGCCAGCCTGTCATCTCTGGTGCTGTAGGCCTTCGATAATTCTAAACACTGCATTGTCAAGATCTATGCTGATTTGACCATATTTGCAGCTCTGACAAGTGAAGCATGAATCTGTCAAACTAAATAAGGCGATTGCCGACATTCATTTCAAGGTCAAGGCATTATCAGATCTGTGAATTTGTAAGCAACATAAGTGTGATAGTGTCTGGCACCTTTCAAAGATATAGCAAGGTGATTGCTTACTGACAAAGAAGAAAAGCTTTAGAACATGGAATAACAGTCTACAAATCACTTTAGAGTGACTACTATATGTAATCCCACGATTGTCGATTGAAACAAATAGTTACTCTCACTGAAAATTCTCAGTCAGCAATGGAGTTCTGGTGCAAAATAGAATGAATATTATTTTGTTTTGAAAGCTATACATGCAATATTTACTTAGTATTAGTGTCTATTGTATCCTTGAGTTTAAAATAAAGTAGGTAATCATCATGTTGTCGGTAATATCAAGCAATATTAACAGATTATATGATGTAGTATGTGCTTTTTTGTACCATTTTGAACTACAAACAAGTGATGTTTACCACTTTAAAGTCTGGTGAAAGAGCATTGAGTGAGAAGATATATCAAAGCAGACATGAGAAGTCAAGAAAGTATGCTATTTGGTTCTGCTGGAGTACTTACTCTTTCTGAAAATTTTTAATATATATCTTTCAGGGGATGTGCCAATTACCTGCGTTTGTAGCCCATCCACAGTTGCTGGAGAAGACAGTTAAGCATCAACACATTATTGCGGACCTGGAGTGAAAATAGGTTAGGACAAGTAAGTGTTGCAGATTTCCTTCCTTAAATTAGGGACACAGATAGACTTTTATTATTAAAATTCCCAAAGAATTAGTCTAGGTCTCTGAATTATTTGTTCCATGATTAGATTAGATGAGATTACTTACAGTGTGGAAACAGGTCCTTCGGCCCAACAAGTCCACACCGACCCGACGAAGCGTAACCCACCCAGACTCATTCCCCTACATTTACCCCTCCACCTGACACTCCGGGCAATTTAGCATGGCCAAGTCAGCTAACCTGTACATTTTTGGACTGTGGGAGGAAACCGGAGCACCTGGAAGAAACCCACGCAGACACGGGGAGAATGTGCAATCTCCACACAGAGAGTCGCCTGAGGTGGGAATTGAACCGGGTCTCTGGCGCTGTGAGGCAGCAGTGCTAACCACTGTTAGCACTATGATGCTAGCACTATACCAATGTCTCTCTCTCTCTCTCTCTCTCACTCTCACTCTCTCTCTCTCTATATATATATGTTTTTATTTTCTCCTTTTACATTATATTACATTCTAAAAGTATGATCATTCTTGAGTATTAATGCTCTGGATACATTGTTACAATCTATACCAATTGCATGTAAAGGCATATAGCTTAATATTTGGAATAATGAAGTAGCAAATCTATTTCAGGATTGGAATTTGATAGGACTTCAACTCACTTATGATGCTGATGCTGTTATAATTTCACACTGGTATAATATGTCACTTTCAAATGAACAATGCTGAAAATGTGTTGCTGGTTAAAGCACAGCAGGTTAGGCAGCATCCAAGGAACAGAAAATTCGACGTTTCGGGCCAGAGCCCCTCATCAGGAATGAGGAGAGGGTGCCAGGCAGGCTAAGATAAAAGGTAGGAAGGAGGGACTTGGGCGAGGGGCGATGGAGATGTGATAGGTGGAAGGAGGTCAAGGTGAGGGTGATAGGCCGGAGTGGGGTGGGGGCGGAGAGGTCAGGAAGAGGATTGCAGGTTAGGAGGGCGGTGCTGAGTTCAAGGGAATCGACTGAGACAAGGTGGGGGGAGGGGAAATGAGGAAACTGGAGAAATCCGAGTTCATCCCTTGTGGCTGGAGGGTTCCCAGGCGGATGATGAGGCCCTCTTCCTCCAACCGTTGTGTTGTTATGTTCTGGTGATGGAGGAGTCCAAGGACCTGCATGTCTTCGGTGGAGTGGGAGGGAGAGTTAAAGTGTTGAGCCACGGGGTGGGTGGGTTGGTTGGTTCGGGCATCCCAGAGGTGTTCCCTGAAGCGTTCTGCAAGTAGGCGGCCTGTCTCCCCAATATAGAGGAGGCCACATCGAGTGCAGCGGATGCAATAGATGATGTGTGTGGAGGTGCAGGTGAACTTGTGGCGGATATGGAAGGATCCCTTGGGGCCTTGGAAGGAAGTAAGGGAGGAGGTGTGGGCGCAAGTTTTGCATTTCCTGCGGTTGCAGGGGAAGGTGCCGGGAGTGGAGGTTGGGTTGGTGGGGGGTGTGGACCTGACGAGGGAGTCATGAATGGAGTGGTCTTTGCGGAATGCTGATAGGGGAGGGGAGGGAAATATATCCCTGGTGGTGGGGTCTGTTTGGAGTTGGCGGAAATGACGGTGGATGATACGCTGTATACGGAGGTTGGTGGGGTAGTAGGGTGGGAGGAGGTGCAGTCCAGGTAGCTGTGGGAGTCAGTCGGTTTATAGTAGATGTCTGTGTTGAGTCGGTCACCCGAGATAGAAATGGAAAGGTCTAGGAAGGGGAGGGAGGACTGACTCCCACAGCTACCTGGACTACACCTCCTCCCACCCTGCCCCCTGTAAAAACTCCATCCTATATTCCCAATTCCTTCGTCTCTGCCGCATCTGCTCCCAGGAGGGCCAGTTCCAATACCATACAGCCCAGATGGCCTCCTTCTTCAAGGACCGCAGATTCCCCCCAGATGTGATCGACGATGCCCTCCACCGCATCTCCTCCACTTCCCGCTCCTCCGCCCTTCAGCCCACCCCTCCAACCGCCACCAAGACAGAACCCCACTGGTTCTCACCTACCACCCCACCAACCTCCGTATGCAGCGTATCATCCGCCATCATTTTCGCCAACTCCAAATGGACCCCACCACCAGGGATATATTTCCCTCCCCTCCCCTATCAGCATTCCGCAAGGACCACTCCCTTTGTGACTCCCTCGTCAGGTCCACACCCCCCACCAACCCAACCTCCACTCCCGGCACCTTCCCCTGCAACCGCAGGAAATGCAAAACTTGTGCCCACACCTCCTCCCTTACTTCCCTCCAAGGCCCCAAGGGATCCTTCCATATCCGCCACAAATTCACCTGCACCTCCACACACATCTTCTATTGCATCCGCTGCACCCGATGTGGCCTCCTTCATATTGGGGAGACGGGTCGCCTACTTGCAGAACGCTTCAGGGAACACTTCTGGGATGCCCGAACCAACCAACCCAACCACCCAGTGGCTCAACACTTTAACTCTCCCTCCCACTCCACCGAAGACATGCAGGTCCTTGGACTCCTGCATCGCCAGAACATAACAACACGACAGTTGGAGGAAGAGCGCCTCATCTTCCGCCTGGGAACCCTCCAGCCACAAGGGATGAACTCGGATTTCTCCAGTTTCCTCATTTCCCCTCCCCCCACCTTGTCTCAGTCGATTCCCTTGAACTCAGCACCGCCCTCCTAACCTGCAATCCTCTTCCTGACCTCTCCGCCCCCACCCCACTCCGGCCTATCACCCTCACCTTGACCTCCTTCCACCTATCACATCTCCATCGCCCCTCCCCCAAGTCCCTCCTCCCTACCTTTTATCTTAGCCTGCCTGGCACTCTCTCCTCATTCCTGATGAAGGACTCTGGCCCGAAACATCGAATTTCCTGTTTCTTGGATGCTGCCTAACCTGCTCTGCTTTAACCAGCAACACATTTTCAGCTCTGATCTCCAGCATCTGCAGACCTCACTTTTTCTTCAAATGAACAATGAACTGCATGCTGTGTGCTTTGTCTTACTATTAAAACAGAAATATTGTAATCAGAAGAATGAAATTTGAGAACCAATTATCTCTTTAATAAGTATGTATTTAATGAACCATTGCACACAGTCTGGATTAGAAAAGCCTGGAAATTCAGGTGATGTGCATCAGTCTAGAAATTTGAGCACTCAATGTGCACAGAGAACAATTCTCATCGCAGAGTGCATAGAACTAAAGAAAATGTGATCGTGGGCTTCATTTTCATCAAACACTCATCAAGCATCCCCAGGTAGCTTGGTAAGAAAGCAAAATTCCCACTACAAGATCAGACCACTCCTGTATTCAGAGTTTTGTAGGGGCAGGGGGAAGCAGGGGCATGGTCTCAAAATTACAATGATGTAATCAGGTGATTATGATGAGGGAATGGAAAAGATGGAAGCCTTACCCAGTTTGTAGCTGAGGTTGTGAGGGACAGTCCTGTTTCTCCTGACAGCATATTCAAGCAAGTATATACAATCTGCAGCAATTCCACTAAAGAATGTCTGTCAGACCTTCTATAGCCCTGTTTTCCATGGATGTCATTGTCCACATGTAATGAACTCTGGTTACTAATAAACAAATATTAAAAATTGGCATGTTATATTACAGCTGTACAAAACTTTAGTTTGGCCACATATGGAATATTGTGTGCAGTTCTGGTCACCATATTTACCAGAAGGATGCAGAGAAGGTTTACTAGGAAGTTGCCTAGTCTAGAGACTTTTAGTTATGAGGAGAGGTTGAATAAACACTGATTATTTTCACTGTAATGACAGAGGCTGAGGGGTAACCAGAGGTCTACAAAATTGTGTAGTTTTTAATGACCATTTGCAATATTTGAGTATTTTCAATGTGTAATACAACTGATTTCCAGTAGGTGGTACTCACTAATGTTTCAGTGTAGAACATAATTAAAATTAAAAACACACCTTCCTTATGAAGAAAATGGCTTCAGAAAAAAACTCTAGCTGCACTAATTAACCCTTTGCTTGCTTTAGTCTGTTAACACAAGCACTCATAAGCTAAACGTGGAACCCATATGCTTAAATTTCCTTTTCTGTTCCAACCAAGGTTTTCCATGATTTTCCAAAAATTTCTTTGCGTTACATCTGTTTCCCAGATGTTTTTATTGATAGAATGTTGCACAGAAGTAGGAGAAGCAAATTTACATTTGTGCTGGTGAAAGGGTGAAAGAAAGGCTCCATTCTGAGAAATACACAGGCCAAGCAGATCATTCTAAATGGAATGATTAATTTTTATATTACTGTATTTTAATTTGCAAACAGCATGATCAGCAAACACATTTAGTCATGGATGGTAATGGGAATGCTGGACTTTGCTTATTGTTGATCTGCAACTTCAAATGAAATTCTGAGAGAAATAGTCAATAGTTAGTAGTTTACTTTGGAATATAATAAGTTTTATTTTACCAAAAATAAAAATCTGAGCATTTTCATACATCTCCCTTCTGTTCATTTACATCACAAACATCTTCACAGTGACATATGTATGCTTTGGGATATCATGTTTATATTCATTACAAGCAGAAATGGACTTAAAAGAAACAAAGGAGTAAGTGATCAGGAAATCTGCCATCAGGTTTTTTACAATGTTCCTCTGTGACAGGTCAGTTAGAAATGCATCAGAGCATCAGAAAAAACACCTCACCTCTGCTAAGAATCTTTTGTCATGGCCTGACTGAGATCAGAAGTTCACAGAGCAGAAAAATGTGGACACAATTGCCTATTATATCACTATGAGGTACAACCCATTATTACACAATAAGCTGTACTGCCCACCTACCTGACGGGTTTCTTCTGAAATCATCAATGTAACAATGAAAGGTTAAAACATCACAATTCCACCTAAAGGTCTAATTTACTTTTCTCATGACTCTTCTGGAGGGCTCTTGTCCTTTAATGATGCCAGAAGATAATTTTAGCCATGGGCGCTTACATCAATAGCTTCATCAAATTGAACAGTTTGACAAGAGGGAGGCAGCATCACAACATGAGATATAGATCTGAGATTTTCGATACTGAATTTTAACAATAAGAATGTTGCAAATCTGGAATTCACTTTAAAGGTAAACACAGAACATCATGGGATAAGTATTCCAAAATAAACTTGCTGTTTCCACTTATCTAGGCATGAAATAAAACAGCTAGAGAATTATCCTGCTAGTAGTTAATTAATCTGGTTTTGCTCCAAGGATTCACCCAGTAAGAACGCTCACGGCTCAATAAAAGCATATTGTTTTTAGGTAATACATTTGCTATATGCAGTACCATTGCTTTAACCTGTTTGTTTTGTTAATGTTTTATGCTAAAAAAAATTTAAAAGTGCATTGTGTACAGGATTTGTGCTTCATTGACCACACATTATAACTATCTACTGGAAACAACTATTCGTTAAAATAATCATAACACATTGGTTATGGTGCAACTGTTACAGATCTCTTGTTGTGGAATATGTTATTACTAGTCATATGTCCCTCCTACATATGAACCGTGCTTTCTTTCATTTGGTGGTTGTATGGATTTCATAAATTAGTCATCTGGCCATTGTGCCATTGACTGAACCTTATTTAGTGACATAGCCCTTGACATATTTAGTGGAATTTCAATTGGACCACAGATAAGGCAGGAAAACAAAGAACAGTAAGATAAAACTAAAGGCTCTGCATCTGAATGTTGATCACTTTCAGAACAAAATAAATGAATTGGTAGCACACATTGAAGTGAATAAATATGCCCTTGTTCCCATTGTAGAGATTTGGTTGTAGAATGTCAAGGATTAACTTCTGGAAATCAAGAGGTATATGATATTCAAGAAGAATAGTCAACAAGTGTGATGGTGGAAAAATACAGCAGGTCAGGCAGCATTCGAGGAGCAGAGGAGTCACCATTTCAGGCATAAGCCCTTCATTCCTGATTCCCAAACATTGACTCTCTTGCTCCTCGAATGCTGCCTGGCTTGCTGTACTTTTCCATTGCCACACTTTTTGACAGATTCTCCAGCACCTGCAGTTCTCACTTTATTCAAAAAGAATAGGTAAAGGTGAAGGGGCAGCACTCTTAATCAAAGGTGGCATTGGTGCAAGTATTAGATGTGACATTGGTTCATAAGTCAGTGTGCAGAATTGGATTGGAAAGAGATTAGAAACAGTGGAAGAAAGTAGTCACTAATAGAAAAGATCTACTGACCCCCAAACCCAATAACCACAATATAGGCTGAAATACACAAGAATAAATACTGCATAACTGTAATAGAGAGACAGCAATAATCATGGATCATTTTAATCCTCTTATAAACTGGAAACATCAGACTGATCATTGTAGCTTGGATCAGTCATTTATTGAATGTTTTGAAGGTGGTTTATTAAAACAATATATTCTGGAACCGACCAAAGGACAGGCTATTAGATTCATTATTCTGTGATGAGATGGGATCAATTAATAACCTCAGAGAAATGTCAGTTGTAGATAGCAAGCTCCACAATGTGACTTAATTTTATAAGCAGTTTGAAAGAGAGAACAATGGGTCTAAGACTAGTAATTTTAAACCTAATTAAGTGCGATTATGTGGGCATGACAGTTAAGCTATCTCATGTGAAATGTGATACTGTGTTGGAAGATGGATGAATAGAGAAACAGTAATATACTGTTAATGGAATATTTCAGAATAATCAGCATTTGTATATTCTTATTATAAAGAAAAACTTCAAGGAGTGATCAAATACCTGTGGTTAACTAAACAAATTAAGGAAAGCATCAACTTAAGGAAAAAGCTTATAATTGTTCAAAGATGAATGTCAGATCAGATGATTTGTCAGAATTGGAAGAACAGAGAATGTTTAAAGAGCAAAAGTAAATGAAGCCAGCTCAGAAAAGTAAAGATAGATAGCAAGAACTTAGACATTGAAAGAAGAAACAAAATAAAATGAGAGTTTGTCTTCCAGAGTGTGAGAATGGGATGTTAATAGGGATGGATAAAAGGAAATGGTGGATAAAATGAATAGATATTTTACTTCTGTTTTCACTTTAGAGTATTTCTGTAAGCCATTCCAGTAATAACTATAAATCAGAAGGTGGAAGGGATTGTGATCATTATTAACCAAACTGTTGGAGCTTTGAGCTGATAAATCTCTAGTTCCTGATGGACTTCATCTCATGTTTTACAATAAGTTGCTAATGAAGTAATAGATATGTTGGTGGTAATGTTCCAAAGTTCACCAGTTTCTGGAAATGTTCCATTAGACTGGAAAGAAGTAAATATCATTCTTCTATTCAAGAGGGCAGAGAGACAGAAAACCTGTAACTGTAGGCCAGTTAGCTTAACATCTGTTTTTGGGATGATGTTAAATAGATATTAAGTAGAAAAAAACCCATGGTAATCACAAAAAACAGAAGTGAAAGAGAAATCATGTTTAACCAATTTAATGGAGTTCTTTAAAGAGTATTAACTGCCATTGATGTATTGGACATTTCCTCTGTACAATTTGAAAAGGTGCTTCATAAAAAGTTGTTAAGTTAATTAGAAATTCATTCTGTAGGGATAATGTTTGATCATGGATAGAAGATTAGTTAGGTAGCTGGCAGAAACAGAGAACTTTGCATTAACCTTTCATTTTCAGATTGGAATGACATGACAATTGGGATCTTGCAGGGGTTCTGCTGGGGCCTCAACTTTTCAATATTTATATCAATAACTTCAATAGGAGGATCAAAGGCAGCTGGTAAATTTGTGAATGACACAAGATAGATAGGAATGTATGTTGTGAAGACTAAATAATGAGGTCGCAGATTTATATAAATAGGCTAAGTTAGTGGTCAAATTCTGACAAATGGAGTATAATGTGGGAGAATGTGAAACATTTCCCTTTAACAGGAAGATAAAGAAACAGAGCACTACTTTAAAATAATGACTGCAGAATTCTGAGATGGATCTAAGTAACCCAGAACATGAGTCAAAAAAAATTATGCAAGTACTCGTGTTAGTACTAGTAATTAAGATAAATATTGTCCTTTAATACAAGAAGAATTGACCATAAATGTAATGATGTTATGCATCAATTATGCAGGGCATTAATGAGCACATCTCGAATACTGTGCACATCTTTGATTTCCTTATTTAAGGGAGGATGGAAATGGGAGACTGTTTAGAGGAGGTTTGCTAGATTACCGAAATAAGCAGGTTTTCCTAGGAGGAAATGTCAGACAGGCTGCGCTTGTTTTCCTGGAGTTCAGAAGAGTGAGTGTTGACTTAGTTGAAGTCTGTAAGATTCACAATGATTTTGAAAAGGTAAAGTTGAAAAAAGATGTTTTCTCTTCTGAATCAAAAAGATACTGCTTCAAAATTAGAATTGTTCCTTTAGGAGGGAGGTGAGGAGAATTTTATTTCTCTCAGAGGGTGTGTAATGGTGCTATCTTCCTCAGAAGGCAATGTAGATGAGGTCATCAAACAACGTTAATGTGTAGTCAATAAATTTTTGTTAGGCAGGGCTATGAAAGGCTATCAAAGAGAGATGGGAATGTGGATTTTGAAACTCAAATGGACCAGCCATGAACTTCTTGAATGATGGATCAGTCTCAAGGGGCCAAATGACCTATTTTTGCTTCAGTTGTGTGTGTGTTTGTATGTTCACAGAATAAGCTATTTCTTTTCCAACCTTACTTAAAGAAAAATATTTTAAATACACTGGTGTCCATTTATAAAATTAACTGAGAGAATAATTTTTAGAATGCTTTACTGAAAAGCAATATGTTATAAAGAAAGGACTTTAACAATGCGCGTTACAGTCTGAAGGTGGAGGGAGGGCAGCTGTTCTTCACATGGCTGTCTTTAGGAGATAGTTTCAGTGGTTGAGGTTTTGATGATCTTCTGTGATCTATATTGGCTGATAAGGTTGTTGAATAAAAATGTTAAAATAACTTATCAAAGTCATTGTAGAGCTTATGACTCAACACATTTAGGAAGTGATCTTATGTTCTTTGTTGAAAGGATTATATCGAAAGGATCTGCTTCATATACCAAGTTATACTAGTTTCATTAACAAATAAACATATATATGAATGTCTGGAAATGATAGAAAAAGGCCGACTTATCCATCATTTCTTCTTCCCCCACATTATCCCAGTCCCAAGACTCCAACTCAGCACCACCTCCTGATCTGTTCACCACTCCCCCTTCTGACCTATCACCTTCTCCCTCACATTCATCCACCTATTGTTTTCTCAGCTTGCCCCCCCCCAACCCCACCACCCTCCCTCTTATCTCTCAGCCCCTGGCCCACAAGCCTCATTCCTGATGAAGGGCTTATGTCCGAAATGTCGATTTTCCTGCACCTTGGATGCTGCTTGACCTGCTGTGCTTTCCCAGCACCACACTCTTGACTCTGATCTCCAGCATCTGCAGTCCTCACTTTCTCCTTATCTATCAAGTCTGTGCTTTACCATGGTGTAAGCTAAGTCCTTTGCTGGACTGTGTCCAGTGCCAGTATTTCTTTCTTTCACAGTACTCCAGCGGTAGTCTGATTTGTGCCTTGTATAGTTTTAGCAAAATCTCCCGACATTTTTGTTCCATTCCCTTTGAAATAAAGGCCATCTTGTATTTTAGCTTTAACTATGTATTTGAAACTTTCATCTGCCAATGTGACGGCTCTTCTCTCAAAGTTTAATTTTTTGAGTTATGTACAATCTACAGTTGAAGTAACTAACCCAGCTTAAAATTCCTTTTTACGATCTTTTATAATCCTTAGCCTCAGAAGTGGTGGCTGGAGGGAAGGTTGAAGTACTTAAACATGGAATGACCATTCAGTTTTACAGCAGTAACATTTATTCAGCTCATTGTGCCTATATTAGAGTCGCATTAAAGAAATCCAAAATTAATGTCTCTTTCCTGCTCCCTCTCAAAACCTGATTCCTTTCTTTCCTTCAAATTAATGTCAGTTTGTGGTTAAAGCCTCCATCATTCACTGGGACATTTCATTTAAACTAAAGAGGTTTTGTCTGATTCCACCAGCAGAGCGTTTAGCCTTCCACTCATAAATCTATTATAGAATTCATGACTTCATGAAACTCTACAAACTGTCCTAGGTAATTTGGGGAGGAACTAAAATATCCATATGATAACATGATACTATGTTAACATTCTTGATGGTTTACTTTCTACAGAAGGTCACCAACTGTTGGGGAAAACAAGATCGCTGCTCGAACCATGAGAATCAAAGGAAGTAACTACAGAGATAGTGGTAATAATTTTCCAGGAATCTTCAGTTTCTGGGAAAAGTCTGAGAGAATTGGAGAACTGCCAGTGTGACATTTCTATTTGAAAAGGGAAAGAGACCAAAAAGTGGATAACAGTGGGACAGTTAGCTTAACATCTGCTATTGGGAAAATGTTCGCGCATAGGATGTAATAGCAGCGCATTTACAAATGCATAATATGATCAAACAGAGTCAGCATGGCTCCATGAAAGGAAAAGTCATGCTTGACCAACTTACTAGACTTCTTTGAGGAGGTTGAATGCAGGACAGATAAAGGAGGAGTGGATGTAATATATTTGCATTTTGATTGGCTTATCTTTATTGGTCAGAGCATTGAGTATAGGAGTTGGGAGGTAATGTTGTGGCTGGACAGAACATTGAATCATAAAATTCCTACAGCGTGGAAACAGGCCCTTCAGCCCAACAAGTCCACACTACCCCTCCAAAGAGTAATCCTCCCAGATCCATTCCCCCTACATCTACCCCTGACTAATCCACCTAACCTACACATCCCCGAACACTATGAGCAATTTAGCACAGCCAATTCACCTGACCTGCACATCTTTTGGATTGTGAGAGGAAATTGAAGCACCTGGAGGAAACCCACACAGACACGGGGAGAATGTGCAAACTCCACATAGACACCCGACCCGGGGCTGCAATCGAACCTGGGTCCCTGGCACTGTGAGGCAGCAGTGCTAACCACTAAGCTACCGTGTTAGGCCACTTTTGTGCAATTCCAGTCTTCCTCTTTATGGGAAGGATGTTGTGAAACTTGAAAGGCTTCAAAGAGGATCAACAATAATGTTGGAGAGTTTGCACTACAGGGGAAGGCTGAATAGGCTGCGGTATCGGAGGCTGAGGGGTGACATTATAGAGGTTTATAAAATCATGAGGGGCAAGGAAAGGGTAAATAGACAAGATATTCTCCCTGGTGTGGGGGAGTTCAGAACTAGTGGGCATAGGTTTAAGGTGAAAGGGGAAAGATATAAAAGAGACCTGTTCACGCACAGGGTGGTGTGTGTATGGAATGAACTAACAGAAGAAGTGGTGGAGACTGATGTAATTACAACATTTAAAAGGCATCTGGATGGGTATATGAATAGGAGCGGTTGAGTGGGATATGGGCCAAATGCTGGTAAATGAGACTAGATTCATTTAGCATATCTGGTTGGCACAGATGAGTTGGACCGAAGGGTCTGTTTCAGTGTTGTACATCTCTGTGACTCTAATTTACAGAAGACAACAAGTTGGGATAAGAAGGGCATTTTCAGATGGTAACCCATAATTATTGGTGAGCTACAGGAATCAATGCTGGGGCCAAAGTTATTGCAAATATTTATGTTTCGAGCATAAGCCCTTCATCAGGAATGAGAGAGAGTAGCCAAGCAGGCTAAGATAAAAGGTAGGGAGGAGGGACTTGGGGGAGGGGCGATGGAGGTGGGATAGGTGGAAGGAGGTCAAGGTGAGGGTGATAGGCCGGAGTGGGGTGGGGGCGGAGAGGTCAGTAAGGAGATTGCAGGTTAGGAGGGCGGTGCTGAGTTGACTGAGACAAGGTGGGGGGAGGGGAAATGAGGAAACTGGAGAAATGTGAATTCATACCTTGTGGTTGGAGGGTTCACAGGCGGAAGATGAGGCGCTCCTCCTCCAGCCGTCGTGTTGTTATGTTCTGCCGGTGGAGGAGTCCAAGGACCTGCATGTCCTCGGTGGAGTGGGAGGGAGAGTTAAAGTGTTGAGCCACGGGGTGGTTGGGTTGGTTGGTCCGGGCGGCCCAGAGGTGTTCTCTGAAGCGTTCCGCAAGTAAGCAGCCTGTCTCCCCAATATAGAGGAGGCCACATCGGGTGCAGCGGATGCAATAGATGATGTGTGTGGAGGTACAGATGAACTTGTGGCGGATATGGAAGGGTCCCTTGGGGCCTTGGAGGGAAGTGAGTGTGGAGGTGTGGGCGCAAGTTTTACATTTCCTGCGGTTGCAGGGGAAGGTGCCAGGGGTGGAGGTTGGGTTGGTGGGGGGTGTGGATCCACAACCGCAGGAAATGTAAAACTTGCGCCCACACCTCCACACTCACTTCCCTCCAAGGCCCCAAGGGATCCTTCCATATCCGCCACAAGTTCACCTGTACCTTCACACACATCATCTATTGCATCCGCTGCACCCGATGTGGCCTCCTCTATATTGGGGAGACGGGCCGCTTACTTGCGGAACGCTTCAGAGAACACCTCTGGGCCGCCCGGACCAACCAACTCAACCACCCCGTGGCTCAACACTTTAACTCTCCCTCCCACTCCACCGAGGACATGCAGGTCCTTGGACTCCTCCACCGGCAGAACATAACAACACGACGGCTGTTGGAGGAGCGCCTCATCTTTCGCCTGGGAACCCTCCAATCACAAGGTATGAATTCACATTTCTCCAGTTTCCTCATTTCCCCTCCCCCCACCTTGTCTCAGTCAACTCAGCACCGCCCTCCTAACCTGCAATCTCCTTACTGACCTCTCCGCCCCCACCCCACTCCGGCCTATCACCCTCACCTTGACCTCCTTCCACCTATCCCACCTCCATCGCCCCTCCCCCAAGTCCCTCCTCCCTACCTTTTATCTTAGCCTGCTTGGCTACTCTCTCTCATTCCTGATGAAGGGCTTATGCTCGAAACGTCGAATTCCCTATTCCTGAGATGCTGCCTAACCTGCTGTGCTTTAACCAGCAACACATTTTCAGCTGTGATCTCCAGCATCTGCAGACCTCATTTTTTACTTGAAAATATATATTAATGGCTTGGTTGGGGAAAGTGAATGTACTATTGCCAAATTTACAAATGACACAAAATAAGATGGGAAAGCAGGTGCTGAGGATCTACAAAGGATGTTGGCAGGTTAAATGAATAGGAAAATACTTGGGAGATGTTATATAATGTGGGAAAATACTACTTGAATAAAGAAGGACTGCAAAAAGCTACAGAACAAAGGGATTTGGGATGAATATTGCCTAAACAAACAGCTTGCATCCAAATTCACCTTTGTGGGCGGCACGGTGGCACAGTGGTTAGCACTGCTGTCTCACAGCGCCTGAGACCTGGGTTCAATTCCCAACTCAGGTGACTGACTGTGTGGAGTTTGCACGTTCTCCCCGTGTCTGCATGGGTTTCCTCCGGGTGCTCCGGTTTCCTCCCACAGTCCAAAGATGTGCGGGTCAGGTGAATTGGCCATGCTAAATTGCCCGTAGTGTTAGGTAAGGGGTAAATGTAGGGGTCTGGGTGGGTTGCGCTTCGGCGGGTCGGTGTGGACTTGTTGGGCCGAAGGGCCTGT
Source organism: Hemiscyllium ocellatum (assembly GCF_020745735.1). Taxonomy (NCBI): domain Eukaryota; kingdom Metazoa; phylum Chordata; class Chondrichthyes; order Orectolobiformes; family Hemiscylliidae; genus Hemiscyllium; species Hemiscyllium ocellatum. The sequence continues at coordinate 99,241,490 of NC_083404.1, read as the reverse complement.
TTCCACACTGTAAGTAATCTAATAGGGAAGGCAATTGGAATATTATCCTTTATTTCAAAGGGAATGGGGTATAAAAGTAATGAGGTTTTGCTAAGACTATACAAGACACTAGTCAGACCATAACTGGACTATTGTGAACAGTTGTGGGAGCTTTATCAAAAGAAAGATATACTGGCATTGGAGGCAGTCAGAGAAGTACACTGAGAAGGTACTAGGTATGGAGGGACTATCGTATGAGGAGAGGTTGAATAGATTTGGCCTGCGTTCATTGGAATTTAAAAGAATGAAACATCCAAGGTCCTAGAGAACTTGACAGGTTGTTTCCCATTCTAGTAGAGTCTAGGACAAGAGGACTAAACTCAGACTGATGGGTCACACATTCAAGACAGAAATGAGGAGGAATTTCTTCTCTCTGAGAGAGTGGACCTGAGGAATTATTTACCACAGAGGGCTGTTGTGGCTAAGTCATTAAGTATATTCAAGGTTGAGATAAACTTATAATCAATAAGGATATCAAGAGTGATAGAGAGAAGGCAGGAAAGTGGAATTGAGGAGTATCAGATCACCTATGATCTCTTTGAATGGTGGAGCAGATACCGATGGGCTGAATAACCTACTTCTGCATCTACATCTTATTGTCTTAAAATATATACATTTTTAGATCATTTCAAAATGAAACAAAACTCTGATAAATTATTTTTTCCATTGCTGCATTTATATAGTGACTTAGAAGCTCTTTATATGTCCCAAAAAAAACCTTCACTACTTCATAAATTACCATCATGGTCATTACTTTGGCAAACAGCCCAGTAGCCTACTCATACTTCTATTTTCTATGTTTCTAAGATTAGATTAGATTAGATTAGACTTACAGTGTGGAAACAGGCCCTTCAGCCCAACAAGTCCACACCGATCCACCAAAGCGCAACCCACCCATGCCCCTACATTTACCCCTTACCTAACACTACGGGCAATTTAGCATGGCCAATTCACCTGACCTGCACATCTTTGGACTGTGGGAGGAAACCAGAACACCCAGAGGAAACCCACGCAGACATGGGGAGAACGTGCAAGATGTAGCAAAGATGTTGCTGGGACTGGAGGGTTTGAGTTATAGGGAGAGTCTGAATAGACCAGACATTTTTTTCCCTGGAGCATTTGAGGCTGGCGGGTAACCTTACAGAAATTTACAAAATCATGAAGAGCATGGGTTGAGGGAATAGCCAAGGTCTTTTTCCTATGCTAGGGAATCCAAAGCTAGAGAACATATGTTTAAGGTGAGAGGAGAAAGATTTAAAAAGGACCTGAGGGGTCAACTTTTTCACATAGTAGGTGGTGTGTGTATGGAACAAGCTGCGAGAGGAAGTGGTGGAGGCTGGTACAATTGCAACATTTAAAAGGCATCTGGATAAGTACATGAATTGGAAGGGTTTAGGGAGGTGTGGACCAAATTCTGGCAAATGGGACTAAGTCAGATTGGAATGCCTTTTCGATGTTGGACCAAAGGGTCCGTTTCCATGCTGTATGACTCTAAGATCCTTGAAATAGCAGGTTAATCGTATAGAGTTGAGAAAAGAGGGTTGTGAAGGACATCATCAAAAGCTCTACTTTTCTTCAAGTGTGACATGAAATCACTAACTTTGCATTTAAGATGCAGATGGGATCTCAGCTTCAAGTCTCATCTGATAAATAACACCCTAAACAATCTAACAGACCATCTGTGCTCACAGGATTGGCAGTCTAGATGTTGTGTTCAGATCCCAGATTGGGGCTTGAACCCACATTCTTCTAAAACCATGGCACACGTACTACAATTGACACAGTATTTTGCAACCATCTGTAAACTAACATGTTGCTTTGATATGGTATTCCCTGCAGTGAACTGCAGTGCAATAACACAACTGAAGTGCTAAGTTGATGTAATAAACTGTAACAACAAAAAAAGTACTTTCTTATTATCTTTTCAACATACTTCCTTGAAATACTGAGGAGCTTCTCATGTTTGGAAAAGTGGGATGCATCCCACATAAAGGTATTGTAAAGTGACTGTCCTTAAAACTTTAATATTTGATGCTGATATTTCTGGGTGAAATGTTGTACTATTATGAAGTCATGCTTCCTATTAATCATGCAGATTGGACATGTTATTATTAATAATACACTGAAATATCATTATTTTGGCCGAGTGAACTTTAGACAGCTCAACATTAATGCCTTTTATATTTTGGTACCAAGATAACTGTTCCGACATAATGTTTTAGATTAGATTACTTACAGTGTGGAAACAGGCCCTTCGGCCCAACAAGTCCACACCAACCCGCCGAAGCGCAACCCACCCATACATTTGCCCCTTACCTAACACTACGGGCAATTTAGCATGGCCAATTCACCTGACCCGCACATCTTTGGACTGTGGGAGGAAACCGGAGCACCCGGAGGAAACCCACGCAGACACGGGGAGAACTTGCAAACTCCACACAGTCAGTCGCTTGAGTTGGGAATTGAACCCGGGTCTCAGGCGCTGTGAGGCAGCAGTGCTAACCGCTGTGCCACCATGCCACCCACAATATAAAATTCGTTTAATTTTATGTATGCAAAAGTACTGACAGGGTAGCTAAGAAAGAGCAGTGTTTAATTTGCTTGCTTTTATAATGCAGTGCTTTTTTTTAATTAGAAGAAAATCCTGCGTTGCATGGTAAAAGAAGTCAATTTTAATTAATATGCACTGATGCAAATTGTACACTGACAGCTTTCATGTGGAGTTTGTCTCTGTCTCCATGCAGACATATCACAGCACCATCATGGACAGGTGTAGCAATCAACATGCAAGCACTGCCAGAAGCTTTTGTTTCTCCTTCAGTCTCTATCCCCGGGCAACTCATTTAAATGCAGACAAACCACAAAGGCTCTGCCACAACAATGGCTGGGCATTTCTAGAGCAGCCATGGCCTGAAGGTATGTGGAGACAGGTGGTCCTTTATTTCCAGTCCTTTTTTTCTCACGTAGCGACACTGAATGACGATTCAGGCGCAAATCCTGAAGCACCACAGGAGTTCAAAGAGTCATTGAGGTTACAACAACATTGCTGGGGAAAGAAAAATGATCCGCTTAATAATGCTACAAATGTTAAGGAGGCAGGTCTCTCTGAAGCATGTACCTGCTGATAACCTCTGAGGAGGCAGAAGCCCAGTGCGTCTGGTGCTGATTGTTCTAATTCTCTCAAATGACTCCAGAACACATCCTGTTCTCATATTCCTTACACAATGCAATAAGCATACAGATTTCTTGCAGTGTGGGAAATCATATATTACTGCAGTGAGACAACATACGGTGGGAACAATCAGCCAAACAGTTCAATTAGTAAAACTCTTAAAGGGGCTGCATGAAGTGTTTGAGTTAGCAACACAGTGGCTCATCAAGAGCAGTAATGTCAGTATTCTTTGATTGCCAGCCATAATTTAGATGGTGAAGCGGTTGGAACCCAGGAAAAATAGCATAAACACCATCTAAATGACTCTTACACATTCCATAGTTTCCTACTGAAATTACCATGGAGAAGTGATAGAATAGCCACAGATATGTGCCAGAAAAATATCTAAACTCTCTGCAAAGAAACTTTAGTAACAAGCATCTACTTTTCTGTTCACAAGTCTTACTGATCCTGAAATGAAACTGTATTCAGCACATCATTCGAAAATTTAAGGGGGATGAAATTCCTGCAAAACATTCATCTGATTGCTGTTACTTCAATGCATGAGGTTGCACAACATAACACAGCATTTTCAGGGTTCACTGGGCTCCTCTTCCTTGGGAAAGAGGTACAATGTTTTCTTAGGGGGTTCATGGCTCTTTGCTGAACTTGTGCCTGGTCAAATTCTGCAGAAATGCATCCATAAATCTTTTCTCTTGCTGCTGCCTGTATGTTTACAGGTCATTATAACCTCAGGGATCCTGCTGATTCTGTCATTACTGAGAATTGCTATCATATTGTAAGACTGAGGTCACCACAACTTGTATATGTTACTGATTTATTGACTTTCCAAAGCTAGTAAAAACACTTACCATCGCAAGTTGTGAATGGCAAGTTATTTGAATTATTAATTTTAAGGCTAAGTAAAAATAATTAAGTTAGTCTCACCCTCAGGCATAGCACAAGCTATTGGGAGTTCAACACATTGTGGTAAAGAATGACTGGGTAAGGCGCATTACTTGCTAAGAAGTACTTGAGAAAGAAATATTAATAGGAAGAGCAATTCAACCCATTCTAGCTCATTTATTTCCATCCCCAAAATTTGTACTTATATAGAGCTTATAACACAGGTCTAAATTTAAAACTCCCACATCAGCGCATTTGAAGGCAAGGATTACATAAAATCTAGGAGTAGTATTAGGGTTGACAAGAAGCTTTGGGTAATTGTTAAAAGTTATTGAGACTCTTGAGTGGCTAATTAATTAAGAGCCCCATACCCGTGGTGGGGTAGGTCCACATTATGTGGTAAACTCAGCAACACTACTTGCACAGACTGGTGTCTGGAAATTTGCAGAAAGACTCCCTTGGGGTTCACCTGCCCATTGGAGGTACCCCAGCCAAGTTTATCCCACACCCCCAATTTATCCCCTCTCTCTGGCCTCTTGAACACAGCCCACCCACAATCATCAGCGAGAGCTTCAATTCTGGACTAACCTGAGCTTCTTGGCATGGCTACACTTCTGCAGTTCTGGCAGTGTCCTCCCTTTCCAGTTGATGCTGTCCAATCACAGAGCTGTCAGATGTCCAGCAGCTGCTTAAGGCAGGACTTCCTCCTGAGAAAAGGTCGGAAATCTTACAACAATTAGGGCAGCTTCCAGGTTGGTGAGGCCACATGCTATGCTAAATTGCCCAATAGGAGTGAGTAGGTTATGGGATAAGCCAACTGAAATGCAGTATTATGGAGGTAGGGTGAGGGAGTGGGTCTGGTTGGGAGGCTTTTTGGAGCATCAATGCAGACTTGATGGTTCAAATGGCTTCTACGAGCACTGTAAGGAATCTACCATTCTGTGTTGGTTTATTTTGCTTTAAGGTTGGGTGTTGATAACAGATTTGATGGAGAAAGGGAAGGTCCCTGAAGAATCACAGTGGCTCATTGGTTAGCACTGCTGTCTCACAGCACCTGGAACCCAGATTCAATCCTAGCCTTGGTGACTGTGTGGAGTTTGCACATTATTGAATTCAAAAGATGGCAGGGTTTCTCATGAACAAGAGGGGGGAGCGGGCAAAGAATGAGAAGGAAATTGTGGAAAACGTAAATTCAAGTATAGGCCAAAAGCACGAATTGGAGTAAAATCAGGTCCTTAATCGGGGGGTGAACATTAACAGTAATTATTAAATATAACTATATATAAAATAGATATTCTGTCATAAGAAAGAACATCTTATGGATCCCTACAGACTCATGATCCACTCAAGATCCAATCTCAAATTTCTATTACATAGCTCCTTCTGCTAATGATTAATGGCTATTCTTAGAGCAGAAATATAATTAACCCTTTATAATACATTTTCCTCATGTTGTAGAGTCAAAGTCATAGAGATGTACAGCACAGAAACAAATCCTTTGGTCCAACTCATCCATGCTGATCAGATATCCAAAATAAATCTACTCCCATTTGCCAGCATTTGGCCTATACCCTATTAAACCTTTCTCATTCATATACCCAGCCAGATGCCTTTTTTAAATTGCAATTGTACCAGCCTCGATCACTTCCTCTGGCAGCTCATTCCATACAGGCACCACCTTCTACGTGAAAAGTTTGCCCCTTAGGTTCCTTTTAAATTTTTCCCCTCTCACCTTAAACCTATGCCCTCTAGTTTTGGACTCCTCCACATTGGGGAAAAGGCCTTTTCTATTTACCCTATCCATGCCCCTCATGATTTTATAAACCTCTGTAAGGTCATCCCTCAGCCTCTGATGCTTCAGGGAAAACAGCCCCAGCCTGTTCAGCCAAATCCTCCAACCTTGGCAACATCCTTGTATATCTTTTCTGAACCTTTTCAGGTTTCACAACATCCTTCCTAGAGCAGCAAGACCAGAATTGCATGCAGTATTCCAAAAGTGGCCTGACCAATGTCCTGTACAGCCACAGCATGACTTCCCAACTCCTGTACTCAATGCTCTGTCCAATAACGGAAAGCATACCAAATACCTTCTTCACTATCCTACCTACCTATAACTCTACTTTCAAGGAACTATGAAACTGTACTCCAAGGTCTCTTTGTTTAACACACTCCCCAGGATCTTATCATTAAGTGTATAAGTCCTGCCTTGATTTTCCTTTCCAAAATGCAGCACCTCACATTTATCCAGCTTAAACCCCATCTGCCACTCCTCAGCCCATTGGCCCATCTGATCAAATTCCAATTTTTCTTTGAGGTAACCTTCTTTGTTGTCCACTATACCTCGAATGTTGGTGTCATCTACAAACTTATTAACCTTACCTCCTATGTTCATATGCAAATCATTTGTATAAATGATGCAAAGCAGAGGACCCAGCACTGATCCTTGTGGCACACCGCTGGTCACAGGGGTCTAGTCTGAAAAGTAACACTCCTCCATCACCCTCTGTCTTCTACTTTCAAGCCAGTTGCTTCCTTATAGCTTCCATCTTTTTCTTGACCAAAACCTTAATTTCCCTAGTCATCCAGCCTTGCACACTTGCCAACCTTGGCTTCACCCTAACAGTAATTGACTGCCTCCAGACTTTCATTCTTTCATTTTTGAAGGCTTTTTCCCAGCCATTCCTTGACCTGTGAACATCCACCTCTAATCAACTTTTTGCCTAATACCATCAAAATTGGCCTTTCTCCAATTTCCCCTGCAACCGCAAGAAATGCAAAACTTGCGCCCACACCTCCCCCCCTCACTTCCCTCCAAGGCCCCAAGGGATCCTTCCATCTCCACCACAAATTCACTTGCACCTCCACACACATCATTTACTGCATCCGCTGCACCCGATGTGGCCTCCTCTGTATTGGGCCGCCTACTTGCGGAACGTTTCAGAGAACACCTCTGGGACACCCGGAGCAACTAACCCAACCACCACGTGGCTCAACACTTCAACTCCCCCTCCCACTCCACCAAAGACATGCAGGTCCTTGGACTCTTCCATTGCCATACCATAGCAACACGACGGCTGGAGGAAGAGCGCCTCATCTTGCGGCTAGGAACCCTCCAACCACAAGGGATGAACTCAGATTTCTCCGTTTCCTCATTTCCCCTCCCCCCACCTTGTCTCAGTCAAATCCCTCGAACTCAGCACCGCCTTCCTAACCTGCAATCCTCTTCCTGACCTCTCCGCGCCCACCCCCACTCTGGCCTATCACCCTCACCTTGACCTCCTTCCACCTATCACATTTCCAATGCCCCTCCCCCAAGTCCCTCCTTCCTACCTTTTATCTAGACTGCTGGACACACTTTCCTCATTCCTGAAGAAGGGCTCATGCCCAGAACGTCGACTCTCCTGCTCCTTGGATGCTGCCTGACCTGCTGTGCTTTTCCAGCAACACATTTTCAGCACCTTTCTCCAATTTAGAACTTTAACTTTTAGATCTGATCTATCCTTTTGCACCACTATTTCAAAACTAATAAAATTATGGTTGTTGCCCCACACTGACATCTCAGTCACTTGCCCAGCATTTCAGTATTTCCCAAGAGAAGGTGAGGTTTTGCACCTTCTCTAGTAGATACGTCCACATACTGAATCAGAAACTTTTCTTGTACACACTTAACAAATTTCTCTCCATCCAAACCCTTAACACTATGCCAGTCCCAGTCTATGTTTGGAAAGTTAAAATCCCCTACCATAACCACCCTATTAGTCTTACAGATAACTGAGATCTCCTTACAACTTTGTTTCTCAATTTCCTGCTGACTGTTTGGGAGGGTCTATAATACAATCCCAATAAGGTGATCATCCCTTTCTTATTTCTCAGGTTCACCCAAATGACTTCACTGGATGCACTCTCCAGAATATCCTCCCTGAGTTATCCCTTATCAAAAATGCCATTCCCCTTCCTCTCTTGCCTCCCCTTCTATCTTTTCTATACATTGGAATATTAAGCCATAAGACCATAAGACCATAAGACATAGGAGTGGAAGTAAGGCCTTTTGGCCCATCGAGTCCATCCGCCTTTCAATCATGGCTGATGGGCATTTCAACTCCACTTACCCGCATTCTCCCCGTAGCCCTTAATTCCTCGAGACACCAAGAATCTATCAATCCCTGCCTTGAAGATATTTAGCGTCCCGGCCTCCACTGCACTCTGTGGCAATGAATTCCACAAGCCCACCACTATCTGGCTGAAGAAATGTCTCCGCATTTCTGTTCTGAATTTACCCCCTCTAATTTTAAGGCTGTGTCCACGGGTCCTAGTCTCCTCGCCTAACGGAAAATATTTCCTAGCGTCCACCCTTTCCAAGCCATGTATTATCTTGTACGTTTCTATTAAGTCTCCCCTTAATCTTCTAAACTCCAATGAATACAATCCCAGGATCCTCAGTCATTCCTCATATGTTAGACCAACCATTCCAGGGATCATCCGTGTGAATCTCCACTGGACACGTTCCAGTGCCAGTATGTCCTTCCTGAGGTGTGGGGACCAAAACTGGACACTGTACTCCAAATGGGGCCTAACCAGAGCTTTATAAAGTCTCAATAGCACATCTCTGTTGTGGGCGGCATGGTGGCACAGTGGTTAGCACTGCTGCCTCACAGCGCTTGAGACCCGGGTTCAATTCCCAACTCAGGCGACAGACTGTGTGGAGTTTGCACGTTCTCCCCGTGTCTGCGTGGGTTTCCTCCGGGTGCTCCGGTTTCCTCCCACAATCCAAAGATGTGCGGGTCAGGTGAATTGGCCATGCTAAATTGCCCGTAGTGTTAGGTAAGGGGTAAATGTAGGGGTATGGGTGGGTTGCACTTCGGCGGGTCAGTGTGGACTTGTTGGGCTGAAGAGCCTGTTTCCACACTGTAAGTAATCTAAAAAAAAATATTCCAACCCTCTTGAGATAAGAGACAACATTGCATTTGCTTTCTTAATCACGGACTCAACCTGCATATTTACCTTTAGAGAATCCTCGACTAGCACTCCCGATCCCTTTGTACTTTGGCTTTACGAATTTTCTTACCGTTTAGAAAGTAGTCTATGCTTTTATTCTTTTTGCCAAAGTGCAAGACCTCGCATTTGCTCACGTTGAATTCCAGCAGCCATTTCCTGGACCACTCTCCCAAACTGTCTAGATCTGTCCTGTCCAATCCTGACCAATGCCTCTGTAATTGCTGTGATAGCCCAGTTCCAGGTAGTCTTTTTAAGCAAAAAAATTAAGTATTAACACAACTCTTTTCTCCCACTTACCACCCTCTTAACTATGCAAAACCTTGCCCCCTCCCAGCATCAACCAAGTCTCTTTTGCCTGAGGCATTAATTTCTAAAAGCATTCTTGGCCCACTTGGAACATGTAGAGGATGTCCCCTTATTGTTGTCTTGGATGTGAACATAGGGGAGGAGTGGGATGACAGTTGGTTCTTAAATTGCTCAGTAGTGAATAACAATCGGCGAAAAAAACCCAACTGATTGAAGATCCAATTCTCCAGCTCTAAGACTATCACCATTCCTATGACTTGATTATGTTCAAGAAGAAAACAGTGAACTGTTATCTCTTTCACATCTATCTGTGGCATGCTCTGAGGCAGTAATAGGTCTGGCGTACAAATGGAAGAGCAATCAGCAGTCTGGAGGTGCGGAGGTTATTCCACAAGATTCCATTCTAACTCCAAATCTAGACATCTCACTATTGTGCATTTGGCTGACTGCAGAAACAAACAAAATATTGATTGTGTTCAATGGTGAATGAACAAGTATAAACTCTTCAGCTGTGAAACCTTTAGGTGAAAAGTCATCTACCCTTTTTGTTTGTCCATTGCACTTAGCTTGCAACACTGGCATGTCTTTTACCCTCACTTGGCTTTCCTGGAACGTTATCAAGTTCCAGTCACCAACAATGGCTATTGAGATACTGCTGACAGCAGCTGGGATACAAGAATATTTGTGTAGTTCTGCTTTCCAGTGTTGCTCCAGATTTTGTCACAGGGAGAAATCACTTCATCCACTGTTAAAGTTGCATATCATTGGCAGGTACAGTCGCTTCAACACAAATTTTACCACTTGGATTACCTTTTCAATGGAAGACAGAATCTTCTCAAAAGTGACAGCAGAGATTTCATAAACTGAGGATAGGACCTCTAAATTAAAACTGCACAATTGGTAGTTTCATTCTGTGCCATCTGGTCCTGAGCAAACGGATCTCTACAATGTCTTTTTATGGTCACCTTCAACTTTGCTGGGTTATTTTTCTCCTGTTTCTTGCAGGGAATCAAAACACAGATCTATGCTATCTCCCAATGATCCTGACTGAGGGTCTGTCATGCAGACAGACACAAGATGCACAGAGTCCGTTTTAGTGTCTCTGTATCTGCTAAATAAAGAAGATTCAAAGAAAATAAGGTATCCTCATTTGCTAAAATAATTGGGAATGGAAAACTTGCATTGTAGCAAGTCAAATCCTGTATCTGACCTCAAACTTTAATTGTTATATCTCCTTATGCTTCAAAGGTGAATGGAAAGTGGTCAGAGAATTTTCATATCTATATATTGTTTATGTATGAAAGAATAGAATGCACATACCCTAACAAATTTAAAATTAACTTTCTTGCGATTAACCATTATTGTTACATATCAGAATTCAGAGATAAAATCTTGTGTCTGCCACATCCCACAGGAAGAATTAGAACATAGAACATAGAACACTACAGTGCAGTACCAGCCCTTCGGCCCTGGATGTTGTGCTGACCTGTGGAAGCAATCTGAACCCCATCTAAACTACACTATCCCATTGTCATCCAGATGCCTATCTAATGATCATTTAAATACCCTTAAAGTTGGCGAGTCTACTATTGTTGCAGGCAGTGCGTTCCACGCCCCTACTACTCTCTGAGTAAAGAAACTACCTCTGACAACTGTCCGATATCTATCACCTTTCAATTTAAAGCTATGTCCCCTCGTGCTAGCCATCGCCATCCAAGGAAAAAGGGTCTCACTGTCCAACCTACCTAAGCCTCTGATAATTTTATATGTCTCAATTAAGTCATCTCTCAGCCTTCTCTCTAATGAAAACAGCCTCAAGTCCCTCAGCCTTTCCTCGTAAGACCTTCCCTCCATACCAGACAACATCCTAGTAAGTCTCCTCTGAACCCTTTCCCAAGCTTGCACATTCTTCCTATAATGCTGTGACCACACCAGAGTTTTGTTCAGCTGCAGCATAATCTCATGGTTCCAAAACTCAAACCCTCTACCAATAAAAGCTAACACACTGTAAGCTTTCTAACAACCCTATCAGCTTGGGTGGAAACTTTCAGGGATCTGTGTGCATGGACACTGAGATCTCTCTGCTCATCTACACAACAAAGAATCTTACCATTAGCCCAGTACTCTTTATTCTTTTGCTTCTTCCAAAGTGAATCACCTCACATATTTTCCACATTAAACTCAATTTGCAACCTCTCAGCCCAGCTCTGCAGCTTATCTATGTCCCTCTGTAACCCACAACATGCTTTGGCACTATCCACAACTCCACTGACCTTAGTGTCATCCACAAATTTATTAACGCATCCTTCTATGACCTCACCCAGGTCATTTCTAAAAATGACAAACAGCAGTGACCCCAAAACAGATCCTTCCGGTACACCACTAGTAACTGAACTTCAGGATGAACACTTTCCATCAACCACCATCCTCTGTCTTCTTTCAGCTCGCCAATTTTTGATCCAAACCACTAAATCACCCTCACTCCCATGCTTCTGTATTTTGTGCAATAGCCTACCGGGGAGTACCTTATCCAAGGCCTTACTGAAAGCCATAATCACTGCATCAACTATTTTGCCCTCATCCACCTGTTTGGTCACCTTCTCAAATAACTCAATAACGTTTGTGAGGCAGCGACCTACTCTTCACAAAACCGTCCTAAATTCATCCCAAATCTTTGTGATTTCTACTGCTGGGATATCTGTAGAAAGCTGTATTTAGTTTTCTGTTCTGATGCTGCAGCTCTGACATGGAAACTCTCATAGCACTCAGGATCCTCTATAAAAACAACTGGCAGACAAAATTCCCATTGGCAGGGTTTCTTAAAGGTATCAATTGTGTCCTATTTTTTCGCACTTGCTACTGGTGAATTTTCGGAGAGCCGTTTCTTCCCAATGTGTTTTAAATCGTCAGATCTATGATACTTCTTTATTCACTATGGCCAAAACCAAATTTTCCCAGACTCCCTGTTGAAGGAATTTTGTATTTTTTTTTGTGTTTTAAATTTGGTAGGGTAGGTGGCTTCCATTCTTTTAGATGTAAACAATACATCGATAAAAGAATTGTCTGACCACCTCCATTTAACTTTGAGGGATAGGAGATATAACAACCAGTGTTAGAGGTCAGACACAGGATTTATGTTGCTACATTTACACTTGACTTTTGCACAGGATTTCCCTCAAAATTGTCTGGTGCTGAATGGGCCTTTACCTGCTGCTCGTTGCTGCTAGGCTTCTTTTCAGGGTTTTTCTTTATCCACACTTCTGTTTCAATCACTCGATTAGCCAGTTGTTCTTCACATTTTTATGAAAAGGTGCAACGCAAATTTAAGTTATTTAATTATGTAAACCCATGTGCATATATGTTTTAAGCAAATGAATGTTAGATCACATGGAATACAGAGAGAATTGCTTTCCTTTATTGGACAGAGCATTGAGTATAGGAGTTGGAAGGTTATGTTGCGGCTGCACAGGACATTGATTAGGTCACTTTTGGATTTTGCATTCAGTTCTGGTCTCCGTGCTATAAAAAGCATGTTGTGAAACTTGAAAGGGTTCAGAAAAGATTTACAAGGATGTTGCCAGGGTTGGAGGGCCTGAGCTTTAGGGAGAGGCTGAATAGGCTGGGCTGTTTTCCCTGGAGCGTCAGAGGCTGAGAGGTGACCTTATAGAGGGGATTGGATAGCGTAAATAAGCAAGATCTTTTCTTTGGGTTGGGGGTGTCCAGAACTAGAGGGCATAGGTTTAGGGTGAGAGGGGAAAGATATAAAAGGGATCTAAGGGGCGACCTTTTCACATAGAAGGTGTGCGTGTTGGAAATGAGCTGCCGGAGGAGGTGATGGAGGCTGGTACAATTACAACTCTTAAAAGGCATCTGGATAGATGTATGAATAGGAAGGGTTCAGAGGGATGTGGGCCAAAGGGACTAGATTAGGTTAGGCTATCTGGTCATCATGGGCAAGTTGAACCGAAGGATCTGTTTCTGTGCTGTACATCTCTATGACTCTATGACACTTTGGTCAGGAACATTATTGCATATGCAAGGAGTAAGGAGCTTAGATGGAGTCAGACAGTCTGGAGGAATTGGAGAGAAAGGTCCCATTGTGCAGTTTGTGAGTGGAATTGTTGCTGCTTTTGCTGACTTTTGTTGCTTTTGCTCTAAGTAAAACAATTGAGCTGAAAACCCACCAGAGGTCATCTTTATCACTTGTAGAGGATTCCTGCAGAAATCTATTCCACTGTTCCCAGTCAGAGAGAATTCAGTCCTTTCCAGCCATTCGAGGAAGGTACCTTCGTGATAGCAGCTTGAATGTACAGAATAACCTCGGAATCAGAACACAGTTTGGGATAATCTGGAATTTATCTTTCAAGAATTTCATCCAAACTTCTCTAAAATACTTTAACGTTAGAGATTTAGAGTCATAGAATCAGAGAGATGTACAGCATGGAAACAGACCCTTCGATCCAACCCGTCCATGCCGACCAGATATCCCAACCCAACCTAGTCCCACCTGCCAGCATCCGGCCCATATCCCTCCAAACTCTTCCTATTCATAAACCTATTTCAATTTGTTTTGTTTCTCCCTGACTTGTATGTGTATATTAGTTTTGTTTAAAGGGCAGATATGCATAATTCTTTTGAACCTTTATTTAAGTAAAATTGTTTTTGGTAATAAATCAGTTATTTGTTGTCATCTAAAGAAATCTGGCTGACTTGTTTCTATTAGCCATATCACCCACACCTTAAAGATAAAATTACTCCTCTCAGTGGAGGAGTGGAATGAGAAAGGAATTAATTCATATCTCCAAATTCAGTCATGACTTACAGTTGAAGGGTCACCTGCGACTGATCCATAGACAAAGATTGGACATGAGGCAATAAATTTTATAGAAGGATAATACCACCACAGATTTCTTAATCATCAGATTAAAGATTATACTAAAAAATGTCCAGTTTTGAAGTAAATGAGCTTTGGCAGAAGAGGAGAGTAAATGTTATTATCTTAAAGGCATGGTTCACCAACAAACTGAAAAGTGTGGCTGGGGAGCTGAAGATAGAATTTCGTCAAAGGCCAAAAGTCAATTATTGTAAAACTAAAGTGTCCAACAATCTGAATATTCAATTGGGTGAACAAGACAGAATATAGAATTGTAAGTAGACAAGATAACTCTGACAAAAGAAGAACAGAGCATTTAGAACCAACATCACAAAGAGAAAAGTAAGGAAAATAAGAAAGAAGTGAATGGAAAAGGAAAGAAAATTAACATTTCAGAGAGAAAAAGAAGAAATAGGGGTTGAAGAAGAGTGGGAAAGGTAGAGAAAAAGGGAGTTCCAAATAAAAAAAAACTGGTATTCAGAAGGGAAAATTCCCTTGGATTCAGTGAAAATACAGATGGGGAGAAAGCTACTTATATACAAGACCAAGGGTGGAACTGTTTAATTTATCCAAACCATCCAAACCTGTAGAAAAGGGCATAAAAGCAGTTTTCATTTTGTTTGAAGAAAATGACCATACAAATGGTCATTTGTAATGGTTGACCATAGAAACCTGGACACCGCTCTTGCAGAGCAAGCTGACAAGCAAAGTTCAGGAAATTTATACATGCTTTTGGAGGAGGGTTCTACAGGTTATGAGATGGCCAAAAAAAAACACCTCAATGCTTCTGAATTGGTAGCTGACATGTGCTGGGAGAAATTCCAAAACCTCCTGAGGCAGCTTAGGCAGACCTACATATGGAAGGTGAAAAAGGCATTTGGATAACAACAAGTAAAAAAAGGTTGGAGGTATATGGGCCAAGCACAGGCAGGTGGGACTAGTTTAGTTTGGGATTACAGTCAGCGTGGATTGGTTGGACCGAAAGGTCTGTTTCCGTGCTGTATGACTCTATGACTGTAGGACCCTCAACTGTTGGATTCAGACACTTAAAGTAGATGCCACATATGAGAACCTCAGGGAGGGAATTCTCCATGAGGAATTTTAAAAGTCAGTAAAAACCCACATGGAGAACCAACATGTTTCAAAAGCCAGGCCAGCAGTTACGTTGGTTGTTCATGGCAAGCTTCTCCACCAACTCTTTCTCCAAACAAACCCGTTTTCCATCACCCTAACAATTCCTCAAAGGTAGAAGGTGGGTGCATGAAAGGAAGGTGACTGGGGGTGACAAGGGACAGCTGGGAATGAAAAGGGACTCCCTGATTAGGCCAGAAAGAAAGGTGCTGAGGCTGGGACTGATGCCTAGATACTCCCATTGCAACAAGATGGAATGTTTTCAGGCTGATTGAAGGATGTCCTAAGTTAAGGCTGTAGGATTTATTGAGGTATACTAGGTCTGTGCAGGGAAAGGAGTCCTAATTGAGAGCACAGCAGAGAAAACTGTGACACTAACTGCAGCCGTAAGGCCAATAAAAATGCCATTGGATGAAGGGAAGCGAACAAAATCCTTGAGAATTACAGGGCAATCTTATCAAAAGGAAAAATGATTCTCCACCCCTCAAGTGAGACTGGTAAACACATGGTCATAGTTTGGGTTATGGGGGACCGGTTGGAGAAAGGCTTGACCTTTCCATGAGAGAATGCATTGAATATCATGATTGTAGTAAATATTTTTGACGGAGTGTATATATCCGTATCATTATGTAGGGTGCACTTAATGTAATGGTTGAAGTTGGCCAATATTTGCCTGTGGATGGGGTCAACTTGATCCTTACCAAATAACTTGAGGGGAACAAAGTCAGTGGATGCCCCAATAGTTTCTAAAAGACCACTTGAGGTGAGGATTACAAAGTAGCTTGGAGGAAAGGTTGCATGTTTTCCTATCTGCAATGTGACCCAGTTAATGATGAAACAAGATCCGTCATTGCAGACAGGTGACTTTGCCATCTGTTGTCTGAAACATGCTTCAGGGATTTGGCTGACCTCAAGGAGGCCGTAGGTCTTGTCTGGATGAAGTACAGCCAGCTGACCATGGCTGGCTAGAAAGGGATTTGGAACACCAATGCAACTACAAGTCAGCATTCTTACTGATTGTGCCACCATAAGGAGTTTTTTTTTAATATGCCATCTAAGCTTCAGGAAAGCCCTGACCTCCAATAAAACCAGTGCCCCAAATTCTCATATCAGATTTGGAGAAACATTTAGCAGGGTAATGGTAACTGTGTGAGGCACCTGCTCAAAACAAAAGGGAGCAATTAATAACTTCCTCACTACGATAGATGTAGCTACCCATTGCCAAAGGCCATTTCTTTGAGAATCATTTCTGCTTAGGTTGTTTTGGGGAATTTAAATCAGTTCTTTATCCAATATTGATTGCTGGCTGAGATCCAGTCAGATTAAGGCATCGATGTTACATCTAAAATTGTTCAGAAAGTTTTGAGTTGCTTGAATATCACTCAGCTATAGTCAAATCAAAGGAATGTTCTGCAGATGCTGGAAATGTGAAGCTAACACAGAAAATGGTGCAAGTTCTCAGTGGGTCTGGCAGCATCTGTGGACAGAGAAACAGAATTAATGTTTATTCTAATTCAGTAGAGTCATATTGGTCATGAGACATTAGCTTTATCTCCACTATTGCTCTAGTGACTGGGCAATTGCATAAAATTATTAATTTCCAACACCATGAGGTCACCTTATGCCAGGAGGTGAGCAGGTGCCAGGTGTCTGGTGGTCCTTTGAGTGCAGTGGAGTAGGGTGTGTCTTCCTTGGCCAGCTGTGAAATTTCTCCACAAACAAAATTTGGAAAGCGAACCCACTGAGGAAGGTCTATGAGGTGGTTGCAGGTGCAGTAGGAAGACTCGCTAGTAGTTCTTTCTGTGTCATCTCCCTCAGAGGTGAAGGAGAGTTGATGGGCTGAGGGACTGGCCTCTTTGGAGTGAAGACACTTCTGGAATAAGTGCTGCTGGTCCCTGTATAACAGAAGAGAGGTCAATGGTTGCTCAGTAGTTGTAAAGGCTTCAGCATCATAAGAATATGTTCACTGTGATGGACTGAATGAATGACATTAGACCCAAAATGTTAACTCTGCTTTCTCTCTGCAGATGCTGCTAGACCTGCTGGGTTTCTCCAGCAAGTTCTGATTTTATTTGTTTCATCATGCTGGCAATTGAAGAGCAACACAGCACAGTAAAGCTTTATGGTTTCCTGGACATGGAGGTCTCAGTGCTTCCACTTGAGCTGTCACAGTTCTCTCCTGTCATCACAAGGATCTTCTCCTCAATAGCGGTGAGCAAATGAATGTCAGTCACACTCCTAGTTCTTATGTTCTTATGTTATGTACAGGTTCTACCTCATTAATCTTTCATCCTAAGAAAGTCCCTTTGTAGTTGGTATCAGCTTTGTGAACCTTCTTTGGACTGCGTCCAATGCCTGTCTATCTCTTATTGGATAAGGGGCTCAAAAATGTTCACAGTATTCAAGCTGTGGTCAGACTACTGCCTTATATAGTAAGGCTTCCCTACTTTTATACCCGATGGCTTGAATGGCCTGCTTCCACACAATCCCTTGTCGTGTTTCTATGATTTGCCTAGCCAATCCACCTGCTTAAATTGTATGCTAGAATTTAGGGATTTATGCATGGAGGTTCCCAAATCCCTTTGTGCTGTAGCTTTCTACAGGTTTTCTCCATTAAAATAATATTCCACTCGTCTATCCTTGCCAAAGTTTATAACCTCACATTATCTCACACTATATTTCATCTACTAAGTAATCACAACACATTTGTATCCTTCCGTAGGCTCTTTGTATCATTCTCAGCCTTTGCTTTCCCATCTATTTTGTGTTACCTGCAAATTTTGCAACAGTACACTCACTTTTCTCATCCAAGTCATTAAGATGTGTTGCTAATAATTATGGCCCAGCACTGATTCCTGTGGCACTCCACTAGTTACAGGTTACCATCCTAACAATGTCTCCTTTATCACAACTGTCTGGCTTCTATGAGTTAGCCAGTCTTGTATCCCTAGTATACTACCTTGGCCTCTCAGTAAATTGCCTCGTGTGCGGTACCATTTCAACTGCCTACTGGAAATGCAACTATATTTTGTTTACTGACTCCCCTTTATCTATTCTTGTTATATCCTCAGATAATTCTTATAAATTTGTAAAACCACACTGATTCTGCTTGATCATGTTTGATAGTTCTAAATGCTCTGCCATGAGTTCCTTTATGAGAGTGTCTGACCTTTTTCCCAAGAACAGAATGTCAAGCTAACTGGCCTTGAGTTAGCTGTTTCTTTTTTGGTCACCTTCCTTTTATTAAATAAAGATTTTACATTGTTTGATTTCAGTTTAGGATTGACCAAAAAAATTGATAAATGTTGAAGCAGATTCTTTGGAACTTACCATCCATTTCAGGCTCAGGCTGAGAGGCCTCTAGTTGAGCCAGTAGCTTCAATTCAGAAAAAAAATTACCAGCATGTTGCCAGGAATGGAGGCTTTTAGTTGTAAAGGTAGGCCAGATGGACTGGGATCTTTCTTCACTGGTGCGCAGGAGCTTGAGGGGTGACCATATCGAGGTTTACAAAATCACGAGGGGCATAGAAAAGGTGAACTCCCTTGGATAGGGGAGTTAAAAACTGGGGGGCATATTGTTAGGTGAGAGGGGAAGGTTTTAAAAAGAACATGAGGGGCAACAATTTTACACAGAGAATAGTTGGTGCATAGAATGAACTGCCAAAGGAAGTGGTAAATACAATTATAGTTACAACATTTAAAAGATATAGATATGCGGGCGCGGAAAGGTTTGGAGTGAGATGGGCCAAGTGCAGGTAAGGGGGACTAGTTTATTTTGGGAGCAAGATCGGTGTGGACTAGTTGGACTGTTTCCATGCTGTATGATTCTAAGTAGGATCGCAAGCAATAGGATCAGGCACTGGTCATTCTGCTCATCATGCTGATATATGGATATTTTATAATCAATCTGTTCAGCAATATTATACAACTCTGGAGTAGGTGGGACTTGAACCAGGCCTCATGGTCCAGAGGTAAGGACACTAAACCACAAATGACCTCAAGTATACTTATGTTACTGCTAACAGAAATGGCAGCAGGACTGTTTGCCTGTAATTTATTAATGCCCCAATTCCGACATATCAGGCAGAATCAGTGTCAGTGCTAGGTCCTCATCAAAGACCTCCCTGAGCTTTCTGTGCTTTTGATCTCTTCTCTCTTTCTTTTGAATCTGCTCACCTATTTCTTTTAATCCTCTCATTAGTTTTCATTTGAGTCAAAACAATGTTACATTATGTAACCTTTTGAGCAATCTAATTCAATGACAAAAGATGAATCATTGTCCATGTCGTTTGCATGGTATTGACATCCATGCATTTTATTGGAATGAGCTAAGGCATATGTGAGGTCACACACCAGTTCTCTTTTAACCTCTTATCCTGGGAAAATCATACAGGAGACTCGCTGTCAATTGCCTCCCGACCACTGCCATCCATAAATCTTATTGAAACATTATTTGTAATTGTTTAGATAAAGGATTTTTTTTGGTTTTGTAGAGGTTTAATTTACAGAGAGCATACCTTCATCTCTGTAAAAGTGACCTCAGTGAAAATACTTATCTCTGCTAACCACTGAAGCTGCTATTTTCATTCTTAAATATCCATTGCAGTTAAATGCAGTTTAACTATAGTTACATTTAGTTTTACCTAATTGCATTGATAATAAAACACTGCATGGGCATTAATGATCAAAAAGTGATGCTGGCAAATTTTAGGGGAAGAAGCATTTAAGTTTATCCATTTTTCTTCTATGTTACTTATTTGGACGGTGTTTATTTAATAACATAGTGATATGGTGTAATCAGTCAATATGTTGAAAACAAAATTACCACCTGTCAAAAATGATGTATTGAATAAACTGAAAATATTAATATACATTATTTATGCTAATATATATAATCCCATCTGTCCAGTTTGCAAACCGAATCAACACTGAATCTCAAATTATTAGACCTCTAAATGTTCCCTGATTTTGCAAATAGCACAGACAGCAGAATAATGCTGACTGGAGTAAAAAAATTACAAAAAATCATACATTTAGAAATGTCTGCACTGAAACAATTTATAAGGCTTCCTCATTAATGCGATCACAAGTTTCCATTAAAAATCAGCCCGAAGCATTACTAGTGTCTAGGCACTCAAACCTATCATTGTTTTCCACCTTAGTCTCTGTTTTACTTCACAGCCTCATTCATTGCTAGTGTTGATCTGCAGATATTGCACACCTAAAGAATAACATCCTTTGCATGTGTGTATATTTTAAGGAAAGGGTAATTAAAATTCCCTCTATCGCCTTCAATCTCACACCAAATGAAAACACCTGCAGGTGCGAATCTTATGCTAACTTTCTATTTGTATAACTCTTCCAATGATTTGTGTTTGTGTATGATAGAAAACACGAAAAGTTCTAATGTGGTGACAACCTGGTAATTCATGCACTCATGCAAAGCATTCAGTTTGATTCTCACAGCACACAGGCCAATAACTGTAAGAATATTCACGACAAAGGAATTTAAACACCTTCTCCAGTAAGTGTAACTGAGAATGTCACAAACTGGTATATTTCTGGGTCAAGTCATGGCTGGGTTATGTTAGGAATGTAAGTATCCTCTCTTAATGCCCTTTGCTTTTG
This sequence comes from Hemiscyllium ocellatum, assembly GCF_020745735.1. Lineage (NCBI taxonomy): Eukaryota > Metazoa > Chordata > Chondrichthyes > Orectolobiformes > Hemiscylliidae > Hemiscyllium > Hemiscyllium ocellatum. Next base: position 99,220,461 of record NC_083404.1, on the reverse strand, counting down.
TTCAGTTCTTTATTAAAGTTTATGCTCATCTGCTTGTTAGTCATTCACATCAAGTCATTTCTGAATATGCTGTTGTGGCAGCTACTGCCCATGTGAATAGGTTCTCACTGGACTGAAATGAGACAATGAGCTTCTGCCATGCCCTGTGGTGGTAGTATGACCCATCTGCTATTCCTCTTTCCCCTTGCCCGCCCTTGGTTCACTGCACAAAAATATAGAGGCAGCCAGGCAGAAGGGACATGGTGCTAAACACTGAGGAGTTTGTAGATAAAACAAATTTAGTATCAGGGGTGAAAATGTGTTATTTTAAAGCTTCCCAGGAGAAGCGCTTTGACCTTAATGGCAGATAAGAAGTAAACTGTGAGTGAAAACAGACACATGGCAAAAGCTAAAAAGCAGACTCCTCGATCATTTCTGAGAGATTAAAGGGGAAGTCAGGCAAATGGGAGGTCAACCTTCTAACCAGCTGTTTTAGGTCTTTGCTGGGAAAGATATAATCTAGTCACACCGAGAGGTTACCACACAGGATTTACATTCATTATTGCATAATCAACACAACGACATAAGGAATCAAATGATGGTTAAAAAGGTATTTTGTATAAAGTGTGAGCAGCTCCTTTACAATGCAATGCAGTTTGTTTTCAGCTCAACCACAAAGTTCAGCTGGAAATGCTATTGATTTGCTTGCATGATTTCTGCATGATTGTTTTCTCAGTAAATGGCATATTTCCTTATCCAGTTGTCACTGGAATAAGTATCAGTGTTTTTTTTTCTTTTAAATAGTTTCATTAGCTTTCCATATGTCACGAAGTAGCAAAATCGATATGGGCTTTACAAAATAAATAGTGATATATCAGTGTTGTCAACTGTGGGCCAAACGTGGACATTATAAACTGACCCACAGCCGGAAACTTTGGGCCTGACAAAAAAATTGGCCAAACGGAATTAAACAGCAGCCAGCAGTTATCAGCTACACAAAACAGTGGAAACCAAGATCAAGGAGGTTACAAAGATTGAAAAGGAACCAGTTACAACCAGTTCAAGGGTTCTGAAATGGAGAAGTTTTGATTAGACATTCTGGCATCTGGGCTGCCTGAGTGTGTGCACTTTACACTCCTGGTATGGCAGCAGTGAAGAGTGTTGGCATGAGGCCATTGGATGGTTTGAACCCAGGTCATGATCTCATTGTCTAAAGGCAACAGAACATTCAGGAAGGTCAGTTGTGAGGGAGGCAGAAGAAAACACACTAGACCATCATTCCCTCAGTGAAGACTCACAGCACGATTTGTGGTAGAAGACCGTGCGGCAACCCAAGATGACCCAGGAAAAGATCTGGAAGAGAGTCAGCCCTACCTTAGACAATAAGTAGATTCCAATGGCCCAGCTCAAACATGTGGATTGTTGAGGGCAATATCCTTTCTCAGATTGATAAAGCTCGATATGCAGTGAATGCTGTGGGAATTTGGGAAATGCTCACAGGAGTTTTAATAAGGAATATTTTGTTAATAAAATTGAGTTGAACCTCAAGCCGAATTCTGTGTCTCTTTGTCTGCCCCACTGACAAGAGTGTTTGGGTAAAATATTTTCAATACATAAACTGATCAAAGTGTCCAAAGCACAGACAGCATGACTATAATTGATTGAGATGATATTCTTACACTGCACAGCATAGCATACCATGTTAAACCACAAAGTGTTCTTAACAGGTCTGAAGCAACAAACCTTGCTAAACAGATCAAAAACCTTGTTTTTGTTTACAGATAAAAATTGATTCATTTGTTCTTATTTCCTTCCTGACTACCTACCACCCAATCATTCATCTATAAGGCAGGCTGCATTACAACAGAACTTTCCTCCATAGAGGCTAAAGACATCGAAAGACTTTGACTCCAAACTGAGCAAACTGACTTTATGGTCACAAACTATGAATTGCCTGTGTTGCTGACCAAAATAATGATGATGGTTTTACCTAAACTGCACAGATTGGAGTGGTTAGGAAAGCTATCACCACCTTCTCAAGATAGGTTAGTAATGGTAATAAATAATATTCTTGTTTGTGGCATTCACATTCTATTAACATTTTGGTTTAAAAATGAGCACTTACTGGTAAAGGCCAGAAACCTAAAGGCCCAGAGAATCTGAGTCCATGTCTCACCATGGCAGCTTAAAAACTTGAGTATGGTTTCAAAAAAATCTTAAAATAAATAAATTAACAGGAAATTTATAAACTTTGATGTTGGTTGCTAAAGTTGTCTATTTCTTTCTCTGCATCATCAACAGTTTCTGTTGCAACCTAACTTCTCTAATGCTGAAACCTTCATCCATTCATGTCTTTATTTACATCTACGCTGCACAGTTCTTTTAGCAAGAATCTCATTTTGCAACCTTTCTGAATTTAAGGTTATTCAAACCTCTGCTGCTCATGTCCAAAGTCACACTAAATCCTGTTCATCTATCTTTGATTTGTTCAATTAACTGAAATTGTCACCTCATCTGGCAAATCCAGATTTAAACATTTTTATCCTTTTTTTCAAATCTCTCTATGGCCTCCATACCTCCACAAGATTCTCTAACCTTATAAGCCTTCACAGCCTCTACAATTCTCCAAGGCAGACATTATGCACTTCACCCATTTTTGTCACTGCTATTGATGACCCTGCCTTTTGTTAAGCAGGTCTTAAGTTCGAGAATTCTCCGCCTATATCCTTTCTATTTACTCTATTTATACTTTTATGATAGTTTTGATTATGGTTGCTCCTAATATCTCCTTGTGTGATTCAGTTTCAAAACCTGTTTGATTAGACTTCGATAAAGCACCTGGGAATATTTCACTCCATTATTATATCCCTATGAGTTGATTTTGTAAAAATCCTACTCATTCATTCATGTTATTAGGTCTATGTACAATTCCTAACTGCCCTACAAAATGGACTAGCAAGCCACTCAGTTGTATCAAACTGCTCAAAGAATAATTGCATTAAAGACTCCCCACCAGCTTTTTAAAATCACCTAGGGATTGGTATGAATGCCAGTCTTGCCAGTGTTGCCCATATCCTGAGAATGAATAAAAATAATAGCTATTAGAAGTGAAAAAGTCAAGCGAGAACTAAATCTTACAAAGAATCAATACATCAGTAGTTTCTGTGCATAATCAGATTTTATAATGTTTAGGATCTGGTGATTATAGTTAACAGACATTGCATTAATGAGACCAGTTAATGTTAGCTTGCAAAAGCACAGCTTTTTCTATTCAACCAGATCTTAACAAATACAAAAACAAATTATCTTCAAGGGCACAGAAATGTAGAATATACATTACAATGAATATTGCTTTCTAATATTATGAGTTAACCTATATATTTAAATATATACTAGCTTAATTCTCTTCTTTTCACATGTAATATATTGTGATCGTGTAAATCAGCAATGTCACAGCTTAAACAATAGTTGCCTTTCCAGTCACACACCATCCTGACTTAGAATTATGTCTTTATTCCTGAACTGGCTCTCGATCAAAATCCTGGAATTCCATTCCCTTTCCACACTGTGGGTGTCCTTAAACTCCAAGGCTGCAGCAGTTCATGAAGACAGCACACCTCCACCCCCACCCCCCCCCCAACTTCCCCCCACCCACTCCCACCTTCTTCAGGGCAATAAATGCTGGCCTAGCCGGTATATCCACATCCCCTGTAGGAATAAATAAAAAACAGACAGCACAAGAACTGTGACATTCGATAAATATAACATTTCCATGCTGTTATACAAATGCGGCAAATTGAAGATCCCAGAATTTTTGAAATCCTCCCTTGGGTAGTAATTACACCTTTATATTTTAAATGACATCCATTTAACTTCTTCAAAGAATATCTACTTCAAGAGCAACAAACAAAAAGCTCATTTCCATTCTGCTATAAAAAGGAAATGGTGTCTTATATTATGGGCAGAATTTCCAGTTCAAGAAGTGGCAAGAAAAATGGCAGGTAGGTGGCATTGATCAGGCAAGAGGCAAAGAGTCAGGTTCTCACTGTCGAATTAACCTTCAGAGATTACGTTCTTTCTCTCGCGTGGCAGGCCGACAATCTCACCAGCAGGTGTTGAGAACCTTATCTGCATACATTACCATTTCATTAAGCACACAACTCACTGGAATTAGCCTTGCTTTCCCAATTAGCTTCTGCACAATTGAGAAACTCAGTTCACTTAACAGCAACTAGCAGGTGTTTACCTAGCGACTAGCATTTCTTCCTTGACTTCAAGGTAAATATTTGCTGTTTTGTCCTTATAGCTTTAAAAGATGCTTCCATTCACTTGCACTGAAACATTGCCCAGTACCTTCCATACATCCAACTGAAGAGAATATATGCTCACAGATGCTGTGTGCAATTGCTTGCACCCACCTCACTTTCACAGTGACTAGTAGCTCTGCCCATGAATAGGCAAGGTTTTCACACCATGACTGTGCAGATCATCTATAGCCATCTACAGTGCAGGTCTGTACATGTTATCCAGGGAGCTGTCATGATGCCTACCAACAGTGAGTTGTCAGCATCTTTCAGTGCCTCCATTTACATATTGAGATACTTTTATTAAATTCACTCACAGGATGTGGGGGCATTTCTGGTTGGACTAGTATTCATTGCCCATCCCGAGTTATCCTTGGGAAGGTGATGGTGAGCTGTCTTCTTACGTGCTGTAGGTAGAGTGGGAATGCGATTAGGGAAGGAGTTCAGCATTTTGATCCAGTGACACTGAAGAAACAGTGATATATTTTGAAATCAAGATAGTGAGTGAATTGGAGAAAAAGTTGCAGGTGTTGGTGTCTCCATGTATCTCCTGCCTTTGTCCTTCAAGATGTTAGTGCTCATGGCTTTGGAAGATGCTCTCTAGGGAACCTTAGTGAATTTTCGTAGTGTATCTTGTAAATGGTGCACAATGATGCTACTGAGTGTCAGTGTTGGAGGGAGTCAAGGTTTATAGATGTAATGCTAATCAAGCAAGTTGCTTTGTCCTGGATGGTACCAAGCTTCTTGAGTGCTGATGGTACTGCAAGCATCCAGGCACATGGAGAATTTTCCAAAACACTCCTGACTTATGCCTCATCGATAATATACAGGCTTTGGGGAATCAGAAAGTTAGCTGCTCACTGCAAGAATCCGAGACCTGCTCTTGTATTCTCTGTACTTATGTGACTACTCCAGCTCAGTTTCTAGTCAATGGTAACTGCCAGGATATTGATAAGAGGGGATTCAACAACAGTGTTTGCATTGGATGTGAAAGGTTAAATTCTCTCTTTTTGAAGGTAGTCATTGCCTGGCACTTATGTTACTTGCCACTTGTAGGTCCAAGGCCTGTGAAATCTTGTTGCATTTTGGCATGGACTGCTTCAGCATATGAGGAGTTGTGAATGGTGCGGAACATTGTGCAATCACCAGCAAACATCCCCACTTTGGAGCTAAGAATGGAGGGAAGGTGATTGATGAAGCAGCTGAAGATGGATGAGCCTGGGACACTACCTTGAGGAACTTCTGCAGAGATGTACTGAAGCTGAGATGACTGACTGTCAACAGCTACAACCATTTTTCTCTTTGCTTAGGATGACTTCAGACACCAGCTTTAATGTCAAAGAAAGTCACTCATATCGCAGGTCTAGATTTCAGATCTTTATTTCATGTTTGGACCAAGAGTAGTGAGGTCAAGAGTTGAGAAGTCCTAGCAGAACCTGAACTGAATGTGAGTAAGTTATCATTAAGCAAGTTGCCCTCTGTTAGAACTGTGGACAACCACTTCAATCATATTGTTGATGATTGAGCATGGACTGATGAGATGATAATTTGGCCATTTGGATTAGTCCTGCATTATGTACATATCTCGGGAAATTTCTGCACAACTCACAACTTGTCGCAGCTAGAACAAGTTGACTCAGGGCACAGTTAGTTTTGGTGCACAACAGTTAAGGCTATCGGCAGAAGGTTGTTAGGGCCCATCATCTGCACACCAACCAGTGCCTTCAGGCATTTGTTGCTATCAGATGGATTGAATGGAATTGATTAGAGATAGGCATCTATGATGTTGGCTGTGATGCTGGGGATCTCTCTAGGAGACCAGATGGATCATCCACTCAGTGTTCTGGCTGAAGGCAGATGTAAATCAACCATATTGTTTAAACTGATGTGCTGGGCTCCCCCATCACTGAGGTTGGGGATACTTGTGGAATTTCCATCTTCAGTGAGTTGTTTAGTTTTCCAATCCCATTCAAAACTGATACACAAAGGCTGCAGATCTCAGGTCTGATCTGTTGGTTGTGTGAACTCTTAGCTAACCTATCAGACAGTCATAGAGATGTACAGGACAGAAACAGACCCTTCGGTCCAACCCATCCATGTCGACCAGATATCACGACCCAATCTAGTCCCATCTGCCAGCATCCAGCCCATATCCCTCCAAATCCTTACTATTCATATACCCATCCAGAGGTCTTTTAAATGTTGCAATTGTACCAACCTCTACCACTTCCTCTGGCAGCTCATTCCATACACGTACCACCCTCTGCATGAAAAAGTTGCCCCATAGGTCTCTTTTATATCTTTCTCCTCTCACCCTAAACCTATGCCCTCTAGTTCTGGATTCCCCCACCCCAGGGAAAAGACTTTGCCTATTTATCCTATCCATGCCCCTTATGATTTTATAAACCTCTATAAGGTCACCTCTCAGCTTCTGACACTTCAGGGAAAAACAGCCCAAGCTTATTCAACCTCTCCCTGTAGCTCAAATCCTCCAACCCTGGCAACATTCTTGCAAATCTTTTCTGAACCCTTGCAAGTTTCACAACATCCTTCCGATAGGAAGGAGACCAGAATTGCATGCAATATTCCAAAAGTGACCAAACCAATGTCCTGTACAGGCACAACATGACCTTCCAACTCCTGTACTCAATACTTTTATGGCTACAGAGCTTCTCAAAGGTAGAAGACAGAGGGTGGTGTTGGAGGTTGCTTTTCAGACTGGAGGCCTGTGACCAGTGGAGTGCCACAAGGATCAGTGCTGGGGCCACTACTTTTCATCATTTGTATAAATGATTTGGATTTGAGCATAAATATAGTTTGTAATTTTGCAGATTACACCAAAATTGGAGGTGTAGTGGACAGCGAAGAAGGTTACCTCAGATTACAACGGGGTCTTGATCTGATGGGCCAATGGGTTGAGAAGTGGCAGATGGAGTTTAATTTAGATAAATGAGAGGTGCTACATTTTGGGAAAGCAAATCTAAGCAGGACTTATACACTTAATGTTAAGGTCCTAGGGAGTGTTGGTGAACAAAGATACCTTGGAGTGCAGGTTCATAGTTCCTTGAAAGTAGAGTCGCAGGTAGTTAGGATAATGAAGAAGGCATTTGGTATGCTTTCCCCTATGCTGCTTTTATTATTTAATAAGAAAATCAACATGTTGTAGCTTCATCAGGCTGATACCTCATTCTTAGATATGTGCTGGTGCTGCTGCTGGCATACCCTCTTGTATTCTTCATTGAACCTACATTAATCTCCTAGTTTGATGATAGTTAGAGTGAAGATATGTCAGGCCGTGCATGCCAGCTTTGAGTTATAGAGTCATAGAGATGTACAGCATGGAAACAGACTCTTCAGTCCAACCTGTCCATGCCGACCAGATATTCCAACCCATTCTAATCCCACCTGCCAGCACCCGGCCCATATCCCTCCAAACCCTTACTATTCATGTACCCATCCAAATGCTTCTTAAATGTTGCAATTATACCAGCCTTCACCACTTCCTCTGGCAGCTCATTCCATACATGTACTACCCTCTGTGTGAAAAAGTTGCCCCTTAGGTCTGTTTTATATCTTTCCCCTCTCACCCTAAACCTATGCCCTCTAGTTCTGGACTCCCTGACCCCAGGGAAAAGACTTCGTCTATTTATCCGAGCCATGCCCCTCATAATTTTGCAAACCTTTGTAAGGTCACCCCTCAGCCTCCGACGCTCCAGGGAAAACAGCCCCAGCCTGTTCAGCCTCTCCCTGTAGCTCAGATCCTCCAACCCTGGCAACATCCTTGTAAATCTTTTCTGAACTAATTCAAGTTTCACAGCATCTTTCCGATAGGAAGGAGACCAGAATTGCACACAATAATCCAACAGAGGCCTAACCAATGTCCTGTACAGCCACAACATGACCTCCCAACTCCTGTACTCAATACTCTGACCAATAAAGGAAAGCATACCAAACGCCTTCTTCACTATCCGATCAACCTGTGACTCCACTTTCAAGGAGCTATGAATCTGCACTCCAACGTCTCTTTGTTCAGCAATACTCCCTAGGACCTTACCGTTATGTGTATAAGTCCTGCTAAGATTTGCTTTCCCAAAATGCAGCACCTCACATTTATCTGAATTAAACTCCATCTGCCACTTCTCAGCCCATTGGCCCATCTGATCAAGATCCTGTTGTAATCTGAGGTAACCCTCTTTGCCGTCCACTACATCTCCAATTTTGGTGTCATCTGCAAACTTACTAACTGTATCTCTTATGGTTACATCCAAATCATTTATGTAAATGGCAAAAAGTAGAGGGCCCAGCACCGATCCTTGTGGCACTCCACTGGTCACAGGCCTCCACTCTGAAAAACAACCCTCCACCACCACCCTGTCTTCTACCTTTGAGCCAGTTCTGTACCCAAATGGCTAGTTCTCCCTGTATTCAATGAGATCTAACCTTGCTAATCAGTCTCCCATGGGGAACCTTGTCGAACACCTTACTGAAGTCCATATAGATCACATCTACTGCTCTGCCCTCATCAATCTTCTTTGTTACTTCTTCAAATGACTCAATCAAGATCGGGAGACATGATTTTCCACGCACAAAGCCATGTTTACTATCCCAAATCAGTCCTTGCCTTTCCAAATACATGTACAACCTGTTCCTCAGGAGTCCCTCCAACAACTTACCCACCACTGAGGTCAGGCTCACTGGTCTATAGGTCCCTGGCTTGTCTTTACCGCCCTTCTTAAATAATGGCACCACGTTTGCCAACCTCCAGTCTTCCGGCACCTCACCCCTGACTATCGATGATATAAATATCTCAGCAAGACGCCCAGCAATCACTTCTCTAGCTTCCCCAGAGTTCTCGGGTACATCTGATCAGGCCTTAGGGATTTATCCACCTTTAACCATTTCAAGACATCCAGCACTTCCTCCTCTGTAATCTGGACATTTTGCAAGATGTCACCATCTATTTCCCTACAATCTGTATCTTCCATATCGTTTTCCACAGTAAGTACTGATGCATAATATTCATTTAGTATCTCCCCCATTTTCTGTGGCTCCACACAAAGGCCACCTTGCTGATCTTTAAGGGGCCCTATTCTCTCCCTAGTTACCCTTTTTCCTTCATATATTTGTAAAAACCCTTTGGATTCTCCTTAATTCTATTTGCCAAAGCTATCTCATGTCCCCGTTTTGCCCTCCTGTTTTCCCTCTTAAGTATATTCCTATTTTCTTTATACTCTTCTAAGGATTCACTCGATCTATCCTGTCTATACCTGACATATGCTTCCTTCTTTTTCTTAACCAAACCCTCAATTTCTTTAGTCATCCAGCATTCCCTATACCTTCCAGCCTTCCCTTTCACCCTGACAGGAATATACTTTCACTGGATTCTTGTTATCTCATTTCTGAAGGCTTCCCATTTTCCAGCCGCCCCTTTACCTGCGAACATCTGCCACCAATCAGCTTTCGAAACTATTTTGCCTAATACCGTCAAAATTGGCCTTTCTCCAATTTAGAACTTCAACTTTTAGATCTGGTCTATCCTTTACCATCACTATTTTGAGAGGACTGCTTGAAGTCTACCCATTTAGAATGATGACAGTGTTGTACAACATATGTAATATACCATCAATGTGAAGAAAGACATTTGCCTTGAGTGTTAGGGACCACAGGCATTTCTTCTTCCAAAGATTGCTGAAATGTGTCAGTGACGTGCTCATCAGATTGTGTTCCTAAGTTTCATCTAGCTAATGCAGATTGTCTCTGTCTCTGTGTTAGTCCTGGATGCCAGTGCTTGTCTGCTCTGAAATTATCATCTTCAGAGGTTTTGATGTGCAGAGGAGATGCTGTGCACTGTTGACTGCTGATACCAGTGCTGAAAATGTGTTGCTGATTAAAGCACAGCAGGTCAGGCAGCATCCAAGGAACAGGAAATTCGACGTTTCGGGCCGGAGCCCTTCATCAGGAATGAGAAGAGGGTGCCAGGCAGGCTACGATAAAAGGTAGGGAGGAGGGACTTGGGGGAGGGGCGATGGAGATGTTATAGGTGGAAGGAGGTCAAGGTGAGGGTGATAGGCCGGAGTGGGGTGGGGGCGGAGAGGTCAGGAAGAGGATTGCAGGTTAGGAGGGCGGTGCTGAGTTCAAGGGAATCAACTGAGACAAGATGGGGGGAGGGGAAATGAGGAAACTGGAGAAATCTGAGTTCATACCTTGTGGTTGGAGGGTTCCCAGGCGGAAGATGAGGCGCTCTTCCTCCAACTGTCGTGTTGTTATGTTCTGGCGATGGAGGAGTCCAAGGACCTGCATGTCTTCGGTGGAGTGGGAGGGAGAGTTAAAGTGTTGAGCCACGGGGTGGTTGGGTTGTTTGGTCCGGGCGTCCCAGAGGTGTTCCCTGAAGCGTTCTGCAAGTAGGCGGCCCATCTCCCCAATACAGAGGAGGCCACATCGGGTGCAGCGGATGCAATAGATGATGTGTGTGGAGGTGCAGGTGAATTTGTGGCGGATATGGAAGGATCCCTTGGGGCCTTGGAGAGAAGTAAGGGAGGAGGTGTGGGCGCAAGTTTTGCATTTCCTGCGGTTGCAGGGGAAGGTGCCGGGAGTGGAGGTTGGGTTGGTGGGGGGTGTGGACCTGATGAGGGAGTCATGAAGGGAGTGGTCTTTGCGGAACGCTGATAGGGGAGGGGAGGGAAATATATCCCTGGTGGTGGGGTCCGTTTGGAGTTGGCGGAAATGACGGCGGATGATACGCTGTATACGGAGCCAACTCCAAACGGACCCCACCACCACCTGACTCCCTCGTCAGGTCCACACCCCCCAAATTCACCTGCACCTCCACACATATCATCTATTGCATCCGCTGCACCCGATGTGGCCTCCTCTATATTGGGGAGATGGGCCGCCTACTTGCAGAACGCTTCAGGGAACACCTCTGGGACGCCCGGACCAAACAACCCAACCACCCCGTGGCTCAACACTTTAACTCTCCCTCCCACTCCACCGAAGACATGCAGGTCCTTGGACTCCTCCATTGCCAGAACATAACAACACGACGGTTGGAGGAAGAGCGCCTCATCTTCCGCCTGGGAACCCTCCAACCACAAGGGATGAACTCAGATTTCTCCAGTTTCCTCATTTCCCCTCCCCCCATCTTGTCTCAGTTGATTCCCTTGAACTCAGCACCGCCCTCCTAACCTGCAATCCTCTTCCTTACCTCTCCGCCCCCACCCCACTCCGGCCTATCACCCTCACCTTGACCTCCTTCCACCTATCACATCTCCATCGCCCCTCCCCCAAGTCCCTCCTCCCTACCTTTTATCTTAGCCTGCCTGGCACCCTCTCCTCATTCCTAATGAAGGGCTCCGGCCCGAAACGTCGAATTTCCTGTTCCTTGGATGCTGCCTAACCTGCTGTGCTTTAACCAGCAACACATTTTCAGCTCTGATCTCCAGCATCTGCAGACCTCACTTTTTACTGCTGATACCAGTGGAAGAGAAGAGAGAGAATTAATTGGTAAAGGTGCACAAACGTTCATGTCGATGAGCACGTGCAAATGGAAGCACATTAGAGAAGACTGGAGAGCAATGTTTTTCATTGAGTTCTCCTGTCATCATGATCGCCATGTCTGTGTAGACCAGCCTTGGTCCTCAGCTGCCAGCTCCATTGCTGACCTTCAAAGGCAGATGAGGATGCAACGATCCTGCCTGCATAGCCCTCTCCAATAATAGGTCTCTTGTGGGCCAGTATCTCTAGCAATGAGAGATAAGAGGATGATGTATGATATGAATGTATGTGTGAAGACTTGACTAGTGTATAGCCAAGAAAGATGGTGATCAATCCCCAGTAAGTTGAAAAGAAACAGGATGCTCAGGAAATGTTTGAACATCAGCAACAGAAGGTGGGTCTGATTCTTTCTACTGACTCTGAGTTTAGCAGGCACAGTGACATGTCTATGCAGTGACTGAGAGAAAGTGAGGACTGCAGATGCTGGAGATCAGAGTCGAAAAGTGTGGTGCTGGAAAAGCACAGCAGGTCAGGCAACATCCAAGGAGCAGGAGAGTCGATGTTTTGGGCATAAGCCCTTCACCAGGAATGGGATGGTGGGGGAAAGGGGCCTGAGAGATAAATAGGCGGGTGGGGGTAGGGCTGGGGGGAAAGTAGCTGGGAAGGCAATAGGTAGATGCTGGTGGGGGTGATAGTGACAGGTCAGAGGGGAGGGTGGAGCGGAGAATTAGGACAGTTGAAAAGGGTGGGGCCATATTGGAGAGTTGGATCTGGGATGACGTGGGGAGGGGAGATGAGAAAACTGGTGAAGTTGACATTGATATAGGGTAGTTGGAGGGTCCCAAGGTGGAAGATGAGGCATTCTTCCTCCAGCCGTTGGGTGGCTCGGATTTGATGGTGGAGGAGGCCCAGGACTTACATGTCCTTGGCAAAGTAGGAGGTGGAGTTGAAGTGGTCAGCCACAGGGGGCAGTGGGGTAGTTTAGTGTGTATATCCCAGAGTTGTTCCCTGAAACGCTCCACAGGTTGGTGTCCTATGGAGTGCCTGTGTTAGCTTGACTGATATTCCTGTGAATGCGAGACTACAGTGAGAATATGGTAGCACCTACCAGTATGAAGCACATCATTCTTCCATTTCCTGCATAAAATCAGAGCCATTCCCACCCGTTACACGGTAGACAACCTCCATTATGTTGTGTATAGCTTGGAACATAATCTCTGGTGAGGCATCACTAAATCTTGAAGCCAGTTTTTGACACTTTGGCAACATCTCCTGGGTTTGTTGAGCATAGGCTGCTGCATTGCTCCTGGGTGACTCTTAAGTAAAATGCCAGTACCTTTGACCCTGGAAGATCCCAATGGGTTGAGAACTTACTGCTCTCTAGCCACATGTGATTGATTGTTTAACCTCTGCTCCAAATTGTTTGCATACAAAATGAATGGAGAGGTATGTAGATATACAAAAAAATCACTAAGGGCCAGGATTTGATTTATTGTGGTCATGTGTATCTAAGTCCAGTGAAAAGTGAAGAGCTATTTGAAACCATGGCAGAGGTCCTGCTCTCTCAGACACTCACCGCCATACTTGATTTTTATGTCAGCACCACTTCAGCTGAGTGGGCCTTCCATTTGCTTCTCTTCTGCATATTCAGTTTTCCAGGGTTAGGTTATGATTTACCGTTTTGGATCGGATCCCAGTTTTATATCACACCTGCTCAGAGAAAGGGCTTTCTGAACATTCAGACTTCTAAAGTAGTGCAGTCTGGTGCAGGTTACATCTGGATAGTTGAAGAAAATCTGTTTTATTTTGGATAATTGTTCTAAGAAAATGAGGAAAGGGAGTGAAATACATTAATTCCCAAAAATCCTAGCACTTTAATCTGATTGGTTCTTCCTGATGGGACAAGAATAATATTTGAAGTTTGGTTTGTTAAGAGGATTTTTTTTTGTTATGTGGTATCTATGTTAAATTCTGAAATGATGATTGAGAATATTCCTGCAACTTTGCTACTAAACGGAAAGAGAGGTATTCATCCCTAAGAAAATCAAACCCCTCTCGCTATTTTCACAATATGCAGTTATCTAAAACAGCTATGAGTGAGATTTTGTAAGATTTCTATTTTAATTGGTATTTGAAAGCGATTATTAATTTGCACGTACAAATTTAATGTGATACAAGCTATTTGATTGCATAAAGATTATTAGGGACTTGAAATTTTTTTTTTATATTCAGGCAAAGATCATAGTGATAAAATTGCTTACTATTTATTTATTAATTTCTTTTGTTTGTGCATATGTTGTTCCTTGACTGACAGTGTGACAGTTCGCATTGTCTCTGGCCACTGCAAACAATGAACACACTTGGATTAAAACCAGAGAATGCTGGAATTAAACAATAGATCCATCTGGCATTTTCTCACACACCTGTAGCCAATGAGACATGTGTTCATATTCCTCTTCCAACACCAATATGTTGGACATCTTTGCAGTGCCAAACGGCGATGTATATTTGTTTTCTCTTATCTACAGCACTGCTCATGGTCCTGTCTCCATAACCATGCGAAGATCAATTATGTTTTGAATAGTTCAGCAATGTTTGTAGATATGATGCCTACCTCCTAAATATTCAATTACTTCAAGGATGGCATGGTAGCTCAATGGTTCGCACTGCTGCCTCACAGTACCAGGGACCCAGGTTCGATTCCAGCCCCAGGTGACTGTGTGGAGTTTGCACATTCTCCTTGTGTCTGTGTGGGTTTGCTCCAGTTTCCTCCCACAGTCCAAAGATGTGCAGGACAGGTGAACTGGCCACGCTAAACTGCCCATCGTGTTAGGTGTATTAGTCAGAGGGAAATGGGACTGGGTGAGTTATTCTTCGGAGGGTCAGTGTGGACTTGTTGGGCCGAAGGGCCTGTTTCCACACTATAGGTAATCTAATTTAAACTCCCAGTTCTATTTTCACCTCCCACTTTTAGTCTCTGACTCGACCTCCGATCGCTGTTTCTCTCAGACACAACACAGAATGTAGAAACTTCATCATATCTATCTATTGAGCATTATACAGATCCATTGCCTGAACATGGGTGTTGATTTTTATGTCAGCACCACTTCAGCTGAGTGGGCCTTCCATTTGCTTCTCTTCTGCACATTCAGTTTTCCAGGATTAGGTTATGATTTACCGTTTTGGATCGGATCCCAGTTTTATATCACACCTGCTCAGAGAAAGGGCATTCTGAACATTCAGACTTCAAAAGCAGTGCAGGTTACATCTGGATAGTTGAAGAAAATATGTTTTATTTTGGATACTTGTTTGAAAGAAATGAGGAAAGGGAGTGAAATCAAGTAACTTCAGATCACTTGGAGAATTAAATTAAATTTCTCCTGCTTCTTGCCATTACAATCCTAAAGGCTACGTTTCTGTGAAGTTGGGAAGTTTCCTCTGCAGATCTATAAAAATTGTATATGAGTTCAGATACAGAAAACTCATTCTCCATCCACCCCCATTTCTGACAGATCACTTTTTTGTGAGCAGGGAGGAGAGCCCAGAGTGTAAATTACATACAAGGGAAAGCTAAACTCAACAGAATCATTAGAACTTTGTGCTCATTTTAAATTCTAAATTGGGGCAAGGTGAATTTTGATGGACTTAGACAGGAGCTTGCAGGGATTGCTCGGAGTAGCTTGTTTACAGTCAAAGGGACCTCTGGCAAGTGGGAGGCCTTTAAATGTGAGATAGCTAGAGTTTAAGGTGTTTATGTTCCTGTCAGGATGAAGGGCAAGGTTGGCAGGAATAGGGAACCCTGGATGACAGAGAAGTTGAGGCTTTGGCCAGAAAAAGAGGAGGAGGTGTGGCTCAGGTACAGGCAACTGGAATCAAGGGAATTCCTGGAAGTATACAGGGAAAGCAGGAGTCTACTGAGGAAGGAAATCAGGAAGGCGAAAAGGGGTACGAGATAGCCAACTGCTGAGAAGATTCAAGTGAATCCAAAAAGGTATTTTAAGTATATTAAGAGAAAAACAATAACTAGAGAGAGAATAGGGACCCTCAAGGACCAAAGTGGATATGTATGTGTAGAACCATAGGAGATGGGCAAGGTTCTCAATGAATATTTCTCCTCTGTGTTTATCATGGAGAAAGGCATAGGACTTGGGAACTTGGGGAACTTGGATGATATCTTTGGGACTGTCCATATCACTATAGAGGAGGTGTTGGATGTATTGGAATGTATGAAGGTGGATAAATCTCCTGGTCCTGACCAGATATATCCAAGAACACTATAAGAGGCTAGAGCAGAAATTGCGAGGGCCCTAGTTGATATTTTTGCATCAACATTAGCCCAGTGAGGTCCCAAAAGACTGGAGGGTGGTGAATGTTGTGCCCTTATTTAACAAGGGCTGCAAAGAAAAGCCTGAGAACTATAGACCAATAAGCCTAACGTCTGTTGAGAAGATTCTGAGGGATAAGATATACATGCATTTGGAAAGACAGGATTTGATTAGGAGTAGTCAGCTTAGCTTTGTCCATGGGAGATCATGCCTCACAAATTTGTTAGAGTTATTTGATAAAGTGACCAGAAAGGTTGACAAGGGCAAGGCGATAAACATAGTCTTTATGGTTTTCAGTAAGGCCTTTGATAAGTTTCCACATGGTAGTTGCTCTAGAAGGTTAGATTGCATGGAATCCAGAGTGAGCTGGCAAATTGGATACAAAATTGGCTTGATGGTAGGAAGCAAAGGGGTAATTGTGGAAAGATGCTTGTTGGACTGGAGGCCTATGACTAGCGGTGTGCCACAGGGGTCGATGCTGGGCCCATTACTGTTTGTTATCTAAATCAATGATTTAGATGAGAATGTACAAGGCATGATTAGTAAGTTTGCAGATGACATTAAAATAGTTGGTAACATGGACAGTGAGGAAGGTTGTCAGAAATTGCAGAAGGACATTGATCATCTGGGGAAGTGGGCTGAGAAATGGCAAATGGAGTTTAATATAGATGAATGTAAGGTCTTGCATTCTAGAAAGTCAAATTAAGGCAGAAGTTTCATGGTGAATGGTAGGGCCTGAAGGAACAGAGGGATCTTGGAGTTCAGGTTCACAGTTTTCTGAAAGTGGAGTCACAGGTAGACAGGACAGTGAAGATGAAGGCATACTGACCTTCATCTGTCAGAGCATTGAGTAGAAAAGTTGTGAAGTTATGCTGCAGTTGTACAGGACTTTGGTGATGTTGCACTTGGAGAACTATGTTCAGTTTTGGTCGCCTTGGTATAGGAAGACTATTATTAAACAGGAAATAGTGGAGAAGATATTTACAAGGATGTTGCCTGGACTCAGTGGTCTGAGTTATAGGGAGAGGTTAGAAAAGTGAGAACTTTTTTCTTTAGAGCATAGGAGACTGAGGGAGACCTTTTAAATGTGTCTAAGATCACAAGAAGCATGGATAGGGTGAACACAGTCAGTCTTTTTCCCAGGGTTGAGGTATCGAGGACTAGAGGGCATGTGTTGAGGGGTTTTTAAAGTTTTCATGCTTTCAGTACACTTTTAACATTGTGTATAACAAAAGTTGTAGTTGATTTTTAGAATTTGCTGCTTTTTATTCATCCCCACATGGCTCCTGAGATCAGTCCATGACAGATACTGGGTAAGTTGGTTGTGGGTTATAAGTGACCATGGGGATAGGTACGATTCAAAAATCAGCATTGAGTTAGTATAGAGATTTGAGAAACCATGCTGGTTCAGCGAGGAGAGTTCACAACAAAGGCTTTGATGATCTACAATCTTCTAAAGCAAGTGAAGGAAATTCCAGTGAACCAAGGTAGGTGATCTATTGGTCTGCCTAGACACTCAGTTCCTCTCATGTCTTCCAAGTGTGAGGTTCTTGGTCAGCAGACTTCATCCAGTATCTGCCATCTACCCCTTGGCACAATGTAGGAGATAACAAAGCTCACAATTTGGGCATATTTACTAAGGTAGATCTGGTATGTCATGCAATTTCCCAACACAAGCTACCAATGTCATGAACCAACATCTGACCATGAATGTTTGGCGGGGCGGGGGGAGTCTTGATCAATAATAACAAGTTGTGTATTTATAAATATATGCAAAAAATATATTTGTGCCACCTTTAGTTTTTAAAGCTGATCTAAAGCACTTCACAGGTGCATTATAATTCAAAATTTGATGTACAGCCACATGATATTAGGAGAGATGAATAAAAACCTGGTCAATGAGATCAGTGTTTAGAAAAGAGGAGAAGAAAGACAAAGGTGTTTAGTTCTGGATTTCCAGGACTTACAACCTTGACAGCTAAAGGCTTGGCTGTCAATGATAGAATGATTAAAACTGAAGATGTTCAAGAGGTCAGAAGTGGTGTAGTACAGATATCACAGTAAGTTGTAAAACCCAATAAGGTTATAGAGATAGCAAAAAGAGATACTATGGAAGAATTTGAAACCAAGGATGAGAGTTTTTAAATTGAGGCATTGCTGAAGTGGGAATTATAAAATCATAGAATAGTTACATCACAAAAGAAAGCCATTTGGCTCATCGTGTCTGTGCAAGAGCAGCTTATTTAGTCCCACTCACCCACGTTTCTTCATAGTCTTACAATATTTTCTATTTCAGATATTCATACAGATCCTATTTTAAAGCCACAACTGACTTCCTTCCATTATGCTCAGGCAATGCTTTCCAGATCTGAAACACTTGCTGTGTTCACACGTACCATCAGGTTCCTTTACTCCTGCACCCACTTTAAAATGATCTTTGTTTTATTTTATATGATCCGTCTTCATACTTCTCATCACAATGAATCACTTTACAGTTCTCTGTATTAAATTTCATTGACTACATGTCCACCCATTCCATAAGCCAACCCATGCCTTTTTCAAGCTCATTACTATTCTCTTCAAAGTTCATAATGATTGCGAATGTTTGTATCAACTGCAAATTTGTACCCTGAACACCTAAATCTCAGTCATTTCCATGAACCAAGAAAGGTGTTGGACTGAACTTTGACCTCTGGGCGACCCTACGTCCCCAAATCTGAAAATGCTGTTTCTATTATTCTGATGTGTCTGGCTTTGCTAGTAAGCCTGTTATGTAACACTTTTTGAAAGACCATGTACACCACATCAATAACAATACCTTCATCCACCCTCTTGGTGACTTTATCAAAAAACTCAAGCGAGTTAGTTAAATACATCTTATGCAAAACAAATCTGTGCTGGCTCTCCATAATCAACTCATTTTTGTCCAAGTCATTCTTAATTGTATAAGCATGGTTGGGGGAAGGGTGACAATGGGGGAGGAGGTGGGTGGTGTTATAAGGGCCCATCCACTGGCATTTTTGCTGATGGAGGGGATGTAAAATAGAAGGATCAGTTTGCTGACATCATGGTGCACCTGGTGATAGCCAGGCAAGCCAAGGAAAACACCTGAACACCCTACCAATGAGCTGGACTGATTGTACAATCTGATGTTGGAACTCAGTTGCCATCCTTAATTGGGTGGGGTTCCCAGAATTGGCTTTGAATTCTTTAAATCCCAACCATGGGGAGCAAGTCTGTACTGACCCTCTGAAGAGCCAGCCCCAGCCCCGGTAATTCTGCATTTTCCTTAGCCAATGTACCTAGCCTGCATATCTTTATACTGTGGGAGGAAACCAGGGCACCCGACAGAAACCTACACAGACACAGGGAGAACATGTAACCTCCTTACAAGCTGTCACCCTAGGTTGGAATTGAACCCAGGTCCATGGCACTGTGAGGCAGCAGGACTAACCACTGAGCCACTGAGATTGTCTCTGTTATCCCACCACAACCACTTCCAGATTCCTGAACTTGGAATCCAACCAAAGTTTAAGCTTGCAACTCTACTGGGAAAATTTAGCCTGATATTTCCCAGCAATCCTATTATGTAATTTACTGCTTTTCAGAGCTCAGTTTAAGGGGTCAAACTCAGTTGGCTAGGTAGCTAGCATGTCGTTCAGAATAAGACCATAGTTCAAGGCCTGATGTGAATTCTCTATTCTGGTGACAGTAGACGTAGAACCTGCCTCCTCAACATAACCTATGGTGAAAGCCCGGCACAAATTGTGATTTGGTAATCCTCAAATAATTGAGAATGCTAGAGAATAAACACAGAATACGTCAGTGGCAGAAGTTTTCAGTCTGTATTACCTGTGGTTGGTCAGATTAAAAAATGAAATCCTGTATGATAGTAGTGACCACCAAACAATGGCAGTAACCTAGGAACGGTTTGTTAACTACAACCACAAAAACATAGAGGAGTTGAATGGTCTAGTGACTACACTAGGGGGGAAATAGGAATCAAAGATATTCACTACATGCAAATGGATTGTGTAAAGTTTAAAGAAGAAAATATTTACAACAGAAATTAAAAAATGTGCTAAGGACTTTACTGTAAATCACTGCAAGGGCTAAAGGTCTTCTTAAAATTATTTCTGTATATAATCTTCAGTACAGTTCAGGGTACTGCAGATGGATTCATTGTAAAAGAAGGCTGAAGAAATTCATTTATCCCAGAAAATTAAAGTGTGTTTGTTTCTAAGAGCATTAAAAATACTGAAGATATTTTCATTGCAGAAAACATTTCATCAAATGTATATCACTTTGCTGTAATTTCTTATTAGTCTGACTGAGACTCAGAAGCACAGCATAAAGTGAACAATCTCTGAAAATTACCACCTTGAATGTGCTGTCACATTCCAAGCTTTAATATAAAATTAGAAACTTTGTTGAAGCAGATCCGTTAGGCATTTGTTGGAGAAGACAATATCTCTTTCTCCAAAAAAAAACGCTTGATTGACAGATCTTTTTGTTGGTTTCACAGGCACATAACCCTCAGCTACATCATTCCTTCTTAAGCCTATGTGAAACTTTTTCAAAAAGATAAAGTGGGTGTGGGAGAGAACTCTGCTTTGTTTCATGTTCTGGTATCTTTGAAATGCAGCCCATATGCAGTTCGCACTAAGCATGAGTGAATAGCTTGAACTTGTTTCAAAATCAAAGTTGTGCTATTTCTAATTTTGGAACAGGGTGGGAACGGAGTGAAGGATCAAAAAGCAACACATCAAAGGGCTCAGCCATTAAAGTCAAATCTGAGTGGTTTGTTCATCCTTAGCCCTGCAGTTTAATATCAGAGTAATCTCTCTAATGAGCATGAGGAACTGCAGAGTGTGAAGAATATTAAGGTTTAATGCTTTAAAACAGTGAAAAGTTTGGATAGATTAGAAAACTAGGGAGGGATGTGAAAGGACAGAAAAAGATCGACAGTAGTAATTTGAATTATCTTATCATTTAATGGACGACTGCAATTTGAAACTATCAGAACAATTATAGAATTTGGAGTATTATTATAATTTGGAAAACAAAAAGCATGATTCCATCAAATGAATTGATTTGGTGATATCCAAATCTGCATTAGAACGTAATACAGGAGTAGGTCATTCAGCCCCAAGAGCCTGCTCCACCATTTAATATGATTGTGGCTGATCTCATCTTGGCCTCAGCTTCACTTTTCTACCTGTTACCCATAACCTCTTAACCTATCACTAATTAGATTTCTATCTATATCCTCCTTAAATGTAATCAGAATCCCGATGTCTAAATTACTTTGAGGTAGTGAATTCCACAAATTTATGACCATTTGAAAGAAATAATTCTTCCTCATCTGTTTTAAATCTGCCACCCCTTCGCCTAAAATTATTAACTCCGTTTTAATTTGCCCCACAAGAGGAAACATATCCTGTAGTTTGCCAATCCTCTTTAGCATCTTACAAAACTCAAATAAATCTCCTTTTATTTCTCTAAACACTAGTGAGTATAGGCCTCAACTGCTCAAACTCTCCTCATAAAAAAGCCTTTTATCTCTGGAATTAATCTGGGGAATCTTCTCTGAACTGCCTCCAACGCCATGACATCCTTCCTCAAGTTAAGGTTCCAAAACTGCATGCAGTAATCCAAAAATACAGTCTCACCAATGCCTTGTACAATTGTAACAATACTTCCCTACTTTTATATTCCATTATTTTCACTGAAAGATATGAAAATTGTAATTTCAGTCCTGCTGTACTGCACTTAGCTTTCTGCAATTCATACCCAAGGACACCAGACCCCTCTGAGGCTAAACCATGTAGAAGTTTCTCTCTATTTAAACAATAAGTTGCATTTCTGTATATCTGCCCCAAATGGATAACCTCACACTTATTCACATAACTCCCAGCCCAAATCGTATCCCTAACCCTAACCATAAACATTCATATATCCTATCCATATCCATTTGTAATTTTTTTATTTCTTCATTGAAAGTTACTTTCCCACCTATGTTAATCTTCCATTCAGCCAATGATGTTGATTGAAAATATTTGGGGCCAAGGACCAAATTCTATGTCACCCACTAATTACATCTTGTCAACAAGAAAAAGACCCATTAACCTGACCCTCTACTTTCTGATGATTATTCAGTCTTCTATCCAAACCAATATATTACCCTTAACCACATTATTTTGAGTGGTAATTTATCAAATATGATTAGATTACTTACAGTGTGGAAACAGGCCCTTTGGCCCAACAAGTCCACACCAACCCTCCAAAGAGCAACCCACCCATTTCCCCTACATCTAACACTATCGGCAATTTAGCATGGCCAATGCACCTAACCTGCACATCTTTGGACTGTGGGAGGAAACCAGAGCACCTGGAGAAAACTCACACAGAATGTGCAAACTCCACACAGACAGTTGCCTGAGGTAAGAATTGAACCCAGGTCTCTGGTGCTGTGAGGCAGCAGTGCTAACCACTGTGCCACCGTACCTTCTGGAAGTCCATGTGCAGAAGAAATTCAATTATTGGGGAGTATTTTGCTCGGATAATCGAATACCTGACAACACAGTTTAGCCAAGCATTGGGACCTTGCAATCTTCATTTTGGATAATTGGCATTCGAATAATTGACGTTCCTCTATGAACTGTATGTGCAGGATCCTCCATTGTCCACTTTGCTTGTTATATCTTCAAAGAACTCTAGCAAATTAGTCAAACGTGATTCACCGTTCATAAAACTGTGCTGACTTTGATGGATTGTGATTTGACTTTCTCAATGTCCTATCACTACTTTCTTAATATTCGATTCTGATTCTTTTGAATGAGTTTCTACAATTACCATTGCCTGCTGTAGTTTTACTATTATGCATTGGAGAGTAATTTCTACCTGAAGGTGCTTGGTAATCGATTTAGTATTTTAGATGATTTTGGTTTTAGTTTGTTCATCTGAGCAGAAGTCTTAAAATTCAAAATCTTGTCATTGGTCACTGATAAATCAATTATTTTTAAGGTTATTGGTCTTTAATGGGATTGTAATAACAACAGACTTTATTGTGTGTTCTTTTGTATCTTCACATGTTCTAATACAGGGTCTTGGTGAGGCCACAGCTTAGGTATTGTGTACCAATTTGGTCTCCTAGTCTGAGGAAGGACATTCTTGAGGGAGTCCAGCAAAGGTTCACCAGACTGATTCCTGGGATGGCAGGACTGATCTATGAGGAAAGTCTGGATTGCCTGGGTTTGTACTCACTGGAACTTAGAAGAATGAAAGGAGCTCTCATAGAAAGCTATGAGCTCCACATTTTACCGAATGTCCCGACGAAGGGTCCTGCCCAAATTATCGACTCTCCTGCTCCTCTGATGCTGCTTGACCTGCTGTGCTTTTCCTAGTTCCATATTTTATCCACTCGTACTTTCCAGTATCTGCAATCCTCACTACCACATGCCATTAGCTTTCCTCAATTCCTGCATGCCAACCTTCATTGAAGGTTCCACCATCACCCCCCGGTCTCATTGCACCACAACGTTTCCTAAATTGCCACCATTTAGATAATAATCTGCCCTCCTATTTTTACCATCAAAAGGATAACCTCACATTTATCCACCTTATATTATATTTGCCAAGTATTTGCCCACTCAGCCAGCCTGTCCAAGTCACCTTGCAGCCTCTTAGCTTCCTCCTCACAGCACACACTGCCACTCAGCTTAGTGTTGTTTGCTTGGAGTTGGGTACCTCTTTGGGAGCCAGTATAGACACAATGGGTTGAATGGCCTCCTTCTGTATTGTAAAATTTCCATCTCCTCTTCGAACTGCTGGTGTCATTGAGGCACCCTCCCAGTAAATGCTGCAATGCCCTTCAGCCTCCAACCACACAGGCCCTTCTTCAGTGAGCCTCTTGCCTGGAATATGATCTTTTCAGTGAGATCTCAGTCCCAAATCAATAGCTGCCCAGTTCCCTGTGGGTCTGAAAGTGGAAGCCTTACTTTACAGCTGCCCAGGAAAGCACCACCAACAGGTGCTGTGCCATTGCCATCTTTTAAAAGCTGCCAAACTGCTAGAAGCTTATGTCATCCATGTCCCTATTAACACTTTGGAGGGTCCCATAAAGTTGTTTTCAAATGGCTCCTCAAGCATTTGAATTGCCTTTGAATTGCATGTTTTCCAAATGAGTTGGAGTCCCCATCTTGATGCCATGTGATACACTGCTTGAAAAATTGTGTCCCAGCACAAAGATATTGGAAGTCTGATCTTACACCACCTAGTGAAACTTGAGACTTCCTGCATCCTTTGCTGCCTGTTCATTCACTCCAGATTCCAGATGTTATGTACATATGCTGAATGAGAGCGATACTGAATGATTCTATGTTTGCATGAAAGAGAATGCAGGAGCAAAAGACTGTAAGATGAGATTGGCCGTGATCATAAGAACATACATACATGTGGTCTTTATTTCTCGTTTTCACTTTCAGTCAAGCCTGACCTTAATTCTGCTTTTGTCATCTACTCTGGGCTAATGACTGTTTTCTGTACTCCACAAAAATGACCATTCCTTTTGCCTCTGATCCACACTGTAATCTCTCATCTTGCTGTCCAACCTCTCTTTGACCTTCCCTTCGATTTTTCTTCAGGCCCTTCTCTTTTTTCAAGCTGCATAATCTTTCCATTCCCTCCTCGGTTCCAAGGCGTCATTCTGGAAGTGAAATATTAACTGTGTCTTTCTCTCCAGGCTGCTGCCAGACCTCGCGAGTTTCTCTGACACATGCTGTTTTGTTTCAGATTTCCAGCATGTACAGCATTTTGGTTTTATTATCTGAGCTCAGAGCCTGACAGCCAAGCAGAAGCAGGTATTTTGACTTGGCATAAACAGACAGGCAATTCCCGTTGATCTGTGATCCTATTTCTGAGGGTTAATTTTGACATGGGTGAAATGTGTGGGGCAGTTGGCAATGAACTGGTAACCTGTTTTAAACCTATCCTGACTTCAGGGATAACAGAACTGTCATAGTGAAGGGGACCATTCAGCCATTGTGTCTGCACTGACTCTTTGTTCCAATCTCCTGCTTTCTCACCAGGACCCAGCATATTGTTCCTATTTAAATGATCATCGAATATCATCTTCAATGCTTCAATTGAACCTACCCCTTTAGCCTTCCCAGGAGTGCATTCCAGACCTTAACTATTCACTGAGTGGGGAAGACTTCTCTTACCTTGTAATTGTTTGCTTTGCAAAACACTTAAAAACTGTGCCGTCTGATTCTCCATCCATTTATGAGCAGGGAAACTTGTCCCTGTTACCCTGTTCACAACTTTGAGAATTTCTATCAAATCTCCTTTTAGTCTTCTCGTCTCTAAGAAAAACAGTCACAACTTCTTCAATCCATTCTCATAATTCAACTACCTAATCCTTGGAGCCATTCTGGTAAACCTTTTCAGCAATTTATCATTCACACCCTTCCTATTGAAGTGGACCCAGAACTGTACACAATACTCTGGCTGATGTCCAACTAGCGTCTTATATATTGTCATCATAATACCCCTACTCCTGTACTCAATGCCCGTATTTTTGAAGCCTAGAACACTATGTTTTATTAACAGTTCTCTTTAATTGTCTTGTCTCTTTAAGATGTATGCACATACATACTCAGGTATTTTTACTCCTGCACAACAATATCTTTTCTTTTATACTGTCTCTCCATCCCTTTTGTGTGTCATCTCACACATCTCTGCATTTCATTTCATTTTATGCACCACCTATCAGGCAACTTCACCAACATGTCAATATCTGTTTGAAATTCTAGTCTGTACTCATCACAGTTCCCAATACTTCTAAGTTTTATGTCATCCACAACTTTGAAGTTGTCTCCTGCATATTAAGATCTCCACTATTTATATGCTGACCCCTGCAGATCTCTGCTACAAGTCTTATTCCGGATTGAAATATATCCATTAACCATTACTCTCCTTTTTCTATTACACAGCCAATTTTGTTTCCATATTCTTACTGTCCTTTTTATTCCATGTTTCCTCACAAGTCCAAAAGGATTGAATTTCTTTTGGAAGTCCTTGTATACCACAATAGCCTGACACTCATCAAACATCTCTTTTACCTTCTCAAAACAAAACTCCAGTAGGTGAGGGAAACACAATTTTCCCTTAACAAATTCATCCTCAATCTTTGAAATCAACCCACAGTTTTCTATTTGACCAATAATTCCATCCTGAATAATTGTTTCTGGAAGTTTCCTTGACACCAAAGATGCACTTGTTCTGGAATTGCTGGGCCGGTTGATACAAACTTGTTGAACCATCCTCAAACCCAGGGAAACATTATTGCCAGTGCCTCTACAATTTCCACTTTCAGTTTCTCCAATATCCTTGGATGCATTTCATTTAGTCCCAGAACCTTGTTAACACTAAGCACAGACAGCTTTTCCAAAACCTACTCTTTACCAATTTTAATCCCTTCGAGAGACTGAGATTCCTTCTTTCTCACTATGATCAGGACATCATCTAATCTCTTAAGTAAAGACAGATGCAAAGTACTCATTTAACACCTCAGCCATGAGTCTTCCCTCTATGTGTAAATCCCCATAATCTGCCACAAATTAGATTAGATTAGATTCCCTACAGTGTGGAAACAGGCCCTTCGGCCTAACCAGTCCACACTGACCCTTCAAAGAGTAACCCACCCAGACCCGTTTCCCTCTGACTAATGCACCTGACACTATGGACAATTTAGCATGGCCAATTCACCTGACCTGCACATCTTTGTGCAGCACGGTGGCACAGTGGTTAGCACTGCTGCCTCACAGCGCCTGAGACCGGGTTCAATTCCCGACTCAGGCGACTGACTGTGTGGAGTTTGCACGTTCTCACCGTGTCTGCGTGGGTTTCCTCCGGGTGCTCCAGTTTCCTCCCACAGTCCAAAGATGTGCAGGTCAGGTGAATTGGCCATGCTAAATTGCCCGTAGTGTTAGGTAAGGGGTAAATGTAGGGGTATGGGTGGGTTGCGCTTCGGCGGGTCGGTGTGGACTTGTTGGGCCGAAGGGCCTGTTTCCACACTGTAAGTAATCTAATCTAATCTTTGGACTGTGAGAGGAAACCGGAGCATCCGGAGGAAACCCACATAGACACGGGGAGAATGTGCAAAATCTTCTTTATCACCTTTTTATTATTGATATGTTCGTTGAAAACTTTGCAATTTCTCTTTATTTTAGCTGCCTGTCTAATTGCATAATTCTTTTTTTCCTTCTGGTATTTATTTTTCACCTGTTTTCAGAGTCTTTCCAACTTTTAAACTTCATTTCTTTCTCCTTTGATAAATAGGCAGCTCTGGATTTGTTTGAACTTTTTTTTGAGAAAACATACTTTGACTTAAAGTCAATGTGCCCAAATCTTTCTCTGTTTTGAAATTAGTGCTGTTTTTCCACCAACCTTTGATTCCAGTCTATCTGGGTCAGCTCTGTTCGTGCCCTCATTCAAGTCTGTCCTCTGCCAATTGATTATCCTTAATCAGATTAACCAATGTCATTTTCTACTGTTACCCGAAACCATATGATATAATGATCACTTTCCCCTAAATATTCCCCACTTGACACTTGATCTGTTTAGCCCACTTTATTCCCAAAAACTTCCTTTCCTATTGGACTGGATACATACTGCTGGAGGAAATTGTCCTGCACACAATCTAGGAATGCTTATCCTTTGCTGCCCCTAACATGATCACAATCGCAGTCAGTGCATGTTAATTGAAGTATCTTATTGTACCAACTCTGTGGTATTTACAGAGGAACCTCGATTATCCAAACATCACGGGCGGGGAGTATTTTGTCGGGTAATTGAATGCCGGATGACACAGTTTAGCCAAGCATCAGGACCTTGTGATCTTGCCGGATAATCCAAAATTCAGATAATCGAATGCTGGATAATCAAGGTACCTCCGTATATTTACATAATTTCCTTCCAGATTTAGTCCTTTAGATCATTGCCTCTAGCCAGTGGACTGGCTGTATTACACCGAGTAATATAATTTAATTCTTCTTATTCCTCAGCTCCAACAAAATCAATTTTGAAAACATCTTTCTCTACAACTGCAATGTTTTCCTTTATCAGAAAAGTCACCCTTCCTGCTTTTTCTCTTTCGTATCCTTTTTGAATATTTGTACTCAAGAATATTTGACACCCAGATCTCTCCTTCTTTAAGACACATTATCACCACAAGATCAGAATTCCACAAGACGATCTATGCCTGTACACGCTGATCTTATTAACTATAACCCAAGCAATCACACACACACAGTATAACCCTGATTAATGCTTCATTACTTTCTCTCTTCCTCTGATTTCATCTAATAACCCAGTATTCAAATAAAACAAAATATTGCAGATGCTCGAAATCCAAAACAAATGCAGTAAGTGCTGGAGAAACTCAGCAAGTCTGGCAGCATCTGCGGAGAAAGAAATACAGTTAATGCTTTGAGTCCAATATGGCTCTTTATCAGAATTCGATTCTGAGACGGAGTGCTGAAGGAGAACTTGAAATGTGAACTCTGTTCCTCGCTCTGCAAATGCTGAGTTTCCTTCTGTGGAAGATTCCAGAACAAGGGTTCAATATTTGAAAGTAAGTGTTGGCTCATTTGAAACCCAAATTAGGTAAAATCTTTGCTCTCAGATGGTTTTGCGTAGTTGGAACTCTCTTCCTAAAAATATAGTGGAATGTTTTTAAGGCAGAGTGGAGAAATTCTTGTTTGGCAAGAACCTAAAAAGTTATTAGGGTAAGCAGAAATGCTGACTTAAAGTTAATATCAGATCAGCTATGATCTTATTGAATGCTGGAGCAGGTTCAAGAGGATGATTGGCCCATTCTTCCTGCTTGGTTGGGGTTGGGATGGGGTGCGGCTGGTTGTTGTACTGTCAAGAATGTGGGAGTGGGATTGTAAAAGTGGGCATACTTAGGAGGGCAGGCCTGGGCACTTCCCATTTGGAAAGGGAACTCAAGTGGATCACCATCACCACAACTATGACACCCCCTTCCCCCTCACTTCCTACTATGGACTGAGCAGAGTTAAATGCTGTGTTTCTCTCTCTCCCTGACCTCCTACCTCTGGCCTTGGAAGTGTACTTTTTTTTCAAAAATATACTTTATTCATAAAAGAGGAAATCTTTATGTTAATACATGTTCAGGTGGCTCAGTGGTTAGCATTGCTACTTTACAGTGCCAGGGTCCCAGGTTCAATTCCAGCCTCAGGCGACTGTCTGTGTAGAGTTTGCACATACTCACTGTGCCCTTTGGGTGCTCCGGTTTCCTCCTACAATCCAAAGATGTGCAGGTTAGGTGAATTGGCCATCCTAAATTGTCCACAGTGTTAGGTGCATTAGTCAGAAAGGGTGGGAGGGGGGGTTACTCTTCAGAGGGTCGGTGTGGTCGTGTTGGGCTGAAGGGCCTGTTTCCACACTGTAGAGAATCTAATCTACACAGTTACTAAAGCAGCTCAGATCTTTACAGATTTTGCATGCAGAGAAGAAAACAAACATCGGGCTTTGACTTTCTCTTAAGTTATATATATTCTGAAGGTGTTTCTTAATTATGCCAGGTACTGACAGCTATTTACATATATCTGAAGCATCAGGAGAGTTCGATAACTTAACAGACCACTGTTGTGCTTTGGCAGAAAACCTTAGATGGTGATCTTTCCCCACTGCGCCTTGGCTGCGGCTGCCCCAAGCTTTAATGTGCCCCTCAACACGTAGTCCTGGACCTTGGAATGTGCCAGTCTGCAACTCTTAGTCAGGGTCAACGCCTTGTTCTGGAAGACCAGCAAGTTTCAGGCAGGCCAAAGGACTTCTTTCACTGAGTTGATGATCCTCCAGGCGCAGTTGATGTTTGTCCCGGTGTGCGTCCCATAGAGCACGGAATCCCACGTCATGGGGTTGCTCGGGATGAACCTCAACACAAACCACTGTATCTTTCTCCAGACTTTCTTTGCAAAGGCATATTCCAACAGGAGATGTGTGACAATCCGCCCTGCAGCCACTTCGAGGGCAGTGTGCCGTGGCACAGGGAGTCTGGTCGTGCATGAAGGATCTCACAGGTAGTGCCCTTCTCACCACCAGCCAAGCAATGTCTTGGTTATTGTTGGAAACCTCTAGTGAAGAGACACTCTGCCAAATGATTTTGACAGAATCATTCCTGATCTGTCTTTTGCCCGAAACATTGATTCTCTTGCTCCTCGGATGCTGCCTGACCTGCTGTGCTTTTCCAGCACCACACTCTCGACTCTGATCTCCAGCATCTGCAGTCCTCACTTTTGCCCAAATGATTTTGACAGTCTGCTCAGGGAACCACCCAACAAGATCAACCTCTCCCTTCCCCGAAGGGTCTCAAGAACACTATGTGCTGACCAATGCCTGATGAACTGGTGACCAAAGGTGTTTCTGTTCACAAATTTCTCCATAAGGGAGAGGTGATACGCCCAACTCCTTGGAGCATTCTGCAGCAACAAGGCCAGACTTATCCTTCATGACACTGGTGAAAAGTAGCCCCTCAGTATCTTTGATCTTCGAACTGGGCTTTCTGAAAAGTAAACACCCTAAAATTTCAGTTAGGGTAAGGCACATAAGCAGCCCTGGGCCTCAT
This sequence comes from Hemiscyllium ocellatum, assembly GCF_020745735.1. Taxonomy (NCBI): domain Eukaryota; kingdom Metazoa; phylum Chordata; class Chondrichthyes; order Orectolobiformes; family Hemiscylliidae; genus Hemiscyllium; species Hemiscyllium ocellatum. Next base: position 99,189,706 of record NC_083404.1, on the reverse strand, counting down.
TTATTCCTAAGCCCATCTCTACCATGTGAAGTGTGTATGAAAGGAGGCAGTGAGAAAGACACTGATAGAATGTTATGGGTCTCCCTGTCTGCAAATTTGCCAGCAGGTATCACAACACTCTGTGAGAGGCAAAAGAACACATGATGTGCCATGAAGAAAAATGAATAGAATGCATTTGATTCTGAGCTGGAACGCACTTTCTGAAAGGACAGTGGAAGCACATTCAAGAGACAATTGGATAAATGCTGGAATGGGTAACCACTGCAGGACTGTCAAATTCAGGGAGTGGTGTGGAACTAATCGGAAGGTTGTTCCAAAGAGCTAGCATAGATACACTGGACCAAATGGCCTCTTTCCATGTTATTTGATGATATAATTTTATTACTTTCTAACTTTTATTCAATTTTACAATGATGGAGAATGGAATTTTGACCTTATAAACAACATGTCCAGTGAAAGACTTGTTATAATTAGATGTGCCAAAAAGAAACAAAATAAGCACCGTTTTTTTTCTTGTCTGTTCCAGCTGAAAATGTTTAAGCAGCATCTGTTTTTGATTTTCAATCCAGTTTACAGCTTGGAATTGTTATGTGCACATCTGCATTCTTGGACTTACTTATTTTAATACACATTTTCCCATAAAACTAAAACTGATATTTCACACAGAAAGGATTTTCACCTGATTATGTTTCTTATGACGACTTTAGGCATCAACAAATAGGTCACAATGCACAATGTCTGAGAAATCACTCTCCACATGTTCTGACTGATATTTTGCAGAAAAATTGAGAAAGCAACCAGACTAGGAAAAGTGGACTAGCTCAGCGTTAAATACATGTTAGTTTGTTTATGGTTGGAAATTTGATTTGCTGCTACAGATACGGATACTTTTATATTCCATTGGAGTTTATGCATTACATAGAAAGATTTGTGTCAAATCTTTAGCAGTTATGCACATAATGCAATTTCAATTAAATACATTTTTCAATCTGATGGTTGCAAAGTAGCCAGCTATTAACAAGAGTTTGCAAACACAAGTCAGTATCAATTCCAAATCTGTCTATTTCCATCTCGTTAATGTTACCCAATACCGATACTGACACTGCCTCAGCTCATCTGCTGAAACCATCTTTACCACTCGATCTAACTATCTCAACTCATTCCTGCTGGCCTCCCACATTCCCACTGTCAACTTGAGATCTTCCAGATCATTGCTGTCCATGTTTTAACTTAAATGCTTTTGAAAACCTACCACTTTGACCAATCTTTCAGTCTCCTGCGCTGATAACTCCTTATATGACTCAGTGACTATTTTGATTTATCAACCATTGGTGCATTTTATTTCATTAAAAGGCATTATATAAATATCAGTTGTTATTACTATGATATGGTTCAGCGATAAAAGGACAGAAATTCGTTTGATTCTGTTTGCGCTCATACCTCGAGCTCTGATAGAGATCACTCCTTAAGCCACATCTACATATGTGAACTGTTGGTCAAGTTGTCACATACACCTCCACTGAATAGAAGGAAATAATTTTGGATTACGGGTTTTCCCAGCAGCTGCTCATAATTAAGTCTTGGGGGTGTTTCTGGACAGTGTTTTTGAGAGATGGAGGACAATCACAGGTGAGGGAGTACCACCAATCCTCCTGCCTTTAAAGACAGGGATTTTTGAAAGATAATGGGTAAAGAAATTTTGGTCAGTCGCATTGAGGGGTTCATCAAGACTGAGACCAGTGAAGCAAGTTTTGTATAGGATAATGGTTCTGATCAGGAGATTGCAAAAAACTCCACCAGAAGCCAGGACAGAGATGGACCCCAGAATCCAGTAACCGGGTCCTGGATCAAGGCCACGATGTTCGTTGGTTATCACAAGGCCAGGAGCAACCCTGGGGCAATGGTTTCTTTCCCTGAGCTCCAACCAATCTGATGATTCCATATAATTTTGGATGCAGAAATCAGGAAGATTTCTGCCCCCTTCAAGATACAAGGCAATGTCAGCAATATCGCCCAATGGTTTTAATAACAATGTCTAGCTAGCTAATATAACATGTAGCTAATTGTTACCATACAGCAAACTACATAAGACAACAGCTTCTTATTTTTAAGACTCACTACTGACTGTTCTTTTACTACTACTTGTAAACCAAAAAGGCTCTTAGACACAGCTAAAGAAAGAAAAACATACTTCTACTCATGAATACTACACTAAGAACAAAATATTGTGGAATTTTGAATGCTAATTATTTTCAGTGCAAAGATGAGTCTACAATCTTTTACTGTAGTTAATGTAAGTAATGCCCTATGTCAACCACATCCCAAATTGAAATAATCTCCAGTACATGTTTCTATCAATTGTACTTGTATGTGAATCCTTAGTGTTATTAAAAGGTTTTAGGTGCAAATTTCCTATTACTCAGAGACTGTTTGCTGCCCATCAATATGACTAGTAATTTGACTTAAAATCAGTCAACTGAGGTCATGACGTACACTGATTGGTAGTGTTTTTTTTTGTTGAATCCAATTTTTAACTGCACTAGTAAAAATATACTCGTTTACCTCATTTTGCATGTGTTGAGGAATACTTAGTAATGTTGCTTTTAAAATTATATTTTAAACACTGCCAATTTCTGTGTCAGTTTCAAATTCAGAGATTGCAAATGAAATTGTACTGAAATATATGAAAAGAAATACCAGAACAATTTTGAGTGCTATTTGTGTCCATATTGCTCATTGCAAATACTTTACACTTCTACCTGGCAGCTGCAAGGGCTGCTTTAGAATCTTGAGTGGGACATGTCCAGTGTTTGATTAACTCATCAATAACGAAGTGGAATTATATAGAAGACACAAACAATGAAACAGACCATTGAGCCCGACAGTCTGTGCTGGCTATTACACTCAACGCGAGTCCCCTCCCATTCCATCAGCTGCATTTTAGCCTTTTCACAAATCTTACTGTTCCAATTTATCTTCTGAACTTGTCCAGTTTCCTTTTGAAAATATCTCAGCTAGCCTTATCAATCACTTTCCATCAAAGCAAATCCCATTTTATAAGGCTTTCTGAGTAAAGAAATGTCTCCTTATTTCTGTGATATGTTTATTGGTAATTAGCTCATGTTTATGGCCCTTGTCTTGAATTTTCCACACATGGAAAACCCTCTTCCTATCTACCCTCTTACACTCACGGGTGATTTTATACCTGGCTATCAAGTTATGTCAACGTCTTTTCATGTCTAAAGAAATATCCTTAATCTTTTCAATCTTTCCAGAGCATTGCAACCTCTCAGTATCACTCTCTTCAGTGTGTCCTTGTCCTTTTCATATTCTGCACACCTCCCCAAGTGCAGACTGACATGAAATAGCAATACATTTTAACATTTCCACACGACTTTAGAATTCCACACCCCTGAAAGTAATTGCTGTGCTTTGTTAGCATTTATAATGACCTTCAATTGGCAATGAGATGAACATGAGCATATGCAAGAATTCTAAAACATTTTTTGTGTCCAGATTAGGCATAGTCTGCCCAATAGCTTTTGAGCCATTTTACATCCAAAAGATTGGTACAAAGGATACCAATTTCCACCCAAAGGCTGTAAAAACTCCGCACTGAAGAAAATGCAAGTCGCCACAAATATAACACTTCCAAAGCATTTTAATATAATGCAGGATTGGATTACTTTTAAAATTATGAATATTGTAAATTTAGCTATTTACAATATCTGAATTATTTTCTTTAACAATGACCTAAATGCTAGTATTATGGTAAGTGTCTATATATTTGGGCAATAAAATATTTGATAAACTAGTCCTCAGTAACACATTGTTCAATTCCACGTAAGTATTGGCTGGCTCCCAAACCCTATATATTGAAACTTTACCATATATTTCTTATACAGCTCCCAAAAATGATTGTCATCATCAACTGCAATGAATAGTTGTTTAATTGATATAATATAACATTATACAATATAACATGACATAATATAGTATATATGTATTAATTTAAAGGCAACAAATTGTGCCAATTTAAGTTTTGGATGCAAAACCATCCCAGGGCAATCACCAGTTGGAAATATGTCTGCTCTAAACTACAGAGGAGGAGATTAGTGAGGAAACCAGAAAAGTTTTTGAAATACATTTCTCTCTCTCATCCATTAAAATTTATGTGTTTATAATGGGCTTACAGGAAGCCGGGCCAAGGACCTACCGATAGCAAACCATAAAAATGGTTAGAATTGAAGGACTGAGGGCCTGAAGAAAAACAAAGGAAGTCTAGGCAATAGAGTCAATTATGTGGATTAAACAATGCCATCAATGGCTCAGTCTGATAAACTTAAATTTGAGGAGCTTGTGGATTATCTACGACTTAATGACAGAAATAATTAAGGGAGGTTGTCTGTCATTAGCTTATATCTGGAAGCTGACCTGAAGCGTGCAATTATATCACCAGGGGATAATGTCACTAAGACACAGCATGTAAGTAAGGAAATTATCTTACCATCACTGAATCCACCACCATCAATATCCTAGGTGTTACTATTGAGCAAAAACTAAACTGGACTCACCATTTAAATACAGTGGCTAGAAGAGCAGATCAGAGTTAGGAATACTGCAGTGAGTAACTCACCTCCTGATTCCACCATCCTCAAGGAACAAGTCAGCACTGTGATGGAATACCTCCCACCTGGCTGGATAGGTGCAGCTCCAACATCACTCGAGAAGTTTGACACTCTCCAGGACAAAGCAGCATGCTTAACTGGCACTGAAATCATAATCTTTACTCCCTGTACCACTGGCATGCAATAACAGCATTGGGCACTATCTGCAAGATGCACTATGGAAATTAACCAAGCCTCCTTAGACAGCAGCTTCCAACCCATGATCACTATCATCTAGAAGGACAAGTGCAACAAATACATAGGAACACCACTACCTTCAAATACCGCTCCAAGTCACTCACCATCTTGGTATGAAAATATATTGCCATTCCTTCAATATCCTTCAGTCAAAATCATGAAACTCCCTTTTATAATGGCATTGTGGATGTTCTTACAATACAAGGAGTGCAGCCATTCAATAAGGCAGCTCACCACTGTGTTCTCAAGGACAACTTGGTACATGCAATAAATGTTGGCCAACCAGCGATGCCGATGTCCCACAAGTGAATAAAATAAAAATGGATGAGGTTAAATATAGAATGATGGTGAATTTCAGAGGTGACAGTGTGAGTCCATTCATTTTAATATATCACATAAGGTAGTCAAAGAAAAACATTGAATCATCTCCTTCCATGTAGCAAATGCCTGTGCTTTTTCTGGAAAGGATGTGTCAGTACCAAATTAGATGAACTGTCTTTGACATCTCTAAAGACAGATGACTCTTCAGCAACAGAAGAAGCAGATTGTCCATGTTTATGTGTCTCATCATCATAAGCAATCATTTTACTTTTCCATCACCACAACTATTCTTTAATGATAATCTGAAGCTTTCAAAGAACTAAACAACAAACAAAAAAAAAAGCAGATGCAAAAGACGAACAGAGATTGCTGGAGAAACTCAGCAGGTCTGACAGCATCTGTGGAGAGAAAACAGAGTTAACATTTTGGGTCCAGTGACTCTTCATCAGAACAGAAAATATTGACTCTGCTTTCTCTCAATAGATGCTGACAGACCTACCAAGTTTCTCTCACAATTTCTGTTTTTCTTACTGTCCTTACTGTTCCAAGACTTTTCTCCCTAGTCACGAGTACAATAGGCTGAGATCTGTGGACAGCAGTTATTTCATTTAGGAGGAGGGATGTCCATCAGAAAGATTTGTGCAATCACGTAAACAGCATCGTTGGATGTGAGATATTCAAATTTAGGCATTATATTTTTAGAACAAAATGTTGCTGTTGGGAAGTATTAGAAAATAACAATTTTGGGAGTCAGATTGCTACATAATGGCGATATGCTGATAGAACTAAGCATGTTTTCATGATACTGTTGCGATTGTAACAAGGATAGCCAAGTGGACCTCATAGAATAGGAGTTCTCTGATTAGGTGTTAAACTGTTGCAGCGAAGGAGTCCTGGTGAGACAAATAAGGACGGGGTGTCAAAGATTCTGTTCACTCTGTGAGCTGGCCCTGAGGGAGCTAGATCAGTGTCAAGGACTTCGTTCAGTAAGTAGTGATGGGATAGCAGCCTGTATGGAGTTATTTCAATACAGCATTGATAGGCAACGATATTCGGATGTTGAGCTGACAAAAAGTATGAATAATATAAAAGAATCAGATTATCTGAATTAAAGTACAATCACAGAATTGGAGGCTGGTAAAATATGTCAGTCTCAATGAAGGTTGCGTTAGGAAACTGTATACTGTAGAAAAACGTTTTACTTTTCTTCAAATGATGCCATCATATCTTAGACATCACCTTCAACTGAAGATCGTAAGTTCTGCTTCCACTGCACAGACTTTGTGTAAAACAGGCCATGTACATATGTTGAATAAGGCAGCAATAAATTTGCAGAGATTTAAATCTGTAATTTAGCACAAACTCCAGTTTCAATCTATTCCTGTCCAGAAGCCAAAACCCACACAGGGGGAGAATCCAGCTCTTAAATACAACAGCCAATGAACATTTGCCTGCTCTCAATAGTTTCTGGAGCTTTTCGGTTGACCCTGAAAAGAGATCTGAATTTCAAACATCGCCACTAAGCCACAGAACCTTCCTGAAAAGCTCGGAGTGCTGACTCTGGCCAGAATTTCACTTTGGCAGCATGCAGAGCCACCCAGAAGCTTGTCCCCATCACATTACCGCAATCAGCTTACAAATAGGCTGCTGCTGGGGTGCTCATCATCTTCAAGGTGTGTGTCTACCGTCATGTAGAGGCCCAGCAGTTCAGGAGGTTTCGTAACTCCCCTGGGAACAATGTCCGCTATAGACAAAGGCAAGGCCCTTGCAGTCTACCACAAGGAGACCAGAGGAAATTAGAAACAACTGTAAAGTTTGATTGATAAGGGGAAACCTCACTGATCTTAGCGTTAGCAGCATAGGCCCTGCTCTTTAGACTAGATTAGATGAGATTACCTACAGCATGGAAACAGGCCATTTGGCCCAACAGGTCCACACCAACCCTCCAAAGTGTAACCCACACAGACTCATTCCTCTACCCTATACTTACCCCTAACTAATGCACCTAACACTATGGGCAATTTAAAATGGCCAATTCACCTAACCTGCACATCTTTGGACTGTGGGTGGAAATGGGAGCACCAGGAAGAAACTCACACAGACACAGGGAGAATGTGCAAACTCCACACAGACAACCACTCAAGGTGGGAATCGAACCCTCTTATTGCCTTCAAACTTCTTTCTCGAATATTAAATGCTTCCCCCAGATGACCACCAATATAACCGCAAGTCATTCTTTCTTCTGAGCAGCAGAAAGAGTTTTGTCTTAGTATCTTGTGAAAAGGACAGCATCTCCCTGAGTATATGACCACAGTGTTAAGCCTTGGTTAAGGGCAGGAGTATTGATTGGGTTCGAATACCTGTCGATTGTGTGAGAGTGTTTCCAGTGCTGACAGTTTATTGTGTTTTTCCCTATGGTAAAACTCCTCATCCTACATTATTTCCTGCAGTAATAATGTATGTCCCTTCTCACATCCTTCACACATGAAATTATGCTCCCAGCTGGATCCATTTTAATTGTCGAGCCTCTTTCACACATGGTTAGCAATTGTGAGCATAAACCTGTCCCTAACTATTATACTCCAGGTCATTGTAAAATAATGGCATCCTTCTAGGTAAGAGAAAGCTAGAGGAGCAGATAGAGAGGGACTGCGTCATTGGCTGCTCCTCAATTCACGGATGGCATCTACTCAAAGTGACTAAAAAGTGCAATTCGCAACCCACAATTCTTTAGGTTGATAGGTGCAGGATGTTCAACTGAGTAATGAAATTTGGAGTTCAGGATTTGCTGCTTTTTCTTTCCTTCTCTTGTGCTGCTCTGCTTCGTCATTCAGAGGAGCTGCAATCTCACTTTTTACTAAAAAGAGGGAGCTCCATATATCTGACAGGCGATGCCAGGCAGCAGCATGAGGATGTCAGGTCTGATCCAGTGGGGAGCGTGAAGAATAAGGTCCAGTCCAGCAGAAAGTGGAGGGAAGAGTCTGGAAAAAAAAGATAAACTAAAAGATATATTGATCATTCATGAGGAGCAGTCAGTAGAAAGTTAACCGATGAACAGTGGATTCTTGGATTTTTCAGATTATTTGAAATCCTTTTGTTTGGTCGCCTTCTGACAGTGCTCAGTCTGCCAGTTGACAGATGATAGTCAGTCCCCCTAATTTCTCTTCTTGTTACATCTCTGTCTGTTTGAAGTGTCCCTGACATTCCTCAGGTGCAACATTCCAACGCTCCCACCCAGAACTAGGGCAGCCAGCAAAGACTTTACGACTGCAACTTCGTTTAACTATAGCTGTCCTCTTTTAAAATATGCATTTTTGAATTAAACATTTTTAAAAATGTGTGTAGTTCTTTGCGGTTTTGATCTGTCATTATGACACTGCAATATTGATTACCTGCATGTTATGAAAGAGGATATGACATGGGAGATGCCTTTCTAATATCTGAACACGGTGTCCAGGCCCCTAAAATTGGTTTTGAAGGACTTTGCCTGATGGCTTGTGGTATTGACTTTAAGAAGGACACTGTGTTTGATGGTTCTCCCCTTGAATCCGGTGAATGTGGCACAAGCATTGCTAATGTAATTTCCCCAGAACTCGTTATTGAGAAATAGTCCAAGTCCGAACACCATGCAGGAACGTGTTGAGGCCAACACTGCTCTGTAAACTGGGACTCTTTTTGACTTGCACAACTGCTTGTTTTTGAAAATTTGTCTGTAATCTGGAGAAGGTTGGACCTCCTAATTAGTAGTGGTCTTTTGAAAGAGAAATGGGTGCTAAGGAATGGAAAACACTTAGCATACTCCAGAACCTCACCTTCAACCTTTTTCGGAGGTGATATGTTTGGCTGACTACTTGCAGCTTTATATAAGTTTTGTTTTGTCAATGCTAAAGGATATGAGCGGCAAATCATTTACAAAGAGGGTGGCTTGCATGTGGAATTAATTTCCTGAGGCAATGGAGGATGTGAGCACAGTTACAACTTTTAAAAGAAACTTAGATAAGTACATAAATAAAAAAGATTTGGAGGGATATGGACTAGGAGCAGGCAAGTGGGACTAGTTTGGTTTGGGATTGTGTTCTGATTGAACCAATTTCTATGTTTCTTGTATGCAAAATTGTAGAGACTGAGTATGACTTGCAAATCTGGTGCAGAGTAAGGAATGACATTGTGGGCGGCACGGTGGCACAGTGGTTAGCACTGCTGCCTCACAGCACCAGAGACCCGGGTTCAATTCCTGACTCAGGCAACTGAATGTGTGGAGTTTGCACGTTCTCCCTGTGTCTGCGTGGGTTTCCTCTGGGTGCTCCGGTTTCCTCCCACAGTCCAAAGATTTGCAGGTCAGGTGAATTTGCCATGCTAAATTGCTCATAGTGTTAGGTAAAGGCGTAAATGTAGGGGAATGGGCAGGTTGCGCTTCGGCGGGTCGGTGTGGACATGTTGAGCTGAAGGGCCTGTTTCCACACTGTAAGTAATCCAATCTAAAAAGACAGTAGGCATTCACAAACTATAGGTCACGCCTGTCTATTTGGATCAGTTTAGTTTTGGCACAGAAGTGGACCGAACTTAAAATGTTTTCTATTGCCACAGTATTTAAGCAGTTGATCTTGAATGTGGTGAATACCTACTATCAGATGCATTTGAAGACCTCTGTTTCAGGTCTCCCATTCAAGACAACTGCAGATATCATGAAGCAACTACAGTACTTTTTTTCAGTGGAAGGTGAGATAAGAAGTGAGGAAATCAAGATAGGGAGGAAAGTAAGAATTCCATAGACATAGCAGCATTACACAGTGGTTCAGTGGTTAGTACTGCTGCCTCATGGTGCTGGGGACCTCAGTTCGATTCCAGCCTCGGGCAACTGCCTGTGTGAAGTTTGTACGTTCTCCCCATGTCTGGATGGGGTTCCTCTGTGTGATCTGATTTCCTCCTACAGTCCAAAGAAGTGCAGGTAGGCCATGCTAAATTGTCCACAGTATTCAGGGTTGTGCTGGCTAAGTGGTTTGGTCATGGGAAGTGCAGGATTATACGGGAAGGGGTCAGTCTGGGTCGGATGCTCTTAGGGGGATCAATGTGGCGTTGATGAGCTGAATGGCTTTCTTCTATGTACAGTTCATCATTGAAGATATCTTTCAGGATAAGAGTGAATAGTGAGGTGCATTAAGCAGCAAATTATCATCATCCTTGATAACTCTTGGCAGAGTAAAAAGTGAGGTCTGCAGATGCTGGAGATCAGCAGGTTAGGCAGCATCCAAGGAACAGGAAATTCGACGTTTCGGGCCAGAGCCCTTCATCAGGAATGAGGAGAATGTGCCAGGCAGGCTAAGATAAAAGGTAGGGAGGAGGGACTTGGGGGAGGGGCGATGGAGATGTGATAGGTGGAAGGAGGTCAAGGTGAGGGTGATAGGTTGGAGTGGGGTGGGGGCGGAGAGGTTAGGAAGAAGATTGCAGGTTAGAACGTGCCAGGCAGGCCAAGATAAAAGGTAGGGAGGAGGGACTTGGGGGAGGGGCGATGGAGAATGTGCCAGGCAGGCACGCATCTGCTCCCAGGAAGACCAGTTCCAATACCGTACTCCACCGCATCTGCTCCCAGGAGGACCAGTTCCAATACCGTACAGCCCAGATGGCCTCCTTCTTCAAGGACTGCAGATTCCCCCCAGACGTGATCGACGATGCCCTCCACCGCATCTCCTCCACTTCCCGCTCCTCCGCCCTTGAGCCCCGCTCCTCCAACCGCCACCAAGACAGAACCCCACTGGTTCTCACCTACCACCCCACCAACCTCCGCATACAGCGTAACATCCGCCGTCATTTCTGCCACCTCCAAACGGACCCCACCACCAGGGATATATTTCCCTCCCCTCCCCTATCAGCGTTCCGCAAAGACCACTCCCTTCGTGACTCCCTCGTCAGGTCCACACCCCCCACCAACCCAACCTCCACTCCCGGCACCTTCCCCTGCAACCGCAGGAAATGTAAAACTTGCGCCCACACCTCCTCCCTCACTTCCCTCCAAGGTCCCAAGGGATCCTTCCATATCCGCCACAAGTTCACCTGCACCTCCACACACATCATCTATTGCATTCGCTGCACCCGATGTGGCCTCCTCTACATTGAGGAGACGGGCTGCCTACTTGCGGAACGCTTCAGAGAACACCTCTGGGACGCCCGGACCAACCAACCCAACCACCCCGCGGCTCAACACTTTAACTCTCCCTCCCACTCCACCGAGGACATGCAGGTCCTTGGACTCCTCCATCGGCAGAACATAACAACACGACGGCTGGAGGAGGAGCACCTCATCTTCCGCCTGGGAACCCTCCAACCACAAGGGATGAACTCAGATTTCTCCAGTTTCCTCATTTCCCCTCCCCCCACCTTGTCTCAGTCGGTTCCCTCAACTCAGCACCGCCCTCCTAACCTGCAATCTTCTTCCTGACCTCTCCGCCCCCACCCCACTCCAACCTATCACCCTCACCTTGACCTTCTTCCACCTATCACATCTCCATCGCCCCTCCCCCAAGTCCCTCCTCCCTACCTTTTATCTTAGCCTGCCTGGCACATTCTCCTCATTCCTGATGAAGGGCTCTGGCCCGAAACGTCGAATTTCCTGTTCCTTGGATGCTGCCTAACCTGCTGTGCTTTAACCAGCAACACATTTTTGTTTCTAACTCTTGGCAGAGCAGAGTGTCTTCGTTTTACTGTGGGATTGAACTGGATGATTTTAATGGACCATCTCCTTGAGGAAATTGAGGTGATTTGAGTGTGCTTTCCATCAGCGGCCCTATGGTTTCCCTTCTGAATGTCACCTTTTTCTGAAACAAAAAAAGCAGAATGCTTTGTTTCCAAATGTTTGGGATTTATGACTGCCATAGCTGAATAGCTGTAGATGTGCAGAAACATATAGTGATATGCGCAGTTATCATGATAAAAATATATACAGGATGAGGTTTAACGTAGAGTCATGATTGCCAGGCAATGCTGATGGGTGATGGGACTGTGCATTATTGAGCAGTGTGAGAGGGGCTAGAAGGTGGGTCTCAGTGTGATTTTCTGATGAAAGTAGGGTTATGAAACTTCTTTTGGCACTGCAGCCACGTCCTGAGGATGACATTCTTGAGCATTTAACGTCCTTGCCACCTGCTCCCATTCCATAATGAAGTTCTTCCTGGATGCCTTCCAGTTTCCATAGCAATCCCGTTTCCTGGCCTTCAACCACCTGACCTGTTCCTTCCAGATGGTGTCACTAAAATGGGGAACTCTTTCCTTCATGACACTTGAATATCCTTCTTGACCCCAATTTTTCCAAAGGGATTATTTCACGGTCCACAGTGAACTCGTGCAGCTTCCCTTTGTGGCACCTTTAGAAAGGGATAGCTGTCTAAAGAATGTAGTTACTTCAGAATGGTAAACAGAATGTGTGGAAGATACTGGCAGTGCTGCAGCCAACAGGAAGGCTGCTCAGTACCACCACACAGTCATGGAAATGGAGTGGGCGCATCGATTTAATCAGTGTTGATTGCAAATCCTGATCCCTGTGCTCAAACAAAAGGGCTGATCCAATGTCTCCTCTTTGTCTCTTAATGACACAGCTGGAAAAATAGCAGTAACATAATAGGAGGGATAGAATAAAATTTGGCACTAACAAGATTTAAATTTCAGCTTCATGTAATTGTGATTTTATTGCAAATATAAATAATTTCTCTTTAACTGAGAAATCAACCTTTACATGGATGGTGATATAAATCGCCTCAGCCTTTGTTGAATAAAGTATGCGAACAAAACTCAAAAGGGTTTAGTGAAACCACTTATTCTGCCTTTGCGTTTTGACAGCAATGACCTTGAAGACAAAAACCAGAGATCCATGTAGAGGGTAAGAAAGTGGAGAACTTCCAGAGTTCTCAGTGTAGATTGGTATATTAGCCTTGAGCCCCTTAGGTGAATAAAAAAGACTGGTCATCATCACCCTATCAGCTTTGTATGACACAGGGAGCCACATGTCTCCAATGAAGTAAATATTCAAGAATGAATCTGTGGGGGAAGCTTTCAACAGACACTAAGTACACAGTCCACTGGAATAGCCCAATGTATTGTTTTATGAAGCAGTCAAATACCAGTCCATTATTCATTGCTTCCATTCCAGATGCTGTTTCTATTTCAGAAAACAGCTTTGATAAAGTACAGAACATGACCCACAGTTGGGATGCATCTGGAAAAGATATTGTGTACAAATGATAAGGATCACAGAGTGAGTTCCTGTGTTTAAAAAGATTACCCAATGCAGATAAGAGCTTATTACCTGCAAGAGGGTATCTTGTCAAAAAAACGAGTAATACGGCATCAATAAGTACAATTATCATCGTGTATTAGCTTTAAGGGAAAGACAATAATCAATTTAGTCTAAAAACTGAACTTAACAAACAGAACTGCTTCTGAAACATAAGGAATCATGATTTGTGAAAAGGACCAGATGAGCATCCTGGAGCTTGTCAAAGAATTGCTGGACATCTCTTATCTCCTGGCAAATAATTATATTTCTATTCACGTCAATAGACGCATGTCATTTGATGTCAGAAATGATGCTTTTCAGTGAGTAACTTCACTAAAAAATCTTCCAGATGAGTATTTATGCTGATCACTGATGCCAATCAGAAGATGGTGAAGTCAGCAAAATGTCATGTCACACAATAGTGCTGTGTAGCCTTACTTTACATTGACAGTTTTCAGCTACTTGTGCCTCTGAATTTTTCCTCTGAGCAGTTGAGCCAAGGAAGGTCTCAGCTTTGATCCTTGGTGCATGTTATACAATTTCAGTTAAAAAGATGGTGCGAGCAGAGCACAAATTAGCCTCAGTACTCCCGTTTTGAGGGCATGAAATATGGCCAATAGTTCCTAGTTTTGATCACTGGCCAGCAATATATTCAATGTTGCAGTGTGTAGAAAAGTCAAAATCAGACTAGCTTATTGCTGGCTCTATTTTCCAAGCCTCCTTATACACCAATCAGCTATGTGTACCTGTTCACAGTTTGAAATATAGAATTACCCAGTGTTGTGTTCTACATCACAAAGAAGTCAGAAACTTTAACAAAATAATATTTGCATATTTGATAAAACGTGTTTTGCATTTTCTTTACACTCTATGTAAATATCTTAATGCAAACAGAATACTGACTGGTATGAGACCTGCACTCAGAAATTCAACTGCTTGCAAGAACTGACTCCCTACTCAACCTGACTCCTTATGATGTCAGGGTGGTCAAAACAATGTCTGCCGATGTTGGAAACCAGAATCTGGATTAGCGGTGCTGGAAAAGCACAGCAGTTCAGACAGCATCCAAGGAGCAGTAAAATCGACGTTTCGGGCAAAAGCCCTTCACCAGGAATACAGCTGTTTTCCTGATGAAGGGCTTTTGCCCGAAACATCGATTTTACTGCTCCTCGGATGCTGTCTGAACTGCTGTGCTTTTCCAGCACCACTAATCCAGAATCCTTAAGATGTCAGCTGGCCCTCTCCAGATGTCAAGGGGTTGACACTAAGTGGGTGACCCTGGATTGCACAGCTTCCATCTGCAGACTACAGGAAATGACAGGAGACTTTCATTTGGATTGTACTCGTGTGCCAGAGATGCAAACGTAATATTCTTAGTCCCTGTGCCACTGAGTCCTGCCATCTGTTAATCATTTTGTTAAAGTTTTGAAACAGTGCTACCAATGGCATCAACAATCTAGCTGTCGTGTGTAAGGTATTGAGACCTGCTGTGCAAAGCAGTTAAATGAATGCACACAGTTAAAGTGACAGTTGTGAAAATGTCCTTGCCTAATGAATGTGTGTGTGATGAAGTTATTTGAGCTCCTTCACACTTCAAAGTTAACTAATTGTTCCAGGTAAGTTGATTGACATCACTAATGCTCATTATTCAGAGAAGATTCACCCTGCTTGTTTTTTGTGAGAAACATTGGAAACATAGCTTGACATAAACACATAATAGAATTTACTTCAATGTCTACTTCTGGAAAAGGAGTAGATACATGTTTTTAAAACGGTAGGGATCCAGGAGTAGTCTAAAATAGTGAAGGTGTAAGACCATAAGAAATAGATACAAGGGCAGGCCATTTGGCCCATCAAGCCCACTCTGCCATTCAATAGGATCATAGCTGAAATGACATTCATCATATCCATTTTCCTCCATTTTCCTTATAACCTTTGATTCCCTAAATGATTATCTATCTATCTATTGACTTATCTACCTCAGTCTGAAATATACACAAGGACACAACTGCCACAGCTGCCTGTGGCTAGGAATTCCAAAGATTATTGGTTCTCTGAGAGAAGAAATTGCTCCTCATTTCACTATAAAATCTTTCTGCTCTGTTTAAAATGGTGCTGTAAATTTGTTTGGTGTAGTTGTTTCTGGATTAGTGGTGCTGGAAGAGCACAGCAGTTCAGACAGCATCCAAGGAGCAGTAAAATCGACATTTCGGGCAAAAGCCTTTCATCAGGAAAACAGGCAGAGAGCCTGAAGGATGGAGAGATAAATGAGAGGAGAGTGGGGGTGGAGAGAAAGTAGCGTAGAGTACAATAGGTGACTGGGGGAGTGGATGTAGGTGATAGGTCGGTAGGGGGAGGGTGGAGTGGATGGGTGGAAAAGAAGATAGGCAGGTAGGACACGTCAAGGGGACAGTGCTGAGCTGGAAGTCTGGAACTGGGGTGAGGTGGGGGAAGGGGAAATGAGGAAACTGGTGAAATCCACATTGATGCCGTGGGGTTGAAGTGTTCAGAGGCGGAAGATGAGGCGTTCTTCCTCCAGGCATTTGGTGGCGAGGGAGCAGCGGTGAAGGAGGCCCAGGACCTCCATGTCCTTGGCAGAGTGGGAAGGGGAGTTGAAATGTTGGGCCACAGGGCAGTGTGGTTGATTGGTGTGGGTGTCCCAGATATGTTCCCTAAAGCATTCTGCTAGGAGACGTCCAGTCTCCCCAATGTAGAGGAGACCGCATCGGGAGCAATGGATACAATAAATGATATTGGTGGATATGCAGGTAAAACTTTGATGGATGTGGAAGGCTCCTTTAGGGCCTTGGATAGAGGTGAGGGAGGAGGTGTGGGAGCAGGTTTTGCAATTTGTGCGGTGGCAGGGGAAGGTGCCAGGATGGGACGGTGGGTTGTAGAGGGGCGTGGACCTGACCAGGTAGTCACAGAGGGAACCACCGCAACATCCTCGAGATGCTGTCTGAACTGCTGTGCTTTTCCAGCACCACTAATCCAGAATCTGGTTTCCAGTACCTGCAGACATTGTTTTGACCACCCTGACATCATAAGGAGTCAAGTTGAGTAGGGAGTCAGTTTTTGCAAGCAGTTGAATTTCTGAGTGTAGGTCTCATACGAGTCAGTATTCTCTGTTTGCATTAAGATATTTACATAGAGTGTAAAGAAAATGCAAAACACTTTTTATCAAATTTGCAAATATTATTTTGTTAAAGTTTCTGACTTCTTTGTGATGTAGAACACAACACCGGGTAATTCTATACTTCAAACTGTGAACAGGTACACATAGCCGATTGATGTATAAGGAGGCGGCACGGTGGCACAGTGGTTAGCACTGCTGCCTCACAGCACCAGGGACCCGGGTTCAATTCCCGCCTCGGGCGACTGTCTGTGTGGAGTTTGCACGTTCTCCCCGTGTCTGCGTGGGTTTCCTCCGGGTGCTCCGGTTTCCTCCCACAGTCACAAAGATGTGCGGGTCAGGTGAATTGGCCATGCTAAATTGCCCATAGTGTTAGGTAAGGGGTAAATGTAGGGGTTTGGGTGGGTTGCGCTTCGGCGGGTCGGTGTGGACTTGTTGGGCCGAAGGGCCTGTTTCCACACTGTAAGTAATCTAATCTAATCTATGAGGCTTGAAAAATAGAGCCAGCAATAAGCTAGTCTGATTTTGACTTTTCTACACACTGCAACATTGAATATATTGCTGGCCAGTGATCTGGTTTCCAGCATCTGCAGTTATTGTTTTTACCTGGGTGTAGTTGTTGACAGGTCACATTAACATTAGCAGAAGAGCCATGGAAGGCCTGGATACACTATACAAGTGGGGTTCTGCCAAATTTCCACTGAAGTTGCATGAGCCAATCAAGAGACTCACTGAAGAAATGCCTGAAGGGAGTGACCAGCAGAGGACATAACTCAAATACACAGGGTGAAACAAAAATTATTAAAAGCCATACACAAAAGATGCTACAGTCATTCATAATTCTTTATGAGTAAGTTTTAGAAAGGGCAATGCAGTCAAAATGTTTCCTTTAACATTTGATATGGTGCTTCTTGTCATCACATTCATAGGATAATTAAGGCAACTCCTGCAGTCATATTAGCATGTGTCAATCACTCTCTAAATTAATCTAAAACCACAGAGAAACCTAGTTTGAGACATAGATCACTTTGAAGTCCTATCCAGTAAACTTGTAGTGAAGTTGCAATTAAAAATATGACCAGTGCATGATCCAACGCTGTAATTGGGATGCTTTCATGAGCTGCCAGAAACTGCATGCTAGAATTACTGAACACATTGCAAATTATGAAGCTTACTTGGAACATTTGAAACTGTGGAGAATGGGGTAACAAGGAATTCTAACATCCATTACTAGGACTTACTGTTATACTCTTCTGCATTGACCTTAATAGTGAAGGCTTAAACAAATAGGTGATATAAATAAGTAATTGTCATGCTGCATACTTTCTTCTTGTAAAAATGCTGTTAACTGTTTATCTTAAAGGCCTTTGCTCATTCTTCAAAGTCCAAAGTGCCATGCCCCAGAAATCCTTGACCATGAAGAAGGCCAGATGGCTGTCCCTATGCCTCTGTTAATGCCTCCCTGAAACTAACAATGAGAAGGTTCATAAATGCAGTTTGGCTGAGTGTCTCACATTCCACTATCCTTCTGTCTTTGAAGAGATTTGTTTCCTCTGTTTAATACCACTTTTGATGGATCATTTGATATTTGGAACTCACTGCACAGCGAAATCAAAGTAATGAATCAAAGTAGTTGCTATTTCATAGGTGCAGCGCATTCGTGTGTGTGCATACTAATTACCCTCTAATGTGCACTTTGCTTCATTTCAAAACTCTTAAATAATCAGGGGTTACAAACAGTCAATGTGTGGAAGAATGCATCTTCAAGAAAATGGGAGTGCATTGTAAGGGTGGTGGTTGGGAAGGGGAGCTTATTTATGAGAATTCTTTAGTTTCAACATTTTCATTGCTCTTAAATAGCTGAGCAGCTTAAAGTTGTACAGTCTCATTTATATACCTAATGTCTTCTGTACATCCACTGCATGTCTTTGCCATGCTGAAACAAGTATATGCTGCTGAATAAGGACATAAAATTGTGATAATTTCATTCTTCAGCTGAGGAACCATCAAAGAATCAAGAAACCTGAAGCACATCTTCATCTAGAACTTCATATTTATCAAAGCTCATTCGTTTAGGATTCAAGCAGTGAAGGATTGGCAGAGTTACTGATTTGCCAATTTCAGTGCATTAAGCAATATAAAAATATTTAGACAGAAAAGCGATAAAATACTGTTGGTGACATGGTTTTCTTGCAATTCATTGTTGTCTTTGCAAAATGAGACATTTGACAATTTGAGCAAAGCAAATCACGTTCTTTGCTTCCATGCTTAACAATCTCATCGACAGCTATTTTCAATCCATGAAAGTAAGTACACCACACCTTACTGATAGCTACCCTTCAAAAATTCCATTCTCTTTGCTCCACACAATAGGCTGGCAGGTTTCTTCACTGTATGTAAAACTGTCATACCTTCAGATTAGGTTACACTCAAACTGGTTATCACATCTGATCTGGCACTATGAGTTGTGATCAAAAAATTATATTTATTTGCCATATTTCAGTCCCTGGAGTAGATCAGCTTTGCACAAGTTAGCTTCATATTGCTAAATTATAAGGAAAAATAATATTAGGAGTTAAAAATCACACAACACCAGGTTATAGGTTAATTGGAAGGACACTAGCTTTCAAAGCAATTCTCCTTCACCAGGTGATAGTGGAGGGCTCGATCGTAACACAGAATTCATAGCAAAATTTGCAGTGTGATGTAACTGAAATTATACATTGAAAAATTGATTGTCTGTTGAGCCTTTCATCTGTTAGAATACAGTGATAGTTTCACTTCTTTCATGTATAAATCACAAAATCTTTTTTTAAAGTTGCATTCTCGGGTTAGCTGTTAACAATAGTGATAGCTAGACAATATGTTGAAGGTGTTAGCCCCCTGTGTTCTCTATGACCTGATGTTTAGATTGATTCTAATCTAAAAAGCGAGATAATAGAGTTTTACATAAATTCATGCAGTTTTTGAGCTCAGAGTTCTACATGAATGCATGCAGTTTTTGAGCAAAGTGCAATGTAACTCTGCAAGTCCAAATTCACCCCACAAAATATATGTGCATGTGGGTCTTTGTCTGTCTGTGTGCGTGTCTGTCTGGGGTGGGGGTTGTGAGTGTGAGAAAGTGTGTGTGTGTGTGTGTGTGTGTGCGTGCGCGCGCAGTGAGTGCAGAGTGTCTTAAGTCTGTGAGGGGGTGCATGTGCGAGTGTGGGAGTATGTGTGTCTATAAGGGTGTGTGTGGGTGTCTGTATGCACGTCTGTGTGTACCTGTGTCTGTGTGTATGTGAGAGTGTGTGTGTAAGAATATCTGTGTGTGTGTGTTTAGTGCAGTGGTGATCACCTGTAATGTGACATGAACCCAAGGTCCCAGTTAAGGCCCTCCCTATGGGTATGGAACTTAGCTATCAGCCTCTGCTCGGCCACTTTCCTCTGCTGCATGTCCCAAAGTCCACCTTGGATTATGGTCACCCGAAGGTCCGAGGCTGAATGTCCTGGACCACTGAAGTGTTCCCCAACTGGGAGGGAACCCTCCTGTCTGTTGATTGTTGTGCGGTGCCCATTCATCCATTGTCGTAGCCTGTGCTCGGTTTCCCCACTGTACCATGCCTCCGAGCATCCTTGCCTGCAAGGATGAATGGGCACCGCACGACAATCAACAGATAGGAGGGTTCCCTCCCAGTTGGGGAACACTTCAGTGGTTCAGGATATTCAGCCTTAGGCCTTCGGGTGACCATCCTCCAAGGTGGACTTCGGGACAGGCAGCAGATGAAAGTGGCCAAGCAGAGGCTGATAGCTAAGTTCGGTACCGATAGGGAGGGCCTCAACCGGGACCTTGGGTTCATGTCACATTACAGGTGATCACCATTGCACAACACACACTCTCACATACACGGACACAGGTACTCACAGACGCACACACAGACATCCACACACACCCTTATAGACACACACGCTCCCACACTCACACATGCACCCCCTCACAGACTTGAGACACTCTGCATTCACCACACACACACACACACACACTTTCTCACACTAACAACCCCCAGCCCAGACAGACACACACACAGACAGACAAAGACCCACATGCACACATATATTTTGTGGGGTGAATTTGTACTTGCAGAGTTACATTGCACTTTACTCAAAAACTGCATACATTCATGTAGAACTCTGAGCTCAAAAACTGCATGTATTTATGTAAAACTCTATTATCTCACTTTTTAGATTAGAATCAATCTAAACATCAGGTCATAGAGAACACAGGGGGCTAACACCTTCAACATATTGTCTAGCAATCACTATTGTTAACAGCTAACCCGAGAATGCAACCTAAAAAAAGGTTTTGTGATTTACACATGAAAGAAGTGAAACTATCATTGTATTCTAACAGATGAAAGGCTCAACAGACAATCAATTTTTCAATGTATAATTTCAGTTACATCACACTGCAAATTTTGCTATGAATTCTGTGTTACGATCGAGCCCTCCACTATCACCTGATGAAGGAGCATTGCTCCGAAAGCTAGTGTCCTTCCAATTAAACCTGTTGGACTATAACCTGGCGTTGTGTGATTTTTAAACTTTGTACACCACAGTCCAACACTGGCATCTCCAAATCATAACATTAGGAGGTAAGCCTATGTTAGGAAAACAGAAAATCACTCAGGCTGTAGGACCAGAAATTATTTCTAATCAAGGATTAGGAGGTTAATTTCTCAAAAAATCTTTTCCACATTGCACTGTTGAATTTTCAGATAGAAATTGGTTTAAGCCTATTTTCATGTCCAAGATCTCATGGAAATAAATAACTTCTTTACTGATTCATCTGACTAATATAACCAAAATATACAGGCTGCCTGTGCTATACTGTTCAATGGCACCTTGTGGAAAGCAGCCATTAATATATCTTGTTCATATCATTTAAATATAGGTTTCACCTTGTGAAGTGCAATGTTAATTCTTGTTGTGGCTGAAGATTGACAACAGAGAGGGGAGAACTTCAATGACTTCTCTGATATTACATTTGAACTAATGTTTAGAGGTTAGCAGGAGGAGGAATATCTTTCATCACTAGGTAGCTGTAGATATCAAGGCAAGCTGCTTGGCAGTAATGAGCAACGTCAACTGAGCAGGTGAATCTAAGAAGGGTAACCTCAGAAGCCTAGCTTAAGTAAGGTTCCCAAATTCATTTCCCTCATCACTCTTTACTTGGCCATGCATTAACTATTGCCCTAGATGTCAACATACACAACCCTTACTTCCTCTATCATCAGCACTCTTCTCCAATCACTGCAGCATACTTCACTGAACCTCCTTCAGTTCCTATTGTAGCATTCGGCACTCCTTTTTCCCCAATAATCCATCTGATTTCCTCTGATCTCTGTCATGTTAGTCACAGCAGCAATATTGTACTCTGACAGGCACATCTTCAAATCATTTCATTACATAGCATTGATGCACACCTTGCTTTCTTGCAGGACAGGCTTGTGCGTATGGAATGGAGCAGCAACCACAGGAGGGGAAACATTCTCATCCATTTGCTGATATGCTGTACAAATGGGAAGGGTAGGTATGTGGGCCTGGCAGGAGTGAAGATGAAGGGCAGATCACAGAAAATTATATGCAATCTTTCTCTTGCTCTTTTCTGCTTCCAATCTCACCCGTATCTATTGCATGTGACAAGATGCTGCAGTTTTCAGAGACCACTCACCTGAGTCTGCTTACTCATGCCATTAAATGATAGGCCTTGTCTTTTTGTTCTGTTTTGGCTCCAGAAGGTCCACACAGGTCTCAGGGAGTTCAAAGGAAGTGGTTAGTTTCGCAAAGCAGAAAGCGTAACTCTCACTTACACCTGCATATTTATTCCTGTGCAATTCAGATTGTGAATTAAAAGGCTCTGAGAGTTAGGAGAATTATGAATTAGCAAATTTACCTCAGCTAATTTCCTTTGAGCTTCAAAGGTAATTCTACTTTGCAAGCATATATTGGGTGGTATAATCCTGCCACGGACTGTAATGCTGTCTCAGTCTGTGCCTGGTATACAAGTTGTTGATTCTCCAATGAATCTTCCAAAGTGCACTCACTTAAAGAAATTTATGATCCTAGAAATCTAAAAACAATGGTCTAAATATTTGATAGAACGTGAAGCAGATCATTTGGCCCACAAAGCCTGTTGTAACTCTTCTGAAGAGCAATATAATTCATGTTACCTTGGTGCCATATTTATTCTTTAAACAGTTCAACAACTCCCTGTACAAGGTTAGTATTAAATCTACATCTACTGGCCTTTCAGTGAGTTCCACTTCATGAGAAACTGCTGTCAAAACTTATTTTCCCCTCATGTCCTCTCTTTTCCTAATTACTTTTAATTTGTGTCCCCTGGTTATCCAACTCTCCTGCCAAAAAGGAAGCTGTTTCTCTTTATTTACACTATAAAAAGCCATTCATGATATTGAACAAATCTATCACATTTCTTGCTTCAGGGAGAACCCAAATTTCTCCCGTTTATCTACGTAACTGAAGGTTTTTCATTCCAGATCACATTCTAATAGCTCTCTTTTATACTTTGTGCAAGGCCTTGACATTCTTCTGAAATTGGCTGTCGTAAATCAGTCGGGTCAAAATCTTTCAGCCAGAAGATATTGTAAATTGATAAAAGTTACTGAGATTCTTGGGAGGTGCAAGTTCAAATTGCCATCATTGCAGTGATTGGGATTTAATAATAAATTTGGAATATTAAAAACTAGTCTGACCTACATGTAATTCAAGATTCACAGCAATGTGATCGATTCTAAACTGGCCTCTGCGATGACCAGGCAAACCACTTAATTGTACTAAACTGGAATGAAATCAGATGAACTATTCTGCATCAAAGCAGGCACCAAAAATGACACCCATGCCCTCACCAGTCAAACGTGCAGATTCCTGCTTACTAATGTTCAAGCAAGAAGACTATATTCACACTCACAGAATCACAGTTTCTCAGCTTTTCCTATCACCATTCTGTTTATCCTGTTCCACTGCTAGGACAGACACAACAGAGATGGCAGCACAGAGGTTTATAGTGTGGGGGGAATTACCCTGGCAGTCCATGACTCTGACCCCCCTGAGTCTCATAGAATGAAGCTGAAAATGTGTTGCTGGAAAAGCGCAGCAGGTCAGGCAGCATCCAAGGAACAGGAGAATTGACATTTCGGGCATGAGCCCTTCTTCAGGAATCCTTTTACAAGGAAATTTAATCTACTGCGAATCCTCTCAAGGTTTAACCTACTGCAAATCCTCTTACAAGGATGCCTTCCTTGAAGAAGCTCTCTTCCTCCCTCTTCTCCTGCTCCTTGGATGTTGCCTGACCTGCTGCGCTTTTCCAGCAACACATTTTCAGCTCTGATCTCCAGCATCTGCAGTCCTCACTTTCTCATAGAATGAAGTCAAACAAGGGCAAGAAAACCTGTTGATTACTATTTACTGCCCTCCATTCACTAATGAGTCAGTGCTGTTCCATCATATGGAGTATTAAAGAGTGCATGACATGCAATGCAGTACTCTATGAAAGAGATGTTACTGGAGTGAGAGGACTTTCAAAATTGTTCTTTCTCTGCTTCAGATTAACTATCTGTTATTTCTTTCTATTCAACATAATATGATCTTTTGCATCATTGATGTATAGACACACACAAGAGTGAACTCTTTAGTGTGTATGCCTTAAATCTGGAACAATGTCAAAAGACAAAGTTAAGGGGAGGCTACCTAATGACAATATTTCCATCAAGATCGATGATCTGAAGATCTAAAGTTAGGAATAGAAATAAATGTCACTATATAACTGATTTTACAAAGACATGGTGACCCAAGACTGGGAATGGAATATTTAATGATATTTGATGTTTAGGAAGGACAGACAAGAAGGAAATGAATAAAGCAATGAACTGAAGATGCTGGAGATATGCAACAGCCAAATGCAGAAATTGCTGGAAAAACGCAGCAGGGCTGGCTGCATCTGTGGAGTGTAAACAGAGTTAACATTTCAAGTCAAGTGACCCTTGAAAAGAAGAAGGAAAGGGAAGTTGAGTTTCACTGACAGGAGAGGGGATTAGTACATTATTAGTAAGGGAGGATCTCAGAACAGGAGATCAAAATGTGGAAACTGTTCGAAGAGATGAGAAAATATTAAGGGGCAGCAAACGTTGGTCGAACATTCATATATTTGTCCTGAGGAGCTCAAGACAAAATGCTTCAGCGGCAGTATGTCTCATAATATAAGCATTTTGCTGAAAAGAAAACTAAGATTATCTCAAGCGCTATCCTTCCCAAAATGACTTTCTATAATGAAACAGAGCAGGACCATATTAAAATGCTTTCTGGATAATCCAAGATGGAGGATAGGAAAAAATTGTGGCTGTAAGAGTTGCTCCTTTTTTGAGGTATTGTAGGTATTGGAGGTGATTTCCTCGAATTGCATTGTTTTGGAACTTTGGAGAAAAAAAACAGTAAAAACAATAGCACTTTTAAAAGGGAGAAGGACAGACAAAAGACATCACATGGTTAGTGAAGGAGAGAGAGAAAGAAACCTACACTACTAACTGACACAACAATGAATCTGCTCAGTTACTGCCTTTGCTGCTTGAATTCATGTATCTCTGGACATTGGAGTACATCTGGGAAAACTTAAACAGCAAAATTCACAACTGACCTTGGAGGAACCTGTGTGGGAGAGCTCACACAACAGGAACAGATCAGTGCATAGTTTTTAATGTGTAACCTTGCTGCAAGTCTACACTAGTGAGTAGTGATTATATGTTCAATTGAAATCTGTCTCTTGATTAAATTTTATAAACATAAACCACAAGTACTAAGTTAGCCTGGAAGACTTTTTTAAAGCAAAAAAACGGTGCTATTTTCTGGGTCTGTATATTGTTAAGGAGCAAAGATGTCCTTTAATAGAGTGATGTCAGATGTGAGAGTTTAGGGAGAGTTTCCATGTTACTGAGGATTATGTCTGCAGAAAGTGTCTTTGGTTGTGAATCCTTATAGATCGAATAGATTGGTTGGAGAAACAGTTAGAGGTAATGAGCTGGGTGTGACAGACAGCAGTTTTAGGAAGGGAGAAAAACTGCAGATACAGTCAGATGGATGGGTTAACTGCAGGAAAGGTAGGAGAGGGAAGCAGGTAGTGCAGGAGTCTTCTGTGGCTATCCCCATTTCAAACAAGTATGCTGTTTTGGAAAATGTAGGACTCTCAGTGGAACATAGCATGAACAGCCAAGTTTCTGTATCAAGACAGGCTCTAATGTAATGAGGGGCATGCCGGATTTCAAGAGATTGATTGTGTTATGGAACTTTCTAGTCCAAGGTACAGACAAACATTTCTGCGGCCAGCAGCAAAACAATTACAATGTGTTGCCACCCTGGTGCCAGGATCAAGGATGTCTCAGAGAGGGTTCAGAATGTTCTCAAAGGGGAGAGGCACCAACAGGAGGTTATTGTGCACATTGGAACCAATAACATAGGAAGGGAAAAGGATGAGATTCTGAAGGGAGAATATAAAAAGTTAGGCAAGAATTTACAAAGGAGGTCCTCAGGGGTAGTAATACCTGGATTACTCCCAGTGCTATGAGCTAGTGAGGGTATGAATAGGAGGATAGAGCAGATGAATGCATGGCTGAGGACCTGGTGCATGGGAAAAGGGTTCACATTTTGGATCACTGGAATCTCTTCTGGGGTAGAAGTGACCTGTAGAAGAAGGATGGATTGCACCTGATTTGGAGGGGAACTAATATACTGGCAGGGAGATTTGCTGGAGCTATTTGTGAGGATTCAAACTAATAACGTTGGGGCTGTGTGGGGGAGCCAGGGAAATCAGGAAAATAGTGAGGAATGAGATCAATCTGAGACTGGTACAGTTGGAAAAAAGTGTGAGTTAAACAGTCAGGGCAGGCAGGGATAAAGCAGGCAACAAGGTAGGACTGATAATTTAAACTGCATTTACTTCAATGCAAGAGGCCCAACAGGGAAGGCAAATGAACTCAGGGTATGGTTAGGAGAATGGGACTGGGATATCATAGCAATTACAGAAACATGGCTCAGGGATGGACAGGACTGGCAGCTTAATGTTCCAGGATACAAATGTTATATGAAGGATAGAAAGGGGGCAAGAAAGGAGAGGGAAGTGGCATTTTTGATAAGGGATAGCATTACCACTGTACTTAGGGAGGATATTCCTGGGAATACATCCAGGGAAGTTATCTGGTTGGAACTGAGAAATAAGAAAGGGATGATCATGTTATTAGGATTGTATTATAGACCCCCTACTAGTCAGCAGGAAATTGAGAAATAAATTTGTAAGGAGATTTCAGGAACTGGCATAGTACTAAGGGTTTAGATGGAGAAGAATTTGTAAAGTGTGTACAAGAGAATTTTCTGATTCAGTATGTGGACGTACCTATGAGAGAGGGTGCAAAACTTGACCTACTCTTGGGAAATAAGGCAAGGCAGGTGACTGAGGTGTCAGTGGGGAGCACTTTGGGATCAACGACCATAATTCTATTAGTTTTAAAATAGTGATGCAAAAGGATAGATGGGATCTAAAAGGTGAAGTTCTACATTGGAGGAAGGCTCATTTTGACTGTATTAGGCAAGAACTTTCAAAAGCTGATCAGGGATGGCTGGAAAATGGGAAGCTTTCAGAAGTGAGATCACAAGAGTCCAGACACAGTATATTCCTGTTAGGGTGAAAGGAAAGACTGGTAAGTGTTGAGAAATTGGGTTTTTTTGTTAAGAAAAATAAGGAAGCATATGCCAGGTATAGACAGGAGACCGTGTGTGAATCCTTAGAAGAGTGTAAAGGCAGTAGGAGTATACAGTACTTAAGTGGGAAATTAGGAGGGCAAAATGGTGACATGAGATAGCTTTGGCAAATAGGTTAAGCAGAATCCCAAGAGTTTTATAAATACATCAAGGATAAAAGGGTAAATAGGGAGAGAATGGGGCCTATCAAAGACCAGCAAAGCAGCCTAAGTGTGGAGCCACAGGAGATGGGGGAGATACTAAATGAATATGTTGCACCAGTGTTCACTGTGAAGAGGGATATGTAAGATATAGAATGTGGGGAAATAGATGGTGATATCTTGAAAAATGTCCACATTACAGAGGAGGAAGTGCTGGATGACTTGAAATGCATAAAAGTGGATAAGTCCCCAGAATCTGATCAGGTGTATCTGAGAACTCTGGGAAGCTAGGGAAGTGATTGCTGGGCCCCTTGCTGAGATAATTGTACCATTGATAGTCATAGGAGAGGTGCTGGAAGACTAGAGGTTGGCAAACATAGTGCCACCAATTAAGAAAGGTAGTAAGGAAATAACTATGGAACAGTGAACCTGATGTCAGTGCTGGGCGAGCTGTTGGAGAAAGTCCTGAAGGACAGGAAAGGCAAGGACTGATTAGGGATAGTCAACATGGCTTTGTGCTTGGGAAATATTATCCCATGAACTTGATTGAGTTTTTTGAACAAGTAACAAAGAGGGCAGAGCAGTGGACATGATTTATACAGACTTCAGTGAGCTGTTTGACAAGGTTCTCCATAAGACACTGATTAGCAAGGTTAAATCCCATGGAATACAGGGAGAACTGGCCATTTGATTACAGAAGACAAGGGATGGTGATAGAGAGTTGCCTTTCAGATGGCATGATTGTGACCAATGAGATGCCACAAAGATCGCTGCTGGGTCCACTACTTTTTGTCATTTATATAAATGATTTGGATGTGAGCATAAAAGGTATAGTTAGTAAGTTTGCAGATGACACCAAAATTGGAGCTGTAGTGGACAGCGAAGAATGTTACCTCAAAATATAATGGGATCTTAATCAGATGGGCCAATTGGCTGACGAGTGGCAGATGGACTTTAAATAAATGTGAGGTGCTGCATTTTGGAAAAGCAAATCAGAGCAGGACTTATACACATGATGGTAAGGTCCTAGGGAGTGTTGCAGAACCACGAGACTTTGGAGTGCAGGTTCATAGTTCCTTGTAAGTGGACTCACAGGTAGATAGGATAGTGAAGAAGGCATTTGGTATGCTTTCCTTTATTGGTCAGAGTATTGAGTACAGGAGTTGGGAGGTCATGTTGCAGCTGTACAGGACATTGGTTAGGCCACTTTTGAAATTCTGGTCTCCTTCCTTTCAGAAGGATGTTGTGAAACTTGAAAGGGTTCTGAAAAGATTTACAAGGATGTTGCCAGGGTTGAAGGATTTGAGCTACAGGGAGAAGCTGAACAGGCTGGGGCTGTTTTCCTGGAGCGTCAGAGACTGAGGGATGACCTTATCGAGGTTTATAAAAACATGAGAGGCTTGGATAGGGTAAACAGACAAAGTCTTTTCCCTGAGGTGGGGGAGTCCAGAACTAGAGGGCATAAATTTAATGTGCGAGAGGAAAGATATAAAAGGGACTTAAGAGGTGGAGGCTATACAATTGTAGCCTTTAAAAGGCATCTGAATGGGTATATGAATAGGAAGGGTTTGGAGGATATGGGTCGGGTGCTGGCAAATGGGACAAGATTGGGTTTGGATAGCGGGTCAGCTTGGGCGAAGGGTCTGTTTCCGTGCTGTACATCTCTCTGACTCTGTGACTGTAAGTTGTTTATCGCTCACCAAGTAGTAGTGGCCATGTGAGGCGTGGTATAAATCAGGAGATGTAAGAAGCTTTTCACATATTCATTACTATAATCGTGGATAACTTCAATTGGCATGTGGATGGGGTAAACCGACTGAGCACTAAATCTGGAGGATGGTTTTCTGGAGAAGCATGTTGAACAGCCAGCAAAGGGATAGTCTTATTTTCAATCTAGCATTATATAAGGGCTACGGTTCTGTTCGCCGAGTGGAAGTTTTTGTTGCAAACGTTTCGTCCCCTGGCTAGGCGACATCATCAGTGCTTTGGAGCCTCCTGCGAAGCACTTCTTTGATGTTTCTTCTGGTATTTATAGTGGTACACTATAAATACCAGAAGAAACATCAAAGAAGCGCTTCGCAGGAGGCTCCAAAGCACTGATGATGTTGCCTAGCCAGGGGACGAAACGTTTGCAACAAAAACTTCCAGCTCGGCGAACAGAACCACAACAACGAGCACACTAGCTACAAATCTTCGCACAAACCTTGAACAAGGGCTACATAGGAAACAGAGCTAATTACAAATCTTAAGTCCTTTCAGTGAAGTGTGACCAGAATTTGATCAAATTTTACAGTATATTCAAGGAGGAGGTAGTTCAATCTGAAACATTTGAACAAGGAAAGCCATCAAATTATGAGGCACAAGCTAGCTGCATTAGACTGGGAGAATGCATTAAAAGCCTTGACTGCATAGGGCAATGGACAGTCTCTATGAAATTATTACATGTCTTGCCGTAATTATACATTCATTCAATGTGTAAAAACCCGAAAAAGATCTGTTAATCATGTCTGACAAAAAAGTTAAGTATTGTATAAGGTTAAAAGAAAAGACTGACAAAGTCAGCAGAAATAGTAATAGATCCGAGAATTTGGAAAGTTTTTGGAATATATCAAAAGAGAATTAAGAAACTGATAATGAAAAGGAGAATAGGATATAAATATAAGCAGTATCTGCAGTCCTCACTTTCTGCTAGTCATTAAAAGCTGAGTCAAGAGAATTTATAATGGAAAATATTGAAATGGCAAAGAAGGTAAATTATTAGGTTTTTTTTGTCATTTTACACTGAGGAAAATAAAGGCATCTCTCAGAATTAAACATCCAAGTGATTCCGGAGAATTAGTAAAATTAAGAACATCATACTGGAAAAAGCTAAGGGACTGAAACTTGCAAAGTCCCCAGGTCCTGACAGTGTCATCCCAGTTTTGAAGCAGGTGGCTATCAAAATAGTTCATTAATAGGAGCATCAATGGGGATGGGGAAAATGCAGGAAAGTGGATGTGGGGAATATCAGACCAGCCATGATCTTATTGATTGGCAAGGTCGGCCTAAGGGAGCAAACAGCCTTCTCCTGTTCCTAGTTTTATGGTCTTAAGATAATGCTTTAATAATCATCTTCTAAAACGTAATGTCAAGAAATAGCTGGAATAGTTAAGGCAAAGGCTATGGGCCATAACAAGATGGCAGCTGTAATACTGAAGACCTGTGCTCCATTGCTCACTGCTTCCCTGACCCTCTGTACCCGTACATGTATACCATTGGTATCTGCCTGACAATGTGAAAAATTGTCTAGGTATGTTCTGTCCACAAAAAAAAGCTAAGCAAATCCAACCTATGTAAGAATTTCAGGGTTTTTTTCGGAATTTGGAATGTGATGTTGCAGAGAATGAATTAATTCGTTTATATAACAAAGAAAAAGTGGAACTCTGTGGTGTTCACTAATTGGCTGTACAAAGGCACATAATGTTCAACGAAACTGGATTTGATATTTTTGCAAAGTTAGCTGGTACCAGGTACATTTGGGTAAAAAGAAAACTGCCCAGCAACAGCATTTAAATTTGTTTCAAGTTGCAGTTTTGTCGCAGAACTGAGAAGAGAGTTATTGTAATCAAACCTCTGAGAGCTGGCAAACAAATACACGTTTTGCTCTCTCTGTCTCTCTCGCTCTGAGTGGGAGAAAACCAACATTAACGGGTTTTGAAAAGAAGAACTTCTAACTCAAGCATAAACTAGAACCTGGTTTCAGAATTCAGGGTAACTACGATTGGCAACAATATAACCTCATCAAAGAAAGAATCAAAAGAACTGCGAGAGTATCACCTCATTCCATCCTTATAGTTTGGACTTTTGATCTTCACAATTTGTTCCTTTTTGCCTGTGTCTTCCACCAACAATATTTCTGTCAAACTGTTTGCCTTGTCCATCCAATTTGTGAATGAACATGTGTTTTTGAGTTTAAAGAGGGTATAGTTTAAGATTGCATGTCAGAAATGAACAAGCCTTTTTAGATTAGATTGCTTACAGTGTGGAAACAGGCCCTTCGGCCCAACAAGTCCACACCGACCCACCGAAGCGCAACCCACCCAGACCCATTCCCCTACATTTACCCCTGCCCCTAACACTACGGGCAATTAAGCATGGCCAATTCACCTAACCTGCACATTTTTAGACTGTGGGAGGCAACAGGAGTACCTGGAGGAAACCCACACAGACAAGGAGAGAATGTGCAAATTTTACACAGGTTAAAGCATAAATAAGGTACTGACTAAGGAGCTTTGGTGAATTTCCGCAGTACCACTTGTAGATAGTATACACTGCTGCTGCTGGTGAGCATTGGTGGAAGATGGACTGAATGTTTGTCGACATCATGCATATCAAGCAGACTGCTTTGTCCTGGATAGTATCTAGTTTCTTTAGTGATGCTGGAGCTGCATTCCTTCAGGCAAGTGTGGCATATTCCATCAAACTCCTGATTATTGTCTTGTAGATGATGACATCTATGAACTCTTGCAAAATTAAAGTAATTGGGAATCAGCAGTAAAGAAATGGTTGGAATCATACTTAGCACAAAGGAAGATGGGGCCAATTACCCCCGTCCCAGGACATCACTACCAGAGTTCTTCAGGGTATTGTCATAATCCCAAATACTTTCAGCTGCTTCATAAATCACCTTCCTTTATTATAAAATCATAAGTACTGATAATTGTAGTAGCATTTGTGTTTGTTTCAACATTTGTTTATCCTCAGGCCTTCTTTCTAATGCAATAGAAATATCACATTTAGGCTGATAACTGGCAAGTTACACTAAGTATCAGGTAATGACCATCTATAATGAGAGAGAACCTAACCACTGCCTCTTGACATTCAATAGCGTTACCATTCCTGAATACCTGACTATCAATGTGCTGGGGATTGCCATTGGCCAGACACTGAACTGGACCAGTTACATAACTACTGTGGCTCCAAGATCCGATAAGAGGCTAGGAATCTTGCAGCAAGTAACTCACCCCCTGACTCCCCAAACTCTGTCCACCATCTACAAAGCACAGGTCAGGAATGTGATAGAGTACTCCCATGTGCATGAATGTGTGTGGCTGGCTAACAGGAAGCAAAGAATGGGAATGAATGGGTCTTTTTCAGGTTGACAAGATGTAATGAGTAGATTAGATTAGATTACTTACAGTGTGAAAACAGGCCCTTCGGTCCAACAAGTCCACACCGACCCGCCAAAGCGCAACCCACCCATCCCCCTACAATTACCCCTTACCTAACACTACGGGCAATTTAGCATGGCCAATTCACCTGACCCGCACTACTTTGGATTGTGGGAGGAAATCGGAGCACCCGGAGGAAAAGTGTGCCGCAGGAATTAGGGATGGGACTTCAACTATTTGCAACTTATTCAAATGATTTGGATGAAAGGTAGTACAGAGATGGGGAGGAAAGTAAACAGTGAAGAACTAACAAGGAGGTTACAAAAAAGATATTAGTAGGTTAAATGTGAAGGAAAAGATGAGGCAGATAGAGTATAATGCGAGAAATGTTGAAATTATCCATTTTGCCAGAATGAATAGAAAAGAAACACACCATCCAAATGGAGAGAGATTGTAGAGCTTCAGCCATATGGCCTCAGCATTGGGCCAAACACATGGCATCTGCAGCCAGGAGTTAAATATGTCTGAAATTCTTCAGGGAGTCATCCATAGTGAAATCCATGGGGGCGTCGGTCAGTCAGGGAGACCCTGCATGGTTAGTCAAGGGTAGCGTTCAATACAGGTTTGTGACTCCGACCATGGTCAGGCAGCCATTCAGGTGTCATTGACAGGGGGGGATTGTGTCTCTGTGTCCAGGAAGTGAGTCATGCTCAGTCTTTAGTCTCTACGAGGAAGGGATACACATTTGTGTCCATCCACCAAGGGTCTAGACAGGTGAGGACTGGTGCTGGCAGGTCAGGTGACTGTGCGGTTGAGGCAACCACTGTCCTGTTGCTTTTGTTCACAGGGATTAGGGGACTGGGGGGAAGAGGTGCTTCGGAAGAGGGGCTGAGGGTAGGTGAGGACACATGTAGGTTGTTGGATTCGCATGTGCATAGCTTGGAGATGTGTGAAGTCTGTGGAGTTGATGGAGTGAGCAGGTAAAGCAGAGAGTCATGTTGGAGGTCTCAACACCGTGTTAACCCTGAGGCTAAAGGGCACTGACAGAGAACCATTTCCTGTTGTTTTCTCTTGAAACAGATGAATAGACAGCAACATTGAAGAGAGCACTGCAAAGGGAATCCCAATGAGCGAGGTGCGTGAGGCAACTTGTGAAGGAGGGGCTTGCATCTGTAGCCAGTTACTGCACATTCATAGAAGAACAATATAGGCTTTCAACACACATCTTCTTGGTCTCTACCCCACTGACCACCTTATTAACATTGGCCATCTTAGTTGCATCTTCCTTTTGCCATCTTGACTGTGGAACTCCCTCAGATGTACATTCCTGTACAGTCTTGCTCATCCAGCCAGCCGAACTGTAGGCAAAGATTGGGGGTGGGGAGTGGGGGAGAGGACAACCTAAGATATCGGAGTGAACGTTACCTTGCGAATGCACATTTTTTATTTGGCGCTCATTATACAATCTCAAACATTGCTCGCAGTCCGGTCCTCACCCCTCACACTTTTATCTGGAAGCTCCATTGCTGTCGATTCGGAGTAGATACTATAATCAAAAAATCTGATTCCAAGTGTCACTCAGGCCCTCTTTCCAAGCCAGCTTCACAATGGGTGTGATTGCTGCACAATCCTCCCAGCACTAGAACGAGGGGACTCTGTTTAGGAATGAGGGGTCAAACATTTAAAACAGACATTACGCAATTCTCTTTCCCTCAGAAGGTTCTGTATCTTTGGAACTCTATTCCTAAAATAGCTGATGGATGCAGAGTCCTTCAGTATTTTAAAGCAAAATTAGATAGGTTCTTGTCAAAGAAGAGGGTAAAAGGTTATTAGCATTATGAGGATAGGAGATCACAATCACATCAGGCAAATAGAGTCATAGTCATAAAGCACAGAAACAGACCTTTCGGTTCAACTCATCCACACTGATCAGTTAACCTAATTGGACCTAATCCCATTTGCCAGCATATGACCTTTATCCCTCTAACCCTTCCTATTCATTACCCATCCATAGAGCCATAGTCCAATCTGTCCATGCCGACCAGATATCCCAAACCAATTTAGTCCCACCTGCTAGCACCCGGCCCATATCCCTCCAAACCTTTCCTATTCATATACCCATCCAAATGCCTCTTAAATGTTGCAATTGTACCAGCCTCCACCACTTCCTCTGGCAGCTCATTCCATGCACATACCATCGTTTGCGTGAAAAAGTTGCCCCTAGGTCTCTTTTATATCTTTCCCCTCTCATCCTAAACCTATGCCCTCTAGTTCTGGACACCCCAACCCCAGTGAAAAGACTTTGTCTATTTATCCTATCCATGCCCCTCATAATTTTGTCAACCACTATAAGGTCACCCCTCGGCCTCCAACGCTCCAGGGAAAACAGCCCCAGCCTGTTCAGCCTCTCCCTGTAGCTCAGATCCTCCAACTCTGGCAACATCCTTGTAAATCTTTTCTGAACCCTTTCAAGTTTCTGATAGGAGAGAGACCAGAATTGCACGCAATATTCCAACAGTGGCCTAACCAATGTCCTGTACAGCCTCAAGATGACCTCCCAACTCCTGGACTCAATACTCTGACCAATAAAGGAAAGCATACAAAACGCCTTCTTCACTAACCTATCAACCTGTGACTCCACTTTCAAGGAGCTATGAACCTGCACTCCAAGGTCTCTTTGTTCAGCAACACTCCCTAGGACCTTACCATTAAGCGTATAAGTCCTGCTAAGATCTGCTTTCCCAAAGTGCAGCACCTCGCATTTATCTGAATTAAATGCCATCTGCCACTTCTCAGCCCATTGGCCCATCTGATCAAGATCTCATTATAATCTGAGGTAATCCTCTTCACTGTCCACTACACCTCCACTTTTGGTATCATCTGCAAACTTACTAACTGTACCTGTTATGCTCGCATCCAAATCATTTATGTAAATGACAAAAAGTAGAGGGCCCAGCACCGATCCTTGTGGCACTCCACTGGTCACAGGCCTCCAGTCTGAAAAACAACCCTCCACCACCACCCTCCGTCTTCTACCTTTGAGCAAGTTCTGTATGCAAATGGCTCGTTCTCCCTGTATTCTATGAGATCTAACCTTGCTAATCAGTCTCCCACGGGGAACCTTGTCGAACGCCTTACTGAAGTCCATATAGATCACATCTACTGCTCTGTCCTCATCAATCTTCTTTGTTACTTCTTCAAAAAACTCAATCAAGTTTGTGAGACATGATCTCCCACACACAAAGCCATGTTGATGATCCCAAATCAGTCCTTGCCTTTCCAAATACATGTACATCCTGTTCCTCAGGATTCCCTCCGACAACTTGCCCACCACCGAGGTCAGGCTCACTGGTCTATAGTTCCCTGGCTTGTTTTTACCGCCCTTCTTAAACAGTGGCACCACGTTTGCCAACCTCCAGTCTTCCAGCACCGCGCCTGTGACTGTCAGCAAGAGGCCCAGCAATCACTTCTCTAGCTTCCCACAAAGTTCTTGGGTACACCTGATCAGGTCCTGGGGATTTATCCACTTTTAACCATTTCAAGACATCCAGCACTTCCTCCTCTGTAATCTGAACATTTAGCAAAATGTCACCATCTATTTCCCTACAGTCTATATCAGATGCCTTTTAAATGTGGTAATTGTACCTGCCTTCACCACCTCCTCTAGCAGTTCATTCCATACAGGCACCACCCTCTGCGTGAAAAAGTTACCCTTCTTAAATCTTTCCCCTCCCATCTTAAGGTTTTCAGCAACTAGGTGAAAGTGAGGACTTGCAGATGCTGAAGAATCAGAGTCGAAAAGTGTGGCGCTGGAAAAGCTTACCAGATCAGCCAGCATCCGAGGACCAGGAGAGTTGCCTTTTTGGGAATAAGCCCTTCCTCAGGAATTTAGACTCTCCTATCTTAGGAAAAAGACCCTGGCTACTCACCCTATCCATGTCCCTCATGATTTTATATGATCACCCCTCAGCCTCCAACACTTCAGCAAAATAGACCCAGCATATTCAGCCTCTTCTTTTCATTCAGATTGTACAGTCCCAGTTACCATCCTTGTAAATCTTTTCTGCACCCTTTCAAGTTTAACAACATCTTTCTTCAAAAGAAGGTGGTCAGGATTGTATTAAAAGTAGCCTCACCAAGATCCTGTACAGCTGCAACATGACCTCCTAAATCCTATACCCAGTGTTCTGACCAATAAGGCAAGCATGTTAAGTGCCATCTGCACCACCCTGTCTACCTGCAACTCCACTTTGAAGGAACTACTCTTGTGCCTGATTTGAATGATCACATGGAAAAGAGCACAGACCAATCTGCAGAGTAGGTGGACAGGGGGCTGATGAATGTCCGTACAGAGAAATCTGAACATTCAAACAGAAAACTTAATAGCATGAGGAAGCCATTTGGCCCTTCAAGACTATTCAGTAAGAGATTATGGGTGATCTTTTTGTGGACTAACTCCACTTTGCTGCTTGCACCTCATAACTCATGACTTCCTATTCAACAAAAGGTCTATCTAACTTGGCTTTGAATATATTTAAAGACTCTTCCACAGCACTAATCCCTAGGACCAGCGACAGTTTTCCAGCCTGAAAAAGTCCTAATTATCTCTGAAGAAGGGTCACTGGACCTGACCAAATTAACTCTGCTTTCTCTCCTCAGATGCTACCAGACCTGTTGAGTTTTTCCAGCAATTCCTGTTTTCGTTTCTGATTCCCAGCATCCATGGATCTTTCAGTCTTCTATTTAACTCGACTCTGTTTCCTAACCAGTCCTCTGAATATGCCATACGTTACCCACCTACTCCATTTGCCCTTACCTTATGCAGAAACCTTTGATCTGGCACCTTATAACAAGTAGGGAATAATGGTGGTATAGTTATAGTGTCAGTGTGTTAGTTATCCAGTATCTCAGGCTAATATTTTGGGACATGGTTTGAACTCCACCGTGGCAAATGGTAATGTCTTAATTCTTCAAGAAATTTGTAATTTTTTTTCAAAATAGCCACACTAATGACAATCATGTGTACACTGTTTATTGTTGTAAACATCCAACTTGTTCACTAATTTCTTTCAGGGAAGGCAATCTCCTGGCCTTAGCCAGTCTAGCTTGCTTGTGATTCAGGACCAACAGCAACATGGTTGACTTGTTAATCATGATGGGCAATGGAGTGGTGGCCTATTCAGAGATGCCCCTCATTCCATGAACAAATGTTCTTGGAAATCCTACATTTCCAATATCCACCAATAACATATCCACCAACTCCCCTCTGTCTACCATGGATGTTTCGTTGCCAGAAAATTCTAATCATAGAAACCCTACAGTGTGGGAACTGGCCATTCAGGCCAAGAAGTCCACACTGAGTCTTTGAAGAGCGTCCCAGCCAGGCCTACCCTCTACCCTATCCCTGTCACCCTGCACCTCCCATAGCCAATCCACCTAACCTGGACATCTTTGGACTGTGGGAGGAAACTGGAGCACCCAGAGGAAAACCTTATTGACACGGGAGAATGCGCAAACTTCGCTCAGAGACAGTCAGCCAAGGCTGGAATTAAACCTAGTCCCTGACACTGTGAGACAGCAGTGCTAACCACTGAGCCACTCTGCCTCTCCTCAATTAATTAAACATGATTTCTCTTTCACAAAGCCATCGTGTGAGAATGAACTTCCAGAGGAATGGTGGATGCGGATACAATTACAACATTTAAAAGACGTTTGGATAAGTACATGAATAGAAACGATTTAGAGGGATATGGGCCAGGAGCATACAGGTAGGACTAGTTTAGTTTGGAATTATGTCGGCATGGACTGATTTAGTTTGAGATTATATTTGGCATGGACTGATTGGACCGCAGGGTCTGTTTCCATGCTATATAATTCCATGCCTCTATGTTGGCTCTGTCTGATCACATTGCAATTTTTCTTTTTAAGTGTCCTGCTATAACCTCCTTAATAGTAGATTTGAACACCTTCTCTATAACTGATATTAGGCTATTTGGCCTGTAGCTTTATGTCTCCCGTCTCCTTCCTTTTGTGAAAAAAAATGTTACATTTGCTATTTTCTAGTCCTTTTGAACCCTCCCAGAATCAAAGGACTTTAGTGAAGTAGTTCATTTTAGATTAAAGGACATGGAGAGACCATATAAACTAAAGGACACTCTTCTAAGTAGATCCAAAAAGAGCATTATTGGATTTATAGTTGCATAAATCAGTGAAGGTAACAAGGCAAATTGAGGGCAGGGTGACAGGAATAGGTTAGGGGGTGGGTCTGGGTAGGATGCTCTTCAGAGACTCAGTGTGGACTTCTTGAGCTGAATGGCCAGTTCCCACACTGTAGAGGCTTATTTATTCTTCATGCTAAAATGAATGATTTCACACGTACCCACATGATACTCCATTTTCTGTCCCTTTGCATACACAACTTATCTATTTTGCCAAGTGGTCTGCTTAAGTCCTCTTACTTTCCTATCTATTTTTGTGGCAAATTTGGAAAACATACTTTCAAGTCTCTTCATCCAACTTATTTCTATAAATGTCCATCATCTATCTCTGTAGCATGCTACAGATTTTATCTTAGGCAAGTAGGAAGCTGGAGGAACACAGTAAACCAGGCAGCATCAGGAGGTGGAGCAGTGAATGTTTCAGGTTGAACATTTCATCTAGAATGGAAGTAGGGTTAGGAGAGCTATCGATAAAGGGAGATGTGGGCGGAAGGTTATGGGTGGAGAGGGGGGCAGAATGGTGAGGTAGTGATAAGTGAATATAGATGGTAGGTATAATCTGGTTGGTCGATGGGAGGGATGAATCCGATTGGTAGCTGGAAGGAAGCATCAGTGAGAGGAAAGAAAGGAGGAGGCTAGTGAGGGAGTTGGAGGATGGGTGGGAAGGTTATTTGAAATTGGAGAATTCAATGTGGAGTCCTCCGGGCTGTGGGATGCTTAAGCAGAAGATGAAGTGTTGTTGCTCAAATATGTAGTCTGATTCACTGTGGAAATGGAGGAGACTGAGGATGGACATGTCGGAGACGGAATGGGAAGGGATTTGAAATGGGTGGTGACCAGGAGGTCAGGCTGAGATGCTCAGTGAAATGTTTCCTAAGTTTATGTTTGAGCTCACTGATGGAGGGAAGACCACATCCGGAGCACCAGATGCAGTAAACTAGGTTAGAGGAGAGGCACTACCAACCAGATTCATTCCTCCCATTGACCTACAAGTCTTACCCACTATCTGTATTCACCTAACACTATCTCACCATTCTGACCCGCTCCCGAC
Organism: Hemiscyllium ocellatum; assembly: GCF_020745735.1. NCBI lineage: Eukaryota > Metazoa > Chordata > Chondrichthyes > Orectolobiformes > Hemiscylliidae > Hemiscyllium > Hemiscyllium ocellatum. Next base: position 99,149,759 of record NC_083404.1, on the reverse strand, counting down.
CCATAACCCCAGCCCCACCAGTTTATCTGCAGCTCCCCCTATCCCCACCTCCATTTCTGAAGCAGGGTTATATCTGAAATGTCGATTTCTCCATCTCCTGATGTTGCCTGCCTCGCTGTGTTCCCTCCCCCTCCTGATGCTGCCTGCCTCGCTGTGTTCCCTCCCCCTCCTGATGCTGCCTGCCTCGCTGTGTTCCACCCCCCTCCTGATGCTGCCTGCCTTGCTGTGTTCCCTCACCCTCCTGATGCTGCCTGCCTCGCTGTGTTCCACCCCCTCCTGATGCTGCCTGCCTCACTGTGTTCCATCCCCCTCCTGATGCTGCCTGTCTCACTGTGCTCCTCCAGCCTCCTGCTTGTCTACTTTGGATTCCAGTATCTGCAGTTGTTTTAGCTTCTAACTCATTACATCTTGTCAACTTGAAAAAGACACATTTATGTCTATTCCTTGCTTCCTGTGGGGCAGCCAACCTTCCATCCAAAGCAATATGGAATTATATTTTCTGCAATAACCTTTAATGTGGCTCTTGATCAAATGTCCTCTGGCAATTTAAATACAGCATATCCATTGGTTCCCATTTATCAAAAGAGCGTTACATCCTCATAGAATTCCATTGGATTGATTAAACATGATTTCCATTGTATTAACTTGGCCCAGTTACCTTGAACCTATCAAAGTGCCCTGATTTAACCTCTTGAATAATAACTTCTAAGATTTTTCTTTTGACAGATGTTAAGCAAACTGGCTTGTAGTTTCCTGTTTTCGGTCTCCCTCCCTTGGTAAATAAATGTGTTACATTCACCAATTTCCAATCTAATGGGACCTTCCTTGAATCAAGGGAGCTGACTAGGTGACTAAAGTGTTGTGCAGAATAAAGCCAACAGTTTCAATCTCCATACCAGCTGTGGTAGTAGATGCAGGCTTATTTGTCCACCTTACACTCATGGAATGGTTAACCTCAAGCTATACTGAACCAATTGCCTCTCTCTAATAGACAATATGGTCCTTTGTGGGTTATGGCTCCGTAACATTACTAAGGGCTGAGAGCAAGGAAGATATTTTGAACTCGTTTAATACACTAGTTCAGCAAATGTGTTGGATTCAGTCTGGGTGCTTCAATTTAGGGAAGATGTGTTTGTGGGCGGCACAGTGGCACAGTGCTTAGCACTGCTGCCTCACAGCGCCAGAGACCCGGGTTCAATTCCCACCTCAGGTGACTGACTGTGTGGAGATTGCACGTCCTCCCCGTGTCTGCGTGGGTTTCCTCCAGGTGCTCCGGTTTCCTCCCACACCCCAAAGATGTGCGGTTCAGGTGAATTGGCCATGCTAAATTGCCCGTAGTGTTAGGTAAGGGGTATATGTAGGGGTATGGGTGGGTTGCGCTTCGGCGGGTCGGTGTGGACTTGTTGGGCCGAAAGGCCTGTTTCCATACTGTAAGTAATCTAAAAATGTGAAAGCATTGGAGAGGGTCCAAAAAACCTTCATAAGAATGATTCCTGAAATAAGGACCATCAGTTACAAAGATAGATTGAACTTTGTCGACTAGCTGGAACTGTTTATTTGGAGAAGAGATGTGAAAGGAGTTTTCAGAATAATGAGAAGTTTAGACAGAGTAGCTAGAAAGAAACTGTTTCATGAGTGAAAACATCAAGAACAAAAAGACACAGACTTGCAGTAAATACAAGAAAAAGAAGTATGACATGGACATACTTTCTCACTCAGTGAATGTTGAAGGCCTGGAATGCACTGTCTGAAAGGCAGGTTCAGAAGTATTCAAGGAGGAATTGGATTGTTACTTGAATGGGAAGAATATGCAGGGTTATGGTGAAGAGGCAGAAGAATGGCATTGAGTGAAATATTCCAAGAAGCAGTGTAGACATGGTGCATGAATGGCTCCTTCTGTATGTAACAATTCCATTATTCAGGGATACTTTTAAACCTACGGGTAAAAAATGAGGTCTGCAGATGCTGGAGATCACAGCTGAAAATGTGTTGCTGGTTAAAGCACAGCAGGTTAAGCAGCATCCAAGGAATAGGAAATTCGACGTTTCGGGCATAAGCCCTTCATCAGGAATACTTTTAAACCTAATAATATTGCAATCATTGTTTATCAAATGCTGTATCATGAATCAGTTGCACCACTTCATTCTCCATTACTAGATCCAGTACTGCTAACTAAAAGCAAGATTCCTTCCAGCTTCCTGCCTTGTGGACAAAAAACGTACGGATCAGGATGTTGAAGAATGAGAGGTGATCTCATTGACACAATAATTTTTTTCCCATTGTTTGGTGAGACTACAACCAGGGGACATTGCTTCAGTATAGGAGTAAGCCATTAAAGCCTAAGACAAAGGTATATAAAGATTCACTTTGAGGATGGTGAATCTTTCAAATTCTCTACCCCGGAGGGCTGTTGAAGCTCAGTCACTGAGCAAGTTCAAGATCAAAATCACTCGATTGTTGGAGACTAATGACATAAAGTGATATGGAGAAAGCATGGAAAGGAGTGTTGAGGCACATGATCATCAATAATCTAATGGAATGTCTGCAGCAGAATCAAAAGCTGCATGGTCTACTGCTGTTCCCAATTCCTTATAGTTTCTCATATACATTTCAGGAATTCCTTCCCTTCTTTGTGCACATGAGAATAAAGGTCAAATGATGCTTGTGAAGGCTACTTCCACAATAATATATGGGAAAATTTTAGGAAGTATTTGAGACACATGAATACACCACTTTTTAAAAGAACCTAGATTGATGCAGATAACAATTATTGGCATGTTACTTGCAATTTAGGTGGTCACATTTTATTACTAATCAAATTGTTTTTTTAAAACTGCTCTGAGAATATTCCTGTAAATGCAGGTGGCTTTGCATATGTGGACCTTATATTTAACATTCAAAATGATATATTTTTGGGATACGACTGAGAATAAAGAACAACTAAAATTTAATATTCTTAAATTTACTAGGAATCATTATGACTCAAAATCCAGATGAATTTAGATTCAAATGAATTGCAGAATGAGGACCTGTGTTTAAAAACTCACTTTATTTAGTGAAATGCTGCTGATTCAATAACTGCTTCTGGCCTATGTAATTTATGATTGTCCTGTACATTTGTAAAAGAGGGGAAGACTGGAATAGATATTGCACAGAAATGGTCATTAACAGTGTTTACATCTAATTGTTCTGTGAGCACAATTTTTTTTAAAAAAAAGTAATCATCGTCCTAAGGGTTTTAGCAATGCATCTAGCTTAATTACCACACATAAAGTGTTTTTAATAACTCAGAGTCAAAAATTGTCATTGTATTTAATGTAGCCATAAATCTATTCAGATTTTTCCTTCAATTAAATATCTTCCTAAGCTTCATTCTCCAGCAATTAAATCTGATTGACATGTCAAGTTAATCGTGCAATTTTAATTTTAATCCAAATAGTTCAGAGCTTTATTTAAATTATTTTATTTAGAGGCATGCAAAGCTATTTAAGGTATATAATTATTTCAAAAGATTATTGGAAAAACCTTGCTAATATGTTGCTGAATATGTGTCCAACTTGGCTCAGTGGTAGCATTCTTGCCATTACATCAGAAGATTATGATTTCAAGTTTTAAAGACTAGACAGAAGAGATTTACTTGAATTGTTTGAGGGTTGAGGGATTGCAGTTATGTGGACAGGTTAGACATATTGAGGTTATTCCTTCTTGAGCAGCAATGCATAAGAAAATATTTGACGAAGATGTTTATAATCAATTAGGTTTTAGGTGAGGAAGTAGAAATTGTTCCTAAAGGCTGGACAGTTAAGAACAAGTGTGCACAGATTGGAAGTTATTGCATTAAATCTACATTTAGACCATTACCTTTTCTAAATATTCAACTTCCATTTGGTAATTGAAAGGATAACATGACTTCATGTTTAAGATTTTTATGTAACAAACAACTAAACACACTAATGATGAAACATTATATTTGCATATGGTGCTTTTTTTAAAACTACAGACCAGAACTTTCTCTTTTTTCTTTTATACCAACTCAAATAAAAACACACTTAACAGCTACACTTTATCTTAAATTTAAAGCAAACTTTCAGTTTTCCTGGGACTAATCTGTGTCACACACTGTTCTGGTACCATTTCTAAGACCTCTGTCTTCACATGTTTCTTCTCATCTTTCTGCTCTGACATCTTCTTGTAATTCAGAGTATCATCATCAATTACATCATTTGCATATTACACTTTATTGCACCTCTCCCCAAGCTCCTATCTTGTTTCATACAGTTCCAGCAATTTGTTTTAAAATTATGTACAATTGCCATTATCATCAACATCACCACCTGCCAGCATTCACAGTCTAAATTTCACAGAGGTCAAGACTGAATACCCTGATCTGGTCCACTTAGAACATAGAAAAATACAGCGCAGTACAGGCCCTTCGGCCCTCGATGTTGCGCCGACCGAAGCCTACCTAACCTCCACTAGCCCAATAAACTCCATATGCTTATCCAATGCCCGCTTAAATGACCATAAAGAGGGAGAGTCCACCACTGCTACTGGCAGGGCATTCCATGAACTCACAACCCGCTGAGTAAAGAATCTATACCTAACATCTGTCCTATACCAACCTCCCCTTAATTTAAAGCTGTGTCCCCTAGTAACAGCTGACTCCATTAGCGGAAAAAGGTTCTCACTGTCAACCCTATCTAAATCCCTAATCATCTTGTACACCTCTATCAAATCTCCCCAAACCTTCTTTTCTCCAATGAGAACAGTCCCAAGTGCCTCAGCCTTTCCTCATACGATCTTCCTATCATGCCAGGCAACATCCTGGTAAACCTCCTCTGCACCCGTTCCAGTGCCTCCACATCCTTCCTATAGTATGGTGACCAAAACTGCACACAATACTCCAGATGAGGCTGCACCAGAGTCTTATACAACTGCAACATGACCTCAGGACTCTGGAACTCAATTCCTCTACCAATAAAGCCCAGTACGCCATATGCCTTCTTCACAGCACTATTTACCTGGGTGGCAACTTTCAGAGATCTGTGTACATGGACACCAAGATCCCTCTGCTCATCCACACTACCAAGTAACCTACCATTAGCCCAGTAATCCATCTTCTTGTTACTCCTACCAAAGTGAATGACTTCACACTTAGCTACATTGAACACTTGATACAAAGTGATGGTTCTTTACTATTTATAGAGTCATAGAGTCATTGGGCCGTACAGCGTGGAAACAAGCCTTTCAGTCTAACTCGTCCATACCAACCAGATATCCTAAATTTATCTAGTTCTATTTGCCAGTGTTTGGCCCATATTCCTTGAAAGCTATCCAGATGCCTCTTCAATGTTGTAATTGCATCAGCCTCCACCACTTCCTCTGACAGTTTATTCCATATACACACCACTCTCTGCATGAAACCATTGCCCCTTAGGTCCCTTTTAAATCTTTCTCCTCTCACCTTAAATCTCTGCCCTCTAGTTTTGGACTCCCCTACCACCTCGGGGAAAAGCTCTTGCCTATTCATGCTATTCATGCCCTCCGTGATTTTATAAACCTGTATATGGTCATCCCTCAGCCTCCGATGCTCCTTGGGAAAATAGCCCCCGCCTATTCAGTCTCTCCCTTTAGGTCAAACCCTCTAAACCTGGCAATATCCTTGTAGAACTTTCCTCAACCCTTTCAAGATTCACAACATCCTTCCTATGGTTTCTGCAACCACTGTACCATTCTGTATGATATTTGATGTAGCACGAGAATCTGGGTCCCACATCTTATGTTAATTATATCTGGTCTCACATCTTGCTACATATGAGATCAATTCCTTCCTGTTATTACTGAATATGTATAAAGTCAGAGAGTCACAGAGATGTACAGCACGAAAACAGACCCTTTGGTGCAACTCATCCATGCCGTCCAGAGATCCTAAACTAATCTAGTCCTGCTTGCCAGCACTTGGCCCATATCTCTCTAAACCCTTCCTATTCACATACCCATCCAGATACCTCTTAAGTGTTATAATTGTACCAGCCTCCACCACTTCCTCTGGCAGCTCATTCCATACACGGACCACCCTTTGCATGAAAAAGTTGCACATTAGGTCCCTTTTAAATTTTTCCCCTCTCACTCTAAACCTATGTCCTGTATTTCTGATCTTCCCCACCCTAGGGTAATGATCTTGTCTATTTACTCTATACATGCCCCTCATAATTTTATAAACTTCTATAAGGTCACTCCTCACCCTCTGACACTCTAGGGAAAACAGCCCCTGCCTATTCAGCCTCTCCCTATAGCTCAAATCCTCCAACCCTGGCAACATCCATGTAAATCCTTTCTGAACCTTTCAAGTTTCACAACATCCTTACTATAGCAGGAAGACCAGAATTGCACACAACATTCCAAAAGTGGCCTAACCAATGGCCTGCACAGCTGCAACATGATTTCCCAATTCCTATACTTAATGTTTTGACCAAGAAAGGAAAGTAGACCAAACACCTTCTTCACTATCCTATTTTTATTTACCTGTGACTCCATTTTTGATTATTCAATTTCTTTGGGTGTTCTGACTATATGTGATCTCAGTTGGCCTATTCCTCTCGTGTGTTGTCACTGTCCTCTTTTATCCAGACTTTCTAAACAAGTTTCACTTTGATAGTACTTTTGCACTCTGTCTGCTCTATTTTGCTGTCATACTTCTGCATTTCCTTGACATTCATGGTCACGAGAGAGTATGTTAGGCTTGAGATTGCAGTCTTACGTTGGCAATTCAATCATTTGCCTGTGAGTAATTTTACTGTTGAATTTCTGTTATTTAATGGTGTCGCTCTACAGCTGAATAATTCTAAGTTGCTGGCTGAATTTGTGGATATTCATAACTTCATGGCCTTGACTGTCCTCCTTGGGTCTCCATTTGACTGAGAATGAATTGAAAAACATGTCATTTGGCTGTACCTACATCTGAAGTGAATTTTCTGATTCCGTCATGAGGTCCATTGTCCGAGATTAGCTCCTCTGGGAAACTATGTGTCATAAAAACTTGCTTCAATGTCCTAATCATGGACTTTGCTGTGGTCTTGAAACAAATTCATTTGGAATGGATGTTTGCTACCTCTAAACATGTTGACTTCAAAAGAAAGACAAAATCTATTGCTAACTCCTCCCATGGGCATTCTGGAAATTTTGATGACATTATTATCTCATTGGCACTTGCATGCTTTTGGTGCATGTGTAGCATGGTAAGACAAAATTTTCTTTTTTTTTGAAATATCTGAAAACCATACTGATTGTTGAGCTCTCACTTTGCATTTGGTGATTCTTAAATTACCCCCCCCGGAGTCTTTACAGAATGTCTTACCTTATTGACTTTGGTCTTACCATTCTATGGTTGTACATCTGTTCCACAACTGTTAACTGTTGCTTTTGTTCCTGATATCTTTTTATGCATGAGCAGATGTATAGCATGTTGACTATCTTTATCTAACTTTGTATCATCATCAGCTTTCTGAGCTGCACAAAGTTTTCCAGGTGCTCCCTCAGTAGCTGATTACTGCAATAGAATATTACTCCACTTATTTAATACCAATTAAACCTTCTTTGTAATTGATCTGCTGTTGCTTTTGAGAGTGATACTTGTGACTTGCCTGGAATGCAGACTATCATGTGGGGCTCCTCATTAATCTGAGCCAAGATCTTTGTAATGGCAATGGCATCTTAACAACCACTTTTGATCCTAGGAAGCAACTTTTAGCTGTTTTGACCTGGAATCTCAGTCCCATTATATAGTCTCTCAGTCTATTACATCTCTGCACAACAGCCAATGTTCCCTTTTCAATCATATCATATCTCTGTTCAGTTTTCATAAATGCTGTCAACATGAAATATATAGGCTTTTCATTCCAACTTTCTGCAGCTGAGTGAGAACTGTTTTTAGTTTCATCGATTATGTATTGTGACTACTAATACAAATAAGCCTGGGTTATAGTGATCTAATGCACTTGTTCCTAACTCCAAAGCCTTTTGTTATTTAGGGCTGAATTTTTTCACTTGGTTCACCATTCCTAATTAATGCTGTAAGCCATTTGTGTACCTCAGTGCCGGAAATTCATTATTAGCATTACTCTTCCAGGATTCACAGAGATGCCTTGTTCTTGGATTAATATCCCAAAAATGTTATTTCTTTGAGAATTGTTGAGTGTGAGGCCTGCATTCAGCAATGCCCTTAACACTTCCCTTGATGTTATGGCTTTGTTTTGTTTTGCTTCTCACTGGGATATTGCCCATAAGACAAATAGTTCCTTGTTTTGTTTAAGAATTCTTGATATCACCCTCTGAAAGAATTCCGTGCAGACAAAATTCCGAAGAGTAGACAGTTAAAACAATGCTGTCCAAATAGTGTGATGAATGTGGTCAGCAATCTTGACTCATAGTCTCGGGCTATGTGCCAAAATCTGCTGTTTGTTCCCAGTTTGGTGAAAAAAAACTTGTCTTTTGCAAATTTTAGCTGACTGCTATCTGTTAATGAAATTGGATGAATCACACTTAGCTGTTTAACTGAGGGAGATCCACACACAACCAAAGTTTCCCATTTAATCTGGAAGCTGTTACCAGCCTTGACCACCATTGTGTCGTTCCTGTCACTGGAGACTAAAACTCCACATTTTACCAGGTCTGGCAGCATCTGTGGAGAGGAATAGAGTTAACAATCCAAGTGTGGAAGTGTGTAACTCTTCTTTGGAACTGTTCAGAAACTCAGTTTAGACCTGCTGAGTTTCTCCAGCATTGTTTATACTTGTTTCAGATTTTCAGCATCTGCAATATTTCACTTTTATCTGCTTTTTAAACATGTTGCCTGACTGAGACCTCACTTTTTCCAATATGAGATGATTTTCTTTTCCCCTTCAGGTAAATGGATTTATCATTTTTGCAGAGAAATGTGGCATTCCACTTTTAATGTGTGGGTAACTCTGAAAAAGTTTGGAAATCCTTTTTGAAATTCTCTTTCATTCGCATCTTGGAGCAATGTATTCAGTCTTTCTCAGAGGCTGAGCCAAATACATGCATTTGTACTTCATAGTAAGGTGTTCTGATTCTTCAATCTGTAAAGAGTCACACGTTTTCGTCCTTTCTGGCAGAATACACCTAAAAATGGTTTCTCTCTGGATCTTGCTATTTAAGTTTGCATTCGCAGGTGCTAACCACAGCAGGCTGTGAGTGAGAACTGAAGCAGCTGTCCCGTGTTAAATTTAAATTATTTTTAAAACCCTTCAAAATTTAAGACAATGGTTCAGAATCTTTGCTAATTCTACTTCTTTAAAGATACAGATACTGAGACTTTGAAATATTTATTAAAGTTTCCTAATCTCCCACATTGATCACACTTAGCTCCCCCTGCTGTGCATGGTGTGTTATTGCCTTGATTTCGAACTTAAACAGCTTAATCTCAACAATGATGTTGATGCCTAGTCTTTTGGGATTTTGATGGATTTTGGGATGGTGATGACATCATCTTAGAGCTTATCCATCCAACTATGCCGGAGGGAATGCTGGTGTTACATCAAAGATAGGAATGACTTTGAGTAGCATATCGGGTTGCCAGTTCCATTATGAGGTGCTCCTCGATTGAAGAAATCCTGCCAATGTTTCACTTCGGACATCTACTACAATATGATCACTTATTAATTTATCCTTAAAGCTTCAAGACCACTGCTAATTCTGCTTATTTATAAATCTGTAAAAAACATCTCAATTGACTCTCATTTTCACTGAGATCATTGATTAAACTTTACCCTTTCTATGACCAGATATAGCTTTCGGTTAAAGTACATGTTGTATACTTTAATTAAAGCTGTGGTACTTTCTTCCATGCCTTGTCTTACCACAACATCAAAAGCCAATCAAAAAAAATGTGCTAACCTGATGCCTTTCTTCTTTTATGTGCAAGGCCAAAGCAAATCTGTAATGGTGTAACTGCCATTACTTGAGCATCCATTTCTGGCCGCATTATGGGTCTTCCATGTTTTTGAATGGCAATGTGTCTATTGGAGCTGCCACTGTACTGTCCTGGGCAAGTAAATGACTTTTTTTTTCTCTTTTATATGAAATCTTCTGATTAAGTGCCTTCCCAAGTTCTTTCTTGGCCTTCAGATTCTCTACTTTCTGTTTGAAGTCTTCCGAGGTTCTGTCCTGGCATTTCACACTTTTCTGCTCTGCCTTATGGGCTGTGATTGTACCACTTCAGATCCTGTCTCCTGAGGTTTCCCTTGGTGTCACCATGTTTTATTATTTACTTAACGCAAACCTTTCTGCTAGCACTCTTAGATGCTGCTTCTTAGTTATCTCTGAACTGTTGGTGCCTACACAAACTCTTTGAGATTGCAGCTTTCATTAAGCTACAACTCCTCTTGGTCTCTAGCATCTTTAGTACAGCCTACATTAAAGATTATTCACTCTTTTCAGAGCTATCACATTTGTTGTCTTGTTAATTTGATCTCCCAAGAGTTGAGCTACTTCTCAACTTCTTGTTACTTTATGCAGGGAGAGAAAAGGAGAGATGATGTCTTTTCAAGTCAGGAGAGCTTCTGCCTCTGTACTGTTCACACAGAAGCTGTCTACCTACCCAGTAGCCAATCAGAATGTTGTCATGTTGATGGCTCCTGGTCCACACAATGGGACCTATTCACTGGGCGAACGTTGCCATGGACACAGATCCATAGTGCCATTGAATCTCACACATCTTCCCCTCTTTGCTCAACACAGTAAGAGTGTAAAGGTGACTCACAACAAGTTCCGGTCACTTGGTTTCAAAAGTATGGCAACTTCTTCTCGTCCCTTGGATGATAGCACTCCCTTTTCCTCTTTTTGATCCACGACCCAAAACAAAGGAAAATAAAAATGCATGAGGTCGAATCTTACAGGAGCCTGAGCGACATGGACTAAGGCGAGATTTGTGGTAGAGTCACGTGAGAAATCACACAAGACAAAATCCTGACATCAGGAACATTTGGATTAGTGGTGCTGGAAGAGCACAGTAGTTCAGGCAGCTTCCGAGGAGCAGCAAAATCGATGTTTCAGGAATAAAGGCAGAGAGCCTGAAGCGTGGAGAGATAAGCTAGAGGAGGGTGGGGGTGAGGAGAAAGTAGCATGGAGTACAATAGGTGAGTGGGGGAGGGGATGAAGGTGATAGGTCAGGGAGGAGGGTGGAGTGGATGGGTGGAAAAGAAAATAGGCAGGTAGGACATGTCAAGGGGAGAGTGCTGAGCTAGAAGTTTGGAGCTAGGGTGAGGTGGGGGAAGGGGAAATGAGGAAACTGTTGAAGTCCACATTGATGCCCTGGGGTTGAAGTGTTCTGAGGCAGAAGATGAGGCGTTCTTCCCCAAGGCGTCTGGTGGTGAGGGGGCATCGATTTTGCTGCTCCTTGGATGCTGCCTGAACTGCTGAGCTCTTCCAACACCACTAATCCAAAATCTGGTTTCCAGCATCTGCAGTCATTGTTTTTACCTATCAGGAACATTTGTCAAATTGCAAAGTGAGTTTCCCACTCAGTACTGTTGAGTTGTCAATTAATAGAGATTACAACATGTCAAACACCTTTTTAACATCACAAATGACTTCACTATTGTTGAACAAATTTTCCTAGTCCTTATTAATTAATTCTTGTACACAGGCCTTGAGTAATTATTCATGATATCATGGGAAGAGAGCAGTAACCACTCAGCATGAATGGACCATGCCCTCTTTGCCAAGCTACAGGGTTTCACAGGTTATATAGGATTACAAATGACTGACTGTTAATTACAGAACAATGCATGTCTAACAACATTAGGCAGTCTTCAAACATTAGGTAGTCACGTAGCACACTATTTCCAGAAGTTTGCAGCAGATAAACAGTGGCGCGGTTCTAACAGAGCTCCCGTATAGAGAGAGAGAGGAACTTATCAGTGAGTGACGGGATACAGCAACAAGGTCAGCAAAAGAATTCTCGTAAACAACTTCAGTTAGAAAGCAACTCAGCTACAAAATAGTTCCCGCGGAGGACAGCCTAGTCAGGTCCAAAAATGGTTTCCACAGCTATCTTACCATCAACTTGACATTCTCTGGATGCAAAATGGAACTGGAAAATAGCTAGGCCAATGCCCCAGGGTGGGCACAGCCATTGTCAGCTTGATCGTTGAAAGCAGAGGATCCACGTCCATTGGAATTAGTAAACTCAAACTAGATTTAATTTGAAATCATTTTGTTATCCATTTGCTTTGTAAAATCACAAAAGTGTTATGATGCAGGAAGAAGACAATACGCCCCCATTCCTGCATTAGTCCATTAAATGAGTATCATTACGTAGTGCCAATCTCCTGCCTTTTCCTCATACCATTGCACATTATCTTTTTCCGCTTAATCATCAAATGCCCTCTTGAATGCCTCAAATGAACCTCCCTCCATCACATTTCTTAGCAGTTGATTCCAGACTCTAAATACTTATTGAGTGATAAGGTTTTTCCTCACTTCACTAATGCTTCTTTGGCAGGCCTCTTTAGAAGTGCATGCAATGTGAACATGCTTAGGATTCAAATGCTGGTTAAGAGTGATATGCACCATGCCATTGGCCCTTGCATTAATTAAAAATTGGAATCTCAATCACCCTGATGTTAATAGTAATGACATGAAAAGAGGCCAATGCTAACCAGAGGCAGCCAAGGGTGCTGTGAGGTGCATGTCATCACTTCATTATCCATTCTTTAAAGTGGAAAAGTTGAATGACTGGTGTGAACCTGGGTGGTGGTGGCGAAGAAGGTTCGAGCACTGCAGGCACTCCTTTTTGATGTAGTGTGTCAGGATGACACCTTCACTAAAGTTGGAGTACATGCTGAGAGTATAAGGCCATAAGGTATAGGAGCAGCAGTGGATCATTTGGTCTATCCAGTCTGCTCCATTGTTCAATACGTTCATGGTTGATCTGATAATTCTCAACTTCACTTTCCTCCTTTATCCCCATAACCTTTATTTCCCTTCCCTGTTACGCACTGCACTCTGTTCACTTTTCCAATTGGGGTAATTTGGTTATCAGGTAATCATTCAATGTTCATTGGCTGTTATCCCAGCATTTAGTTGGCATTGTGGAGGTGACTTGCAGCCTGTGTTCCTTGAGTTTTAAGTTTTGGAGGTGCCGGTGTTGGACTAGGGTGGAAAAAGTTAAAAATCACGCAACACCAGATTATAGTCCAACATGTTTATTTGGAAGCACGAGCTTTCGGAGCGCTGCTTCATCAGGTGGTTCATCTACTGAACGGACAGCAGTGTTTCCTTGTTGGCCTTCACTTTTTCATAGAATCATAGAATCCCTACAGTGTAGAAAGAGGCCCTTTGGCCCATCCATTCTGCACTGATTCTCCAAAGAGCATCCCACCCCAAGCCAGCCACCAACCATTTTGCTGTGACCCCACATTTACCAGAGCTAACCCACCTAGATTGCATGTTCCTGGACACTGGGCAATTTAGAGTCAAGATTAGAGTCTTGCTGGAAAAGCAGAGCAGGTAAGACAGCATCCGAGGAGCAGGAAAATCAATGTTTCAGGCTACTTTACTACTCTAATCTTGACTCCGATCTCCAGCGTCTTCAGCCCTCACTTCCGCCCACAGTGGGCAATTTAACATGGCTAATCTACTTAACCAGCACATCTTTGGACTGAGGGAGAAAACTGGAACACCCAAAGGAAACTCATGCAAGCACCAAGAGATAACGTACAAACTCTACAGAGACAGTCACCCAGTTCACTGACACTGTGAAGCAGCATTGCTAACTACTGAGTTTATTTGCACACTCATTTCCATCACAAGCTTCTGCAATAGCTCCTGTTTTCCATTCTCCTATTTTTACGATTAAACTGTCTATCAATCATAGTCTAGAACATTCCTGTGTCATTTGAACTTCCATTTTATTTTAAAAAATCCCTCCACAGGTATTTAACTATAAGTTAAGACCACTGCTTCTCAGCTTCTCAAATTCGATCCAATTATATTTCAACTCCTGTGCATCTCCCTCATGATACCATTATTAGATATTGTGAACACAGTTGCTTAATACAAGCAGTCAATCATTTATAAGATATTTTCTGATAGTTTACTATGATTGCTTAGAAATAATAATTTAGGTGTGATGCATTACTTAATTAGAAAAGTCTTTAGTCCTTAGACAGTGCCTTCCAAACCCATGAAAACACTCATCTAGAACACCAAGTGCAACAGATACTTAGGAACAATATCACCTACAAGTTCCCCTCGAAGCCACTCATCATTCTGACTTCAAAATATATTACCGTTCCTTCAGTGTTGCTGGGCCAAAATCCTGGATTTCTCTCCCAGGACTATCTACAATATATGGACTGCAACTGTTCAAGAGGCAGTTCACCACCACTTCTCAAAGGCAACCAGACTTGAGCAATAAATGATGGCTCAGTCAGCACCGCCCATGCTTCATGAGTGAGCAAATAAAAAAGAACATACAACTTGTGACAACTATGGATGGGTCACTGATACCGGAGGATGACCAAGTAACTGGAACAGATTTTCTTGATTTCATTAAAGTTGTGAAAGCAGCTTCCTGCTCTCTGGCTGAAATGTTCGGGCACTCTTCTCTCATTCTCTTCACGCTTTTCTTCAATGTGAAGAAGACAATTCCCTAATGAGGACTGCCATTTACAAGGATGATCCTGATCCCGAGAGTTTGTTAATTTAACATATTTCTAGGGACTGATATAAAACTCTGTATCAATCACCCATTTGAATCCTTCCAGCTTATACAATAGGGCAGCTACTCATGACTTTGGAATAATCATCTCCTTACCCACCTTTATCTATAGGTTAGTTTGTCATTTTTTAGGTGGTATAGATCTTGGGTTTGGAAGGTGCTTCTGAAGAAGATTTGGAGAACTGTAGATGCTGCCACTGCGCAGTGCTGGACAAGTAAATGCTCCAAGTGGTGAATGGTATGCAGATTGGACAGAACATTTTATGCAAGGTATGGTCAGGCTTCTTGAGTGTTTTTGGATCTGCACTTACCCTGGCACATACTGCACTTGTGACTTGGACGTTTTTATTGATGGGCAGGTCATGGAGATTCAGGAGGTGACTACACTGCAGAATTATTAGCCTTTGAACTATTATAGCCAGAACATTAAAATGAATGACCTCATAAAAGTTCTGCTCAATGGTAACCCACCACAAGGTGTTCATAGTGGGTCAGGATTGTGTAATACTGGTAAATGTTAAAAATGAGACATTATCTTTTATTGGAGATAATTACTGCCAAATACTTGCTGGCAAAACTGCTGCCATTTGTCAGCCCAAGCCTGGTTAATGTCCAGGTATTGCTGCATTTGACCACAAATTACTTAAGAAGAGTCATAAGCGAGGTGGAGTAATATGCAATCATCGGTGAACATCCCCACTCCTGAACTTGACTCTATTATGGAGAGAAGGTTATTAATGGAGAAGCTTAGGTTAGACAGAGGAGACTATCCTGAGGAATCCCTACATTGATGTCCTGGAACTGAGATTGGGGTGGTTCTGAAGCCTCAATCTCCATTAATTGTTAACTGTTTAATTTTCCATTACCATTTACAACAAATTAGGGAGCCACTGGCCTCTGGCATTTGTAAACTCAGAACTCTGCTTTTGGTTCTGACACCAGCAGTCTGAAGTCCCTAAAACACCCAGGCCGAAGTGACAATAAGAAAATGTCGCATTGCCACTTGACTGTCTGATTATCAAAATTACCAAATTTTAAATTATTCATTCTGGTTTGATTTTTCAGAACCTATTCTGCACTACTGTGAGGGTACAATCTACTGGGTGTTTTAAAATGATCTATCATGCACTGTAGTGTAATCACTCATTTTCCAATTTAGTTTAATTAGTAAGGTATGAAATTTTATAGTCTGGCAGATTCACCTAATCACAGGCCATCAGCATTCTGTGTGTACCTTTATGGATGATGATTTGTACATATGTTCTATAGCAGCCTGAATCACCTCTGATGATTTTTTTGGAGTGGTATTTGACCCATAATTTCAAACAGTCAATTCCAGATTCTCAATCCATCATTAAAGCTGAGTCCTCTGCACTGAATTTCTACCTTGAAGAGCCACAGATGCTTGTACCCATTTCCAATAATGTTGTTCATACAAAAATGTTGTGTTTTGGAGCATTGAGCATGAATTTGCAGCTGTTGGTTTCTTAGTTTGGATTCCAATATTGTTATGATGGAAACTTGGATCATGGATAACAGTTTGCACCTTGAATCCTCCTCATGTGGTAGCAAGTTACCTTTCATGCTTTCTGACCAGTAAGTTCTCAACTAAAATAGAGTCATGGTCATGGAGTCATATGGCATGAAAACAGATCTTACAGTCCAACAAGCCCATACCAACTAACTTAATTAAACTAATTCCACTTGTAATATCTTTCTAAACCTTTTCTTTTCATATAAATATCCAAATGTATTTTGCATGTTGTATCTTTACCGGCACCTACTACATCCTCTGACAGTTCATTCCACATATAAATCACTCTCTGTGTGAAAAAATTACTCTTCAGGTCCCTTTTAAATCTTCCTCCTCTCAAATTAAAAATATGCGCCCTAGGTTTGACCTCCAGAACCCTGGGGAAAATATCTTTGCTATTCACCTTATCTATTCCACTCATGATATTACAAACGTTTGTAAGGTCATTCTTCAACTTCCTGTGCTTCAGTGACAAAGATTCCATCCTATACAGCCCATCCTTATAACTAAAACCCTCTAATCCTGGCAACATCCTTGTCAATCTTTTCTGAAACTCCAATTTAATAATATCCTTCCTGTAAGAGGGTGACCTGAATTCCAGAAGAGGTCTCAGTAATGTCCTGTACAACCTCAATATGATGCCCCAACTCCTTTACTCAATTGTCTAAGCAATGAAGGCAAGCGTTAACCACCCTGTCTACATGTGATGCAATTTTCAAAGAACTATATAACTGAACCCCGTGTCACTCTGTTCAACAACACTACTGAAGGCCCTACCATTAATTGTATAAGTCTTGCCCATGTTCGTTTTACTAAAATGCAATACCTCACTTTTACCCAAATTAACTCCATCTGCCACTCCTCAGCCCAATGGCCCATTGATCAAGATCCTTTATAATCTTAGATAACCTTCTTCACTGTTGGCTCTACCACCAATTTTGATGTCATTTGTAAACTTACTAACCATGCCTCCTAAATTCTCATCCAAATCGTTTATATAAATGACAAAGAACAGTGGACCCAGAACGGATCCTTGCGAAAAATCATTGGTCACAGGCCTCAAGCCTGAAAACCAACCCTCCATCACCACCCTCTGTCTCATGCTGTTAAGCTAATTTTGTATCCAGTTGGCAAACTCTCCCTGAATCCCACGTGATCTAACTTTACTAATCAGTCTACCATGCAGAAGCTTGTCAAAGGCTTTACATATAAACAATGTCTACCGCTCTGCCCTCATCAATCTTTTTGGTTATATCTGCAAAAAACTCAATCAAGTTTGTGAGACACAATTTCCCACACGCAAAGCCATGCTCACTATCATTAATCTGTCCTTGCCTCTTCAAATGCAAATCCCATTTCTCAGAATCCCCTTCAACAACTTACCTATGACTGATGTCAGACTAACTAGTCTATAGTACCCAGGCCTCTCCTTGGAGCCTTTCTTAAATAAAGGCACAACATTAGCCACTCTCCAGTCCTTCAGTACCTCACCCTTGGCGATTGATGATACAAATATCCCCGCAATTTCTTCCCTATTTTGCCACAATGCCCTGGGTTACATTTGATCTGGTCCCAGTAAAGCTTTGCTACCTTTTCTCCTTTCATGAAGCCTGGTTCATTTGTTCACTCTCAGTCCAGAATCACAAAGTTCTAAATTCTAATCCCTCTCCAGGGCTTGAGCACAGAAATTAAGGCCTGCACTTCTATGTGATGCCAAGGGAATACCGGACTATTGGAAGTGCCATTTTTTCAGAGGAGAAGTTAAAACAAGGCCAAATCTGTCTACATGAAAGATTCCTTGGCACCATTTCAAAGAGGAACAAAGAAGTTATCCATAATATCCTGGTAAATATCTACCTTCCAATCAGTATCAGAAAAGGAGATCGTCTGGTCAATATCACATTGTTGTTTGTATAAGTTTGCCATGCACAAATTAGCTATATTATGTCAGTGACTTCAGATACTTTTCTGGCTGTAAGGATGGTTCAGATTTCCAGTAGTAGTCAAAAGTGTTGGATAAATGCATTGCAAATGTTCCTCTCTCTTCAGTTGTTCCACAAGCCCCACCCTCTCTCAAGTCTTTTTAAAACAACAATAACCCACCCCTCTATAAGTATACCCATTCCACTCTGGCTTTTGAAAAGTGCTTTGAATAGCAGTATCTCATAGAGTAGTAGAATCATACAGCTTGGAAACAGACCCTTCAGTCCAACAGTCCACGCTGACAATAATTTCTAACGAAACCAGTCCCACCTGCCTGCGCTTGGCCATATCCCTGTGAATGTTTTCTATTCACATATTTATCTAAGTGTCTTTTAAATGTTGTACTCTGGAAATTCATTCAACAGATGAACCACTCTTTGTGTAAAATAAATTGCCCCCACCCACCCCATGTCTTTTTAAATCTTTCTCCTCTCACCTTATAAATACGCCCCCTAGTTTTGAAATTCCCATACTAGGAAAAGTTACTTGCCATTCACCTTATCTATACCCCTCATGATTTTATAAACCACTATAAGATCACCCCTCAACCTCCAACACTCCAGTGAAAGAAGTCCCAGTCTCTCCAGCCTCTCTTTATAACCCAAACCCTCCATTCTTGGCATCATCATGGTAAATCTGGTTTGAACCCTCTCCAGTTAATAATATCCTTCTTTTAAGAGGGCGACCAGAACTGGACGCAGTCTCCCAGAAGAGATTCACCAACATCCTGCAACATACTTTCCCAACTCCTTTACTCAATGTCTGAGCAATAAGGCAAGCATGCTAAACACCTTTTTAACTACCCTATCTAAAAGTGATGCAAATTTCAAAGAATTTTGTATTTGAACCCCGAGGTCTCTCAGTTCTATAACTCTACCATTAATTGTATAAGTCCTACCATTGTTTGTTTTACTAAAATCCAAATTAAACTCCATCTACCACTCCTCAGTCCATTGACCCAATTGATCAAGATCTCTATGTAATCTTAGATAACCTGCTTCACTGTCACCAACTTGTTTCACTGATCAAACATTTCCTGGCTTGTCAGTGTCCCGGAAGAGCCATTCACTACTTTTTGGTGATCGGTGAGTAGCTAACAGCAATCCTGTGCTTTTAATCCAGAATTGAGGAATATCAATTCTTAAATGATCGACATGAATATTTCAGCCAATAGGGGCATAGGGGTGGGTGGGGTTTCTCAATTACCCCCAACTTCAATAAAGGGCAAGTCTTTCCTTTTGGAAAATTTAGAAAACATGTAACATTGAAGTCTGATTTAGGTCATGTGCCTCACAGTGGTACTCCAATCTCTTTATAGAAGTCTGAGATCTCAGATTCAGCTATCTCGACTGACTTCCTCACTGGAATAAATCAGATCCACTCATTGGCTGAACCAGAAAGAGAAAGAATGCTGTTTGTGGTATACTGAACAAATTTACAGTTAGTATGGTTGATGCTGTTCAAAAAGAAGGGTGCTATAATAAAATAGAACAATTGAGTACTGACCACCAATGGACCAAATGGCCACATCTCAAAGTTTTTGTGTTTCAATGATATCCAGGTCAATGTTATATATGTGACTATGAAATGTGAGTTCCAAAACTGTGCAGTTACGTGGCTTTAAATGCAGTTAGAAATGTAGTTTGATTGACAGGGGGAGACAAGCTTTATTGCAGGTTTACATTCCATTTCATCCTATTCTTCAGTTTCAGAATTACTACAGGGACACATAGAGCATTAAAACCCTGATAGCACTGCATCTCTTCTCGTGGCTAGACTTGGTATTTGTTGACTCTTGGCCCACAGCAGTTACAAGTGGGGTAACCTAATAAAGTAACTTTTTAAATCAAGTTGTGATGTCCCAGATATTGATGTCTCATTTTTCAGAACCACTATTGTTAAGGGGAAGCTTTTAGTCCCTGACAATGGCTTTCACTTAAAAAAAATCTGCAAATAATGGAGATTTGAAACATTTTCAAAACATTATCAACAATACCTTTCATCCCCTTTTCATTGTTTTGTTCAGCTTCATAAAAGGCTTGTTCTAGATTTCCTAGCAACAGTGACAAAAGTTGCCAACTTGCCATATTAATCAAATTATCACTGTTCTGATGTTGCAGGAACCATGATAGATTTCCAGTGCCTTTTGTTTTCTTTAGATGCTTTGAAATGATGTTCCAACGTGTAGTTGGTTACATATCTGAAACGTGACTTGAACTTTCATAGAACATAGAAAACATAGAAAAATACAGCGCAGTACAGGCCCTTCGGCCCTCGATGTTGCGCCGACCAAAGCCTACCTAACTTACACTAGCCCAATAACCTCCATATGCTTATCCAATGCCCGCTTAAATGACCACAAAGAGGGAGAGTCCACCACTGCTACTGGCAGGGCATTCCATGAACTCACAACCCGCTGAGTAAAGAATCTACCCCTAACATCTGTCCTATACCTACCACACCTTAATTTAAAGCTGTGTCCCCTAGTAACAGCTGACTCCATTAGCGGAAAAAGGTTCTCACTGTCAACCCTATCTAAACCCCTAATCATCTTGTACACCTCTATCAAATCTCCCCTAAACCTTCTTTTCTCCAATGAGAACAGCCCCAAGTGCCTCAGCCTTTCCTCATACGATCTTTCTACCATTGCCAGGCAACATCCTGGTAAACTTCCTCTGCACTCGTTCCAATGCCTCCACGTCCTTCCTATAGTATGGCGACCAAAACTGCACACAATACTCCAGATGAGGCCGCACCAGAGTCTTATACAACTGCAACATGACCTCAGGACTCTGGAACTCAATTCCTCTACCCTCACGCAAACCTTCGTCACCACGCGTAACCCCACCCCCACGCCGACTTTCGCCACCACACATAACCCCGCCCCCACGCTTATTTCCGTCACGACGCATGACCCTGCCCCCACGCTTGACCCCGCCCCCACACCGAGCAACGTCACCACGTCTAACTCCGCCCCTACATCGATCTCTGTCCCCGCCCCTAACCCCGCCCCCACTCCCAGCTCCAGTCCCACGCCAGGTCCTAGCTCCCAGCCCTGCCGTGTTTTCACCATCCCTCCAGACCTCCCCCTCTCTGAGGATGAAAGATCAGTCCTCAGCAGGGGCCTCACCTTCATTCCCTTACGCCCTCGAATAAATGAGTTCAACACGCGGCGAGATATTGAACAATTCTTCCGCCGCCTTCGCCTCCGTGCCTACTTTCACAACCAAGACTCCCGCCCACCCTCTGACGACCCCTTCTCCCGCCTCCAACACACCCCATCCACCTGGACACCCCGTGCTGGTCTCTTACCTGCCCTCGATCTATTTATAGCCAACTGCCGCTGCGACATTAACCGACTCAACCTGTCCACCCCTCTTACCCACTCCAACCTCTCGCCCTCAGAACGTGCAGCCCTCCACTCCCTCCGCTCCAATCCCAACCTCACCATCAAACCGGCAGACAAGGGAGGCGCGGTAGTAGTTTGGCGCACCGACCTTTATACCGCTGAGGCCAAACGCCAACTCGCGGACACCTCCTCTTATCGCCCCCTCGACCACGACCCCACCTCCCTCCACCAAACCATCATCTCCCAGACCATCCATAACCTCATCACCTCAGGGGATCTCCCATCCACCGCCTCCAACCTCATAGTCCCACAACCCCGCACCGCCCGTTTCTACCTCCTGCCCAAAATCCACAAACCTGAATGCCCCGGCCGACCCACTGTCTCAGCCTGCTCCTGCCCCACCGAACTCATCTCCGCATACCTTGACACGGTTCTGTCCCCTTTAGTCCAAGAACTCCCCACCTACGTTCGGGACACCACCCACCCCTCCACCTCCTCCAGGATTTTCGCTTCCCCGGTCCCCAACGCCTTATTTTCACGATGGACATCCAGTCCCTGTACACCTCCATCCCCCATCACGAAGGACGCAAAGCCCTCCGCTTCTTCCTTTCCCGCTGCACCAACCAGTACCCTTCCACTGACACCCTCCTTCGACTGACTGAACTGGTCCTCACCCTGAATAACTTCTCTTTTCAATCCTCCCACTTCCTCCAAACTAAAGGAGTTGCCATGGGCACCCGTATGGGCCCCAGCTATGCCTGTCTCTTCGTAGGATATGTGGAACAGTCCATCTTCCGCAACTACACTGGCACCACCCCCCACCTTTTCCTCTGCTACATCGATGACTGTATCGGCGCTGCCTCGTGCTCCCACGAGGAGGTTGAACAGTTCATCAACTTTACTAACACCTTCCATCCCGACCTCAAATTCACCTGGACTGTCTCAGACTCCTCACTCCCCTTCCTAGACCTTTCCATTTCCTCTCAGGCGACCGACTCAACACAGACATCTACTATAAACCAACTGACTCCCACAGCTATCTGGACTACACCTCCTCCCACCCTGCCCCCTGTAAAAACTCCATCCCATATTCTCAATTCCTTCATCTCCGCCGCATCTGTTCCCAGGAGGACCAGTTCCAACACCGCACAGCCCAGATGGCCTCCTTCTTCAAGGACCGCAGATTCCCCCCAAACGTGATCGACGATGCCCTCCACCGCATCTCCTCCACTTCCCGCTCCTCCGCCCTTGAGCCCCGCCCCTCCAACCGCCACCAAGACAGAACCCCACTGGTTCTCACCTACCACCCCACCAACCTCCGTATACAGCATATCATCCGCCGTCATTTCCGCCACCTCCAAACGGACCCCACCACCAGGGATATATTTCCCTCCCCTCCCCTATCAGCGTTCCGCAAAGACCACTCCCTTCGTGACTCCCTCGTCAGGTCCACACTCCCCACCAACCCAACCTCCACTCCCGGCACCTTCCCCTGCAACCGCAGGAAATGTAAAACTTGCGCCCACACCTCCTCCCTCACTTCCCTCCAAGGCCCCAAGAGATCCTTCCATATCCACCACAAGTTCACCTGTACCTCCACACACATCATCTATTGCATCCGCTGCACCCAATGTGACCTCCTCTACATTGGGGAGACGGGCCGCTTACTTGCGGAACGCTTCAGAGAACACCTCAGGGACGCCTGGACCAACCAACCCAACCACCCCGTGGCTCAACACTTTAACTCTCCCTCCCACTCCACCGAGGACATGCAGGTCCTTGGACTCCTCCACCGGCAAAACATAAAAACACGACGGTTGGAGGAAGAACGCCTCATCTTCCGCCTGGGAACCCTCCAACCACAAGGGATGAAGTCAGATTTCTCCAGTTTCCTCATTTCCCCTCCCCCCACCTTGTCTCAGTCGGTTCCCTCAACTCAGCACTGCCCTCCTAACCTGCAATCTTCTTCCTAACCTCTCCGCCCCCACCCCACTCCGGCCTATCACCCTCACCTTGACCTCCTTCCACCTATCACATCTCCATCGCCCCTCCCCCAAGTCCCTCCTCCCTACCTTTTATCTTAGCCTGCCTGGCACCCTCTCCTCATTCCTGATGAAGGGCTTATGCCCGAAATGTTGAATTTCCTATTCCTTGGATGCTGCCTGACCTGCTGTGCTTTAACCAGCAACACATTTTCAACTCCTCTACCAATAAAGCCCGGTACACCATATGCCTTCTTCACAGCACTATTTATCTGGGTGGCAACTTTCAGAGATCTGTGTACATGGACACCAAGATCCCTCTGCTCATCCACACTACCAAGTAGCCTACCATTAGCCTAGTAATCCATCTTCTTGTTACTCCTACCAAAGTGAATGACTTCACACTTAGCTACATTGAACTCCATTTGCCACCTTTCTGCCCAGCTCTGCAACTTATCTATATCCCGCTGTAACCTGCCACATCCTTCTTCGCTGTCCACAACTCCACCGACTTTTGTGTCATCCGCAAACTTGCTCACCCACCTTTCAAGCCCCTCCTCTAGGTCATTTATAAAAATGACAAACAGCAATGGTCCCAAAACAGATCCTTGTGGAACACCGCTGGTAACTGCACTCCAAGATGAACCTATACCATCAACTACTACCCTCTGTCTCCTTCCAGCCAGCCAA
This sequence comes from Hemiscyllium ocellatum, assembly GCF_020745735.1. Classification (NCBI taxonomy): domain Eukaryota; kingdom Metazoa; phylum Chordata; class Chondrichthyes; order Orectolobiformes; family Hemiscylliidae; genus Hemiscyllium; species Hemiscyllium ocellatum. The sequence continues at coordinate 99,125,478 of NC_083404.1, read as the reverse complement.
TTCCTAATCCAAACCTCTAATGCACCCTCAATGCCATACCTCCATAGTTTTTGCATTAGCCTACCATGGGGTACCTTATCGAACGCCTTGCTAAAATCCATATACACCACATCTACTGCTTTACCCTCGTCCACTTCCTTGGTCACCTTCTCAAAGAACTCAATAAGGTTTGTGAGGCACGACCTGCCCTTCACAAAACCATGCTGACTCTCCTTGATCATATTATTCCTATCCAGATGTTCATAAATCCTATCCCTTACAATTCTCTCTAAGACTTTGCCCACAACAGAAGTGAGACTCACTGGCCTATAGTTACTCGGGCTATCCCTACTCCTCTTCTTGAACAAGGGGATCACATTCGCTATCCTCCAGTCTTCTGGCACTATTCCCGTAGACAATGATGACATAAAAATCAAGAACAATGGCTCCGCTATCTCCTCCCTAGCTTCCCAGAGGATCATAGGATAAATGCCATCAGGCCCATGGGACTTATCTATTTTCATCCTTTCCAGTATTCCACAGAACTCTTCCCTACATACCTCAAGGTTATCCATTCTAATCACTTATGACTCAATATTCACATCAGCAAGTGTCCTGTTCCTGAGTGAATACTGACGAAAAGTATTGATTTAGTGTCTCTCCAATCTCCTTCGCCTCCACGCACAACTTCCCACTACTATCCTTGACTGGACTGATACCTACCCTAGTCATCCTTTTATTCCTGACATACCTATAGAAAGCCTTTGGGTTTTCCCTAATCCTACCAACTAAGGACTTTTCATGTCCCCTTCTCGCTGCTCTTAGCTCTCTCTTTAGATCCTTCCTGGCTACCTTATAACTCTTAATCGCCCCAACTGAACCTTCACGCCTCATCTTTACATAGGCCGCCCTCTTCCCTTTCACAAGGGATTCCAATTCCTTATTAAACCACGGCTCCCTCACAAGACCCTTTACTCCCTGCCTGACTTGTACATACTTATCAAGGACACCCAATAACTGTTCCTTGAACAATCTCCACATATCATTTGTGTTCTTCCCTTGAAGCCTATTTTTCCAATCCACGCATCCTAAGTCATGCCTCACCGCATCATAATTTCCCTGCCCCCAGCTATAACTCTTGCCCTGCAGTGCACACTTATCCCTCTCCATCACTAGAGTAAAAGTCACCGAGTTGTGGTCACTGTCCCCGAAGTGCTGACCTGGCCTGGTTCATTACCTAGAACCAAATCCAGTATAGCCTCATCTCTTGTTGGCCTGTCTACATATTGTGTCAGGAAACCCTCCTGCACACATTGGACAAACACCGACCCATCTAACGAACTCGAGCTATAGCTTTCCCAGTCAATATCTGGGAAGTTAAAGTCCCCCATAACAACCACCCTGCTACTTTCACTCTTCTCCTGAATCATCCTCGCAATACTTTCCTCTACTTCTCTCGGACTATTAGGAGGCCTGTAGAAAACTCCTAACAGGGTGACCTCACCTTTCCTATTTCTAACCTCAGCCCAAACTACCTCAGATGGCAAGTCTTCCTCCATCGTCCTTTCCACCTCTGTAATACTATCCTTGACAAGCAATGCCACACCTCCCCCTCTTTTACCCCCATCTCTGCCCCTGCTAAAACATTTAAACCCTGGAACCTGCAACAGCCATTTCTGTCCCTGTTCTACCCACATCTCTGTAATCGCCACAACATCGAAGTCCCAGGTACCAACCCACGCTGCAAGTTCACCTACCTTATTTCTTATACTTCTGGCATTGAAGTATACACACTTCAAGCCACCTTCCTTCGAGATCGATGCCTTATTCCTAACCTCCCTACACTCAAGGTCCTGTACCCTAAAGCTACAGTCCAGGTTCCCATGCCCCTGCAGAGTTAGTTTAAACCCTCCCAAAGAGCACTAGCAAATCTCCCCCCAAGGATAATGGTGCCCCTCAGGTTCAGGTGTAGACCATCCTGTTTCTAGAGGTCCCACCTTCCCCAGACAGAACCCCAGTTGCCCAGAAACCAGAATCCCTCCCTCCTGCACCATCCCTGTAGCCACGCATTTAACTGTTCTCTCTCCCTATTCCTCGACTCTCTATCACGTGGCACGGGTAACAAACCAGAGACAACAACTCTGTTTGTTCTAGCTCTGAGCTTCCAACCTAGCTCCCTGAAAGCCTGCCTAACATCCTCACCCCTCTTCCTACCTATGTCGTTGGTTCCAACGTGGACCACGATCTGGGGCTGCTCCCCCTCCCCCTTAAGGACACGGAAAACACGATCAGAGACATCACGTACCCTTGCACCTGGGAGGCAACATACCAATCGTGAGTCTCTGTCGCCCCCGCAAGACCGCCTATCTGTGCACCTCACTATTGAGTCCCCAATAACTATCGCTCTACCTTTCTCCACCCTTCCCTTCTGAGCAACGGGGACAGGCTCCGTGCCAGAGGCCTGAACCTCGTTGCTTACCCCTGGTAAGTCATCCCTCCCACAAGTATCCAAAACAGTATACTTGTTCTTGAGGGGAATGACCGCAGGGAGTCCCTGCACTGGCTGCTTCCTCCCACTCCCCCTCACTGTCACCCATCTCTCTATAACTTTCGGAGTAATTACTTCCCTAAAGCTCTGATCTATGACCACCTCTGCCTCCCGAATGATCCGCAGTTCATCCAACTCCAGCTCCAGTTCCCTAACACGGTCTTGGAGGAGCTGGAGATGGGTGCACTTCTTGCAAGTGTAATCAGCAGGGACGCTAATGGCTTCCCTCACCTCATACATGTTGCAAGAGGAACATTGCACTGCCTTCGCTGCCATCCCTCTAAAAGGTAAACTTTCTTAAGAAGAAGGATAATCAAGTGCTGGACGCAGCATTGGAAGCTTGGTACCAATACTCATTCTGTGTGGATATAAACTTTATCACAAGATAAAGTGAAGGAATGTTTTATTGTAATCAAGTTGTGTTGCACAGTTAAACACTTAATCCTCAAGACCTTTAATTTCAAGTGTAGCTCAATCAACTTTATTAATCATCTAATGTTTATTTAAATGTAATAAATGAACATGCCAAGGTCCGGACAAAAATGCCATTTGTTTCAATATATAAATAGAGCTGCAGCCATTGCTTACTGCCATCTGGCTTATAGTAAAAAATTACATTAGTAACATGTCAGCTTTGAAAAAGCATAATCCTGATCTTTAACACAAGGAGTATTAAATGAAGCATCTGTCTGACTGAAATGAACGGCTGGAGTTGAAGATATCTGACTGTTGGGATTTTTTAAGAGCATGTCTGGTTTGCTGATATCAAAACTTCAGAGCGATGGAGAATTTCTGACATAGAATCCATTTAGAAATCTCATTTAGTTAATTCAGTTTACAAAGTGACCACCTGCTTTTTAACAATTGAGGAAGATACAAGCAATGCAGCTATTTCATTTACAAAAAAATTACTGAGCTACTTCAAGCAGTGCAAGCTTTGGGATGTCTGACATGCAAGCTAAAAGGCTTGGAATTAACCTGCCCATTTCAGCTGATTTTCAGAGGTGAACAAATAGCAAAATACAGCAGATGCTGAAAGGAAAACAGAGAATGTGAGAAGCAAACAGATAAGACTGTATTCTGAGGAAGCGTTTGCATCTAAATAGCAACTTTTGTTCTTTATAAAGATGCTGCCAGTTATGTAAAGGCTTCTCACTATTTTCTGTTTTGTTTTTATTGCGTATAAGCACAATTTATTTACAGATAAGAGAATTAGTGGAGTGGGATTCCATGGGGGAAAGGAATTCCATTCAACTATCCACAATGTTTATGTCACTTTTCAAAATTTTTAAAGCTCTTGTATTGAAGTCAAAATGGCTGAACAGGGAAACCTCGTCAGATATTCACCCCTTATTTTCACTTGCGACCTGCTGTTACGAAATAGTAAATTATTTTAAGTAACAGGCAAGTAGAACAAGATGAAATGTGCCAATAATGGCTTGGTGTCTTCAACACTCTCACTAACAGCTTGTTCTAAATTTTAATTCTGAAGAAGAGTCATTGGACTCAAAACATTAACTCTCATTTCCCTCTCTACAGGTTCTGACATGCCAACTGGGTTTCTACAGTATTTACTGGTTTTACTTTTGAAATCATCCCTCCACTTATCAACTAAGCTTAAGCAGGAAGAACAGACACATCTCTCTAATTGCATTAACTCTATCCTCTGGATTGACTGCTATGGGGATGCAAGACATCCCATGACTTAGCTGCTGGATTGCAAGACACACGGACCCCTGACTGAGAACGCCCCACCAAATGTCTAACAGTGACCAATCTGTTGGAGTGTTATCAGAGACCTCTGATTGAAAGGTGCTCCTATGGACTTCAGTTAGGATTACTCTCCTAAGACTAAGAGACATGACTGCCTACGTGCTGCACATGCAGTGTGTTTGCCCCATAAGCTGCTGGCACATGGTGTAGATACAGCACACAGTACAGCAGCGATATCCACCTTCTTGACTCAGTTCTGCTGACCAGCAACGAAAGCTGCCTGGAGGTGTGACTCTGCCAATTGGCATAGCAAGACAAGCCAGAGATTCTATGATTACCTGATGACCAAGCACTTAGAAACAGAGTGAACAACTCTGACATGCAACGTATGAGTTGGGTTCCTGTCCATATGTGCAAAGTGTCTTTGCAGCATATTTTTGATTCTAGTTGCTGGTGCATATTGCTTTGCAAGTCAGTGTTTCTTAATTGGCCTGCAATTGGATCAGAGAGGTGCCACAATGGTTGTAATGAGTTGGCAAGTGTTGGCTAGCAATGTCTGTGGATCATGCCCTGAGATTCTGACTGGAGCTGAGCAACATGCAGGTTGATGGAACCTTTCAAAGTGCTGAAGTCCCAAGGTTCCAACTCTGCCTTCCATGTTGAAATTTCCCAAGGTCTAATTTCCTCGGTCTAGATTGGAAGCTGTATGTTAATGGGTCAAGTTACGGTATTAATAAGGCATTTAGCAAGCAATTATCCCCCTAAACTGGCAACTCACCACACTGCTAATCAAATGCATAAGAAGTGAAGCAAGATGTTCCCAGTGTCGAGATAGACCTTGGTGGACTTTGCATCTGATTCTGCCACCACGTCACTCAGGCCCTTATAAGATTGCGCTCATTGTCCCTGCAAATAATATCTTCCCTTATGGTGTTTTGAAAGTAGTGATTTTGTATGATTCTTTTGTCAGGGGAATTAATCAATATCCATAAAATAAAACAAAAAACTCCAGATGCTGAAACAGAAACAGAAACTGTGATAAAAACTCAGCAGGTCTGGAAGCATCCATGGAAAGAAATAAGAGTTCACGTTTCACGTCCAATGACCCTTCTTCAGAACTGGAACAGAACATACATTCCACACCGTCTATTCCATTCTTTAAACCTGTCTTGAATGTGGATTTGAGACTTTTTGGGAGTTTTGACTGATGAAATTGCAACTTCACTGAGGTTCAATATAACATGATTTACCAATGTCCTATGTCATTAAACCTGTCTTTAGCATCATTTTTGTATGTTCTGGACTGACTGGAAATCAGTGTTCTTTGTCACTTCTGCTCTAATTGGTACCATGATGGTCTCTTGAAATTTCATTCCAACCTGTTTGGGCATGTTATGGCACATCTCCACAAACATCACATCTTGAGTTGATTGCAGATTTCTGGTCCAGAGGTGGAGCCACTTACAATGTGCATTAAGATTCTCTTTTGTGAGATTTGAATTATGTCCCCAAAACACTAACTTAGACTTCTAAATTAACAGTTTAGTAGCATTCCAAGTATAACATCTCATGAATTACCTCAATGTGCCACAATTACCACTATTCTGTCAACTGGTCAACTGGTCTCCACAATATAAAATACATGTGGTCTCCATGCAACCTTACCGAGGTTGCAATTTGTCATCAAAGCACCAATGGAAGTGTTTGGTGTTCCATTATATGAAGTTAAATTGACTTCCAAGGATCCAGGTATAGATCTTTCAGTATTTTGACTGTTAGGATGTTAGCACAAGCTCCTAGATTGACTCTGGTCTTGAAAGTTTGTACAGGACTTTGGCACACTTCCTGTTGTTGTTAGCAGCATGCTAAAGTGAGATTCCCCATGGTCTGCCATGTCCAGGACAAATGTGGGACAACTTTGTACTGACAGCATTTTTCATGGTACACCACAGGCTTTTAAAGATGGTGCTGGACACAATGGTTGCTGGTGAATTCTGAGATAGCTGTTGAGTGGTCAGCTGTTCCAGGAACACACATGATAAGATGGAGCAGAAATTAGCCCTGAGAGAAGCCATCGCCACATGGTCAGTAATTATTAAGTTTATTCTGGTCAGAATCAACTTTTTGATTGCTTGCATCCTATTGTAGCTCCTGGTCATATCTTTGGAACTAGATTTCCAGTATACTTCTGCTCTTCAATACTTACAAAGACTGTGGAATGCAGGACAGCTTCCTCATAGATGAAACAGTCTGCACCTTCCACACCTCTTGCCTACTTTCTGGGTCCTCGCGACTGTGCCAGTATTGGTAATTGCACCTAACGTTTGTAATTGTTATTGTCCAGCCAAAACATCTTCAGGTTTTCTGCCACCTTTAACCAGAATGTAAGTGTCTGTGTTTACATTTCGAAATGAATTTAAAATTGCTCTTAGGTTAAATATTCCCCTTTTTGTTTCTACTTTTATATAAATAAAGTATCATTATTTCTTTCTATTATGACTTTCAAGATCACTTTACACACACCAATACTCTTTAAGGAATTAATTCTGCCCTTACCTCAGTGGAAGCTGCTTTCCCCTTTACAGTTACACTTATTCCTATTGCTCTCTCACTGGAAATGCTCCCTGAAGATTCTGGCTGGTTGTGCTCCCCTGCTGAGAGTTATGCCACAAATATATGTTCAAGTAAACTCTTTGGGCTGAATCTTATTAATTTTTGGCTAAGTCTACGTTGTCTTGGAACAATTTTGGAAGATTTGCCATGTGAGGCCTAGCGAGTTCTCTCACCTTTTCTGACCAGAATAAACTTAATAATTACTGACCATGTGGCGATGGCTTCTCTCAGGACTAATTTCTGCTCCATCTTATCACACGTGTTCCTGGAACAGCTGACCACTCAACAGCTGTCTCAGAATTCACCAGCAACCATTGTGTCCAGCACCATCTTTAAAAGCCTATGATGTACCATGAAAAATGCTGTCAGTACAAAGTTGTCCCACATTTGTCCTGGACATGGCAGACCATGGGGAATCTCACTTTGTGGGCAAAGTCCTAGAGGTCCTGGTGGATATATGATGCCAACACAAGATTTTCTTCTACCCCAAGACTAGCACTGGGGACAACACCATGCCAGACCCATCCAAGTTTACTATTTGGATGAAACATTATCAGCCACCAGGAGGAATGCCCAGCACCATAGGTTAAAGGTCAATGCCCTCCTCCACTCCACCAGGAATTAGTACTGCCATCTTCTCCCAGATACCTCACACTAAGCTTATCTCTGAAGCCATACCAAGCTCCCACCAGGCTCATGCTCTACCACTCTCAATATTGCCTGCCTCACATCTCCACTCAGTCTCACCCACCTCAACCCCTGTTAACACTAACCCTGCATGCCTTCTATACTGCCTACTCATTTGCTTGGGACACCTCCTCACCCACAACAATGGTGACAGCTACACCACCTACTTCCATCTTCAATCAATCCTGTCTCTCTCTCTCTCATTCCATGTGAAAAAGAGATCCATTAGGGGAGAAAGAATCAGGATAGGTTTAATGCTGCCTATACCCCTTACCCTTTTGTGGGGAGGGAATCCTGACTGGGAGAACTGAGTCAGATGTTCTGAAGAAATGTCATATTGATCTTGAAACATTCACAAAGTCTCTCCCTCAACAGATGCTACCAGAGGTGCTGTGTTTCTCCACCAACCAAAGCTTCATGGTTTTGTATCTCCACTTAATGGCATGGTAAGACAGCAGTAATTTGAGCCTGGCATCTTTGGCTGAGGAGGGGAAAAGCACTAAAAGAGAAGGCAATGCAAGGCAAGAAAGCTGCAAACACCCAGGTAGGCCCAGAGTGAATGTATACTGTGAGAGCAAACATAGAGTCCAGAGATGCAACTTGGTCCAGTCCATTGGCTAGGTGCGAATCCTTTAGCACACAGAATCCTTGCTGTAGCATTAGAATGGTAGTTGCCAGCGTAGCCCTAGGTGCAGTACTAAAGTGTGGAAGCATCTTGTCAGTGGATCTATGAGAATTCCTACAGGTCTGTATATGTTGGATGCCAATGTGTGTGTGTGTGTGTGAAAGAGAGAGACTGGCACCCATGGGTTGTGCCCTAAGATGTTGGTGCTGATCTTTCAGAGCAAATGGCAAGCTGAATCCCCCAGGTACTTGCTTTGGTTTCTTCATTGAGTTTTTTCAACATCGAATTTATTTGATGTGTTTAGAAAGATGGGAGATTGACTATTAATGAACAGTGCTTGTTGATCCTTGTTAATTGGCACCTCACTATGCCACTCGTGAATAACATAAAAGATAGAGTGAGGTGATTTTAATTGTCAAGATAAGCCTCGCCTGACTTAATCCATCCCTTGCTATAGTCCATGTCATTCCCACACCTGTGACATTTTGTTCTGATGTTAAATGAAACAGTTAATTCTTTTATTTCCAGCTATTCTAGAACAATCCTGACGACCATCAGGGGATCTACCGTCCAATTAAAATATTCACACAACATACAGGAAAGATGGGAAAGGAAGAATTGAATAGAAAAAGAAACCTTTACTTACCCCAGGCGAGATTTGAAGAATGAATACTAGCAAAAACATTGCTTGTTAAAAATGTTACAAGTAATTGAGTTGGTCAAATTTATGATTTCAAATCGATAAATCAATAAAATTGTATTGTTACAATTTCATGTTTCAAAATCACGTGTTCCTATGATGTTATTGTTAATTTTGAAAATGAGCCAACATTTTCCTACACTAACTTAATAGAAAAATTTCACAGCCAACTATTCTATATCAGGTTGTCAGTTTTTACTTCTGTGTGGCTTTCGGGCTCAAAAGAGTATAATCTCTGGAGTATAGTGAGTCCACCTGACTGTCAGGACTTCCTTCTGTTCTGTCCAAGTGCTGAGTTGGACAGGTAGAACAGAATTTTTCTTTTTTAAAACAATCCATCACGCTCCTGCCGTTTGGAACATCCCCAGAATATTTCTGCAGCACGTTGTTTATGTAATCATATGGGCAGCACGTTGTTCCCACATAAGGTTCCACTTCACATTTCTTTCAATGCTTGCTAGTGTTATTCTCAGTGCAGCTGCTGCATGCCATTAATAACAAAAATCAGAAGCTCCCAATTGTGCTACTGTACCTTTGCAATGCAGCTTAATTCGCACTAAAAGAGCTGAGCAGTAAAAATCTTACATCACTTGTGACGAGATTTATGTATCAATCAATTTCAGTAAAATATGCAGTCCTTGAACAATAATACATTGCAAAAGGATGTCAGAACTGAGGTTAGTATGCTATGTGTAGTCCAACAGCTCTGGAAACTCTGTCCACAAATTCATAGTCACAGAGTTGTTGTGGCATATAAGGAGGCCATTCATCCCATTGGGTCCAAGCTGGTTCTCTGCAGAGGATCCCAATCTATAGAGAAAAAAAGACTTGTCTGCTTTATTTCCCTTAAGTGCCTAATCACTTTTCTTTTGAACTCATTCAATATCCCCACTTCTAACACTCTTGAAAACAATGAATTATAGGCCATTACTATCCCAGCTGCATGGCAAACAAACTCACTTCCCCTCTTGGCCAAAATATTCTATTTGTGATCAGTAGCCCTTGTTCCACCAGTGGAACATTCCATAATTCTATCTACCTTCATTATATTATTGGGACTAATTAGCTCAGATGGCTGGACAGTTGGCTTGCTAATGCAAAATGATACTGACAGCAAGGATTCAATTCCTACACTGTCTGGGGTTACTATGGAGGAATCTCCTTCTCAATGGGTCTGCTTGGCTGAGGGGTAATGCCTCAGTATTAAGAGAGCACTCTAATAGAGTCATAGTAGTTTGACCTTTTACGCCAAGAAGATCAATTCCTGTTTCTCCATCCTCACCCTATAACTAACATACCTGATTACAGGAACCATTTTAATAATGTTTCCTCGCACCCTCTCAAGGATCCTCACATCCTGACGTATAATAATCAGAACTGGACATAATGGTCCAACTGTTTCTAAACAGAAATTTACAAAGGTTCAGCATAACTTGCCTGCTTTATGTCCATTAGTTCTATTTATGAAGTACGAGATCCCATATGTTTTGTTATGTTTTACTTTCTCCTGCTGTGTTAAATAGAGACACAATGTTTAGAAGTGTACTATTCAGCCTATATGGTAGTCAATATTTATTTACAGAATAAACATATGAAACACAGGTCTCCCTAAATCTTTCCCATATACACTTTGGCTGCCATTTCAAAAGCAGATCCACCAATATATTTCCCTTTTGCTTTTACTTTCGAACTTTCATTTCATACAAAAGGTAATGGCTCTAAAGGAGATAATGCTCATGTTACATTGAGCTCCATGCATTCTGATGATGTTACACAGTAGTCAATGGAGACAGTCAAGTTCTGCATGAATACCTGAAGGCAGTCGATATATTCTGTACTGCCCCCAAGAGTCCTTAATATTTATGTCTGACTAGTAATGTAAATTGAACATTTTTCTATCATGCTATAAGCTATCTTGCCATGTAAGACAAGTGCCTCTTATGTTTAGATGTACCAGTTGTCTATCCTCTACCATTAATATTAGACAGGCCATAGATGCAGCATAAAGAAAAGAGGATCGCTGGTAGAGTCCTATCTAAATCAAAATACCACATGCCCCAGAGGTGGTATCTGAAAAATCAACATAATAATCAGTGCTGGGTGAATAGAACTATTTTATCCTGAAGAAAGAAGAAACAGTTTTTACCCCCGATTCATCAAAACCATCTAAAAAGGCACCAACAAGTTAAGATTTTAATAGAATACAGTCCACTTGCCTACATGAGAGAAACTCCAATAACAATAAAGAAACTTGACACAGACAAGACAAACCATCAAACATAATCAGTATCCAATTCACTAACAACACAATTTTCAGCCATTCCATTGCTGTGCACACTGTGTCATATGAATGATGTATTGCTGCCATTCACCAAGGGTCCTTGAACAGCACCTTGCAATGACATGATGTCAGCCACCTAGAAAGGACAAAGTCAACAGATGCATGGGCCACCATCACCTGAAAGTTCCGCTCCAAGCCACAAGTCATCCTGACTTGGTAATATATTGCCGTTCCTTTGCTGTCACTGGGTCAACACCCAGGAACCTCCCTCCCGGAAGCAATGTGTCTGCACCAGAACACAGCTGTTCAAGAAGGCGACACAGGACCATCTTCTGAGGTCAATGCGTTATGGACATTCAACAGTGACTTTGCCAGTAATATCTATATACTTACAAAGAATAAAAGAAATAAAAAGATGTGACTATTTCATGGTATTGCATTCAGGGCAGTTGTCACACAGTTTACTTTCCATATCTGAAAATTAATTTTCATCCAAAACTCATCAAAACTCTTCCCCAGGTTCTTGACATGCAGCAATTCCCCTTGTCCTATGTACATCCTGGTTTTTAACCGTCCAGATTCCTTATTCTCCTTCAATGCCACACCCTTCTCTGTGTTCCGCTATTTCTGGCCTCTTGTCCATCTCCAATTTTAATTATTCCACATTTGGTGCCTCTAACTTCAATTGCTCAGTTAAGAGTTAAGCCTCACAAACTTTCTTTGGCAAAGCAGGGAGGAGTTCTTAAGTGACACAGCCAACTGGGCATATAGCTTATTGGACATTGTGACTGAGCAAAGTTTTCATATTGGTTAGTTTCTGGGATCTTTGAGGAGATTTTGAAGTTGCAAATGTTGCTGGGGTGTTAAAGTTTCAGTTCACAATAAGGTCCAGTGTCTTCTTTGTGTCAGGATAGACTTGCTGGGGTGAGCAAATCTTTGAGCTGATCTCACTTAGCTCACATTGTTAGTTTGGAAACAATCAACAGAATGTTAGAAGGGTCACACAACACCAGGTTATAGTCCAACAGGTTTAATTGGAAGCACACTAGCTTTCGGAGCGATGCTCCTTCATCAGGTGATAGTGGAGGACTCGATCATAACGATCGAGCCCTCCATTATCATCTGATGAAGGAGCATTGCTCCAAAAGCTAGTGCTTCCAATTAAACCTGTTGGACTATAACCTGGTGTTGTGTGATTTTTTTACTTTGTACACCCCAGTCCAACACCGGCATCTCCAATTCTTAAAAGGGTCAAAGTGACATGAGCCATGGTGAGATTCGTGGCGGAATCAGACAGATGTCTGGTGAGGCCTACCCTGAAGCCAGGAGCATCTCACTCCTCCATATATGTTTTTTTTCCGAAGCAGCATGGCAATTCCTCACTGGAAAGCAGAGAGTTGCCAACTAAGGGAGATTATTATTTCATAAATGCTTTGTTAATTGTTCAGACTGATTCATTAATATTCAACAATCCATCTCACCAAATGTGCCAAATAACCTACACCTTAAGACTCAACATCAAAATCAAACCATGAATTCAGCTCACCACTGGCTCTGAAAAACCTCCACATTGCACATGACCAAACAGAATTTCAGGGCACAATCCATGGGCTCCCACCCTTTGTCCACAGATATTGGCATTAGTATTTGCCAACCTCTCAAATCACCATGGCACCAGTCCAATACATTTTGAAGCTGCAGAGACTTGCATTGCAGGCACACCGGCAACTGGCATTGCAAGTCCTTCCTGAAGTGCATGGAGGCATTTGTCAGTCAATGGGTCCCAACTCAGTAAGTCAAGGGCAGCCTCCCATACCAGTCCAGGGGATTGGACACAGTCAGGCATCTGATTTGGATGTTCTTATTCAAAAGAAGGTCAATGTCTCTGCAGTCTGTGGAGTGGGTTACTATTTGTCCTGTGCCTCTGTAATGGCTAGTCTTGGGAGGTGTGGTTGAGTTTGGGAAAATGTGGTTGGGGAGTTGTATAGCAATCAGTCACACCAAAGGCTGTTCAATTAAGTCACTCAAGGGGCTGGGCCACAGTCAGTTCATGAGATTTTTCTGCAGAAACCTATGGATGGTGGGGTTTTGGGGTCAGTGCTGTGAGAAGGAGATTCAGTAGATTATCCTTCTGGATTAGGGGCTGCAGGCTGGAATGAAGGGAGGATGACAATTGGGAAGAGGGCAGTGTATGAGGACAATTGGCAATTGTTACCTCACATACCAGGGGTGGATGGGGACACTGAGCAGCTGCAGACTCATGCAGTTGGATTGAGTGAGGTCCTAGGAAGAACAAAGCCCCTGTGTAGTTCCAGGGGAGGGCTGCCGAGAAGAGGATTTACATTTCTGAGGATATCACCAACATCTTTAGGCAGAGGCTGAAAGTCACTAACCAAACAGCACTCATTGCAATGGAAACAGAAATACACAATAGAAATGAAAATGGCTGTGACCACAGCTGAGTGGGTGGGGTTGGTACTCAATTTGTGAGGAAGGGGTTTGCAGGACCTACTAATGTAAGGGCTGTAAAAGGGAAGCAACATTACACTCCGACCTTGCACTGAGGTCCCTAATTCCGAGCAATCATAATGCATGATCCCATTTGTTTCCTTTAGTCCTCCATGGCTCAGATTTCACTGACCAACTCATAAACACCAAAGCTTTTGGACATTGATACCGGGAAAGAATATTCTCAATGCACCTCGTTCTTCTTGCTCTTTCAGAGCCTCTTGCCACAGGCATTGATCCATGAAGATTTATCTCACATGGGAAAATTGACTTGGAGGTAGCAGAGAGTGACAGGCAATCAGATGAAAAGCCAAAATGGTGCTGCTTACACAAAAGAAGTACAATGAATATTGTCACCTGTGTTACCAAATTTACCTCACTAAGTTTTCTTCTTCCACTTACAAATTCCTTGTGTACTCTCTGATTGCACAGTTGAAAATGTGTTGCTGGTTAAAGCACAGCAGGTTAGGCAGCATCCAAGGAACAGGAAATTCGACGTTTCTGGCATAAGCCCTTCATCAGGAATGAGGAGATTGTGCCAAGCAGGCTAAGATAAAAGGTAGGGAGGAGGGACTTGGGGGAGGGGTGATGGAGATGTGATAGCTGGAAGGAGGTCAAGGTGAGGGTGATAGGCCGGAGTGGGGTGGGGGCGGAGAGGTTAGGAAGAAGATTGCAGGTTAGGAGGGCGGTGCTGAGTTGAGGGAACCGACTGAGACAAGGTGGGGGGAGGGGAAATGAGGAAACTGGAGAAATCTGACTTCATCCCTTGTGGTTGGAGGGTTCCCAGGCGGAAGATGAGGCGCTCCTCCTCCAGCCGTCGTGTTGTTATGTTCTGCCGGTGGAGGAGTCCAAGGACCTGCATGTCCTCGGTGGAGTGGGAGGGAGAGTTAAAGTGTTGAGCCACGGGGTGGTTGGGTTGGTTGGTCCGGGCGTCCCTGAGGTGTTCTCTGAAGCGTTCCGCAAGTAAGCGGCCCATCTCCCCAATGTAGAGGAGGCCACATCGGGTGCAGTGGATGCAATAGATGATGTGTGTGGAGGTACAGGTGAACTTGTGGCGGATATGGAAGGATCCCTTGGGGCCTTGGAGGGAAGTGAGGGAGGAGGTGTGGACGCAAGTTTTACATTTCCTGCGGTTGCAGGGGAAGGTACAGTGAGTGGAGGTTGGGTTGGTGGGGGGTGTGGACCTGACGAGGGAGTCATGAAGGGAGTGGTCTTTGCGGAACGCTGACAGGGGAGGGGAGGGAAATATATCCCTGGTGGTGGGGTCCGTTTGGAGGTGGCGGAAATGACGGCGGATGATACATTGTATACGGAGGTTGGTGGGGTGGTAGGTGAGAACCAGTGGGGTTCTGTCTTGGTGGTGGTTGGAGGAGCAGGGCTCAAGGGCGGAGGAGCGGGAAGTGGAGGAGATGTGGTGGAGGGCATCGTCGATCACGTTTGGGGGGAATCTGCGGTCCTTGAAGAAGGAGGCCATCTGGGCTGTGCGGTGTTGGAACTGGTCCTCCTGGGAGCAGATGCGGGTGGAAGGAGACTGCTCATCAATGGAGCCTGTTGGCCCTGGAGGTTGCTGTGTGTAGAACAGACCAGACATCCTGAGGGTCTTCATGACAGTCATAACTTGATCCTCCTTAGCTGCAACTTTCAAGAACTGGAGCACCCAGAGAAAACCCACACAGACACGGGTAGAATACATAAACTCCACACAGACAGTCCCCCGAGGCTAGAATCAAACCTGGGACCCTGGTGCTGTGAAGCAGCAGTGCTAACCATTGAGCCACATTGACTGGGATACACTTAACACCAGAGGTCTGGATAGGATAGAATTTGTAAGTAGCATCCAAGAGAGTTTTCTAGAGCATTATGTCAATAGTCTGATGAGGGAAGGGGCCATATTGGACCTTGTATTGGGGAATGAGCCAGGATAGGTGGTAGAAGTTGCGGTGGAAGATTTCTTTGGGAACAGTGACCAGAATTCTGTAAGTTTTAGAATACACATAGACAAAGACGAGAGTGGTCCTAAAGGAAGAGTAGTAAACTGGGCCATGGGCAATTATATCAAAATTAGGCAGGATAGGCATGTCCATTGAAGGCAAAGGATAGGAAAGGCAAGATTCGTGAACCGTGTTTGACAGGAGAAATTGTACGACGAGCCAAGAGGAAAAGGGAAGCATACATAAGGTCTAGGCAGCTAAGAACAGAATGGGCCCTGGAGGAATATCAGAAGAGTAGGACTAGTCTTAAATGAGAAATCAAGCGGTCTAAAAGGAGTCATGAAATAGCTTTAGTGAGCAGAATTAAGGAGAATCCCAAAGCATTTTATTCTTATATAAGAAGCAATCAAGTAACTAGAGAAAGGATTGATCCACTAAAGAATAATGAAAGAAGACTGTGTGTCAAACCTGAGAGAATGGGTGAGATTCTGAATGATTACTTTGCATCAGTGTTCACTGAGGAGAGGAACATGATGAATCTTGAGATTAGAGATAGAAGTTTGATTAGTCTGGATCACATTGACATAAGTAGGGAAGATGTGTTGGGTATGCTAGAAGTTATTAAGGTGGACAAATCCCTAGGACCGGAGGGGATCTATCCCAGGTTGCTGAGGGAGGCAAGAGAGGAAATAGTTGGGGCTCTGACAGATATCTTTGTAGCATCCTTAAACACAGGTGAGGTGCCAAAGGACTGGAAGGTTGCTCATGTTGTCCCCCTGTACAAGAAGGGTAGTAGGGATATTCTGGGTAACTACGGACCAGTGAGCCTGACATCAGTGGTGGGAAAGTTGCTGGAGAAGGTACTGACGGATAGGAAAAAATTATATTTAGAAAAGAATGGACTTATCAGTGATAAGCAACATGGTTTTGTGTGGGGGAGATTGTGCCTTGCCAACTTAATAAAGTTCTTTGCGGAAGTGACCAAGTTGATAGATGAAGGAAGGGCTGTTGATATCATATACATGGACTTTGATAAGGTAAACTAATGGAGAAATTGGAATAGCCATTTGGATTCAGATCTGGCTCGAAGATAGAAGACACAGGGTGGTGGTGGAGGTTTGCTTTTTAGACTGGAGGCCTGTGACCAGCGGTATGTCACATGAATCAGTGCTGGATCCACTGCTTTTCATCATTAATAAATACAATTTTGATGTGAACGTAGAAGGTATAGTAAGTAAGTTTGCAGGTGGCACCAAAATTGAAGGTTACCTCAGATTACAACAAGATCTTGATCAGATGGGCCAATAGGCTGAGGAGTGGCAAATGGAGTTTAATTTAGATAAATGTGAGGTGCTATATTTTAGAAAGGCAAATCAAAGCAGGATTTATATACTTAATGGTATTGGCGGGAAGTGGGTGCAGGAGCAAAGATGGAGTGAGTGTGAGGAAGCAAAGGAAAGAGTGTAGCACTTAAGCTGGTGCAACAGAGAAGGTATGTGACCTTATTCCAGCACTGCTGACCATTCCCCTGGATCCCATGGAGTTGGCATTGACCTTGAGCACCAACCTTGGATTAGGCTGCCAGAGTCTGATGTCAGGACTTTCTTTATTGGTTCCCCAGGATGAAGACTCCTCTTATTCATTTCACACCTTTCACCAGAACCTTCAGGTCTCTGTCGAACATTTTCAGTTGATCAGCCATGCTAAAATTGTCCATAGTATTCAGGAATATGGAGGTTAGATGGGCTAGCCTTGGTAAATGTAGGGTTATGAGGATACTGTAGAGGATTAAGTCTGGGTGGGATGCTCAATGTTAGGTCAGTGCAGGCTCAACAAGATTTTCCACAGTGTATTGATTCTGTGATTGTACAATACAGACCGACTCACAAAAACATAGGACCAGCCTCATAGCCAAAATAATGAAGTGTAAGTAGAACCTGGCGGGTACCTAACTTTGCATGAAAATTAATTGCAACAAAATATGGAATTGGGTCGCATTTAAGGTTTATTTTCAAATAATTTCCCTGTGTTTGCTCTCTTCTTGTTACTTCAATGATTAATCCATGAATTTGATTTATGTTAATATTGCAGGGGTTAGGTATTTGTATTATCAATCCCACTCCCATCAATTGAGAAAGCAGAGACGTGTTGGGAGATTGACTGACATAAAGAGAAGCTTATCAGTAGAATTTTAAGCAATAATGGACAAGAAGAAATATAGCAGATTCCAACTGAGGTTGGACAGTTTGATTGAAGAGCAAGACGGCAAGCTCTGTTTGGGTGATATTCACTGTTGTACATCATCTTTAAGATTAATGCATTCAGCTGTAAATCGAAAATGTTTAAACAAAAATATAAACTTTGACCAATTCGTATCTTTAATTTGCACAATTTTGATCAACTTGGATTTTGTCCATCTTTGATTCGAGTTATTTTAATAGCTTGGAGCTAACTTGATTTTTCCTTTGGTTGATGAATCTTGCCAAATGCTTTTATAGTTAGTTCACCTCAGCAATGAAACTACATTAAAATCTGCTCTAATTTTATGGGAAAGTTGACAAGAAGATCTGAAATTCATTTTAGTGTTTCCAAAACATATGTTCAGCATTTTCATGATTCCATTCTAAAATACACAGATACTCTTGCAATGACGCTTTCTGTTACAGTGCCATTATATCGTTATAATGTTGTTAATATTGTCATCATTCTCTTCTCAAGGACTGTGTGTGGTTATTCCTACCAATAATGTCATGGATAAATGTATCTGTGACAAATAAATTGTGTTTTGCAATTCTCTATCTATATCACTCCTTTACTTCCTTGAGCACTTCCATTGTTTTTTACTCTTGAACCTAACCATTCATTTCCCATCCTTCCATGTTGAACACAATTTGGAGGATGCACCAAAGGTACAAAGACACATAATTTACTCTTAGTAGAGAACCTCAATGTCCATAACCAAGTGTAACTTGCTTGTACCACTACTGACTGAGCTAATCAAATCCTGCCACATTCAGTCATATACAGTGGTGGACAACTAAACAACTATTTCAACAGACAAACCTTTATGGTCTGTGCATAGCAGTGACTTCAGAAACATTGAGCATTTACACAACTTAGAAGGAACACAGCATGTATCAAAATCTTCAAAGATGAAGCACATTGGTGCAAAAGACAAGTGTCTTCATTTTCAAGTGCTGAGTGGATTATCCATCTCAGACTCTTTCTGAGATTTTCAGTATTGTGGATGCCCATCTTTAGCTAATTTGATTCACTCTACATAACACCAAGTATTGGTTGAAGGCTCAGGATACTACAAAGGCTATGGATCTGACAACATTGCAAGAGAGACAAAAATGAGGTTTGCAGATGCTGGAGGTTAGAATCTAGATTAGAGTGGTGCTAGAAAAGCACAGCAGGTCACGCAGCATCTGAGGAGCAGGAAAATCGATGTTTTGGGCAAAAGCCTTTCATCAGGAGTCAATTTTCCTGCTCCTTGGATGCTGCCTGACCTGTTGTGCTTTCCCAACACCACTCTCATCTCAACATTCCAAAAAACTTGAGCTCCAGAACTCCTCATGCCTCTAACGAAGCTATTTCAGTATAATCATCTACCCAGCAAAGTGGAAAATCACCCTGATTGGGTGAATGGGTTACACACTCAATCAGGAGTACAATGATGCAGTGACATTGACTGTGCTATCAAGCAGCACTTCCTCAGCAATCATTTTCTTACTGCTGCTCAATTTGAATTTTGACAGGCCCCCTCAACCTTTTACCTCATTAAGACTCCGGTACAAACATGGACAAAAGAGCTGAATCCAAGTGGGGATGTGAGGGTGGCTCCACATTATATCATTGGATTGAGTGTAGTATCAAAGAGCCCTAGCAAATCCATCAACAGGGGAAAGAACTCTGCGGGTTCAAGTCATACCTGAAACAAAGGATGATGGTTGTTGGGAAGTCAGCCATCTCAATGCCAGGGCATCTTTAGGTCTTAGGGTAATGCCGTCAGCCCAACATCTTTATCTGCTTCTTCAATCACCTTCCCTTCATCAAAATGGTGGATGTGGGGATATTCACTGATGATATCACAAATTCTGGAACCATCTGTAACTTCTCAGAAACTGAAGCACTCTACGCCATATGTAGCCAGGTTAACAGCTATGCTTAGAGTGATAAGTGGCAAGTTACATTTGTGCCACACAAGTACGAGGCAATGACCATCTCTAAAATAAGCTCATCCAACCCATCAGTCTTTGACATTCATTTGCTGAATTCTCCAGTATCAACATCCTGATCACTACCATTGACCAGAATCTGAACAAGATCATCCATTAGATGGCTACAAGAGCAGGTGGCTTGGAATTCTATGGAAGGTAATTCACCTCCTTGCTCCTCACTTGACCATCTTTAAGGCAGATGTTAGGAATGCATTGGAATATTTTACACCCACTTAGCTGAGTGCAATTCCAAAATCACTCAAGAAGTTCAATGCCATCCAAGATAAATCAGACTGCTTGTTTGGCACACTATTCACTCCCTCCACCACAGTGAAAGCAGTGTGTATCATCACAAAATACATTGCAACAACTTACTAAGTTGTTCCTTGCGCAAAATTTTCCAAACAGGCCATCCTCTACCATCTAGAGGGACAACATCAACAGAAGTAGCAGGTTCCCCTCCAAGGCAAAAGTGAGGACTGCAGATGCTGGAGATTAGAGTCAAAAGTGTGGTGCTGGAAAAGCACAGCAGGTCAGGCAGCATCCTAGGAGCAGGAAAATCGATGTCTCAGGCAAAAGCCTTTCATCCCCTTCAAGCTATGCACCATTCTGACTTGGAATGATATCACCATTCCTTCATTGTTTTTGGACAAAAATCATCAAACTCCTTCCCTAATAGCATTGTTATGTGTCCCTACACCACATGGGCTACTATGCTTCAGGAAGCAGCTCCTCGCCACCTTCTCAAGGACAATTAAGGATGATGAATACATGCTGCCTTAACTTGACACATTTACATTCCATGAATGAATAAAAAGATGGCCTGTTTAGAATCATATTGGGCCTTTCATGATATCATTGTCATTTGTTTACTTCAATGCTTTATGCCAGGCAATCATTTCATTATCGTTTTGACCCATATCTCTCTCTCTCGGATGGCATAGATAGCCATTTCCTCCAGAACATGGATATACCCAAATGGGTGACACAGAGACAAACCTCCTTGAAAGCATTTCATTCAACATCATATTCAATTTGTATTGGGTTGCTCAATTGGTATGCAGTCTAGGGATTCCCTTTCCTTAATTTTAGCTGCCATTTTTAAAAATAGATGGCCCTTTCACTTTTTGCCAGGGGGCTAAAATGTTAAGGTGTTTGGCTCCCAATCCTGTGAGTAACAAAGACAGAGGCAGTGATGGTTGCCAGCTAGAGAGCCAATTTGATACACTTTGGATTCTTTCCACCACACATACATCTGAACATTTCTCTGAAAATATTCCCAAAACCTATTTGTGTTTGCACCTGGAATTGTGACTAATTAATCAATCTAGCTTCGACTGGATGACTGAGCTTGATTTCTACTTGATCGCTCATTCAAAAACATTTAGAATTGACTTAGTCAGGAAACTATGAATAAATTGCCAATGTTGTGCATTATAAGACATAAAAACTAAGAGCAAGAGTCAGTAATTCAGCCCTTGAGCCTGCCCTGCCATTTGATATAATCATGGCTAATCTCTTCTCAATCTCAACTCTGCTTTCTTGCTTGCTCTCCATAACCCTTCAACCCTTTATCAATTAAAAATCTGTCTAGCTCCTCCTTAACTCTACTCAATGCCCTGATATCCATTGTACTCTGGGGTAGTGAATTCAACAGATTCATCTTTGTTTTAAATCTGCTGTCATTTCCTAAAATCTTTTGTTCTAGATAGCTACACATGAGAAATCATCCTCTCTTGGTCTACTTAGTCAATCCCCTTTAGCATCTTATATACCGCCATTAAATCTTCTCTCATTCTTCTAATCTGCAGAGAGTATACACAATACTTCAGGTACAGTTTCACTAGTACCTTATACCGTTGCAGTTATGTCTCAAAGGAGGTCATTCACCTCAGCTCCAGGGCATCTGTGCAGGAGTTCCTCAACATAGTGGCACAAGCCCTACCATCTTCAGCAGCTTCATCTTCAGGTCAGAATTAGAGATGTCCACTGATGAATGCACTATGTTCAGCAACATTCATGATGCCTCAGATATTGCAGCTATTCATATCCAAATTCAATGAAGTTGTTCAATATCCAAACTTGGTTGAAAAGTGATAAGTACTAGGCAATGACCATCTTCAATATGCGACCATTGAACCACTACCTCTTACCATTCAAAGCATTTGCATTCACTGAATCTGTTACTATTAACATCCTGGGAATTGCATTGACCAAAAGCTGAAATGGACTAGACATATAAGTACAGTAGTTACAAAAGCATGTCAGAGACAAGGATTCCCGCATCAAGGCACTTACCTTCTATCTCTCCAAAACCTGTCCACCTTCTCAAAGGCACAAGTCATCAGTATGATGGAATATTCATCACTTGCACTCCAACAAGAAGTTTAACACCATCTAGGACAAGGAAGCCTGTTTGATAGACACTATATTCATAAATATCCACTCCATTCATCACCAATGCTCAGTACCAACATGTGTACCATCTACAAGATAAACTGCAGAAATTCACCAAAAGCTCATTAGAAAGTTCCAAACTTATGGCTACTTTTACCTAAAAAGACAAGGGCATCAGTTACATGGAAACACCATCTCTTGCAAGTTCACTCCATGTCACTCACCATACTGATTTGGAAATATATCGCTGTCGGTGTTATTAAGTCAAAATCCTGGAATTCCCTTCCTAAACGCATGGACTCCATTGGTTCAAGAAGGCAGCCCACCACTGCCTTCTCAAGGGCATGTAGGGATAGGCAATACGTGTTGGCTCAGCCAGCAATATCCATATCCATGAGTAAAATTTTTCAAAATGTTTCTCTGAAACTAAAACGTTCAGCTATCTAGTCTGGATGAGTGTATTTTAACTTGTTTAAATTGTCCAAATTGTTTTTAACTTTCTCCAAGACAAAATTCTGCTCTTATGAGATCAAGAATGATCAATATTGAAAATAGAGCATAGATTTTCATGTCATTGACATGCGACTCAGATAACATCGATCATCTAAAGAATAAAACTCCATATCACCTTTCAAAAATATATATTAATCACCACAACCTCCAAGGAATCTTACTCACTAGAGTAAGGGTTTCCATTTTCTACAGCAATCATTTGATGTTCTCTCTGATTTACACTCAACTAGTTAGTGTCAAGTGCAGCTAATTTTACCTGTTTTCCACTAAGAATGTCAGTGAAACGGTTCAAACTAATTTGATTTGAAATGTTTTCATCCAGCACAGAAAGGCAAGACTTTGATCTTTTCTGTCAGGGCTAGTAGCTGGATTCAAACACAGAATCTGGAGGTTATTTTGTAGAACAGAAAATAAATCGTGTGACCTCGGTTTCCAACTGAAATGTATGACCAGAATTTGATCTTCTCCTTGTTTGGAACAGTAAGGGAAAGAAGTAATTAATATTTCATTGATAATAAACTGTATCTTGAAGCATCCTCAGCATTACAGTTATAACTGTTTACAAAGATACTAGCAACCTAACACAATATAAGCAAAGGCATCATGTAAACTCAAATGAGAAAGAAGAAAAATAATTGCACCCTGCATACTACTTCATAAAAATTGTTCTAGAAATACTACTAACGCTTGTACAGGAATTACGTTTTCAGCACTGTGCATGTGATCAATCTTTCTGCACATTGTAATATTTTACCAAACACTTTGTATGTGAGCACTAAATAAGTTAATTCCAAATAGGATCGAGACCTTCTGGGATTCAAGCCCTGGTGCACATTCCAGTGGGACTGACTGGAATTTTGATTTCTATATCTGGAATTACTGTATGATCAATCTCTCCCTTGTGAAAGGAGTCATCTTGGCTGTGTGCATAAATACAGCTTACATCGATGTAACTAGAGCTCATTTTTTTGTGGTGCGAAGCAAGCTTGCCAACATAAACTTAGCACAGATGTGTTTGGTGAACATAAGCTTTTCCGTGAAAATGCCTGCACCTGTGTAAACAAAAAATGGATTTCCAAGCAGTTCAACTCCAGCTGCAATGACAGACTCAGAGCACTGAGAAGAAAAAAAAATGCTTAAGCCAAGCTATTAGGAGTTACTGTGATTCTCTCTTAAACTCCAGAATACGATGAAAATAAATCACAAAGCCTAGGTTGAGGCATTCACTGGGCTAGCTGATATGAGTGCATGCAGTTTTAAAATTAATCAGCCTCTACTAAAGTAGTACATTTGTGAACATTTTATTGACACATTTTCATCTGCATGTCTCGTCACAGGTGTCAGTGCCATTTAGCTACAGTGCCCTGGAGGCTTCATTGCATAGAATCTTATTAGACTTCAATTAAAGAACACATATCTGCCAGAGAGATAGGAGAACATTTATTTCTTGATGACTATTAAGTTATGCCACAGGCCTCTCATCAACTGATTTTTTTTTTCTCAGTTGGTTTTTAAGACACTCCAAACATTTTATGAAATATTGAGAAAAAACACAATTTTGTTACTTGTTTCAATGGTACCTTTATTTCTTCAAAGAATACTTTGATGACAACAAACTTGAACTATCTCCACAAAATATATTAAAGATATTCTATTATGAATCAATATTCCAATCTGTATCCTTGACTATAATTATAACAGCTTGAAGGTACGAGGCAAGTCCCTGAAGATTATCCTACACATGCAAACAATAGTAATGAACTATCTGTGGTTCTTCGTTGTAAAGCTTGTTCTCAATTTTAATAAAAAATTCATGTATCTGTTTCTACTATCTTTTTCTCCCCATGGTCTTCAAATCACTCTACTTTCAGTGGTCTTGTCATCATAATACCTGAGAGAGAGATGCTTCTATGCAGTAAAATGGTGTAATGGAGTTTGCCTTTGGAAGAGAATGTCAGAATCGCATTGTCTGGAATCCCATAGGAATTGGTAGCACTGAAAACTGCATGTCATGGAGATAGAGTGACTATTCTATTGTTACAGGTTACACTGTCTGTTGTTTTATAAACAAAATAGGCATTTATACAGTTGCGGGCAAACTCATTTTCATGTATCAATAAGAAGGAAAATAACAATATATTCTGTGCTGCAATCATCTTTCAATGGTTTTGCCTGATTCAAAGAAAGTGAATTGTTATAGTTCAAATACATTTTCTGCGACTCTTTGATCTTCTACTTTTGTTTTTCTCTGCACCTTTGCAGTATTGAGAATGCCCCAGGCTCAAACACTAGCACAGAACTCAACGTTAATGGTACAATGAGAAAGTGACGTGCTGAATCCCATCACCTGCAGAGGCATCTCATGAGGGTACTGTCAATCCCCTCAATTGAGTTGAAGCACAAAGTGTTCAAAAGATCAGAAGGCTTTGCATTTAAATATGCACATACATTATCATGTCAAAGACAGGGTAGGTAGGTGAGCGAAGGATATGAGTTGGGATTGGATTCTGATTCTTTTAATATATCTTTGCTTGGCAAAAAAGAACAAATATATCTATTGAATCATAGTTTTCAACATTGATACGCATCTATGATTTCAGACATTTTATTTTTGTAGTATAACCAATGCCAAATGAATATCTTCAGACCATCCTTGCTATTCGTAGACTGTCCTTACAAATCAACAATGAGAAAAATCAAATATAACTGGCAACATTATAATAAGTAGATTAAAAGCTTTACTTTGCTGTGGCATTCTTATTTTTAATTCTTTTGGTATAATAGAGAAGTGTGTCTTACGTTGCTTAGTCATCAATTTTATTTATACAGTAATAACCAGTTTATCAGATAACACTGACACTACAATGGGAAGCAGGGTGCATCCCCAATGACTAATAAGGGGGATTATGGATATTTCATTTCAAAGATACAGCTCTGCTCTACCTCTTTACAAGATGGAAGCATTGTTTTTCAAATACCACAATGTCAAGACAAGGAAAAATCAAAAGATTTTAATACCTTTAGTTATGCTTTATCAGGTTAGTGGTCAGCAAATTACTAACTTCTTCATAGTTGAGTGATCCAGTTGGAATCCTAACAGATTTCAGTGAGCAGTGTTATTCGTGTGTATATGCTTCTTGATCGCACTTTACAGTTTTACTGATGATTGCAAGTAGCTTGAAAGAGCAATAATTGGCTGAAGTTCTTTTGTTTCTCCTTTTTTTTGGACTGGATGCATGTCAGCAATTTCCCATTTTATTGCATTGTATCCAGTTTTGAAACAACATTAGAACAGTTTGGTTAGAGGCACCACTGGAACACAATGCTTCAGCCCTATTTTATGATATCATGTGCAGTGTACTGAAGTGGATGATTAATGGCATCTGTGATGGTAAGGAACTTGATATTTCTGGCTGAAAGTGATTGCCACTTCTTCAAACTAGCTATGTACAGTCAGGTTCTAGAGTCAGCTCTCAATAAGGATCAATAAGAGGCACCAATTTTAGTTAGCTGGTCAATTGTCCCCACCATTCATGACTGGATATCGAACTGACCTAATCCATCGGTTGGTGCATTGCATGAATTTAGTCTTGTTTTGTTGCTTAATTATCTTGGCACCTCTGTGTATTAAAGGATTTGGCTAACAATGGGTATGTTGCAGATCAGTCATGATTTCATTGAATGGCAGTACAGACTCAAGAGGCTAAATGTCATACTCCCGTCCCAAAGTAATTGATCCATTAGCTGAAGGAGGTCATTAAACGATTACCAGTGGGAGTTTCCTTGCCCATATTTGACCTGATGTCATGAGATTTCATGAGTTGAGTGTCAACGTGAGAACTTCCAGAATCACTCCCACTTCTGGTGAGTCTATTCTGCTGGTGTTTATGATAATCTGATAAGTTTATGATCACCATTTCTGATACCAGCCTTGCATTCCAGGCTTTTGTTCTTGATTAAAGTCTAATTCATAAACTGTCAGTGTGGAATTTTGTCTTACGTCACTAAAATGGAATCCTTGTAGTATGAGATATAATGTACTATTATGGAATTGGTGGGGAGATTTAGTGTCCAGATTATTCAGTTTTCATAATAGGGGTACAGATTGCTTCGTATTTTTCAAATATTAAATGGAAGCAATTTATCTTTAATTATGTACTTTCATCATATTGCTGAGCACCCATAAAGTCAATTTCCTGTAACTGCTGGACAAAAACAAACATCTGCAAAATAACAGTGGTTTGCCATCCCCAATAAAATGTAAAGAAGTAAATAGCTACATTTACTTGGCAGTAAGTTTGCATGATTAACAGACCTCAATAATACTGTAGTTTGCTAGAATCTCTCTCTGTGATATCAGAAGAGCCTTAGCATTCAATGAATCTCTAATTCACACCAATAATTTGAACAAATAAAATGTGAATCCGAAGAAAGCTGCCTTTATTCAATAATAAAATAATTCTAATGTGATTGTTTTAAGTCATAGGAATGACTTTTAGACATTCACTACAGAGATCAAGCCCATGTTTATAATAGCCCATATGAATAAGATCAGTTAAACATATTACTTGCTTATAGTTTAAAATTCTTGAGGAGAATAAATTCATTAAGTGATTTGAAAGCTGCAATATATTTCTTGACAGCACAATGTCTCATGCTGAATTATAAGTGCCTTGGAATTAGATGACCATTTTAAATTTTATCAATTTATTCCAATTGCTTGTTAATATGACCCTAGTGTTTGGGATGCAATTGAATGTAATTTGATTTTGTCTTCTGAATTTACTGACATTAATGCCTGCCTCATTAATCACGGTATTCTCATTGAGCTTTCATAGCCTGCATGAAGTTCATTTCTACCAAAATGAAGTCTGTCAAGAAAAACAATGTACGCTACACAAATGGAACATCTGGCTCCAGCTGGAAATCCCAGCTCTGGTTTAAGTGCAAAGTGAAAACTGTTCATTACATTTATAATTGTCTCTTAAGGTCAATTGTGTCACAAACAAGAGAAACTAACAAAGTCTCCCTAACATGATGCATGATTTTGCAGGCACATAAATTCTGTATATACACTGGAATGTGGCAAATGAGATTTCCCAAACACAAATGATTTTCTGAAAACTAGATAGCTTGTACTTTTGGGTATTTTTGAAGCAAAGCTGCAACTGAGACTCATACAGCATGCCAACTAAATGAAGTTTCTGCCAAAGGTTAGAGTGTTATTGCCAAACATATAAATACAATTGGGCAGCCTAATGGCCATGTGCCATGCAATGGCTTCATTTCTCACTCTATTCTAATCAATTCACCATGTTAATGTCACTGGTTTAGGGGCTGATGAGGCTCCCCTCAGATTCTGGTAGAATTTTATCTGTACTTACAAATTGGGATCCATGAAGGGGGATGTCATTTTGAAGTGCCCACCAGAGCTTTCTCATAAAATAAACTTCTTGAGAAGTGAACAAGTACCACAAACTGAAGTTCAAAAAAGTGAGGCAAACAAGAATAGTTATGCTTCTATGGGCCCCAACAGAAATGTTCTTTGCTCCTCCCACTCTCTAGCGGTGAGACGTGTGCTGCACCTCCATCTCCTATGGCAGCACAGTTGCTCAGTGGTTAGCACTGTGGCCTCACAGCACCTCGGACCCGGGTTCGATCTCATCCTCGAGTGACTGACAGTGTGGAATTTTACATTCTCCTCTTCCCTGCATGGGTTTCCTTTGGGTGCTACAGTTTCCGCCCACAGTCCAAAGATGTGCAGCTTGGGTGAATTGGCCATGTTAACCTGCCCATAGGGATGTGTAAGTTAGCTGCATTAGTCTGTGGTAAATGTTGAATAGTAGGGGAATGGGTCTGAGTTGGTGTGGACTTGTTGGGCCGAAGGGTCTGTTTCCACACTGCAAGGATTCTATGTCAGAGTTACTGTGTTGCTCATGGCCTGTCCCAGTTGCTGGCAGAGCGTGAGCCATAGAAATCTCATTTTCCTACTGCCATGTTCTGCCCTGAATGAGCTGTTGCTTCAGAATGCTCAAGTCAGTGTCTTCAAAGAAATGATACTTTCCGTAATAGGGATTTAGTACGGCACAGGCAATCTTAGAGTAAAGAAAAACAGCACACCCGAAATTCAAAATGCATAAAAGCGAATTGACATCCTGAGATTTTGTATTCTACTAATGGCAAACTGTAAAGAAACCTACAGTGCAGATAGGTTATTCAGCCCATGAAGTCTGCACCAACCCTCTGAAGACCATCCCTGTTGCCTCACATTAATCACCTATCCTGCACAACGCTGGACATTACGCGGCAATTTAACATGGCCAATCCAGCTAACCTGCACATCTTCAGATTGTGGGAGGAAAAGTGAACACCCAGCAGAAACTCACACAGACATGGGGAGAACATGCAAACTCCTCACATACAATCACTGAAGGCTAGAATTGAATCCAGAACCCTCGCGCTGTGAGGTTGCAGTGCCAACCAATGTGGCATTGTGCCATCCAAAAGAAGGAGAATTTACTGGTGTGATTGCCACCAGGGTAGTAGAAATCTGGGCTGTTTTACTCCCAGGAGGTATTTAAGGTTTCAAAGCTGAGATCCTTTGATTTATGTTAGGTGTGAGAGAGTACCAAGAAATATGGAACTAAGATAGGCAAATGGACTTCAGGTATAGATCATCCTGATTTAATTGAATGGTGAAGATGGTTTAAGCAGCAGAATGATCTGCCCTGTTCCTGTGATTCTACGTTGCTGTGTGAATGTTATCCCTCTACAGGACTGTAAATTTTATTATTGTTGTGCCAAAGATATTATTCCATCAAGATACCTTACCTTGCAATATGAATGCGACAAACACATTTTTGTGTGCCTGTATGTTGTTCCTCGATTGTAGATTTAGTTTCCTGCAGAAGATCTGGTGAAAGTAATTTTTTATTGTATTTTCTCAGCACAGCAAAACTAAATCAGTGAAAATCAAAGCTAGGCCATCCTTTTATTTGTGATGCAACAACCCACCTCAAGCAATTTACCGTTTGTTTATATGTTAAAAACAGACTAAAAACCTCTACATGCATCTTACAGCAAGTCAGTAGCATATTACATCAATACATTATAACCAGATTACATCTATTAGTTACCGCTGTGCACCATGTATGCTGTGTATTAAAATAAATCTGCAGAAAATCTATGGGAAATTGAAAATCATTTTAAACTTCAATAAGCTTAAATCAGAAGCAACTTACCCTTTGTAATCCAACTACTGCCCCAGGGCACTGGTCTAACAGGATGTGATTACATAAAGTTAATTCTATGGACTGCAGTACATTTAGCCATCATATTTAAATTGTACAAACTCACTTTGTTTCATTCCAATCCTGATAAGTTTAAGTATCCTATATATTACACATTATTACACTCAAAAGTATTTTATGCATTAAAGTAATTCAAATTTTGTGAAGCAAACTTTGCAAATTGATATAATTTGTGAACATTTTCATTTGCTAATTTGAAAAATTGTCTCCTACTGAACAGTGGCTTCCTATCAAAACCCCCACTTCAAGTAATTGTAATTTCACCTGAAGTCCTTGAAGTAAAAAGTTGAATTGTGTAGTTTCATAAAATTCTCTTGGAATAACTCTGAACAATTCATGGGGACAAAAAAAATCACATTCTTCCATCATTGTTTGTCAGAAGTTCCGACTGGCAGTTAAAACACTTCATATCCTTCATGTAGTTCACTAAGCCTGTGCAATGAATAAGGTTTTGTTTTATTTACTTACAGGATGTGGCCTGCAATTATTGCCCCTCCATAGTTACCCTTAAGAAGGTGTTGGTGAGCTATTGAATGGGAAGTTCCAGAATTTTGTCCCAGTAACACTGGAAGAACAGTAATATATTTCCAAGTCTGGATGTTGAATAGCTTGGAAGGGAATGCACAAATGGTAATGTATGCATGAATCTGCTGCCCCTGTCCTTCTAGATGGTAGTGATTGTGGGAACATGTTCAAATATTGACTGGAATCAGTGAGTGGTGAAAACAGCATCTTTATTCAGCACTCACAGCACAAATTTGAAGCAGCAATAGAATCCCAAAATACAGTTCTTACAAAAGCCCCTTTCTACGCATTTCTTATGTATATTAAAATCCCATATACTATGATATTATATTGTTTTATCTCTAGTACACAAAGGTTTGAAGGGCTTCAGTCCTGGGAGACAGGAGATGGGTTAAAACATGTGCAAAGTGTGGCTGCTACCTCTGATGGGATGTCTGTCTGGTCTGCTTGCATAAATAGGAGGTGTTAGCCCTTTTGTCGTTTAAGTTAGTAAATATTATTAAAACTGCTCAGCCTATATGCTGTAAATAAGTTAAAAGTTGCACCCAAACTTAATAAAAGTTTAAAAGATATTAAACTCATTACTGAAACTGGGTGGTGAGATTTATTCACTATTTGCCAGTATGAGTTTCATTCATTCATGCAATTTCATGAAAGTGCTGATTTGTCAGTTTCTTAAAGGGATAGTGGCCCAGTTAAAAGGTATTTAACTGGTTCCGGGAAATGGTTGGTAATGGCTGATTAATATTATAATGTATGCTTGATGGGGATGGTATGCTACACTTATTCAGAGGTAAGCACTGCTTGTAGTAAGGGCCGATAAGGTGTGGAAATGCAGTGATGGGTTTGAAACGATTGCTTTTAAATTTGGACACTACAGAACTGCTGTTTTATGAATAATGAATGAAACCATGTTATTGTAAATAACAGACTAGTAAAGGGTAATTAATTAATGAATGGGAACCTAGTATTAATAAATATAGTGAGCTGGTAAGCGAGTTAATAAAGATAGCTATAACATAATATCTCAAATGGTCATGGGTTTGGAAGATGCCAAGAGCTTTGATGAAGTTCTGCTACTGAGCGTCAGTGGTGGAGGGACTGAATGATTTTGGATCATTTTTCCAAATTGATGCAGGAAGGCTAGGGATGGGAGATAAGGAAATAGCTGAAGAACTTAATAAATACTTTGTGTCAGTCTTCACAGTGGAAGACATGAGTAATATCCCAACAATTAAGGAGAGTCAAGGGTGGCCATTACAAAAGAGAAAGTGCGAGAAAAGCTAAAAGGTCTAAAAATTGATAAATCTCCTGGCCTGGATTGGCTGCATCCTAGAGATCTGAGGGACATGGCTGAAGAAATAGCAGAGCCATTGGTTGTAATCTTTCAAAAATCACTGGAGTCTGGGAAAGTCCCAGATGATTGGAAAATCACTGTTGTAACCCTCTTGTTCAAGAAAGGATCAATTCACGAGATGGAAAATTATAGGCTGATTAGCCTAACCTCAGTTGTAGGTAAAATTCTAGAATCCATCGTTAGGGATGAGAGTTCTAAATTCTTGAAAGTGCAGGATTGGATTAGAACAAGTCAGCATGGATTTAGTAAGGGGAGGCCGTGTCTGACAAACCTGTTAAAATTCTTTGAAGAAGTAACAAGTAGGTTAGACCAGGGGAACCCAGTGGATGTTACCTACCTAGACCTCCACAAGGCCTTTGATAAGGTGCCTCACGGGAGGTTGCTCAGTAAGGTGAGGGTCCATGGAGTTCGAGGTGAGCTATTGGCATGGATTGAGGATTGACTGTCTGACAGAAGGCAGAGAGTTGGGATAAAAGTTTATTTTTCAGAATGGCAGCTAATGACAAGTAGTGTCCTGCAGGGTTCAGTGTTGGGGCCACACTACTCACTTTATATATTAATGATTTGGATGAAGGGACTGGGGGCATTCTGGTGAAGTTCACTGATGATACAAAATTAGGCAGACAGGCAGGTAGTGCTGAGGAGGTGGGGAGGCTGCAGAAAGATTTAGACAGGTTGGGAGAGTGGTCCAAGAATTGGCTGATGAAATTCAAAGTGAGCAAATGTGAGGTCTTGCACTTTGGCAAAAAGAATATAGACATGGACTATTTTCTAAATGGTGAGAAAATTCATAAAGACAAAGTACAAAGGCATCCGGATGTGCTTGTCCAGGATTCTCTAAAAGTTGACTTGCAGGTTGAGTCCGTGGTAAAGAAAGCAAATGTAATGTTGTCATTTATCTCAAGAGCGTTGGAATGTATTAGCTGCGATGTGCTACTGAGACTTTATAAAGCTCTGGTTAGGTCCCATTTTAGAATACTGTGTCCAGTTTTGGGCCCCACACCTCAGGAAGCACATACTGGCACTGGAGCATGTGCAGCGGAAATTCATACAGATGATCCCTGGAATGGTAGGCTTAACATATGATGAACGGCTGAGGATCCTGGGATTGTATTCATTAGGGTTTAGAAATTTGAGGGGAGATCTAATAGAAACTTACAAGATAATGCATGGCTTAGAAAGGGTGGATGCTGGGAATTTGTTTCTGTTAGGCAGGGATACTAGGCATGGGCACAGCCTTAGAAGTAGAGAGGGTCAATTTAAAATGGAAATGAGAAGACATTTCTTCAGTCAGAGTGGTGGGCCTGTGGAATTCATTGCCATAGAGTGCAGTGGAGGCCAAGACATTAAACGTCTTCAAGACAAAGATTGATAACTTATTAATCTTTCAAGGAATTAAGGGATACGGGAGGAGTGTGGGTAGGTGATGTTGAAATGCCCATCAGCCATGATTGAATAGTGGAGTGGACTCGATGGGCCAAATGGCCTTACTTCCACTCCAATATCTTATGGATCTGGTGCCCATCAAGCTGGCTGCTTTGTCCTGGATAGTGTCAAGCTTCTTAGTGTTGTTGGAGTTGTACTCATCCAGGCAAGTGAGGTGTATTCCATCACGCTTCTGACTGTAGCTTGTAAATGGTGGACAGGCATTGAAAAGTCAGGAAGTGAGTTTCTCTCTGCAAGATTCCTAACATGTGCAATTTGTTTTTCCAATTAAAGAAAAATAACAAAGATTTGCAGTTATGCAACTCCTTTCATCATCACTGGATGTTTCAAAGTACATATACAATCCACAAAGTATTTTTGAAGGATTGTCCCTATTGTACTGCAATCAGATCAAGCATTTTAGTTATAGTCCTGATGGATTATTGCAATAATCAGGATGAATGCCTTTTCAATAAGAAACAGGACACATACCCAGTTCTGTCACCCAAGGTTAAATGCAAACATTGCTCAATATAAATAGGGAATGATCTGATGCAAGGCTGAAGGGAATGACATTCTTACTATTAAAAAGTTCTAACAAAATGACGGGAACGAGCACATTTTTAAAAACAAAAGTATTCATGTGGGCATGGTTGGAAATTGCCCTTAAAAAGCCAAGTTATTTTTTGAACTAATATGTCTGTATGGTATTGGCACTCCCATGTCCTTTGAATGACAAATCCACTTTTCTACAATGACTATATTTTGCTCAGATTATTGATTGGAGATGTTTTAGTACCAACATATTTTTATCTCGATTTTATTGAGTTTAATGACAGTTAATAATTGATATTTATTAATTTTACTTTAAAGTTAAGCACAAGCTCTAACAGCTGGCAGAGGCCAGAGAATTTAGTTTGCCAATTTGGTCTGGATTTGAAAGGGTAAGGAGCAAAGGTCTATTTTTCTGCAGTGCACCGCTTGTGCTGTCATTCCAATGAATAGAGGCTGCTGTCGGCCTATTCTGGTAATAATTATGTGTTCCTTGCATGAATTAGGTACTGTGTGGAGAATATGTTTGCTGCAGGATGGGTTATCCAGTCGAGCAGAAAATCTGAAGAGATGCAGCTCTGCTGTAAAGAGGAATGAGCTTGTTTTACACTATTTTAAAATTTAGGTACCAAGTAACATCATTGCAACTTTGTGTTAGTTGAAGGAAGTGTCAATGGGCAAGGCAAAAATAAGGAGGCTGCTCCCTTTAATTGAGAGTGATCTGGAAGTGATGCAAAAAAAAAATGCCATATTTGATTACATAGGCACCCTCTTCAGCAGGCTGCTACAAAGCTACAGAGAAATAATCTAATAGTGTAAGTGATTGTAGTGCATCTGGTATCTATGACATCACGATAAATGGATGCATTTCCACCCTTAAGAAACTAGATAAGAAAAACATACCATGTATTTAGCTTCAAATGTAATGATATGACAGCCCAGTACAAATATTCATATTTTCTTTTATTTGTTCAGATATAAATATAAAGGAATATGGTCAACTCCAAGGGTGGCATAGTGGTTCAGTGATCAACACTACTGCCTCACATTGCCAAGGACCCAGGTTCAATTCCATCCTTGGGAAACTGCCTGTGTGGAGTTTACACATTGTCCCCATGTCTGTATGATTTTCCTTCAGATGCCCCAGTTTCCTCTCACAGTCCGAAGATGCGTAGATTGGTCATGAGAAATGTAGGGTGACAGGAATAGGATAGGGAGGTGTTTGTGGATGGGATGGTCATCAGAATGTTAGTGTGTACTCAATGGGCTGAATGACCTGCTTTCACACTGTAGGAATCCTATGATTGTAAGTAATAGGGATGACTATAACAGAGCATTATGACAGTAGTTGCTATAGTTTTCACTGACTTTCTGATGCAATCTTATGATAGTTAAAGTCATCCATTCACAAATTGAAGATACTTTTTTCTCTTAGAACGTGACTATCACTGGAAAGACCATAATTTATTACCCATGACTATATCTACAAGGGAAGACGGTAATGAGCCAACCTTTTGACCTGATGTAGTCTATGTGGCATAGGTATTACCACAATGTTGTAAATGAAGGAACTGAACGATTTTATTTCAGTGATGTGGCTGTGGTGAGTCACTTTTGAGGAGAATTTGTACACAGAAGGGTGTCCCAATTCACTAGTTAGTGTAAACGTTGTATTAATAGAGGCTGAAAGAAATACATAAAAGACATCTAGATCACTTTTGTGCAAGCTGATAATAAATTGTCGATATTGAAGTGACTCACCTTGCTGTGAGAGTTGGTTAGCTTACTCCACAGAGCCGGGTGTCCCTCCACAAAGTCACCCTTTATTTATATATGGAGTGTGAATTGATACTAATCCAGGTCCCTCAGAGCCAGCTCTCAGAGTGAACAGGTTGTCTAACAGGATGTCTTCTGCCTTGGGACCCTCCAACCAAATGCCTCAATGTGGACTTCACCAGTTTCCTCATTTCCCCTTCCCCCCCACACCTTATCCCAGTTCCAACCTTCCAGTTTGGCACCACCCTCATGATCTGTTCTATCTGTCCATCTTCCTTCCCACCTATCCACTCCCCTCCTCTCTGACCTATCACCATTATCCCCACTTTTATCTATCTATCCCTCCAATTTATCTCTCCACCCACTTGGCTTACAAGCCTCATTCCTGATGAAAGGCTTATGCTCGAAACATCAACTCCCCTGCCCCTCGGATGCTGACTGACCTTCTGTGCTTTTATAGCACCCCACTCTTGACTGTGATCTCCAGCATCTGCAGTCCTCACTTTCTCCAGGATGTCTAATGCTCTTGTTCTTATCTGTCAGCCAATGCTCCCTAACTGGACTAGCCCCAAACAGAGAACTCATATTCTCTGAGGTCCAATTGGCTGATCTTGTTACAGTAAAAAATGAGGTCTGCAGATGCTGGAGATCACAGCTGCAAATGTGTTGCTGGTCAAAGCACAGCAGGTTAGGCAGCATCTCAGGAATAGAGAATTCGACGTTTCGAGCATAAGCCCTTCATCAGGAATAAGAGAGAGAGAGCCAAGCAGGCTGAGATAAAAGGTAGGGAGGAGGGACTAGGGGGAGGGGCGATGGAGGTGGGATAGGTGGAAGGAGGTCAAGGTGAGGGTGTTAGGCCGGAGTGGGGTGGGGGCGGAGAGGTCAGGAAGAGGATTGCAGGTTAGGAGGGCGGTGCTGAGTTGAGGGAACCGACTGAGACAAGGTGGGGGGAGGGGAAATGAGGAAGCTGGAGAAATCTGAATTCATACCTTGTGGTTGGAGGGTTCCCAGGCGGAAGATGAGGCGCTCCTCCTCCAGCCGTTGTGTAGTTGTGTTCTGCCGGTGGAGATCTTGTTACAGTCACTACAGATTGGATGGCTGGTTTACAAGACACAATGATGCCCACATATGGGTTCAATTTCTGCATTAACTGAAGTTACTATGAAGGATTCTCCTTCTCAACCACTACCTTCATTTGAGGTGTGATGATCCACCACCACTGCCGCTGTCTAACAAGGGAATAGCCTTGAGGTCTGGTAGGACTATGGCAACTTTACCTTTTCTTAAATTCATATCAGCCATATCTGCTCCCAAGAGGACCAGTTCTACCACAGAGACACACCAGATAGCCTCCTTCTTCAAAGACTGTAATTTCCCCTCCCACGTGGTTGAAGTTGCCCTCCAACACATCTCAGGCATATCCCGCGCCTCCGTCCTCAAACCCCACCCCTCCAACCGCAACAAGGACAGAACCCCCATGATTCTCAACTTCCACCCTACCAACCTTGGCATAAACTGTATCATCCACTTAACATTCCCGTCGCCTACAAACAGACCCCACTACTAGGGATATGTGTCACTCCCCGCCCCTACCTGCTTTCCACAAGGCCATTCCCTCCATGACTACCTGGTCAGGTTAACGCCCCCAACAACCCACCTTCCCCTGCCACTGCAGGAATTGCAAAACCTGCATCCACACCTCCTCCCTCACCTCCATCCAAAGCCCCAAAGGAGCCTTCCACATCCAAAGTTTCACCCGCACACCCACCAATGTCATTTATTGTATCCATTGCTCCCGATGCGGTCTCCTTTACATTGGGGAGACTGGACACCTTCTTGCAGAGCACTTTAGAGAACATCTCCGTGACACGCACACCAATCAACACCACCGCCCTGTGGCCCAACATTTCAACTCCCCCTCCCACTCTGCCGAGGACAAGCAAGTCCTGGGCTCCTTTCACCGCTGCTCCCTCACCACGTGATGCCTGGAGGAAAAATACCTCATCTTCCGCCTCAGAACACTTCAACCCTAGGGCATCAATGTAGATTTCACCAGTTTCCTCATTCCCCCCCACCCCACCTTACCCCAATTCCAACCTGCCAGCTCAGCACCATCCTCATGACCTGTCCTACCTGCCAGTCTTCCTTCCCACCTATCCACTCCACCCTCCTCTCCAACCTATTCCCTTCATCCCCACCTCCACCCACCTATTGCACTCTTAGCTACTCTTTCCCCAGTCTCACCCCCCTCCCATTTATCTCTCCACCCCACAAGCTCCCAGACTCATTCCTGATGAAGGGCTTTTGCCTGAAACGTTGATTTTCCTACTCCTCAGATGCTGCCTGACCTGCTGTGCTGTTCTAGCACCACTCTAATGTTGATTAAAATTATACCAAGCTAGGCTTCTATCTACAGATGCCATAGCTAAGATTTTTAATCTGTCTTTTGCATTTTCATTATGTTTTTCCTTCCTTCATTCTTCTTATCATGACTGTAATTCGTGGAAATTTCTTTCTGCTATTTAATCTCGTTACTAATGGTTTGAATCCAAGCTATTCAGGCATGGTCAGCAAGGACAAAATTATTCTCACCCAATGTTCCCATATGTCCTGGACTTATTGGGTTGGGAGAAGACAAAGAAAAATGCACATTTTCTCCATTCGGGCATTTATACTGAAATTGTCCTGCTATTTTCGTCTGCTAAAAGTTTTCTAACAGCTTTTTGCTTTTGTGTTTGCATGAATCTTTAGCAAGTATTCTTTCTTTTTATCCTGTACATAATTTTTTTTACATATTGTGCTTCAATTTTTCAGAACATTACCAACTTACCGCTATGATTTAAAAAAGAGCTTCTTCTGCGCCTCCTGCTGTTCAACACTATCATGGGCACTGGGTTCACATCCTTTGCGATCTTGTTGGCTGATTGAGAAATGTTACAGATTCATCCTGATAGATGTATTACAATTGGCTGTTTTCACTTTATTACAACTAAAGGAAGTCGTTGTTTTAAATTGGTATGTTTTCAACAATGAAACTGTGCATTTATTTCGTGCATGGAAATTTAGCCTACTTACATCTATTGAATGCACAGAAAAATTACGAGTGTTTATCCTTAAGTACTGTATTGTGTGGTCTGTACCAAACACAACATAGAATGCAAGACATAGCCCAGATGCTTTGTGTGTTTTAAATGGCTTACTGTTGCACAATTGTGCCATAGAAATTGTGCAGTGTAAAATTTTATAAGGAACAGTAAGATAGCAATAATGAACCAATTTATATATGTTGCTACAATACACAGTTTAACAGTTACATAGAGACTGATTATGTCAAGTTATTAGTAATTTATTCATTTAAGCTAATTTTCTCCCTTCCCTTCTCAACCTTTAGTTGGATATAAACCCATGCACATTAGTCTTTCACTGTTATCACGTTCAAGTGACCATTATTCATGTATGAGCTTTAACTGTAAACATTAAAGGTTGTTCAATCACAAAAGACTGCAGAGGCAAATTTGATTCGTTTGTCATCACCTGATGTTCACACAAGCAATTTCAGCAGGGGTCATCGGATAGTGAAGAAGAGCAGCAACCGTGCTTGATTATCCTCTTCCTCACCTCCGGTGCTAAGGCTAATTACAGTGCCTTTACTGCTGCTTCAACTGTAATTAACTAATGCAGCATAGATCAGCAATCAGGCTGGGAAATTCTTGATCTATAGCTTAGCTATTTAGTATCTACCGTCACTGAGTCTTCAGAAGCACCAAGTATATATTCAAGCAATAATTATACAAATAAATATAATATTCACTTTGGTGTCATTTTGAAAATTTCCTGATTAAAGATTTTATAGAGAGAGCAAAAAGTAAATAACCTACCTTATAGTGAAGCCACATCATTAGGATGCATTCAATGGAATGGAAAGTATGCCCATAAATATCATAGTTGGCACACTCTCACAAATAGATTAAAATGCTTAATGGCTCTGCACATACTTGGGATAATTCAATTATGCACAGGTTTCATAAGTGAATTGAAGTGGAAAAATTGAATTGTGTACAATGAATGTTTGAAATGCTTCGGTGTAAAGGAAATATTGAAATATTTGAAAGATAACCTTTTACAAAGTATCTGGACAGATGCAGTTCCTGACTAATGGGAAGGAGGAAAGTTATTTTTCAAATCATTTACTATTTGAAGGAAAGCCAATCTAGATATTCCTTCTCCAGATGTTTATTTGAAAATCCAAACAAAATTGCTTAGAAGTGTCTCACAGTGAGCTATTGCAACATATGATTGTTGTTGTTGTATAGGTAAATAGTACACACATGAAAAAAAAGCTCATATTAAAGGGGGTAGTAAACTTGGAAAGAACTAAATGCAATATTAATGTGCAACTGTAGTGAAGTCTCTACATCTGCAATAATATTTCTGACTTCCGTTCACCACCTAGTAATGCTTAGAAAGTAAGTGTTTATAAAGCTAGTCCTAATTGCTGCCATTTTCTATTGAGAGCTTTCCTAAAATTCTCACTGTCTCAGCCACCACCTCATATACTGAAATTACAATTATATTTGAGGGTCATGTAGAATTGGGTCAGCACATTAAGGATCACCATGCTTGGCTGTGCTGCAACCAGTCCAGACTAAAAGCATGGTTCACTTCCAGATCAATAATGGCAGACAAATATGGCTGCAGAAGACTTAGATAAGGATGTTGATAGTAGAGAACATAAGCTTGCACACTGAGGTTGTAGGTGCAGCCAGAGTTTAATTGTGCTGCATTGACCTGAGAATACAACTTAATCTTAGTAATGAATTTAACATCCTGTTCTATAGGTTGGTCAATGGGAGCTCTAGACAAGCATCTGCAGTTATTTGCAGCTGGCCCTTAAGATTTACTATTTCATAGGTGAACCTTAGTAATCTCAAC
Source organism: Hemiscyllium ocellatum (assembly GCF_020745735.1). Lineage (NCBI taxonomy): Eukaryota > Metazoa > Chordata > Chondrichthyes > Orectolobiformes > Hemiscylliidae > Hemiscyllium > Hemiscyllium ocellatum. The sequence goes on along the minus strand of NC_083404.1, from coordinate 99,084,883 downwards.
CAGAATCTCAGGATCCTCTGATGCACTTTTGAAATTCCTTGTCACCAAGCAAGTAAACCAAGAGTTTGTGACCTGTCTCTGTCAATCTTTGAGTGAATATACAATCTGAGCATTTTTTTAAGCCCACATGACTGCGAGTGCATTGTTCTCTGTGATCTTCATAGAAAAGTTTCAATCTGTGTACCAAATTGGTCTGCAACATTCATCTAACTGTTCCTGAGAAAGCACTGAGAAATCTGCTACATGTTTCATCAGTAGTGAGGAGTTGTTATGCATGAAGATAGAAAAGCTGATTTTGCCAGCTTAATTACTTGAAATGTTTGCTCCTGATGTTCTTCCCACCATCATGTAGGACCATTCTTCAATAGTTATCATAAGAGTTTAGTAACTTATGGTGGATTCTGTAGAAAATTTGCAATCTGATCCCAAGGAATCCCAAGAAAAGTAGGAATTGAGAATTCACCAGCGGCATTTGTCTTTTGTGAGTCTGCCATTATGCCCTATGAACAATACGCCCAAAAAGATAAATAAAAGCTGCTGAGAGTTCATGCTTTTCATTAAGTATCACATCATTTTCTTTGTCAACAAGTTAAAACTATGCTAATCCACAATTCATGCTCTTTGACCACTTCACTTCGGATGAAGATGTTGTCTATATGACAAATCTGGAAAGAACTGGATGGGCTGCCCATTGAGGAGTGCTTAATGGTGGATTTGCATTTGGGGAATGTTCATGCAAAATATTAATGACGAGTATGACTTTCTGCCCCACAAGTTTTGACAAGGTACTGAGAACATTTGATAATAAGATGGTAACAAGATAAGTTTAAGTTAAGTCTACCATTAGGTTTAGGAACTGAAAATCATTCCAGACCACTCTGTAGATTTAGTGTTAGGAGAAAGTATTCCTATTCCTGGTCAATTCTTCCAACTGAAATTAGAATTGCTTTATTAATAGGTGTGGTATCTTCCTTGTGAATAAGCTTTTAGGAATCACATCTTTAACAAAGTCATATTATGTTGAGCCTTTCATCATCCTTTACCAGTAATTATTTTGGAAATTCTTTTCTGAATTAGCAATTTCTGGTTCCTTGGAATTAATTTCTCCAACTTTTCTGATAAAAGTCTATGCAAACTATTTTACTTAAAACAGGAAAAAAAAACCTGTTTCTACAGAACACACAAAGTTTCCAAACTCTGCTTTCCCTTATATGGGAATGCTGTTTGTTGCATTTGCTTAACTCTCACCCCTTCCTGCACCATGTAACTTGGTTGTAGAAGACATTTTGATAAACATAATTCATGGTCCGACACGACTGTTACATTTTCTCCATTGCCTAGTTTAAATTTTGTGGTATGCCTATTAGAATCTATATTTACATTCCAGAATTTATTAAGTATAATTTTTCATTTCTCTTCAGGTGGAGATTTTTCAAAATAATTTATAGCTCTTTGCATAAGACATTTCCTTTAAATCCTATAAAGGTAGAGGTTTCATTTTTTCCCCCCCAAAACAGCTAACTTTCTTGCATCACGTTTTGTTTGCAGAGCATCATTCACAGCTATGGGTCTTTTTGGCCTCACAACACTGGTAGGGTTTTATGAAATATTATAGTTTCCCTCCCATGGATACTGCCTTTTGTTTTGTAGTTCTTGCTTAAAGTACTGCCTGGTCTTTGGTGATATCCTGAAGCAAGTATTTCTTTCCCTTCACAGAATTATTCTGTGCTATTTATGAACCTTTTGTTTCACCAGTTGTATCACTTTTTCTAGTGTGAAATCTTCATTAAACAGCAATGGGTCTGATAGGCATTTGAGAGCAATACCTATGGTGTCATTAGCTAAACTTTGAGATTTCCATATTCACATCCTTCAACAAGCCTGTAAAGGTTATTAATAAAGTGTCTACTAGGTCACAAGTGTTTTTTTAGACACTTCTGTTGAATTTGGATCTTTCTAGAATCTTGTCATTCATGAGGTTGACCTAACTATCAAAGATCTTTAAGACTTGTTCAAATTTATCTGCTGTCTCATCAATGCCTTGTCTAGTAATTACATCTACTACTATTCCAATGGAGTAAAAATAATGCATTGACTTGATCTACTTCAAACTTGCGATGTAATGTTGAAGCAATTCTGTCTTTCCAATCTTTTTCTCCAAGGTATCCAATTTTGTACTTTATCTGTTCTTCCATGTGCACCAACTTCCAATAGATGTGCAAATTTAGGATGCACAGCTTTTTAAAACTTTCTAGGTAGTTTCTTGGACATTTTCCTACTCTTTTAAACCCTGTGTTTTCTTCCTCGATGATCACTATCTTTTCCTGTCAAACATCTCTGCTAGTTTCATTTTAAATTGAGAAAACCATTGAACAGAACTTTACTGCTTTATTTAATCAATCTGAATGTGCTCTATTCCTGATGTTAGGAATATATGCAGTTATTTTCTAATTTGCCCTTTGTTTTTTAAGTCACGGTTGCCACATGTAATAGCATTGACATTGGATTGGAACTACTCAATATTATATTTAAGCTGTCCTTTTGGCAAATTGGATTTCCCAATGCCTCCTGCTGAGTGGACCACTAGATTTTTTTTTACCCTGTTCAAGGTTTGCTCACTAGATCTTTCATCTTTGTTTGCTTCCTTGACTTAAGTCATGCGTTTTGCCTTCATTTTGAAGAGGGAGCAGTAATTCACAATCATTTCTGTTCAGTTTGGACAATCCTTTTTTCTTCAGAAATGACTGTCTATCCTCATTTTAAAGTCGTTTACAAAGTTTCTTGTCTTCTTGAGGAGGGGGCAAACTGTGACGTACTTTTTTTTAAGATTAGATTACCTACAGTGTGGAAACAGGCCCTTTAGCCCAACAAGTCCACACTGACCCGCCGAAGCGCAACCCACCCATACCCCTACGTTTACCCCTTACCTAACACTACGGGCAATTTAGCATGGCCAATTCACCTGACCCGCACATCTTTGGACTGTGGGAGGAAACCGGAGCACCGGAGGAAACCCACGCAGACACGGGGAGAACGTGCAAACTCCACACAGTTTGTCGCCTGAGTCGGGAATTGAACCCGGGTCTCAGGCGCTGCGAGGCAGCAGTGCTAACCACTGTGCCACCGTGCCGCCCATGTACTGCTTTAATGCAAAGAATATGAAGCCAAGAGTTGCGTGAAGGAGGGAAATAAGCTGAGGAAATGAATGATAAATTAATTAAATAAAAAATGCAACAAACATAATAAATATGGCAGGACAGGTGATGTGTCATAGCTGTAGCATTTGGGTGCTCCTTGACGTCACAGCAAACCATGACAACAACACTTATTAGATTCCCTACAGTGTGGAAACAAGCCCTTCAGCCCAACCAGTTCACACCAACCCTCTGAAGAGGAACCCACCCAGACCCGTTTCCCTCTGACTAATGCTCATAACACTATGGGCAATTTGCCATGGCCAATTCACCTGCCATCTTTGGACTGTGGGAGGAAACCGGAAATCCCAGAGGAAACCCACACAGACACAAGGCGAATGTGCAAACTCCACACAGATAGTCGCCCAAGGCTGGAATCAAACCTGAGATCCTCGTGTTGTGAGGCCACAGTGCTAACAACTGAACCTCATACCACCCTTATGGTGAGTGTCTGCAGCTAGAACAGCAGTTTTTGAGTTAAAGCCACCTACAGAAACTGCAACTCATCAGGGAAAGGGACAAATACCTGGATATCCTGTTCCAGAGAGCAGCCACAACCTTTAAGTTAGCATCATCCACTTTTCTCAGTAGTCGGTGGAAGGTGAGTGACTGCAATTTAGGATCCCAAAAAGGTGGTAGTGGAAAGGTGTGAGCCCTTGCAATTGTCCAACAGGTTTCAGTATTAGCAGCTTGCAGGTATTAAAATAAACAAAATCTCACTGCTGTCACCATGTATGATAGGGTATTACTGCCACCAAATCTTACTGGCATTAGTCCAAACTTCTGACACCAAATAGAGAAGGTCACCTACACAAAGTCTTCAGAAGTGAATGAGCTCAATCTTGATAAATAACGAAGGCTTACTAAATAGTACTTGTTATCCAGTTACTTCACATAGAATTTCATGATTGTTTCTTATGATACATCAGACTCAACTTAGCAGGAAGTAGCTGTTCCTGAAATATACTGCGACTGTCTTGGAAATTAAAACTGCACAATAAGAAAGAAGATGATGCCTACACGGAAATGGGGGTTGAAGTGATTCGACTTAAGGAGAGGTGGCTGCTGGACTTATTGATGTGAGGATCTTTAAAGGGAAACAGCATTACACACAGACCCATGCAGTATACAAGACACAGGTCTGTGAGGTCCCTAATTCCTATCCATTGTAACGCACTGGTCGTCTGTTTGTTGTGCACCTCCTTTGCCCAGACGTAGTGGACCACCTCATTCATTCCAACACTTTAGGACACAGAGGCTCAGGAAAGAATCAGGATGGGTGTGTGTGTGTGTGTATATACGCACATGCGGGGAGCTAATGTCCTGTGTACACCTTGTTCCTTTCATTGCCACATGGTTCAGCAGGCTCTCATCATAGACATTAATCGTGCATCTTGTGTCGATGTGACATTAGGTAACATACTGACATGGTTATATTTGGAGTTACAGGAAGACTCAAAACACACAGATGTAAAGTCAAAATGCTGACTTTTCACAAACATGAGAGATTGTGTGCAGTGTATTGTTATCCATGTCACCAAAGTCCCCTGAATAGGATTTCTTCTTCCTCTCCCTCTCATTAGATCTCAGTGTACTCTCTGGATCCACTGCTGAGTGAAGGGAGCATGCTCAGTACTGTAGCCCACTAGCCCGAGAGGGTTGTGTGTGAGGGTCTTCCTGCCAGAGGCAAGTGATCAGTCTTTGTCCACAACTTCTAAGGGGCAGAAAAGAGTAGGTAGGGTGAAGGAGAAGGGCCCACCTGTCTCTGGGATGCCCTGATCGGAGATTTCTGAAAGGCCAACATGTGCTTCTTCCTCCACCTGGATGCTTCCTTGATGCCATCCTGTCTGTTGTGAGGAAAGGGCAGCTGGAGTGTGCAACTGGTTCCCTGTCCCCTCAGCTCATGCCTTCAGTCCTGAAGATCAATGTCTGGGCTAATGTGTGCACTGTTTGGCAGACCTTGATGATACTGACCTAGCTCTCCATGGCAACCCACTAACCAGCTTATCAGACCACAATCAATGCTTTTACTCCAGCTTATCAGATCACTTTCCCCAAGTTGCTGAAAACCTTACTGCGAATCCTATGCCACTGATGCCCACCCTGAAGTACTCCTTCTCCCTCCACATGTATCTCAGCAAGTCTCTCTCCCCCTGCACCCTGCAGATCATCTCCTCTGCCCTGAAGCAGACCTACTACGACAGCCACATCTCCTTCCCCACAAAGGGCGAAAATGAGGACGGCAGAAGCTGGAGATCAGAGTCAAGATTAGAGTGGTGCTGGAAAAGCACAGGTCTGGCAGCATCCGAGGAGCAGGAAAATCGATGCTTTGGGCAAAAACCCTTCTTCCCAATGGATTCTAGACTACATTCAGATCATTGCAATTTGGTCTTGAATGGGATAGTCACTACCTATGGCAAATCCAAAGCCTCCAAATACGGTTATCCCTCTGGATCCTCTGCTCCATGCTCACAGCCATGCACCGGCACCTACTCTTCTTGCAGCCAGTCCTACCCCAGCTCAGGGCCTCACTCTCCCAAACCTGTAAAGGACCTCCACTGTTCTTCATCCTCAGAAGGTTCCGCACCCTCATCTAACGCTTTTTCTCCAGCTTATCAGGCACTCTCCAGAACCCACTAACCTATCCATGGATGTATGTAGATAGGCACATGGTTCACAGCACTGACCAAACTTCTCAGCAATGAGGACATGTTATCTAACACATCTTTCTGCCGTTCCTGTTGCTTCTTCAGCATTCTGACAAAATCCTTGATGCTGACACCACAGGGTCTTCTCCTATTGAGATAGGTGCCTGATCTCCAGGCAACTCCAAATGCCAGCAGCCGAGAGCTTTTCCTCAGATAGCTGCAGAATTGTCACAGTGATTGCTCACCAGCCTGAACTCCCAAACCTTGTAATGCTAGCATTTTTACGAGTGCCTGAATGTGTGAGAGGTACAAGAGGCAGCATTGCTGATGCTTCTTTCTGACGCTTCAGTAATCTTGTTCTCCGAGCTCAAGGAAGTGGTGTGTGGTGGTGCTGGCAGATTTTCAGTGTAATGGTGGATATTCCACTGTTAACTGCAGTGGAATAACTATTGGCTGGCGAATGTTCACTTCTAAAGAAGAGTCATATCAACTCTTAGCTTTGTTTTTCTCTCTACAGACTTGAGTTTCTCCAGCGTTTTCTCCTTTAATTTCAGATTGCCAATATCTGCTGTTTTGTTTTTTACATGAGGAAAAGGTTTTCCCTTTCAACTTAATCTTTCTGTGGTTCTGTTTCTAATCCTTGTCCAACTGTTGCAGAAAAGTGACACACAGAGTCAAAGGAAAACCAAACTGTTTTTCAATGTTGACAAGATTGTTCTGAAAATGCTTGCTTGCCACTCATGAATCTCTGAACAATGATCAAAGCCACATTTGCCTTTGGGATCATCAGTAGAACCATCATGGTGTGCAAAGATTTCTTGAAAAGCTTCTTGGGAAATCTTTTCCTGCTTTTTTCAATGTTCCTTTTTTTTTGAACAGATTGAGTAGGGAGTGATTGAATGAACTCAGAATAATTGTCTGTAGAATTGTAGAATGACCAGTGCATTGCAGCTTGCTGATTGATAGCCCTGGTGGGATTGCGAGGGCTGGTGGTGAGGAGCACAGGAAGAGATCAATGGGGTCTACTACTTACTGTAAATTTTCATTAAACTATTGCCAATATATCACATATCAATAATTCTAAACTACAGAATAATTTAGTTTACTGTAAGTTGTAAATATCATTTCATGATATATTTTAGAATCTCACTATTCATTTTACAATTGGAACTTATGTGTTCATAATAAAATATACAATATATTTCATTCCAATGTAATAACTGAAGCTCTTTGAAGTTTTTTTTGAGGTTGACTAATCTACAAAAAATTCTCCAATATTATTTCATAGATATTCTAAAGCAACCCTACTTCAAGCACAGGGCACCTATCATCGTCCTTCCAACATTGTTCCACTCACCTACATCATGGTACGAGAACAGCTTTGCAGAAAAATAGGTTGTAAAGATGGTCATAAATATTTTGTGATGTGCTAAGAACAAAACTGATTCATGTCCCACACCCTGATCCACCTCTTATATATGCAGCTTCACTATACGTTGCCTTTCACAACTTCTAGATGTGTCAAAGAGCTTTGCACCTAATGATGTGTAAACCCTATTCTAGCACATTGAAGCATTTATTCAATTAGTCTGATGCTACTAATGAAGATTTTACATAACTTTGTGAATATAAATATAGTATTAACTACAAAATAATTTAGTCTCCTGCAAGTTGTAAATACCATATTGTAGAGATTCACGTTTCCTCTTGCAATTGGAGCTGACATGGTCATAATAAAATATACAACACAATCCATTCCAATGTAATGACTGAAGCTCTTTGAGGTTGCTTTTGTGAAGCTGACAAACCTAAAATAAAATCCAATATTATTTTATGGATATCCTCTGTCAAGAAACAATATTTTATTTTTGTTTCAGTGATTCAATAGATTATCATGAATTATTTATATGGTTCACTCTTCATTTTCTTCACGTTGCCTTTTCCCTTCTGGAATTCTGTAAACAAAAATAATTATTTGCATGCTTTTTAAAAATTATTATCTGATAGTAGAATTTTGATTATTGTCAGCAAATGACTTTTTTTAGATTTTGCAATAAAATATTAATTATACCATATTCTAGACGGTCCACATTCATATTCTCTATGCTACATTAGGTACAAACTACATTTAATGCACATAATTTGCATTAGCATTAACAATTCAAAATGCCCTGATATAAACATTCCAGTTTACATTGTGACACAAGCTCAAACAGATTGATGAACAAATTCTAGTTCATTTCCATTACGCTTTCATGTTTTGTACCCTGTGAATCTAACCAAGCACCCTAGAAAGTAAAAGAGAACCTTACACAGAAGCAAAAAATGTAACAGGCCTAAATTATTTCAAAAGTCACTGAATTGGTTTGAATTCCATCAAAGTGGAGTATTACAATTTGTTTTATTTTTTTCTTTATACAATTGCGTATTAGTTCACATCAGACTTGGGAGGCAATTTGAGTCTAACCTGTTGTAGTAATGCTACAATTTTATTAATTTTTTTTCTGTTCTGCACGAGTTGTTTTATGGCATGCAAAATTAGTCATGCTCATCAAATTACTCTTTATCTGTTCTTGAGATTTTTGCTCTTGCTTAATTCTGTGCCAGTAATCTTTCAAAATATGTTCGACTGTTTTTTGCTGTGCTATGTATTGATCTAACTTTGGGAATGTTCTAACAAGAATACATATTTTTCAAGAACAGCAGATATCTAGGCACTTGGAAACAAGAAACCTCACCATTTACCATTTTCAGTTTATCATTTTACACTATTCATTTCACAATTAGAACTAATTTCAAGAAAAAGCAGCAGACTTAGATTTTTTCAATGCAGAGTGTTCATGTTTTTTTTGGTAGTTCTTTGTTGTTTACCCAAGTAAGAATTCTATCAATTTTAGATTTTACTATTATTTTAAATATATAATTACATTTGTTATTTTGAGCATGATTTTAATACTTCTTGTATTTCAAAGGTACGTGTCAAAACGTTCCGATGAAGCATGCAAACAATTAGTACGTAACACACAATAATACGATGGAACAATATTGAGTTTCTCTACGCTTTCTTGGCAAGAAACTGACTGAAATTTGTGTCTGCAGCTGTTGAATGATACTCCATTCTATAACTACCATTTACATTTTTGTCAAATGTTATTCATTTGAATTAATGACCACCAATTCTATTTTTAAAATATAGAACGTACCTTTATATATGAATTGTAACTTCAAACGTCCAGATAGGTTTGTAATCCAAGGGGCATCTGTTGATCACAGACATTGCAATTAACAATTAGCCAGTGTTAAGTTTGTTCTACTTTTCATTGAGGAATAATTGTAAACCCGAAAACATTAAACCGCAACAATTAACAGTGAAGTGGTAGTGTCCCTACCTGTGATTCAGGAGACCCAGGTCTAAAGCTCACCTGCTCCAGAGGGGTGCAACAACATCTTACCTTATCTACTTTAATGTTGAGGAGTGTTCAAACTGTTGTAGACAGGCACAAGTTAAACAAATACTGTAAAAGGCATGTATATATAAAGAGACCATCAAATGGTGAAGGTGGTGACTTTTAAGGATCTTCCTGAAAGGAGTGAAAAGGAAAGGTATAGAAAGATTTAGGGAGGCAAATCTAAGGTGGGACTGAGTGTGCTATGGGTAGGGCCACCAGGGTGGGGAGAAAAAAGGAATGGATGAGAGACTGTAATTACAGGAGAAAAGAGCTGGGCAGGCAGGGTTGTAGACCTGGAAGTGCATAAGATGATTAGTTGAATTGGACTGGAAAAATTAGAGAGATTTAGAAACAAAGATAATTCTTTTTTAAATTTGAAGTTCAGGGCAACTTACAATTCATGCAGCCCAGTGACAATATAATTCATGAACAACTGGGAGTCTGAAATAGGATCCGAGCTGGCCAAGAGTCACTCGGAATGAATATTAATGTCCCAAACACTGAACAAGCAGCCCAGGAGTAAAACCACGAGATTACTTAAACAATACTGCTTTTTGTTCTTTTTTTAAACACTTTTATTTATTGGTCATTGAAAGGCAGTATAAAACACAGAGTTGGAGTTTGAGGTGAAGATTGTTGAAGGGTCTACTAGATGGATTTGAGTGCTGTGGTATGCTATATTTGGAGGATTAATGGTGTAGTAGGTTTTTAATGGAGGATGTGGTGAGATGTTTGTTGTGTATTTTCCAGGGTATTCAGTGTTATAATGAAACTCTGTTGGAATGTGTTAGTGCCACGGTTTCATTGCAGAATATAGATACTTCTGGATGCCAGTGTGATTCGGGGCAAACAGTCAGCAGTAAGTGTTTATAACTTGAAGAGCTCTACTTTGAGGTGGAGGCCAAACTACAGACAATGCAACACATTATGGATGGAAAAGTTACCTGAAGATGTTGTTCCAGAAGGTGGTCACATGCATTAGGACAGGATCTACAGATTCTGTCACTGGTGGAGGGTATGACTGCAAGTGAGATAGGGGAGGGGACGTAGAGAAAGCATCGGCTTTTGCTATTGTTCAATAGATTCACAATTAATTCAGTTTTGTATACATTCAAGGAGATAGTTTAGAAAATGCAGTATAGTTACATTTCAATTTTTAAAAAAAATTCAACAGGAGGAATTACCCATCTATTAGTAATTTAAAAAAATTCAAATGGCATTAAACTTAAAGAAAAAACATAAAATTGTGCAGTGAGGGTGTCAGCGAAGAAGATTGTACAGTATATAAAATACAGCAATGAATGATAAAAATAATAACAAGGGGGACAGTTGGAGCATGAAAGAAAGCTAGCTAGATTTATCGAGCTGAATCTTACTTTTTTTTAAGCTAAGTGCAATTTACTTTGAGTTTTTTGTGAGGCCAACTGAGTTTTCACACCTTATCTTTAACCAACTTGCTGCATTAATTACCTACACTGCCTCAATGGCATCCCTCATAATTTCCACCCCATCTTATTGCGTGCTCTTTTCACAGCAACTCACCACTGAGTGGCTATCTGCCCAATGACAAACATTCCTTGCAGCTACATCATTTTGAAAGACTGCTGTTCACTTGCCCAAGCATTGACAATCCAAATTGCTCATCAGCAGTAATAGCTTTGCACAACAGTTACAAAGCCATGTTGCTTACAGCACATATCCAACATGACCAAAACTCCTTCACAAATGCAACCGCACTCTCTTGTCTTAGTCCACATGGAACTACTATGCAACTCACTTTGCCCCTGTCCCGAGCTACACCCTGTCTGAACATCCTCAAAGTACTGCTCAAACCTCAATTGTGGAATGTACCCTTAGGCTTATTGACATGGAATTCAATCAATCAATCATGAATGTTGGGCCTGGGAACTCAGGAAATATGGAGGCAACACTGCCCTGTAAATTAGTTTGGTAACAAACTGGAATTGCACTGGCAATTAGGCACTTGTATCCAATCTCAAGAATCCTAAAGAATATGGTCTATGGAGAAAAGATTGAATCACCAGATGTGAGTGCTTACTTATGCAGCCTGTGACAAAGCATCTTTGACAGGTTTCCGAGGTTAATTTTTTGAAAGTAATGCACTGGAACCCGTTGCAAGGGAGGCAAAGTTTTGATGAGATTTGGTGACTCACAGTGCCACAAACTGGATCGCTGAGAAATCCATGGGATGAATCTTAACTGCATTGTTATTTAATGTATCCTGGTGTGTTTAATCACAGCTTATCTGACATCCATTTTTAACTTATGTTAGTTCTGAACATTAGAATACATATGCAGGTATAACAATGGCAGGTGTTTATGGGTATAATGCAGAAGACGCAGGATCAGTTCATTCCAAAAAGGAAGAAAGATCCTAAGGGGAGGCAGGGATGGCCGTGGCTGACGAGGGAAGTTAAGGACCATATAAAGACAAAAGGGAAAAAGTATAACATAAAAAAGATGAGTGGGAAATCAGAGAACTGGGAAGCCTTTAAAGAACAACAGAGGATAACTAAAAAGGAAATACACAAAGAAAAAATAAGGTACGAAGGTAAACTGGCCAAAAATATAAAGGAGGATAGTAAAGGCTTTTTTAGGTATGTGAAAAGAAAAAGAGGTTAAGATTATAATTGGGCCCTTGAAGACAGAAACAATTGAATTTATTACAGGAAACAAAGAAATGGCAGAAGAGTTGAATTGGTACTTTAGATCTGTCTTCACTGGGGAAGACATGAGCAATCTCCCAGATGTAATAGTGGCTGAAGGACCTGAACTGAAGGGAATTTATATTTACCAGGAATTGGTGTTAGGTCTGAAGGCTGATAAGTCCCCGGGGCCTGATGGTCTGCAACCCAGGATACTGAAGGAGGTGGCTCCAGAAATCGTTGATAAATGATCACCAATGCATCCATGTTCTATACACTCAGGATCAGTTCCTGTGGATTGGAGGGTGGCTAATGTTGTCCCACTTTTTAAGAAAGAAGGAAGAGAGAAAACAGAGAATTATAGATCAGTTAGTCTGACCTCAGTGGTGGGAAAAATACTGGAGTCAATTATAAAGGAGAAAATTACGACACAACTGGACAGCAGTAACAGGATAGGTCAGAGTTAGCATGGATTTATGAAGGGGAAATCATGCTTGACTAATCTTCTGGAATTTTTTGAGGATGTAACTCTGAAGATGGACAAGGGAGATCTAGTGGATGTAGCATACCTGGACTTTCAGAAAGCCTTTGATAAAGTCCTACATAGGAGGTTAAGTGAGCAAAATTAGGGTACATGGTATTAGAGGCAAAATACTGACATGGATTGAAAGTTGGTTGACAGGAAATAAACCAAATAAACGGCCCCCTTTCTGAATGGGAGGCAGTGACCAGCGGTGTGCCGCAGAGATCAATGCTGGGACCGCAGCTTTTTACAATATATGTTAATGATATAGAAGATGGTATTATTAATAACATTATCAAATTTGCTGATGACACAAAGCTGGGTGGCAGGGTGAAATGTGAGGAGGATGTTCGGAGAATACAGGGTACCTGGACAGGCTAGTGGATGGATGCATGGCAAATGCAGTTTAATGTGGATAAATGTGTGGTTATCCACTTTGGTGGCAAGAACAGGAAGGCAGATTACTACCTAAATGAAGTCAAGTTAGGTAAAGGGGCAGTACAACGAGATCTAGGTGTTCTTGTACATCAGTCAATGAAAGCAAGCATGCAGGTACAGCAGGCAGTGAAGAAAGCCAATAGCATGCTGGCCTTCATAACAAGAGGAATTGAGTAAAGAAGCAAAGACGTCCTTCTGCAGCTGTACAGGGCCCTGGTGAGACCGCACCTGGAATATTGTGCGCAGTTTTGGTCTCCAAATTTGAGGACAGACATTCTAGCCATTGAGGGAATACAGCGTAGGTTCACAAGGTCAATTCTCGGAATGGCAGGACTATCTTACGCTGAAAGATTGGAGCGACTGGGCTCGTATATGCTGGAGTTTAGAAGGCTGAGAGGGGGTCTGATTGAGACATAAGATTATTAAAGGATTGGACACTCTGGAGGCAGAAAGCATGTTTCCGCTGACGAGTGAGTCCCGAAGCAGAGGACAAAGTTTCAAAATAAGGGGTAGGCCACTTAGAACAGAGTTGAGGAGAAACTTCTTCACCCAAAGAGTGGTGAGTGTATGGAATGCTCTGCCCCAGAGGCTGTGGAGGCGAAGTCTCTGGATACTTTCAAGAAAGAGTTGGATAGAGCTCTTAGGGATAGTGGAATCAAGGGTTATGGGGATAAGGCAGGATAATGACTGAGGATGACCAGTCATGATCATAATGAATGGTGATGCTGGTTCGAAGGGCAGAATGGACTACTCCTGCACCTATTGTCTATTGTTACACATTTTAAACTTTGCATAGCAACTTTTTTTTGTCTGTTTCAGTAATTTGAGGCTTTATTCAATAAGTACCTGGGATCTCAAATTACATTTACTTTAAAATTTAAAAAAATGTTACTGGCTGCTAATAAGATTGTAGTATGAATTTGGCACTCTTGTCTACGATCAAAATATAAATTTGTGGATCTACCAGAGGTTGTAACATAATTAACATCATTCTCTTTATTCTTAGGATGGGAAATTAGTGGCCACCTTTACTTAAAAAGTGAAGGAGACAAAACAAAATAATAGGTTGACTTAACATCTGTAATTGGGAAAATGTTAGAGTCTATTACATAAGATGTAATGGCAGAGCACTTAAAATACATAGTATTATCAAGCAAAGTTACTGTGGTTTTATGAAGGGTAAATCATGTCTGACAAATTTATTAGAAGAATTTGAAGAGGTAATAAGCAGAGTAAAATGGGAAGCAATGAACGGATTTTGAGAAAGAGAGTGTGATTAAGGTATCACAGGTTAGGTTATTTGATACTACCAGTGTCCATGGTGTTGGAGATATATTAGCATGGATAGAGCAATGGCTAACTATTAGAGATTTATTAAGGAATGGTTAACTGAGAAGAAGGGAGGCATTTTCAGCATGGGAACCTGTAGCTAGCAGAGTACCAGAGATCAGTGCTGAGGCCACAATTAATCACAATATAAAATTATGGCTTGGATAAGATAAACGAATATACAATAGCCAAGTTTTTTTTAAAGATTAGATTACTTACAGTGTGGAAACAGGCCCTTCGGCCCAACAAGTCCACACCAACCCGCCGAAGCGCAACCCACCCATACATATACCCCTTACCTAACACTACAGGCAATTTAGCATGGCCAATTCACCTGAATCGCACATCTTTGGAATGTGGGAGGAAACCGGAGCACCCGGAGGAAACCCACGCAGACACAGGGAAAATGTGCAAACTCCACACAGTCAGTCGCCTGAGGCGGGAATTGAACCGGGTCTCTGGCGCTGTGAGGCAGCAGTGCTAACCACTGTGCCACCGTACCGCCCACGAAGTTGTGAATGAAACAAAAATAGATGGGAAGGCAAGCAGTGAGGATGCCACAAAGATTCTACAGAGGGTTATGGAGAGGTTAAGTGAATGCTCAAAAAACAGTCTGAAGTAATATAATGTGGGAAATGTGAGGTTATGCACTTTGGCAGCAAGAATAGAGAAGCTGAATATTATTTAAATGGCTAAAGAATTCAGAAAGCTATAGAGGGATTTGGGAATCCTTGTGCATAAATCCACTAAAATGCTAGCATCCAAATTCAGCAGCTAATAGGGAAAGCAAATGGAATGTTGCCTTTTATTTCAAAGGGCATAAAATACAAAACATATGGACAACTTGCTAAAATAATGCAAGGCACTAGTCAGATCACACCTGCACTATGTGAACAGTTTTGGTGCTCATATTCAAGAAAAGACATACTAGCATTTTAGACAGTCATTGGAGGTTCCCCGGGGTGATCCTGGGCATGGAGGGATTGTGTAATGGGGAGATGTTGAATAGTTTGGGCCTGTACTCACTGGAGTTTAGAAAAAAAAGAGGCAACCTCATTGAAACATCCAAGATTCTGAAGGGACTTGACAGGGTGGAAAGTTTGTTTCCCCTTGTAGCAGAATTTACGACGAAAGGTTGTAATCTTAGAATAAGCTATTTCACATCTAAATCAGAAATGAGGAGGTATTTCCTTCCTCAGATGGTAGTAAATCTGTGGAACTCTTTAGCCCTGACAGCTGTAGGTACTGGTGCACCGAGTGCATTCAAGAGTGAAGTTGATAACGTTTTAAAAATCAGTAAAGGAATCAGGAATTTGGGGAGAAGGCAGAAAAGTGGAGTTGAGAATGACCAGAGCATGATTTCATTGAATGGTGGAACTCGATGGGCCGAATGGCCAACAAAAACCTTTATAATATTAATGACCTCACTATTCATTCACTTTTTTTTTGCACAGAAGGAGTCTTTGAAAATCCTCTTTGTACCTCGCCTAAGAGGCTGGTAGTTCACCATTGAAAGCAATGGCTATTGCTAGTACCAAATGTTTACCTTCAAGTGGCACCAGGGCAGGAAGTGAGCAGTATCCCCATTTGGGACTCTCCCACATCCAATCAAATACTCCAGCCCTACCTCCTACGAGAACATTAAATTGTACCTGATGTTTTCCATGATGAAGGAATCTAAAACTAAGAGGCATGTTTTCAAATAAGGAGGTGGAGATAACAAGAATTTCATTTCTCAGAGGATTGTGGAATTCTCAATCCAGGTAATTGCTTGAGTCATGTTAGATGTAGTACATGGATACATTTTTGGATAGTGATTGAGACAAGGATTATGAGAACAGCCAGAAAAATCAAATTGGTAAAAATTCAGATCTACCACAAAATGATACAATGATGGAGCATTCTCAAGATATCAATGGCCTATTCCTACTTTCATCCTTATGTTCATGACACTAAATAAAAACTGAAACAACTGCGGATGCTGTAAATCAGAAACAAAAACAGAAGTTGCTGGAAAAGCTCAGCAGTTCTGAGGAAGGGTCTCTGGACCCAAACTGTTAACTTTGATTTCTCTTCACAAATGCTGCCCGACTTGCTGAGCTTTTCCAGCAATTTCTGTTCTTGTTCATGACAAGAAACTTCCTTATGATCTCCCTCATTGATCAGAAGCTTTACTGGACCAATTATATAAACACTGAGGCCAGGAATGGGGTGAGTAACATGCCTCTTTAATCCTCAAAGCCTGCCTATGTACAAGATTTAAGTGAGGCATTTGATGCAATACTCACCACTTACCTGGATAAGTGCAGCTCCACTAATGTTCAAGGAGCTTGACACATTCAGGACAAAGCAGTTCACTTGATGACCCTATCTACCAATTTAAAGTATTCACACTCTACACCACATGCACATTGGCAGCAGTGTGCACCATCTACAACATTCACTGCAGCAATTTACTAGTGACCAGTATCACTATCACAAAAGAAGCAAAGACATACATGCAACCACCTGCCCATTGGCCTTATAGTCACATATCACCCGGACTTGAAATATCTCGCCATTCCTTCACAGTGGGGAGACCAATCATGAAGCTACCACAACAGTGGGGTGGACATCGGATCAACTGCAGTCATTCAAGAAGGCTGCTTGTTATCCACAGGAAATACCTGCAATGGCCAAAAGGAAATAATGGCACTACCAACGCACCACATGTCCCATGAATGAACAAAAGAAAAAAGATAATCAATAGGTTTAGGGTTCGAGATTACAATAAGATAAAACAAAGAACTGTGGATACTTAACATCTGAAACAAACAAAAACACAAGTTGTTGGAGAAACTCAGCAGCAACTGTAGAAGGGTGACTGGACTGAAAACAATACTATCAAGATTAGTGGTGCTGGAAAAGCACAGTAAATCATGCAGCATCCAGGGAGCAGGAGAATCCATTTTTCGGGCAAAGCCCTTCATACTCTTCCAGCATCACTCTAATCTTGACTCTGACCTCCAGCATCTGCATTCTGCCCTGAAAACAATACTGTTTTCTCTCGCTACAGATCCGCCAGCCCTGCCGAGTTTCTCAGCAATTTCTGCTTGCTTCGGGAACGCAAACAGTGGCCGAGAAGCTGCCTTTGAAAGTTACAGTACGTGCATTGGACAAAAAGGGGAGCTGTGGTGGAGAAGCGAGCTCCGTGGCTGATTGCTGTGGGAAGACTGAGCCCCTGCCGCGGATTGAGCGGAAATGGGAGCGCGAGGCGATCCGGGCCAGGTTCTATAGCCGCTCGGCCCAGCCACCCGGGACTATCAGCACAGGCACTGACCGCTAGTTCCTCCACACCCACTACCAGCACCATAACTACCCGAACACTGAGTCTTCCGAGTGGGCTTTATGCACCATACCCGAGAGGAAAGGGATTGGCCTCAGGAAGAACACGGAACACCTTCCATTGCTGGTTTATGGCCACTTTCGAGCCTTTGATTGGTTGTCGCAGACGTCAATTTAGGACTGGTCTGACTCGGAAGCAACGTTGACAATTTTTTTTCGTGTGATCGGTTCATCAGGGGAGCTCACCGAATTTTTATCACATTTGCAGTGAGAGGTAATGGATTATTGTGTTTTAGGATGGCGAGAGGGTACAGTGGTAAAATGTGCAAACAGGCTTGAGCAAATAATTTAGGATCAGTTTCATTATACATTTCTAATTCGAACTGCTGCACTCTTGCCAACCTAAAAAAAGGGAGAAAGGATTTGCATGTGAGTATCATGCTGTATGCATCAAACTTTTCAAAGAATTTTGCACAAGGCATTATTTCAAGTGTAAACTCTGGATTGCTACGTTTGGTCCAAGATATGTTTGAAAGTCTGATCAGGTTATTAGAATCACCTGATGAAGGAGTGGCACTCCAAAAGCTAGTGTGCTTCCAATTAAACCTGTTGGACTATAACCTGATGTTATGTGATTTTTAACTTTGTACACTCCAGTCCAACACCGGCATCTCCAAATCAGGTTATTATCAATCGTCTTGGCACTGTTTCTTTGCTGCAATTGACCAGACCAAGGGTAAGGACACACTTATAAAAGTAGACGACACCTCCACCCCCCAAATTACTACACAGTAGAACAGAGGATAGTTCAGAGATAATGAAGGCATGTAATAAAGGGAGAAATCATCATGTTGGTTGGGACAGTCAGATTGGAAGAGAAGATGAAATAACTTTAGAGGCTGGTATCATATTACCAAGACACCCTTTGACTAGATTCACACTCCCAATCAGGGAATTCATATTCTGTGAGGTGACCTCAGTGCAATCACTACAGAAGGAATAGGAAGAACTCAGTGTATTTGGGACACTTTACTATAACAGTATGTTATAGATCCAACTAGGGATCAGGTTATTCTGTTAACACTATGTCCCATGATGTTCCTGGGCCCTTTTAGCACCAGGTCAGGTTCCTTTGATTTGGCATCTGACACAGGCGTAACTCTTGGATCAGTAGTGCCTCAGTAAACTTTCATTCTTCTTCTGGCGGCAAAGGTGTTGAGGTGGCTTCTTCTGTCTTTGTATTCATCTTTGATTTAACAAGGTTTGATGGAGAGGTGAATCCATGGGCTCTGGCAGTATTTCCAAAGGGGCATGGCACATTTTGTGCTCACAGCATCTGAAAATTCACAGCTTTCAAAATTTCTTGATTTGGAGATGCCGGTGTTGGACTGGGGTTTACAAAGTTAAAAATCACACAACACCAGGTTATAGTCCAATAGGTTTAATTGGAAGCACACTAGCTTTTGGAGCGCCGCTCCTTCACCTGATGAAGCTAGTGTGCTTACAATTAAAGCTGTTGGACTATAACCTGGTGTTGTATGATTTTTAACTTCAAAATCTCTGCTTATTCAGGACTGTTGTACTTACCTGAACTTTAAACGTTGCTGGCCTTGACCTCACATTGACCATGCCTCCTACCCATTCAGAACCATTTCTGTGATTCTTACACCAAACTTCATCCCCTTGTCAAACTCTCTCACTTGGTAGTCTTGGATCTGGCATTGGAGTTCCTGACACCGTTTCACACTCAACCCACCCTCGGTCTGGGAAGATCTTGGTATGGAGTCTTCAACCTATTAGGCACGTTGCCGATGCTATCCCTGCAGTTGCATGTGGGGTGGTCCTATAATCAAATAGGACCTGCACATTTGTGGGCAGCATGGTTCAATTCCCACCTCAGGCGACTGACTGTGTGGAGTTTGCACATTCTCCCCGTGTCTGCGTGGGTTTCCTCCGGGTGCTCCGGTTTCCTCCCACAGTCCAAAAATGTGCAGGTCAGGTGAATTGGCCATGCTAAATTGCTCGTAGTGTTAGGGGCAGGGGATGTAAATGTAGGGGAATAGGTCTGAGTGGGTTATGCTTCGGCGGGTCGGTGTGTACTTGTTGGGCCGAAGGGCCTGTTTCCACACTGTAAGTAATCTAATCTAATCAAATAAGAACGGTGCTACCTTGGTATCTCACGAGGCTGTAGACGTTTCTTCAATCTAGCCTTTAATGTTTGGACCACTCTTTCTGCCAGGCAATTAGATGATGGTATGGAGCTAGGCAGTTAGATGGTGGCATGGGAGTTGTCCTTATATGTCCTTATATGTCCTCAACTCCAGAAATAACCAGCTTCCCTGCTAGTACACGATGGCCTGTTATCTGTGACCAACACTTGCGGGACTCTTTGTGCTGCAAAAGATGTGCACAGTTTTTCTATTGTTGTCCTAGTATTGATGAATGGACCCTATGCACGTCCAACCACTTTGAGTGAGCATGTTCAATGATTAAAACATGGAATCCTTGAAAGGACCTACATAGATGACATGTGACTGAGTCCAAGGTTTACCCAGCCATTCCAACAGTTGTGGAGGTGCTAGTGGTGGTAATCGTACTTATTGGCACTCTGGGCACTGCCCCACCAATGCAGCTATGTCTACATATAAACCTTGCCACCAGACATAACTTCTCACCAATATCTTCATTTTGGAGACTCTAAATGATTCTGGTGGAGTTTATCCAGTATCTGCTGGCAACTTTGCTTAGGACAATCACTCTTGTTCCCCACCAATATGCTATCCTCTACTGTGAGCCAGTCCCTCCTGGTCTAAAAAGGTTTCAGTTGTAGTTGTGATGGCCTTTGGTTTCCCCCATTAATACTAATTGTTTCAATTTGAAAAGGATTGTATCTCTCTGTGACCAAAGTCTGACCACACCATTGTCAGCTGTGACTGGGAGTGTGTAACGAAAATTTAATATCATTATAGACTCTTCTATTGGGGATACCAGTGGTGGTGTATCTGCTAATGGGAGGCGGCTCAATGCATGTGCATTCACTATTCAGCCTCGAAGTTCTAACTTATAAAGACTTAGTATTAGAGGCTACTGCTGAATGGGGCCTCAGGCTGTTGGGTGGTGCTGCCTTAACCTCTTTAAGCAGACCAAGAGTTGTTTGTGATTTGTGGTCCATAAAGGTGTTGGTGGAACCTCTTGACACCAAACATGACTGTCAATCTTTCTTTTCCTATCTGGCTATATTTATGCTGTGCATTAGCCAAAGTGCTGGATGTATAAGTTATTGGATGTTCAGCTCCATTGGGCCATCAATGAGCTAATACCACTCTGATGCTGTACAGGGAGGCATTGCATATCACTACCAGATCTTTCTTAGGATCAGAGTGTGCCAACACCTTAGAGTATGATAACTGCTTTGTTACTTCTTTGAAAGCTAAGGCTTGTCTGTGAGACCGTTTCCAAGGCTAACCCTCTTTTAAGGATTGATGCAATGTTGCCAGGATGGATGGTAATTTATGTATGAACTTTCTATAATATTTTACCAGCCCAAGAAATGACCTGAACTCCTGGACAGACATGAGAATTGGGCACCTTTAATCATCTTTACTTTATTTTCCAGTGGGCGTAACCTGTTCTGGTTCACCCTGTAGCCCAAGAAGGCCTTTTGGAGTACTGGAACACATTTTTCCCTTCTTAGGTATACACCCACCTTGGAAAAAGCATCTTAGGACTATATACAAGTACTCAGTTTTCCCTGTTAGCAGGAAGTCATCCAGGTAAATGGTGGTCTGAGGTAGACCTTACAAAATGTTCTCCATCCTCCACTGAAAAATTGAACAGGCTGACAATATGCTAAATGGCAGTCTCATATGTTGCTACGAGCCTTTATGGGTATTAATTGTAGCAGACTCCTAGTAATCCTGATCTAAATGCTATAACAGCTATGTGTGGCACATGTCTAGCTGTGTGAAAGACAGGCCCCCTGTCAGTGTTGTGTATAAGTCTTCTATCCGAGGGATTGGGTAATTATATAGCTGAAAAAAGGGGTTCACTGTTTATGTAAAACCTGCACAAAAACGAACTCACCGATCGGGCATCAACATCGGTACACTGTTTGTGCCTATTTCACAAATTGGACTGGTCTGATGATTCCTTGACTTTCCAGGCTTCTGTAAGGCAAATGGCACAAATGGGCCTTGCAGAATTGAGGAATTGCTTCCTCATCAACATGAAAGGTGGGCTTGGCTCATCTGATAGTCCCTTGACCTTCCTGGAAAACGTCTGGGTATTTAAATAAGTCTTCACTCATGCAGCCATTTTCTAATAACAAAAATGTTGACCCCAATCTAGGTGAATCTTTCCCCACCAATTTCACGCTAACAACCTTGAGCCTTTTGCTACAATTACTGGTAACTGAACAATCTGCTTTTCTTGAGAAGTTGGACGTTTTATCTGTAAAGGTTCCCCCATATAGATTTTCAGCCTAGCTGAGGTCTTGCACAAAGTTGAGGGCTGAAGTCCAGGGTGAATTTTATTAAAAACTGGTTCTGTGATCATTAATATTGCCGCGCCAGTATTGGAAATGGATGACTGTTTAACCAGAAGGTATTTTGATTGGTTCTGATTTGGATGTTACTAAGCAATTTAAGGTAGAAGACAGAGAGTGGTGGTGGGGTGGGGTTGGGTTGCTTTCAGACTGTAGGCCTGTGGCCAACAGTAGTGTGCCACAAGGAACATGCTGGGTTCACTGCTTTTTGTCATTTATATAAATGATTTGGATGTGAACATAAGAGATATAGTTAGTAAGTTTGTAGGTGACACCAAAATTGTTGGCGGAGCAGACAGCAAAGAAGGTTATGGAATCTTGATCAGATGAGCCAATGGGTTGAGGAGTTTAAATAAATGTGAAGTCCTGCATTTTACAAGTGCAAATCATAGCAGGACTTATACACTTAATGGAAAGGTACTTGGGAGTATTGCTGAACAAGGAGACCTTGGAATGCCGGTTTATAGGTTCTTGAAAGTGGAGTCACAAATAGATATGATAGTGAAGAAGGTGTTTGGAATGCTTACCTGTATTGATCAGAGCATTGAGTATAGGAATTGGGAGGTTATGCTGTGCCTGTACAGAACATTGGTAAGTCCACCTTTGGAATATTGTATGCAATTCTGGTCTCCCTGTGAAACTTGAAAGGGTTCAGAAAAGATTTACAAGGATGCTGCCGGGGTTGGAGGTTTTGAGCTATAGGGAGCAGCTGAAGGCAGGGGCTGTTTTCCCTGGAGCATTGGAGGCTGAGGCTGACCTTATAAAGGTTTATAATATCATGAGGTGCATGGATAGGATAAATAGACAAGGTCTTTTTCCTGGGGTGGGGGAGCCCAGAACAGGAGGGCATAGGTTTAAGGTGAGAGGGGAAAGATTTAAAAGGGACCTGAGAGGCAACATTTTCACACAGAGGGTGGTGTATGTTTTGAATGAACTGCCAGAGGATGTGATGGAGGCTGGTACAATTACCACATTAGCAGGCATCTGGAAAGATATGAGGAGTTTAGAGGGATATGGGCCAAGTGCTGGCAAATGGGACTAGATTAATTTATGATATCTGATTGGCATGAATGATTTGGACTTAAGGGTCTCTTTCTGTATTGTATATCTTTATGACTGTATGACTCTTTAACTGTTGCAAGTCAGATGTTGCAAGACTTTCTAGGGTGTACACTCTTCTGAATACTGCCAGTGAGTCCTCTTACTCAGTTTAGGTCAAGTGAGACTGTTTTGCTGTCTTGAGTCCGCATACTGGCAACAGCTATAATGGCTTGCTGTCAGATCATGAATGAAATTATAACTTTGGCTGGGGCTTGGTTTTGTTTTGGGGTTTTGCTGTGGGCCAACCTCGAGTCCCTATGATCAAGAGATGTCCTGAGTGAGGCTATACAGTTGTTTGCATTCAAGTGGTGTTTCCCAAGCTGAGTCGGACTGGCAAGGGTGTCCAATTCCATTCAAATATCTTGTTCCTTGTATGCTCCACTTGCTGCATTTTCCAGTGATAAAGCCAGTTGTTTGAAAGCTAGTTGTCTCTTTGAAATTCAGATGTGCTTCAGCTAGCAGGTAGTTTTGCATAGTTATATCATTAATCTCACATACCAGATGGTCTCTGAACATTTCAGTAAGGGTTAAAGCAAATTCACGAACTTCTGCTAATTATCTTAACCTTGATAAAAAAACCCAGAATTGTTTCTGCTGGTTCTTGAATTGCTGAGTAAAAACGATAGAATCTCAGAATTAGAGGAGGCTTGGGTTCATAATATTCCTTAACTATATCTGTCAATTCTTAAAAGGTTTTAGTATTTTGGTACCTCAGGGAAAGTTACACTCCTAATGACAGAAAAAGCTGCAACTTCACAGGCTGTCAGGAAATTTACTTGTTATTTTTCATCTGCCATAATGTCATTGGTTCAGAAAAATAACACAGTCTTTCCACGTATTGGGCGGCAGGGTCAAATGAGTCAAGCACCTCAAACATGGCATAATGTAAGATAATACTTACCCCAACTCAAACGCAATTGTTGTGAGCAAGTTTCTTCAGGATCATGCTGTACTCTCATCACCACTGAAATAACCATTTAGAGGCTGGTATCCAGTCACCAATTCACGGTTTACTTACACATGAACAGTCTTTGACTGTCATCTATCTCATACAGAATCAGGCATCAGTGTGTCAGTATTCCTGACGTGCAACCTTTTCATGTCAACCAGGGCTCCCTGACTGGACCACATTAATAGCCCCAGTCATATTCTCCGTGGTGCAATTGGCTGACCATCTTACAATTACTCCAGAAGGCATGAGGAAGAATTTGTAGTGTGTACTCTGGATAGTTTCTAAGAATAATATGTTGTGAATCCTACCATGGATCAGGTTATTTTGAATCTGTTGATGTGTAGTGGTTTAATAAATGAGGTCAGACTAAAATATCCCCTTGCAAACAGTGATTATAATGTGATAGCATTTGTTTTGAGATGGAGTAATTTTTGTTGGAGACAACTGTGCTAAACTTAAAAAAGTGAATTACAAAGAATGAGAGCAGAGCTGGCTGGAGTGGACTGTGAAAGGATTTTAGCAGCAAAGATATTAAGGAACATTGGTAGATGTTTAAGAAAATAGTTAATGACTCACATCAAATATATATTTAATTGAGGAAAAGTTAAGGGTAACATCAGATTTAAGGGAACGAAACATACAATGTGTCAAAGATTAGTGGTAAGATGGAGGATTGCTAAAGTTTAAAAAGAAACAACAGAAAATAACCAATATAATAAAGAAGGAAAAAATAAAGGTTGAGGGTAAACTTGCAACGAACATCGAGATAGAAGGTAAGAACAATTTTAAATTCATAAAAAAGAAGAGAAACATCAAAGTGAACATAGACCACTTGGAGAAAGTGGCTGGGGAAATAATAATGGGGAACCAGGAAACGGCAGAGAAATTCAATAAAAACTTTGCATCAGTCTTCACACTGGAAGACATTAATAGCATTTCAAGATCACTAAAAAATCAAGGAGCAAAAGCAGGAGAGGAAATAAATATAATACCAATTAGTAAAAAAAAGCTCAGAAAACTAATGGGATTAAAGGCCAGTAAGTCCCTTGCACGTGATGGGGTTCATCCAGTTGCTCCAGAGATAGTGGATTCATTGATAATAATCTTCCCGGAATCCTTAGATTCTGGAAAGAGTTTTCCAATCTGACAACAGTCAGTATAACACTTTATTTAAAAAGGGAAAGAGACAAAAACAAGTAACTATAGATCAATTAGATTAATGTTAATGTCCGTTATGAGGGAAATGTTAGAATTTATTATAAAATATGCATTGGCAAAATATTTAAGAATACATGTTATGGTCAAGCAGAGTCAGGAGGGCTTCGTGAAGGGTTTTCTGCCTGGTAAATTGACTAGATTCTTTGAGGTGACAAGCATGAAAGATTAACAGGAAGCAATGGATTTAATAGATTTAGATTTACAGAAGGCATTCAGTGAGATCATGGTTGATTTTGTAATCCTCAACTCCACTTTCTTGATTAGCTTACATTTAAAAGTCTGTCTATCCCAGCCTTGCTTATATTTAACTACCCAACTTCAATAACCCTCTATGGTAAATAATTCTACAGACTCATTTCCACTGAGAGAAGAAATTCCACTCTTGTCTTAAATGTGCAGCCCTTATTCTGACCTTATGTTCTATGGTCCAAGACTCTTCTCACAAGAGGCATCAACCTTTCTGCATCTACTCTGTCAAGTCTCCTAAGAATCTTTATTTCAATGAAGTAGCCTCTTATTCTTCCAAATTCCAGGGAGTGGCCCAACCTATTCAATCTCTCCACTTAAGAAGGTATTGGACCTGTTACCAGTTTTGTGAACCTTCTATGAACTGCCTCCAATGCAAGTATGTGTTTCCTTAGTGAAGGGGCCCAAATCTGTGTTCCAGCTATATCTCACTAGTGCCCTATATAATTTTAGCAAAAGCCTCCCTACTTTCATACTGTACTCACTTTGAACTAAAGGAAAACATTCCATAGCCTTCCCTATTATCTGTTGAACTTGGATGCTGGCTTTTAGTGATGTATGTGTGTGAACTCCTAAATCCCTCTATTCTGTAGCCTACCAAAGTCTTTCCCTATTTAAATAATAGGTGTTTTGTAAGAAAATACATGTGACCATAAATAAAATCAACATAGGTTTAGATTACCTACAGTTTGGAAACAGGTCTTTAGGCTCAACAAGTCCATGCTGACATTCTGAAGAGTAACCCATCCCTCTACTCTATAGTTACCCCTGACTAATGCACCTAACACTCTGGGCAATTTAGCATGGCCAATTCACCTACATCTTTGGATTGCGAGAGGAAACCGGAGTACCTGGAGGAAACCCACACAGACATGGGGAGAATGTGCAAACTCCACACATATAATCACCCGAGACAGGAATTGAACCCGGGTCCCTGATGCTGTGAGGTAGCAGCGCTAACTACTGAGCCACCATGCCACCCTCATTTACAAGAATGATACCTGGAATTCAGGGGTTGAGTTATGAGGATAGATTATACAAATTAGGCTGGTTTTCTCTAGAATTTAGAAAGTTAAAGGATGATATTATCAGGAGAAGACATGATAGGTAAAGATAAACTATTTCCGTCGATTGGAGATTATATAATTCGGGTCATAGTGTGAGAATTAGGGCCAGACCATTCAGGAGAGATGTTAGGAAATACTTCTACACAAAGGGTGGTGAAGCTTTTGGCAGTTGATGCTAGATCAGCTGTAACTTTAAATCTGAGACAGACACATTTTTATTCATCAAAGGTATGAAGAGTTATGGGCCAAAGGCTGGTGCTATATATGGAATTAGGCTACAGATCAGCTCTGATCTCAATAAATGGCAGAACACTCTCAAGGGACATACTCTTGTTCTTGTGTTCACTGGTTTTTAAAATTCACACACAACCATTCTCTTTTCTTGAGAACAGGCCTCATTTGAGCTGAATGAACAATGCAGTGGCAAATGCGCAACTAGATCTCGATGTTATTTCTGGACAGAAATTTCTAGTCTAAGCCAAGTTGTGTGAGAGGCACAGGTCAGCAAATAAAACCTTAAGTGAAAGAATTAAAAAACACAAAAGACTATAGATCAAGCTAAGTACATTGTGAAGCATATCTTTTTAAATATGTCGATCAGATTCCTGTTCTGCATGTAACAAATTTCAGTTATTGTGGAATAAATGGCAGTTAAATACATTTTCAGAAGTTGCTGGAAGAATCTTGGGAACCCATGGGCTGGATTTATTACAAGGTCAGGTGTATGCTTTCTTTATCTATTATAAATGTGGAATTAGCAATTAACAGTTGAAGAATACTGTAAATTGATGTAAATGAAAGATTTGTTCCCTCTCTCTCAGTCACATTTAGTGGGTAAACATGAACACAATTAAAGCTGACTGTCAGAAGTCATTAGCTCACCTTAATATTTTTCTGCTTTAAGTTCCCAAGCAGCCAGTTGTGGAGGACAGAAATACCTGATCTCACAGCCTCCAATTTCTGCCTTTGAGCTGGTTTGATCGTTTTTTGCTGAGTGCGTATGTATCCTATCCTTGAGTTGGTAAACTTGTTTTAAATTATGGGACATGGGAACATGGAGGAACAAAAAATGAGCCATTTACATAAATCATGAAAAAAACAAATGCACTGTTACGGAGGCGACTCAACCTGAGGGCCGGAGAATGACTATGAGAGTGTGGGATTGTGCATGAAAACATTTCAAGTCCTAAGTGCAGGAAGGTTTGGTTTTGAACAGAAGGAGTGTGATTTGAAAGACAGTGCTAGAGGAGAGTGTTGAATGCAGTAAAGCATCAGATTGGAGAACAAAGAGAATAAGTGAGGCCTGTGGTAAAATTAAGGAGACTAACCCGTAGAGTTTTTACGCAAAGTCTTCTTATTGGAAGATGTATGGAAGAATGTGGGAGTTCAGTGTCTTTTCACAATGTATGGGCAGATTGAAAAGTTGCAGTACAAAAGACAATTTATGCTGGCCTAGAACTAAAGTTATTAGGTATGTAACTACTAAGTTGTATGTATTTGTAAAGTCTCAAGAGAATGTATGACGTTCTTTGAAAACACATTTTGCTGTATTACACTGAATGTTATCTGTTTAAAGTTCCAACTGTAGCAAACTGCCTGTAACAATGTTATGTGAATGGTATGCTTAAACTTAAAACTTAAAGACTTTTTGGTAGGTGTATAACACAGATTCCACACAGTCAGTATGGAATAAAAAAGACATGTAGGAAGTTTTAAAAGAGGTGTAAACATTATAGAGTAATAATAGTAGGGGATTTCAACTTAGAGTCAGAGAGTCATAGAGATGTACAGCACTGAAACAGACCCTTCGGTCCAACCCGTCCATGCTGATCAGATATCCCAACTCAATCTAGTCCCACCTGCCAGCACCCAGCCCATATCCCTCCAAACCCTTCCTATTCATATACCCATCCAGATGCCTTTTAAATGTTGCAATTGGACCAGCCTCCACCACTTCTTCCGGCAGCTCATTCTGTACAAGTACCACCCTCTGCGTGAAAAAGTTGCCCCTTAGGTCTCTTTCATATCTTTCCCCTCTCACCATAAACTATGCCCTCTAGTTCTGTACTCCCCCACCCCAGGGGAAAGACATTGTCTATTTATCCTATCCATGCCCCTCATGATTTAATAAATGTCTATAAGGTCACCCCTCAGCCTCTGATGCTCCAGGG
This sequence comes from Hemiscyllium ocellatum, assembly GCF_020745735.1. Classification (NCBI taxonomy): domain Eukaryota; kingdom Metazoa; phylum Chordata; class Chondrichthyes; order Orectolobiformes; family Hemiscylliidae; genus Hemiscyllium; species Hemiscyllium ocellatum. The sequence goes on along the minus strand of NC_083404.1, from coordinate 99,056,014 downwards.
AAAACAGCCCTAGACTATTCAGCCTCTCCCTGTAGCTCAAATCCTCCAACCCTGGCAACATCCGTGTAAATCTTTTCAGAACCCTTTCAAGTTTCACAATATCCTTCTGATAGGAAGGAGACCAGAATTGCACACAATATTCCAAAAATGGCCTAACCAATGTCCTGTACAATAGCAACATGACCTCCCAACTCAATGCCAAATGCCTTCTTCATTCTCCTATCTGTGCGACTCCACTTTCGAGGAACGGTGAACCTGCACTACAAGGTCTCCTTGTTCAGCAACGACTTTACCATTAAGTCCTGCTAAGATTTGCTTTCCCAAATGCAGCACCTCGCATTTATCTGAATTAAACTCCATCTATCACTTCTGTGCCCATTGACCCATTTGATCAAGATCTCATTGTAATCTGAGGTAACCTTCTTCGCTATCCACTACACCTCCAATTTTGGTGTCATCTGCAAGCTTACTAACTGTACCTCTTATGCTCAAATCCAAATCATTTATATAAATGATGAAAAGTAGTGGACCAAGCACCAATCCTTGTGGCACTCCACTGGTCACAGGCCTCCAGTCTGAAAAAACAACCCTCTACTACCACCCTCTATCTTCTACCTTTGAGCCAGTACTGTATCCAAATGGCTAGTTCTCCCTGTATTCCATGAGATTTAACCTTGCTGACCAGTCTTCCGTGGGGAACCTTGTTGAATGCCTTATTAAAGTCCATATAGATCACATCTACCACTCTGCCCTCTTTGTTACTTCTTCAAAAACTCCGTCAAGTTTGTGAGACATGATTTCCCAAACACAAAGCCATGTTGACTATCTCTAATCAGTCCTTGCCTTTCCTGTACATCCTGTCCCTCAGGATTCCCTCCAACAATTTGCAGACCATCAGCATCAGACTCACTGGTCTATAGTTCTCTGGCTTGTCCTTACCATCTTTCTTAAATAGTAGCATCATGTTAGCCAATCTCCAGTCTTCCAGCACCTCCCCTGTAACATCGATGATACACATACCTCAGTAAGAGGCCCAGCAATCACTTTCCACAGAGTTCGAGGATATACGTCCCTGCGATTCATCCCAACTTTATGCAGTTCAAGACATCCAGCACTTCCTCCTCTGTAACATAGACATTTTTCAAGATGTCACCATCTATTTCCCTACATTCTATATCTTCCGTGTCCTTTTTCACAGTAAATAAAGTGATGCAAAATATTCGTTTAGTATTTTCCCCCATCTCCTGCAGCTGCACACAAAGGCCGCCTTGCTGATCTTTGAGGAGCCCTATTCTCTCCCTAGTTACCCTTTTGTCCTTAATGTATTTGTAAAATCCCTTTGCCTTTTCCTTAACTCTATCTGCCAAAGCTATCTCATGTACCCTTTTTGCCCTCCTGATGTCCCTCTTAAGTATATTCCTACTGCCTTTAAACTTTTCTAAGGATTCACTGGATCTATCTTGTCTATACTTGCTTCCTTCTTTTTCGTAACCGAAGCCTCAATTTCTTTAATCATCCAGCATTCCCTACACTACCAGCCTTTCCTTTTACAGGAATATACTGTCTCTGGGCTCTCGTTATCTCATTTTTGAAGGCTTCCCATTTTCAGCCATCCTTTTACCTGTGAAAGTAAGCTTTTGAAAGTTCTTGCCTTATTCTGGGGAAGGTGGCACCTGTACAAACAGGATGGTCTTCACTTGAACCAGAGGGGTAGTAATGTTCTGGGTGGAAAATTTGCTGGTGCTATTCGGGTGTGTTTAAACTAGCTCAGCAGGGGAATGGGAACCTGAGGTGTAGTTGAAGTGCACAGGAGGATGAGAGTAGAGAGGACAGGGGCAGGAATTCACGTTCACAGGAATGTGTTGACAGACAGCAAGCTGGTTTGAAACATGTCTACTTCAACGCCAGAAGTATCTGAAGTAAGGTAGGTGAGCTTGCAGCATGGATCGGTACCTGGGACTTTGATGTTTGTGGCCATTTCAGAGACATGGATAGAAAGGGTGAGGAATGAATGTTGCAGGTTTCAGGATTTAGATCTTTCATTAAGAACAGGCAAGGTGGTAAAAGAGGGGGAGATGTGGCCTTGTTAGTCAAGGATAGTATAACTTTGGCTGAAAGAACTTCTGACGAGGACTCGTCTACTGAGGTAGTGTGGGCTGAGGTTAGAAACAGGAGAGGAGAGGTCACACTGCTTGGAGTTTTTTATAGGCCTCCGCAGAGTTCCAGGGAGGTGGAAGAGAGGATTGGCAAAATGGTTTTGGGTAGGAGTGAAAGGAACAGGGTGGTCATTATGGGGGACTTTAACTTCCCCAACATTGACTGGAAATGTTGTAACTCTAGTACATCAGATGGATCAGTTTTTGTCCAGTGTGTATGGGAAGGTTTCCTGACACAGTATGTCAAAGGGCCGACAAGAAGGGAGGCCACACTGGATCTGGTGCTTGGTAATGAACGAGGCTGGGTTTTTGATTTAGTGGTAGGTGAGCATTTTGGAAAGAGTGACCATAATTCAGTTACATTTAGTTTAGTGGTGGAAAGGGATAGGTACATGCCACAGGTCAAGAGTTATCGATGGGACAAGGGCAGTTATAATGCGATTAGGCAAGACTTAGGATGCATAGAATGGGGTAGCAAAAAGCAGGGGATGCAGACAATGGAAATGTGGAGCTTGTTTAAGGAACAGGTATTACGTGTCCTTGATAGGAATGTCCCTGTCAGGCAGGGAGGAAGTTATAAGGTGAGGGAACCGTGGCTGACTACAGAAATTGCATCCCTTGTTAAGCAGAAGGAGGAGGCTTATGTCTTGATGAAGCGATGGAGAAGTTACAGATCAGCGAAGAAGGATTTAAATAGTGAATTATGAAGAGCAAGGAGAGAACACGAGCAGTCTTTAGCAAATAGAATAAAGGAGAACCCTAAAGTTTTCTATAGGTATGTGAGGAATAAAAGGATGACAGGAATAGGGCCACTCAAAGTCAAAAGTGGGAAGTTGTGTTTGGACCCTGTGCAGATCGGAGAGGTGCTAAACGAACATTTCTCGTCGGTTTTCATTCAGGAAAAGGAGAATATTGTAGAGGAGAAGAATGAGGTACGAGATATTAGACTCAAAAGGATCGAGGTTAGTTACAAACAGGTGTTATCAATGCTAGAAGGAGTGAAAGTAGACAAGTTCCCTGGGCTGGATGGGATTTATCTGAGGATTGTCTGGGAAGCTAGGGAGGAGATTAGTAGAGCCTTTGACTTTGATATTTGCGTCATCATTGTCTACAGGTTTAGTACCAGAGGACTGGAGGATTGCAAATATTGTGCCCTTGTTCAAGAAGGGCAGCAGAGATGACCCAGGTAATTATAGACCAGTGAGCCTTGCCTCTGTTATAGGAAAGGTTTTGGAAAGGATTATAAGAGATAAGATTTATAATCATCCAGCAAGCAACAATTTGATTTCAGATAGTCAACATGGTTTCATCAAGGGCAGGTTGTGTCTCACAAACCTCATTGAGTTTTATCAGAAGGTGACCATGCGTGTAGGTGAGGGTTGGGCAGTTGATGTGGTATACATGGACTTCAGTAAAGCCTTTGATAAGGTTCCACATGGTAGGCTGTTGGAGAAAATACAGAAGCTTGGCATTGAGGGTGATTTAGCAGTTTGGATTAGAAACTGGCTTTCTGAAAGAAGGTACGAGTGGTGGTTAATGAAAAATATTCAGCCTGGAGTCCGGTTACTAGTGGTGTGCCACAAGGTTCTGTTTTGGGAACACTGCTGTTTGCTATTTTTATAAATGACTTAACCGCAGGCATAGGTGGATGGATTAGTAAATTTGCAGATGACACTAAAGTCGGTGAGTAGTGGACAGTTTGGAAGAATGTTACAGGTTGGAGGGTTTTGGATAAACTGCATGCATTGAGCTGAGAGGTGGCAATGCAGCAAAATGTGAGGTGATGCACTTTGGGAAGAATAATAGGAAGGCAGAGTACTGGGTCAATGGAAAGATTCTTGGTAGTGTGGATGTGCAGAGGGATCTTGGAGTCCATGTACATAGATCCCTGAAAGTTGCCACCCAGGTTGATAGTGCTGTTAGGAAGGCATACAGTGTGTTAGGTTTCATTGGTTGAGGGATTGAGTTCCGGAGCTGCAATGTCATGCTGCAACTGTCCAAAATGCTAGTGTAGCCACACTTGAAATATTGTGTACAGTTCTGGTCGCCATATTTCGGGAAGGATGTGGAAGCAATGGAAAAGATGCAGAGGAGATTTACCAGGTTGTTACAAGATAATCAGAGGATTAGATAGGGTAGACAGTGACAGTCTTTTTTCCGAAGATGATGACGTTAGCTTGTACAAGGGGGCATAGCTACAAATTGAGGGGTGACAGATTTAAGACAGATGATAGAGGCAGGACCTTTACTCAGAGAGTGGTAAGGGCGTGGAATGTTCTACCTGTCAGTGTAATTAACTCAGCCACATCAGGGAGATGGAAACAATCCTTGGATAAGCACATGGATGATGGTGGGATAGTGTAGGGGGATGAGCTGAGAATAGTTCACAGATTGGCGCAACATCGAGGGCCGAAGGGCCAGTTCTGCGCTGTATTGTTCGATGTTTTATGTTTTACTGTCAAAATTGGCCTTCCTCCAATTTCGAACTTCAACTTTTAGATCTGGTCTATCTTTTTCCATCACTATTTTAAAATTAATAGAATTATGGTCTCTGGCCCCAAAGTGCTCTTCCACTGACACCCCCGTCACCTGCCCTGCCTTATTTCCCAAGAGTTGGTCATGTTTTGCAACTTCTCTCGTAGGTACACCCACATATTGAATCAGAAAATTGTCTTGTACACATTTAACAAATTCCTCTCCATCTAAACCCTTAACACTATGGCGGCCTCAGTCTATGTTTGGAAAGTTAAAATCTCCTACCATAACCACCCTATTATTGTCCAACAGGTTTATTTGGAAGCACTAGCTTTGAGTGCTGCTCCTTCATCAGAAGCAGTCCAACACCGGCATCTCCAAATCACCCTATTATTCTTACAGATAACTGAGATTTCCTTACAAATTTATTTCTCAATTTCCTGCTGACTGTTAGGAGGTGTATAAAATACAATCCCAATAAGGTGATCATCTCTTTCCTATTTTGCAGTTCAACCCAAATAACTTCCCTGGATGTATTTCCAGAATATCCTCCCTCAGCACAGCCGTAATGTTATCCCTTATTAAAAACGCCACTTCCCCTCCCCTCTTGCCTCCCTTTCTGTTCTTCCTGTAGCATTTGTATCCTGGAACATTAAGCTGCCAATCCTGCCCATCCCTGAGCCATGTTTCTGCAATTGCTATGATATCCCAGTCCCATATTCCTAACCATGTCCTGAGTTCATCTGCCTTCCCTTTTAGGCCCCTTGCATTGAAATAAATGCAGTTTACTTTATCAGTCCTACCTTGTTCTCTGCTATGTCCCTGCCTGCCCTGACTGTTTGACTCGCTTCTTTTCTCAACTGTACCAGTCTCAGATTGATCTCTTTCCTCAGTATCTCCCTAGGTCCCCACCCTCCCACCTTACTAGTTTGAATCCTCTGAGCAGCTCTCGCAAATCTCCCTGCCAGTATATTAGTCCCCTTCCAATTCAAGTGCAATCCATCCTTCTTGGACAGGTCACTTCTACCTATACAAGAAGAGATTCCAATGATCCAAAAATGTGAATCCTTCTCCCATACACCAGATCCTCGGCCATGCATTCATCTGCTCTATCCTCCAATTCCTACCCTCACTAGCTCTTAGCACTGGGAGTAATCCAGATATTACTACTCTCGAGGATCTCCTTTTTAAATTCCTGCCTAACTCTCTGTAATCTCCCTTCAGAATCCCATCCTTTTCCCTTCCTCTGTTATTGATTCCAATGTGTACAATGACCTCTTGCTGGCCCCTCTCTCCCTTGAGAACATTCTGCATCCTCTCTCAGACATCCTTAATCCTGGCACCAGGGAGGCAACACATCATTCTGATTTTTCGTTGCTGGCCACAGAAACATCTGTCTGTGCCTCAGACTAGGAAGTCCCCTAATACATTCGATCGCTTAGGCCCCGACGTACCTCTTAGTACATTAGAGCCAGTCTCAATACTAGAAATTTGACTGTCGTGCTATATTCCCTTGAGAATACATCACCCCCCTACATTTTCCAAAATAGCATACTTGTTTGACAGAAGACACCTGCCCTAGGTGCCTACCTCTCTTATCTTTCCTGGAGTTAACCCACATATGTGATTGTATCAGCAACCTTTCTTCTCTCCTGTAACTGCCTTCCATTACACCCCCTTGCTCTTGTAAATTCCTCATTGCCTCTAACTGTCTCTCCAACTGATCCATTCAGTCTGATAAGATTTGCAACCAACGGCATTTATTTCAGATATAATCCTGAGTAACATGTAAGCTCTCCCTAAACTCCCACATCTGACAAGAGGCGCATATTACTCTACTAAAGGCCATTATTGCTTCTTTCAATCTACAGACCCAGAAAATAGCACTGTCTTATTCCCCTATAAAACACTGCTCCAGACTAACGTAATACTTATGGCTTATATTTTTAAGTTTAATCAAGAGACATATCTCAATAAAACATATAATCAAGAAAGAACCCACTCTACTCACTACTGCAGACTTACTGTAAAGGCCACATTTAAAACTATTCACTTATATGTTTCTGTGCTGTGACTTCTCCCAAACAGATTCCTCCAAGATCAGGTATGAATTTTACAGTTTGTTAATTTTCCCAGATGCAGTTTGATGTCCAGCAATACATTCTTTTGAACAGCAAAGGCAATAACTGTGCAGGTCCCTCAATATTTTCTTGAATAGACAAAATGTGAAACACTTAGGGTGGAATTCTTAAAATATGTCCAGAAGAGTATTTAAGCCTGCTGCAGAGGGTGTGATGCTGGACTGACTTTTAGAAAACGAAGCCAGGCAAGTGGTAGATGTGTTAGTGGAGGAGTATTTTGGAGATAGTGACCATAATTCAGTAAGATATAGGATCATTTTGGATAGTGACAAAGGTAAATGGGAAATTTAAGGTTCTGAATTGGGAGAAGGCCGATTTTGATCACACAGAATCTGACCAAAATGAACTGGGAGCAGCAACTTGCAGGAAAATCCGCATCAGAGCAGCAGGAGTCATTCAAAAAGATAACAGTGAGAGTGCGGGCCAACTCTCTTGTCAAGGTGAAGGGTCTGACAAATAGGTCCAGAGAACCCTGAACATAAAAGATGAATAGGATCAGATAGGGAAAAATGCAGCGGGCTCAAAACAGCAGATGCCCCAGGGTATAGAAGGTACAGGGTGTTACATAAAAAAGAAATTCAGAAATCAAAGATGGAACATCGAAAAACACTGGTTGGGAACATTAGAGAATAAATTTCTAAATATGTTTGGGATAAGAGAATAACGAGGGAAATAGTAGGGCTCATTAGGGACCAAAATGACCATCTGTTGACCCAGGAGATGTAGATTACAATTTAATTAGTAGTTTGCATCTGCATTCACAATAGAAAAGGTCTGTAGGTAAGGCATGTGATCAAAAGGCCAATGGAAAATCCCTTATTTCGAAAGAAATTGAACATAGAAGTCAGGATGTCATGTTGCAGTTGTACATGGCACCAGTGACTCCAGATTTCAATTACTTCATGCAGGCTTGGTCTATTTATTTAAGGAAGGATGACAATGCAATAGAGGCGGTTCAAAGGAGGTTTACAAGATTGGGAGATGGAGTGCGTGGGTTATCTGAGAGGACAGGCTGTGATTATTTCCACTGGCCGACAAGATTAATGAGTGACATGATTGAAATGTCCAAGATCCTGAATAGTTTTGACAAGATGGATGTGGAAAAGATGTTGCCTGTTTTCAGTCAGTCTAGAACAAAAATGCACTGTTTGGACATTTGGAGTCTCCATTTTAGGATGGAGATGATGTGCAATTGTTTTTGCGGGCTGTGCAATTTTGGAACACACTGTGTCTCAGAAAGAGGAGGTAGGGGCCTTAAATATTTTGAAGCCACAGGTGGTTATATGGTTATTAGACAGGGGAATCCGGGTTATTGTGGGTAGATTAAATGTGAAATTCAAATCACAAACAGATGAACCATGATCTTGTTGAATGGCTAACTTTTATAATCAGTGCCCCGACTAATGAAGGCAAGCATGCCATATGCCCTCTTCACCACCTTACCCACTTATGTCGCCACTTTCAGGGAGCTATGGACTTGCACCCCAAGATCCCACTGTATATCCATGCTCCTCAGGGTCCTGCTAGTTACAAAGAACAAAGAACAAAGAAAATTAAAGCACAGGAACAAGCCCATCAGCCCTCCAAGCCTGCGCCAATCCAAATCCTCGATCTAAAGCTGTTGTCTATTTTCTAAGCGTCTGTATCCCTTTGCTCCCTGCCCATTCATGTATCTGTCTAGATCTTAAATGACAGTATTTTACCCGCCTCTACCACCTCTGCTGGCAACACGTTCTAGGCACCCCCACCCTCTGCATAAAGAACTTTCCATGCATATCTCTCTAAACTTCTCCCCTCTCACTTTGAACTCGGTAACTGAATTTCGCACTCTGGAAAAAAAGCTTCTTGCTATCCACCCTGTTTGTACTTCTCATAATTTTGTAGACTTCAATCAGGTGCCCCCTCAACCTCCTGTCTTTCTAATGAAAATAACCCTAATCTACTCAACTCTCTTCATAGCTAGCCCGCTCCATACCAGGCAACATCCTGGTGAACCTCCTCTGCTCCCTGTCCAAAGCATCCACATCCTCCTGGTAATGTGGCGACTAGAACTGTACGCAGTATTCCAAATGTAGCCGAATCAAACTCCTATTCAACTGTAACATGACCTGCAAACTCTTGTACTCAATACTCTGATGAAGGAAAACATGCAGTATGCCTTCTTGACCACCTGTATTGATCTGTATTGCCACTTTCAGGGCAAATAGGCCTGAACATCCAGATCTCTCTGTACATCAATTTTCCCTGGGACTTTTCCATTTCATGTATACTTCAATCTTGAATTGGATCTTCCAAAATGCATTACTTTGTATTTGCCCTGATTGAACTCTCATCTGCCATTTCTCTGCTCATCTCTCCAATCTATCTATATTCTGCTGTATTCTCTAACAGTCCCCTTCACTATCTGCTATTCCATCAACCTTGGGGCCATCTGCAAACTTGCTAACCCTGACCATCTATATCTTCCTCCAAATCATTTATGTATATCACAAACAACAGTGGTCCCTGCACGGATCCCTGTGGAACACTACTGGTCACAGGTCTCCATTTTGAGAAACTCCCTTCCGCTACTGCTCTCTGTCTCCTGTTGCCCAGCCAGTTCTCTATCCATATTTTACCTCTTTTTTGACCTCCCAAATGCATTACTCCACACTTGTCAGGATTAAACTCCATCTCCCATTTCTCTACCCAACTTTCCAACTAATTTATATCCTGCTTTATGCTTTGATAATCTTCTCACTATCTACAATTCTACCTATTTTCATATTATCTGCAAACTTACTAATCAGGCCACCCACATTTTCATCCAAAGTCATTTAGGTCCCAGCACTGGATCTTTGCAGAACACCATTGATCACAGATTCCAGTCTGAAAAATTCTCCTCAACAACTACCTTCTGACTTCTATGACCAAGCCAATTTTGTATTCAACTCACCAATTTACCGTGGATCCGATGTGACTTCATCTTCTAGGCCAGCCTATCATGTGGGATCTTGTCAAATGCTTGAGTAAAGTCCATGGGGACAACATCCACTGCCCTACCCTCATCAATCATCTTCATCACTTCCTCAAAACCTCAATCAGATTTATGAAACAAGACCCTCCACTGCATAAGGCCATACAGACTATCCCTACTGTGACTTCATTCTCTCCTACAAAGCATCCTGATAAGGGCCTCACATTGCACACACAGAGCTTGTGTGCTCGGAAAGAAAGACAAGCTAACAGCACTAATTCTGGTGGTGGTTGCAAACACTTTTCATTTCCAGGCTGCACTTATGATTCATGTGAAAATGTATGGCAATGCAAGTCATGTTTAGCAGAAGCAGACAACAGACTCAGCTTGGGAACCAAAGGACTCCCCTGAACCTCCGTGATTGTTTCTTCCTTGCATTCCCTGTCGAGTCAATCAATACTAAGTTTCCACACATTCCCACAGAACTCTTCCATTTACAAACTTCATCTCACAGCATTACCCCACAGGGCCTTGCCCTCTAGCTACGCCACACCGACCATTCTGCTGCACTATCTCACGCCGATGCCAAGGTGACGGTGATAAACGATGGACGTGCACTCACACAATAACCCATGGCCTCCAACACACTGTTGTTTTGTGCCCTCCCCCACGAATATGTTGACTCCCTCTCAGTTTTCACAATTACTGTTCACTCTCCCTCCGAACAGGCTGTCCCCAGTGCCCCGAACTCCAGAGCTGGCTCCCCCAACTTCCCTCCGACGGAACTGGCCCTCGAAAACCTTCTTGAAAGTCATTGAACTGAACCCCAATGATAGGATCAGACAGAGTCAGCGTGGATTTCCTGTTTGGCCACGTTTTTTTTATTAGATTCCATACAGTGTGGAAACAGGCCCTTCGGCCCAACCAGTCCACACCGACCCTCTGAAGAGTAACTCACCCAGACCCATTTCCCTCTGACTAATGCACCTAACACTATGGGCAATTTATCATGGCCAATTCACGTGGCCTGCACATTTTTTGGACTATGGGAGGAAACCGGAGCACCTGGAGAAAACCCACGCGGACACGGGGAGAACGTGCAAACTCCACACAGACAGTCGCCCGAGGCTGGAATTAAACCTGGTGCTGTGAAGCAGCAGTGCTAACCACTGAGCCACCGTGCCGCCCCATGTTGATTTATTAATGGAAAGACCTGCATTCGGATAGCATTTCTCCAAACTACTAGCTGTCTCAAAGCACTTTGCAGCTAATGCAATATTTGTGAAGTGCAATCCCTGTTTTTGGAAAGGCAGCAGTTAGTTAGTATTGGGAGACTCCCGTGAATAGCAAAGTGATAATGACCAGATAATCTGTTGATTGGGCCAGAGTACTGGGAAAACTCCTGTACTCTTTTTTTTGAAATAGCTCTCTGGTATCTTTTACATCTTTCTCGGAGGCAGAAGGTGCTTTAGTTTAATACTAATCCAAAAAGGGCACTGTAACCATGCAACGCTAGCTCCGTACTGCAGTGTCTACTTTGAATCTTGTGCTCAAATCCTGGACATGGAACTTGAATCAAGAATCTTCTGCCTCAAGATGTGAGAGTACTGCCAACTGAGCCACAGCTAACACACAGGTACCTGAGAACAGAAGTTCTTGTGTTTTGATATTGATGATTAATGATGTATACATGTATTAAAGCTTTGCAAAGCAGATAATTTACAAAGCAGTTTGCAGCTTTGGATGTAAGTTGTTTAAAGTGTGCAGGAATGTAAATTCACTTCTCAGCTGGGCTGTTAGGTATAATGCAATCACTGTGCAAAAACGAGAGGCGAGTGAATTATTTTTACCGTCCCTCTCCTGTTCATAGTAGAGATGGTTCTTAATTTTCTTTTCTTGGTTTCTTTTACCTTTTGAAAAGAAGCATCCTGTATTTCTCCAAATGCTCTATCTGAAGTCCACTTTTAAAGTGATCCACAGCATATTCTTTCGGGTTGAAACACGTGAGGCCTTGAGGCTGCATTCAAAATCCGGAGAATGGTTCACACTCACACGCACCCAAAGACAGAAAGAGAAAGGGAAGGAGAGAAATAGCAAATTACTTAAAACAAAGAAATCTCAATTAGTTTACTTAAATTAGAGTCCAATGAGTCAGCATACACTTGAGGTTCTTTCACTTGGCTGTACACAAAGTGCCTTTTTGTTGGAGTTCAAGGCAGTTTTTTCTTATATTTAACTCACTCAGATGTGGTCATCACTGGCTGGGCCAGAATTTCGTGCCAGTCCTTAGTTGCCATTGAGAATGTGGTAATGAGCTGCCTTCTTGAGTTGCTGCAGTCCGTGTGCTGTAGACCCCCAATGCCACTGGGGAGGGAATTGCAACATTTGGACCGATTGACAGTGCAGGAGCAGAGATACACTTCCAAGTCAGAATGATGAGTGGCCTGGAGGGGAGCCTGTGGATGGTGGTATTCCCATGTAACTGCTGCTCTTGTTCTTCAAATTGGAAATTTTTGTGTGTTTAGAAAGTGCTGACAAAGCAACTTGGGTGAATTTCTGCAGTGCAGTTTGTAAGTAGAATACACTGTAACTACTGAGCATCAGTGGGAAAGGAAATGAATGTTTGGGGATGTGGTACCAATCAAGTAGGCTGTTTTGGCTTGGATGGTGTCTAGTTTCTTGTTTTGTTGGAGCTGCACTCATCTAGGCAAGTGGGTAAAGCCCATCAGATTCCTGACCTATGCCTTGTGGATAGTGGACAGGCTTTGGGGAGTCAGGTGGTGAGTTACTTGTTGCAGCATTCCTAACCTTTGATCTACTCTTTTAGAAACTGTATTCATATGGAGAGTCCAGTTCAGTTTCTGGCCAATGGTTAACCCCAGATGTTGCTAGTGGGGGATCCAGTGATGGTAATCTCATTGATTGTCAAGAGGTGGTAGTTATCTTGTTTCTTATTGGAAATGGTCATTGCCTGACGTTTTGTGAGATGAATGTTCCTTGCCACTTTTCAGCCCAAGCTGAATTTGTCCAGGTCTTGTTGCACTTCTGAAGAAGGTTCAGTGATTGTAAGCTGGAATTTGAATTACTTTGCAATGAAGTACAGGTTTATGTTCAGGAATCGGTCTTTCAAGTAGTATTGAGATCAGAAATAAACCGAAAACTAAACTTGGAGTAGTTTACCCTTTCGGTGTTTCAAGTAGACTGACAAACAAAAGTCAAACCTTTATAATGAAAGTTGGTTCAAACAAACCAGCTATTTAGTCTTGACTGGGGTTTGTTGTTGAGACACTAAGCTCTGTGTCTGACTCTGTGACTGTCACCATGGTTGAGGAAAAGAGAGAACAAGTTACCAAGAAGGGCACTCACAAAATGGTGAAGAGAGCGCTGTCAAAGAGTGGTCGGAGGAGGAGAAAGTCCAGGAAAGAAAGTTATTCTATCTACATCTACAGAGTGATGAGCATCATGGACTTGTTGGTCAATGATATTTTCGGGCGTATTGCTGGGAACCTTCCTATCTGGACCATGACAACAAGCGCAGCACCGTCTGCTCCCGAGAGATCCAGACTGCGTGCACCTGCTGCTGCCTGGGGACCAGGCCAAGCTCATTGTGTCGGGGTCAGGAGGTGGGTGGGGCAGAACTGCAATGTCCTAGTTCATCAGCTCGAAGTGAAAAAGAACATCACGCTGAACAAAAACAAAGTGGTTTTGATGTTGCCTCATCAGAACCCATTGTGTTTTTGTAGTGAATAACTTGGAGTTATTCATACCAAGTAAAGTCATAATGTGTTTTGATGGTATTCTTTGTCAGAATTGGCTGAGGTAGACATCTTGGCTATAGCCCTTTAGATTAGCTTGGAGTAAAAAGTGAGGTCTGCAGATGCTGGAGATCAGAGCTGAAAATGTGTTGCTGGTTAAAGCACAGCAGGTCAGGCAGCATCCAAGGAACAGGAAATTCGACGTTTCGGGCCAGAGCCCTTCATCAGGAATGAGGAGAGGGTGCCAGACAGGCTAAGATAAAAGGTAGGGAGGAGGGACTTGGGGGAGGGGCGATGGAGATGTGATAGGTGGAAGGAGGTCAAGGAGAGGGTGATAGGCCGGAGTGGGGTGGGGGCGGAGAGGTCAGGAAGAGGATTGCAGGTTAGGAGGGCGGTGCTGAGTTCAAGGGAATTGACTGAGACAAGGTGGGGGGAGGGGAAATGAGGAAACTGGAGAAATCCGAGTTCATCCCTTGTGGCTGGAGGGTTCCCAGGCGGAAGATGAGGCGCTCTTCCTCCAACCGTCGTGATGTTATGTTCTGGCGATGGAGGAGTCCAAGGACCTGCATGTCTTTGGTGGAGTGGGAGGGAGAGTCAAAGTGTTGAGCCACGGGGTGGTTGGGTTGGTTGGTTTGGGCGTCCCAGAGGTGTTCCCTGAAGCATTCTGCAAGTAGGCGGCCTGTCTCCCCAATATAGAGGAGGCCACATCGGGTGCAGCGGATGCAATAGATGTCTTGGTGGCGGTTGGAGGGGCGGGGCTCAAGGGCGGAGGAGCGGGATTACCGTACAGCCCAGATGGCCTCCTCCTTCAAGGACCGCAGATTCCCCCCCAGACGTGATCGACGATGCCCTCCACCGCATCTCCTCCACTTCCCGCTCCTCCGTCCTTGAGCCCCGCCCCTCCAACCGCCACCAAGACAGAACCCCACTGGTTCTCACCTACCACCCCACCAACCTCCGTATACAGCGTATCATCTGCCGTCATTTCCGCCAACTCCAAACGGACCCCACCACCAGGGATATATTTCCCTCCCCTCCCCTATCAGCGTTCCGCAAAGACCACTCCCTTCGTGACTCCCTCGTCAGGTCCACACCCCCCACCAACCCAACCTCCACTCCCGGCACCTTCCCCTGCAACCGTAGGAAATGCAAAACTTGTGCCCACACCTCCTCCCTTACTTCTCTCCAAGGCCCCAAAGGATCCTTCCATATCCGCCACAAATTCACCTGCACCTCCACACACATCATCTATTGCATCCGCTGCACCCGATGTGGCCTCCTCTATATTGGGAAGACAGGCCGCCTACTTGCAGAACGCTTCAGGGAACACCTCTGGGACGCCCGAGCCAACTAACCCAACCACCCCGTGGCTCAGCACTTTAACTCTCCCTCCCACTCCACCGAAGACATGCAGGTCCTTGGACTCCTCCATCGCCAGAACATAACAACACGACGGTTGGAGGAAGTGCGCCTCATCTTCCGCCTGGGAACCCTCCAGCCACAAGGGATGAACTCGGATTTCTCCAGTTTCCTCATTTCCCCTCCCCCCACCTTGTCTCAGTCGATTCCCTTGAACTCAGCACCGCCCTCCTAACCTGCAAACGTCTTCCTGACCTCTCTCCGCTCCCACCCCACTCCGGCCTATCACCCTCACCTTGACCCCCTTCCACCTATCACATCTCCATCGCCCCTCCTCCAAGTCCCTCCTCCCTACCTTTTATCTTAGCCTGCCTGGCACCCTCTCCTCATTCCTGATGAAGGGCTCTGGCCCGAAACGTCGAATTTCCTGTTCCTTGGATGCTGCCTGACCTGCTGTGCTTTAACCAGCAACACATTTTCAGCTTTAGATTAGCTTGGCTAGAATGTTTATACGATGTAATTAGTATCACCTTTTAGGAAGTATTGAATTTGCTAATTGCTAGATTTTTCTGGGAGCAGTCAACTTTCTCCTGAAAACAAAAATGGAAAGATGGCTCAACAGTGGCTCACAAGGGAAATTAACAATAGTATTAGATCCAAAGAAGAGGCATTCAAATTGACTAAAACAAGCAGCAGGCCTGAGGATTGGGAGTACATTAGATTATAGAAAAGGAAAACAAAGGGATTGGTTAAGAGGGGGAAAATAGAATATGGAAGGAAGATTAATAAAGTCAAGTGCAGGCCTCTGACAGTCAGAAACAGGAAGTTACAGCAGAGTACAAGGAGATGACAGGGAAATACATATTTTGTTTCTGTCTTCATAAAGGAAAATGTTGGAGAATACGGGATCTAGTGAGAAGAGGAACTGAAGGAAATCAGAATAGTAGGGAAGAGCTGTTAGTTGAATTGATGGGATTAATGGCTGAAAGAACCAAAAGATCTGATAATCTACATCCCAAATTACTTCAGGAAGTGGTCCTGGAAATAGTGAATGCAGTTGCTACCTTTCAAGATTCTATCAACTTTGAAACATGGGAGGGTAACGAATGCAACCCCACTGTTTAAAGAAAGGCGGTAGAGATGAGAAAGGGATTATGGAAAGGAATTGGATAGCTTTACATTGACCATGGGTAAAATGCTCAAGTCTATTGTAAAAGATTTAATAGAAAATAGGATTGGACAGAGTCATGATAGATTTACAAAAGGGAAACCATGGTTGAGAAACCAACAGGAATTGTTTTCAGAATGTAATAGAATTGATGAAGGGGTGTTAGCAGATTTGTTTTTTTTTTGGACTTTCAGAGGACTTTCGATAAGGTCCCACACAGGTAATTAGCATGTAAAATTAAAGCATGTGGGATTGAGGGTATTGTACCGAAATGGGTAGGGAACTGGTTGGCAGACGGGAAACAAACAGTAGGAGTAATCTGGCTTTTTCCAAGTGGCAGCCAGTGATTAATGAGGTACTGCAGGTGTCAGTACTTGGACTCCAGCTATTCATAATATATATTAATGATTTAGAAGACTGAACTAAACATGTTATCTCCATGTCTGCAGATGATACAAAGCTGGGTGGGAGGGTGAAATGTGAGGGAGATGCAGAAGTATTTCATTGTGATTTAGACAAATTGAATGAGTGGGCATGTACATGGCAGATGAGGTGCAATGTGGGTCAATGTGAAGTTATTCACTTTGGTAGCACAGACAGAAAGGCAGATTGTTACCTGACTGCGATAGGTGAGGTTCAACAAGACCTGGGTGTCTTTACACTAAATGCTGGAAGTATGCAAGTGCAGCAGGCAGTGAAGAAAGCAAATGCTGTGGTGGTTTCCATAGCGAGAGGATTCAAATACAGGAGCAGTGATGTCTCACTGTCATTGTGCAGGGCCTTGGTGAAACCATGTCTGGAGTATTCTGTTTCAATCTCCTCAACTGGAAAGGAATTTCAGGTGTGGAGGGAGTGCAGCAAAGTCTTACAGGACTGATGCCTGGGATGGCAGGACTGATGTATGAACAAAGACTAAATCAGTTAGGACGATACTCATTGTAGTTTAGCAGAATGAGAGAGGAATCTCGTAAAAACTGTAAACATCCTAATAGGACTGGAAGTGATAAATGCAGAAAGATGTTCCTGATAACTGGGGAGTCCAGAAGCAGGGGGCATAGTCTCAGGATATAGGGTAGCCCATTTAGGATTGAAATGGAGAAACATTTCTTTACTCAAAGATTGGTGAACCTATAGAATTCTCTACCACAGATATTGGTTGAAGTCAAAGGGTTGAATATTTTGAAGAAAGAATTTAATATTGTTCTTAGGGTTAAAAGAATCAAAGAGTATGGAGTAAAAGCAAGAACAGGGTATGAAATTGATCACCTGTGATCGTACTGAATGGTGGAGCAGGCTTGAGGGGCTGACTGGCCTAATCCTGCTCAATTTTCGATGTTACATTCAGTATATAACAACAGCCGTTTTACATGCAGCAAGAGTCATTAAAATTGTAGAAGTTCATATAGTTTTTTTTTAAACAAAAAAATTAATTCTAGGCACAACACACACAAAATGGCAACTTTAGACTTAGTTTTATAATACACATATATTTATATATAATTAACAATTACAGAGTGACATGACAATTACTGACCAATAGAAATATTTTTCATTTTGACCAGGTGGCCCTTAGTGACCTTGTACTTTCTTATGTCTTTACAAAACAGATTAGTGTGTCTCTTTAAGTGCATAAGCCAGAATATTCTGCCTTCATAACTGATAAGGAAAGGAGGTTGGAGGCATTGGGGAGAGATTCAAATAAAGAAAAGAGAGAAAGGTGGAAGCATATGAATTGCACACTTCAGTTCTGCTTCTGAGCTGATAGGCTTTTTAAGTTTTTACTGTAGTTCTTAGGGTTAAAAGATTTCTGCTGACTTGTGCATTTACACAAAATTTCCGATTTGTATATGACATTTTACCCAAGTTCAGATTCTGACTTAGTTCCAATTGATGTTAATATTTTTGGTAATGTATTCATGCTCTGGTAATATTCAGCTATTAAAAATTAGCATTAAGATTTATGAAGTAAGACCTCAGATGATCGATAGGTTTGAATTCGTGATCTTTCAGCTGTACGGCCTAGAATAAAATGAAAATACTCTTAACACTCAGCAGATGTGCAAGGTACCTTGCAGGAGGGGCATTTCTAGGTTAGGAATTGCATTGACATGATTAGTCCAATCTTTACTATATTTACCTAAAATAAATGCTAGGCCCCAAATGTTAGACTAGATTTGATCATGGTTTAGACCCAATAGCTGCTGTATAAGAAGTTCAGACATCAATAAAGCTACCTATGTGCAGACATGAAGGAACCCATGTTTCCTGGCCTAGAGGTAGGGACACTACCACTGCACCACAAGTGTCCTAGTCACAGCGATGGTCAGATGCTTCATCAATGACCTACCCTCCATCATGAGATTAGAGTTTTAAATGTTTGCTGAGGATTGCACAATGTACAAATTAGCCGCAACTCCTGATACAGACATAGCCATGTCCAAATTCAACAAGACCCGAATAACATGCAGGCTGAGCTGAAAAGGTCATAAAATCCCTCCAGTGTGGAAGCAGCCATTCGGCCCATCAAGTCCACACCGACCCTCCGAAGAGCATTCCACCCAGATCCCCCCTCATCCCCCCATCGTATCCCTGTAACCCTTTATTTCCTGTGGCTAATCCACCTAGCCTGCACATCCCTAGACACTATAGGCAATTTAGCCTGGCTAATCCATCTAATCTGCACATCTTTGGACTGTGGGAGAACACTGGAGGACCCAGCGGAAACCCTAGCAGACACAGAGAGAATGTGCAATCTCCACACACAGAATCATTCAAGGGTGGAATCAAACCTGGGTCCCTGACGCTGTGCTAGCCACTGTGTTATAAAAGTGTCAGAAAATGACGATCTTCAAGAAATGATAATCCAACTATCGACATACATTGGCATTACTATTACAGATTCCTCCACTCTAAATAACCTCAAGATTACCATTGGCCAGTACAGGGAGGGAGTGTGATGGAATGCAACTTACAAAAAAGTTCGACGACTTACAAAGGCTTTTTGGCTAGCACCTTCCAAGCTCATGATCTCAATTATCATAAAGGACAAAAAAACCACCTGTATGCTCCTCCAAGCCAGAAACTATCCTGTCTTGGAACTATATCGTTCCTTCACTGCCTTTCAAACAGCTGTATGGGTGTATCTATCCTCCATGGACTGCAGTGGTTCAGGAAGACAACTCCTCACCATCTTCTCAAAATCAATTGGAGATGGGTAATGAGTGTGGGCCTAGACTCATCCATGAATAAATAATATTTTTTTAAAATTACAAACATATGAATACCATCACCAGAGTGACAACTGGTATGTTTTGCAATTGAAATGTGCATGCATGCATCTGACACAATTTTAGATCTCTAATGGCACCCATCACAACCTAAAAGACAGATGCTGCCCAGAGCAATATTTCTTGAAGTTTGTAAGATTACTTAAACCATGGCTGATTACTTCGCCCCTTTCCTCAAACCCACAGATGCTGCAATGCTGACGATGTTGTCCAAGTTCAAATGAGCTATCTCAGCCAGAACCATTGTTTGAATGAGGAATATTCCTGCCATACCTCGTGGTGCATTTAGCTATCCAACTGTTACTGAACAACTTATCTTTTCAGAAGAAATTTCTAGGCCTCTAACCTCATTCTGAAAATGCAACATTAACTCAAGCAGTAAACTTGATGCCTGGAGTTGAGGTAACTATGAAGTATAATGTCCTTTGAATTGCAATTTCCAAAAAGGTTTCAACTCTGATTCCCTACACAGTGATACTAATTGTCTGAGTGGCTGATAAAGTACTTTCTTAAATTGAACCATTGCAATTTAATTTGGTCAAGGTTAAATAAATGTTCAAATAACTTATGTGTACCCACAAGTAATATAGTAAAAAAATCTTAATGTTTTGGAGGCTGCAGTGGGTTTCTTTCCTAGAGTGTTTCATCAATCGTGTGAGAATATCAATGTAGTTTGGTCTTCTGAGGCATAAACTAGACTTTATGAGAGTACAGTGGTGATGAGTTACAGTCCCAAAGGAATGTGTTTTTGATAACAGCCTTCATTTCAAACATACCAATATAGATCTATTATTCCCTTTTCACATCTACAGCAACACATTTTAAATTACACTTGATACTTTATGCAAATGGCTATCTGATTAGACACTGTGGCAGCGTCTGCTGATGTCTCCCAGGATTTCTGTAGAGTTTTGTTTACTAACCATCAAAGCAGTCTGAGAGAATGAAGATTATTGGTAGCTTTGAAAGAGGATTGCTAGCTCACTGTAATATGCATCTTATAATTAGAAGTGCACTGTAGACTACAATTTCCAGAATGCTTTCACTTTAAATATAGTTAAATATTAAGGTACAATAATTCTTATATTCTAGCATATTTCTTAAAAGCTTCTGAAATATACAGTAGCAATGCAAAGGCAAATTGAATTTGAAGTTGTATAAGCAATCAGATATAAATTCATCCTGCAAAGCATTGATGAGACTTCATTTTAAATATGGTAAAGATTTGTGGCCATTGTACTCAGTAGAAGAAATGATACATTTGTAATATACATGGACTGACAAGGTATATGAAAAACAATCTCTTTATAACTTAAGGTGAAGTAAAGATTTAGTTAAAGGGAATTTAATAATTGGCTGAAGTGAAAAAAGCACCAAGCTAAGAAAGCATGGGCCACAGTGGAGAAGGTACTGATTGATTGGTGGCAGAGTTTACAGTGTAAATTGAGTGCAATTCCCAAGCAGGACTTATTGGCCACAGAAGGAATGTTCATGACATGACTCAAAGGGCTAATAACCAGACCAGAAATCATTTTATCCACTGTTCCCCAAAGTGAAAAAGAGATATTTGTAGATAGCATGATTGACCAGGATGATGTCATGGATAAAAGTACAGAGAAGGGTACTAATATCCTGGAGGTTATCATTGATCAGAAACTGAACTGGGCGAGCTATATAAGTACTGAGGCTACAAGAGCAAGTCAGAGATTAGAAATCATGCAGTGAGTAACTCCTAACCTCCACCCCACCACCCAAAAAATAACACACATCCCCCATCCTGTCCACCATCCATAAGACACTACTCAGGAGGTCAGGACTGTAATAGAATACATCGACTTGCCTGGATGAATGCAGATTCAACAACAATCAAGAAGCCAGAAGAGAGCAACTTATGCTGATTGGCACCATATCCAGCAACATTTGCTCCCTCCAAAGCCTATACACAATTTAATAACAGTGTGTACCATGTACAAGGTACACTGCAGAAATTCACCAAGGTTCTGTAGATAGTACCTTACAAAGCCGTGTCATTTGAAGGGAGTAGGGCAGCAGATACATGGTGATGGGAACATCACCACCCACAGGTTTTTCATTAATATGTAAATCCCAGAACTTTTTTCAAGGCACAATCCTGAGAAAACTTAAGATTTTATTTTTTTAAAAAGTGACTTCTCAGCTCAGACAAGCATTAAAGGTGTGAGGTTAAAATCTGTATGTCTTCCAATCTGTATGAATCAGACTGGTTCTATTTACAAAGTAGGAATTTATAAAATATCACATGGATTGAAGTTCTGGAATTGACATATTAATGAATCAAAACCTACAACCAATCTAAAAGATGAAAGATTTAACAGCAATCTAGATATGTTCAATATTTTGCGTCAGTTGTCTGAAGTGATCTTTTGCTATAAATTCTGTGTCATTTGATCCTGCTCCATTAGTTACCTGACAAAGGAGTGGTGCTCCAAAAGTTTGTACTTCCAAATGAACCTATTGGACCATAGCCTGGTGTAATGTGATTTTTAATTTTGACTCCCTAGTCCAACACCGGCACCTCCAAACTAAGTCAATAAGTTAGAACATTTGAATGCCTCAGACTGCAACGTGTTACATAGATTCTTAAGTTATAAAACTAAATATAAGTTAAAAGAATGATAGACGAGTTTAAGATAATTTATTTGAAGTGTTTTATGATAGAAAGCTCTATCCATAAAGAATCTACAGTAGCCAACCATTTCAATACTTATCCATGTCTTTTGGAATGAAAAAGCTTTAAATGCTATGGAGCAGGGGAGGAGAAAAGAGACAAAACTCTGTCAGAGAACTGGTACAGGTGCGATTGGCCAAGTAATGTCTCTGTGCAAAATTACAGGTATTTTTAATCAGCCTGTTTGTGGATGTTATTAGACACATCTGGAGCAGGTGGAATTTGAACCGGAGTGTCCTGACCTAGAGGCACGGACAGTATAATAATGCAAAATCTGGTTGCAATTTAAAATAAAAAATTTAGTGGCCCAAAGTTTGTTTGAATATCATTTAAGAATGTGATTCTGGAGATTAAAAGTAAGCTGATAGGATTCAAGAGATTGTAAGAGCAAGCAAACTTATTGCCCAGACTAAAGGGAGAAGTAGTCGTTTGATTTGGCCCCGCACGTGGGTCTAAATATAATACACATTCTTTTCAAATTAAATTGGCTATAAAACAATTGAAGAATTTATACCATTATTTGTAGAGTGCAAACTTTCCTTACTGCATTGGCTATAACGCAATTCCGGCCCCATTGGTTTAAATAGTGCTGCTATTATTCGATTTCTTATAAAACGAGATCGCATGGAAACAGAGCTATTGTGTAAATCAGAACAGACTATAAATGGGTCTGGAGAGGTGTAATGACTTTTTCTTCTTCCTCTCCCTTTTCATCGAAGGGAAGTGATCTATGAGTTATCGTAGAAAAGATGTGGTAAGATACAGTTCATTTCAATGAATGAAATAATGACATTGTTGTAAAGGTGATGTTATTACATGCTGTTATATCTCTTCTGTGGTGGTTAGAAAAACTGTAATTTTACCTCTGATGTTTACTTGTCCTTAAATCAAGACCATTGAAAAACTGTATCATTTTCTCGTATAATCAGTTCGTAGTATTGTTTAATTTTGCAGATAAAATAGAAAAGTTTATGGTATGCATACAATTGTTATTAAAATAAAAATCCTACTGTGTGTTTTGTAATTTGCTGCTTTATGTTAATATAAATATGGTGATATTGAGTAAAGCTATCCACAATATGTTTGGAATATATTTAGTTGACAGTTATGGGAAATTTTAAGTTTTGTTTTTTGTGACTTGGATTTAACCTGAGGAAAAGTGACAATTATTTGGCTCACTCACACCACTCATTCACATTTAATGTTAGATCTGTGTGTGTTATTAGCAGACTGACAGAACCACATCTAGGCATGATTGGATAATGACTACTGTAAAAGAATAATACTGTGGGTTGTCCTCAAATGCTTTTTTACATTATAAAGCAAAGTTGACATAGTCCCTGACAAACTCTGGATCAGATATGTTGATGACACCTTTGTAATCATCAAAAACACGGATATAGAAAAAACACACAGAATCATCAATGCCACACTCACAGGAATCCGATTCACACGAGAAGAAGAAAAGGATAGCCAACTCCCATTCCTAGACGTGTTAGTAGAGAGAACACCCAACGGAGAATTCACCACAAGGATACACAGGAAACCAACACACACAGACCAAGTCTTAAACTATGAAAGTAACCACCCCAACACACACAAACGAAGCTGCATCAGGACACTATTCAAAAGGGCCACAACACACTGCAGTACACCGGAACTGCGAAAAGAGGAAGAGGAACATCTATACAAGGTATTCGCCAAAAACGGATACCCACGCAACTTTATCACCAGATGCCTAAGAGATAGACCACGGAACGAGGACATGCCACAACCAAAAGGACTAGCCACTCTACCATACGTCAGGAGTGTCTCAGAACTGACAGCCAGACTACTGCGACCCTTAGGAATCATAACAGCACACAAGCCAACATCCACGCTCAGACAACAACTCACTAGAACAAAGGACCCAATACCCAGCATGAGCCAAACTAACGTAGTTTACAAAATACCATGCAAGGACTGCACAAAACACTATATAGGACAAACAGGAAGACAGCTAACAATCCGCATCCAAGAACATCAGCTAGCCACAAAACGACACGACCAGCTATCTCTAGTAGCCATACACTCAGACAACCAGCAACATGAATTTGACTGGGAAAACACCACTATCATAGGACAAGCCAGACAGAGAACAGCCAGAGAATTCCTAGAAGCATGGCATTCATCCCCAAACTCCATCAATAGACACATTGACCTGGACACCATATACAAACCACTACAACTGAAACTGACACCCGGAAACGGCAAGAACATCCATCAACAGACACACCGACCTGGACCCCAGATACAAATCACTGCAGCTGAAACTGACACCCGGAAGCGGCAAGAACAAACCAATATAAATACCGGAAGAAACATCAAAGCAGCGCTTCACACGAGGCTCCCACCGCACTGATGATGTTCCCTAGCCAGGGAACGAAACGTTTGCAGCAAAAACTTCCAGCTCGGCGAACAGAACCACAACAACGGATACCCGAGCTACAAATCTTCAATCAGATTTTGACATAGTCCCATTGGAACCAGAGGCTGGTCTATTATTAGAGAGAGATGATTGGTGGTGAGAGTCACCATAGCTCAGACATTGCACGGCTGGAAAATCCAGAGTCAATTCATTTTATACTTTTGCATAATTGTTAAAACCCTTGCTGATTTTTCGTTAGCCTACTTTTCTCTTTTTATTGTTTGGTTTGGAGCTGTGAACTGTGAGCTGAGAGCTGAACATGACCTTTTGACTGTGCACAGCACCTTGTGTTTTCAAAAACAATATCTGTTATTTGTTTTAGAGATCAGGCCGGAAAATTAATTGCAGCTAGATTTTTGTTAAAAATGTCCATATATACTGCAAATCCAAAGAGACCCTATGCTCAGTCAGATGGTGGATGTTGAATGTTAACCGTGACCTCATGGAGAGATGGTCAATCTGGCAGATAAAGGTCAGGGTTTGACTTGGTTTGTGAGCTTTGTTTAGGTCAGAAAGATTGAAATACAAAAATTACAGCATAGAGGTTGGATGGTTCCCTGATGTCCCGTCATCATCAACTTGATGGAGAATGGCATCTCAGTTATAAGAATTAAATAAATATTCCTCAGAAACTGCTGGAAGCTATCTGCAAATTCAGTGTCAGCATAAACCAAGCTGTAATCCCATATGTCAGTGACGTTATAGATTGTGGAGAATGCTAAGTGAACCGGCCAGTTATTTCTTATTTATTTTTTCCTTTTGATTTTTCTTTTAACTCTGTTTGTTTGTCTATCTATCTTTGTGTGAAGGTGGGGACTAGAATTAAAGGGGATTGGGATTAAATCTTAGATATTGATTAGATTACCTTGCTGTCTAACTTTGCTCTGCTAAACTTACTGTATTGTTAATAAATTGTTAAGTCTTTTGTTTAAGCTACAAATCAGGTGCCTTCTATCAATGATTCACAATGTCTGGTACTGCTTATTCAAAAAGTCTGGCTATGCACCATTGGGTTCAATTTTGAAGGTCACTGAGTATTCTAATTTTACTGTGTTGTAAAGACAGAGATAGGACGGCTGATTTGATTCAACTGACTGTCTCAGTGTGGTAACAATAGTCATTACAAAATCTTTAGACCTGGCTTTCACTGTACACGGTGTGCTATGAAATGATGAAAGCATTAGCATTAAGATGCAGAAAATAATATCAAAACTAACTTTGACTTTTTAAAGAAAATTATGATGTTTGAAATATTTGTGTGCACTATCAATTGAGAAATGATATTTTTTATTATAAATCTGTTTCTTTGACAATCTTCATATGAAACAATTTAAAATATTAGAAGGGTTTTTACATTATATGCATCAAAATAAACAACCTGCTGAGTGTTGTTATAGTGGTGAGTTTTAGAAGAGGCTGAATGTTGGATAAAGATCGAGAGCGACTGCTGCATCTAAGCTATTTGTAGCGATTACCTTTGTCATTTAACAATCTGTTAACTATTTACACTACTTAACATAGCACTGGGCACCGTACAGAATCATTTCCCTTCAAAGTATGCTGTCATGTGATCTCTCACACTACTGTACATCTCTGCTAAGTCTCTGACTTTATACTTTAATTATGTTTCCTATTCTACCCCCCAAAAAGAAAGCTGTTTATCTTCATCCCTGGTTCATAGAGATAAATGTTTTGGTAGTTTTGCAAATCTCTCAGACCTTGTTTTTGGTCCTCGCGGAAGAAGATGAGGATCTCTGTACTCTTTAAAGTTTCATTTTTCTCTCTGCTATTTTGTTTAATTGTGTAATATCAGGACAAGGGTCCTGTTTGGTTTTGGCACTGACACCTTAAAATCAAACCAAATGACAGAATCACTTTGTTGACTTTGTTGCTGGTGAATTAATTCCCTGATATAACATTGCCTCAATATCATGCTTCACATTCTTTAAAAGTGGATGTGCAACTTTCCTTGGAGTGAATAAGTGCATAGCTTTAGTATCCAATCTCAATGTAATATGGTAAGCTAATTCTGATTTTCCGAACAATTTTGTGAAATTCACTCTGAATCCTTTGCGTCTTCCCAATTTGTTAATGTTATTAATAAGTCCCAGATTGTTACAAGCTTTGCAGCTTAGTAACAAACAACTGATTTTGATTCACATTTAGGGGTTCTGTGATTTAGTTTCCTGTATGTTGCAGTGTTACAGTTAACTGATCTTTAATTTTGAGTTGAATCTTTCTTGGTCCTTGGAATCGAACAGTTCAAAGCTGAAGTTCTTTTTTAGCCAATTTTCTGTGACTGAAACAGCTGCTGCACTGACTAACTTAAAAATTGTTTTGTTGCTGTTTAGTTTGATTTAAGCAGTCCAGTAATTTCACTTGGATCCTTTTATTTCATTGCGTTTAGGGTTGTCAATCTCTTGAAAGCTTCATGAACTGGTAAATTTGTCTTTTTGGTTTTGAGTTTTTTACTATGGCAAACAGTTTTAAAATATCCTGTCTTCCGGTGGGAACGTCACTCCCATTTTTATCAGGGCAGTTTTCATGTCAGTGCAGCTTTTTTTAACACAGCAAGAACACTGCATAATAGGCAGCTATCACTTTCTCATTGTGCTTTTTTGACCTTCGTTTAGCTGCATTGTCACTTCCATGACATACCAACTACACTGCCTCAATTGGTTTTCTCCATGAAGCCTCCCTGATGTCTCAAAGAAAGTGCAGGACTCTTTTTTTTTTCACCTCTGCCTTGCTAATTGCATGATGTTAGCTAGTGTCTAATCTCCCTTTTATAGAAAAATATAATAAAATCTCTTCCAATACTCTGACCACAATCTAATCAGGGTTTCACATTCGCAATTATCTGTTAATCGATCCAAATCATTCGTTAAAAGAATGGATGCTCTCACCTGGTTGTTCTTAAAGGGTTTGTTAAATTTCACCCTTTCTGCCGTGATATTTCAGCCTTTGAAGACATGTTTGTTGAAAGCTGAAATAACATCCTCAAATGTGACAGTTTCTTTGTTTATCCCTTACCTCGCTAAAACATTTTTCTGTTTTGAATGCTGCCGATTGCAGAGAGAAAGGTTCTGATCTGATCTTTGTTTGGTTTACCTGCTAACCTTGAAGGATTCCTATACTTAGTGAACTGTTTGTGCCAGTTTTGCCACATCTTTGTTTTGGTACTTCCAAGTGCTCGAAAGATTCGGGCAGCAGTAAAATTTGTTCTGTGGCTTGTCTTTGCTAGAATTACTTCCTGCACTGTCCCATACTCACAGTCACTGTGCTTATGACTGCTTTCCAGTCACTTGCTTTGTTCTCTGCACTGCTCTGTTTTGTTACTATTGGGCTTTGTCTTTGGTGCTTTTATCTACTGTCTTTCTCCTACTGCTGGGTCAGTCACTCGCTGCTACCATCTGTTGTCATGGTGGTGAGTCTAAGAAGAGGTTGTGTCCTGGATAAGGATCTAGAAAATCTGCTGAGTCTAAGCTGTTGGTGAGATTATCTTTTTAGTCAACATTTTGTGCAGAATAATTTCTTGACTTGTGATCTCCTACACCACTACTAATAGAGGCTGACTGTTTACTGTTTGAGTATTAACCCTTGAGACCAAGGAATGGATAAACTCAACACGATCAACAAAAAAATTACAAACACAAATAAGTAAATCAAAATCCCAAACACATCCAAAGTAAGCCTGTCTATGTAATAGCTTATTCTTTGTGGAATTTGAAGTGATTTTCAAAGCGTGTTCTTTATAAAAACTTAGAACATAAAAAAACAGCACAGAACAGGCCCTTCAGCTCAAGATGTTGGGCCGAGGATTAATCCTAATCTAAAACAAAATAAACTAACCTACACTCCCCTCAATTCACTGCTGACTATGTGCATGTCCTGCAGTTGCTTAAATGTTCCTCATAACTCTGCTTCCAGCACCACTGCTGGCAACGCATTCCATGCGTTCACAACTCTCTGCGATAAAGAACCTACCTCTGATGTCTCCTTTATACCTTCCTCCTGACACCTTAAAACCATGACCTGAGATGGCAGTCAGTCCTACCCTGGGGAAAAGTCTCTGACTATAGACTCTATCCGTGCCTCTCAATACCTTGTACACCTCGATCAGGTCACCTCTCTTTCTCCTTCTCTCCAGAAAGAAGAGTCCGAGCTTAGTCAGCCTCTCTTCGTAAGACAAGACCTCCAGTCCAGGCAGCATCCTGGCAAACCTTCTTTGCACCCTCTCTAAAGCCCCCGAATCTTTCCTATAGTAAGGCGACCAGAACTGGATACAATATTCCAAGTGTGGTCTCACCAGGGTCTTGTAGCGCTGCATCAAAACCTCACAGCACTTAAACTTGATCCTCCTGTTAATGAAAGCCAAAACACCACATGCTTTCTTAACAACCCTATCCACTTGAGTGGCAACTTTGAGGGATCTGTGCACTTGCACACCAAGCTACTTCCATTCTGCCAAGAATCCTGTCTTTAGTCCTATATTCAGCATTCAAGTTCGACCTTCCAAAATGCATCACTTTGCATTTATCTAGGTTGAACTCCATCTGCCATTTCTCAACCCAGCTCTGCATCCTGTCAATATCGCGGTGCAGCATGCAATAGCCCTCAATACTACCAATGGTATCTCCAATCTTTGCGTCATCAGCAAATTTACTAACCCATCCCTCAACCTCCTTATTCTATATCATTTATAAAAACTACAAAGAGCAGAGGCCCAAGAACAGAGCCCTGCAGGTCACCACTCACCACTGACCTGTAGGCAGAATACTTTCCATCTACAACTACTCTCTGCCTTCTGTCAGCCAACCAATTCTGAATCCAGCTAGCCAAATCTCCCTGCATCCCATACCTCCTGACTTTATGAATGAGCCTACAGTGGGGAATTTTATCAAATGTATTGCTGAAGTCCACATATACCATATCCACTGCTCAACATTCATCGACCTGTCTCATCACCTCCTCAAAGAACTCAATAGATTTGTGAGGCATGACCTTCCCCTCACAAAGCCATGCTGAGGGCCTTTAATCACGCTATGGTTTTCCAAATAGTCATAAATCCTATCCCTGATAATTCTTTCTCAAACCTTGCTGATCACAGAAGTAAGACTAATTGGTCTGTAATTGCCAGAGATTTCCCTATTCCCTTCTTGAAAAGAGGAACAACATTCCCCTCCCTCCAATCCTTGGTATGACTCCCGTGGAGAGTGAGGAAGCAAAATCTTCACCCTCCTTTCTCGCTTCCCGGAGCAACCTATGTCCAGGGGACTTATCAATCTTAATGTTTTCCAAAATTTCCAGCACATCAACTTCATCAATCTTGATCTGTTCAAGTCTATTTCCCAGCTCCTCAAAGTTCTCATTCACAACAAGGTCCCTTTCCATAGTGAAAACCGAAGCAAAAAACTTATTTAGGGCTTCCCCAACTGCTCAGACTCCATGCACGAGTTCCCTCCGCTATCCCTGATCGGCCCTACCTTCTCCCTGATCATTCTCTTATTCCTCACGTATAAGTAAAATTAGGGTTATCCCTAATCCTTCCCGCGAAGCTTTTTTCATGCCCCATCCTGGCTCTCCTCAGTCCATTTCTGAGCTCGTTTCTAGCAAGCCTGTAATCCTCTAAAGCTGTGCTAGACCCTTGCTTCCTCCCTCTTACGTAAGCTGCCTTGTTTCTTTTGACGAGAATCTCGTCATCCAAGGCTCCTTAATCTTACTCCTTTTTGCTTATCTAAGAGGAACAAATTCATGCATCACTCACAACAGCTGCACCTTAAACAGTCTGCACATGTCTGTTGTGCTCTTCCTGTGGAACGATTGCTCCCAATCTATACTTCCCAACTCCTGCCTGATAGCGTCATAATTTCCTTTTCTCCAATCAGGTATCTTCCTATGGTAACAGCTCCTTTCCCTCTCCATGGCTATGGTAAATATGATTCTGGATCAGTGGTGCTGGAAGAGCACAGCAGTTCAGGCTGCAGATTTCACTGCACTTTGGATGCTGCCTGAACTGCTGTGCTCTTCCAGCACCACTGATCCAGAATCTGATTTCCAGCATCTGCAGTCATTGTTTTTACCTGTATGGTAAATGTGAGGCAGTTATGGTCACTGTCACCAAAGTGTTCTCCCATCGCGTGATCTGACACCTGTCCTGGCTCATTGCCGAGCACCAAATCCAAAATGACCCCTCCCCTCATTGGCCTGTATGCATACTGAGTAAGGAAACCCTCCTGAACACACCTGACAAACACAGCTCCACCCAAACCATCTGCACTAAGGAGGTTCCTGTCAATATTGGGAAAGTTGAAGTCACCCATAACAACAACCCTGTTACATCTGCATTTTTCCAAAATCTGCCTGCCTATGAGTTCTTTGATCTCCCTACTGCTATTAGGGAGTGTGTAGAAAACCTCTGATGAGGTGGCTGCACCCTTGCTGTTCCTAACTTCCATCCATACTGACTCAGCAGACAAACCTTCCTTGACAACCTTGGTTTCTGTAGCTGTGATGCATTCTCTGATTAGCAATGCTACACACCCTTCTCTTTTTCCACGCTCCCTGTTCTTTTTAAGCATTCTAAACCCTGGAACATCAAGGAACCATTTCTATCCCTGTGAAACCCACATCTCCATTATGGCCACAACATCATAGTCCCAAGTACTGATCCATACTCTTAAGTTTATCACTCTTATTTCTGACACTCCCTGCATTAAAGCAGACACACTTTAACTGATCCCTTTGTTTCATCACATGAAAAATTTCCAGATAGATTCACTACATCCTGTCACTGCCCCATCTACAACTACCCCCTTTCAGACGTTTGCCTCTGGTTTCCACCCCTCTGTCAAACTAGTTTAAACCCTCCCGAATCACACGAGCAAATCTCCCACCCTTCTGTTGAAGTGCAACCCATCCTTAACGTACAGGTCCCACCTTCCTCAGAAGGCATCCCAATGGTCTAAGTATTTGAAGCTGTCCATCTTGCATCAGCCTCACAGCCATGTGTTAAGCTGCACTCGCTGACTGTTCCTCACCTCGCCATCTTGCGGCACCGGTAGCAAACCTGAGATCACTAAACGACTCGTCCTGCCTTTCAGCTTCCAGCCTTGCTCTCTGTTGTCACTTTGCAAATCCTCAGTCCCTTTCCTGGCTGTATCATTGGTGCCAATATGTACCATGATTTCTGGCTGCTCACCATCCCCCTTCAGAATCCTATAAACCTGATCAGCGACATCCCGGACCCTGGCACCGGGAAGACAATGTACCTTCCGGGAGACCCGTTCCTGACCACAAAGTCTCCTGTCAATCCGTCTAACTATTGAGTCCCCTACCACTAGAGTATTTCTATTTTCCCCCCTTCCCTCCCCCACTGACTTACAAACTTCCTGGCAGCACACGTTTCTCTCCACCCTCTCTCCTCACCACTCTATTCAAAAATGTATTGATGAACTCTTCCCTCCGTTTTAGGTTCTGCCTGGTTTCTAAAAGTATAAACTTAAAGTCAAGATCAAACTCAAGTTAGTAATTTGTTTATATATGAAACTTCTAGGGAAACAACCTACAGGCGTATGCCCAATAACTTAATCTTATACGCCATTGCAAATATTTGCATTTGAGATCATGCCCAGCCTTAAAGGCCAATGGATTATCAGTTTCAGGGCTGTTATTGAGAATGTTGACCTCAATTGTTTTGCATTCCTTGCTGAAAGCTTGTCAACAGTGATATGGAGGAAAGTCAGTCACTATAAGGGCACATTGGAAAGATACTTCAAATTCTAGAGTGATTAGACCAAGGAGAGCTGACGTTGGGAAGATGTTTCCATTGGCAGGAGAGACAAGGACCTGAAGGCACAGCCTTAGAGTGAAGGGAAGACTCTTTAGAATGGAGATAAGGAGAAACATCTTCAGCTAGAGATGGTGAATCTATGGAAGTCACTGTTACAGAAGGCTGCGGAGGCCAGGTCATTGAGTATATTTAAAACAAAGATATATAAGTTCTTGATAACCTTTGATCTTCTTGGTCATGGGGAAAAAGCAGGAAAATGGGATGGAGAAACCTGTCAACCATGATTGAATGGCATAGCAGACTCAAAGGGCTGAAAGGCCTAATTTCTGCTCCTATGTCATGTGATCTATTGGTGTTGGTGACAGAATCTTTCAGCTGTGTGTTGTGAGACAATTGATTACTAAGGATAGGAGCAAAGTTAAGGAATTGAGGTTCCACCAGTTTCAGGTCTGGCGATGATAACACATGAAAATCTTTGAAAACAGTAGTCATTGCTTGTAAAATAACTAGAATCAATTACTGTACTCTATTAGTACGGATGTATCCAGTGAAATATTGTTATTAAGTAGCCAGTGAAGAACATGTAGCTGAAACTGAATATGGCAAATGATAAATTTTGTCACTTGTCCTATTGTGTTTGGAAAATTTACGCAATTGGGATATTATTTCTTCCTTTTACAGGAACAGACCCCCAACTAAAGAGATTACAGCTGTGTCATTGATTTCAGGCAGAAATTTAGAAAACAAAAAAAAATAAATTATGTTAAAACTACTTGAACAATTTGCTTATTAGTCCTCCAGTGTTTGGAAAAGGATAAAGAATACAATAAGCTGATTGAGAAGGTAAACGATAGATGTGAGATTTATAAGAAATACTAAAGGACACTATCCTAGCCAATAGTAATTCAAAACTGAGCAAGAAATTTAATTTAGGCACTATCTCTAAATTTGAAGGTTTAAGAGAGAGAAGAAAACATTCATTTTATCTTGTGTAGACTTGGCAATCAGATTTATTCAGTTGACAATAAAAGATATAACACTGGGGTGACACAGTGGGACAGTGATTAGCACTGTGATGTTAGAGTTCAATTCGATGGTGTGTGTGTGTGTGTAGTTTGCACATACTCCCCATATCTTTGGGTGCTCCAGCTTCCTCTCTCGTTCCAAAGATGTGCACATTAGACGAATTGGCCAGAGAAAATACAGAGTTACAGGGATAGGGTGGGGGGGGGGGGGGGGGGGGGGGATGGGTTGCTGTTTGGAAGGTCGGTATGGACTCGATGGGCTGAATAGCCTACGTCTACACTGCAGGGATTCTATGATTGTAAAGGATAGGAAAATATTTGTAGTTAAGATATCAGAAATGTGGTTAGGGACTGGACTTGGAACACTTGCAATATTTCTCCCTCCTAATGAGGGAAATTTGCTGATGATGAATTTGTGTGCAAACATTAACATAATCATAATGAATATGGTAGTAGAAAGT
The DNA here is from genome assembly GCF_020745735.1 of Hemiscyllium ocellatum. NCBI lineage: Eukaryota > Metazoa > Chordata > Chondrichthyes > Orectolobiformes > Hemiscylliidae > Hemiscyllium > Hemiscyllium ocellatum. Next base: position 99,022,265 of record NC_083404.1, on the reverse strand, counting down.
CCTTTTAGCAATGGGGGTGTGTGAAATAAACTATTTGATATTAGATAAAATGGTTCCTAAAATTTTGACAGATCAACCAAAAAGTAAAGCTTGGCTTTCCATGGCTAAGAATTTGCTGCGTGCAATGGGAGGATGTTTTTTACGCCAGTTACTTTTCAATAGAAAACCAAAAGTTCCATCAGCCGTAAGTGATTAGCTGAAAACTAAGAAGGTGACCACAATTAGCTGTAACGTTTTGCATCATTTGAATGCATTGCAAACAAGCAGAAAGACTTTCATTAAAGCTAAAATCTCACAAAAACATTCTCAAACCTTAAGACACAATGTAAGGGAAATGAAAACCAGTTTCAAATAAGGAGGTATGGTTTATTTTAAAGAGAGCAGCTTGAAAACAGACTAGTGGTATGAGTTTCTGAAGAAAAATGAGGATCAAGGTATAATTGTAAGTTCCTTCATAGCAGGAAAAGTGTTTTTGAAGATGTTCCTGGATTACTATAAACGAATACTTGACAGTGTAGACCAGTTGTTTTTAATGCTGCATTTCTGCAGGGGGATTAGCCAGAAATTAAGTCTTTCTGTGCCTTTCAAAAGAGGCGGCAGTATAGCCGTGACACTTATTTTTATGGCCGATATGATGCCTCTGGTGTTTGGTAGTTCTTAGTAAGGTCTGTCTTATTAAAATTGTCTGTCTCCAGTTGAAAGCAGACCCTGCACTGATTTACTGGGACCATAGTGGACAGCTATCAGGCATCTTTATGATGCATGATTTTATTTGGGTTGACTCTAGGACAGGTAGGAGGGGTAGGCAGATAGTGCATGAGTCCTCTGTGGCTATCCCCATTTCAAACAAGGATGCTGTTTTGGAAAATGTAAAGGGTCATGGAATCTCAGGGGAATGAAGAATGAACAGCCAAGTTTCTGGTATCAAGATAGGCTCTAATATAATGAGGGGTATGTCAGGTTCCAAGTGATTGATTGTAATAGGGGATATCCAGAGAAAGGCACAAATAAACATTTCTGCAGCCAGCAGCGAAAAATGAGAATGATGTGTTGTGTCTCTGGTGCCACTATCAAGGATGCCTCAGAGAGGGTGCAGAATGTTCTCAAAGGGGAGAGGAACAAGTAGGAGGTCATTGTCCACATTGTACACATTGGAACCAATGACATAGGAGGGGAAAAAGGAAAATATAGAGAGTTAGGCAGGAATTTAAAAAGGAGGATCTCGAAGATAGTAAGATCTGGATTAGTCCCAGTGCTACGAGCTAGTGAGGGCAGGAATAGAAGGATAGAGCAGATGAATGCATGGCTGAGGAGGTGGTGTATGGGAGAAGGATTCACATTTTTGGATCATTGGAATCTCTTTTGGGGTAGCAGTGACCTGTACAAGAAGGACAGATTGCACCTGAATTGGAAGGGGACAAATATACTGGCAGGGAGATTTGCTAGAGCTGCTCAGGAGGATTTAAACTAGTAAGGTGGGAGGTAGGGACCCAAGGAAATAGTGAGGAAAGAGGTTAATCTGAGACTGGTACAGTTGAGAAGAGAAGCGAATCAGTCAGGGCCAAGGTAGGACTGGCAAATTAAACTGCATTTACTTCAATGCAAAGGGCCTAACAAGGAAGGCAGATGAACTCAGAGCATGGTTAGGAACATGGGACTGGTATATCATAGCAATTGCAGAAACATGGGTCAGGGATGGGCAGGATGGGCAGCTCAATGTTCCAGGATACGAATGATACAGGAAGGACAGAAAGGGAAGTAAGAGAGATAGGGGGGCATGGCGTTTTTGATAAGGGATAGCATTACAGCTGTACAGAGGGAGGATATTTCTGGAAATACATCCACGGAAGCTTTTGGCTGGAACTGAGAAATAAGCAAGGGATGAAAAACTTATTGGGATTGTATTATAGACCCCCTAATAGTCAGAGGGAAATTGAGAAACAAATTTGTCAGGAGATTTCAGTTATCTGTAAGAATAATAGGGTGGTTATGGTAGGGGATTTTAACTTTCCAGTGTAGACTGGGACTGGCATAGTGTTAAGGATTCAGATGGAGAGAAATTTGGTAAATATGTACAAGAAAATTTTCCAGTTCATTATGTGGATATACCGACTAGAGAAGGTGCAAAACTTGGCCTATTCTTGGGAAAAAAAGCAGGGCAAGCGACTGAGGTGTCAGTGGGGGAGCACTTTGGGGCCAGCGACCATAATTCTATTAATTTTAAAATAATGGTGGAAAAGAATAGACCGGATCTAAATGTTGAAGTTCTAAATTGGAGAAAGGCTAATTTTGATGGTAATAGGCAAGGACTTTCAAAAGCTAATTGGGGGCAGATGTTCACAGGTAAAGAGATGGCTGGAAAATGTGAAGCCTTCAGAAATGAGATTGCGAGAGTCCAGAGAAAGTATATTCCTGTTAGGGTGAAAGGAAAGGCTGGTAGATATAGGAAAGGCTGGTAGAAATAGATGGTGACAACTTGAAAAATGTCCATATTACAGAGGAGGAAGTGCTGGATGTCTTGAAATGCATAAAGGACCTGATCAGGTGTACCCTAGAACTCTGTGTGATGCTAGCGAAATGATTGCTGGGCCTCTTGCTGAGATATTTGTATCATCGATAGTCATAGATGAGGTGCCGGAAGACTGGAGGTTTGCTAACACAGTACCATTATTTCAGAAAGGTGGTAAGGCAAAGCCACGGAACTATAGACCGGTGACCCTGACATCAGTGGTGGGCAAGTTGTTGGAGGGAATCCTGACGGACAGGATTTACATGTATTTGGAAAGGCAAGGACTGATTTGTGTGTGAGAAATCATGTCTCACAAATTTATTAAGTGTTTTGAAGAAGTAACAAAGAAGATTGATGAGGGCAGAGCAGTGGACATGTTCTATATGGACTTCAATGAGGCTTTCGACAAGGTTCCCCATGGGAGACTGGTTAGCAAGGTTAGAACTCAATACTGGGAGAACTAGCTAAAGGTAGAAGACAGGCTGGTGGTTTTTCAGAATGGAGGCCTGTAACCAATGGAGTGCCACAAAGATCAGTGCTGGGTCCACTTATTTTCATCATTTATGTAAATGATTTGGATGTAAACATAGGAGGTATAGTTAGTAAGTTTTCACATGACACCAAAATTGGAGGTGTAGTGGACAGCGAAGAAGATTACCTCAGATTACAATGAGATCTTGATCAGATGGGCCAGTGGGCTGAGGAGTGGCAGATGGAGTTTAATTTAGATAAGTGTGAGGTGCTGCATTTTGGGAAAGCAAATCTTAGCAGGACTTATATACTTAATGGTAAAGTCTTAGGGAGTGTTGCTGAACAAAGAGACCTTGGAGTGCAGGTTCATAGCTTCTTGAAAGTAGAGATGCAGGTAGATAGGATAGTGAAAAAGGCATTTGGTATGCTTTCCTTCATTGGTCAGAGTATTGAGTACAGGAGTTGGGTGGTCATGTTGCAGCTATACAGGACATTGGCTAAGCTACTTTAGGATTATTGTGTGCAGTTCTGGTCTCCTTCCTATCAAAGGATGTTGTGAAACTTGAAAGGGTTCAGAAAAGGATGTTGCCCGGGTTGGAGGATTTGAGCTAAAGGGAGAGGCTGAATAGGCTGGGGCTGTTTTCTGTGGAGCTTCGGAGGCTGAGGGGTGACCTTTTACAGGTTTATAAAATCATGGGGCGCATGGATAGGATAGATAGACAAAGTCTTTTCCCTGGGGTGGGGAGTCCAGAACTAGCGGGCATAGGTTTAGGGTGAGAGGGGAAAGATATAAAAAAGACTAAATTGGGCAACATTTTCACACAGAGGGTGGTGCATGTATGGAATGAGCTTCCAGAGGAAATGGTGGAGGCTGGTCCAGTTGCAACATTTAAAAGGCATCTGGATGGGTACATGAATATGACAGGTTCAGAGGGATATGAGCCAAGTGCTGGCAAATGGGACGAGATTGGGTTGGGATATCTGGTCGGCATGGACGAGTTGGACCGAAGGATCTGTTTCCATGCTGTACATCTCTATGACTCTATGACTGTATTTGTGGTATGGTAGGAATGAATTTGAAAACATTCATAAATGGACTTAAAATTGGAAGCCATGCTGCAAGGATTTAAGTATATTGGATTGGAAAACAGGCAAAATAGATCAAGTATTGCTTTCTGTCACCAAGCTTATTTGAAAAATAGCAACCCCATTGCTGTGCCAGAAAGACATAGCTCTTTCCAACTAAAATAGGGAAATTACAAAGTCTGATTGGATAGCTGCATTGGTCTTCACTAAATGAGGCCAATGCGGTTTTGAGGTCTTATAATTGAGTATGACATGAAAAATCCCAAGGTGAAAGATACGATTTCAGCAAAGGGGGGGCATTGAAAACATTTCAATTGGCGTCTTGTATTATGAAATTTCTGCCGTTAGGATGTGTCTGAAACATAAAGCTTATTGATTTGGATTTTCTGAGGAATGGCAACCATAGTCAGATTGTCACTTCATTCCAGGTTTTGGTATTATGATTGAGCTCCAAGTTCCTGGCCAACAGCTCCGATCCCAGCTCTTTCAGGGTTGTGTAATGTACCTAAAGGCCAACAGTTCTCTTGTACTTCAGGACGGCCAAGAGATGTCAGACCAAATTGGGAGGGGGAAAGATAGGGTGTTTAGGTCCAGAAGAGATGAAATTTCGTCCAGGGTGACGTCAGTTTGACAGATTGGATTTTGCTGTCAGGCTGGTAGGTGCAAGGGATACGTTTGGATCTGGGGGTTTGAGGCCAGCAACAGTGGGATGTTGGTTCCTGGAGGAGTGTGGTTGGAATTGTGCAGGTTTGGGGTAGGGCTTATTGGTTGGATACTTGTTAGAGGTTTGGGGGATTGTAATGGTGTAAAAGATGAGTAGGGAGTCAGTATAATAGTGACCACAGAGGTTAGACTAAGTTTTTGGCATTCTAAATTTTCCTGGGTAACTTTGTGAAACTGGATAAGAATTTTTTAATGGATTTCTTTTTGAGCATTACAGATGCTGGGTAGTCCTTTTAGAATTTTCAATTTCTGTATAATACCCAGGGAGTCAACTGCATTTAGGATTCCTTATGGTTCCAGTGATCACTTCCAGTCAGTGCTGCGGAGACCATCAGAATATTTAGCCCATTGATTTTAGTGACAATTTAATGCAAATCTCTCTACTAGGTTGTTGAGTACAGGGGCATATCTGCCTTTTCTTTCAGAATGTTGCCCTTTGACTTAGAAAACTGAAACAAAAAAAAAATCAGAACAGCAACACTCAGGAAGCTTGAAACCAGCCAGGATAAAGCAACCTATTTAATCTACATCCTGTCAACTTCCTTAAGCATTCACCCATCACCACATCATGGCTGCAGTGTGTAGCATTAACAAAATGGACAACTCTTCCAGGTTTCTTCAACAGCAGCCCTCCAAATCAACATCCTCCTGTGTCTTCAAGTTGCTTCATCGTAAACTGGATCAATATCCTGAGGTTTTCCAGCTGGCAGCTCTGTATCATGGACTGTCTCAATTCACAGGCTGCTCACCATCACCTTCTCAAGGAAATTACAGATGGACAACAAATGTTTACTTTGTCAACAACACTTGCATCCTATGGAATAATGGAAACAAATTTTTTTGGAAGAAGAATTGGGTGTCCACCTAAACTTTGTTCGAAAATATGAAATGGAGAGATGAATATCTTAATTTATGTTGCAAAGTGATTTTAAAGGGGCAATTCACTTTAATTAGAGTTAGAACTCATTAAGTTAAATAATCATTATTAAAATATTTGAGTTTCTTTTTGAACATACCTCCTGATCACACTGTTCTTAACTTGTAGATATTCTGTGCAACACTGAAAATGGGAAGGAAAGATGCTGCTGCTTCTAAAATCCCAATTGATCACTACCGGAAACAGATAGGTATTAATTCTTTTAGTATTGCATATTCCAGATTTTGAAATAACTATAAAAGTCTTAACTTACCAATTATAGAGTAAATCATTATATTTTGCTGAAGAATTAGTCCAAATATCTTTGTGCATTAATTAGGAAATTCCACCAATTTTTTGACACATTATTTATCAAAGAGTTTAAACATAGACCTGATCATTTGGAAATAGCCATTAGAATGTCGAACATGGAACATTACAGCGCACTACAGGCCCTTCAGCCCTGGATGTTGCACCGACCTGTGAAACCAATCTGAAGCCCATCTAACTTACACTATTCCATTATCATCCATATGTTTATCTAATGACCATTTAAATGCCCTTAAAGTTGGCATTGCAGGCAGGGTGTTTCAAGCCCTCACTATACTCTGAGTAAAGAAACTACCTCCGACAACTGTCCTATATCTATCACCCCTCAATTTAAAGCTATATCTCCTCGTGCTAGCCATCACCATCCGAGGAAAAAGGCTCTTACTGCCCACCCTATCTAATCCCCTGATCATCTTGTACGCCTCTATTAAGTCACCTGCCAACCTTCTTCTCTGTATTGAAAACAGCCTCAGGTCCCTCAGCCTTTCTTCATAAGACCTTCCCTTCAGACCAGGCACATCTTGGCAAATCTCCTCTGAACCCTTTCTAATGCTTCCACATGCTTTCTATAATGCAGCGACCAGATCTGTACGTAATACTCCAAGTGCGGCTGCACCAGAGTTTTGTATAGTTTTGTACCTCATGGCCCTGAAACTCAATCCCTCCACCAGTAAAACCTAACACGCCATACACCTTCTCAACAACCCTATTCCTGGGTGGCAACTTGCAGTGATTTATGCACATGGACACCGAGATCTCTCTTCTCATCTACGTTACCAAGAATCTTACCATTAGCCCAGTACTGTGTATTCCTGTTACTCCTTTCAAAGTGAATCACCTCACACTTCCCCACATTAAACTCCGTTTGCCACCTCTCAGCCCAGCTCTGCAGCTTATCTATGTCCCTCTGTAACCTGCAACATCCTTCATCACTGTCCACAACTCCACCGACTTTAGTGTCATCCTCAAATTTACTAACGCATCCTTCTATGCCCTCATCCAGGTCATTTATAAAATGACAACATCAGTGGCCCCAAAACAGATCTTTGTGGTACACCACTAACAACTGAACTCCAGGATGAATATTTCCCATCAACCATCACCCTTTGTCTTCTTACGGCAAGCCAATTTCTGATCCAAACTGCTAAATTGTCCTCAATCCCATGCGCTGGTATTTTCTGCAATAGCCTACCATGGGGAACCTTTACTGAAATCCATATACACCGTATCAACCACTTTACCCTCATCTACCTGTTTGGTCACCTTCTCAAAGAACTCAATAAGGTTTGTGAGGCACGACCTACTCTTCACAAAACCATGTTGACTATCCCTAATCAAATTATTCTTTTTTAGATAATTGAAAATCCTATCTTTTAAAATCCTTTCCAACACTTTGCCCACAACCGATGTAAGGCTCACAGGTCTATAATTTCCAGGGTTGTCTTGACTTCCCTTCTTGAACAACGGAACATTTGCTCTCCTTCAATCTTCTGGCACTATTCCTGTAAACAATGATGACATAAAGACCAAAGATAGAAGCACTGTAATCTCCTCCCTAGCTTCCCAGAGAATCCTAGGATAAATCCCATCTGGCCCAGGGGATTTATCTATTTTCACATTTTTCAGAATTGCTAACACCTCCTTATGAACGTCAAACCCATCTAGTCTAATAGCCTGTATCACAGTATTCTCCTTGACAACATTATATTTTTCCTGTGTGAATACGGCAAAAAATATTCATTTAGCGCCCCTCTTATCTCCTCGGTCACCATACACAACTTCCCACTACTGTCCTTGATTGGCCCTAACCTTCCTCTCATCATTCTTTTATTCCTGACATACCTATAGAAAGCTTTAGAGTTTTCCTTGATCCTATCCACCAACAATTTCTCTTTCCCCTTCTGGCTCTTCTTAGCTCTCTCTGTAGGTCCTTTCTGGCTAACTTGTAACTCTCAAGTGCTCGAACTGAGTGTTCACATCTCATCTTTACACAAGTGTCCTTCTTCCTCTTAACAAGAGATTCAACCCCCTTAGTGAACCACAGTTCCCTCACTTGACCACTTCCTCCCTGCCTGACACGTACATACTTTTCAAGGACACACAATAGCTGATCCTTGAACAAGCTCCACATTTCAATTGTGCCCATCCCCTGCAATTTCTTCCCCATCCTATGCAGCCTAAATCTTGCCTAATTGCATCATAATTGCCTTTTCCCCATCTATAACTCTTATCCTGTGATATAACCTATCCCTTTCCATTGCTAAGGTAAACATAACCAAATTGTGGTCACTATCACCAAAGTGCTGTAAATTTAACACCTGACCTGGTTCATTACCCAGTACCAAATCCAATGTGGTCTCGCCTCTTGTTGGCCTATCTACATATTGTGTCAGGAAATTCTCCTGCACACATTGGACAAAAACTGACCCATCTAAAGTACTCAAACTATAGTGTTTCCAGTCAATATTTCGAAAGTTAAAGTCCCCATAACAACTACCCTGTTACTTTTGCTCCTATCCAGAATTATCTTTGCAATCCTTTTCTCTATATTTTTCAGTTTATGGGAAAATGTTTCCAATTTGGCCAGGTAGTATGCAACAATTAACATCATTGGAGTCACTAGTTATACTTAAGTCAATTAAGTTTGCTCATTCGTCACTCCTGTCCCTTTTGTTTTGTATCAACTACTTGTCCCCAATCCTATTATATTCTAAATCGTCACTGTTAGCATTAAATCTCTGTCTTATCTCATTTCAGTGTTGTCCTTTAATCTGCCGCCTTGGCCAACAAGTCTTCTTGGTGGCAGACTTCAGTTCTTCTTCTAGCCTTTGTGTACAAAAGCAAAATACTATTGATGTTGGAAATCTGAAATAAAAGCCGAAAACGCTGTGGGCACTGTCTTCCCATAATCCCATAATTCTTTTCTTTCATCAGTTTAAAAGCCTTGTCAACTATTTGCTTTCTGCCAGTTCGACTAATCACTTCCTCCATTGATTAACATCTATTTCCTCATCTATTTATTTAGTACTTTTTCTCTGCCCTCTAAGGAGCCCTGGACTTTTTCTGTGTTAAATGAGAATACAACCAAAATTTGTTCATTGCCTTTGTCCAGTGGTAGATTGGAATGGAAACGTAGAGTTAACAATCCATCACCTGGATTTGCAATACTATTGATAGACTAGTTTGCCAATCCAGTTCATTAATGGAATCTAAAATGAAAGGTTTTCTAGTGAGGCTGTGATCCTTTCCACTTGGTTTAATTCCCTGTTTAGGAAAGGTAAGCGTAGCTAGCTGAGCAGTTGGAAGCTCCTAATGTTTTGAACTGGTTAAGCTATGGGCTTTCAACTGGTTTAGTTCCACTTTATCCCTTGGGATTCCTAAAGCTTCACTGCCGACTACCTGTAATTAAGGGAGCCTGGACGTGGGTATTTTATAAGTGAACATACAGTGAGAGAGTGTGCACTGTACATCGGGTAAATAGCAAGTTCATTTGTGAATTTCTCAATAGCTTAGTTTGGATACACTTAAAGTGATGGGCTCCCCAGCAATTTCCCCTTTGCAACATTCCAACAGGTATCCTGCATAAACTCTAACTTGTTCCAATTACGGCTACCCAAATCCTTCCCATTTTGCCCAACTTGCCTGCTGAACGGCATTACCTTCATAAAAATTGAGTTTAAATCCTTAATATCTTTCTCAGATTGTGAACTCAGCTGTTCTGGGGAATCAAACCTGTATGACAATAGCATAGTTTTTCATGTCTCCACTTCACTCTGTGTATCTTGATGTTTACTATATTTGTAACTCTTTTTATATTTAGTTTGTGTGAGTGTTTGTATGCAAAGAAATGACTAGTCAGCCATATCCACTGCTATTCTTCAGTGGTAAGATGTGAATGACGTCATAATTTTTGATGACCTGATGTTTGGTGAATTTTTGCAACTTCTGCTTCTGGGTTGCATTACAATAATTTACTTTTAATTAAATGCAACTACTGCATGTGACAGAACTGTTAACTGACTTGCTATAACGGAAGCAATTCGTAATAAAATATACAAAATAATGGATATCTTGTTAATATGCCTGTCATATTTTCACCCTATTATGTTATGTTGTCTCGCTGTGACAGTTTATCGCGTAGTAACTGGAGCTATGCAAGTTCCAAATCAGTTGCAGGACATGTGATCCTGAAGAGCAAAATTAAATGATTGTGTATACGTATTAAGAATTACTACAGGCCAATCAGTTTCACGTTAAAGATGGAAAACTACTTGAGACCAATGTCTAGGACAAAATTAATTCTCAAAGGGAGAAGAATGGGTTGAGAAGGAACAGCCAGTACGAATTTGTTAAGAAGTGTTGAACAGACATTTTGTGCCTTCTTTGACTGTAAGAGAATCAAATATCAACCGAGAAATATTTGTAATCAAGAGGTGAAAGAGAGGGATGAACTTAACAACTGTAATCACAAGGGGAATGATAGTGAAAAACTATTAGCACTAGAGACTGACAAGGCCCCGGAACCTGATGGACTTCAGGAGTCCGAATAAAAATGGTTATTCAAAAACTCCTTTGATCTTGAAAGTTTCCATGAGATTGTAAAATAGCAAATATTATTCAAGAAAGGAAGGAGATAACTACAGGCCAGTTAGATTAAAGTTTGTCATAGGGAAAAGCATAACTATTATTCAGGAGGTTACAGTAGGACATTTAGAAAACGTTAATGCAGTTAGGCAGAGTGAAGTTAGTTGTGTGAAAGTGAAACCATGTTTGATTAATTTATGAGTTATTGTATAATGTAATAGATAATATGGATAAAGGAGATACCTTAGATGGTGGATACTTAGATTTCTAAAATATGTTTGATAAATTGCCACATCAAAAGTTCCCACACAAAGTAATAGCTCATGATGTAGGGTGGACCAGACCATGTGGTTAAAGGATTCTTGATTAGCTAACAGGACCCAGTGAGTAAGGCTAACTGGATAATTTTCCAAATGGCAAGTTGTCTTTTGAGGAGTAGCGCAGGGTTCAGTGATAGAGTGTCAACTATATTTGATCTATTTAGAGTCATAGAGATGTACAGCATGGAAACAGACACTTTGGTCCAACCCGTCTATGCCGACCAGACATCCCAACCCAATATAGTCCCACCTGCCAGCACCCAGCCCATATCCCTCCAAACCCTTCCTATTCATATACCCATCCAAATGCCTTTTAAATGTTGCAATTGTACCAACCTCCATCACTTCCTCTGGCAGCTCGTTCCATACACGTACCACCCTCTGCGTGAAAAGGTTGCCCCTTAGGTCTCTTTTATATCTTTCCCCTATCACCTTCAACTTATGCTCTCTAGTTCTGGGCTCCCCCAACTCAGGGAAAATACCTTGTCTATTTACCCTATCCATGCCACTCATAATTTTGTAAACCTCTAAAAGGTCATCCCTCAGCCTCCGACGCTCCAGGGAAAACAGCCCCAGCCTGTTCAGCCTCTCCCTATAGCTGGCAACATCCTTGTAAATCTTTTCTGAACCCTTCCAAGTTTCACAACATCTTTCCGATAGGAAGGAGACCAGAGCTGCATGCACTATATCAACAGTGGTCTAACCAATGTCCTGTACAGCTGCAACATGACCTCCTAACTCCTGTACTCAATACTCTGACCAATAAAGGAAAACATACCAAACGCCTTGCTCACTATCCTATTGACCTGCAACTCCACTTTCAAGGAGGTATGAACCTGCACTCCTCGGACCTTGCCATTAATTGTATAAGTCCTGCTAGGATTTGCTTTCCTAAAATGCAGGACCTCGCATGTATCTGAATTAAACTCCATCTGCCACTTCTCAGCCCTTTGGCCCATCTGATCAAGATCCTCTTGTAATCTGAGGTAACACTCTTCAGTGTCCACTACACCTCCCATTTTGGTGTCATCTGCAAACTTACCATCTATATCTCTTATGTTCACATCCAAATCATTTATATAAATGACGAAAAGTAGAGGACCCCTCCCAGCACTGATCCATTTAAATGATTTGGATGAAGGGACCAATGGCATGGTTGCTAAATGTGCTGATGAGACATGGATAAGAAAGTAAATGGTGAGCGGAATCAGAAAAAGTCGGCAAAGTGATTTAGGCTAATTGAGTGGGAAGAACATTATAAAATAGTGTATAATGCAGGAAAACATACCTGTCCACTTTGACAGAAGAATAGAAAAGCAGCCTGTTATTTGAACATGGTTGTGAAAAACCATGAGTGATTGTAAAACTCTTTACACAGCGATCTGGGTGTTCATAAATGTGAATCAGAGAAAGTTGGTATGCAGGTACATCAATATTGTGAGAAGAATGGAACAGAAAAGTAAGGAAACTTTTGCTGAGTTGTATCGGACATTAATGAGAACCTATCTGGAATACGGTGTACTGTGTTAGAAGCAATTTAGAGAAGGTTCATTTGACCTATTCCTGGGATGAAGGTGTTATTTTATGTGGAAAGATTGAACAGATTGGGCTTATATATCCATTGAATTTTATATAAATGAGAAGTGATCTTATTAAAAAAAAAGGTCCTGAGGGGAATTGACACGTAGATGCTGAAAGGATGGTTCCCTTTGTAGGAGAAACTATAACTAGTTTAAAAATAAGAGTCTCCCATTTTAGATGGAGATGGGAAGATTTTGTATTCTCTGAGGGCTGTTGGGCTGTGGAATTCTGTTTCCTAGAGAGCAGTGGAGGTAGAGTCGTTGTATATTCCTTTAGATAGCATTGCATTGATTTTTGATCATCAAAATGAGTAAAATGGAGATAGTATATTAGCATGGGTGGAGATAAGCCAATCAATAAAAGAGAGTTGGGATAAGGAGGCTATTTTCAGGATGGCAACCTATAACTAGGAGAATGCCACAAGATCAGCACTGGGCCACAATTATTAACTGTATGTATTTAATGACTTGGAAGATTAGAGTTAGTGTACTATAGATTAGTTTGTGCATGACATAAAAATAGGTGGGAAAGCAAGTAATGAAGATAAAAAAGCCTTTGACAAGTTTCCTCATGGTAGATTAAATACTGAAGTTAGATCACATGGGATTCAGAGTGAGCTAATAATTGCATACAAAATTGGCTTGATGGTAGGAAACACGGTGGGTGGTGAAGGGTTGTTTTTCAGACTGGAGTCCTGTGATCAGAGGTGTTCTGCAGGGATTGGTACTGGGTCCACTTTTATTTGTTGTTTATGTAAATGATTTGAATGAGAATATAGGAGGCATAGTTAGTAAGTTTGCAGATGACTTCAAAATTGATGGGATATTGGACAGTGAAGAAGCTTATCGAAGATTAAAAAGAGATATTGATCAATTAGGTCAATGGGCTGAGGACTGGCAGCTGGAGTTTAATTTGGATAAAAGTAAGATATTGCATTTTGGTAATGCTAAAAAGGACAGGATTTATACAATTAATGGTAGGGCCCTGCGTAGTATTGTCGAACACCTATTTTTAGGTACATAATTCTTTGAAATTTGCATTCCAGGGTAGTCAGCATGGTTGAAAAGGCATTCAATGTACTTGCCTCCATTGCCCAGTTGAGTATAAGAGTTGAGACATTATTTTAAGGTTGTATAGGATGTTGGTGAGGCCTGTTCTGTTTACTGTGTACAGTTCTGGTCACTCTTCTATACGAGAGAGAGTTCAAAAAAGATTTACCAGGATGTTTCCAGGAGTGGAGGATTTGAGATGGAAAAATAGACTGAAAAGGCTGGGACGTTTTTCACTGGAGCATAGGAGGTTGAGGGGTGACTTTATAGAGGTTTATAAAGTCATGAGGGGCTTAGATAAGGTGAATGACGAGCCTTTTTCCGAGGTGGGGAGTCGAAAACTAGGAGGCACATTTTTCAGGTGAGAGGCGAAAGATTTAAAAGGATGTGAGGAGCACAATTTTTACACAGAGAGTGGTTCAATTGTGGAATGAACTGCCAGAGAAAGTGGTGGAAGTTGCAACATTTAAAAGACATTTGGATAAGTTCACGAAAAAGAAAGTTTGAAGTGATATGGGCCAACCGCAAGCAGATGGGACTAATTTAGTTTGGGATTATGGTTGGCATGGACTTATTGGACTGAAGGGTCTGTTTCCATACTATATGACTCTGACTTTAGCACAAAATGTCTGCAGAGGGAGATAAACAGGTTAAGCTTGTGGGTGCAAACTTGGCAGATGTAAGAAAATGTAAGATTATGTACTTTGACAGAAGGAGTTGAATATTATTTAAATGGAGAGAGCCTATAGAAAGTTACTGAATACAGGAATTTGGGAGTCCTCATGCATGAATCACAGAAAGTTCAGTGGTAAAATGAAAGCAAATGGAAAGTTGGCCTTTATTTCAAAGGGAATGGAGGAATGTTTTTCTAAAACTATATAAGGTGTTAGTCATAGAGTCATACAGCAAGGAAACTGACCCTTCGTCCCAACTTGCTCATGCCGACCAAGTTGCCCAAACTAAAGTACTCCATTCGCCTGCGTTTGGCTCATATCTCTAAATCCTTCCTATTCATATACCCATCCAGATGCTTTTTAAATGTTATAATTGTACTTGCCTCCACCATAGAGTCAGAGACTCTGACAACACGGAGACAGGCCCTTTGACCCAAACTGGTCCATACTGACCAAAACGTCCATCTGTGTTAACCTCATTTCCCTGTACTTGGCCCATGTCCTTCTAAACCTTTCCTATCCATGTAGTTGTCCAAATGGCTTTTAAATATTGTTAATGTACCCACCTCAATCACTTCTGCTGGCAGCTCATTCCACATGTGTACCACCCACTGTGTAAAAAAATTGCCCCTCAGGTTCCCTTTTATTCTTTCCCCTCTAACCTTAAACTGATGCCCTCTAGCCCTTGACTCTCCAAACCTGGGGAAAAAAGACTGAGTGCACTCATCCTATCCCCGCCTCTCGTAATCTTATACTCTTCTATAAGATCCTCCTCAGTCTCCTACATTCTAAAGAAAAAAGTCCTGGCAACATCCATGTAAATTTCTTCTGTACTCTTACCAGTTTAATAACCTCCTTTCTGTAACAAGGTGATCAAAATTGAACACAGTACTCCCAAGTACAGCCTCACCAACATCCTGTACCTCTGCAACATAACTTCCCAACTTTGATACTCAGTGCCCTGACTGATGAAGGTCAGTGTGCCAAAAGCCTTCCTCATTGCCCTGTCTACCTGTGACTCCACTTTCAGAGAACCTTGCACCTGAACTCCAATATCCCTCTGTTCCACTACACTCCTTAAGGCTCTACCACTAACCATGAAATTCCGATTTCATTTGACTTTCCAAAATGCAAGACTTCACACTTATCTATATTAAACTCCATTTGCCATTTCTAGGCCACTTCCCCAGCTGATCAAGCTCCTGCTGCAATATCTGAGAACCTTCCTCACTGTCCCACGATATTGCCTGTTTCAGTGTCATCAGCAAACTTACTAATCATGTCTTGTATATTCTCATCCAAGTCACTGATATAGCATTGGGCCCAGCACCATTCCCTGAGTCACTCCACTAGTCACAGGCATCCAGCCCAACAAGCATTTTTCTACTATGCTTCTTACCATCAAGCCAATTTTGTATCCAATTTGCCAGCTAACCCTGAACTCCATGCAATCTAACTTTCCAGAGCAGCTTACCATATGGCACCTTATCAAAGGCCCTACTGAAAGCCACATAGACTACATCTACTGCCCTGCCCTCATCAGCCTTCCTGGTCACTCCATCAAGAACTCTACCAAATTTGTGAGGCATGATCTCCCACGGACAAAGCCGTGCTGACTACTCCTAATCAAATGCTGTGTTTCCAAATGCATGTATATGTTATCCATCAGAACCACTTACTCTGGCAACTTGTTCCATACATGCACCAGCCTCTGTGTGAAAAAGTTACCCCTCTGGTCCTTTTTAAATCTTTCTCATCTTACCTTAAACCTATACCCTCTAGTTTCGTACTCCCCCATCCCAGGAAAAAGACCTTGGCTATTCATCCTATCCATGCCTCTCATTATTTAATGAACCTCCATGAGGTCACCCCTCAGCCTGCAATGCTGCAGGAGAAAAATCCCCAGCCTATTCAGCTTCACACTATAACCCAAACCCTCCAGCCCTGGCAACATTCTTGTAAATATTTTCTGTGCCTTCTCAAATTTAACAGCATCCTTTCTGTGAAAAGGTGACTGGAATTGTATGCAATATTCTAAAAATGGCCTCACCAATGTCCAGAACAACCACAACATGACATGCCAACTCCTATTCTCAATGTTCTGACCTTTGAAGGCAAGTGTGCCAAATGCCTCCTTCACTACCAGGTCTACCTGCGACTCCACCTTCAAGGAATTATGCACCTTCACCCCCAACAACAATCCCCAGGGCCCTACCATTACTTGTATAAGTCCTGCCACGGTTTGCCTTACCAAAATGCAACACCTCACATTTATCTAAATTAATCTCTATCTGTCACTCATACAAGACAGATTGGAGGCCTGTGACAAGCAATGTGCCACAAGGTTCAGTGCTAGGTCCACTGCTTTATGTCATTTATATAAATGATTTAAACATGAAAATAGGAGATATGGTTATAAGTTTGCAGGTAATACCAAAATCAGTGGTGTTGTGGTCAGTGAAGAAGGTTATCTAGAGTACAACGGGACCTTGATCAGATGGGAGAATTGGCCAATATTGCAAGTGTTTTTGAGAGTTTAGGGGAGCTCACTTTTACCAAACAAAATGCACATCAAGTTGAAAGTAAAATTATCTTGTAAAGCACCCTTTGCACCTCTTTACCTTTCTTTGCTTGAAGAATCTTGTAACATTTTGATGTTTTATCTTTTTTCTATTCATTTATGGTACACGGGCATCATTACTGGGACCGGCTTTATTGCTCATCCCTAGTTGTGCTTAATCAACCATATTAAACTCCTTATTTTTATAACTCAGATATTTTATAAGGATATATTTTACTGCCATTTCCATCATCCTTTCTCCATTTTTCAGATTTCTCCTATTTCATTCTGATATTTTTACTTTTACCATTTCCACTTCAGTTAAAATACACACATGCTCAGTAACAGCTGTGGCCTTATAGGATTGTCCCATATTCTGATTCAACTTCAATAATCTACATTCTTATTAAAGTATATCCCACGCCTCCTAATTCTTCTAATTATCAATTGAATCTATTCCTGGGTGGAAAAAAGTGAGGACTGCAGATGCTAGAGATCAGAGCTGAAAATGTGTTGCTGGAAAAGCGCAGCAGGTCAGGCAGCATCCAAGGAGCAGGAGAATCGCCGTTTCAGGCATGAGCCCTTCTTCAGGAATCCTGAAGAAGGGCTCATGCCCGAAACATCGATTCGCCTGCTCTTTGGATGCTGCCTGGCCTGCTGCGCTTTTCCAGCAACACATTTTCAGCTCTATTCCTGGGTGCTCTTGTGGTGAAGTGGTAGTGTCCCTACCTCTGGTTCAGTCGCCCAAGTTGAAGCCCCACCTGCTCTAGGGGTGTGTAGTAATAGGTTGATGAGAAAATATCTTAAATGTGCTTCTGCTCCTAAAAATCTGCTCACTCCACTCTAAGCAACTGACATTTAAACAATGCACTTTAGCTGTATTTCAGCAAACTTGATTTTCCATATCAGCTAGCCCCTTTTACACAGATGGAGAAAATAGTTTAAAGGTGCACAGTTTACTTTCTTGTTAAATTTTGTACTTCAGTACCACCATAAGATCTTGAATCTCTCAGCGAAACTATACAGCGCAAAATGATATGTGCAGCAACAGATACACACAGCTGACATTAGCCAGCCAGTGCTCATCAGCTGTTATGTACATCAGACAAAAGGGAATTTGGCTCAATAGCATCTCCTCCAAAGAAGAAAAATTCCAATTTAACTCAAGCAAGGCAGCATTAATTAGACTTACTTAACTCCGTAATGGAATAATTGTTCTCTGTTTACAAAAAGGACACATGTATAAACATAAACATAAAAGCGCAATTCGATATTTACTCCTATTCCTCCCCCTTCCCTTCCTCACAACCCCCCTAATTTTCTCTCCAACATCACTGCAGGTGGTGCTCATGGCATTATATGGTTTCATTAGTACCGGCAGTTTTCTGGTACCCATCCAAGTTGGCATTCTTCACATGAGAGTTTAGACAGTGAGTGCCAAGAGGCTATTCTATAGGAAGCACTGCAGCATAGCCCCATTCTGTCCTTGCGTGACATCCAAGCACACACAATCCAGCAGGTGTCCTGAAGTAGTAATCAGGAACTGCAACTACTGGCTGGCTTTCTCTGAGGCACCAGACACTGAAACCAAATTACCCTGCTTCCATTACTACCCTGACTAGATGAGATCATTTGTTGTTCTATAATTTTGATACAGGCAGCACGACTAAAACTGAATCAGATGTTGAGAAGGCTGGTTTTATGCAGTAAATAAGAACTAGAATCTGTTATCTGATAATCCGCTGCTTGATTGTGATTAGCAATACTGTTGTCCTTTCTTAAAAAAAATTATAAGTGTTTTGTTCATAATGAATTAAACAAGATTATTCAAATACTTGACATAAAAACATTGTGCAGTTGATGCTAGAATACTGTGGATACACATCGATTTTTAATTTCAAAAACTTGTTATATATGTAAACCTACTAGTAATTATGTCACTGATAAGAATTAAATCACGGCATATGTACTGTCAATACATTTGTTGATTTATATTCACTCAAATAGAAATCAATTAAAATATCTGAAGAATCCCCCCTCTTTTGTTTCATTTGAAAACTGAATGGCATTTATGTTTCATCATACATGCAGAAGTAATATATTTTTCGTCTGAGATTTTCTAATTGCTGTGCTTCTATCCAAAGCCAAACAAAGATTATGACCTTGTGTTTTTCCACTTGAATCATTTCATTGTACTGAAATACTAAATCTAATCTCTTGAAAAAAAAGTGCAATATTTCAAAACTAAATTTATTCCAGATAAAAAAGAATACTAAGTGAGTTTCATTAATTTTATTTGAATCGTTTCCATACATGCATGTACTGCAGACACAAATTGGTTTAGCTGAACAGAAATTTATTTGAATTTTCAGGAAAGTCGAAAGCTAACTCATTCAAGAAAAGTGATTAAACCTGCCATTAACTATTTCCCTTTCATTAAAGATTATATTTTCATTGATGTGTGAGAAAACGTTATAATAAACAGTCCCAGTGAGAATTTAATGCCAGAATATTTCTTTAAAGTCACACGCAGAAGAACGTTTTCCTATACATGACCCATATTTATAAAGGTGTCGAGTTGATGTGCTTAAAGCAGTGTATAGGAGGGATAGAGGGAACCTTTTTTTTTCTGGTGGGGAAATCATGGAATGTGGGGCATAATCTTGAAATCAGATATGGATAACTCGGGAGTGATGACAGATGGTACATCTTCACATAAAGAATGGTGAAAATATGAACGATTCCCCCAAAACCGGTTGAAATGAGTTTAGGAGAATTACAAATCTGCAATTCATACGTTTTGGACTATTGAACTATTAAACAGGCTTGAAGAACTGGGTAGACTCCTCCCATTCTTTCATTGCTAATAAAATTACCTTTGTCTCTTGTTTTCTATGTCATTGGATGTGAATCTGAATTTTGAGAAAAAGAGATAAGCAACACACACTTTTTCCCAATAAAAATACAAAGCATTAAATATTGCACGAAAATGTTAAATCAATTTTTGTTTGGCTCCACTTGGAATTTTAGCTCCTTACAATATTTGACTCTCAGATTTTTGCCAATTCCCATCTTCCCATGACTAATCCTGAATGACTGTGCACTCTTACTATATCCTTTCCCCTCTCTCTAATGTGAGTACTATTTTATGAACCTACAGATCAGAAACGACAGTAGACCAATATTTCTCATCCTTTCAATAAGGTCATGGCTATTGATTGTAACCATTCGCGGTCCTGCTTATCTCTACTAACCTTTGATTCCTGGCTTAACAAAAAATTATTTACATCTGCCTTAAAAGCATTCCATGACTGCGTCCATCAGCTTTTTAGAAAAAGATTCAGAGACTCACGACAGTCTGAGAGAAAAAAAACCCCACTTCTTCTCAGTTTGAAATGACCGATCGCTGATTTTTAAACAGTGATCCCTAGTTCTTTATTTTCTCATCAGAAGAAATACGCTGTCCATTTCTATCCTTTCAAGACTTCTGGATACTCGATCCTCATTGCAAGTTTCCATCTCAGTCTTCAAATTTTAAAAACCTGAACTATCACTCTAGCACAATATATTTATAGCTGCAAATGTGTTGCTGGTCAAAGCACAGCAGGTTAGGCAGCATCTCAGGAATAGAGAATTCGACGTTTCGAGCATAAGCCCTTCATCAGGAATAAGAGAGAGAGAGCCAAGCAGGCTGAGATAACCAGCTTGGCTCTCTCTCTCTTATTCCTGATGAAGGGCTTATGCTCGAAACGTCGAATTCTCTATTCCTGAGATGCTGCCTAACCTGCTGTGCTTTGACCAGCAACACATTTGCAGCTGTGATCTCCAGCATCTGCAGACCTCATTTTTTACACAATATATTTATACTAAAGTCATTTTAAACTGCTTTCAGTCTTGGAAGTTATGGTGTTTGACTTTTGAATAGCAATTTAAAATAATTGGTCATTCTAGATTTCCCATATTTATGTTTTTTTCCTTCTTGCTAATGCTTTTATTTTTGTTGTCTTTTTGTGTGAACCATTTTGTTTTTGATTAAATTCTCAAAATTCCACCAATACCTAATCCAAAATCACAGAGATTTTAGGTAAACATTTAGGGGCTGTGAAAAGATCATGTTCTCATCTTCATTCTAGAGTATCTACTCCACAAATCTCTTGTTTTTCCAAATAGTATCGACAGAGTGCTTTAAGCTTGTTTCTATAGCAACTGCATGCAAACAGCAAATCATCAAAAATAAGTTCACTGCGTTTAATGTGCCATTAGTTTCAGAAAGGTTAAGTCAAACTATTGAACTCTCAACCTTGGAAGAAAACTCAATTATTGGAATTCAGCAATATAATTGTTTATTTCTACCATTCTCTTATCTGATATTTCTTTAAGTCCCATTCCAATTAATGGCAAATGTAATTAAAAGAGTTGTATAAAAGATTCAAGAATTAAAAACATCCATTTGGGAAATAATGAAATGCACCCATTAGGAAAACACTTGAATGATGGGCATAAATTTAATTCATATTCTTTATGAAAAGATTTCAATGTTAGTTGTAACAATCTCCAGGGTATTGTCAAGCATTCAGGTATCATGGGCATAGAATTTATTGGTGAATGCTTGTAGGTTATTTTTCGCTAAATCTGAAGTAATCATTGCTAGATGTTGTTGTCAACTTTGATCGCTATTGCTGACACAAAAATTGGCCAAAATAGAATAATGCTTCTATCCACACTGGAAAACAAAGTCAAAAATACATACATGTGAGAGCACTTCAATATGAAAATTGGCAGTTGTTTAAAACTCTCAGTCTGTGAAGCAAGCCACTTGATAAGTCAAAGATTTTGGCAGGTGGCTGTAACTATTGTGGTACATCGACTAAGAAAAACCATAAAATGGTAAGAAATCACAAAGACCGAGGAATGATCACAGTCAAACTCTCAATGCTCACATATTTGCATAAAATGTGTCTGGGTACCTCAACTGAACAATGACATCAAATACATTTTCAAATTGCCTTTGTTAATAACAGGAAGAACTTTATTTTCATATATGCTTACACATTGCCATAATTTTAAGACTTTTTTTAAGAGTTTCCTATATAAAATATAGTGACGCTTTGTCACATGTTAAATGGTTATTCCTTTTGGGCAGTGATAATGTTCGTAAACTGGCCTTTATTTTTTATGCTGTTGATGTCAGTCTATAATTATATGTATTATTGCCTTGCGATATGTGTTATCTTGTATGTAATGCAACATTACATACTGTAGGAAAAAATTATTCGTGAAATCACATGTGGCAGTTGGCTTCAGAACTTTGCCAAAATAATGTCACAATTTTGCTCAGTGTCATGTTGCAGTGAAATAATTGCTGAATAAAACAAATTAGAAGAAAAGCTAATTTTACTAATTTAGAATTGCAGTAATTATTATAATATATTCACAGTACAAAGCTTAGTCAATGTATGCCTGAATTAATCAATACATCAATGAGTTACTCACTTCTGGCTACATAATCTACCCTATGATGACAACACATCAGAATGCCAAGAATTATTTTTGTTTTCATTTTGTTTAAGTGCAAGTTTTATTCCAATATTTTATTGTTTATTTTGATGTATATTCTAATAGAAGAAGCCATCTGACATGGAAAAGTAAACTCTGTCAGAGACAGAGGACAGGATTCTCCCAGCATCTGAGCAGCATGGGCTGTGCTGAGCAAGTTGGGAGAAAATAGCTAGAACGAGGAAATAAACTTCTTGACATTGAGGAAAAAAAAATCTAATCTTCCCCTGAGGCTTTCAACAGTTAACTGAGAAGAACCTCGTTTGTAAGCAGTGAACTGCTGCTAAAATGCATTAACATTTTATTATGACCTAATCTTGCCTAATGCGCAGGTTTCACTTCTGCCAGGTACTGGTAAGAAACCAAACAGTGTCAATTCCTGATTTGAATGTCAAAGCTCTTGCCTCAAAGTTGCAGCTCACTAGTGTCTTCTCAGAGCCTTCAGATGGGCTAGCATTCCCCAACATCTCGGAATACACTCCAAGAGCAGTGACCTCCAACAGCCTTCAACCACATCAATCGATGTCAGCAGAGCACCAGTTTCACCACATTATTGTGACTAACCGCGACTAAAACACACGTCTTCAACTCATGTTGCAGTACTACTGCCATGCAGTACTTTCCATGCAGCGGAAGGCAGCAAGAACCATTGCAGGGTTCAGAGCTTGCATTTGTAGTGCTGAATCACATTGCTTGGTTGCTCACAACAACTCTGCCTTGCCTCGTGCCTTTCAACACAATAGGCAGCATAGATTTATGAAGAGCCAAGTCACGTCTGACTAATCCAGTTAAATTTTCAGAGGAGATCACCAGTGTGCTGGATGTGGATGTTGTATATATGGACTCCTACAAGATATTTGATGAGACTCAAGATTAGATTGGCAAAAGTGAGAGCGTGGAGAATCAAAGGGAACATTTTGATATCAGTCAGTAATTACTTGGGAGACTAAGAGGAAAGATAAAGGGTTTGCTGTCTGACTAATGGAATGTGACAAATGATGTTCCGAGGAATCTGCACTTCAGCCTCATTTTTTCAGCATCATTTTAGAATGATTAATAACGTAATTGAAGAAATCGAGAGTTGCCTGTCAAATTTGACAGGTGAAACTAAATTAGGAGGCACAGCATGTTGTCAGGGATTAAGACATCAAATTGCACAAGGCCTTATCACAGCATTAATCCAGTATTGATATCAAAGTAACATTTGACGAATTGTGGCACCAGAGAGCCCAAGCACAATTGGACTTAATACGAACTGGGGGGAATCTCACCATTGGGCACATTCACAGCAAGCAAAACTAGTCCAAATCTGTGACCTTGACCACCCAGTTGGTCAATGGCAGTAGGCGCAAGAACACCACCATTTGCAAATTCCCCTTCATACCATACACAGTCCTGACTTGGAATTGCATCCCTACTTTTCTTCAACACTTGGACAATATCCTGGAACTTCCTATATGAAGCTGCTGTGGATACAGCTTTACCACACAATCTTCAATGGTTCAAAAAGATGGTGCCCTGCCACCTTCTCGAGGGCAACAAAGGATGGTGAAAAAAATATTGTCCCTACTAGTGATGCCCACATCTAATCAATAAATAGTTTTAATGCAAGACAAAAATCAGAATTTGTGAGATAATATCAAAGGAATTTTTTTTGATAAAGAAATTCACTTATGTTGCATTAGATGTTTTAAGTGTGTTCAGAATCCTAACAACCAGATGAATTCTGGGGATTAAACTGTCATCTCAACTGTGAAAATGCAAATGATCTAATTAGCCAGGAGATTAGATTGGTCCCCAGTTGGAGGAGGCAGGAACTGGCTCCCTTGAGCTGTTCGGCAAAGGAGGCAACCAACATGATCACGGCTGTGCTACCTGCCTTGCCAATGAGAAAATACAGTCCAGGAATGTAAACATGATGAAAAGTGGCCGCGAGGGACAAAGTTAGAAGCAACATGCATGCTAGAGCTAGTTTGTCCTATATCTATGAATAAATAGCAACTTCAAAGAAATGTATTTATGCCCCATGCTGAATCCGACACATCTCGTACACTGAATTGTTTTGACCATTGATCATAACCCCAATCACCTGAGCACAATACCAACTTTAATTGAAATGTGTGTATTTTGAAAAAAAATGAATGCGCAGACATGAGTGTAAGTTCATTAACTGCCTAGAGAGAGACTCTGGAATGTCACATCTGATCAGGTGTCAAAGAAACTTAAAAGGGAGAAAACCTACTACAAACTGAACTTGTAAGCTCCTGAGGCATCTCAGGCTATGGATATGATGGTAAAACATGACAGCGATCTAAGCAAGAAGCACGTTTGCATTTCTCCCCTTTCAAGAATACACAGGGACGGGTAGTACACGGATGGGTGGTAAAGCCAAGCTTCAGTCTTAGTCTCTGTCTGTCAGTGTCCTAATGTCTTCATGTGTGGACTGCTATACTATGAGGGGCATAACTCTGAGAACAACCACTTAAACATCCTTGCAATTAAAAGAAAGTGCTGCCAGTTAGCTGCTGCTAAACTAGTTGAGGATAGGAGGGTTTCAATCAACCTACAAAGTGAAAGCATTCAAAATTGACCTTCAGCAACTAACATCAGTGCTTCTGATAATATCCACTGCCATGGTCACAATGTTCAGCTTTCTGTTCCTCAACTCAGAGACTGATCCATGTATTTTTTTTTACTTTTTGTTTGGACTCACCTCTTACTTCTAATATGTGTGTGGACATGTGTTGTGTTCCTGCTTTTTCCCATGTTTACTCACTAATAAACTGACCCTGCTAGTTAATTCAAGAAAGCCTGATTAAATTGCCTCCTTTTAAGCCACAGGTTCATTTGGGTTTGGGCACAAAGTATCCTTTTGGGCACAAGGGAAGGGATCCTTTTAAAATTAACATTGTTACAACCGAAGGGAACGCTTGAATAACCAAGAGGAGCCATTTCCTGGTTCCAGGGAAGTTAGCAGTTTAAGGTATCCCAGCTGGAACGGAAACTAATTGTGGAACCTTTCCTGGGGACTAGTCATAATACAATGCACAGTTTGGGCTTACTAAATGGATGTGTCCCTTATTGGATTCTTTAAGGGGTTTTTAATTGATGGCAGTTACATTTCATGCTTCATTCACTTCCCCCATTGACGTTTTGAAAATATTAAACTGTCTCAGCAACATTGGGATCCGAAGGTAAACTCTGAGGCTATAACTTTTTAAGTCTGTCACTAATCCCAAGCCTATGGTCCTTTGAATACTCCTTTGAGTAAATTAAATAAATAAACAATTTTGGGGTAAAGGCTCTCCTCACAGAAACTCACTCAAAAGAAATGTAATTGCAACATCAGATGAGGAGCTGAATATATCCAACTTTTTGTGTTTGATTACTAATTGGCAAAGTGGGACCAATCCAAGCGAACCTGCAGATCTGACCTTTTTTGATGTGTTCAGGAAGAAACATCCTCTTTTGCAGCATGCAGGGTGGTCAGTTACATTACTATTTAATTTTCACTGCATTTTTAGTCCTTCTATCCTCTGCTGCTGGTGTGCCTCCAGTACCTTATGAAGTAACAGTTTCACATACTTGGACCTTGTCAGTGAATGTCAACTTAGTGTTCCACTGCAAAGAATGTTCAGTCTGATGTCAATGCTTTGCCTGCCACCAATGACATGTAATCAGCAAGTGTACAATGTTGATTTTGTTCTCCTGCTCTATTAACCTTTCCAAATATACTGAGACCAGTTTCCCTCACTGATGGCCCAACAAAAGTTTGAGTAAAAGCACAAGTTGGCACTTGCCCGGTGTGGTTCACTTCTCAGATACTCACTGGCCATACTGGTTGGGCCACCTGAGGCACAAGAGATTAAATTTCTAAAGCAGTCTTGCAAGGATCAAACTATTGTTCATGCTCAGTGATTATTTTGTGTCATATCATATGATCAGTTCTAGAATATATTTGCAAGATTAAAGCTTTGATTTTTTTTTCCTAATCAAGAGCAATTAAGTATTTGCAGTTTTAAAAAAAATTAAAACAAGCGTGGCGCTAAACACAGCTGAGAGTCCATTTGCAGGTGAAAGGATGAATATTCTTTGAAGCTGTACCAGCTGTGTGTTTGTTGAAAGAACAGTTTACTGAGCTTCTGTGCAACTGTCCACTGGTATGTATAATGTAGTCATAAGCAGCTTATGTAGTATTCAGAAATAGCACTGCATTAATTTTTCAAGCACTAAATGCATAAGAGGCACAATACTGCTACAGGATGATAATGAAACTCGAATGTTAAAGTCTGTAGGGAATAAAGCTCTGAGCCAGTGAGATGTAAGTGTTCATCAAATAATTTGGAGATATTCACATGTTAATGAACCTGGTCAACAATATCAATGAATGTTTGGATTTCTAGTTTCAGTGTTTATCTTCAATAATTTCTGCCTATGCCAATTTTTTTTTTATATATACGAGTTAGTATCATTTAAAAGATGTAAAGTTGGAATGAGTTCAGGTGGGAGTGGAAATCTTGAGTATCAGTCACTTATAGTGTCTGAGCAGAATGAATACTAAAGCAAAAGATCATGAAACAAAGCTTGAATTCTGTTTCACTGAGCTGGAATGACTATCGGTTAAAATAATTCACAATTCTACTGACCTTCAAAGCTAGATTTAACCATTGTAAGAATTCATCAGTTACTAAGTCATTGGTAGCATTTTGATTCTTTTCTTTGCAATTGGTGTTTCTTCAACAACTACTGAGCATTTCAGAAGAAAAATGATGAAAAGCCAGGAATCAGTGACACAGGTAGACAAAAGGTTGGGGTCTTGCAGTCTCTGGAGCTAGAAAGGAAGTTAAAAATCAGATTCTCATAGCTATTAACCTCTGGATTACTACCAGTGCCATGAGCTAATAAATGTCAGGGATAGTAGGGGAAAACAGGAAAACCTTGTTTTTATTACTTATTCACAGAATGTAAGCCTCACTGACTAGGCCAGTATTTACTGTCCATCCTAATTGCCCTTGAGAAAGTGACAGTGAGCTGCCTTCTTGACTATCTCAGTCCAAGTGATTGAGGTACACCCACAGTTCTTCTAGGAATAGAGTTCCAGAGTTTTGATACAGTAACAATGAACAAACACTGACAGAAATCGAAGTCATGATAATATGTAGTTTTGAGGGAATCTTGTAGGTGGTGTTGGTGGCATTCCTATGTACCTTCTTCCCTTGTCCTTTTCGATGGTAGTGATCATATGTTTGGATGTTGCTGTCAAAGGATCCTTGCAATGTATCCTATAGATGGTATTCATTTAATCTACTGTGCATTGGTGCTGGAATGAGGGAATATTTGCAAGTTTTAGATGGGGTACTGATCAAGCAGGCTGTTTTGTATGAGGTGTCCTCATACTTGTAGTGTTCATTTTGGATACCTGTAGAATATGATGAAGGGTTCAGTTTTCACATGCAGCAGATAGGTTCTCAGTTCCTTTCAGACTGGACCTTTCAGCACCTGCAGTACACCAACAGATGTCTAGGCTCCAGTTTGTGTTGAGGGCTGTTGTAGCTGCAATCATCCAAGCAAATGTATTCCATCACACTTCTCGTTTGTGTCTTTTAGCTGGGGGGGGCATTTTTTGAGTCAGCAGGTTATTCAATGCAGAACCCCTCGCTTTTGACTTGCATTTGAAAACACAGTATTTATATATCTTGAGTAAAGTGAGCAGTTTTGGTCTCCTAATTTGAGGAAACGTATAATTTAATTAGAGTCAATTCAGAGAAGGTTCACTAGGATGATCCCTGTTAAGGACAGAATGCCTTATGAGCAAAGGTTACTTAAAATGAATTAACAGGAGGATGAGCACAAAACATTTGAGAGTGGCGTACTGGGTTATGGGGATGGGGTGATTAAAAGTCATTGATTTTTTTTAGATTAGATTAGATTACTTACAGTGTGGAAACAGGCCCTTCGGCCCAACAAGTCCACACCGACCCGCCGAAGCGCAATCCACCCATACCCCTACATTTACCCTTTACCTAACACTACAGGCAATTTAGCATGGCCAATTCACCTGACCTGCACATCTTTGGACAGTGGGAGGAAACCGGAGCACCCGGAGGAAACCCACGCAGACACAGGGAGAACGTGCAAACTCCACACAGTCAGTCGCCTGAGTTGGGAATTGAACCCGGGTCTCAAGCACTGTGAGGCAGCAGCGCTAACCACTGTGCCACCGTGCCGCCCACAAGCTCAATGGGCTGAATGGCCTAGTCCTAATCCCACGTCCTTTGGAACAAACAAGGTACACAGAAGGTCGATAGATACGAATAGCACTAAAGTGAAGAATAATTAAGATCTTGAAATGATCAAACTGTTGGTCAATGGAAATTGGTCAAATATGAATCCAGAATCCATGAGCTATATATTCAGACCCAAACAGGATGGGGCTTGGTGGTCATTAGTCCTGCCAGCCTGTATCCAAAGCTCTGTCTTCAAGCTATTTTTTAATCTAAAGCCTGTGTGCATTACTGGATGAAATCTGCAAATTATTAAGTGTTTTCTGCTTAAATTGCATAAAGTTTTTTTCATAAACAAATTCAATTTGAAAACTTCTCAAGGAAAAATAGTGGGCTAATTGCATCCACCTCTATTGATTTAAAATTTCCTCAATATAAACATTCTAATTCAGCACGCCCTGATAGTCATCCAAAACTGTAAGTATGCTCTTTGTGTTTCAAAGAGGCAGATGTTGGCCACCACAAGTGACTTTGTGATTACAGTACTAGTGGGTAGCTGAATGAGTAAAACAGGCAGCAGAGTGATTTTTCAATCTCTTCTTTTTCCATCCAGATATGCTATTACGCACCTCTGAGCCTTTTGCTTACCTCCACTAAATCACCCCTGTTTGTAAATAAAGACCAATTATCAATTATTACCCACTGAGCAATAATAATAAATGCAGAATAAGTTAGGAAAATTGGAGGGAACGAAATTAAAATGGAGTTGAGGGGGAAATAATGCAGTCTAACCCTTGGCAGTACCTACCTCTCTCTAAATGCATCAAGGGTTGCTGGGTATTGAAGGCTCCAACTCTAAAGAATATCCAGGCGTAAGTGTGGCCATGAATGAGGGGCAGGCATTTGCAGCAGACCGATTAAAAGTACACAGTGAATTGTAGTATTTCAGGGGTCAGATGCAAATCCAACCACTTTGTCCTGTGTCTCCTCCTCAATGCTGTTAAATGTTACTGACTCTCATTGCTGCCAAATTTTAATTCTTTTGTAAAAATTGAAGCCACTTGGCCCTTAAGCCAGGTCCGCCAGATCATGGCTAATCTATATATTCCACATTCCTACCTACTCTTGATAATTTTTCAGCTCCAATTATCACTTATCAATGACTCTATTTCCACTTCTGAGGATGAGGATTCAAAAAGCTTGTGAGAAAAACTTTTTCTTCGTCTCTGCCTTAAATCATCAAACCCTAGTTTTTAAACAGTGATCTATAGTTCCACTCACAAGCGGAAACTTTCTCTCTTAGTCACCCTGTCAAGACCCCTTAGTATTTTTCATGTTTCCCTCAAATTGCATCTTCCTCTTCTAAACTCCAAATCATTCTTTGCCTACTCAACCTTTTCCAATAGACACCTACTCATTCCAGATGCTAGTCTCGGAAATATTGTCTAAACTGCTCCCAGTGCATTCATGTCTTTCCTTAAATAAGGAGATCAATGCTTTACACAGTAGTCGAGTTCTGTTTGGACTAAAATGGTATGCCTCTATTTTTGTATTTGTAATAAACAATTATACTATATTAGTTTTCCTAATTGTTTGCTGTATCTGAATATGAATGTTATGTGATTCATGGGCAAGACCAACCAGAGCCCCTTGCATTTCAGAACTCTGAAATCTCTCACCATTGTGATAATATACTTGTTTGTATCTTCCATGCCAAAATGGAAAATTTATATTTTCCCACACCATTTTTCAGATCTTTGCCCATTCACTTAACCTATTTATGTCCCTTTGTGTCCTCTTTCCTATGCATTACTTTCCCATTTCTGATGAGCCATAAGCAAATTTAGCAACTATGCTTTCGGTCTCTTCATCATGTTATTTATACAGATTGTAAAACGTTGAGGCTCCAGCAATGATGCTGTGTACATTTAGAGACAGAGCGTTTAGCTCCATCATTTTATTATTTTTGAAGCTTCAAGCAATAGCTTTTGATTTGCCCTTCAATTTGTACTTCCTATCATTGCTCTGTCACAGTTTATCTTTCATATTAGTACCTTTCTCTCTTGCCTCTACATTTAATTTACTGCATCTTGCCAAATTTGATCCCTTGCCCCCACTATTTAGTCTCTACTTTATTAAATACTTGCATAGTACTACTTTTCTACCTGCAATGTTTTTAGTTTGCAGGGTACCCCTATCTATTTCATTTCCATCCCAGAATTGTACCTACTACTATCACCAGTAGATGCACTCCATTCCAAAGTCATTCTGGCCAGTAAGTAAGTACATACTAAGTAATTGTAATGCAGTCAATCAGGTGTACCTTATAAAATACGGGTTTCCAGAGCTGTTAATCTGGTCCAATCAGGGAGCCCTAGCTGACAGATAGGAACAGGAGTATCAAACAGCCTATTTACTCTGGGAGCTGGCTCGGAGGACCTGGATCAGTATCAAGCAGCCACCATGTGTAAATAAAGAGCGACTTGGTGATGGGATACTGATCTCTTTGGATTTATTTCACATATCTTATTTCCGGCACTACCATTCTCCTTATCAAAGTTACTTCCTAAAATACACTCTAAGATGTGTCACTCATCCCCGCTTCAGTACCTTATTTATTCTCCTGGGTTTTGTTCTCCCGACATGCTGTTTCCTCACCCTCAAAAACCACCCAAATGATTGCTCTTTGATACTGAATGTTTCTTTCTGTTTATAGGTTGAAATCCTAATGAATAATACATATCATCCAATCAGCTACAAGACATTTGCTTGGTGAAATATATTTGCAATACTCTCAACTTCAAAAAAAACTATTAACTTTACAAAGCAGCGAGCACATATTTCAAAATTATTAAAATGTGGGTGGAGAAAAACAATGGGCCAGAGATAATTAGAAAAGCTTTGAAAATATTAATGTTATAAATGATACAGTGGCAGCAACAATTTGATTACATTCTCAGTGGTCCCTAATCCTAGAACTACCCGAAACTTTCAGATTGTCTCCCAATATTCCCACATCCCATTTCCAGGATTCCACATTTAGTAGTAATGCCACAAATTCTGCACTGTATCTGGAACATCAGCCCCCAACCATATTACAGAACCGTCCATGTACTGTTCCTAGATCTTGGTGTATCCCATTGGATAAAGCTATATTTTGAGGATCCACACCATTAATACAAGATTCTACATGACCATGATCACAGATCTGCCTCTGTGCTGGTGAAGGTCATTGGTCCTAAGTGGCCTTAACCCTATACCTCTGTGTTTTTCAAAACTCTGATTCACTATGATTATTAGTCTTCCCACTGATATAGTAAAATTTTAGAATATACACACCCACTAAGTCTAAAACTCACTGTCTGTTGTTAGTGTTTCATTTATAACATTAATATTTTCAACATTTTTCTAGTTATCTTTGGCCTATTGTTTTTCTCTGCATACATTTTAATAATTTTAAATGAACATTCACTAATTTGTAAAGTTAATCAGTTTTTTTTGAAGTTGTGAGTATCACAAATGTGTTCCACCAAGCAAATTTCTAGTAGCTGATTGGATGATACGCATTATTCATCAGGATTTCAATTTGTCAGAGCACAATTTTAGCCAGAAAACCAATCAAGTTACACAGAAATTAGCAAGTCATTCTGCTCACATTTTTTTTAGTTGTCGGATATTTAATGTCCAAAGTAGATTTTTAAACATTATAAAAGACAAATGTTTGTCTTTTAATATCTTCATTAATGGATCTCATTCAAGATCAAACCTTGTTTCAACAAGCTGGTCTTAGACTAATCTAACCTCTCAGCTTAGAACAGTTGAAGCAATTTAGCAACAACTTTTGCAATGTACGTGTTGCAAATTTTCGTAAGTAAAATGTTATTGGCTTCAGGACTGTTACCTTTATCCTTGAATCCTAGAGACATGAAAGAAAGACTTGAATTTATATACCACTTGGCACAACCACAAAACGTTTGAATCCAATGAACTGTAGCCAATACTGTAATGTAGGAACACGGCAGTCAGTTTGTACACAGCACCCTCCTGCAAAGACCGATGTGATAATGACCACTTAATCTGCTTTCATGGTATTGATGAGAGATCATCATCAGCCAACAGATACCTCCTCTGCTCTTCTTCAGTGGAGCACCAGAGGACCTCATGCCCGACTGAGAGGGCAGACCATAGCTTAGTTTAACAACTAATGTTGTAGCAGTGCTGCATTTGCTAAGTACTGGATTGGGATGTGAGTTTTGATTTTTGTGTTTAAATCATGGAGTAGGAATTGATCCCTCCACCTTCTGAAAAGGCCTCATTTTTCTTTAAATTCTTTGTTCGCATAATCCAAATGGATCACTCTGCTTTGCTCATGCAACTCTTTATTTTCCTTTATTTTAGATTTTGATTACTTTTCTACTTTAGTTTCAATGGTTTCTGAGTGAACATTTCATACTCCAATAATCTCAGTAAAATTTCTTCTCACTGCTTCTGTCACTCTCATTTCCCATTTTAAATTGATACACACTCAAGTTTGACTCCCCAACTACAGGAAATACGTTAAAAGCCACAATTAAATCCTCCAGGGAAAATAGTCCTCATATACTAATGATATCGTTATAATTACTTATCTATGTACCATTCTGCTGAGCCTACCCTGTTGTCTGCGGCTATAGTGTTCTTCCAACAATGTGGTTCAATACTTGTACTTCAGTAGATGAAGTTCATTACTACCGCCTAGTCTTTGGCCAATTTACAAATTACTAATTCTAATTTTTTATGTTTCGTTTATTCATTCATGGGACATGGGTGTCACTAACTGGCCCTGCACTTATTATCCAACTCTATTGTGTGCATCAGTCTCTTGACAATTTAGTTTTTCTTTAATTCATTCAGGGAATATGTTTTTTTTCTGGCTGAGACAATATGTATTGCTTATCCCCAATTGCCCTGATGATAGTGAATGCCTTCTTGAATCATTGCAATTCTATTGGAGTAGATACACACAAATGCCATTAGGTCAAAAGTTCCAAGATTTTGATCCAGCCCCAATGGAGGAGCTGCAATATATTTCCTAGTCGGGTTGGTAACTAACTTGGAGAGGAGCTTGCAATTGGGAGTGTTACCATTGTATGCTGTTCTTGTCCTTCTGGATGGTAGTGGTTGTGGGTTGGAAGGCCCATCTTGTAGATGATACACTCTGAGGCTGCTGTGCATTGCAAATAAAGAAAGTGAACATTTGTGGATATGATGTCAATCAAGCATGCTGCTTTGTCATGGGTTTCTTGAGTGTTGTTGGAGCTGGACTCTCTCAGGCAAGTGGGGAGTATTCCATTGATCTTCCATATCATTATTTTCAATGTGTTCATGAAATGTGAGTGTTGCTGGCAAGGGCACTATTTCCCACTCAACTCCAACTGCTTTGAGATATTGGTGATCAGCTTCCAGCTTGAACTGTTGCTGTTCACATAATCTGAGTAGATTAAGTGAGGTAGATCCAGGAATTTGTTGCACTCGTGCTGATTGAATAAGAGAATAGAGTGTAAAAGTAAGGAAGTGTTGTTGCAATTGTACAAGGCATTAGCGAGACTGCACCTAGAGTATTGCTTATAATTTTGGTTTCCCTTACTTGAGGAAGAATATAGTTGCATTCAAAGCAGTTCACAGGAAGTTCACCAGATTGATGCCAGAGGGGTTTGTTTTATGAAGAGACATTGAGGAGTTTAGTTCTGTACTGTCTAGAGTTTAGGAGACTGAGAGCTTTAATTGCAGTACATAAGGCGCTAAAGGGGATTGATACAACAGACATAGAAAGGATGTTTCCTCAAATGTGGCAGTCTAAAGTGAGAGCTCATTGTTTAGGATAAGTGGTATCAAATTTAAAACTGAAATGGGAAGTAATTACTCTTCTTAAAGAGTTGTGAATCTATGGAATTCATTACCCCAAAGTGTGAGGGCTGCTTGGACATGGAGTAAATTTAAGGGGGAGGTAGACCATTTTTAATTAGTAATGGTTGAAGAGTTATGAAGAATGGGCAGGAAAGTGGAGTTGAGGCTGAGATGAAATCAGCCAATGCATAAAAGTGGCAGAGCAGGCCTGAGGGCTGAACTGTGGACTCCTGCTGCTGGTTCTTATGTTTTCAAAACCAAACTGTAGGGCTGCTTTCTCATTAGAGAGATGACTGGTGGTCGTTTACCTTAAGAGCCACTACACCTAATGTGAGGGGAGAGGTTGAGAAGGAGACTCCTCATGGTAACTTCAACTTGGTGTAGCAATTGAAACTATATTGTTTGTGTTATTCTGCATTTGGCCTTCTCGCTGACTGAGCTAACTGACCCATGGCTTTGTATAGTCACAGGATTTTTGGTAATTTGCTCATTGCAGATGTTACATGCTGCTGCTTCAGTTCACGAAGAGTGTAGGGAGTGAATGTTGTACGTGATGATAGAGGTGCTGGTCAAGTGGGCTATTTTGTCCTGGATGGATTTCAGCTCTTGAATATTAGAACTGAATCACTGAGGCAAGTGGAGAGTACTCTGCCTCACTTACTTGTGAATGATGGACAGGCTTTGAGAAGCCAGTTTGAAATAAAACAAATAGAAAAAAGTTTTAGAATCAAATGTGCAAACATAATTGTGGTATAATTTATTAGAGTAATGTAGGATTATATAAGTTTAATATGTAATATTCAGTGTGATCTGGTTTTAATTTAATAATATTTTCTGTAATATCAATGAGATTTAAAAATGCTTTTCATGTGGAAATAACACATTTCACTTACAATTGTTTTATTACCCCCAGGAAAACAAGATTATAAGAAAACCAGATCAGTTTTAAGAGCAACAAGATTGAAAGCAGAAGCCAAGAAAACAGCACCAGGAATAAGGGTGTGTGTAGTGGTTTGATAACCTTCATTAAATTTCAGGGACTGTCAAGTCTCTTTTCCCTAAAGATAAATGCACTGAATATTGATTATTTCTCTGGGATATTGTTTGTGACATTTCAAAATCTGTGTAGAATGTTAGAAACTAAATATTCATGCAGTACAACACTTAGTACTGGAAATTATTGTAAGACTTTAATGGTCTGTGAAAAAAATTACCCTGATGTTACTCTAATTCTAAATATTATATAAAACTCCAGGTAGTGCCTTATTCACTTTCTGTCTCTTTTTATTAAGTTGTTTGAGTAGTGTATTTCAGTTTATTGCATAGTACTTATTGTTTTAATTTGAATTCTTAATCCTCTGTTTCCACATTTCTGTGTAATTAATATCCAAAAATATACTACTGTAAATGTATTGCTTTGCTCCCATTGGGATTCCAACTTTAATTTAGCTGGATAAATGCATACCTGAACCAAGTATAGTTCTGGTAAAAGCTTGATGCCTTTATATTTCTGAGGATATTCAGTAAAATCTCACACAAAGGCTTACACAGATGAGGGTTGGTGGGATTCAGACCAATATGTGAGACTGCACTGAGGACTGGGTAATAGAGAGAAACTGGGGAGTAGGAAAAGGCGGATTTTTGCGGCAGCAGCTTGCTGTTAATGGTGGATCAATGTTTGAGCATCAGCAATTTACAATTTATATCAGTGATTCAGATGAGGGGACTGAGGGTAAGAAATATATTTGTAAGCTGTGAAGAGGATGCCTGAGGGACTTTTAATCATTTGTTCATGTAATATGGGTGTTGATAGCAGGAAGTAAGTGAAGACTGCAGATGCTGGAGATCAGAGCTGAAAATGTGTTGCTAGAAAAGCGCAGCAGGTCAGGCAGCATCCAAGGAGCAGGAGAATCGACGTTTCGGGCATGAGCCCTTCTTCAGGAATGAGGAAAGTGTGCCAAGCAGGCTAAGATAAAAGGTAGGGAGGAGGGACTTGGGGCAGTGGCGTTGGAAATGTGATAGGTGGAAGGAGGTTGGGGAGACAGGCTGCCTACTTGCGGAACGTTTCAGAGAACACCTCTGGGACACCCGGACCAACCAACCCAACCACCCCGTGGCTCAACACTTCAACTCCCCCTCCCACTCCACCAAGGACATGCAGGTCCTTGGACTCCTCCATCGCCAGACCATAGCAACACGACGGCTGGAGGAAGAGCGCCTCGTCTTCCGCCTAGGAACCCTCCAACCACAAGGGATGAACTCAGATTTCTCCAGTTTCCTCATTTCCCCTCCCCCCACCTTGTCTCAGTCCCAACCCTCGAACTCAGCACCACCTTCCTAACCTGCAATCTTCTTCTTGACCTCTCCGCCCCCACCCCTTCTCCGGCCTATCACCCTCATCTTAACCTCCTTCCACCTATCGCATCTCCAACACCCGTCCCCCAAGTCCCTCCTCCCTACCTTTTATCTTAGCCTGCTGGACACACTTTTCTCATTCCTGAAGAAGGTCTCATGCCTGAAACGTCGATTCTCCTGCTCCTTGGATGCTGCCTGACCTTTTCCAGCAACACCTTTCAGCTGTTGATAGCAGGGTCAGCATTTAATGATCATCCATGGGATTGGGGAGAGGTTTCTGAGCTGCCAGCATGAACTCAGCAGTTCAAGTGCTATAGGTACACCTACAGTACAGTCAGGTGTAGAGTATCTGGATTTTAACCCATGGATGATAAAGAAACAGTAATGTAGCTTCAAGTTCAGGGTGGTGACTTGCAGGGGACTTTTCAGGCTCTTGTAAATGCTGTCCTAATTCTCTGAGATAGCAGAGCAAGTTTGGAAAGTGCTGTTGAGAATCTCGGAGATTTGCTAAAGTGCATCGTCAAGATTGAAATACCGTTCACCACCAGTGTTTTGCGCAATTTTAAAAGTAGAATGTGTGGAAGAACCAATGGTAAAAACATGAGCAGCAGAACTTCAGAATAAATAATGTTAACTTATGTTTTTAAGTATTGGTATACTGACAGGTAAGATAATAATTCTAAGATATGCACATGGTATATTCAACATCATGTTCAGGATAAACATGAGATACTTAAGAGTTAACAGGCAAGCTGTGGTCAAAGTTACACA
Source organism: Hemiscyllium ocellatum (assembly GCF_020745735.1). Taxonomy (NCBI): domain Eukaryota; kingdom Metazoa; phylum Chordata; class Chondrichthyes; order Orectolobiformes; family Hemiscylliidae; genus Hemiscyllium; species Hemiscyllium ocellatum. The sequence goes on along the minus strand of NC_083404.1, from coordinate 98,984,670 downwards.
AACTATTCTTAAAATGGCCAGTGCAAGACAGATGTAACCCAGATGTTAGTAGTGCAATGAGTCATCAAATCTCTTTAAAACTCTCTCTCTTTGGTGAAGGATTCCAAATCTTCACTTTTGACGATCTCTCCTTGGAACTCCCTCAAAGCCACTTTAACTCGACTGCCTCAATGATTGCTGGCATCCTGGTAGTTCAGTCTTTGATCCTGAGACCACGTTCCCTAGGACTGTTCCCAAAATTCTAATTACCCACACAATTTCAATTTTTATCAAACAAGCTGACAGTGATATTACTCCAAATTCCAATTTTTTTCAGCTGCATCAAGTAAATCCTTTCTATGGGCTTCCTTCACCCCAATCTCAGCTACGTTGAACTAGCAATGGCTCCCAGGGCTTCTTCTTAGCCTTAACCTTTGTCTATGGCATGGAGCCATAATTTTCTATGATTTCTCCTGAGCCCTAAGAGCTAACAACAGCGTTTTCCGTCTGGACCTACTACTCTTGCTTCTGTACTGCCCTAGCACAAGAATACAATAACATCTCTCCTAGCAAATAAATTGCAAATATAAATTGAAAAACATTTTATAGCCTCATTTTTCTTCTTGATGCCACGTCCTTCTCTGAGCTAACCTTAACCTGATCTTAAAGTTAATATTATATTACTGTTTGCTTTGTTTTGATGAAGTAAACGTTTTTTACAGCTTTTTTGAATGCTTTTAACTAATTTAGTTGTACTCCCAAAACAATCCTTCTGGATTGTCATCACTGCAAGCCATGTAGACTCATCTGCAGCTCAGCAAGTCCAGCTGCTGTTTCTGATCCTACCTTTCCAGCTGTTAACCTCTTAAAGTTCCCAAAACTAACATGATATAGTGAAACACAGGAACTAGACAATCTCGACAAAAGAATCCAATCACCTAGATGCTTGGTAAATGTTCAATGTTATAGGAGGAAATTCTTCAAATAAGGAAATCATATCATCACAAGGGAAAGATTGTCACTTTAGTAAGCATCCAAAATGTCTTATGCTACTGGTTCAGCTCCTGGTAGAGAATGTTTCAGAACAGGAACTTGGATTCAGAATTTGATTAAAGACAATGCAGCAGGAAGTTATGATAAATTCCTTTGGACCAGTGCATTACCTAAAGTTTTCTTGTGTGCTTGTCTGTAGATTTAATCTTCTCTTTCAGAGCTGCAGAGCCAGCAAGATATATATAGTGATAAATAGATATTCCACCAGTGATAAAGGGGTATGAAAAAGAATCACAGTCAAAACACAACCTGAGGGATAGCAATTTAACTTGAATTTTAGAGAAATAGTCTTTAAAGTTGATATAAACAGTAACCAAGGTGTAAAATAGAGTGTTATATGGTAATGCTTGCTCAAAAATGCATTACCTTCCATACTAATGTCCCTGTCATCTTGTCACCTAAAAAGTCAACATTTAATATTATAGTTGACATGAGGCAATAATGATCTTAGAAAGCCTCCCCAGAAGGAAAGGCAAGAATGTTGGATATGACCATGGTAATGCTGCTTGGAATACCAATGGTTGTTTCAAACAGTCCTGCTGTCCACTGGCCTCACCAGATGGAGCCTGCAGTTGTGTGTCACTTGTTTATTACATCCTGTTAAGATTAGTAGCTGCATGGCCAGATGGGTCTGTGAGCACAGCTGTGAATACAGGAAAATAAATGGAAGCTCTCTTTCACAATCTTAGCCTCTTGAGATGTACAAATGTTGCGATTAGGACAGAAAAAGCCTCTTAAACTCTCTGCAGATGTTTTTGTTATAGATAAACTGTCCATAAACATTCGAAAAGTTAAACATTATATGGGGCTTGAATGAATGATTTTAACCAGTCAGTGTTTGGGTGATGCTGCAACACAAAAAACAGCTTCAATCTTACAATTATTTTGTAATTATTAAAATATCTTGTAATTATTTTCTGTTCATCTGCTGCTTACTTTCTTCCATAGCCTAAATTCCTCTGCTTAGGTTAGGTTATAACTTAGTCCAGGCCAGAGTTTTATTTTGATAGCCGTCTGTGCCAGTTCCAGGTCTGCCTGAATCTGATTTCTCCGGCAACTTATTTTAAAGCTAGGTCCTTACCCCTTACAACTTCACAGAATCACAGAAGTGTTACAGTGCAGGAGAGGCCATTTGGCCCATCATGTGTAGAGCTGCAGATCCAATGAGCATCATTGCCGAGGAGCCAGTCTCCTGCGTTTTCCCCAGACCCTTGCACATTATGTTTATCCAGATAATCATTCGGTGCCCACTCAAATACCTCACAATTGAGAAGTATTGCACTCTCCTGAAAAATTGCAGTGAGTTGCACAATTGACAACAGGTTAAATTTTCCCAGAGATTGTCCATCTCTTCAAATATTTTTCACACACATGATTCAAACTCATTAGGTACACAGTTAGACTCCTTTGTTGTCCCACTATTGTTGCCGCCTGAAGACTGAAAATGGTAGGGGCCATAATTCCAGCTGTCTTGATGCAGCTCACATGGATCCCATCAGCATTGGCATTCTGTTCACAATGTCAGTCAGCCATTCCAAGTAAGTTCCTGAATGTTTCAGACATTTGCTTGGACAAATGGACTGAAATCCTGTGCAGTCACTTTCTGCTAACCTGGGGTTCAGCTGCATGATGGACCATTCCCTCAACCAACCCTCGCTAATGCTGTTTTAAAGACCATGAACCTAATTTGTAGGTAAAATATTTTTGACTTACTTCTGCTATTGCATGTTTATGGGGAAACTTTGTGTCTGTAGTCTTTGAAGTGAGTTGCAGCGTACTTTCAGAAAATCTGGAGGAATTAGTGACTGACCTCTGCACAAGCTAATGAGGGGTGTGCTTACAGTTCCTCTCGGTGTGCAACATCACCAAGAAATGGAGCAGAAGCTTCAGAAATTGAAGGTTTTTAAGAGATGGAGGAGAAGTAGAGCGCTCCTCCTTCCCTCCATGAGTTTTTTAAAAAAACCTCTCTTACCTTAACCTGTTACTATCACACGAGGGTAAGGACAGCACTTCCAGTAGATGTAAAAGTCACAGCTACACACTGGAAGGGATTGGTTCAATGCTCTGTGACATTTTTTTTGCCATATCAGAACCAGTCAGATCAATACTACTCAACAGTGACAACACCAAAGCATCAAACATGTCAGTTTTGTCTGTTAATCAGCATTTTCCTCAATACCATCTCATTGACTCCTCATCTGTGTCTCTTGCTACAGAACCCCTCTACAACCACACTCGCCAGGAAGCTGATGGACAGACATCCTTTCATTTCTTCCCTAAATGTAGCTCACTCATGCCCGGTGACTCACCACATTGCAAATCCTGACTCTATACTAACCTCTGAAGACTGTGAAGTGCAATAACTGAGCTGGTGCCTATTGAAGTTAAGTGATGCTGCTTCTCTAACAGCAGACTATGCAGCCCTCTGAGGGTCCTGCGAGTACAATACATGACAGTTTTTGAATATTTGAAAGCAAACTGTCAGAAAGGGAAGAGTTGGGGTATGAAGCAAAGATCCAGAGTCACACGCTTCTGCAGCTTGTACTTTGTGTGAGATAGCTGAATGAGGTTGGAAGTGAGAGTTGAAAAGGGACAAAAAGCAGTAGTATAGCATCATTCTGAATGTCAAATGCGACTAGCTCAGCTGCAGCCAACCTCATAGTAAAGAAACATCATCCACTTTTTAGAGCTCAGGGATGAAGGTATGCCTGCTTCCTGTTGGTTCTTTGTTGCAGTCTTGTATTTTGTGTCACTATGATCTGCAGGACAGAAGACAGTGTGTGCCAGCAGTGTATTTGAGTGACATGCCTACTGTAGCTGAATAGCAGGAAAAATTTGGAGGCAGCACAGGGTGGGTTAGAATCTGTCATTACCAGAAGAGTTGAGAGAGTAAAGTGGACTAGCCAAATATTAAAGCTGATTCCCAAGTGTTGGGCAGTGCAGATAGGTTAAGTGGTGCATGAAATGTCTTTGAAGGTGCATTTGTTGATCTTGACTTCCCTCATGAAGTAATTAAAATTCTTTCAAAACTACAGCCAGATCCTTGGGGTCAAACTTCACGGGTTGACCTCTGTGGCCACCTGTTCCCATTCCTTCAGAGGGTGGTCCTCACTTGCAGAAGCAAGGTTCTGTTATCCTGTTCACTTCCGTGACTGTTCACTGCCACGATTAAGACATCCAGCATCATATTAATGAACTGCAGCCGTCTCTCTGCCCTTGTTCTCCATTCTCATTTTCTCCAGTTACAGTTAGTTGCAGCCCTTTCCTGTGAAGAGGCACAGAGTTCCTTTAAAAGCTGGAGTATGTGCTTGCCTCACATGTTCATAGGTCTCCTCGTATGTATTAATAACCAGTAGCAACGTAGCACTGAACTGCATGTAAAGATCATAGAGATAAGGTAGCAGAAGAAAGTATGTGTGCTGCTTGCTTGAACAGGAGCAAGCTGGGACAGACTTCAAATTGTGATCCTTGCCTGAAATCAGGCCCCGGTGAATTTCTAGCCCACTCCTTTTTGGTTGGGAGCTTACCACAACATCTGGAGTTCCAGAAAACCTATATCTGCTCTGGTGTTAGCAGGAGAGGACATTTTATTTGGCTCATGCGGACAGTCATTTTCTCTTACTGTCTCTGTTGTTGACATTTCTCACTTCATTCCCATCCCTACAACTGCAGTAATTTGCTGAAGTGTTTCACATTTATTAATGTGTTTGATGAAATTCTGGAGTGTTGAGGTTTCAGAATTCTAGAAATCTGTTCTTCAGGGATGGAAATTCAAGCTATTGGGAAATAAGCTTGTTAAAGAGCATTGTTAGGCTGCCAGTCGGCATCAGTGTGTTGAAATTCCTGGACTACTGGTGGAAAAGAAACTATTGAAGGATCCAGTATCACTGGAGATACAGAGCAATTACGAAACAACAATAGACTTTCAAAGTAAAGTCAAGTTCAAACTGGTGTACGACAAACAGAAAAAAAGGAGAGAACTACAGATTGATCGTCCACCATGGTTCTGGTAAGATCATATTTTATACACGTATCAAATAAACTTATTCCAGTCTCTATATACGGATAACATTGGTAGCTTAGCTGGCTAAATATGTTTTGAAATAATTATCATATCTTTGTCTTAAGTTTAGGTTGAAGATATCCATACATCTAATATAAACCATTTTTTAAAAAATCATGGATGGTTTGTTAAAATCGATAAATTAATATCTTTGCAGATTATTCCTCCACATCCAACCCACAGATGTCAGGAGGAGAGATACCATTGTGGTGTCTGAGAAAGAGAATAAATAGGACTTCAACAGAGGAGTGAATAGGACTTCAACAGAGAAGTGAAAGAATTGGAAAGATTGCCAGAACTAACATCTAAGGAGAAGAGGAGAGACTGGCAAATGCTTTCAAAGCAGGAAATCAATAAGGTCATCTCTGGAAGAACAGATGACTGAGCTGTAAGACACAAACCATATACAGTGATCAGGAATGCAATCCCCAAACTGCTTTCTTCTCACTAAGAGATAGAGATGGCAGTGTTCCCAGTTTTAAAGGCACTGAATACATGCACATTACCATACAGTCTGTTTTACATCAGCTGTACAGTAGCCCTTTCTATTACAAGTGTTAGAATGAGCCAAACATGCTTGCTCAATAATTAATTTGTTGAACTGAGTTAGTAAGACATTTATTTGTAGGTCAAAGGAAGGTTGTAAGTTGGAATCTGATGGCAGAACACTCCAGCAAAGTGCAAAGGATGTGCTATACTATCAGTAGTGTTTCAAATGAAAGCTTAAGTTGATGCCATATTCGTCTCTTCAAGGAAATTTAAAGGTTCCATGTCATTCCTAGAGCAAACATTGACTTACTCTTTGTTGTTTGTGGAATGTGATTGATGCAGATATACATGTTGTGTTTACCAACCTAACGGTTACTGAGAAGACTAATATAGAATCCCTACAGCAAAGTGGAGAACATGGGCATGGATCCCACTACCTCTTGCATGCTAAGTAAGCACTCTACCATTTGAGCGAATTCCCAACTGCACAAATCGCATGAAGCATTTTGATGTAATAAAGAACATGATACATTTGTTTCTCTGTATGTATTGTAATGTTTCTTGCGTGTCATGTTTATGTAAAATTAATGAATGTTTTTAAGAAAACTTCTATTATACATGGAGTAGCCTCATTTCCTGAACAAACAGCTAATGGCCTGTTGGGAAGTCCAAAGCATTTTCATTTCTGGCTTCACTTGATTGTTGGAGATGCCAAATAGATGCTCTGTTGCAGCTTGTTGATTTTGGGAGAAAAGGAAATTGATTGCTTCCCATGCTGAGTCAGCTAGCAGATAAGAACATAGTTAAGGGAACAGAGAAAACCTGGAAAGTAGTCCTCAAACATACATGGGTTCAAAGATTAAAATGAAAGAATCCCATGCCCATCTTTAAATCGCTTGCAATAGCTCCTTTAAGGACTTCTAATTTGGTCACTCAACACTTGGTAGAAATGGGGAGAGTTATTTTACACACTTGTCCCCAAAAGCAAAATAATTATCAGTGACATCTTAATATTGGTATTGGACCAGTGTTGATCTGAGAGCCAACCCTCAATTTTTATTATGGTTTAGTTAAGGATCAGTGAGCTTTTGTTCAAACTCAAAGCAGTTTGGGAATCAGAACTCCATGCTGATCAGATTCCATGGGTTGAAGCAACCAGACATAAAGTTGACAATACCAAATCAAAAAAGTAAAGATAAATATGGGTCCCTTACAGTTTGAAGCCAGGGGAATTATAATGGGGAGCAAAGAAATGGCAGAAGATTTGAACACAAACTTTGGTTCAGAAATGCTAGGGAACCAAGGGTCTAGTGACCCATCGTTCTAGATTCTCCCATAAGAAGAAACATTCATTCGCATATGCCCTGTTAAGACCCCTCAGGATCATAAATGTTTCAATCAATCACCTTTTCCTCTTTGAAACTTCACAAATGCAAGTCCAGCCTGTACAACCTTTCCTCATAAGCAACCCACCCACTCCAGGTGTTAGCTGTCTCGTAAACGTCCTCCTTACTGCTTCAATGCATTTACATCCTTCTGTAAATAAGGAGATCAATATTACACATGGTACTCCAGCTTAGAGTTTTTGCTGATTTCTTAGGATCATGCACAGCAGTGCAGAAGTGGAAGTCAGTTCTGCGAAGTGTGCTAAACCCTTGGAGCAACTGCAGCTCTGGAGCTCTGAATGTGCACTCAAGCATGACATCTCTCATTTTGTATTCACTTCTTTTGCAGTAAAGTTGTATTAGTTTTCCTCATTGTACCTGTCTACTAATCTGTGTTTCATGGACCAAGGAGACCCAGATCCCTCTTCATCTTAGAGCTCTCCTGTGTCTCACCATTTAAATAATATACTCTTTTTCTCTTCCTCCTATAGTGGACAACTTTATATTTTCCCACATCATATTTTATTTGCCATAGTTTCATGTTTTGGTAGATATTTGCCCACACTTAACTAATTTGTCACTTCTCCCCTTTTCACCTCTTAATCCAGCTCAGAAATAAGACAATGTTCACCATCACAACAGTATGGCAGATACCATATTAATCAGGCGCAAAAACATGTGCATGTGTTCACACAGAAGTTGCTAAGTCCTTCACCATAAACCTATTACCCTCTTTATGATACTGTTTCCTATGTTCAGTTTATAACACAATTTCATGCAAATTACCAGTCAAGATGTGTATGCTACTGGAAAGACTAGCCTTTAATGGCCATCCCGAATTGCTCTCAACAAACGTTAGAGGGATGGTGGGTATTGATTTTGTGTTTTATTAACTAACCCATGAACATAACCACTACTATTCTACTCCTATTGGATTATTCTTAATTATGTGGACACAATACACTCTTTTGCTGTATTTTTTTAAAAACGCAGTTTAACAGAGGGAAATTATTTATACTGTTAATATCATTTTTAGTCCAACATTAGTAAAATATCAAACTTCTTTATTGTATTAGAATTTATAAAATGGATAGTTAGTTGAAACTCTGTAATTAAGATAAATGGATAGCGAATGCATATGTAGATAATAAAGAATGAACATAAAACAACAAGACTTATTCTTATTGAATATTTATTCATATTTGACTTTTCATGCTTTCCACACAAAAGCAGCATATTACGTTTCTGATATTTTTTTCATGTAGTTCCTATTTAGCTCCTTATAATTGTTGTGGTTCATATTTAAGTTCATCAGTTCTGTTAGGGGACTGTGTAATATTAACAGGGTGAGAACAGTTTACCACCAGTAATATTTTATTTTCAGCAATGTGCATGCAGTTATTATTCCAGATATTATCCTTGAAAGTGAACAGTGGGTTTACTTGCTATTTACTTTTTCTTGTTAATGAGAACTGATTTGTTTCTGAATAAGATTTTTCACCTTATTTTCAAATGTGTAGGGCGTAGAAAGAATGTTAGGCATTACAGTGCAAGTTGCATAAAATCTTATTATCTTACGCATTGAATAAACAAAACACATCTTGTGTGACCAAATACTAGATACTGCTGATGGAAATGTGTCCACAAATTCCTGGCATATCAGGCTAACAATTAAAGTTCCCTGTTCCGAACACTCTCTTAGAAAATCATGCTGTTAACTTCATAAAGAAATGTGAGTTTTGTAAATTTCAAATTTATATTTCCTCTTCATTTTAACAGTTGTTTTCAGAGTGACCACATAGATATGTCCACACCTCTTTCAGAAGGTGTGTTTTTAAGTAAGCAGTCTGGCACAGTTACATAAATACAAACACTTTAATTCCTCCTCTCTGAAAATAAAAAAAAAATTCTGAGTTTCTCAAACATATGTGTTTGAAGCAAATTTAAGTAGAAAATAATGGATAGAAAACTGTAACCATATTATATTTTTCCAATATTAACAATTATTTTCTTTTTAGGATGTGGCACTCATCGTTGCAGCTATTCTGATTTTACTTGTGGCGATTTATGGTTTCTTTTACCTGAAATTCACCACAGAAGTAGACCTTGACCTGGATCTGGATGAAAATTCAGAAGTGTAAAAATATTCTTCTCTTGGGAAGCATTGATAACCACTTAAATGGAATTTGCTTAAGTATTTTGGACCATATGGAGACTAATGTGACTTTTACCTTGTATTTGCTAAGAATTCCAAAATGTGAACAATTTTACATCAATTTCACATCGCTGTGCTTACAAGATGATACAATCTGTACAACTCACCAGTCTGTATTTTAAAGTAAGCATATTTAATTGGTGGTAGTTTTTTGAAAATTCAGTTTACTAATATAGTGAGTAGTTGAGCCATCTGGGCCAGAAATATTCCAGATTCAATCTGTAATGCATGCTGACTTACATTTTACAGCTGAGACAAGTGTTTCTTTGCTGAAATTGGTCATGCCCTTTTCAGTTAGGACAAACCATATCAGCTCCTCTTGCTGATGAAAGATCAAATGTGGGCATTGGGTAAGAATGTGATTCATCTTATTATAATAACATATTGAATAAGTTGCCTCGGATCTTTGACCTGGCTCACAAAAGGCTCTGGATTTAATGGAGTGGCAGAGTCCCTACCTATACACTGTAACATCAAGGATAGACTTCAGTGACTCACCCCACTTTCTTTTAATATTCAGAGGGTGTTAGTTGCCTTGAGGCAAGACAGCCCTCCCTATGTGTGTTGAGAGTTCCTCTTCTGAGAGCTCCCAGACAATCAAAAGTTGGCAAAAGTATTTTATGATAGGCCAAGGGATTCACAGTACCCACAGAATTTGAAACTTACAGAGCCCCAGAAAAAGTCAGCACTTGAAGAAAAAGCACTTGAACAATGTATTCAAAAATTAATGAATGACTTTAGAGTTTTAAAACGTAATTACTTATGGGTCAGGAGAGATGCAAATTTGTAGACAGGAGGAGAAAAAACAGGAAAATTATATTTGTAAATTGATTGAATCAAATAAGCCAAGGATCCAATTTGTAAATATGATATTTCATTAAAAAGGGAACTGCACCACCTACCAGACAACCGTGCAAGAATCAATCCAAATAGAATAGCAGTATCATCATGAGGATGGACAAGTGAGAGCAAATGTAGCCAACAATCCAGGAATCAATTAATAATGGTGCTATCAACTCAGCAAGTAATTTAGCTTTGAAATGGGGAAACAAGCAATGAGTTGGGGAATTCTTTTAAATGAATAGACCGGAGGTTTAATAGTATAGGGTCAAAATTATCACACATGAAACCTTCTCAATACTCAGATTGATTGTAATTGTACATAGACACAGATACATGTTCAAACAGTAGCATTACAACAGCTCATTAAATTATACCATACATGAAGCATTGCATTGTTTACATTGAAAATATTGTTTCTATATTTTTATCCTCTTTAATTGAATGTGTTTTTAATATTTTTCAAACTTAATATCTTGACAATTGATGAAAATAATATGGTAATAATGTTTGTATGTTGTGCAGCATTATTGTCACATATTTTAAGCAAATTATATGAACGTCATTCTTGTATTTGCTACTAATGTATGCGTGTGTGGTCTGTTAAGGTGATTAAAAGTATCATAAAGGTAAATGTGTTTTACCCAGTGTACATTTGTTTGTAATACATATTGTGCATCGCTCAATTATCCTTCATGTGTTAAACAGCAATAATCTATCGCAATCTACATAAGTCAGATGGAAAATTACCTCTTGGTTACTAATTTCTTATTTTACTCTTGTTTAGTTATTTCTAAGTCCATAACAATATTTTATACCTGTTTTATACTCCAAAGTTGCTGATTACTCATGTTGTCTGAGAGACTCGGCAAAAATAAAATTGCTTGGAATTGGAACCAATCTTTAGACATGGAGAGAAATTGTTTTGCAAATAGGAATGGAGTTTGCAGATAATGAGTATGTACTTTGTAGGGATTGGAAAGAGGTCAGTCAGGTGGACTTCACAGAATACAAGTCCCCAGTTCGGGCAGTTAACCTGGTCCAATCAGGGAGTCCAGGCTTTGACAGTTATAAAGAAGAGTGTCAGGGGTTCTGTTTGTTCTGGGACCTGGCTCTGTGCTAGCTGGGTCAATGTCATATACTATGCATGTGTTAATAAAGGGTGACTTGGTGACAGTATACCAGCCTTCTTGGAGTTAGATCAAATTCTAATTGGCTGCATGTGATCGGTTGTATTCCCTAGTGATCTGTTGTGGGTCCTCAGCTTTTCAGTGTATTTATCGCTGACTTTGCTGAAGGACTAGAGAGCTGTAGGTCTAAGCAAGCAAATGACTCTGTGTTGGTAGCACAGTAACCCAGTGAAGCATTAAGTTACAAATGGACATTGATATGTTGAGTAAGTAGACAAAACTGAGGCTGGTGGAGTTTAATGTGAGATCATCTCTAGACTGAAGTAAGATGGACCAAGGCATTTTCCGAATCTTAAGGAATCAGGAATTGTGAAGAAACAGAGTGATTTAAAGGTCCATATACATAAATTACATTAAAACTAGGAGCACACTCGAAAATAAATGTGACTGGAATGTGCGCCTTTTTTCACAATGGGCTACAATACAAAGTAATGAAAGTTTAGCCAAAGTTGTATAAATTTCTGTCCAGACTTCATCTACAGTATAAAGCGTCCCATCTCGGGTAAGATGTACAGGATTGATTTTAAAGGGGTGCACCATGGATTAATCAAAATAATAGTGAGGTTAAAAATTTTAACTTTTGGGAACAGATACATCAACAAGACTTGTGTTCCCTTGAATATAGAAATGTGTTTAATCATTTAAAGGTCTGAAAGAATAACTTCACGCACAATGGACAATTAAAAAGTTGCTTCTGCTGGGCCATTGAGTTAAAGAGAGAAGGCTTGAAATAGCAGATGGCCAGCAGTCCCATCAGGAAACCTGGGTGCCGCTGAGACAGGAAGATTAGCAAAAGGACAACTCATAACAGAGCTGCTGTTTGACCAGATAGCTGAGGCCTGGAGCTGTAAAGGCCATCGGTGTGGAGGCAAAACATCTCCACAGGATGGATTGTGCCATTGATTTGGCCATTTTAGCCTTGTGACAGGAAGGATCTTCTCCTCCTGGAAATGAGTGGGATAGGTGATAAGAGGAGCCGATAAATAGGAGGGTTTGGCATTAGGGAATTACGAGCCGCTTTCCCGTCACCACAGGAATTAAGTTTGGGCAGGAAAGCACAGGCTGAATGTTCTCACCACACTGCCATTTGAGATCTTTAAATAGTCAATTTATTATCTCTGTTCCTGCCTGGGCTGCAATTGTTTTAGCTCTCGGCAGGTGGGTCTATTTGAATGATAAACCGATGCAGGCAGAGGTACCCCATCTGTCTGAATTAGTGCAACATCGAGTAACTGGACCTGGTTGGAGACTAGATTCCCCCAATGAGAAACAAACAGGAGCAATCTTGCCGGCAGGGATATTCTACTGGGGAGCCTGTGTCACGGCAGCAGTCACGGCCTCTGCTGTGTTGCCAATTTCTCGAGCAGTCAGCCTTGAGGTTCTAAGGCTCACTGCTTGATTGCTGGAAGATTCAGTGAGCTTACCTCAATAGGTTTCCCTGCTGGAAGTCCTTTTAATCTGTATTTCATTCCAAGGTGTTGAGAAGGGGGTTCCAGTGGTCCTCCGATCTGATTGAGGCCTTAATTGACTCATTTCACCAACCACTTCTGCGTTGTGTCTGTCAATTCCTTTGGAAACCCAACTCTCAGGAACGTACCTGGAGCCAGCCTAAGAGAACACCAGGGATCCATGCCACCAGATTTTCCAGCTGTTCTCCTCTCCCTGTATTTTCAAAGCCACCTCTCACAGTTCAAGAGAGTTCCACTGAATAAACGCCAACTAGCTTCAGACATTTCCTGGCTCTAATCAAGGATATCTTTAATCAACACTCAGAAGTGGCTACATCTGAACTTTATCCATGTTATTTCACTGGGAGCAGAAACTGGCGAGGTTCTACCAGACAGAAATTACATTGGCTTTGGGTGTTGCAATCACATTTGTTGACTCAATTAACAAACTTTGAAACTGCACAAACTTTGAGTTTTAACAGGACTGCTTCGGCCACAGGTTTAAGACTAACCATTCATTGGAAACGCAGTTAACCTCAGTCAGCAACACAACACAACGTGGCCAGTTGTCTAGGAACACACTTGGTGGTAAGGCCACCAATACTGTCCATAATGAGCCATAGCTGAGTCCCCCAGTGGTAATTGTGCTATGAGGTACACTGCTGAACCTTACAACCGAGAAATACAACGCTTAACCCCAAATTTATACTGCATTATTATTTCCAGCTACCCAAGAGAGACTCAGCGGATGGCTGCAATGCCCTTCAGCCGATAAGGGAAAACCGACCATGATATCTCATGATCACCATCTACTCAGCCTACTGCTGCAAGAGTACATTTATCATTCTTATATTTTTACTTCAAAAGGTTTTCAATTCATATTGGATCTGAGATTCTTGAACATGAGTTACTACAGATTTTTCAGCCTATTTTCTAAGATCATGAATGTTGTGAATTAGCTGGGAGTTGCACATGAATTTCTGAATCTGTTCTTTTAATCTGATGGAAGGGGTGAGTATTTGGATGTGCCAAAATTACAAGCACTAACAACCCTTTACCTGAGTTGCGGATAACCTTTAACAAGCTAGATTGTACATTTCTATGAACCCAAATTTCACTATGAGTGATTCTCCAAGTTTACAACAGCTTATATCTGAACAAAACAAACAGGAACAGGAGTAGGCCAATCAGCCCCTTGAACGTAATTATCAATAAGTAAGATCCCAGTAGATTTGGTGTGGTCTTGCCTCTAATTTCCTGCCTGGCCCCATAACCTTTGATTTCTTTGTAGATTTAAAATCTGTTACAACTCAAACTTGAATATATTCAACAACACAGCCTCCACTGCTCATTGGGATAGGGAATTCTAAAGATAAGTGTTGATTTGATTCATTATTGTCACATTTACCTAGGTGCAGCAGGCAGATTGAGCCACATGAAGTGCATGAGGGTATTGGAACAAAGTGAGGAATGCAGTGTTACAGTTGCCAAGAAGGTGCACAGAGAGCAAGATCACCAATAAATTTAAAATTTGAGAGATCTATTCAGAAGTCTAATGACAGGGGGGAAGAAGCTGTTCTTCAATCTGTTGGTTCATGTGTTGAAGTGTTTATATCTTCTGCGTAATGGAAGAGGTTGGAAGAGATTATAACCAGGGTGGGGGGGTTCTTTGATTATGTTGGCCATCTTAAGAAACTCCTCCACATCTCCATCTTAAATGGAAGACGTCTTTTCAAACTGCGCCCTCTAATTCTGATTTCCTCACTAGAGTTAGCATTGTTTTAGCTTTCACCCTGTTAACCACCTCAGAATCTTGAATGTTTCAATAAGTTCATCTCTCATTCTTATAACTCCAAAGAGCATTGGCCCAACCTGCCCAATCTTACCCCATGGACAGCCCACTCATTCCATGAATCAGTCTCATGAACTTTCTCCGAAATATGCCTCCTGTACAAACATGTCTCCCCTTAAGTAAGGTAATTGCATACGAGTTCTTCAGGTGTTGTCTTACTAATGCCCTTTACAGTTATAGTGAGATGACCCTTGTTTTCCACTCTATCTCCATTCTGTAAAAAACAATACCCTATTTGTCTTCTTAATTTACCGGCATACCACTTTTTTGTGAATCAAGCACAAGAACACAGGTTCCCTTGTACCACAGTGTTCTGTTGTGCTCATTTAAATTACACTCTGCTTTTCTAAACCTGCAAAATGGACAACCTCACATTTTATGACTTTATATTCCATCTGTTTTCTTTTAACCTGCTCAACTTATCTATCACTTACCCACCGACAGCATGCTTCTTACCTATTATCACATCATAAGCAAATTTGGCTACTGTGTAATAGGTACTTTCATCCAAGTCATTAATATAGATTAATATAGGGTGGCACGGTGGCTCAGTGGTTAGCATTACTGCCTCACGGTGCCAAGGACCCAGATTCGATTCCAGCATCAGGTGACTGTGGAGTTTGCACATTCTCCTTGTGTCTACAAGGGTTTCCTCCGGGTACTCCGGTTTCCTCCCATGGTCCAAAGATGTGCAGGTTAGATGAACTGGTCATGCTAAATTGTCCATAGAGTTAGGAGAATGGGTCTAGGTGGGTAACTCTTCGGAGGGTCGGTGTGGACTAGTTGGGCCAAAGGGCCTGTTTCTACACTGTAGGAAATCTAATCTAGATTGCAAATAGTTGAAGCCTCAAAACTGACACCTGTGATGTTCCACTAATACCATTTTGCCAACCTGAAAATTACCATTTATGTAAACTTATTTTCCTATTATTTAGCCAATCCTTTTTTCATTCTAATATATTGCCCCAAATACCAATGCTATTAACTTGGGTAGTGATGCCACCATAATGGGTTGGATCTCAATCAAAGAGATAGAATACAGGAAAGGGATAGAGAGCTCAGTGGCGAAGACAACAATCTCTCCCTCAACGTCAGCAAAGTGAAGGAGTTGGTCATTGATTTCAGGAAGCAAAGTGGAGGACATGCCCCTGTCTGTGTCAATGATTGGTGCAAGTGGTTGAGAGCTTCAAGTTCCAAGGAATATCACCAACAGCCTGTCCTGATCCATTCGTGGTGACGCTAGAGTTAGGAAAGCACGCTAACACTACTACTTCCTCAGAAGGCTAAGGAAATTCGGCATGTCCACAATGACCCTTACCAACTTTTATTTATATTCTATAGCAAGCATCCTATCCGAATGCATCACGGCACGGTATGGCTCAAGACCACAGAAAACTACAGAGTTGTGAATGCAGCACAGTCCATTGCACAAACCAGCCTTCCTTCCATTGAGGAAGTGAGAACTGCAGATGCTGGAGATCAGAGCTGAAAATGTGTTGCTGGAAAAACGCAGCAAGTCAGGCAGCATCCAAGGAACAGGAGAGGAAGAAGGGCTCATGCCCGAAACGTCGATTCTCCTGCTCCTTGGATGCTGCCTGACCTGCTGCGCTTTTCCAGCAACACATTTTCAGCTTCCTTCCATTGACCCAGCCTGCTGCCCCAGGAAAGTAGCCAACATCATCAAAGACCCCTCCCATCCTGGTTGTGCTCTCTTCCACCCTTTTCTATAAGATAAAAGATATAAAAAATTTAAAATGCACAACAACAGATTCAAGAACAACTTTTTCCCAGCTGTTTCCATGGTTATGTATGGACCTCTGATATGTTTTCTGCACCTTCGTGGCTGTGACACTATATTCTACATTCTGTTTTATGACCCTGATGTAAATATGTAAGGTATGATTTGTCTGGATAGCACACAAAGCAATACTTTTCACTACATCTTGGTACATGTGACGATAAATCAAATCAAATGTATAAACAGTGGTGACATCTTGGAATATATTGAGATGTTTCAGCAAAGCTTTGGACAAGCTAAATTTATATGTAAGAAATAGTTCAATTGGTTGATGAAGAAACTTTGAAGACATCAACTGTGATAAAAACATAGATTGAGTTTTCAGTACTAGTGGGTAACATTTAAAATCCACAGATAAGTAGTATTGATTTTGGATAGAATATGACCTTTAAGCACTAGGTCAAACTGCATGTTGAAACTTTACATTGTTGGGTTTAGTTTGAGTGAGTAGCTGGAAATTGAGATGGGATAAGTAACAACAGTGTGAAACACTGGTGAAAATCTAACAGAATGGTTTCAGTTCTATAAACCTTCAGCCACAGAAAGTTTCACCTCATCCATGCCTTGATACCAAACAGTGAAGACCATTTATCAGTGTACATAAGGAAGCTGGTCCCCATATTTACAGTTACTGCTCCCAAGTCTCAGTGTTTGGTGAATAGGTGGAAGACCAAGGATGAATCACTAAGACTCAGTAATTGATCGTGCCACTGGAGAAGAAGCTTTGTTTTGAGAGATATGGTGCAGCAATTTTAGAACAAATCAGAATGGCAAGTAGTGCTGTGGAACCATGTCGTAAAAAAAACAATGGAGGTGGATCGTTGTGTCAACTATAGGTCAAAGAAAATGTTTTCATTATTGTGACAATCTCATTCTATGTCATTGAAGGTTTTTTTATCAGGGTCTTATCATGACCAGACTTCAAAAGTACTCATTGGCACTCATGTGCCTTGGAACCTTCTAAGGATATTAAATGTTACATATAAATGCAATTTTTGAAGAAGGCTAAGCCAATCTTGTGGCCTACAGACCAATATTTTATATACCCTGAAACATATAGAACTCAGATGTAAATATCAAAAGTAATAATAACAGGGATGAAGGTGTCTGAAATGGACTCTGAAAAGCAGGACATCTTTGGAAAAGCATCACATGATCCGCTCAGTGTAATGCTTTCTGATGGCACAGAAATAGTCACCATAACTCCTGAACAGAGAAACAGGCATAAAAGCTCTTCACTGAAATGCAGTCACATTTATTTTCAGCAGGTGGGTTACCCAAATGTAGCTTCAATGTATTCTATTGTAAATGGTAAAGTAGGTCACGTCTAATTCATCAAGTTGAGCTTCTTGAAGAGGTCAGTACTTATTTCTTAAATAGAAGATCCTCATAAGAGGTTCTTAAACAAAACTCACTTGGAATTGAGGACATAATGACATGCACTGTGTGTTGCACAGTAAGTAATGTGAAACAGGATGTTACAAATGGAGATAGATTAAGTGAGTGGAGGAACTAATGCTCTTAGAGTTCAATGTGTGGAAGTGTGAGATCATTCACTCTGAATCCTCAAATCAGCACATTTTATTAATCAAGAGAGAACGATAACTCCCAAAACAGTAAATGGAATTACGTGATGAGATACACAAAAGTTAGAGTATAGGTACAAAAATATTCAGAAAGGCTAGCTCTGTTAGCTTTTATCCTAATGGAGTTCAAATTCTGAAATGATTTGATTCTTCTTATCTAGAAGTATAGTCAGACTATCTGGAGTACTGTGGTCTGTTTTCAATACCAAATATCAGAAAGGATATATTAGCTTTGAAGGAGACACATTGTAGTTTCACCCATAGCTTAAAGGCTTAACTGATAAAGTGCAGGTTGCACAAACTGCAGAAGGCAATGGCCGGTGGTATTATCACCAAACTATTAATCCAGAAACTCAGCTAATGTTCCTGGCACCCAGTTTCAAATCCAACCAGAGCCAAGAGTGGAATTTGAAATCAATTAACAATGTCTGGAAGTACAAATTTACCATAAAACAATTGCCAATTGTCAGAAAGATGCCACTAAGGTCCTTCAGGGAAGGAAATCTGCCATCTTCACCCAGTCTAACCTACATGTGACTCCACACCCACAGCAATACGGTTTACCCTCAATTGCCTGCTGAAATAGCCTATGCAACCACTCAGTTGTATCAACCGCTATGAAATCTCAATGAAGATATTAAACCAGATGTATCACCTGACATCGAACTAGACCCTAGAAAAGGCAACAGAGAAACACCCCTGTTGACCCTAATACTAACGACTGGGAGCTAGTACAAAATTAACAGACTGATCAAACAACAACCTGAGATAGCAATACTCACAGAATCATACTTTACAATGTACCAGACACCACCCTCAGCTTCCTGTCCCATCAAAAGCACAGACTCAGCAAAGGTAGTGGCACAGTAGCTTAAAGTCTGGAGGGAATATCCTGGGAGTCTTCAAACTTGACTCAGGACTCCATGATGTCTCATGGCTTCAGGTTAAACATTGGCAAGGAAATCTCCTGTTGATTACCACCTACCTTCCTCCCTCAGCTGAAGAACCCTCTACTTTGAACAACACTTGGAGGAAGCACTGAGGATGGCGAGGGCACAAAATGTACCCCAGATGGGGGAACTTCAGTATCCACCACCAACGGTGGCTCAGCAACAGCACTATTGATCGCGCTGGTCGGGTAACGGGCATAGCTGCTAGACTCGATCTGCAGCAAGTAATGAGGGAACCAACAAGAGGGAAAAACATACTGGACCTCATCCTTATCAATCTGCCAGCTGCAGATGCACCTGTCCATGACAGTATTGGTAAGATTGACCTGTTGGAGATGAAAACCGGCTTTCAATTTGAGAAAACCCTTCATCATCTTGTATGGACAGATCTAGCAACTCAAAACTTGGTATCCATGAGGTGCTGTGGGCCATCAACAGCAGCAGAATTGTACTCCAGCACAATCTACAACCCCATAGCCTGGTATATCCCCCACTCAACCATTATCATCAAGCCAGACATCAACCCTGATTTAATGAAGAGCGCAGCAGGGCAAGCCAGGAGTAGCACCTGAAAATGAGTATCAATCTCCTGAAGCTACCAAGCAGGACCTTTCACATGTCATGACAATAGACATAGACAATTGGTGCAGAAATAGGCCATTCTGCCCTTCTGGCCTGCACCATCATTCAATATGATCATGGCTGATCATCCTTAATCGGTATCCTGTTCCTGCCTTATCTCCATTACCCTTGATTCCACTATCCTTGAAACCTCCATCCAACTCTTTCTTAAATGAATCCAGAGACTGGGCCTCCACTGCCCTCTGGGGCAGAGCATTCCACTCAGCCACCATTCTCTGGGTGAAGAAGTTTCTCCTCATCTCTGTCCTAAATGGTCTACCCTGTATTTTTAAACTGAGTCCTCTGGTTCAGCACTCACTCATCAGCGGAAATATGGTCCTGCCTCCAGATTGTCCAATCCTTTAATAATCTTATATGTTCAATCAGATCCCTCTTAGTCTTCTAAACTCAAGGGTATACAAGCCCAGTCTCTCCAGTCTTTCAGCGTAAGGTAATCCGTCCATTCCAGGAATTGACCTTGTGAACCTACGCTGCACTCCCTCAATAGCCAGAATGCCTTTCCTCAAATTTGGAGACTAGAACTGCACACAGTACTCCAGGTGTGGTCTCACCAGGGCCCTGTACAGCTGCAGAAGAACCTCTTTGCTTCTATACTCAATCCCTCTTGTTATGAAGGCCAGCATACTATTAGCCTTCTTCACTACTTGCTGTACCTGCATGCTTGCCTTTATTGACTGGTGTTCAAGAACACCCAGATCTCTTTGTACAGCCCCTTTACCTAAATTGATTCCACTTAGGTAGTAATCTGCCTTCCTGTTCTTGCCACCAAAGTGGATAACCATACATTTATCCACATTAAACTGCATCTGTCATGCATCTGACCACTCACCTAACCTGTCCAGATAACCCTGTAATCTCCTCACATTTCACCCTACCACCCAGCTTAGTATCATCAATTTGCTAATGTTATTACTAATGCCATCTTCTATATCATTAGCATATATTGTAAAAAGCTGTGGTCCCAGCACTGATCCCTGCAGTACCCCACTGGTCACTGCCTGCCATTCCGAAATGGAGCCGTTTATCACTACCCTTTGTTTCCTATCAGCCAACCAACTTTCAATCCAAGTTAGTACTTTGCCACCAATACCATGTGCCCTAAATTTGCTCATTAACCTCCTATGTGGGGCTTTATCAAAAGCTTTCTGAAGGTCCAGGTACACTACATCTACTGGATCTCTCTCATCCATCTTCAGAGTTACATCCTCAAAAAATTCCAGAAGATTAGTCAAGCATGATTTCCCCTTCATAAATCCATGCTGATTCTGACCTATCCTGTTACTGCTATCCAGATGTGTTATAATTTCATCCTTTATAATAGACTCCAGCACCTTTCCCACCACTGAGGTCAGACTAACTGGTCTATAATTTCCTGCTTTCTCTCTCCCACCTTTCTTAAAAAGTGGTACAACGTTAGCCACCGTCCAATCTGCAGGAACTGATCCCGAATCTATCAAACGCTTGGAAAATAATCACCAACTCATCCACGATTTCTCGAGCCACCTCCTTCAGTACCCTGGGATTTAGACCATCAGGCCCCCAGGGACTTACCAACCTTCAGACCTAACACTCTCTCCAACATCAATTCCTGGCAAATACAAATTCCCTTAAGTGCAGGTCCTTCAGTCACTGTTACCTCAGGGAGATTGCTTGTGTCTTCCCCAGTGAACACAGATCTGAAGTAACAATTCAACTCTTCTGCCACTTCTTTGTTCCCCACAATATATTCCCCTGTTTCTGTCTTCAAGAGCCCAATTTTAGTCTTAATCATTTTTTTGCCTTTCACATACCTCAAAAAAGCTTTTACTATCCTCCTTTATATTTTTGGCCAGTTTATCTTCGTACCTCATTTTTTCTCGGCGTATTTCCTTCTTAGTAATCCTCTGTTATTCTTTAAAAGCTTCCCAGTCCTCAGTTTTCCCACTTATCTTTGCTATGTTATACTTTTTCTCTTTTAACTTTATATTTTCTTAACTTCCCTCGTCAGCCACGGCATCCCATGCCTCCTCCTAGGATCGTTCTTCCTTTTTGGAATGAACTGATCCTGCATCTTCTGCATTATACACAGAAATATCCGCCATTGTTCCTCCACGGTCATCCCTGCTAAGGTATTGCACCATTGAACTTTGGCCAGCTCCTCCCTCATAGCTCCATAGTTCCTTTTATTCAACAGAAATATTGTCACTTCCGATTGTACCCTCTCCTTCTCAAATTGCAGATTGAAGCTCATTCTATCATGGTCGTGCAGCATAAGCAGCGAGTGATAGATAGAGCTAAGCAATCTCACAACCAACGGATCAGATCTAAGCTCTGCAGCTCTGCCACATCCAGTTGTGAATGATGGTGGACAATTCAACAACTTATTGGAAGAGGAAGAAGCTCCACAAATATCCCCATTCTCAATGATAGAAGAGCTCAACACATTAGTGCAAATGATAAGACTGAAGCAATTGTAGCAACCTTCAGCTAGAGGTGCTGAATGGACAATTCATCTTGACCTCCTCCAGTTGTCCCCAGCATCACAGATACGAGTCTTCAGCAAATTTGATTCACTCCACATGATATCACTAACAGTAAGAGGCACTGGATACTGCAAAAGCTCCAGAAATTGCCCGTCCCCTAGCCAAGCACTTCCAATACAGTAACAACACTGGCATCTACCCAATAATGTGGAAAACTGCTCAAGTATATCCTATACACAAAAAGCAGGACAAATCCAATCCCACCAAATACCACTCCATCAGTCCACTGTCAATCATGAGTAAAGTGATGGAACATGTCACCAACAATGCTGTCAAACAGCACCTGCTCAGCAATAACCTGCTCAGTGATGCCCAGTTTGGGTTCTGCCAGGGCCTCTCAGCTCCTGTCCTCATTACAGCTTTGGTTCAAACATGAACACCATTTGCAACATCTTAGATACTGAAGCAATCCACGTACAAATGCAACAAGATCTTGACAATAGCTAGGCTTTGGCTGACAAGTGGCAAGTAATGTTCACACCATACAAATGCCAAGTAATGACCATCTTCAATAAGATACAATCTAATCAATGCTCCCTTGACATTCAGTGGTGTTACCATCACTGAATCCTCCACTATCAACATCTGGGCAGTTACCATTGACCAGAAACTCAGATGGACTCACCACAAAAACACGGTGGCTACAAGAGCAGGTCAGAGGTTTGAAAGACTTAGGAAAGTAACTCCCCTACTGACTCCCTGAAGTTTGTGCACCATTTACAAGTCAGGAGTGTGACCTAGTTGCCGAGATGGGTGCAGCTCCAACAACACTCAAGAAGCTTGACACTATTCAGGACAAAGCAGCATGCTTGATTGGCACCACATCTAAAGTAACTACTCCATCCACTACTGATTTTCAGAAGTAGCTGTGTACGCATCTCTGAGATGCACTGCAGAAATTCACCAAAGATCCTTAGATAGCAGCTTCCAAAACCATGACAGTACCACCTAGAAGGACAAGAGCAGCAGATACATGAGAACACCACCATTTCCAAACCATTCACCACCCTGACTTGGAAAATTATCACATTCCTTCACTGTCATTAGGTCAAAATCCTCAAATTCTTTCCCTCAGGACATTGTGGGTCAACCTACAGAATGTGGACTGCAGCGGTTCAAGAAGGAAGCTCATTACCACCACCTCAAGGGCAACTAGGGATGGGGCGAGCCTGCGATGCTAGCATCCACTAGTAAAAAAAACTAGCTTTATTTTTGTCTGTCGAGATTTGAGGATTGAAAATGGTAGATATTGAGAAATTATTTTGGTGGGAGAGTACAGAACAAAGATCATAAGTATAAGATTAAGGGTAGGCCATTTCAGGGTGAAATCAGGAAGTATATTTTTGTTACAAAGGATCATAGAAATCTGAAACTTGCTTTCCCAAATGTGAAACTTTGGAATCACTAATTTTTAAAATTTATGATGACAAAACCATAAAGGTCCATGGAAGAATGAGTCAAATGACCTTTACTTGCATATCCCCTTATGTTCACTACTCTATGAAATGTTTTGAACAACCCTTGACAATAAAAAGGATACTTATCAGATAGTAAAGCTCTGATAAGTGTCTTATCAAAGGCAGTGGACCAGCGAAAAGGGAAAATCTAATGACGATGAAATCTACATAAGTATAGGCTTGATAAAATCTATGTCAGCATGTGACCTGAACATGCGACTGAGTGAGGGGAGGGAGATTGATTATCAGAATTACAATAGAATACAGTATAATATTAGAATGGACTGATGAAAAGAAAATTGCTCTCCAAAACATTGAGTTCACAGAAGTAAATGAATAATGTACAGAGCAAATAAAATGTGTACAGCTGTAACATTAAATTGAGGTATAGACAAAAATGATATCTTTCTACTATTTGAAAAAGAACACTGAATTTTCTCACTCAAGTCCAAACATGCTATCTATAAAACCTTGCAACAAGCAATCACACATTCTCCCTCTGCTAGGAAATCACTTAGAAGGAGCAGTAGGTTACAGGTCACGCATCTGAAACAAAGTACAAACTAGTCAAGCTGCCAACATTAACATTCTGCGTAATAGGGGCAAAAGTTGTAACACAATGTGGTTTTGGCACAGCTCTTTGGCAGATGTGATTGTCAAGCATTTATGAGTAAGATGATTCCTCTTTGCACACATGCTGCTTCTTCATGTAAGATGTGACACATAGGATTATAGTTCCCCTGCTTCCCTGAGGCTGGAGGATGAGGAAGAGATTTCTGTTATTCCATAACACTTACAGGTAAAAGAAATTTAAAATGGCTCAAGTAACCTCTTTCATTTAATACAAAGAGAAGTGTTACTGAAGAGGATTTTCTTGATTAGTTTGTTTCTGGCTGGTTCTGATTCTGGGGAATGATGTGGGTCAAATGGATCAAGTGTCAGTTGGGAAAACTTAGGAATCACAGCAGCATAAGGTTTAGATTAATGATGGAAAAGGAAAGGAACAAGTTAAACTGAAATTACATAATTGGAAAAGGTGCAATTTCAGTGTGTTAAGAATGAATCTGGTCCAGGTGAATTGCAATCAAAGATTGGCAAGGAGAGCTGAAGGAAAAATAGGCAGGTTGAGAAAGTTGTTAACAGTAAGAGTAAAAAGTGAAGTCTGCAGATGCTGGAGATCAGAGCTGAAAATGTGTTGCTGGTTAAAGCTCAGCAGGTCAGGCAGCATCCAAGGAACAGGAAATTCGACGTTTCGGGCCAGAGCCCTTCATCAGAAAGTTGTTAACAGGCCAAACAGCATCCAGGGCTTTATAGATAGAAGGTTAACATATAAAATAAGGAAATGTAGATGACCATTTATAAAAGTGAAAGCATTGGCTTGTCCTCAACTGCTGTATAGTGTCCAATTCTGCACAGAACATCTTAGGACAAATGTGAAATCTTTAGCTAGGGCGGAGACCAGTTTATAGAAGTGGTTCCAGGGAAGAGAGACTTCAGTTTCATCTTTGGAGAAGCTGGTTCTGTGTTACTTTATGAAAGATTAAAAGAGATTTGACAGAAGTGTTCAAAATCTTATGATGTTTAGAATCAGAGAGCATTAACTGATGATAATGAAAGCTGAAAATGCTGGGAATACTTCAATGTCAGGCAGTATTTGGAGAGAGAAACAAAATTAACCTTTCAGATCGATAACTTTTCTTCACTGGTTCTGGTGAAAGGTCATTGGCTGAAAAGTTGATTTGGTTTTTCCTCAAATGTTACCTTGCATGCTGGACATTTCCAGCATCCTTTTTCTATTTTTATTTCCAGCATCTAGAATATTCTGTTTTTGTGTCAATTTAAGGTAATTTGCAAACAAACTGATGGTGACATGAGGAAGATGTTTTACGTTGAGTGTCCAGAGTGCATTATTTGAGAGGATGGGAGAAACATGTTAAATCATGACTCTTAAAAAGGGCATTAGATAAACACCTGAAAAATGAACCAATGCTGACACAGGAACCAAATGCCACCCTTCTTTATTCTTAACGTTCTATAACTCTATGAATAACTGATGTGTTTTCTTCCAATTTCAGTTCTGGCTTTATAATGACTAAGTTAACAAATTTACAAGGAGATGGCTCAGACTGGATATTGTGTGTGGCAGGTGATATGTTCTTTTCAAATTTTGTGTGTTCTGCTGAAAGGTCAAGGTTTCACATCACCACCATGTGTTGACCACAATCGACAATGCCTAGCCATCATCAATAACTTCACCCCAAACAAGATCAGTGCTTTTGATCTCCACAGAAATTGAGAAAGCCAATTTTAGAGCTACAAAGCAGATAGCAATATTATGCACAAAAAGTCCGGTAACAAGTTGGATATGCAGCTGGAAGCATAAGGTGTACCAAAAGTGCACTATTTTGCATGAAGGAGAGGAGATTGTGCTTGTGAATGTAGGCTCATTGTACCACTAGCTTCCATATCAATTAGGTAGCTGTTCCACAATTCAACGGTGCAGTCACACAAATGGAGCTGGTGAAAATTAAATTGGCATTAACATTTTTAAAACATACTATCCTTTTCCCTGTGCTAGACCCCTGTGTGTACACTCTCTGCCGTGTTTCCTCTGATTTCATCCCTGCTATGAGATTGGCTCCTTGCCCTTAAATATTGAGAAAATGTCTGGTAGTCAATGAGTGGCAAGCCTCACTGTACTGGCTACGGATAAACAGATGTGCACTCGGCACTCCTGGCACATCATAAGAGATAAACTATGTGAGTTAATAACTTCAAAGGACATAACTTACTATCTGCGAAGATCTGCCCGTTTATATCCCACTGGCGGTGTGGCACTTGGCATATATTGTCTTGCTTGTTGTTGAATGCTTCGTAAATGAAAATTTATCATAGCATTCTGGCATTTATTCAGAGATATAGAACATCGGAGCAGGAGTAGGCCATTTGTCTGACTGAGCCCACTCTAACATTCAACATGATCATGGCTGATCCTCGATCTCACATGCCATACTTCCACTCTCTCTCCATACCCCTTGACACCTTTAGCTTCTGGAAATCAATCTAATTCTCCTTAAACATACTCAGTCGAGTTTCACCTCCACAGCTTTCAGTGATAAAAATTCCAGAAAATCATCATACTCTGTGAGAAGAAGCTTCTCCTTAACTCATTCTAAAATCATTTATTCTGTGTTTTGAGACTGTGACCCCCTTGTTCTGTACACCCATCCAGAGGAAGCATCATTCCTGCTTTCAGTCTACTCAGTCCTGTCAGTATTTTACATGTTCCCATTAGACTTCCACTCATTCTTCTAAACTCCGGTAAATACCGGCCCAGCTGACACAATCCCTCTTCAGAAAACAAACCTGCCACCCAAGGATCAATTTAGTGAACCTTCATTGCACTTCCTTCAAGACAAATGTGTATTTCCTTTTGTAAGGAGACCAAAACTGCATTCAGTACTTAAAATATGGTCTCATGAGGCCCTGGACAGCTGCGGAAAGACTTTCCTGTACTCAGGGTACTTCCTTGTACTGAGTGTTCAAGTAAGGGTGGCTCAGTGGCTAGTACTGCTGCCTCACAGCACCAGGGTCCCAGGTTTGATTCCAGCCTTGGACATCTGTGTGGAGTTTGCACATTCTCCCCATGTCTGTGTGGGTTTCCTCCCACAGGTCAGGTGAATTGGCCATGCTAAATTCTCCATAGTGATAGGTGTATTGGTCTGGGTGGGTTACTCTCCAGAGGGTCGGTGTGGACTTGTTGGGCCGAAGGGCCTGTTTCCACACTATAGGGAATCTACTCAGACCCTTTTGCAATACACATCCATGTAATTTGACTTCCTGACTGTTTGCCACACCTGCATATTTGTTTTTATGACTGGGGTGTAACACCTAGGCCCATTCATACATCAACATTCCCCAACCTGCCATTTCAAAAGTATTTGCCATTCTATTTTTCTTACTGGGCCACTACACATTTACAGTGCATCCACCATACATTTGCCCACTCTCAAATCATCTTGAAGGCTCTTTGCACCCTCCTCACCACTCACTATCCCACTTTGTAAATTCTTTGGACTTGGCAAATTTTTCTTGCAATGAATGGTAAATTGGTGCATTAGCTGTCATGGACACAGTGGAAACCGATATCAATGATCATGTAAGGCCAAAATAAAGATCTTTGTAGAAACTAACAGCTTGGGATACATGATAATGTGTATAATTTGGGCCATACCATATGACAAGCACATCATGCTGCAGAGAAACTAGTAATTTTGGCGCTGTGATTCCCAAAGCTTTCCACAATTAGGCTTATTCATCTCAAGGATAGAATTGGCAGCAAATTAATTGATAGAAATTGATTGTTGTGATTAGGCACTAGTATCGCTATTAGTGTGTCATATGATGCAGCTGCTAAAACGTTAGAAGGAAAGCTCGGTGGCTTTAGATCTTGTTTGACAAATGACTCAAGTCATCCAACAGCAATAAGTCCACACATTAGATTGCCTCAGCTCAAATTATTTCAACTTATCATTGACCCAGTTATTCCAACAGCCAGGTAGTCATTGGAGCAGTGAAAGCTGGAGTTGAGTGCTGGGACTATGTGGAATGCCAAAAGCAGCTGAATCTGTGGGAATTGCCCAGAAATTTGAGGAATCTGATAGTCATTCCTCTGTTGCTGAAGCACTCTGAGAAACATGAGAAAATCTTGAGGGTTCTGCTTCTGTTAAGCTAATAGTTGCCAAGTAAATATCAGAGAGTTAAAAACCTACTGTAACTCCTGGGTAGCTAGTAAACTGATGGCCTAGTTAACCACATCCTCTCCCAACAGCACCACCACATACCTCCTCCCCCCCTTTACCCCAAACAGAGTCCAATTCTAATCTCCCAGGGCACATCATCCCTTGTGTAGCCTGAAGTCCTCGCTGGTTCTGCTACTCCATCGTCCATTGCCCCCGACATGTCCCCCACCACCTCCAGCCTCAACATTACCCTGCCTTTTGTCTTTCTGGCACCGCCAGCCTTGACATCCCCACTGTACCTGTACTGACCTTGACACAGTGCTCACCACTCTCACCCAGCCTCAGTTCCTAAGCCCTCCATTACTTACCTAGGATCCTACCCACTGGGCAATATAACCCCTTCACTAACTGCCACACATCCATACCTACCCTGTCACAGCAGTTGTCAAAATATCTGTGCTACTGGACATTTAATTCTTAGAACAAGGTAAAAAGGGACTTGGCTTGACTCCCTCCCACAATCCTACACTACAGGAAAACTGTGCGAATTTTAGGCTATGGTTTTCTGAAGAGGCCAGATTTGCAATTGCAGCTGGAAAGCAGAGCTCAGTATTGATGAAAGAAGATATGAGTGGAGTGACAGTCAAAATATGATTAGCAGTTCTCAGATATTTGGGCTGTTGTGTTATTAATGGAGCCAGTACTTCCATTGTCGGTTTGCATTTTGTGCTGCATGTGGTGTAAATTTGCATGGCCAGATCTGAACTATTTCAATGAGTCTCTCTCGTTGACCAGCAACCTAGGAGAAATGGTGAGCAGGAGACATGTATAAAGACTCCTATTTCTTTTAAAAGAAAATGCATTTCAAAATATTATGTTTTTTTGTTGATAAATGTACAATATTTGAAATTGAAGAGTTTACTGTCTTAATATTCTTTTCTTACAAAATGGTCCCTGGGAATATACCTAAAATGCATCCATTGGCTCTAAGGGAAAAATCTGAATCACTTAATTTTGTTTCATTTAAAATTGTTCATTTTGGGTATGCAAATATAATGTGAACAATGGAATTAACACGTTGGGTTCTGGTTTTATTTGCGTGGCAAAAGTCAGCTGAGTGATGGACTTTTCCTCACTTGTCTAAATTTAATGTTTGGAAAATTTAATCACATGCAGTATCCTATTGAAGATCACATAAACCAATATCACAGTTCTGCGAAATCTATTTGTGTTCATAAATGGTTTAGAAGTTGTGCTGAAATGGTATTTCAACTGTATGAGCAGACCATAGAACAATTTATGGTAAATAGAATTTATGTGTTCTATAGTGACCACTTTTCATCTCTCCCACTTGGTACAGTGCTTGACACATATAAAATCATCACTATAGCTTTGAATGTACACCAGGTTATCATGGTTTCTCACATCCTTCACATAGGTGAACTCAAGTTAATCATTAATTACAAGTAAATTTCACTTGTATAGAGAATGGACAGATGATAACATGATTTTGTGATGAAGTTGAAAGCAATCATGCAACGAAAGGTAGAATAAAGAAAAATAATTAAAAATATATATAAATAGAATGTGCCCAAACAAGTGTATGTTGCACATTGAAAAAGACTCGATGGGCTCTTATTAAAAGTGATCTTGGCAAATTGTTGTTATGCAGAATCTTCCCTAGTAACTTTAAGTTCAGGAAGATTCACTGCAGAGATAAACCACACACTAGAGGCCAGTCCAGCAATTATGGCAGCAGAACACAGGAAATTGCTTTGTCTAGAATGAAACTCTGCTGCTCTTATTTGAGGCACTCTGTTTACTTTGGCCCAAGGCAATGTTTATTTCTGCATGGAATCATAATTATTTCTCTGTGGGAATCAGTAGAAAGTGCAGATTTTGAAAAGGTGATATTTTTAACCTGGTTTTATATTGGAAAAATAAAGGCTCCATTTAATGTTATTTTCTCCTGTTGTCCATCAGTTTGGCTTTGAGGGATAACAGGCCAGCATGGTTCTCTTCATAACAGCCACCGTTGCAACATTATGCTGCTCTATTTAAGAGCTGTTGCTGAACAACATAAGCTTTCTCATATATTTTTCCTTTTGTTTCTAATCATTGAGTGCTGTCACTTGCTCATGTAAACACGTTTTCTGAAATTGATAGACTGTTCTTAATTAGAAACTGATGAAAGCCATAATAGATATTTTAACCAGTACAATTCATCGTATTTGTTCTCTGTGATTAGCTAGAATAATTTGTATGTAGTCCATGTGAGAACAGAAGGTCCATTTGATGGTTACGAATGCCATTTACAAATGGGTGGACATTGCCATGGCTCTATAATAATGCCACAGCAATAGCACCGTGCCTCCAAGTTGCCCAAGCAATTCAGATAGGTGGGTAGATAGAGTCACCCACCATTGTGTTGAAGGAATGATTTCTATTTGCAAAGAGACCTTATAAATGCACATCAACAAAAAGATCTTTAATGTTGCTGTATCCACAGGAATGGAAAGGAAATCTCAACATTAAAAAATGTTTTGGCAAAAGTGAGGACTGCAGGTGCTGGAAACCAGAGTCTAGATTAGTGTGGTGCTGGAAAAGCACAGCAGGTCAGGCAGCATCCGAGAAGCAAGAAAATCAACATTTCGGGCAAAAGCCCCAATATCAGACAACTGATCCCATTGACCACTCATAGTGGGCAGCATGCCAATAGTGCTCAACCAGCCCGAGCCTGCAAGCCTCAGAAAAGTATCGTCACATCACATGTGATCTTTCTACTGGAAATCATTTATTAAATAATCCAGACTGTAGTAAGAGTTACACCTAAATCAATTTAAGATCATCAGCTGAGTTAATGTGTATTTGTGTATGCTGGAGGCTACATATAATAATACACAGGACTCTGTTTTATGTAGGCAAAATGAATTTGTACATGCACATTTTCAGGAAACAAAAGATATCATGGAGATTACCAATCTCTGATGTATTCCCATGCCAACACACTGACCATTCAGAATTTATTTGTCTGGTCTGAGAGTTAAGATTGACTGCTAACTCTTCTTGCTGTATCTCCATGCCAAGTGTAACCCAACCAATCAACACCCTGTTCTTATGGTGCATAAATGGCTGTTTCTTCCATCCTGTCCTGACAAGTGCAATGAGTAAAGTTTCAACTTCTTGTCTCATGTCAGTAATATTCAACTCTTTGACATTAAAACTGGCCTTTGGCTTTGTGTGGGTACCCACCCAATTCAGCTATCCAATTAGACTTCACCATTTCTTGATTTCAGATTTGGAAATGATTGTGAGACCCTACTTTGACTTTGTACATATGAAGGTGAGGAGTAGGGGTAGGCATTCAGCATGTGGATCCTTCATTCAATAGCATCATGGCTGTTCGGACAGTAACCTAATTTCTGCATTCTAACCAACCTCTAATTAACCTGGTCTCTTGCTTAACAAGAAACTCTTGTCTCCACTACCTTTTCAGGAAGAAAGTTCCAAAGATTCATGATCCTCTGAGAGAAGATAAAATGATGACTTTGTTTTAAATGGTGACCCCTGTCTTTTAACAGTGAATCTCCTTCTTGATTCTCTCAGAAACATCCTTTCCATATATATACCGTCAAAATCAGATACATGTCAATCAATTTGCCTCTTACTATTCTAAATGTCTATGGATATAAGCCTAGCTTTTTCTTTCATTCAGAGGCTGAGATGTCACTGGCTATTGAAGCATGTAGTGCCCATTATTAATTGCTTGGAGGGCAGTTAAGAATCAGACATATTGCTGGATTTGGAGTCATCTATCGGCCAGACCAGGTAAGGATGGCAGTTTCCTTCCCGAAAGAGCATTTATGAAGTAGATGGGTTTTTCATAACAATTAATTCATGGTCCTTATTAAACTCCTAATTCTAGATTTGTGTTGAATTCACATTCTACTATCTGCTGTGGCAGGATTCACACCTGGATCCCCAGAACATTGTCTGGGTCTCTAGATTAACA
This sequence comes from Hemiscyllium ocellatum, assembly GCF_020745735.1. NCBI lineage: Eukaryota > Metazoa > Chordata > Chondrichthyes > Orectolobiformes > Hemiscylliidae > Hemiscyllium > Hemiscyllium ocellatum. The sequence continues at coordinate 98,952,447 of NC_083404.1, read as the reverse complement.
GTCCAATGATAATATCTCCCCTAAAGCTTTCTAACCATCTAACTGTTCATCATCAGGTAACCCTTCATATTAGGTATTCATCTGGTAAACATTCTCACAACCACCTCCAACACATTTACATCCTTCTTTGTGTAATGTGACCAATACTGTGCACAATTCTCCAAATGTGGTCTCAACAATGCCCTGCATTATTGAAGCATAAACTCCCTAATTCTGTTTTCAGTTCTCCTCAGAATAAATGATTATATTTTATTATCTTCCCTAAATCCTTGTTCAACCTGCACACTATCCTTATGTGAATCATACATGAGGACATCCAGATCCCTCTGCATCTCTGAACTCTGCAAAGTCTCATCCTTTAAGTAGTAGGCTTTTTTATTATTCTGACTAAAATAGATAACTTTACTTTTCTTACATTATATTCCATTTGCTAAATATTTGCCCACTCAGCTAACCCATCTACATCCTTTTTGTAATCTGCAACATTCTCTTCACAACTTTCTTTTCTACCTATCTTTGTGTCATGAGCAAATTTGGTGATCATACCTTTCGTCCCTTCATTTATAAAAATTGTGAACAGTTGAGAGCCAGGTCCAATCTGTGTAAACCAAATTGTTACAACTTACCAACCTGATAAAGACCCAGTGATACCTAATATCTGCTTCCAGCTGGTCAGCCAATCTTCTATCCATGCCAATACACTACCTATTAAACCATGATCTTTTATTTTCTGTCATCACTATTGATGCAGATTGTTATCACATGGTTTCCATAATCCAAGTACACTATAACAATAAGTTCCCTTTATCTAGAGTTTGTGTCAACTACAAAATCTCCAATAGATTGGTCATATATGTTTTATATCAACTCTGCTGATATCGTTGAAATTGTCTCAGTGTTTGTTGTAATGTATTAAATCATACCTTATAATATTTTCCCTGTGATTAATGCTAAACTAATTTACCTGTTCTATTGTACTTTCTGTCTCCCTCCATTTTTGAATGAAGCAGGTCCAGTCACTGTTTCAATCTATTGGGGCTATCTATAAATCAAGGTAGTTTTGGAAAATTGAAATCAATGCATCAACTATCTCATCATTCAATTTTTGAAGACATTAGGATGAAGTCCATCAAGACGCCGAGCACTTGTCTGCCCATAGCTCCAATAATTTACTCAACAATAATTCTCTACTGAGAGTGATTTTCCTGAATTCTCTCTCTTCCAATCTGTGATGTGATGAGAATGTTACTTGTACTCTCTACAATGGAAACTATTGTAAAATACATGCTCAGTTCATCTGCCATTTCCTCATTTTTCACTATTAATTCTCCAGTCTCACTTTCTATAGGGCCGATGCCTTTTGTTCTTTAAATAACTATGGAACATTATTACTGTCTGTTGTTATGGTTCTAGCTAGTTTTCTCTCACACTCTGACTTTTCCCTCTTTATTAACTTTAAGTTATTCTTTGTTGTTTGCACATTCTTTGCAATCTTCTAACCTGTCACCTGTCTTAGTACAATTATATGTTTTCTCTTTTAGTTTGATATTATCTTTAGCATTTCAAGTTGACCACAGATGGTAGGTCTATCCCTTGGAAATAATCTTACTTGTTGAAATGTATTTATCTGTGCATTCTGAAATATCCCCCTAATTGTTTGCCACCAGATCAATATTAACCTATGATTTAACCTAATTCATTAACAAGTGCTTTCATGCACTTCATAAAGGCCCCTGCTTAAATTTTTACGATACTCCTGTACCCACTACCACTGAATATAAAATTCAGTCATTCTATCATCACTTGCTTCACCATGAAGTGCTTCACCATGAGATCATTAATTTATCCCATCTTATTGCTCAAGTCCAGGTCTAACAGCCTCGGAGCTAGCATTTTCTAAATAAGATGGCTAAGGCAAAATGAGTCTCAATCCATTCTACATGATTTCCATCCTGATGTACTTAAAAGCCACAGAAGCTTGACTTCCAATTTTTAATTCTACTTTAAGCCTATTTTTAACAAGTTTTCAAATTCATTGCTCCTACTTCACAAATCCAATGCTCCTATGTGCATCATAAGAGGTGAAGAAACATTTCTGTTTTGAGCTGTTCTCGTTGCAGAAATGCAGCCTTATTATCAGTTTATTTATATTCCCACGTACTTGTTGCTAACAAAGCCAAGAAAATCTTTCAAGTTGCTTTTCCTGCCATCCTTTCCAAGATGTCTCTTATATCTTGGTCGCCCATCTTTCTTCAAAACTTAGCCTGACTTCATTTTCTATAGCCTTTCGGAGGCAGTTTTTCTGTGTAGACCTATCTATGACATTGAGGTGGCTGCCCTCAGTCTGCCACTTCTGTGTACACCCAGCTTCAGCTTTATGTTCTCCAGCTTTGCAACTCGTGCTGTTTTGCAGCTTTTATAAACTTGTCTTTGAAATTATTCAGAGCCACAAAATCATCCCAGTCAAATGGGTACCAGATCCTGGTGATATTCCTGTCCTGTACGTTTATGCTTGACCTTATGCCCTCTATCTTACCTTCTATCTCTTTCTGGACTGTTATTATTTGACTTCCTTTTGAATTGACAGCATTCTTTTCAATTATCCATAATTTCTTTCTAGCCATATGTTCACTTCCAGAACCAGTGATTACACTTTCACTGTATTTTGTTGCCTTCCATTTTTGTACCTCAATTCATGGGGATAATGTCCTTAGTCTCATTTCATGCATTCAGTCATATTTTTTAATGGTCTTCCCTGCTATACTTATAATAGTTGTAGTTGTTTTCTTACTTGCTTCTGGTAAATCATTGACTTTCTTGTCAACTAATGGTAGTTGTTATGTGGGACTATCTCGATCATCAGGAGAAAGTAAGAACCCTGTAGATACAGGAGATCAGAGTCAAAAAGTGTGGTGCTGGAAAAGCACCGCAGGTCATCCACCCTTCACCAGGATTGTTGGAACTTAATGGTTCTACCTACACCTAGCAAATTAACTGCATTAAATAGGTCTCCAATCACTTTCATTGTTATTTTCCACTGCAATGTGGCTATGGCAGTTCATCATAGAAATCACAAAGATTTTAACTGGCAGATCTGAGCAAACTTGTAAGGCCAGGAATACCGGTGCATATGACTTTCAGTATTGTCACTATCCATGAGCTCACTAAGGTATCTGTAGCAACAGAAGGGGCTAAGAACACACCATTGAGTCCATCCAGTCTTTACAATAATTGTAGCTCGACAAGTTCATTATTCGAGGAAGTTTCAATGGTGATGCCATATTGAACCTCAGGGAAGATGTAATTCCACCATTTAATCCATCCAGAAAATATGGTGTTTAAATGCAATAAAAGGTTAAGTGCAAGATAAATGACATGGAACAAAATGGCATCATCTGCCATATAGGTTAATGCATGATGTAGTTCAAATACTTGCAAACTGAAGAAGGACAATTAGAACTCTATAAATACACGCTCAATGCATTCTTCGTGCAATGTACACAGAAACTGAACCAGATTATTTCAATGAAGGATACTTGGCACTAAAATCGTAAAGTCTAATCTTGAGAGAATAGAAGCTTTGGAGAATGTGAAGACGGCCAGGAAGAGGCTATTGAAAGAAGTCAAGCATGGTGCAGAAGAGTACAGTCAAGAGAACAAAACTTGAAATGAACAGTTGCAACTATCAGAAAAAAGTCATTGGAAGAAGGAAATGGAAAGGTTAACAACTGCTTTAGCTACAGCTGGAGGAGAGTACAGGAGATGTAGAAAAACTGCACACCAGTCTGTTTTGCAGGAAACAATGACTGAGGTTCAGTTGGAAGTGACCATGGTCGAGGAGGAAACTGAACAAAGGCTCTGTGCCACATGAAAAAGAACTCAAGAATCTTCAGTAAAATGGTGGCATAGTGAAGCAGACTGCTGAGGAAAGATTTTTTTAAATTTATGGGACATGGGTGTCTCTAGTTGGCAATTGCCCATCTCTAGTTGTCCTTGAGAAGGTGGTAGGGAGCTTTTTAATACACTGCAGTCCATCTGCTATAGAGAGGCCCACAATGCTGTTAGAAAGGGAATTCCAGGAGTTTGACCCAATGATAGTAAAGGAACAGCAATATATTTCCAAGACAGGATGTTGAATCTCTTTGAGGAGAAATTGAAGATGGTATGTGTCCATGTATCTGATGCTCTTTGTCCTTTTAGATGGAAGTGATTGTGAGTTGGAAGGTACTGCCTAAGGATTTTTGGTGAATTTTGCCTGTACATCTTGTTGATAGTGCACACTGCAGCGATTGAGAGTTGGTGGTGGAGTAAGTTCCCGACTCAGGCGACTGACTGTGTGGAGTTTGCACGTTCTCCCCGTGTCTGCGTGGGTTTCCTCCGGGGGCTCCGGTTTCCTCCCACAGTCCAAAGATGTGCGGGTCAGGTGAATTGGCCATGCTAAATTGCCCGTAGTGTTAGGTAAGGGGTAATGTAGGGGTATGGGTGGGTTGCGCTTCGGCGGGTCGGTGTGGACTTGTTGGGCCGAAGGGCCTGTTTCCACACTGTAAGTCTAAATGTGGGCGGCACGGTGGCACAGTGGTTAGCACTGCTGCCTCACAGCGCCTGAAGACCCGGGTTCAATTCCCGACTCAGGCGACTGACTGTGTGGAGTTTGCACGTTCTCCCCGTGTCTGCGTGGGTTTCCTCCGGGTGCTCCAGTTTCCTCCCACAGTCCAAAGATGTGCGGGTCAGGTGAATTGGCCATGCTAAATTTCCCGTAGTGTTAGGTAAGGGGTAATGTAGGGGTATGGGTGGGTTTCGCTTCGGCGGGTCGGTGTGGACTTGTTGGGCCGAAGGGCCTGTTTCCACACTGTAAGTCTAATCTAAGTGGATATTTGTCAACGTGCTGGCAACAAGCATGCTGATTTGTCCTGGATGGTGTCAAGCTTCTTGAGTGGTGTTGCAGCTGTACACATCTTGGCAAATGGGGTGTATTCCATCACTCTCCTGACTTGTGCCTTATAGATGCTGGTCAGGACATCAAGTCAAGCCAGGTCAAATCAGTGGCCAAACTGACAAGGACTGTCATGGAGACTAAATAGGAACATAGGAACATGAGTAAGCCATTCAGCCTCTCAAGCCTGCTCCACCATTTAATTAGATCATGATTGATTTGCGGCTGAAATGCATATGCCTGCCTTGGTCCAATATCCTTTGATACCCTTGCTTAATAAAAGATTGTCAGCCCAAATTTAAATTTAACAACTGAATTAACATCAATTGCTGTTTGAGGAAGAGCGTTCCAAACCTCCAGTACTCTCCACAGATAGAAGTACTTTCTAACATCTCTCCTAATGGCCTTGCCCTAACTCTTAGCCTATGTTTCCAGTTCAAGAATCTTCAAGCAGTGGAAAAGGTCCATTATCTACCCCTGCCTTTCCCTGTTACTATCCTGAAGACCTCGATGAGATCACCCCTTAACCTTCTAAATTCTAAAGAATAAAAGTTTAATTTTTAATGCATATTGTAAGAAACAGTTAAAAAGGTCAAGGAACTCTAGGTACAGAAATCTTAAGGAAACCCATGAGTTTGTTACCACTCGAGGAGGAACAGAAGCCAATTAAAGAAAATGTACAATATGTTAATTGTTCACAGTGAACATGAAAACACACACCCAATGATGACTGTGAGATACGACACTCAGAGAATAATCAACACACTGGTGATTGATCTGCAGGCCAAACGTACATTGAAGCAAAATTAACACATCCACGAGGTTACACCATAACAAGATCTGGAATAATGTTCAAATGTCAAAACAATACATGGACTTTTAGGGCTCTGTATATGTAAACTTTACAATCCCTCTCTCTGAGTAACTAAGTTAGCTATTACCTAATCTTTATGCGTTTGCAGTTATAATGTACAGGTGCATTTCGGAAATTGTGTCATCATCTTTGGAGTGATGACCTTTAAAAAGTTTCGCTTACATGTGTACCAAGTGACTGGATGTTGTCACATGCATAAGCTATCTGCATTGCAGCATTCTAACTCTATATTTGAGTTTAACTGTCAATAATCCCATCGGAAATTTTCAAGTAAATGCAATTTATATATTTCATATGTGTTACATTTAGATAACTCAAGAATATTATTACAGAAATTAGAAACGTAGCCGCAGTGAAATGTTGCTGAACAGACGGAGGGCACTAACTCAGTTATATTTGCACCTTTCGAAATTAAACTATCCAATCTACTCTTGGTCCCTACCCTTGGTCCATATCCATTTAAGTTATAGTATGTCATATGTATGTTTTTAAATGCAGAGGCTTTCTTGGTTGGGTAGCTTCATGCCTGCCTCTTAAGGATCAGCCTTTACACCCATCAGCACCAAGATCCCCCAAGTAAATGCATTGTTTTCTGTGTGTCTAACATCTCTGGTAGATGAGAGAATGCCAAGAACAAGTGTGAGCAGCCTTTGAAGTTTGTGTGGAACAGTGATAATGTATACCTATATCATAAATGTGAGTAGTTCTGCCTCTCTCTCCACTTCAATGTGGTGTGTGGTGAGGCGAGTAGCTGGCTGTAGCTGAGTGGCTGCAGTTGCTTGTGTGACAGAGAGCGGCAGGAGCTGTCCTGGCTCCAGGTGTACACCAGCAGCAGCAGCAGTGGCAATGTGTTTGGTCTCGGCATCACCTGCTGAGTGCACAGAGCCCAAGAATGAGTTGAGCTTTGGGGATTCAGGCTGTGTCCTCAGGGCTCTGTGTTTTTGTTTATTGGTGATCAGAAAAACAAACAAATGTCAAAACAATAAACTACATATTCGGTGTCGCGTTAGCTTACCTGGGAAGGTTTTTTTTCTTATATAAGCGCGCAGGCAAGGAATCCGAGGCACGACAGGGGTAGAGCCTCCCACCCGCCCTCCTCCTCTAACCTAATAATAAGACCTGTTGTGGTAAGCAGGTAAGTGCTGCATTTTGCTTGTTTGTTTCTTTAGATCTAGTTTTTTTAAAGTTTACCTTTTAGGGGGATGGCAGCGAAGGCAGTGCAATGTTCCTCTTGCAACATGTATGAGGTGAGGGAAGCCATTAGCGTCCCTGCTGATTATACTTGCAAGAAGTGCACCCATCTCCAGCTCCTCCAAGACTGTGTTAGGGAACTGGAGCTGGAGTTGGATGAACTGCGGATCATTCGGGAGGCAAGGTGGTCATAGATCAGAGCTTTAGGGAAGTAGTTACTCCGAAAGTTATAGAGAGATGGGTGACAGTGAGGGGGAGTGGGAGGAAGCAGCCAGTGCAGGGACCCCCTGCGGTCATTCCCCTCAAGAACAAGTATACCATTTTGGATACTTGTGAGGGGGATGACTTACCAGGGGTAAGCAACGAGTTCAGGCCTCTGACACGGAGCCTGTCCCCGTTGCTCAGAAGGGAAGGGTGGAGAAAGGTAGAGCGATAGTTATTGGGGACTCAATAGTGAGGGGCACAGATAGGCGGTTTTCCGGGGGCGACAGAGACTCACGATTGGTATGTTGCTTCCAGGGTGCAAGGGTACGTGATGTCTCTGATCGTGTTTTCCGTGTCCTTAAGGGGGAGGGGGAGCAGCCCCAGATCGTGGTCCACGTTGGAGCCAACGACATAGGTAGGAAGAGGGGTGAGGATGTCAGGCAGGCTTTCAGGGAGCTAGGTTGGAAGCTCAGAGCTAGAACAAACAGAGTTGTTGTCTCTGGTTTGTTACCCGTGCCACGTGATAGAGAGTCGAGGAATAGGGAGAGAGAGCAGTTAAATGCGTGGCTACAGGGATGGTGCAGGAGGGAGGGATTCTGGTTTCTGGACAACTGGGGTTCTTTCTGGGGAAGGTGGGACCTCTATAAACAGGATGGTCTACACCTGAACCTGAGGGGCACCAGTATCCTTGGGGGGAGGTTTGCTAGTGCTCTTTGGGAGGGTTTAAACTAACTCTGAAGGGGCATGGGAACCTGGACTGTAGCTTTAAGGGTACAGGACCTTGAGTGTAGGGAGGTTAGGAACAAGGCATCGATCTCGAAGGAGGGTGCCTGTAAACAGGAAGGTGGCTTGAAGTGTGTATATTTCAATGCCAGAAGTATAAGAAATAAGGTAGGTGAACTTGCAGCTTGGGTTGGTACCTGGCACTTCGACGTTGTGGCCATTACAGAGACATGGGTAGAACAGGGACAGGAATGGCTGTTGCAGGTTCCAGGGTTTAAATGTTTTAGCAGGGGCAGAGATGGGGGTAAAAGAGGAGGAGGTGTGGCATTGCTTGTCAAGGATAGTATTACAGCGGTAGAAAGGACAATGGAGGAAGACTTGCCATCTGAGGTAGTTTGGGCTGAGGTTAGAAATAGGAAAGGTGAGGTCACCCTGTTAGGAGTTTTCTACAGGCCACCTAATAGTCCGAGAGACGTAGAGGAAAGTATTGCGAGGATGATTCAGGAGAAGAGTGAAAGTAGCAGGGTGGTTGTTATGGGGGACTTTAACTTCCCAGATATTGACTGGGAAAGCTATAGCTCGAGTTCATTAGATGGGTTGGTGTTTGTCCAATGTGTGCAGGAGGGTTTCCTGACACAATATGTAGACAGGCCAACAAGAGGTGAGGCTATTCTGGATTTGGCTCTAGGTAATGAACCAAGCCAGGTGTTAGATTGGAGGTAGGTGAGCACTTCGGGGACAGTGACCACAACTCGGTGACTTTTATTCTAGTGATGGAGAGGGATAAGTGTGGAATGCAGGGGAAGAGTTATAGCTGGGGGCGGGGAAATTATGATGCGGTGAGGCATGACTTAGGATGCGTGGATTGGAAAAATAGGCTTCAAGGGAAGAACACAAATGATATGTGGAGATTGTTCAAGGAACAGCTATTGGGTGTCCTTGATAAGTATGTACCAGTCAGGCAGGGAGTAAAGGGTCTTGTGAGGGAGCCATGGTTTAATAAGGAATTGGAATCCCTTGTGAAAGGGAAGAGGGCGGCCTATGTAAAGATGAGGCGTGATGGTTCAGTTGGGGCGATTGAGAGTTATAAGGTAGCCAGGAAGGATCTAAAGAGAGAGCTAAGAGCAGCGAGAAGGGGACATGAAAAGTCCTTAGTTGGTAGGATTAGGGAAAACCCAAAGGCTTTCTATAGGTATGTCAGGAATAAAAGGATGACTAGGGTAGGTATTGGTCCAGTCAAGGATAGTAGTGGGAAGTTGTGCATGGAGGCGGAGGAGATTGGAGAGACACTAAATCAATACTTTTCGTCAGTATTCACTCAGGAACAGGACACTTGCTGATGTGAATATTGAGTCACAAGTGATTAGAATGGATGACCTTCTGGTATGTAGGGAAGAGGTCTGGGGAATACTGGAAAGGAAGAAAATAGATAAGTCCCCTGGGCCTGATGGCATTTATCCTATGATCCTCTGGGAAGCTAGGGAGGAGATAGCGGAGCCATTGGCCTTGATTTTTATGTCGTCATTGTCTACGGGAACAGTGCCAGAAGACTGGAGGATAGCGAATGTGATCCCCTTGTTCAAGAAGGGGAGTAGGGATAGCCCGAGTAACTATAGGCCAGTGAGTCTCACTTCTGTTGTGGGCAAAGTCTTAGAGAGAATTGTAAGGGATAGGATTTATGAACATCTGGATAGGAATAACGTAATCAAGGAGAGTCAGCATGGTTTTGTGAAGGGCAGATCGTGCCTCACAAACCTTATTGAGTTCTTTGAGAAGGTGACCAAGGAAGTGGACGAGGGTAAAGCAGTAGATGTGGTGTATATGGATTTTAGCAAGGCGTTCGATAAGGTACCCCATGGTAGGCTAATGCAAAAACTACGGAGGCATGGCATTGAAGGTGCATTAGAGGTTTGGATTAGGAATTAGCTGGCTGGAAGGAAACAGAGGGTAGTAGTTGATGGTATAGGTTCATCTTGGAGTGCAGTTACCAGCGGTGTTCCACAAGGATCTGTTTTGGGACCATTGCTGTTTGTCATTTTTATAAATGACCTAGAGGAGGGGCTTGAAAGCTGGGTGAGCAAGTTTGCGGATGACACGAAAGTCGGTGGAGTTGTGGACAGCGAAGAAGGATGTGGCAGGTTACAGCGGGATATAGATAAGTTGCAGAGCTGGGCAGAAAGGTGGCAAATGGAGTTCAATGTAGCTAAGTGTGAAGTCATTCACTTTGGTAGGAGTAACAAGAAGATGGATTACTGGGCTAATGGTAGGCTACTTGGTAGTGTGGATGAGCAGAGGGATCTTGGTGTCCATGTACACAGATCTCTGAAAGTTACCACCCAGATAAATAGTGCTGTGAAGAAGGCATATGGTGTACTGGGCTTTATTGGTAGAGGAATTGAGTTCCGGAGTCCTGAGGTCATGTTGCAGTTGTATAAGACTCTGGTGCAGCCTCATCTGGAGTATTGTGTGCAGTTTTGGTCGCCATACTATAGGAAGGACGTAGAAGCATTGGAACGAGTGCAGAGGAAGTTTACCAGGATGTTGCCTGGCATGGTAGGAAGATCGTATGAGGAAAGGCTGAGGCACTTGGGGCTGTTCTCATTGGAGAAAAGAAGGTTTAGGGGAGATTTGATAGAGGTGTACAAGATGATTAGGGGTTTAGATAGGGTTGACAGTGAGAACCTTTTTCCGCTAATGGAGTCAGCTGTTACTAGGGGACACAGCTTTAAATTAAGGGATGGTAGGTATAGGACAGATGTTAGGGGTAGATTCTTTACTCAGCGGGTTGTGAGTTCATGGAATGCCCTGCCAGTAGCAGTGGTGGACTCTCCCTCTTTATGGTCATTTAAGCGGGCATTGGATAAGCATGTGGAGGTTATTGGGCTAGTGTAGGTTAGGTAGGCTTTGGCCGGCGCAACATCGAGGGCCGAAGGGCCTGTACTGCGCTGTATTTTTCTATGTTCTATGTTCTATATGCAGTTTTTGTTTTTGGTAGAGCTCTTATCCCCTACTTTTTAAAACCATTTTGTCAACATGGAAGAAGCTTGTTGATATTTCAACAAAATTGTTGCATTCAGGGGATGATAAATAATATTCTTTAAAAGGCAACAGTTGGATTGATTCTGCTGTCAAATGAGCATCAAACTTACAGAGGGTAATAAACTTTTCCAATCTGTCATTGGCAATAGAAAAATAGTATTGCATTGTAGAGGGGACCATTTTTAAATTTCATTTTAATCCAAAATCCTTTTATTTCTCTCACAAGGGATGAACAAATGGTTTGAGTATTATGTTTCTTAATGTATGGCTTTCTGTTAACATGCAGAAGATTTCGTGCCAAGAGATGTTTGTATATTTGAACGATGGGAGTTACACAACATCAGGTTTCATAACGTACAGGTGTTCAACAGGTGCATTCTGACAGTACAGTTCCCAGTGTGCTTCCAGCCCTGTTTACTGTTGTTGTGCTTCCTTCTATTTGTTTTATTCAGGAGCAGCCATGCATTGCAAACCCGTGATGTCTGCTTCTGCAAAACAAATGATGCCAATGCCTGACATTGTTCCATCATATTCAAAATCGAGTAACCACAGCCTCACTTGTTCATCTACTTTATGAAAAATGGAAGATTAAAACTAATGGTATTAAAATTAGTACAACACTACTTTAATTTTACCTTGTTTCAACAGATCATGTGTAAAATGTAATGATCTATGGTGGATAACCTAGATATAGTGTCATGAGTAAAATATGTTTTTTTCATGTGTTTCTGTTTTGGGGAACGAAACTTCAGAAACATTAAAGCCAACTACAGGGCGCAAAGTATTAAAAATATGTAATTGGTTTAGTAATTCATCTTTTTGGATAAAATATTTGGAGTACTTCAGAAATGGAAATCACCTAAAATAACTTAAATAAAAGCTTTTTTTTACATAATAAAGATTAACTCCATTAAAATACTTATTTTCTAGTAGCATTTGCAGTGAAATTGCAAATATCTTTTGATATTCAAGCTGGAACCTGTATGCAAACAAAAATATTTCCGAGTGAAATTACACTCAATCACGCTAACTCAGTGTCCTGGAGGAGGAGACGACACTGCCAAATGGAGACTGTTACCATTTTTGTAATGATTGTGAAAGGCTCATTACAGCATTCAATGTCAGACCTGAACTTTGACCTACTGAAAATAAATTTGCCAAGCTACAGGCTCCACTGATCACAGGTGCACAGTATCCATTTTTATCTTGCAGCTAGTGAGCAAATTCATTACTAAGCTTGTAATTGTGTCACCGTGGAATCAGAAAATAAAGTAAGCTTTTATAAATTTTTTGTGTGATTGTGAATAGTTTTCAGGGATATTGTCTATTATGTTTCAATATTTGTTACATTATTCCTCTGTGCAAAGTCCCAGGGATACACTTAGGTTTTGTATGGTAATGTGAAGTGAGTGATATGTGATTGGCAGGCTAATTTTTAAAAAATTTCTAAATTGACATCTGGACCCTACACAAACAATCTGTTCATTTTGTTTATTTAGAGTCACAGAGTCATAGAGGGGTACAGCACGAAAACCGGCCCTTCAGTCTAACTTGTTCATGTCAACCAGATATCCTAAATTAATCTAGTCCCATTTGCCAGCACTTGGCACATATCCCTCTAAACCCATCCTAATCATACGTCTATCCAGAGATGTTCTAATTGTATCAACCTCCACCACTTCCTCTTGCAGCTCATTCCATACACGCACCATCCTCTGTGCGAAAAAGTTGCCACTTAGGTACCTATTAAATCTTTCCCCTCTCACCCTAAACCTAGACCCTCTAGTTCTGGGCTCCCTCAACCCTGGGAAAAGACTTCGTCTATTGCCCGGACTTATGCCCCTCGTGATTTTATAAACCTCTATGAGGTCACCCCTCAGCCGCTGACGATCCAGGTAAAACAGCCCAGCCTATTCAGCCAAAATGATTGTTCCTAACTTTGCATTTTGAAAGTAGGGGTTAGGTTTTATGAAGAGTTTCTCTTTGCCCCCTTTATAGAATTGCCGAAGGAACCTGAGAGAAATGTGTAGAAGGCTATAGCATTTGTCCAGAGTTTGCATGGCTCTTGATGAAATGAAAGCAAATGAAAAAGCTTAGAACATTCGTTTCTTCCACTTACACATAATCTGGAATCACAGTGAGCTAATTTTTCAAAACCATCTCATGTAAATCAAAAAAAAATATTTCGGGTAATTCTGTCAGAAATGTTTTGTTTTCAAATCCTGCGCCTATAAAACACATAATTTTTTTGAAATGCCCTTTTCAATGTGCCAGTTTCCATCAATTTCACTTTCTGGAAGATTTTATTGAATAACAAGTTCCTTATAAAAAAAAGATATTTTTCTTTCCCTCCAGTCAACTTTTCAGATGTCACTATGAGTTAGAGGCTGCAATGAATTTTATGTGAGATGACAGTCACTGATGTTATGCATAAATTCATATCTTTTCATAAAGGTAAAAAGAATGGTCTAAGTTTGTACCCAGAATAGTTGTAAGGCTAAAAATACTCACTATTTTGATTGAATAAACTGGATAGCAACATCTGCAGTACTTGAGAAAGTGTATTGTTGTGTTCAGTTTTCTTGCTGCACTAAAAGCCGCAGTAGAGCATTATCTGAGCAGTGCACTTGGCATTGAAACCAATGTAATTGTCTAGAGTTAGGGCACGTAGCCACTATTGACCACTAAACAAGTCTTTAAAAGTTAGGCTGGTGGAAGTGAGGTTTTAATAGTATGATAAGTCATAATCAATACTAACCAAATGATCTGGCCATGAAAGTTAATTTGTACAAGTGTAGAGTCTCATTTTTTAAAAATATAATTATTGTTGGGAATTTAGCACTTCTACTTTTGTGTCCATTTTTATCTTTTCCTCTTGACACACTCATTTTACAATATTTGACTCATGTTGTAGTAAATCTTATTGATACTTCCTCATTAAGGGGCTGGGTTTTGTCACCAATGTGATAGTTTAAGTTGGGCAGTTTCCAGCCTCAGTACATCCGACTTGGAAAAATTGCCTTGAATCACACAGTTTTCAGTGTAGAGGTCAAATGCAGGATACAAGATACAAGAAAGGACTGGGTGCAACTGATGAATGCTCAGCAAGGCTTGGTGAAACATATTTCTCTGGGATCTTGTCTCAGTTGCTTTTGAGTGCATGGCCCTTTAGCCCCCACCCCTGACATCCCCACATGTGCCCAAACCATGCAACTCATGCATCTGCATATATCCATAATAGCCCCTCATAGCCTCCATGTCAACTAACACCATTGTATCTTGTATTGTTTCCTATTATTCATTCGTAAGATATGTGAGTCAAGGCTGGGTCAGCAGTTATTGCCCAACTCTAGTTGTCTTCAAGGTGGTAGTGGTGATGAGATGCCTTCTTGAACTGCTGCAGTACATCCAATGTAGGTACATTCACATTGCTATTAGGGAAGAGTTCTAGGATTTTACCGAATAAAAGGTGATATATTTCCAAGTCAGGATAATGAGTGGTTTGGAGGAAAACTTACAGGTGCTGTATCTGTTTATCTTATTCATTTTTCTGCTGTCCTTGTCCATAAGACTTTGGAACAGAAGTAGTCCATTAGACTATTGGTTCCACTTCACCAAACAATGAGATCTGGCTGATCTGATAATCTTTAACCCCAATTTCCTGATTTATCCCATAACACTTGTTTCCATTAGAAGTCTGTCTATCTTCACTTTGAATATATTTAAGGTTCTAGCCTCAACAGATCTCTGTAGTAATCCACAAATTCATAACCCTCTAAGAGTACAAATTCTTCCCATCTCTACCTTAAATTGGGTGACTTCTTACTGAGATTATGCCCTCTGGTCCGAGACAATAAAGGCGAACAATCTCTGCATCTATCCTGTCAAGTCTCTAATAACTTTGTATGTTTTAATAAGGTATCATCTTGTTGACCTTTTAGTTGGCAGAGGTCATGAATTTGGAAGGTGCTGGTTAAGGAACCTTGGTGAATTTCTGTGGTGCATCTTGTAGATGGTGCACACTGCTGTCACTGTGTGTCAATGATGGACAGAGTGGATGTTTGTGAATGTCGTGCCAATCCAGTGGGCTGCTTTGACCTGAGCAGTGTTCAGCTGTTGCTGGTGCTGTACACATCTGCTGCTCAGGGAAGTGTACTCCTAAATTGTGGATTGTGCATAGGCTTTTTTGTGAGTCAGGATGTGAGATATTCTCATTTTTTATATCTGCTGTTGTGGCCACAGGGTTCATATGGTTAGTGCACTTCAGTTTATGGTCAATGATAATCCACAGCAATATTGATTGTGAGGGATTCAGCAATGGTAACTCCATTCAATATCAAGAGCTGATGTTTAGGTTCTCTAATGTTGAAGATCGGCAATGCCCGCTATCTTTTTGCTTGTCTCTTGTCACTTAAAGCCTAGACACTGACCAAATCTTTCTCCATTTAAATATGAACTGTTTCAGTATCTGAAGAACCATGAATGGTGCTGAATGCAGTCTAATAATCAGTGAGTAACCCAACTTCTGACATTATGATAGAGGGAAGCTCATTGACGAAGTAACTGAAGATGGTTGTGTTTCGGAAAAAAAAACCTAAGGAACTCCTACAGAGATGTCCTGGAGGAGAGATGTCTAACCTCCAACAATGATAACAATCTTCCTTTGTGCTAAGTATGCCTCCAACCAGTGGATAGCTTTCCCTCTGATTCCCGTTGACTCCAGTCTTCCTAGAGTTTCTTCGTGTCACATTTGGTCAAACATGGTTTAATTTCAAAGGTAATCATTTCACCTCTGGAGTTGGAATCTCTTATCCATGTTTGAATCATGAAGTCAGGAACTGAATGGTCTTGGCAGAATCCAAACTGAGTCTTTAAGATCTGTCTAAATAAACTTTGAACCATTGACAAAATAGATCTGAGAGAAATATCTGGACCTATCAATCAACAAATATTTTCCTTTCTTTGTTTCAACAAAGTAATGAAAGTCTGGACTCTCAGCCAAACATGCATAATAAGGCTTATAAATTATGGTACTGATACTTAAGGATGATGGAAACTCAAAGGGATGTTACAGTTGCATTTTTGAGACAGTTTGGAATGACTGTTCTGAGAAATCTCTACACATATCATTACTACTAGAGGGTTAATTGATTTTATATGGGCATGGAAGTGTTATGAGTTACAATAGAGGGTGACTAAAGTATGGATAAAACCTTTTTTTTTCACACACCATTGAAAATTAGAAGGACAGGATAGGGTATAGGGATCCCAAAATGGGATCCCAAATGTCATTTAAGAGATCTCTTGACTCTCTCTGTGTCTCCAAACATCTGGCCCTACCTTTCTGACTGGAGGGTCTTGTAGTTTCCTGCCCTACTTAACATTGCCACAGCACTCCTGTAGGAAGTGCCAGGCAATATTGAGTGCAACGTTACTCTCAAAAGTTTCCAAGAAATCTGTGGATGGCTGTCAGTGAGGTGAATGGCAAGCACTGTTCCTTTGTCAGTGTGACTCTTCCCACAAAGAATTACATGTAGTCCAGTCACAGAATGACATTTAACATGAACACTGTTATGAGTTTTACAAACACGGGATGTCAGTAAAAGGTGTCAGGAGCTGGCCTGGTGTGAATAGCTGAAGCCTCAGGCTACTTGATGTGATCTGCCAATCTTTTACAACCTGCATATTCAGCATCCCATTGCAACTGAAATTCATACACCAAGTCATTCATTTATGTGATAGGCAAAGTGTCTTTTTGGCTTGATGACAGCATCCTGTTAGTGCCAAGCACCACTTGCATTGTTACTGTGTAGTAGCAGCATAAAATAGCTAGCTTCACCTGTTGCTCAAATTTTTATGTTACCTTCCTGGTAATCTGAGATAGAATGGAAACATTTCAGGACTGAAAATGTGAGCCTTGGGTCTGTTCATGAGTTTGTGCATGATATAGTAGGAAATTAACTGGTAGGGTTAACATTATTTTGCAGCCTGCATCAGCACTCAGCACGAATCAATGCTGTCTTCGCATGCATTATGAAATATTGTTCCCCTTTACAATGGTGGACTTCTGAACATCCTGATGAGTGTAAGCTTAAAACTTGAACAAAATATGTCTTTTTGCAGCAATGCTAAAGTAGATGACGTTTTGAAACTAAAGCTTTTCCCCAGTATTCAGCTTACTAGCACTTTGCTCAAAGGTTTCATGTATTCAATTCCACAGCAACTCATTTGGCTCTCAGCATTTGGAAACAGTTCATTGAGGAAAGTATTGCGTTTTTAACATGAGTGAACTAGCAAGGGTCTAATTAATGATGTTAAGATTGGGACAATGTTTGTATTGTTTATATAGCTGATAGGCTGAAGAATGTCTTTTTCTCTGTGACTCAATTGCATGTCCTTTGGCTTTTTGTGTTTTGTTAGGTTGGTCAGAAAGATCTTAATATGTTAGGTTTAGTATAATGTTTGCTGTTCTCTCGGAGAGAGTTCAAAGTGATTTGAGAACAATGCAATTCTGAGACGACTGCATCTCTATGAATACTAGAATATGTTGAATCAAAAGTTTATCATTTACCTCAGTTGTAGTGTTTAGCAATAGGCAAATAAACTGACATTTTCAACAAGAGTTTCGTTCATGCAAATTATTCAGAATTTCATGGATTATATTTAATTTGGAGCATTCATGGTGCATTCTCAGCTATTTCTCCCCCAACTTTGTTTTCTGGTTCCTAACTTGCTGGAAGTGTGAATTGATAAAAGACTATTGGGGAAATCAGTCATTTGGGATCTTAGTTCATGGTGAGCTGATCAAAGGAATTTAAAAAAATGACAAAGACAGACAGGAACAATAGACATAAAATAAGTTTCATTTAGGGAATTCGTCAAACTAAGTGGAGATATGATTTGGAGATGCCGGTGTTGGACTGAGGTGTACAAAGTTAAAAATCACACAACACCAGGTTATAGTCCAACAGGTTTAATTGGAAGCACTAGCTCTCGGAGTGCCGCTCCTTCATCAGGTGGTTGTGGAGGACACAATTGTAAGGTACAGAATTTATAGCAAAAGTTTACAGTGTGATGTAACTGAAATTATACATTGAAAAATACCTTGATTGTTGAGTCTTTCAACTGTTCGAATACCATAATAGCTAACAATTGGTGTTAGCCAGACAATATGTTGAAGGTGTTAGCCCCCTGTGTTCTCTGTCTGTGCCATAATGTTTAGACTGATTCTAATCTAAAAAGTGAGATAACAGAGTCTTACAGGAGTTCATGCAGTTTTTGAGCAAAGTACAATGTAACTCTGCAAGTACAAATTCACCCCAAAAATGTATATGTATGTGTGTGCATGTGGGTCTTTGTGCGTGTGCATGTGTGCGTGTGTGTGTGTAGGAGTGCCTGTATGTGTGTATATAGTGCAATGATGGTCACCTGTAATGTGACATGAAGCCAAGGTCCTGATTGAGGCCCTCCCTATGGGTACGGAACTTAGCTATCAGCCTCTGCTCGGCCACTTTTCGCTGTGCCTCTCCCAAAGTCCACCGTGGAGGATAGTCACCCAAAGATCCGACGTTGAATGTCCTGGACCACTGAAGTGATCCCCAACTGGGAGGGAACACTCCTGTCTGTTGACTGTTGTGCGGTGCCCATTCATCCGTTGTCGTAGCCTTTGCTCATATCTCCACTTAGTTTGACAAATTCCCTGAATGAAACTTATCCTGTGTCTATTGTTCCTGTCTGTCTTTGTCATTTTTAAAATTCCTTTGATCAGCTCACCATGAACTAAGATCCCAAATGACTGATTTCCCCAATAGCCTTTTATCAATTCACACTTCCAGCAAGTTAGGAAACAGAAAACAAAGTTGGGGGAAAAATAGCTGCGAATGCACCATGAATGCAACGTATAAGATAGACAACATTAGCTGAGTCACATGAGAATCTGCCACATACATGGTGGGAGGTGTCCCCACATGTAATGGTGGCATCCATGTCCACACTCTGACAAGTCTTGCAGCGCCTACCATGACAGGGTTGTATGGAGTTGTCCTGAAAGCCGGGCAGCTTGCTACGAGCAATGAGATTTGGTGGTTGTTTAAAGGCAAGCAGTGGAGGTGTGGGGAAGGTCTTGGCAAGGTGCTCATCCTCATTGATAATGTGTTGCACATCACGAAGAACATGGCCTAGCTTTTCAGCTCCTGGGAAGTACTGGACAATGAAGGGTATCCTGCCGGTTGCAGCTCGTGTCTGTCTCCTGAGGAGGTCATTATGGTTCCTTGCAGTGGCATGACGGAACTGGCAGTCGATGAGTTGAGCATCATACCCTGTACCCCGTATGCCATAGCCTTCCAAACCCTTTCTATTCATATACAAATCCAAATGCTTTTTAAATGTTGCAATTGTACTAGCCTCCACCACTTCCTCTGGCAACCCATTCTATACACGTACCACCCTCTGTGTGATAATGTTTA
Source organism: Hemiscyllium ocellatum (assembly GCF_020745735.1). Taxonomy (NCBI): domain Eukaryota; kingdom Metazoa; phylum Chordata; class Chondrichthyes; order Orectolobiformes; family Hemiscylliidae; genus Hemiscyllium; species Hemiscyllium ocellatum. Next base: position 98,933,018 of record NC_083404.1, on the reverse strand, counting down.
GATAATGTTTAGGAGGGCCTCAACCGGGACCTTGGGTTCATGTCACATTACAGGTGACCACCATTGCACTATATACACACACACAGACACTCCTACACACACATGCACACATGCACACGCACAAAGACCCACATGCACACACATACATATAAATTTGTGCCCTTTAGATCATTTTTATATCTTTTCCCTCTCACCCTAAGCCTGTGCCCTCTAGTTCTGGACTCCCCGACCCCAGGGAAAAGGCTTTGTCTATTTATCCTATCCATACCCTTCATAATTTTGGAAACCTCTATAAGGTCACCCCTCAGCCTCCGATGCTCCAGGGAAAACAGCCCCAGCCTCTCCCTATAGCACAAATCCTCCAACCTTGGCAACATCCTTGTAAATCTTTTCTGAACCCTTTCAAGTTTCACAACATCTTTCCAATAAGAAGGAGACCAGAATTTCATGCAATATTCCAACAGTGGCCTAACTAATGCCTTGTACAGCTAAAACTTGATCTCCCAACTCCTGTACTCAATACTCTGACCAATAAAGGAAAGCATACAAAACGCCTTCTTCACTATCCTGTCTACCTGCGACTCCACTTTTAAGGAGCTATGAACCTTCAATCCAAGGTCTCTTTGTTCAGCAACACTCCCTAGGGCCTTACCATTAAGTGTATAAATCCTACTAAGATTTGCTTTTCCAAAATGCAGCACCTGGCATTTATCTGAATTAAACACCATCTGCCACTTCTCAGCTCATTGGCTCATCTGATCAAGATCCCATTGTAATCTGAGGTAACCATCTTCACTGTCCACCACACCTCCAATTTTGGCGTCATCTGCAAACTTACTAACCATACCTCTTATGCTCTCATCCAAATCATTTACATAGATGACAAAAATACTTCATCTGCAAATATCCCTTTATAGATCCTTTGTATCCTCCTCACAACTTACTTTCTGACTTATGTTTATATCCTCGAAATTTGGATTCAATAGTTGTCTTACTCAGAGTAGAATAATTTTATTTGTCATTGAGCACATTTACAACTCAATTACCAAGCCAGTAAAATGTTCCTATATTTCACTCACTGGTGGTGCTCAGGCACATGATGATGGCATTGTATGTACTTGCTATGTTAAAGTGACACCAGGTTTGGATTCTGAAGTTCCTGCAGCCATTTTTGGGTTTCACCCGGCTATGATTGAAGGTGAAGGGCAGATTGCTGTCAGGTCCATCTGTTAAGTAACTAAAGTACATTAAAAGTATTATTCAGAACTATTTAAACCTTCAATTCCATATTTTCCAGGTAGGGCCTGTTTCTTGAATTGTTAGTAATTTGCCAAAATTATCTGAGTGTATGGTAGGAGGAGCTTCTTCAGTAAAACTGTCAGATGGAATGGAATGTTATGAGCAGTGTAAATGGAGAACGTCAGCTCTGGTCAGGTGAGTAGCTGATATCCACAGCACCCTTTGAGAGTGCTTTCATTTTCTGATAGGTCATTACTAACTTCTTCACTCACCTTCAGCTTCACCTCCCTGCTGGCAGCCTGGGAAACTTGTGCAACTGTACTTTTGATGAGCAACAAGAGAAAAATCCACAATGCCAATAACAGCACTCGTGGCTTTCTCCTTGGCCATGTCTCTGCATAAGGCAAACAAAATGTAGTCTGCGTTCCAGTTGGAAAGAGGTGATACCTCCAACACAGGGTTAACTGGCAGAGGGTCAGCTCTCTTTGAGCAGCAGCACCTCAGAATACACAGGCTCTCTTATTAGGTCAAGGTTGTTGGGTTTTGCACCTGGAAGTCTAAGTCCTGGATTTCTACCTGCACTGTGAAGGGACAACATATTTGCTGCTGACCTCCTCAGCCATTTCAATCTATTCCTGCTTGGGAGAACTCACCCCTAGCAGGATTCCCTGATGAGAAACATGGGAAGGAGCCTTTTCAGGTTTCCTCCTCATTCTGTGATTGCTGTAACCTCAGATATTCAGGTGTGGGTGAACTATTGTAAGCTGTATCATGGCTTTTTGTGTGGAAATACTTTCTTTGGCAGAATGAATGGGTGATCCTGAAAGGAAGTGAGATTACACACTTACATTGATGAGTGCAGTTATGAGATATTTTACTCCTGTGGCTACACATTGGCCTGGATTTGACAGGGACTGATGATGTGGGCTGCAGTTGAGCTGCAAGTCTACTGGATTCTGAGGTGGGCTGTTCAAAAAGGCCACTTTGCCAGGGATTTTGTTCCAGCTATAGAGCTGTTACAGGCACCATGGTCACCACCAATAGTGGCATCATAAAAGCTCAATCATCAACGCTCTATTTAGATTATTTTAAACTAAATGAATTTGCAAAGAGTAATGCTACCAGCAGTCAGCTAAACAAAGGTAAGGTGAATAAAAATACTGCAGATGCTGGAAATCTGAAACAAGCACAGAGAATGTTAGAGAAACCCAGCAGGTCTGGCAGTAACTGTGGAGAGAGTAACAGAGTTAACACTTCGAGTCTTATATAATTCTTATTCAGAACGGGTGATGACACATAAGGTGCAATTTTCATTGAAATCCAGGAGTCAGTAACAATGATGAAATCTTTACTTGTCTGATGTGTGACAAAGGTCTTTCTAGTGGTAGTAACCTACTCATGGTATTGAGAAACATAACTGAAATGATCATAAAAAATCCAAATTGTCTAATCCATCAAGGTATGCAATGCTCTTAAGTGCCTGAAGACTGTTCTTTATGCAGATCTTATGCTAATTTGTCATAGCTATACTAGAACTTTTGCATCCACATAATTGGTAAAGAAGGCAGAATGATACTGTCCTGAACAAAGTAAATGACCTTGGGGATAAACAAACAATTATTGATTCCAGTCATAAACTATTGCTTATAGTTATCAGAAACAGCTTATTCCACTACTGGAAATAAATGGTGAAACCTTATCTGAGGTCCACAGAAGTCACAGCTTTATTTATATCAAGTCTGTTTTCTCTAATACCGAGATAGATAACTGCAGCAAAGTCAAAACACCTCAAACCTCCAACTACCCCTCTAAGTTATATAATGTCCTGACATACATTGTAATACTTGCATCATTCTAGGGTAAATGTCCTGGAAATAAGTACTTAACACCATCATGGTAAACCCCTAGGATGTTGATAGTGTGGGATTTAGTGGTGCCAATGTCACTGAGTGTAAAGGGGCAGTGATTAGATTGTCTTTTGTTGGTGATAATCAGAGCTTGGTGTTTGTGTGGCGCTCATGTCACTTGTGACTTGTCAGCCCAAGCCTGGATATTTTCCAGATCTTGTTACATTTGGACACGGACTGCTTTAGTGTCTGAGGAGTTATGATGAATGGTGCTGAACACTGTGCAATTATCAGTGAACCTCTCCACTTCTGATCTTTTGATGGACAGGAGATCATTAAAGAAACAGCTGAAGATGTTTGGCCTAAGTTATTCCACTGAGAACCTCCTGCAGAGATGACCTGGTTCTGGGATTAAATAGAATAGAATAGAATCCCTATAGTGTGCAAACAGGACATTTAGCTCAGAAGTCCACACCAACCATATGAAGGGCATCCCACCACACTCATCCCTCCACCCTACCCCTGTAACCCTGCATTTTCCATGGCTAACACACCCAGCCTACACATTCCTGAACACTATAGGTAATTTACTATGACCAATCCACCTAGCCTGCACATCTTTGGACTGTGGGAAGAAACTGGAGCACACAGCCGAAACCTACACAGACACGGGGAGAACACACAGACAGTCTCCCGAGGGTAGCTTCAAACCATTGAGTCACCGTGACACTCAGATGACTGACCTCCAACAACCACAACCATGTTCCTATGTGCCAGGTATGATTCCAACCAGCAGAGAGCGTTCCCCTGATATGCATCTTTCCAATTTTGTGATGGCTCCTTGATGCTAGTCTTAATTTCGAATGCATCCTTGATGTTAAGGGCTATCACTATCTCCTTACCTCTGGAATTTAGCTCTTTTGTCCATGTCGAAAACAGGGCTGTAGTGAGGTCAGGAGCTAATTGACCTTGGGGGAGCCAAAATGCGCTTCACTGAGCAGGTTATTGCTTAGCAGGTGCTGCTTGATTGCACTGTTGATGACATCTTCCATCACTTCATTGATGATAGAAAGGAGATTGATGGAGTAGCAATTGGGTTTGTCCTGCCTTTTATGTATAGAACATACCTGGGCAACTTTCCACATTGTCGGGTAGATGCCAGTGCTACAACTGTATTGGAAGAGTTTAGCTAGGGGAGTGGCAAGTTCTGGAGCATAAATCTTCAGTATAATTGACGGACTGCTGTCAGGGTCCATAGCCTTTGCAGTTTCCAGTGCCTCTAACTGTTGCTTGATATCATGTAGAGTGAATCAAATTGGCTGAAGACTGGCAGCTGTAATGCTGGTGTTCACTGGAGAAGGCCAAGATGGATCATCCACTTAGCACTTCTGGCTAAAAGTGCTTCAGCCTTATCTTTTGCACCGATGTGCTGGGCCCTTCTATCATTGAGACTGGGGATATTTGTTGAATCTCCTCCTCAAGTGAGTTGTTGAATTGTACATCACCATTCACAACTGGATGTAGCAGGACTGCAAAGCTTAGATCTGATCCATTGGTTGTGGGATCACTTAGCTCTGTCTATCACTTGCTGCCTATGCTGTTGAGAAGTTTTCCTTTTTTTTGGTAGCTTCACCAGGTTGAGATGTCATCTTCAGTTATGCCTGGCGGAATGCTACTTGTGTGAAGTTATCCACCATACAGTGTCTGAAATCTTAGAAAAGAAGAATGAGCAATCTGGAAAATAAATGTGTGTAGCTTTTCATCTTGCGCTCCTCTGGAAAATTTGTGAGAAATTTAAGAAGAGAAACGATTTCATACTAGATGTGAAGAAAGGGCTGATTGGGTGGCAAGTGATTCCAGTTGCTATGGGAATGCTCTTCTTAATGCTGACTGACAGCTTAAAGTGACTGGGGAAGGGAATGTGTTGATACCATGTTTTAGCCTGTTGTGCTGCAACAGGACAGAGGTATAACTCAGACTTGCAAAAATTAGCAAGTGTTTTGTCTGCAGGAATACATTCTGCACCATTGTTGTTCACCATTTATAATTTGGACTTGGGAAGCTGAACGCACAATTTTAAAATATTTTATCACTACTAAATTGGGATGATTAATAATACAGAAGAGGCCTGTTCTGAATTGAAGCAGGCCATTAATGAACTCAGTTTGTGAATAAGATTTAACTTCATAAATAAACGTGCTGTGGTATGCGTTGAATATCATTTTTGAAAAGTAAAGAGGTGACACATTTCTTCGGGGCAGAGAAGCAAAAGGTCTCGGGGTACAAGATGCAAGCCAGTGTTCCAAGTTAATAAGACCATTTAAAAAAGAAAGCACTAGGATTCATTTCTAAAGGCACAGGTTTGAAATATAGCAAGGGACCAAAAGTATATGCTATAAAATGCTCATCATCGAAACATGGAAGCCAGGAACAGGATTAGGCCATTTCGCCTTTTTTGCCTGCTCCACCATTCAATATGATTATGGCTGATCTTCTATCTATGCCATGTCCCGTACCTCTTGATGCTTTTAAAATCTAAAAAAAATTACCTTTCTCTTTCTTAAATATGTTTAGTAATTTCATCTCCGCAGCCTTCTATAGTAGCAAATTCTATAGTTTCACCAGCCTTTGATTGAAGAATTTGTTTTCCTCATCTCAGTATTAAAATGGACTACCCCAGTTCCTGAGACTGTGTCCCTTGGCTTTAGACTCTCCAACCAGGGAAAATGTCCTCATTGCATTTAGCCTGTTTGAATTTTCTACATTTCAGTCAGATCCCCTCTCATTTTTATAAACTGTAGTGAACAAGGCCCTGCCAAACCAATCTCTCTTCATAGGACAGTCCAGACCTCCCTATTGTCAGCTTAGTGAATATCCACTGCACTCTCTTTATGGGAAGTGTATAATTTGTTAGATAAACTTACCAAAACCATATGTAGTAATCTAGGTGTGGTCTCACCATGGCCCTGTATAACTACAATCAGATATCCGTATATTTGAACTAAACTCCTTTCACAATGAAGACCAAGATATAATTGGCCTTCCTAATGCTTGCTGCTTCTGCCTGTTCACTGCCACTGACTGGTGGACAAGATCCCTCTGTATCTCAACAATTCCCAATATATCACCATTTAAATAATGATGTGGAGATGTGAAAATCAGAAACTGAAAATGCTATTTCAATATCAGAGGTCACACGACACCAGGTTACAGTCCAACAGGTTTATTTGAGATCACAAGCTTTCGGAGCACTGCTCCTTTGTTAGGTGAAGTGGTGGGAAGCACACAGGCACAAAACTTATAGATTGTGCAATTCCCTCCACTTCAACTGATGAAGGAGCAATGCTCCAAAAGTTGGCGATTTCAGATAAACTGTTGGACTATAAACCAGTGTCTTGTGACCTCTGATATTGAAAAAGTATTCTCAGTTTCTGATTTTCACATGAAATGTATAACATCACATTTTGCCATGTTGTACAGCACCTGCTATGTGTTTGTCCTCTCACCCTACTTGTCTGAATCACTTTGGTGCCTCCTTACAGCCTGCTCACAGCTCACAATCCCACTTAGTTTTCTGTCATCAGCAAACTTGGAAATGTTGCCTTTGGTTCCCTCAGCTAGAACATTTATATATGTTATGATCCTTTTAGAAACCCTCAAGTCATGGCCTGCCACGCAGAAAAAGACCCATTTATCTCCACATTAGGTTTCTAGTTTGTCAACCAATTCTTGATCCATGTCAATGTATCACCTCCAATCCCCTGTGCTTTAATTTTATCCACTAACCTCTTATCAGGGACTTTATCAAAAATCTTTGAAAATACAAATATACCACATCCTCTAGTTCTTGCTGATCTATTCTACTAAATACATCCTGAAAGAAACTCTTGTAGATTTGATAAGCATTATTTGCCTTTCATAAATATATGCTGGTGTTATCCAATCCCATTAATGCTTTTCAAATGTTCTGTTATCACATTTATAATGGGCTCTCAGGTTTATCCCTACTACTGAAGTGAGGCTAATAGGTCTGTAACTCTCTAATTTTCTGTCCCTCACTTTTTTTTTAATTATGGGGGTTACATTTGCTACTCTTCAATCTACAGCAACTTCTCCAGAGTCTATACAACTTTGGAAGTTGACCACCATCCAAGATTTCTAAGGCCAGTTTGTTTAATTACTCTGGGATGTAGATAATCAGGCCATGGTGACTTATCAGTCTTCAACCCCACTAATTTCCCTAGCACCAGCTTCTTACTAGTATTGATTTCTTTTAATTTTGCTCTCTTGGTCATCATTCTGAAGATGGGTCACTGGACTCAAAAATGTTGACTCTGCTTTCTCTTCACAGATATTGCCAGAGCTACTGAATTTTATCAACAGCTTCTGTTTTTGTTTCAGATGTTCAGCACCAGCATTTCTTTATTTTTGTATCTGACTCCTTATATTCAGCTTGTGGGACCTCACTTCTTTTTTTAACCTATGTCATTGGTACTGAAGTGAGCCACCACCAGTGGCTATTCACCATCCCTCTTCAGAATGTCCTGCAGCTACTCTGAAGCAACCTTCACTCTGGTATCATGGATGCAACATTCCATCCCTCAGCCTCAGAAACGTCTATCTGTTTCCTTTACCATTGAATCCAGTATTATTTTTCTTCCTCCCCTCTTGTGCACCAGAACAACCCATGATGCCATGGACATGACGTCTGCTGTTTCTCTGCCTCTTAATCACTAATTCCCTTCTGTCTGTTCAACCTTTATCTGTGGTCCGCCTACCTTATTGAATGTCTTGTCCATGACAACTGCAGCATTGTAGATGGTCCACACACAGTCCACTGCTGTAGTTCCAAAATGCAGTCAGCCAGTTGTTGCAACTGGACCCATTTCTAGCACATGTGGTCACCAGATACAGTGGCAGTATCTACGATATCCTGGGTTGAGAGTGTGGTGCTGAAAAAGCACAGCAGGTCAGGCAGCAACCGAAGAGCAAGAGAAATGACATTTCGGGCATAAGCCCTTCATCAGGAACATTAGGATATCTATGACATCCTACATAGTGCAGGAGAAGCATGTCATGGGTGTGAGCTCCATTGTCACGACTTCCATTTAGATTGCTTCCATTAGTGAATATTAGTTAGGCTGGAGACCTTGTTTCAAACACACCCAATACAAAGCAAAGTCTTTAGTATTTGGAGACCTTACGTTAAGCACTAACTTCTATTGCATTCCTTTATTCTATTGGCCCAAACCGTCTCAGTTAAATCCAAATATTTCTACTTGTTTAAGAAATATGTATTACTAGTTTACAGCAATTTGAAAATCCAATGGGAAAATCAGGTGAAACTTCTTCTCCAAGTCAGAATAGACTATAAATACTGAATGAATTTCTAAAAGAGAACAGTTAAAATGTGGAAAAAGCTATCCATAATATGTTGCTGAGGTAAATAACCTTGATGCATTAACATAGACACATCTAGGGGAAAGCTAAATAAGCACATGAGGGAGAAAGGAGTCAAAGAATTGCTGGTGAAAATCTGAAACAAAAACAGAAACTGTTGATGAAATTCAGTAGGCCTGGAAACATCTATGTAGAAAAAGCAGAGTTAAGTGACCCTTCTTCATAATAATGACGTAGAGAGCAAAACTGAATGAAATCAATACTAGCAAGAAGCTGGTGTTAGGGAAATTAGTGGGGTTGAAGACTGATAAGTCACTGTGGCCTGATTATCTATATCCCAGAGTAACTAAACAAAGTGGCCTTAGAAATATTGGATGGTGGTCAACTTCCAAAATTCTATAGACTCTGGAGAAGTTGCTATAGATTGAAGGGTAGCATATGTAAGCCCCACAATTTAAAAAAGTTAGGGACAGAAAATTAGAGAATTACAATGAAATTAGATGAAGAAGATTGGGAGAAGGCATTGAGTATTACAATGAGATTAGATGAAGAAGATTGGGAAGAGGCTTATGTGGAGTATAAGTATTGGCATAGAGTTGAGTGACTTATTTCTGTCCATGAATACCCCGTAACTAAACATTTTGATATATCAACAGTGAGAAATGTCAGGGAAACAAAAAAGAAGAATGCTAGCAATATTTGTAAGAGACAGAAGGTTATATTTTAGCTGCAAGAAAAGTATAGATTTGCTCTTTGTTTATCTGAAGGACACAGGTAAGGACTGCCTGTGACCCTAGCACTTGCCAATGCACCTTATTTCCACAGGTTGGTCATTTCCTCTATGTCATCGCCCATGTGAATCTATCTAGTTAATGTACACAGGACAGATGAACAAGTAACAGATGGTCATCTCTCACTGCACCTTGATTCTTTAAGAAGGTTTCTGTGGCATCTTCCAGCCTGAGATTCCAATGGCTCAGCATGATGGCCTGCTTCAGTGGTGTCTTCGGTGACAAAGTGGGTCCTTGAGGCAGCTTCTGCAGCATCGTCAATGATATGATGGTTCGGACTGGATTCCAACAGGCCGAGATTCAGCATCTGTTTGCAGCAGTGGAGAATGTGGTTCCTGTCTTTTCCTCAACCTTGGCAGCACCATGAGCCATGAATTGAGCAAAATTGGACTTGTCTTTTTTTTTAAACATGTGATTTCTGTTATTAATATAGGCACCAGGATATGGTAACTTGTACACTTTTCACTGTGTTTTTTGTAAAAATGCAAATGACAATAAATTTGATTCTAGTGAGTGACCAAGTTAATTCCAGGAGGTTGGTTGCAACCTTAAAGCATGACAATGAAGCCATGACCCCTCATTATTGTTCGACCTTTGAACACACTGCTGTTGACCCTGTTTGCTGAGCTATGCAAGGTGGATTGATTCAGGAGATATACATGAAGGTCCTTACCTCCTGCCTCCAGTTGTTTCCCCGAGGAGCTAGAATTATTCCAGCATTCCTATCTCTCTTCTAATACCAAAGGATTTGAAGTTGACCCACTTCATTCCCAAATGAAATCCCTCCCTGCCCAATTCCAGTGCAGATGGACCTGCTAGTGTGGACTGGCTTTTTCCCTGACTGGAGGTGCAGATGTCAATGCGATGGGGAACAGCTCTCTGCCTCAGGTACTTGGTTTGATGTTAAAACACTAAAGTGTATGGGGGAATCCAGCTTTCTGACTCATCTCTTAATTTAGATTCAGTCTGTAAAGATTCTGTCCGTAACTACAACAGTGGAATGTAAGGATGTTGATCAGGATAAACAGGCAATTGAAGTATCATAAAATTTTAAAAGCAAGGAACAATACAGGTTTGAAGATTTTAGTAGTAGCTGTCTATACATTTCTTTGCATTACTGGTGTACTGAGGGCACTTATAAACATCAATATCAGGAAAATATGTAGCTGAGACCACGGGTATTTTAATTTTCACAGAAGTAGAATATTTCAGTTAGTGAAAGCAATGAATTTCTAGAAAATATTAGACAAATATTTGGAATAATAAACCAATACTGGATTTAATGATGAGTAATGAACCAAAATAGTTAACAAATGCAACTGTAATAAACATCATGCAGATAGATTTCATAACATGACAAGAATGTGATTTTATGACCTGGAGGTATGTTTGAGATCTTGCAGAAAGAATTTAAGGGTGGAAGTGGGAACAGAGGAGGATGCAGAACAACTGTCAATTATAATTATAGAAATGGAATTTGATCTGAAAAAAAGTTAGCAGAATTCAAGTTAAATTAGCTGTCAGAGATAAAATGTGCACTAGTCTGTTGAAATTAGCCAGACTGATTGTAGTAGAGATTCTGGTCTCAATTTTCCAATTTGTTTAATATGCAAATTGCACCATCGTACTGGAGAGTAGCCAGTTTCGTTCAAGAAGAACGTTAAATCAGTAATTATAGTCAAACTTCTCTGGAGTTAGTTGTGAGCAAACTCTTACATACAAAATTGTATTATTTGGGGTTAGAAATCATGTATTAAAAAAAAGAGAAGCTAACAAGGATTTGTTACGGCAAGTTATATTTGATCAATTTAAGTTTCAGTAGATTGGGTAGCAATGACATAGCTTTGATACATATTCATTTTTACTAAGATTTTGACAAGGTCTCATGGGGACTTGTTAGAATACTCAAGGGGAGTGGTATAAAAAAGATGCAGTAATATGGATGGAAAGTTAGAAGAAAGAGAAAGTTTGGATTTCGTCTACATTACATAATGCTTAGAATAGTGGGGGTCCGAGTGGCAGTACCAGATTCATTTTTGTTCTCTATTATTATAAATTTTATGTATTGAACATATCCTTTGAATTCTGACTATTTTGTACTCATTTCTCTGAGATGAAGAATCCATTAGATTGATAATGTGTTACACAGGAAATAGAACACATTTCTAACTGAAAGCTGAAGTTAGACTAGTGACAGGACTGTACTATCAGAATTTGTTAAAAGAAAGAATATTTCACGTATGTACTGAATGTGTATGATAATATACTTACCTGTAGAAGGACTCTTTTTATCTAAGTCTTGCAGTAGAAAATTTAGAAGGCATCTGCTTGGATACATGAATAGGAAGAGTTTAGGGGGATGTGGGCCAAGTGCTGGCAAATGAGACTAGATTAATTTAGGATATCTGATTGGCATGGACGAGTTGGACTGAAGGGTTCATTTCAATGCTGTCCATTTCTATGACTCTATGATCGATAAATGTGCAGCTCCCACTACCCCTTGTAGGAGTACAACTCAGTATAAGCAATGAAAAGTGAGATCCAACTAAATGTTTATGTGCAACCCCATAAGCCTCTTGCTGATTTAGATATCCTTATTTTATTCACTCAAGTATTTTGGATGTCAGTGGCTATGCCAATATTTACTGCCCATCTCTAGTTGCCCTTAAGAAGGTAGCGGTGAGCTGCCTTTTTGAACTGCCACGGACCTTTTCATGTAAATATTCCCCTCAATGCCATTAGGGAGGAAATTTCAGGATTTTGACATGGCAACACCAAAGGAACAATGGTATATTTTCAAACCTGAATGGTGAGTGGTTTGGAGAGGAACTTGCAGCTGGTAGTTTTTCTATGTATCTGCTACTCTTTTCGTTTCTGATGAAAATGGTTGTGGGTTTGGAAGTGTTGTCTCAAGAGTGTTATGACATGGGGTAAATCCCTCTGCTAATTTAAACCAGCAACACAGAAAAAAATTATCCCTTGCCGTAATCTGTTAAAACTGGAGAAGCAAAGAACTATCCCAGAGGAAAATATTAAAGTAAAAATTAACAACTTTATTATTTAAGTCCAACAGAGAATATTAAAACTAACAATTATTTGCAACTCCTTTCTCTGAAATCTATCTTTTACCACCCACTCTACTATGCTAGTCCAATAAAAAAATTCCAACGAAGATTTTTTTTTAAATCACTTTTCAAAACCAGTCAGCTTTGCTGTGTTTCCTCTGTAGATTCGCTCCAGGTTCAGTTTTGATTTTTCAAAAATAGAATTCCTACAGTGTGGAAACAGGCCCTTCGGCCCAGCAAGTCCACACCGATCCTCCAAAGAGTAAATCACCCAGATCCATTCCCCTACCCTACATTTACCCCAATTACACATTACTGAACACTATGGACCATTTAGCATGGCCAACTCACCTAACCTGCATATCCTTGGACTCTGGGAGGAAACCAGAGCAAGGGAGGAAATCCATGCAGACACAGGGAGAATGCGCAAACTCCATACAGACAGTCGCTCGAGGCTGGAATCGAACCCCAGGTCGATGGTGCAATGAGGCAGCAGTGCTAACCACTGAGCCACCATGTTGTCCCATTCGGCAGTGCAGACTTCCCACAGACAGGTACCTCACAGAGAGCTCTTGAGCTAGCAGCCTATATATATTGATCTTTTGGCTGTTCTCTTACAACTTTTCAAAATGTCTGGTTTTATACTGTAAAACATTGGATTGTTTCATTGGTTTTAATATTATCAAAATACTAAATTCAAATTTGATTGGATTTTGGTATCTTGTGGCATAGTTTAAACTGATTGGCCAAATTTGAATTATCTTTTGTCTCATGGCAACCCAACTACTTAATTTGTTTCGACCATGTGTTAAATTGTTACCTTGTTCAGAACACTTTGTGCTGTGTCAGGCAGTTTTGCTAGCTTTTCAACTCTCTTAAAGGTACAGTTACCTGTACACCTTCATAACTAGAGCCTTGGAAAATTTCTGCAGTGCATCTTGCGATGGTATAGATTAGATTAGATTACTTACAGTGTGGAAACAGGCCCTTCAGCCCAACAAGTCCACACCGACCCGCTGAAGTGCAACCCACCCATACCTCTACATTTACCCCTTACCTAACACTACGGGCAATTTAGCATGGCCAAATCACCTGACCCGCACATCTTTGTGACTGTGGGAGGAAACTGGAGCACCCGGAGGAAACCCACGCAGACACGGGGAGAACGTGCAAACTCCATACAGTCAGTCATCTGAGGCGGGAATTGAATCCGGGTCTCTGGCACTGTGAGGCAGCAGTGCTAACCACTGTGCCACCGTGCTGCCCATTATGCATTGCTTCTACTGAGTATCAATGGTGGAGGCAGTGAAAATTTGTGAATGTGGTGCTAAACAATTCTGTATTAAACATACGTAAGTAATTTATGTTTCACTTATATTTTCTATAGCAGTGATAAGCGATCCTTTTAGCTGGGGGAAGGTTGGTTATTTCTGTGGCTATAGATGTGAACCCTTCTTTGTGCAAGGGTTGAAGGCATTATGAAGGTGCTGCAGGATATCCTGTTGTAATATGGTGATCTTGTGAAATTATGGTCCACATTAGTACCAATGACACAGGTAAGAAAGGGATGTGATCATGCAGTTATAATTTAGAATCCTTTATAAAACATTAGCAAACAGGACCTTACAAGTGAAAATCTCCAAAATATTCCTGATAACATGAGCAACTGAATACAGAAATAGAGGACGTGAAGGATGAATATATGGTAGGTAAGATGGTACAGGCAAGAGGGCTTTCGATTTCTGGGACACTAGAACTGGCTTTAGAAGAAATGGCACATTTAATAGCCTCAGAACAGAGGAGTCAATGTTTAGTTCCTTCAGGGACTGTTTTGAGTGCTTGCATTTCTTCTAGCATTTGACAAGAGTGAATCTAAATTGGTCGGGGTTTGTGGAAGCAGGAGGAAATTTCAGAGAGGAATGCTAGGGTGCACAAAATGGCGGGAGAGAAGTTAACACCGTAATAGTAAGTTAACACGAGGAATTTGAACAAGAGAGAGATTAAAACATTGTTGCTCAGGAATACAATACATATATGAACGTGTGGAATGTAGCAAATAGGATTTGTGAGTTACAGGTGCAGATTATGGTATGGCTTTAACAGGGACTTGGCACAAAGGAAGAACAGGATTGACTGCCAAATATTCTTGGATACAAAAGTGTTCAAGAAAGATAGAACAGGAGGAGTGGTGGCAGCAGTACCAGTTGAGCAGAAGAAAAACATTTCTCAGAGGGGTTAAGGACAGACGGCTAGAACTCAGGAGAAATAAAAAGGTGCAATTATGTTGCTCTGTGTGGTTTATAGGTCCCAACTAGTGGGGAGGGTGTGGAGTAACAAATCTGCAAGGTATGTACAGAGAGGTGCAAAGATTATTGGGCAGTTATAATGGGGAGTTTTATTGTCCGAATGCAGCCTGGGATATGGATATGTAAACCAGAGAATGACAAGTGTTACTAGATTGTATTTCAGAGAATTTACTTCAGTAATATATGTCCAGTTTAATGAAAAAAGTATCACTGCTAGATCGGGTTCTTGGGAATAAGAGATCAGATACATCAAGTACATTTAGGGAGCAGTATCAAGTTTATTTTTAATTCATTTGAGATGCAGGTGTTAGTAGCTGGGCCAGCATTTATTGCCCATCTGAAATGCCCCTAATCTGAATGGCTTGTTTGCGCCATTTCAGAGAGCAGGTAAGAGTTAAACACATTGCTATATCAGGAGTCCTATGTAAGACATGACCAGGTATGGATGATAGATTTCCTTCCCGAAATGACATAAGTGAACCAGGTGGACTTTTATGAAAATTGACCATGGTAACATGGTTGTCATTAGGCTGGATTTAATTCTGGGTATTTTATTGAATTCTTGGTGTGATATAAACCCATGTCCTCAGAGCATTAATTTGGGGTTCTGCATTATCAGTCCAGGGACATGATCAATGTGTCATTGACTCCTCTGACATTAAGGTTAGGGCTTAGCATAATAGTGGAAAAGAGCAATAGACAATCTGGAAGAAGAATAATTGACTTGGGGAAGAGCTGGGGCAAGAAAGGAGTTGGGCTGGATAGACTGGAGCCAAAGTCCAGCAGACAAACCCATAGCTGAACAATAGGCTGCCTTATAGACAAAATGGTTCATGCACGTTCAAGATATATTCCCTCAAAAGGGAAATGTGGGGCAAACAAATCTAGAATTCCTTGGAAGAGAAAATAAATAGGTGCTAACACAAAGAAGAAGAAGTGTGGCAATGAAAAATGTCAGGTCAAAAAGTACAATTGAGAACCAGGCTGACTGCAGAAGGTTCAGAAAGGAGGTGAAGAAGCAGATAAGAGAAACAAGAAAGGATAATGAAAAGAAAAAGATAGGTCACATAAAAGAGTTATCTAAATCTATAGAGGAATATAAACAGTAAATGTGATTGAAGGAGTATGACTGATTACTGATCTAAAGAAGACTTGCACATAGAATCAGGGAGAATGGTTGAGGCATTATGTGAATATTTTGCAACTGTCTTTACCAAGAGAGCAGATATGACCTGGGCCATGATGACAGAGATGGAAGTTCAGTCACTAGGTGAGTTCAAAATTGATAAGGAAAATATATTGGAAGGACTGTCTCTTCTTAAAGTTGACAAGTCACCAGGACTGGAGAGGATTCAACCATGCATAATCAGGCAAGTAAGAGTGAAATCTATGGATGCAATGGCCATTTTCAGTCTGCTCTAGAGTCAGAAATAGCATCAGGGGAGTGGAAAACTACAAAGCATTGTTTAAAATGGATCTAAATGTAAGCCAGACAATTATAGACCAGTTAGTTTAACTTTGGTGGTGGGGAAACTTCTCAAAGCAATATTTTGGGATAGAATTAATTGTCACATTGACAAGTTTGAATTAATTTAGAGGCAGCTTGGATTTCTTAAAGAAAAATCATGCCTAGCTAACTTGGAGGAGATTTTTTAAAGAGGTAACAGAGTGAGTTGATTATGGTAATGTTGTTGATGCCTTTCAAAAAACGTTTGATGACAATAGAGCTGTAAGTAAAATCAAAGCTCATGAATAAAAGGGCCACTAAAAAAGTGGAAACAAAATTGGCTGAATGATAGGAAGAAGAATTTAGTGGTTAGTGGATATATTTTAGCCTGAAGGAAAGTTTATATTGGAGTTCTCCAGGAGTCAGTATTGGGATTCTGAAAGTTTCTAATATATATGACCTAGATCTTGATGTTCAGATACAATTTCAAAGAATGCAGACAATACAAAACTTGGGACAATTGTAAATGGTGCTGAGTACGTCCTAGAACTTCAGAAAAACCTTGACAAGTTGTAGAGTAGATAGATGTGTAGATGAACTTCAAAATCTCATCATGTTTTTCATATTTTATTCACAATCTAAATGATAGAGTATGACTCTAAAAAGCGTGGTGGCATTTAAGGATGGGTGGTATATGGATATAAGTCTTTCAAGGGGACAGATTGGTGAAGGAGAGTTAATAAACAGTGCTGTATCTTTCTTAAGAGGGGCATAGAGTGCAGGAGCAAGGATGTTATGACTGAGGCTCGATAAGGCTCTGGTCAGACCATATTTGGATTATTGTGTGCAGTTTTGGGCCTCAAAGCTCAGGAAGGATGTATTGGCCTGGAACATATTCAAAGGAGGTTCCAGGAATGAAAAGCTTAACATATGAGGAATGTTTGAGGACTCAGGGTCTATACTCGATGGAGCTTAGAACGATGAGGGGGAATCTAATTGAATCTAATCTATAGAATACTGACTGGCTTGGACAGAGCAGATGTTGGGAATATGTTTCCATTGGTAGGAGAGACTGAGATCTGAGGGCACAGCCTTAGAGTAAAGGGAAGACTTTTTAGAATGGAGATAAAGAGAAACTTCTTCAACGATGGAATTCATTGTCAGAGAATTTCTGCTTCTATGGCTTATGGTCTTATGGTCTTATGTTGCATACCTATAAGATATTAGTTAAACCTAAGCTGGATTATTGTGTAGTTTTTCTGGTACCTTAAACAAGGAAAGCTGTGAATGCAGGAGAGGAAGTGCAGAAGAGGTTTATAAGGATAGTTTTTGAAGTGATAAACTATATTATGAAGATTATTGGAGAAGTTGAGATTGTTTACCTTCGAAAGAAAAAAGGTTGAGAGGAGATTTGATAGATAAATCTAGAGGGGTCTGGCCAGAGTAGATTTTGAGAAATTGTTTCTACTCATAAAAAGACTGAGAATGAGAAGGCAAATGTAATTTGCAAAAGAAGCAAATGTGATGTGAGAAAAAAGGTGTTATGTAATTAGTATTTGGGTCTGTAATATATTGCCTGGAAGTGTGTTGAAGACAGATTCAAACAAGATGTTCAAGAGGGCTATACATGACAAGGTAGAGGTCAGAGGGGGGAGTGATGGACAGGTCCGGAGGGCGATGCCACGGTAGAGGCTTGGGACTGGGTAATGTGGGGGCAGGGGAAATGAGGAAGCTGTTGCAATCCACATTTATTCTGTGTGGTTGCAAGGCGGAATATGGGTGTTCTTCCTCCAGGCGTCAGGTGGTAACAGTTTGACCTATCACCTTCTCCCTTACCTTTATCCACCTATTGCTTTCTCAGCTACCCACCCAACCCCCTCCCATTTATCTCTCAGTCCCAGCACACAAGCATCATTCCTGACGAAGAGCTCCTGTTTGAAACATCGATTCTCCTGCTCCTTGGATGCTACCTGACCTGCTGTGACTTTCCAGCACTCCTCTATCGACTACAATCTCCAGCATCTGCAGTCCTCACTTTCTCCTACCAGGAATGACCAGATTCTCACTCCTGAGGCAGGTAGCTCAATTCAGAAACTATATTTGCTCAGTTTACCTGCTTTGGAGGGGGAGCAGGGGCTGAGAGGGGTGGGTAAGTGTCATGACTGAAGTGATCAGAGATTCATTGGGATCCAGTGCGATGGGGAAGGAGGGTGTTGGGGTATAAGCTGGAAAGTTAGGCCTGCTGGTCCCAGCTGCAGATTGGAGTGGGCCCTGGAGTTCCCAAGTACCTGGGCAGGCTTTGTGAAAGGCCCACCTCAATTCTCTGCAGCTCCGTTCCAGTAATTTTCTTAAGCATTAGGCTCTCTCGATCTCATGACCAAACTCTCTACTCCACCATCAACACTGTACATCCCATCCAAGCCTATTCATGCTACGTATCTTTCATGCCAACCCAAGTTTTAATGATTGACCATTTAAGTCATTCAATGCCTTGACAGTTCTACAGGCCTTGTTGCCCTTTCTAAAGTAGGGTTCAGTTTTAGTATCCTTACTTCAGAAAGGACATAATTACACTAGGGGTTGTTCAGTGATGTTCACTTAAACTTCTCAAAACAAAGAAAATCTGAGTGGACTGGACAGGCTGGATGCTGCAAGAATTCTTCCCCTTAGTTGAGAGCAGGGTCCAGTACTAATGGAGATTGTTTAAATGGTATCATATTTAAAACTAACCTGCTGAGAATGTTTTGCTCTTAGACTGCTGTTAGTCTGTGGAATTCTCTTCCCCAGAGATGATTGGCTGAATAAAGGCACTGCTGCGTTAGATAGATTTCCAATCAGTGAAGGAGTTGAGGATTACAGGATGGGATGAGTACAAAAAAGGGTTGGGGATGCGATGTCTAGAAGAGCTGAGTTCCTTCTTCCCAATTCTTGTGTTAGGCCATAACAGGTAGGAGCAGAAATAGGCCAGTCAGCCCATCAAGTTGGTTCTGCTATTCAATGAGATCATGGCTGACCTGATAATCCTCAACTCCATTTTCCTGCCTTTTCCTCAAAGCACTTGATTCCCTTACTTCTTCAAAATCGATCTCAACCTTGAATATACTAAAATATCTAACTTTGACAACCTGATAAAGAATTCCACAGATTCACCATCCTCTGAGAAAAAAATTCTCCTTATTTCTGTCTTAAATGAATCAGTCCTTGCTCTGAGATTATGCCCTCTGTTCTGAGACAATCTCTCCTCATCTACTGTGTCACATATTTGTGTTTTGGGCTGCCAGAAGTTTTGATCTTTGGAATATTATTTATAAAAGATATTTAGGGTATAGCCGGCTGACATAAAAATCAATAAAAATCTGGTCCTTTTTGAGAAAACCCTTTTGAGAGTTTAATTGAGAGTTGAAAATCACTTGCAGAAATTCTCTTAGCAAACTTCTGAAAGACTTTGTCCCAACCTTTCCTGAATGAGCTGCTTCTGAAAAGATCCCAGTGATAAGCTTGGGTGGCTGGTGGCATTTGTCTTCATGTGCCAGTATGCCAGACTGAAAGACATTTGGAAAATTGCAGATCTTATCCTTTTCATTCAAGAATTAACAATTATTCAGCCAAGTTATTTTCTTAAATTGATTTTTGCTGTGGAAGTTTATTTAAATTTTCTTTAATCAGTATGTGTGCGTGTGTGTGTTAGATTTTTTCAAAGGGAAAATATTTATTCTTTCATTTTCAAATTGCATTAATCAGGTTTGCATGTTTGTTGACTAACTCTTGCTTTTATAAAAAAAACAATTTTGTTTATTAAATAAACTTAGTTGACATACTTATTTTTCAATTCTGAAACTAATAGTTATGAATTATATAATTTGACATATTGGTCACTGGTCACAATATTTGTTCAAATGCTACCCTGTAAGTAGAGACAGACACTGCAGTCCTACTATCTCAGCTATAAAAGGGCTCCAGATGCAAGAAACAAGAAGCAGCTTCCACAAGCATCAAACAGTTAGTGATGACAGTGACAATGCTGAGGAACTATGTTGTCAATAATGAAGTTACCTGCAGTTTGATACTAGCAAGACAGGCTTTGAAGAAATCCTTATGTTGCAATGACATCCAGCAACATTTGTACCCACCAACTGAACTAACTCAAACTGAATAACATTACACTCAGGTTGAGAAAGAGCATGTGGCTATTGTGTTTGTTTGTTATCATTTTATCTGTTTGGGAGAGTCAAACTCACAGTGAAATCTAACTACAAGTCACTTCATAGCACAAACCTTAAAGCACTTTTATCTGTACCAAAACATTCACAAAGAAAGTTTATTTCATTTGCAGAGATATTATCGAAAGGTGAAAAACAAGTAAAGTCAATGGGTGCACGATTCCGACAGTACTATTGAGGGCAGCGCCCCCAGTGCAAATTGTTGAGAATACCAAGACAGAGTGAAAATCTTCCAGATTTGATAAGTAACAACATTATATTTTCCAGAAGTTATCAGGCTAAGCAAACTATGCAACAAGATGCAATATCCAAATGCCGCAGAAAACAATGATCAAATGATGGTGTGATGGCATCACAGACACGTCTGTTGTTTTAGTGATATGCTGGGCATCTAGAGATAACGTGACATGCCAAGATAGTATCTTGTAGAAAGGAAATAGGGTTGTTGTTATCGCTGAGGAGGTTAGAAGAGAGCTACTGAAATGCATCCATGCAAGCCCATAAAGGCTGGTCTGAGAAAGGTGAGAGAAGTGCTATACTGGCCAAACATGAGCAATGGGGGGAACGACTACAACAGCCAGCACAGGGCTTGTAGCAAATGCAAGCTAAAGAATCTCTCATGGCAAATAACATTCAAGGTAGACCACAGATGTAACTTGAAGCAAACTTCTTCATTCTCACAGGAAGTGAGTACCTTGTCAACGTTAACACCTATTCTGATGACTGTGAGTGATATCAGCTGACTTCAGTGATTGCCAATGAGATTCTAGCCTTCGGTCAATACTGCATTCCAGATATTGTCATGAGCACTAATGGCATTCAATTTATGAGTGGATTGGGAAATTCAATACCATTATTCTCCACACTACCCCCAGTCAAATAGCAAGGCTGACGTCGCAGTGAAAACTACTTAAATGATCAAAACAAGTTATACAAATCCATCACCGACATGTATGCGGCAATCCTTGAGTTAGGAAACATAAAATCAGGGCAGGACTTACACTCTTAATGGCAAGTTGCTGAGGAGTGTTGCTGAACACATAGACCTTGGCGTGCAGATTCGTAGTTCCTTGAAAGTGGAATCACAGATTAACAAAGTTGTGAAGAAGGTGTTTGGTATGCTTACCTTTATTGGTCAGCGCACTGAGTGTAGGAGTTTGGAGGTTGTGTTGCATCTGTACAGGACATTTTGGAATACTGCATTCAGTTCTGGTCTCCCTGCTATATAAAAGATATTGTTAAACTCGAAAGGGTTCAGAAAAGATTTACAAGAATATTGCTCAGGTTGGAGGGTTTGAGCAATAGGGAGAGGCTGAATTGCCTGCGTCTGTTCTCCCTGAAGCATCAGGGGATGAGGAGTGACCTTATAGAGGTTTATAAAATCATGAATGAATAGCCAAGGACTTTTTCCCTCGGTGTAGGAGTTCAACCTGGAGGGCACAGGTTTAAGGTGAAAGGGGAAAGATTTTAAAGGTTGTCGGGGACAATGTTTTCAGGCAGAGGGTGATACATGTATGGAGTGAGCTGCCAGAGGATGTGGCAGAGGCTGGTACAATTACCACATTTAAAAGGTATCAGGTCGGGTATATGAATAGGAAGGGTTTTGACGGACATGGGCCAAATACTGGAAAATGGGACTAGATTAATGCTGGATATCTGGTCTGCATGGACAATATGGACTGAATGGTCTGTTTCTGTGCTGCATATCTCTATGAATCTATGACTCTATGAAGGATTAGAAAGTAACCCAAAGACTAAATGTATACTGCATCCAAACTATTCTTCCAACAGCGATTAAAGTACTCAAGGCTGATGTAGTAAGGGGCAAGATCAAGATTGGATAACAATAAGCTGAATTTAACTTTGCTAAAACATCAAAATTGCTGCCAACACTGAGAAGTGGGGAACCAGTCAGAATGCAAATTTGGAATATTCTCAAGAAGAGACAACCTATGTGGCAACTTGGGATCTATAGTCAGTAGTTGGCTCCTCAAATATGTGTGATGACATGAGCAACTGGACATATAGTCACAATTGCAGACATCCACGTTCAGTCGATGAAGCTGTAAATCCAATTCAGACAGCAAAGGAAGATGTGAAAGCAGAACAGATGAGAAAGATGTCACCTCCCCCTGCACTAAGTCCAAAATGATCTGCAACTGCACCATAAGGTGACTTGCATAATTTAAAGGTTATGCATGCTATAAATGTGCAGAGACCAACAAAAATGTGAACGGCAATGGTGTAATGGTAATGACAGTGGACTAGTAAACAAAAAACACTACACTAATGTTTTGGGATATGGGGTTGAATCTATGGCATATGGTGAAGTTTCAATAAAAATACAGGGTAAATATGTAACCACTATCAGTTGTCATAAAAACCAGTCTGATTCACTAATGTCCTTTTGAGAAAGAAAGTCATCCTTACTGGTCTGATCGATGTGTGACTCTAGGCCACAGCAAGGTGATTGACTTTTAACTGCGTTCTGGGACATTTGGGATGGACATTAAATGACATAGCCAGCAATACACACATCCCATAAACAAATATAAAATAAATGGAACTGACAAGTTGACATTTTTATTAATAACTGATAATTTTCTTTGTGACCTCATGTATATTGGATAACATACATATTTTGTAACTGCAAATTATAGTGTGTGCAACTTATTTGTGAAGAGCAGAATGTTTGGAGCAGTGCAATTGTATTTAATGTATTGGTGTCGTCAAGTGGTCTCCACACCTGCTGTAACTGGCTTTATGGGCAGCCTATGACAACAATTAAAACACATTATTTGAAATAATTCTAACTTGCATCAGTTCTCTCCTGCTGTGAGGTGAGAATCCTGCAACTCCCTCTCTATCAGGTCTATGGGTGCTCTTACACCATATGTGCTACAGCAATGCAAGAATGTAGCTTCTCATGGCAATTAGTAATGAGCACAAACAAATGAAGGAAATTCTATTACCTGTTTTCCAATTCAGATTTAATTCACAGAACTGGTCATTTTGCTTTTGAACTTGCCCTAATTATCAAAGATTCAGCAAATAAGCATTGGCCTGGCTTTCTCTGTGACCAGCTGTAAGTTTTTTTTTTAAGAAACTGGACTTCAAGTATTGCTTAAATCTGAATAATTTACAAACCTTGGTGACTGTTCCTCTCTAGAACTAGTTTTGCCTTGGTTGTTCCATTAATTCCATTGCTGAATGCAGCACTGAATTAAATGCTTAACATTGAATCACATCTTATTTTAACTTGGGGAATTTTATGGCTCTCAAGGTTCACTTTTATTTTATTAAATGTCTTCATGGTTCACTAGAAATGATAATTCATTCTACATAGTTGGAGAAGGTTATCATAATTCAAGAGGGTTTAAATAATTCATTCTTTCCTCAAGTGTTTTTGTGATTTTCTTTGATATCTGTTTGTAGTTAAAGATCATGGTGCTGTACACTTAGTATGGCATCTGTGTTGAATTAGAACAGGAGCCATTTTATCCCTCCAGAGTTTGTCAAGTTTAAATGTTTTCTTCTGATTGCTGAAGTTGTTCCAACTCTTAAGTAAAAGACAGAGTGCAGACCTTGTCACGAACTGGTACCAGGATTTAAGTACATTCTTGCAATATGATTCACTGTCTGGCTCCAGCCTGGCCATACATCTTCGTCCTGCTCATTTTATTAAGTTACAGATGACTGCTGCTCTTGTTGATTTCTGCAAAATTATTGTCTAAGGAGAAACAAATCTGCAAACTCCGTCCTTTCATCAGTCGTTTTGTTTTCCTTTGGGTATGACACTTTTGATCAAAGAAGCAACCAGATGTATTTGGGAAAGATCAGAACAGTTAAGTGCTGAGGAATAAGGACTGGTTTTCAGAAGGATTGTAAACATTTAAAGAGCATTTTGTTCACATCTGTTTGGTTATGCTTTTACATATTACAGTTTGGGAGAGCTGGTTATTTTCAGAAGCCATATGGGTAATACCACAATTGTGGAAGAAGTGAAATACATAAAGTGACAGAGTGATGAGCAGAAAAAGGGACACACTGTTTGAATTTGGGAGTTTGAGAGCACTTTCTTCTGAACATGACGAATCAATTCCTAAAGATTACAACTGTTAGAAATGCCTTAAGCTTGTAAATATTTTATGAAATTAAAATATTTTAACTATAAAATTTTAGCCAATGTAAGCAGTTAATTTTCATTCAAAATGGTGCGTTCTTTGTTTGCAAGTTAAATCTGCAGAAACTAGAAACAAAAGCAGTGCTGGAAATACTCAGCAGATCTGTCAGCATCTATGGAGACAGAAACAGTGCTAATGTTCCAAGTCAAACATGAACTGAAGATTCTGAAAAAGAATCATATGTAACTCAAAATGTTAGTTGTGCATCTCGCTCCGACGATGCTTTCACACCTTTGTCAATGTACAACTTTTGAAAATTGCTTTATCGTCTTGAGAAATATTACACTTTTTTTTGCAAATTTAATTGAACCACGAAATGTGCAATCCTAATTAATAATCATGTGCTCTCTTCTTAATTCAAAGTTAGGTGTATTTGTACTTATACGTAATTACATAAAATAAATTAGCAATGCATGATTACAAAAAAAACCTTTTCTGTCCATGACATTTGATTTGTGCTTTTAGCTTAGTGATATAGATCATGAATGATGGTGAACAATTGCACAATTAGGTACAAGCTCCACAATATTCCCCACTTTAATGATGAGAAAGTCCAGTGAAAATTACAACATCAGAAATAGGGGGAAGGTATGCCATTTGATACCTCAAACCAACTGTAGTGATTGCAACCAGGTGGATCTCATTGACTATAAGATCCTGGCTGAGGGAGGTTAACCTGGGCCAATCAGGGAGCCCTGGGCAATAGATATAAACAGGAGATTCAGAATCTCCTTTCTTTGGCGACTGAGTCAAACTGGCTGGCTGCACATGGAAATAAAGGATGACTTTGTGACAGGATACTGGTCTCTGCGCAATTATTTCATCTGCCTCACTATTGAGCAAGATCTACTTGTGGAACTTAACTCCTTATTTGTGCCAGCTCAGCATAGCTGTCAACTCGCTGACATTTCAAAAATCTATTCAGCTCCTCTTCACATACTTTCAGTGATTTAGCCTCTTTGCCTTTCCAGGATAGAGAATTCCAGATGTCTCTATAGTTTGGAAGTCGGCCACATGGCCCATCGGGTTCACATTGACCCTCTGAAGAGCATCCTATCCAGATCCACCCCTATAACCCTTCATTCCCAGGGCCAATCCACCTAACCTTCACATCTTTGGACTGTGGGAAGAAAATGGAGCACCTGAAGGAAACCCACGCAGCCACAGGGAAAATGTGCAAACTCCACATGGACAGTTGCCCAAAGACGGAATTGAAACTGGATCCCTGGAGCTGTGAGGCAGCAGCACTAATTGCTGAGCCACTGTGCCATCCTGACATTTACAAGGATAAGCATTTATACTTACATACTTCCTGAATAAGCTTTTTTGATGATAAATCCATCATTGTGCTTAGTAAGAAACCTGGTTGATGTATCTTCTTGTTTAAAACTCAATATAGGTAAGGTTACCTAATTGGTCATCTTCATAACTGGCATTTTAGTTTTATGTTGTGCCCGGTGAAATGGGATGAGATTGAGAATGCAATTGTTAGTCTGAGTCAGAACAATACCTTTGTCCTGATGAGCAATGACAACTGATTAAAGAATCTCTTAGAGAAGGAGGGGAAATAATATTAGAAATTTTAAGGTTTAAATATATCAATATACAAAGAATTATGACTGTGATGCTGCCAAGATGAGAGAACAGAGAAAACTGCAACTATCAATACTTCAATACAAATCAAAAAACAGAAAAGACATGAAATTAATGGTATGGAGAAATGAAGCAGATTGGTGGCACTCAGTATAATGTACTGGAAACAACAACAACATAAGAGAGTTTTAGGGAGAGATTTATTAACAAACCTTGGTGAGGTAAGGAAGAGATGGACGTGGCACCTCAAAGGTTTACATGCAAAAAGTTTAAAAATCTGAAATTATTCAGTACTAAGAGAGTTTTTTTTACACTTGAACCATAAATTCTAGATGTGAGACAAGGGCAGCGATAAATTAAATAAAAGCTAGAGAAGCACCTGGAATGGATGAAATATCTGCAGAACTGATTAAAAAAACATGGTAAGTGTTGTAGCATCAATGTTTACTAAACTGTAAAAGGATGTTTAACAGGAGAAAGGCCAGAGGACTTCATGCAGCCAGTAATGATCATTGGAAGAAAGAAGCCAAAGGTATTGAGACAGTCTGGACTTTGATACAATTGGCTTGATAGTCAATGCATAGAGATCTATGTCATTAATTTTAATGAAGAGAGTTGGTGGGAAGGCACAGAGCTACATTGAGAATGACTGAATTCATAGAAGGACGAGAAATGACTGAAGCAATCAGAATTATAGGATTAATGAGCGGACAAGTTTAGCAGAAAGTGTGTTTGTTTTGTAGATTTTGAAAAAAAGCATTTGATCAGGTTAACTGGGTTAGTCCAGTGTTGATTGACATAGAAAATAATGGCTCAAAAAATCTCTATTTGAGATATATAAGAACAGTTTGAATAAGCAACAGGGAATCACAACTATGTGTAATAGGTACAGAGGTTTGACAAAGGTGCTTTTAATCCAGTCCTCCTTGATTAGATTCTCTACAGTGTGGAAACAGCCCATTTGGCCCAACAAATCCACATCAACACTCCAAAGAGTAATCCAACCAGATCCATTTCCCTTTGACTAATGCACCGAACACAATAGGCAATTTAACATGGCCAATTCACCTGACCTGACATCTTTTACTGTGGGAGGAAACCCATGCAGACACAGGGAGAATATGCAAACTGCACACAGTCACCCAAGGCTGGAATCCAGGTCCCTGGTGCTGTGAGGCCACAGTGCTAACCACTGAGCCAGCGAGTTGCTAATTATCGAAACAGAAGCAATAATTAAAAACCTGTTTGAATGAACAAGAACTAGTGCTAAGATGAAGAGTGAAAAAAGAGTGAGAAAAGATACAAGAGTTAAGATATTTAGCAAACATAACATCTGCAGATGACAATGTATGACAAATGCATAAGAACAATGGGCAACCCAGCAACAGTCAAAATATTTCCAAGTCAGGATGATGAGTGGCTTCAGCATCTGGCTGAAGTTAGACTTGCTACATTAGCTTCTTTTCATTCATTGTACAACTCAAAGAATTGCAGGAGCGTGTGGCTCACAGTTAGGAGCACCTTGCATTCTTCGCATTAATGTGTGAGAGTAACACTGCACATGCCCCAGGGAATCCAGTCAGTGAGATTGACAAAGTAACACAAATGATAAGAAGCAACTACGAATGGCAAGGCAGAGCAGGATCCTGGTACCTAGAGGACCATGTAACTGCCATCAGTGACCTTTGTGTTATTGTGTTCTTTCTGTTCCGAAATCTTGTAAATGCTTTCATGACAGTCAACCTTCTGATGAACTGACAGACAAAATACTGACCTGTTTTAGATTCTGAGATACACTACCAACATGCTGAAAAAGCTCAACATTTTTCAGAAAACATTTTTTTCCAAATAGAGTAATTAAAACATGCAATTGTGTGAACCGCAGAAGCACAAATAGGTCTTTCAGCTCTTCAAACCTATTCTACCATTCAATAAGATCATAGCTTACTTGTTATCAAATATCTTCATGACCATTCTCATACCTTAGCAATTCATTATTCTCATCAGTCTATGTATTACTCATTATGCATACAGTCCATAAATCATGCTGGTCTATCATACTGGTACAAGTGCATGTTGTTGTTGTTAGGTGTTCATCTGCACATTGTTCTTTCCCCAGTGAGTTTCTTTTGTTGTTGAGTTGCTGTGGACTGCTGGGCAAGATGGATGATGTGTCAACTGTCCAATGGGGCATTCACCTCTTCTTGATCATTGTCTGCAGGGCAGGACCCAAGTTACCATTCAGCTGAGTTTTTGTTGAGAGTGATGAAGATTTGTATCCTGAATGTCTCTCCAATGCTCAGCTGTTACAAAGGTTTAACAGTCCTGTCAGAACAAAATTCACCTTTCCACTGTTTCACCTTGATTTCATTTTTATGAATTGTGTCTTCAGAAGCATTTTTGCTTTTGGAGGAGTAATTTGTATGGGCATAATCTTAGTCTTTGTACTCGACTACTTCTCATGACTTCAGGAGGTGTGCTTCTTCACTGGAAGATTGCCTTGCAATCTGTGCAGGACTTGTTTGATATCATTATGATTCATAGAATCCCTACAGTGTGAAAACAGGCCATTTGGCCCAACAAATCCCTTCAAAGAGTATCCCATCCAATCCATGACTCTATGACTCTGAGTGGGAGTCTATGACTCTAGATTTCCCCTGACTATTGCACTTGACCTACACATCCCTAAATGCTATAGCAATTTAGCATGGCCAATTCACCTAACCTGCACATCTTTGGGTTAGGTACTATGAGGAAACCCATACAGACACACGGAGAATGTGCAAACTCCACACAGACAGTCGCCCAAGGCTGAAATCAATTCTGAGTCCCTGCTGCTGTGAGGCAGCAGTGCTAACCACTGAGCCACTGCGCTACCCATAAACTCCTTTGGCAATTTTTCATTTTCACCTTGGCCTTTCCATTTGATTGGGGATAGTGTGGAGATGATGTGTAGTGTTGAATTTCCCAGTCATTTATTAAGTGACCAAATTCTTTGCTTGTGAACTGAAGACCATTATAACTGCTGCACTATCCTTGTAGGGATTTGACAGGTTCAGTTGTCCATTATTGAAGTCAGCTGGTCCACCTCGCAGTAGCCTGCTGTAACAAGTTAATCACTTTCTGTGAGTGTAAAGATGTCTACACCTAGCTTCAGCCATGACCTGTCTACAGTGCCATGTGCATCAATGGGTTTCTTGCTTGTTGAACTTGTTACTCTCAAACAGCATTACACTGACTGATGTGCACATCAATTTCTTGCTCATGTTTGGTGAGTAGAGCACATCTCTTGTCTCTGACTCGACTCAATACCTAATAGCTTGGATGGACGTGCTTCATAATCTCTCCTCTCGAATCCTTTGGGCTAATGGCCCCATTTCCTTTGACAAGCATTTAATCTTTGGCTGTTATTCATCTCTACATGTCCAGCTCTATCTTATAGCGGCAGCTGCACCTTTGATATTCTTGGGCCATCCTGTTATCAGTATTTCTTGCAATACTTGGAGATTTGTACCTTACTGGATAGTTTGCCTGATTTGATCATGGTGCTAGTCTGTTATATTCAATGTTTTTGCTGGGTTGATGATTTCCAGGGCATGATGAGTTGCTGGTTCATGTTGAATCCAAAAGATTTTACATTCTGTTGTAGCACAATCTACTTTCTTTATTGGAGTGGTGCTCTTAATAGCATATTTGCAATGTACATCTGCTTCCCAATGTTGCATGTCATATCCAGGTGATTTCTCAATAACAGGAGTAACATTCTTTCAAGATGCGTTACAGCAAATAATAGCAGTTTGAGAAAGACACTTCCAAATGGTTTGCAGTCAACTTGAAACTTGTGCCTACTTCATAGTATTGACAAAAATGTTTCCAAGTGAAGACAATGGTCATGCACTTTTTTCTCGATCTGAGTGTAGTGTCACTCCATTTATGTAAATGGAAATGTAGCCAGTTTTTCTTGCTGCCTTAGGGTTGCTTCAAGACCTGTGTCTCTGGTTTCACATTGCAGAGTAATGTCATTAATCAGGTCATAGTATTTTGGTATGACGTTGCTGTCACTAGTGGTTTGATTTTACTAAGTGCTACATCTAGTTCTGTGCATCAATTCCACTGCACATCTTTGGCAGTGAATTAACACAATAGTTCATACTGATAACAAATTAGGCAAGAGTTTTGTCAAATAGTTTACAAATCTAACAAATCATTGCACTGCTTATACATCTATTGATCACTGTCTTGATACTACAGTTCTTAATTTTTCTGGATCCACATAAAGACCTTTAGCTGTCAATTCTCCAAGTCATCCATGATCATAGTGAGTGGCAGAGCAGGCTCAAAGGGCTGAAAAGCATATTATCATTCCTTGTTCGTAAACTCTTATGTGCAAAATGCTTAAGCTTCTCCATGCTCGAAATACTTGCTTCTCTTCTGCATGTTGTCATCTGCAGCATTTGCATCCTGCCCTTCCTTTGCGATTGCTCTGCTCTTTCTGCCTGGAGGGCCTGGATGCATAAAGCAAGACTCTGCTCTGGTCTGCAATGAAGATGCTCTAGCTGCTGATTCAAATCCTTAGCACTTCTGTTTATGTTAATTCTCTTCTCATATTGGGGAGCTCTCAATGCAGAATACCCTGTGTATAACACAGTCCTGTCCTTAATTAGATTATCATTCAGTTCTGCAAATTCAAATGTTTCTTCAAGCTGGGTGAATGATTTTATGTATTGAATGATGGTTATTATCACTTTGGTCCCTAAAATTAAATACATTTTATTCATTTGCAACAATTGGGGCTCAAAATATGTCTTCAACACGTTTAAACTTTCTGTTATCTGTTACTTTTTCTGCTCTTCAGTAAGCCTTACAGTGAAATATAATCTGGAACAGCCTATTCACAACAGTGACATAAGTATCATAACTTGTAACTGTTCTGGTTTGCTCAACAAATCCTTTTCTATTTTACATTTCTGGCATTGTGCATGGACAAATTTCCAATTTTGCTTCATACCTCCTGTCACTTGAACTGGAGCTGAAAGCTGAAGCTATTTTCTCTTAACTAATGTTTAAACTGCAGTTTGCTTTGTGATTTTTTGGCTTTTTCAAAAAAAAACCTTGACAGCTTACAGTTCTGTCCCTCTATCACTAGCCATACTTTCTTACAGTTGTGTAACACTATCACAAACCACTTTTGCACCATGTTTCAAGTGCACAGCATAACAGTGTGTTCAACACAATATCTTTATTAAAGTGAACTTAAGTTCAGTGTGTATACATCAGAATAGAAGTCACATGCCTGTGGCAGGTTTGGAAGGATATTTGTCCATGATTGCATTATCCTATTATCCTGCCTCTCTCTGATATGCTATCACTTATTTATCAAGAATCTATCTACATCTGCCTTAAAAGCATTCAAAACCTCTCCTTCCAGTGCCTTTTGAGGAAGATAATTCCCAAGACTTATGACACTGTGAAAGAAAAAAAAGCACCTCATCAATGTCCTATGTGGGTAACCTTTATTTTTAAGCAGTGAGCCCTAGTTCCAGATGCTCCCACAATGGGAGACAACCATCCTGCCAGGAACCCCTAAGGTCTTATGTGTTCCATTCAAATCATCTCTCACTCTTCTAAGACCAGCTATTACAAGCTTAGCCTGTTCAAACTTTATGCAAAATACAACACTGCACACAGACAGACAGACAGACACACACACAATCTCACACACACATATACATCTACAGGTAATTGTCTAATATGCCTTCTCTAAATTGCTTCCAAGAGGTTTACATCTTTCCTTAGATAAGGAAACCAACACTGTACACAGTACTCCAGTGTGGCCTTGGCAGTACCCTGTATTACTGAAGCATCAATCTCCCTAAGTTGTTTTCAATTTCTCTTGCAGTGTGCAACATTCTAGTGGCTTGCCTTCTTACTTGCTATACCCACATATTAAGCTTTCAATTCAGGAACTCAGATGCCTTTGCGTCTCAGAGCTCTGCAATCTCTCAGCATTTCAATAATACTGTTTTGTATTCTTTTTTACAAATGGACGATTTTACATTTTTTCACATTGCACTCGATTAGCCAGATCTTTGTCAACTCCTTTCACTTACTTATATCACGTGGTAGCCTACTTCTATCCTCTTCACAACTTATTTTCCTACCTGTTCTTCTGTCACCAGCAATCATTGGAGTACACCCTCCCTCACACAAGGGCTGTTGTAGCACAGTGATAGTGTCCCCATCTCTAGACCAGACTATGCCAAGTTCAAGTCCCATCTATTCCAGGTGTGTGATGGCATCGCTGAACAGGTTGATTAGAAACAACCTACCCTCAATCCCCATTCTTTTATATAAGTCTTTTACAAAAATCAGGTATCAGCACTGGATGCCCTGGCTCAGAAAGTAAACCTTTCACGTATGCTTCTTATTGGCTAGCCAATCTTCTATCCAAGCCAATACATTAATCCAAAATGATGAGCTTTTGTTTTCTGCAGTAACCTTTGATGTGCCACCTGATCAAATGCCTTCTGGAAATCTATGTACAGTACATCCACCAGGTCTCCTTTATCTATAGTATGCATTATCTACTTAAGGAACCCCAGTAGATTGGTCAAACATGTTGACTAATCCAAATTATTTTGTAAGTATTTAAATAACCTGTTATAATTTACTTAATGATCACTTTTACCAATTTCCCTACAGTAGATGTTAACCCTGTAATTGCCCACCTTTTCTCCCACCTTTTTTAAATAAAAGATTTGCATTTGCTTTTTTTCAAACTAAACAAATCTTCACCCATTCTGAAAAAATAAAACATTAGCCACTTCTCTTAAGACCCTTGGATGAAATTCATAAGGACCTGAGGATTTATCAGTGTATAACATCAATAATTTATGCTGCTTCACCTCTCTTCTATTGATTTCCTGGATGCTACTTGTACCCTCAGACCAATGCAGAGTATCTGTTCAATTTATTTACCATCTCCTTGTTTTCTCTGTTTAATTCCTTTCTATAGGAACAACGTTAATACTGTCAACTCTTTCCTTTTAAAATATCTATAGAAACTCTTATTTGTTTTTATGTTTCTAACAAGCCATTACTCATGCTAATATTTCTGTCCTTATTAATTTTTTCATAATTTTGCTTTTTTAAAATATTCTGTTAATTGTTTTTGATCTGTAAAACATGTCTTTGCACAATTATATACATCTTCTTTCAGTTTGATTCCCACAAATGATAAGTCCTCCACTGGAATTTTTCTCTCTTGTTATATGTAACTTATCGTGTGCATTTTTAAATATCCCTTTAAGTGTCTGTCAAAGAGTCATACAACACAGAAAAACACCATTTGGTCCAACTTGTCCATTTAGACCAGACATCCCAATTTGACTAGTCCAATTTGCCAGCATTCTGCGCATATCCTTTGAAACCCTTCCTATTCAGGTATTCATTCAGATGCCTTTTACATATTCCACTGCCTCTGGCAACTCATTCCATACACGCACCAACCTCTGTATGAAAACGTTACCTGTCAAGTCCTTTTTAAAATTTTTCCTCTGTCATCTTAAATCTATTTTTGGACTCTCCCACCATAGGAAAACCCACCTTTGGCTATTTATCCTATCCATGTTCCCTCATGATTTTATAAACTTTGACAAAGTCAGACCTCAGTCTCTGACATTCCACAGGAAAAAAACCCAGCCTATTTAGCCACTCTCTATAATTCAAACCCTCCAGTCCCAGCAACGTCCTTTTAAATCTTTTCTGCACCCTCTCAACTTTAACAACATACTTCCTGTAGAAGAGTGACTGGAACTGTTTGCAGTATTATATAAAAATGGCCTCACCAATGAATTGTAAGCTGCAACACTATGTCCCAGCTCTATACTCAATGTCCTGACTAATGAAGGCAAGGGTGTCAAATGCCATCTTTGCACTGTGTGTCTACCCGCAAGTCAGTCACTGCTCTGTTTTGACCTAACCCTTAACTCAATTTGCTAGTTCTGTTTAGCTAGCCTTGTTTTCACATCCTCACAACTGCCCTTCTTAAATTTTAAAATACTACTCTCGGACCCATTCTTCTCTCCTTCAAATTGATTATAAAAGTCGATCACATAATGATTGCTGCTATCTCGATGTGCCTTCAGTATAAGGACATTGATTGCTCCACTGTCAATGCTCAACATTAGGTCTGGTACAGATTGCTTTCTGGCTTGTTTCAGAATGAGCTGTTCTAAGGAACTAACCTGTAAACCTATTCTATGAATTTCTCTTCTAGACTACCTTTTCCCATCTAATTTTTCTGATCTATATGTAAACTTAAATCACCCATGCTATCGCTGTATTTTATTTGACAAATTCTTATTATTCTCTTCCTTTGTTCTCCATTCTAGCATTTCATTACTTTTCATGAAAGTGTACACCACTCCCAAAAGTGATCTCTCGCATTTGGTATTTATCACTACCCAGACAGCTTCTACATCCTGGTTTCCTGAACTTGGCTGCACATTTCTATTATGCTAATACCACCCTCCACCTTTTGCTAGCTTACTGTCTTTCTTACATGCCCTGTACCCTTCAATAATCAAGCCTCAATATATGTCATCCTTCCGACATGTTTCTGTAACAGTTAATTCTTATTGATTTTTTATCTATCCTATCAATGTATGTCTTTTGTTTTAGTTTTGAATGTTGTGTGCATTCAGATATGGAACATTTAATTTTGTACTGTGATTATTTTTGTAACCTCCAGCCTTATATGATGATTTACTCTTAGATTTGCATTGTCTACCCCTTTCTATGATTGTTTATTTTTCATTTGTTTGATTTAACGTATCTTATTTAGCATATCTTTCACACACACACACATTAAACCCTGTCTATTTTCCTGGTGTCAGTGCTCTGCAAACCAATATACTCTTCTTCCCCACAATCTTTAAGGCACAGCTAATAATCCAAAGGTTATTACCTTTGAGATCATTTTTACATTGCTGCACATACTGACTATGCAAAACTTCTTTCATTGTCCTGCCTGTATCTCTGGGAGCTACCTGAACATTATGAGCTAGTAATCTCTCTTCCACTGTAAGTTCCTCACTGGTCCTTAGATGACCCAAACTCTGAAATGAATCAGGCAACACAGCCTTTTAAATGCTACTGAGCTGCACTTGGTAATGAATGTTAAGTTCACCCATCCAGAATATATTCTATGCCCTTGTCACTCTTTGTACATTTTGTAATTAATTTATAATATGAAACCAAATTCTTCAGCTGAAGAAGTAGGTTAGTTGTTGTCAACTCCTTCCTGACTATATTCCATTTCTGGTGGGTTTGTCCTATTGATAGGGCAGGACCTAACCAGAAATGGTGATCATGGTATCTAGAATAAAATCATTTCCACAGAATCATATATTGACAGGCTGTTCACAGAGTCATTGAGATGTACAGCATGGAAACAGACCCTTCGGTCCAACCCATCCACGCCAACTAGATATCCCAACCCAATCTAGTCCCACCTGCCAGCACCTGGCCTAAATCCCTCCAGGGAGTATTGCTGAACAAAGATTTGCTTTCCAAAAATGCAGCACCTCGTATTTATCTGAGTTAAACTACATCTGCCAGTTCTCAGCCCATTGGCCCATCTGATCAAGATCCTGTTGTAATCTGAGGTAATCTTCTTCACTGTCCACTGCATCCCCAATTTTGGTGTCATCTGCAAACTTACTAACTGTACCTCTTATGCTCACATCCAAATCTTTTATGTAAATGACAAAAAGTAGTGGACCCAGCACCGATCCTTGTGGCACTCCACTGGTCACAGGCCTCCAGTCTGAAAAGCAACCCTCCACCACCACCCTCTGTCTTCTACCTTTGAGCCAGTTCTGTATCCAAATGGCTAGTTCTCCCTATATTCCATGAGATCTAACCTTGCTGATCAGTCTCCCATGGGGAACCTTGTCAAACGCCTTACTGAAGTCCATATAGATCACATCTATCACTCTACCCTCATCAATCCTCTTTGTTACTTCTTCAAAAAACTCAATCAAGTTTGTGAGACATGATTTTCCACGCACAAAGCCATGCTGACTATCCCGAATCAGTCCTTGCATTTCCAAATAAATGTATATCCTGTCCCTCAGGATTCCCTCCAACAACTTGCCACCACTGACATCAGGCTCACTGGTCTATAGCTCCCTGTCATGTACTTACCACCTTTCTTAAAGAGTGGCACCATGTTAACCAACCTCCAGTCTTCCGGCACCTCACCTGTGACTATCGATGATACAAGTATCTCAGCAAGAGACCCAGCAATTACTTCCCTAGCTTCCCACAGAGTTGTAGGGTACACCTGATCAGATCCTGGGGATTTATCCATCTTTATGCATTTCAAGATATATAGCACTTCGTCCTCTGTTTTGACATTTTGCAAGGTGTTACCATCTATTTCCCTACATTCTATATCTTTCACCTCCTTTTCCACAGTAAATACTGATGCAAAATACTCATTTGGTATCTCCCCCATTTTCTGCGGCTCCACACAAAGGCCGCCTTGCTGATCTTTGAGGTACCCTATTCTCTCCCTAGTTACCCTTTTGTCCTTAATGTATTTGTAAAAATCCTTTGGATTCTCCTTAATTCTATTTGCCAAAGCTATCTCATGTCCCCTTTTTGCCCTCCTGGTTTCCCTCTTAAGTATACTCCAACTGCCTTTATACTCTTCTAAGGATTCACTCGATCCAGCCTGTCTATACCTGACATATGTTTCCTTTTTCTTAACCAAAACCTCAAATTCTTTAGTCATCCAGCATTCCCTATACCTACCAGCCTTTCCTTTCACTATAGCAGGAATATATTTTCTCTGGATTCTTATCTCACTCCTGAAGTCTTCCCATTTTCCAGCCGTCCCTTTACCTATGAAGATTTGCTCCCAATCAGCTTTTGAAACTTCTTGCCTAATACCATCAAAATTGGCCTTTCTCCAATTTAGAACTTCAACTTTTAGATCTGGTCTATCTTTTTCCATCATTATTTTAAATCTAATGAAATTATGGTCGCTGGCCTCAAAGTGCTCCCCCACTGACACCTCAGTCACCGGCCCTGCCTTATTTCCCAAGAGTAGGTCAAGTTTTGCACCTTCTCTGGTAGGTACATCCACATACTGAATCAGAAAAGTTTCTTGTACAAAGATCTCCAATTTGGCACAAACCCCAAGGTATTTGTAAAGAGGACCTTGCAGGGCCAATAGGATAGGGTTTGCTGTTGGTCTTCCTGATGCATTGGTCAAGCTGACTTGCCTAGTTTCATTCCTTTTATCCAACTTAAAAGCTGTTATGAAGAAATGAATGGCTTGCTCAGCCATTTAAGAGTTAACCACATAGCTATGGACTTAGTGCCCATATATTGTCCAGATCAGGTGACAATGACCATTTCTCGGTCATTATTTTCCATTCTTAAAGGACATTAGTGAACTAGGTAGGTTTTCATGACAATTCATAAAAGTTATTTACTCACAATTAGAGTCGCCTATTTTCTCAGATTTATTAATTTAATCTAAATTTCATAATATCCCATGGTGAAGTTCAAACTTATGTATTTCAGAACATTAGTCTTTGGATTACAAGTGAAATAACAATGCAGTTATATCATCACTTCCCCTCTGCATCCCCACCTTCTCCTGAATTAAATGAAATGACTGGGAAACATCTGCTTATTTCAGAGATATGTTGTAAGGACCTTTCCATAAGTGCACTCCAAATGGACAAACAAACTGCACAATGGCCTATTGTGCAGTGAATTACGCTATGGTTAATTCTAATATATTCTAAAGTTGCATATGAGAGTACTTACAGCTGCTGGGAAGATCATTCCTGTCACAAAAGTGGCAGAGTTCCAATTGTGTGGTTCTCTTCCTAACTTTCCAGACCCATAATCATCTTTTTCACTCTGAAAGCACCAACTTGTGGCTAATGAAAAATGTACCCTGCTATTACATTCTGAGAGTACTAATCTTCCCTTGTAATATGGCTACCTTGTAATATTCTTACTCTATTGCTTTCCATTGGCAATTTCTTATTGGGATTCACCACTTTAACATCTGATGTTCTCCTTGCAAAGAACATGCTGAACACTGCTTCTGTTTTGCATCTTCTATTGCTGCACAACTCTGCATCATGCTGTCATTTTTACATCAAAAGAGAATTTAAATCTCCGCATCTAGTGTATCAGTTTTGGGACGTTTCTAGTTATCTGTTGCCATTAATAAAATACAATATTTATATTTGAACTAACATTTTCTATTAATATTTGATATTACCTCCAGTATAATTTAATTAAAATATTAATATTAGACTGGCATATACAGTATGTTACATTCAAACATGAAATATTGAACAAAGAGAACAAAGAAAATTTTCAGTCCAGGAACAGACCCTTCAGCCCTCCAAGCCTGAGCCGATCCAAATGTACTGTCTAAACCTGTCGGTCAGTTTCTAAGCATCTGTTTCCCTCTGCTCCCCACCTACTCATGCATCTGTCCAGATGCATCTTAAATTAATCTACCATGCCTGCCTCTACCACCTCTGCTGGCAACACATTCCAAATGCCCACCACCCTATGTGTGAAGTACATGCCGCATGTATCCCCCCTAAACTTTCCACCTCTCACCTTGAAAGCGTGACCTCTTGTTATTGAATCTTTCACCCTTGTCTCTATCCACCCTGTCCATACCCTTCATGATTTTGTAAACCTCAATCAGGTGCCCCCTCAATCTCCTTTTTTCTAACGAAAATAAACCTAACCTACACAACCTCTCTTCATAGCTAGCACCTTCCATACCAGGCAACATCCTTGTCAACCTTCTCTGCACCCTCTCCAAAGCGTCCACATCCTTTTGATAATGTGGCGACCAGAAGTGTACACAGTGTTCTAAATGTAGCCGAACCAATGTCTTGTACAATTTTAACATGACTTGCCAGCTCTTATACTCAATACCCCGTCCAATGAAGGCAAGCATACTATATGCCTTCTTGACCACTCTATCCACCTGTGCAGCAACCTTCAGGGTACAATGGACGTGCACTCCCAGATCTCTCTGCCCATCGACTTTTCCCAAGGTTCTTCCATTCATTGTATAATTCGCTCTGGAATTAGTCTTGCCTAAATGCGTCACCTCGCATTTGTCTGGATTGAAAACCATCTGCCGCTTTTCCGCCCAACTCTTCAGTCTATCTATATCCACCTGTATTATCTGTCAGTCCCTTATGCTTTCTGCTACTCCACCAATCTTCATGTCATCTGCAAACTTGCTGGCCATACCAACAGTGCCCTCTTCCAGATCATTTATGTACATTGCAAACGACAATGGCCCCAACACTGATCCCTGTGGAACATCACTGGTCACCTTTCTCCATTTCGAGAAGCTCTCTTCAACTACTACTCTCGGTCTCCTGTTGCTCAACCAGTTCTTTATCCACCTAGCTAGATCACTCTGCACACCATGTGCATATTATTGGAACAATTAACATAAGTCATTCATAATATCAGATTTGTCTCCCTTTTATATTTAGATTAGATTCCCTACAGTGTGGAAACAGGCCATTTGGCCCAGCAAGTCCACACCAATTATTTAAAGAGTAATCCACTCAGACCCATTCCAAATCAGGGTCACTGGTGCTGTGAGAGGACAGTGCTAACCACTGAACTACCGTGCCACCCACAGGCAGGAATACTAGCCACTATACTACCGAGGACAGCATATTGGAGTAAGTGGGGATGAAATTTCTTTGTTACATACCTGATCTATTTTAATACGAATTTGTGTGGCCATGCCATGCTTTAAACGAATGGAAATCCTATTCTCATCCACGCATCCAGCAAAGATATATTTGGTGAAAAATCATTTATTTTTCAAGTTGAGTTTCCATTTTTTATTTTGGAAACAAACTGCTTAAAAGGCATTCATTTGAAAAGTTTCAGTATAGAGCTAAGACTTTCTGTAAAGCATATTTGCTTGTGCCATATTAATTTAGTATAGTGTGTTTGTAGATTAATGCTGAATGAATTAAATGGAATTTTGCATATCTGGAAAATACATTGCTTCATGTTGCCATCTGTGATACATATTCAGTCCTGTTTCCCAAGATGACTTTAAATCTGGGCTGTTATTCAGAATTTCTTGTGTATTTAGTCTTAATGATTTAAACAGAAACTTGTACTTAAATTCTTCAGGTTTTGAGAATATAAAATATAGTGCTCAGAATTGAAATTATTGAAATATTTGAATGTTAGTCACATTTTCACTGACTTGTGTATTACAGATTAAATATTAGCACTTATTCCCTTCTTGTCTCTGTCCTGTATTCCATAGCTCTGATTTTAACTGAATGCACGTGCAGGGTAGGTGGATATAACCGCTGCAGAGAATTTAAAATGAAGCCTGGGCTACTTTAACTGTACCTTGCCCAAATTTGATGGAAATCTCATTAATTCTGATGGTGGGATCTATGTCTATAAGGTTAATGTTGTGTGGAGAGAGGGTGATGACCAACAGATCATGGCACTAGAGGTGACAAGGACAATTGATGCAAGAGAGGTCAACCGATCCTTTGTGATGTTGGAGGAATAGTTCTGTTGCTCTTGGACCTTGAGGGATCCTAATACAATTTTTCATGTCCAAAGTAATTTTGATGTCAACTGTGTTCTTCTCAATTATTGCTTACCTAACTGTAGGGAGCAAATTTACATATGAATAAGGAGTAGGCCATTCAGCCTCTGAGTCTGCTCCCTCTGATTACAAACTGAAATTCACATTCCCATCCACCCCAATAATATTTCAACTCTTCACTGAATAAGAAATGATCTGTCTCGGTCATAAAATTATCCAAGGGTGATGCTTCTGCTAACTTTTCAGGAAGAAAGTTCCAAATATTGACAATCCTCTGAGAGGAAAGAATTGTACCTAATCTCTGTTTTCAATGGGCAACCCCTGAATTTCAAACATTGACCCCTGGTTCTAGGTTCTCCCATAAAAGGAAACATGTTCTCCACATTTACCACATCTACATACATGTTTCAATCAAGTCACCTTTTCCTCTGCTAAATTACATGGATAAAGCCCTAGCTTTTCATGAAGGGCAACTTCACAACCCCATTCTTGGTATGAATCTAATAAGTCTTTTCAACAGTTACATGCTTCCTTAAATAAGGGGATACTCACACTTCTATTAAGGTATGACTACACACAGAACTACATATGTAAACTTGGTGAAGCCTTGTATAATTAAAGCATAACCTCTGTACTTTTGTGTGCAACTTCCCTTATGATAAATGTTAACATGCTATTAATAGTTCTAATTATTTGCAGTATATTCATATTAACAATTTTGCAATTCATACAAGAGCACATCCCAATCTTCCTCCATTTCAAAGATCTACAGTTTCTCACTGTTTAGATAGTGTGCTTATTTTTCTTTAAATTTTACTGCCTATTTGGACAATGTTACATCTTCCCAAATTATACTCCATTCACCATATGTTTGCTCACTCACTTAACCTATATACATATCTTTTTAATGCCTCCTTCTGTGCTATTCACAACTTACCTCCATCCTTTCATATAAATGGCACACCACTCATTTCGATTTTGCCAACCTAAAAGAGGCCCTTTATGCATTTTCTCTGCTTCCTTCTAGCCAGCCAATCTTTTATCCATGCCAATGTGCTACTTGCTACACTAAGAGCTTTTATTTTCTGCAATAACCTTTCATATTGCACCTTATGAAATGCCTTTTGAAAATTGAAGTACAAAATATGTTAATTCCTTGAAGAATTACAATGGATTGGTCAAACTGATTTCCTTTTCACAAAACCATGTTGACCATACCTGATTATCTGGAATGATTCCAAGTGCCCATATGTAACTTACTTCACAATAGCCTCTGACATTTTCACGATCGCAGATGCTAAATTAACTAACTTATACCTTCCAGTTTCCAGTCTCTCTCCCTTGTTGAATAAAGAGCTTGTAGTTGATAACTTCCAATCTAATGGGATAATCGCTGAATTGAGGGGCCTTTGAAAATTAAAACGAATGCATTAATGATCTCACTAGCCACTTCCTTTAAGAGTCGTGGATGAATTCCAGCAGGTCATAGGTATTGTCAGCTCATACCTCCAGCAATTTACCCAGTACCACTTCTCTGATTGTGATTTTCTTGAGTTCCTCCCTTTTATTTCCTGATTCACAGCTTACTTATATCCTCTATAGTCCATATCCTCTGCAGTAAAGACTGATGCAAAACTGATTTATCTGCCAGTTTCTTATCTTCCATTATTAATTTCCCAAGCTCATTTTCTGTCGGACCAATGCTCATGTTGTTAGTTCTTTTCTCCTTTAAATATTTATCAAGCCACCCCACTGTTTGTTTTTATAGTTCTGGCTGGCTTTTTTTATTTGCTAATTTTTCAGACTTTTTGTTTGTTTTGACAGTTCTTTGCTGCTTTTTCATTTTTTGCGTAATTTTCTGATCTGCTACCTATTTTTGCATAATTATATCCATTTCTTTTTGTTTTGATACTAGCATTAACACTTATAGTTAACCACAGATTGTGGATCTGCCCCTTGGAATTTTCCTGTCATTGCTATTTTGTGTATTCTGAAATATCCCCTTATATGTTTGCTTGTACATTTCTACTGACTTGTCCTTTAAACTGATTTGGCAATTCACTTGATCCAGCTGTGCTTTCATGAATTCATAATATGCTTTATTTAAACTTAAAAATATAGTTTTGAAGATATGTACCAACAACTGTTGTCACTTATTTTGGTGAACTGAAACAGGTATATTTTCTATATGTGTTCTTGAAAAACAGGGCCATGTAAGTACATGCAAGTGTATTCACTGTGAACCCGAATGACAATTATAAAATATTTATTAACATAGTTCCTCATAGATTCAGGATTATCCAGAAAATGTTTGGGAGACACTGATATGGATTTTGCAAGCAAGGGCTAGCTTGACATAGTCACTACTTTCATTGTGATGAACGGTTATAGGGAAATACTAGATTAGGTTACTTACAGTGTGGAAACAGGCCCTTCGGCCCAACAAGTCCACACCGACTGCCACCCACCCACATTCCCCTATATTTACCCCTTCGCCTAAGGCTACGGGCAATTTAGCATGGCCAATTCACCTAACCTGCACATTTTTGAACTGTGGGAGGAAACCAGAGCACCCGGAGGAAACCCACACAGACACGGGGAGAATGTGCAAACTCCACACAGTCAGTCGTCTGAGGCGGGAATTGAACCCGGGTCTCTGACGCTGTGAGGCAGCAGTGCTAACCACTGTGCCACCGTGCTGCCCACGGTGATCCACCAGACTTTTAGACCATATACCTAGCACCAAAATTCATATACCACATTATTCATTTGTGTGCTAGGCAGAATGTCCTTTTTAGCTTGACAATAGCATCTCATTAGTGACAAACACGACTTCTGTTATGGCTGTGTAGTAGGTACCTTATCCTGAGCTTGACTGGCACTCTATGACTGGCTGAGAGCCTTCTATCAGTTTGCACAATTCATAGCAAGAAATAATTTGAGCAGAGTAGCCATTATCCTCTAGGATTACTTGACAAATATAGAAGCATAGAAATCAGGAGCAGGAATATTTCGTTTGGCCTTTCAGTAGACAGGCAGGAGGCTGGAAGAACACAGCAAGCCAAGCAGCATCAGGATGTACAGAAGTCAAAGTTTTGGGTGTAATGTTTCAGGCCTGCTGTGCCACTCAATATAATCATGGCTGATCATCTGCTTAAATGCCAAGCTCCTGCTTTCTCTCCATGCCTCTTAATGCCTTTAAAAATATTTAAAAAATCAAACTTTTTCTTGAATATACTCAGTGGCTCAGCCTCTACAGCTCAGTGAATTCCACAGGTTGACCAACTTCTGAGTTGAGAAATGTTTGCTCTGAGACACTCACTTTCACCATCACATTTCCATGGGAAACAAATAGCTTTGCCCTGTTTATGATGGGCCAACCTTATAGCAAGTGGGACTGGAGGATTCTCAATGTGAGGTTCACTGAATTGATTCCAGAGATGATGAGTTTGTTTTATGAGGAGAGATAGTGCACTTTATATATATATATTCTTTGGAGTTTAGTAGAATGAGAGGAGATCTAATTGAGGTATATAAGATGCTAAAAGGGGCTGACAGAGTAGATGTGGAAATGATGTTTCATTATGTGGGGAAATCTAGAATGAGAGGTCATAGTTTAAGATAAACAGAGATGAAAGCTTGTGGAGGAAGCTGGGATATTGAGTAAGTTTAAGGAGGAAATAAACAGGTTTTTAATTTGTAATGGGTAGGTTATATGGAAATTGAAACTGAGGCTGTGATGAGATTAGCAGGCACAATTGGCTGAATTGCCTATTCCTGCTTCTATACTCTTATAGGAACCAGTGTAAGTAGATTTGTGGTAGACATAGGAGACAACCCTCTCATTTTGGGAATATGATCATTCTTGGATGAGTCAGTTTCAACTGAATGAGATTGGTTTTGACCAGAAGTATTGAATTTTTTTTTCATTGTAAGAGTTAAGTGTGAAATGTTAGTGCCACTTAAGACCCAGAATACATTTATTAGTCCTATGTTTATTCTGGGTCCCTGCTTGAAAAATAAAATGTCTACCATTCTTTTGTATTTGTTGACTGTAAAATCAATACAATGACAGTCTTTTAGATTCAAGGAGGATGATGTCTGAACTTCCCCAGGATAGAGGAGTCCAAAACCAGAGGGCATAGGATTAAGGTGACAGAGGAACAATTTAAAAGAGACCTGAGGGGCAACTT
The DNA here is from genome assembly GCF_020745735.1 of Hemiscyllium ocellatum. Taxonomy (NCBI): domain Eukaryota; kingdom Metazoa; phylum Chordata; class Chondrichthyes; order Orectolobiformes; family Hemiscylliidae; genus Hemiscyllium; species Hemiscyllium ocellatum. Next base: position 98,888,071 of record NC_083404.1, on the reverse strand, counting down.
CTTCATGCAGAGGATGGTGCATATGGAATGAGCTGCCAGCAGAAGTGATGAAGACTGGTACAGTTACAACATTTAAAAGGCAACTGGATAGGTACATACATCGGAAGTGTTCAGATGAATATGAGCAAAATGCTGGCAAATGAGACTAGGTTAATTTAGATTATTTGGTTGGCATGGACAAGTTGGACCAAAGGGTCTGTTTCCATGCTGTCCATCTCTGTGATTGTATGACTCCATCTCTTTTGTGGTAAACACTGAATGGAATATTCCAGAAATGCACTCAACTTGTGATTAGTGGTCATCCTGTTTTAGTCCACTAAAGTCCATTTTAAAATCAAAACAAGAAATTATAGCTTTCAAAACAATGTAAAAGGTTGTCTTTGTGTTTTCTGAACATGACAATATTCAAAACAAAAGTTGATAGATTTCCAGATACTAACGGCATCAAGAGATATGAGGTTTGGGAAGGTAGTGTTGATGTAGTTGATCAGTCATGACCAAGGATGGTGAAGAATTGAAAGGCCTCCTTCTTCTATTTTTCTTGTTTTAACTCCAAAATGAATAAGTCATATCACTGATTCCCATTGACAGGCTTTGTTTTCAGTACTGTGGGAGCTAGCTAACAGAGGCTTCAGGATCACATCTGTCTATGGGGCAGAGACTGATCTATGAAGAGTGGAGAGGGAAGAATGGTGGGGGTGGCTGGAGGTGCTGGGTATAGGATAGTCAACCTAGGCAGTTGCTGATCATGGTGGCTGGGTGGTGTGTTGTGGGTAAGCAGGTGGTGTGAAGGTTGGTTAGCTTGGTGGAGGAGGGCTTGTGTTGAGTATGGTAATCGAACATCTCATGGTTAGGGGCAATGGATTGTATGATGAGACTGTGGGCCTGGAAGGAGAGGAACTGAAGGTGTGGGACATTGGGAGAATTAGAGGTAGGTTGGGAGAAATCAGAAGCTTCATTGTGGTAGAGGTGAGAAGACATTTAACAGTCTAAGGGTCAGACAGCCAGAAAGTCAGTCTACGAGAGGCACTCAGGGTCAGTCAGAAACTGGAGATGGAAACAGGAGAAATCAGGGGTATTCTGTGACATAGTATGCAAAAATGTGAGTGGAGTTTGGAATGCACCATCGTAATTTATGAGAAATTAAAGAAGAGCAAGTCTGCCTTATAGAAGAGATCAGTGATACAATCCTCACAGAGAAACTGAGGGTGTTTTGCAAGTCTATGTTCCAGAATGGGAAACAAAGGAGAACTAGAGTAGATTTCTGAAATCTGTAGCATTTATTGATTTAGAATCAAGATAAATGAATGAATATTCAAAAAGCTGCAATAAAAAGAGGTGCACATTTGAAATTGAAAGTAAACAAGGATCTCGATTGAAATTATAAATGCTTGCAGGGTAAACTGTTAAGTTAGTAATTCTTGGTCTTTTTCTGTTGTCAGTAAAAGTTTTTATTTCGAAACATGAAATCTTGTTATGTGGCCTTTTCAGTAACAATTAAGAATTTATATTCCTTTTTAAAAGTTACCTGTTCTGACATTGTCAGCAGATTCTCATGCTGATCTTCTTGAGCTTTAGCGGAGGTGCAACTGAAACACCAGAATAATGTTGGGAATGATATTTATACTGCTCTTTAGAGCACACGTGCAGAATTTACAGCAGATGCACAACATTTATTCCTGTTAGTGATGGCTGTGTTGCTTAACGCTTTAACTCATTATTGGAAGAAGGCACTAGGGTTAAAAGAGTTGTTGAGTTCAAAACAATGTGAAATTTATAAAATTAAAAACAAAGTGTGTTTCTTCCTGCATGAAAGAGCTACTTAACGTTACACTTGGCTAGAAATCACCATACCAAAATTAGAGACAGAATATTTGGACATGCATTGTGCATTACAACCCCACCATTTAGATATAGAATCCCTGCAGAATGGAAACAGGTCCTTCGACCAACAAGTCAACACCAACCCTCTGAATAGTATCCCATCTACCCTATTACTCTACGTGTACCCCTAACCTACACATCCCTGAACACTATGAGCAATTTAGCATGGTCAATTCATCGAACCTGCACATCTTTGGATTGTGGGAGGAAACCGGAGCACCCGGAGGAAACCCATACAGACACAGGGAGAATGTGCAAACTCCACACAGATAGTTGTCCAAGGCTGGAATCGGACATGGGACCCTGACGCTGTGAGGCAACAGTGCTAACCACTGAGCCACCATGCTGCCCCAGCCAGTTAAATTGTGTGGCCTTTAGCTCCTACTTTTACTCCACTAAAGTGTGAAAAATATCAAAAAATTACCACTTGCATATTCGGTTTAAGTGCAAACAGAATGCTGGGAATTTGGGGGTTTCCATCATGCATCTGGCAAATTTATGGCAGTAAAACAGCAGCAGTATCATGGAATTTTCTGGTCAAAGTATGATTCAACTTCATTGTATTGCTACAGCTTGCATTCTCTTTGCCATCTGTTATTGGAATCAGAATCAAGTTTTATTGTCATGTGTACTCAAGTACAGGGATGCAGGAGTACAGTGAAAACTTTACAATGTCGCTTTTCACGGCACTATCTCAGGTACAAAGTCTTAGCTAAAAAGTAAAGGATAAAGAAATAAGTTAAAAGTTCAACGTTACAATTCTTCTCAGTATAAAGTAGAAATAAAGTTAAAAGTTATCAATGTGTAATGAGTGAAGGTAATTTGAGTGGTGCCAAATGTTGTCTTTAGTGTTAACCCAGAACTGAACTCAAAGATGACCAACCTTTATTATTGTTTTTATTAATGGTTAGATAAAGCCTGCAATGCCACCTCTATGTTGCTATGTTGAGTGACACTGTGAATACTGATTTCAAAACTAAAAAAGAGGAGCAAAATTGTTGCTCATTAGGAATTTCAAGCTATTGATAGTTTCTGTTGCATATTGTCGCCCAGAATTTGGGTCAATATAATTACTGGAACATTAGATGATTGTTTTGTTGCTTTGAACTGAATCTCACATCTTTTTCAGCTAAGTGCAAGGTGGGTTGAATTTTCTGGAGTTTTCGCCATTAGCAAGTTTTCTTGCAGTATCTTAGCAAACATGTCTTGTTAAGTACCTACCCTCTCGCTAAGGTAACCTTCACCTCCAAATGCAGCCTTACCTCACTACATGCCGTACCTTGTACATAACTGCTAAGAAGGCGGATATATCCCTTGTGCATACGTCACATTTGAAAGGCTTCTGTACACCTGGACAAGCATTGACAATCTGGTCTTGCCTCTTACTAGCAATGTAATGGGACAGCAACCACAAAACCATGCTGCCCATGACTCATAGTTGATATTGCTGACACTCCCTCACACATCCAACACCATTGTCCCCTGTTTGTCACTGTTTAATGATCAGGCCACACACTTTATTCATGCAGCTATGTAGTGATTGTAATGAGGTCAGCCAGGTAGATCTCATTTAATATGAGTTCCTTGATTGGGACTGTTAATCTGATCCAATCCAGGGAGCCCTGGCTGACAGATAGAAACAGGAGTGTCAGAGGTTCTGTTCATTCTGAGAGCTGGCTCTGAGGAGACTGGACCAGTGTCAAGGACTCATCACGTATAAATAAAGGATGACTTGGTGACAGGATACCCGCGTCCATGGTGGTATTTCAAACTCTAGCCCTACCGAAAACCCTCCAAGCCACTGCTACTGCCTCCCTCATGACCATTGTAGATCTATAGCTTGTCATTTCCCAGTAGGTGAATATCATGTAGCAGTAAGCAATTGAGCAAATCCACATTTTATTTATAGATAGCAAAGGATAATAAACAAAAGCAATAGAGACTGGAGTTTAGTCCCAAAATGTAAACAAATGTTGACATTAGGACCAAAGAATATTTTACAGTCTGTGGTGGTCTGATGCACCCAGCTCTTATCTACTTGAAGCCAGCATCAATAAGGTTCTATTGGACTTGTTACGCCAATGCAGCTCTGCCCTGTCATGGTCATAAAGAGCTTCTTTTCACGAGTGTCCTTGTCATCTTCCTCAGAAGACTATTCCCTTAGTCCCCCAGCAACCATTACATCATCTCATAGCTTGCTGCAGTTGTGCACAACACATTACACCAGGATGATGTCGCAAATTCTATCCGGACAATAATGCAGGACTCCCTTCCAATGAACGAACCAAGCAACAGAACAGCACGTTCAACAGGTCTACACTCCATTCCACCATGACTCTGATTGAACCTTGAGCAGCAAGTTTTCTCTGCATTAATCACAGAGTTCTATACAATGGTGTCATGAGCCACAATACTTGTCACCGAGTAACCAGCTTTGTAATGCCTCTGAACCCTCAAGCTTACATGAGCGTGCTCCATGATGTATCCATCTTAGCTACTAGGCTAAGTTATATGCCTTTTGATTTTGAACTCCCCTACCCTAGGGAAAAGAACTTTGCTATTCATCTTATCTACGCCCCTCATTATTTTATAAATCTCAATAAGGTCACCCCTCAGCCTCTATGCTCCAGGGAAAAAAATCCCAGCCAATCCAGCCTCTCCTTATAATTCAAACACTTCATTCCCAGCAACATTCTGGTAAATCGTTTCTTAACTTACTTCAATTTAATAATATCCTTCCTATAACAAGATGACCAGAACTGTACATGGTACTCTAAAGGTGGCCTCACCAACATCCTGTACAACCTCAGCAGGATGTTCCAATTCCTGTACTCATTGGTCTGAACAATGAAGGCAAACATGCTAAACACCTTTTTAAACACCCTGCCTACATGTGATGCAATTTTCAAAGAACTTTGTATCCGACTGCTTGTTGTCTCTGTTTGGCAATACTACCAACATGCTACCATTAACTTACTCTCATTGGTTTTACCAAACTACAATACTTCACATTATCCAAATTAATCTCCATCTGCCACTCCCCAGCCCATTGGCGCAACTGAGCAAGATCCCTTTGAAATCTTAGATAACTTCCCTCACTGTCCATCCTACCACCAATTTTGGTGTCATCTACAAACTTACAAACCACGCTTCCTAAACTTTCATCTAAATCATTTGTCCAAATGAGGTCTTGTTACAATTATGTAGAACCTTGGTGAGACTGCAGCTGGAATATTTGATCTCATTATCTAAGGAGGCATAAGTTTCTGAAGAAGGAGTACAACAAAGGTTCACAAGACTGATCTCTGGCATGGTGGGATTATTCTGTGTATCCTCGAGTTTAGACAAATGAGAGAGAATCTTATTGAAGCATATATATTTTTATAATGCTCAACGGGGTGGATGCATGAAAGGAGATCTCCCTAACTGGATGGGGTTTCAAACCAGGGGACATATTGTCAGCCATTTAAGACCAAGACGAGAAGGAAATCTTTACTCAGAAGGTGGTGAAAATTTGGAATTCTCTAACCCGGATGGATGTGGAAGCTTAATCAATACAGAGATCTTCTAGCTATTAAAGATATATAGGGATATGTGGATTGGATGGTGCAGGAATATTGAGGTGATTGTGGCACAGTGGTAATATCACTGGGCTAATAATCACTTTGCCGAGTTCTGGGTCAGTTTTTTCCTCCAATTCCAACAAAGGGATGGATTGAATATGATTGAAGTAGATGCATGTGCTGTTGGACAATGATGCATGAGCAGGAGAGATGGTTAAAATGTCACCTATAAGTATGAAGCATGGAAGGCAGGAACATTTAGTAGTTGTCAAGAATAAGGTAGGCACGAATCCTTGCATGAAAGTGATGTTTATCATGCTGACAACTGTAGTCTATCACCTCTGTGAGACCCAAATAGCAGATTTAGAGTGATTATTGTACTTGTGAGTGTGAACTAGTGGAAAGAGATGGTGCCATAGCACGTTATGGAAGGAAGAAGATCTTTGACATTCTTTCTGGATTGTTAATGATCCTTTTTTTCAGACCGGAAACAGCTTGGCAATTGCTGCTAACAGGCTGATCTCATATTGCAGACATTTGGGATGAGGACTCATGTTCTCCCCCTGACCTCAAGATCAGTCCCTCAAGATCTTTCTAAAAGAAGTGGGGAGCATTTTGCTTTGGTGGATATGTTTGAGACTTTCAAGGTGAACACCACAGTGTGAGGAGCAGTTCTTTGTTAAGAACACTGAAAATGGTAGGCTTTAAATACGATACCAGAGTTTTGGAAACATTTTCTATACCATTCATCATGCAGGCCACTGAGTCACAGGGGGACCAATCTCACTTACATAACTAATGGACTGAGAAGCGCCTGATTGCATGACATAACTCACCCTGGGCCAATCGAGGAAATGATACCATGAAGCTCGTTCGCCATCACTCTTTAACTTCAAGTGTGAAAATCCTAGCCAATATCTCATTTCAACAACGTTCAGTTTAAACTTTGTGTGTTGGCTGGAAGAGAATAAAGCTCTAGTTAAATGAAGGCTGGTGGTGCCCCAGCAGTGAGCTGAACATATGGTTGATCATCTGACATCAATGCCATGTTTCCACTATTCACATATCCCTTGATGCCATTTAACTTTCAGGTTATAAAAAGAAACTATGCAACAAGAATGCAAAAGAGGAAACTACATGTTCCGATGATCCCACCTTTCATGGGATGGGGGCTTTGACATGTCTTCCTTTCTCCTCACCTGAGGATTCTTCCCTAGTTCCATGGTTGACAGGCCGTCAACCTATAGTTCCAGTCAATCATAAAGAGGTAGTCAGAGATCACAATAGGCAGGGGGAAACATTCGAAATCAATAAGCTACTTCTAAATATATTTGGAGTCTGAATTAGATCATATTTTGAGCACTATGCATATTTCTGGTCTGCACAAAAATAATTTTCCAGCGGTAGAGAAGAAGTGTGAAAGATTTGCAAGGGTTTAACCAGAATTCCCAGTATCAAGAATTATGTTAATAATACATTATTAACACAGTATAATATTATTACTAAACTGGAGATGATTCAGAAGAGATTTGCCAGGATGTTGTGGGAATGGAAGGTTTGAGTTATAAGGATAGGCTGGATAGGCTAGGACGTTTTCATTGGAGCATAGGAGGTTGAGAGGGGAGCTTACAGAGGCTTATAATATCATGGGTATATAGATAAGATGAATGGCAGATATTGTTTCCCTCCAGTGGGGGATTTCAAGACAAGGGGCATATTTTTAAGGTGAGAGGAGAAAGTTTTAAAATAGGCATGAGGGGCAATTGTTTTACACAGATAGTGGTTCATGCATGAAATGAACTTCCAGAGAAAGTGGTGTATGCAGGCTAATTGCAATATTTAAAAGACATTTGGATAAGTACATGAATAAGAACTGCTTGGAGGAATATGGACCAAGTGCAGGAAGATATGACTAGTTTAGTTTAGGATTATGATCAACATGAATGAGTTGGACTAAAGGGTCTGTTTCCGTGCTGTATGACTCTATGACTCTAAGAAATAATGAGATTACTGTAGCTCCTTTTCACCTACTGTCTCTCTCTGTTCCTCTCTCTGTTTTTCTCTCTCTCTCTCTCTCCTCCCCTCTCTGCCTCTGCTTATTTCTCTCTCTCTCTTTCTCTCTCTCTCTATTAGCCTATCTTTAACAGAAACAGAAAATACTGGAAAATTCTGCAGATCTGTCAGTACTTGCGGACTTAAAAGCAGAGTAAATGATTCATGTTCACTGACATTCTCAGAAATGACAGAATTATGGAACACAATTATGTTGTTGACAAAAGCGGAGGAAGAACGGATGAAGAATAAAGTGAAATAAAACAAAGAACTGTGCATGCTGGAGATCCAAAACAAACAATAACAGAAATTGCTGGAGAAACGCAGGAGGTCTGGCAGGATCTGTGGAGAGTTAATATTTCGAATCCAGTGACCATTCTTCTGAACTGATAGTGAGGGTGGCCAGAGCAAAAATAAAAAAAAAGGAATGTTCTTGATCAAGGAGAGATATAGATAAAAAATATATATTAATTATCGATGTTAACAGCAGAAATTAGCACTACTGATAACAGACTCCTGCAAAGGAGACATTCAAGCAGGGTTGTGGAAATGAGGCAAAGATGTAATAAAATGGAGGAAAGAATTCATTGAAGTTGTCGAACTCAATGTTGATTGCTATATGTTGTAACTACCTAAATAGGAAATGAGGTGTTGTACTTCTTGGCTAATGGAACGCTGCAGCAGGCCTAGGATAGAAATGTTAACATGAGAACAAGGCAGTGCATTGAAATAGCAAGTGACTGAAGATCGGGTTCATTCTTGCAGACAGAGCGGAGGCATCTCACAAAGCTGTCAACCAGCTCTCTTTCAGTCTCGCCAATGTAGAGGACAGTACTAAGTACGGTAGATGAGATTAAAAGATATACAAGTAAATCACTGCTTTATCTGGGAGGTGTGTTTAGGACCTCGGACAGTGAGGAACGAGGAGGTAAACAGCAAGTGTTACACCTTCTGCGATTGCACAGGAATATGCCATGGGGGAAAGAGTGATGATATGCTAGGAGCAATATAGGAGTGGCCCAATGTGTTGTGAAAGAGGCTGACTCTGCATAATGCAAAGAAGGAAAAGGAGGGGTAGCCTTTTGGTTGTGATATTCCGCTGGATGTGATGGAAATAGTAGTGGCTGATGCGTTGAATGCAGAAGCTGGTGGGCAGAAAATGAAGGCAGGGATATTGAGTCATTATTCTGGAAATCTGATACAGACCTGCTACCCCGAATTTTTAAAAAATTCTGAAAACAAAGCGAAAGCTAATCAGCTTGATCTTCTGACCCACCTTTTCTGGCAAAGATTTTCATTGCATTAGGAAAGGGAGAGGAGGGATGAAGTGAGGGAAACACAGCTGACGGGCCTGTTTTGGCGTCATAATGTCATACAGCATGGAAACAGGCCCTTCGGTCCAACTCATCCATGCCAACTAGGAGTCCTAAACTAAACTAGTCCCATGTGCTAGTGTTTGGCCCAGATCTCTCCAAACCTTTCCCATTCATGTACCTGCCAAATGTCTTTTAACCATGGAATTAGGGAGGTTACCTCAGTTCAGGAAAAGGAAAGACGTATGGGAAGCAGTCCTGAGAAAGGGGGAATTATCAGAACAAGTGTCTCACTTGATGTTGTTTGTCTCTTTTGCATTCTTACTACAGGTGGTTCTGCTATAACATGCATTTCGCTAACACAAATTTGCTATAACACGATTGACGAATTGGGGACTGCTGTTTCTAAGCGTGAACACTTAAAACGCATGTTGGCTGTAACGCGATTGCAACACTTTAAGCACTGTTTCTAAAGCGTGATTTTTCTATAATGTGGTATTGCACAAGAATGCAACCATTGTGTTATAGAGGAACTACCTGTAGATAGATTTTCATTTTTTAACTCACCTCATGGAGTCAAGAGAAACACGATAACTTTCTGTTACTTCACATTCCCATTTGAGCTTCCAACTGCCAAAATGTTTGTGTCATAACCTTTGATGGGTGATTCATCCATATGTCTACCATCGGCAAGTGGTGTTCCACCAGTATTATACCCAAACCTCCCACCCAAGAGTGAAGTGGTAGTAAGGGATAAGTGAATGGGTGCAGGAATGTGGCATAGAGGTGAGATAATCTCGAATGGTGGAACAGGCTTGGGATTAAATGGGCTATTCCTGCTCCTATGTTCCTAAAGTGCTTCATACATCCTTTTCCAAAATGGTATATCTGTTTCAAATCTCGCTGTTTTTCAGCAAGCACAGCTGAGTATAGGGATAAAATTATTTATAGAGTGATTACAACACAGGAGGAGGGCAGTGTTTCTTCTTTATTCTTTCAGGTATGATATTGGCCTTTGTTTAATTATCCTTGAACTGATTAGCTTGCTAAGCCATTTCAGGTGCAACTTAAGAGTCATCCAGACACTCTGGTCTGGAGTCTCATGTAGCCCAGACCAGGCAAGGATGGCATATTTCCTTCCCTCAAGGACATTAGTGAACCTGATGTTTTTTTTCTCTCAACAATCAACAATTGGTTCATGACCATGATTAATGAGACTGGCTTTCATTTCTAGATTTATTAATTACATTTAAATTCCGCCATCTGCTTTGATGGGATTTGAACCTATTTCCCCAGAACAGGAGCCACTTGATTCCGAGTCAGTGACATTACCATGATTTTCAAAGGGTAGGACATTAGAGACCACCTGGAAGTGTGTTCCAATTGTCAGATCCGGAAATAACAAAAACATGGATGAGCGTTTCAGCAGCAGACGGTTAGTTATGTTCTCTCTTCCTTGATGAATGAAATTATAAGCTCTCTTTTTTCCATTACTCATTCTCATGAGTGGAATTTTCCCTTCCCTATTGTGGCATTGGCATTGGCAAGATGGGTGGAAAATATGGAACTGAATAGATTCAGAATCTTGACTTCCAGAATTTTTTTCTGATTTTTCCCTTAAGCATTACTTATTTAAAAAAAAACTCATGGGATGTGAGCATCATTTGCTGGTCCAGCATGCATTGCCCATTACTATTTCCCTTGAGAAGGTGATAGTGAGCTGCCTATCTGAACCATTTCCCACTTTCAGTCCCACTTTCAAGTGGTTACGTATAAGATGTTCTACTGACTGTAGGGAAAAAGCAGCAATCAGAGCTTACTGCACATGGGGTTGAGGTTAGATAGCTTTGAAGGCTTCAGCTTAGTACTATGCAATTTAATGAATTTTTACGGTAGGCCACAGGTTGAGAGGAATTCTGAGGAATCTCCTTTTGACGCTTCCATCATTGGTCACCATTCAGTATTTCAGAATGTGCAGACTGCCAGTTTGCCCTGAAATGCTCAAGCATACAGTAGGGCAGTGTAGAACCTGTGAGACATAGTGCTTTGTTCAGCTATTCACTGCAGACTACTGTGCAATGAGAGAAAGTGGACATTTAAGCTGCCCATTGGACTTGGCATGAACATCTACATGTTTTGTGACCACAAGCAGTGTGGACGTGCAGGCCACGGAACCTCTGGTATGTCCTAAGAAGAAGCTCTGGAGATCTTGTATATGGCAACTCCTTCTCATGTATGCCTACTTGCATTGTTCTGACAGGAAAGGACACACCCAATGAGTTCATGGTCCCTCCTCCACCTGTTGCTTTACTGTTGATGCTGAGATCCTATGGCTAGCGCCTATCCTAGGTGTACCAGCCTCTAATACTTCCCCTGGCAGCTCATTCCATACACGCACCCCTCTCTATGTGAAAACATTCCCCCAGGTCCCTTTACGTCGTTCCTCTCTCACCCTGAACCTATGCCCTCTAGTTCCAGACTCCCACACCCTAGGGAAAATACCTTGTTTGTTTATCCTATCCATGCCCCGCATGATTTAATAAACCTTTATAAGGTCACCCCTCAGCCTCCGTCGCTCCAGGGAAAACAGCCCCAGCCTGTTCAGCCTCTCCCTATAGCTCAAATCCTCTAACCATGGCAACGTCCTTGAAAATCTTTTTTGAACCCTTTAAAGTTTCACAACATCCTTCTGATAGGAGGGAGACCAGAACTGCATGCAACATTCCAAAAGGGGCCTAAGCAATGTCCTGTACAGCTGCAACATGACCTCCCAACTCCTATACTCAATGCTCTGACCAATAAAGGAAAGCATACCAAACGCCGCCTTCACTATCCTATATAACTGCAACTCCACCTTCAAGGAGGTATGAACCTGAACTCCAAGGTATCTTTGTTCATCAACACTCCCCAGGATCTTACCATTAAATGTATACGCCCTGCTCTGATTTGCTTTTCCAAAATGCTAGCACCTCACATTTATCTAAATTAAACTCCATTTGCTCAGCCTATTGGCTCATCTGATCAAGATCCCATTGTACTCTGAAGTAACCTTCTTTGCTGTCCACTACACCTCCAATTTTGGTGTCATCTGCAAACTTACTAACTACACCTACTATATTCACATCCAAGTCACTTATATAAATGAAGAAAAGCTGTGGACCCAACACCAATCCTTGTGGCACTCCACTGGTCACAGGCCTCCAGTCTGAAAGACAACCCTCCACCACCACCCTCTGTCTTCTACCTTTGAGCTCGCTCTGTATCCAAATGGTTAGTTCTCCCTGTATTCCATGAAATCTAACCTTGCTAACCAGTCTCCCATGAGGAATCTCATCGAACACCTTACTAAAGTCCTTGTGGATCACATCTACCACTCTGCCCTCATCAATCATATTTAAAAGGCATCTGGATAGGTATATGAATAGGAAGGGATTAGCGGGATATGGGCCAAGTGCTGGCAAATGGGACTAGATTAGATTAGGATATCTAGTCGGCATGAACAAGTTGGACCGAAGGGTCTGTTTCCATGCTGTCCATCTCTCCGACTCTATAACTCTATGTGAATATGTGACAGACACTGAGTGTGTTAATCTAGGATCTCTATGGCATTCAAACTCTTCCAGACAAATAGCCAGACACGCACAGTGCTGATAATGTTGGTGAACTCCTCCAACCTTCATTCTAGCTTATTAACTGCCTCTGAAAAGCCTACCTGTTGTTCTTATGTCTCTGAGTGCTAGAGATCAGAGATATTTTCTTCCTCAACCAGCTTAGAAATTTGCTTACCACATTATGCTGTAGAAATTAATCTAGATGCATTACCCATCATGGTGCAAGTCTCTGACCTGGTGAGGGGTGCAGGAAGAGGTCTTCCTGGTGCAACCTCTGAGGGTTTGGTGGCTTCCTTTTCACAAGTGAAGGTGAAGCTGAACATCTTCGGTGCTGGCTTCTTCCTGGTAGAATTTTACAGTGTTCGGCTTGTGCCTATATAAGAGGAGAGAGGTAATTAGTTGTGGAAGTGAGATAAAATCTTGTGCAGATTATGTTTGGTGATAACGAGACAGAAGCATAGGGCAGAACAATGACATTTACTGTGTCTGTTGGCCTGCCATTGAGGTCTACCCAGCCCACATTAGAGCTCAAGCACTCATCTTGTTCAATCAAGATTTATCTCCTTGTATGGAGTGAGGATCCTCATGTCTGCGGCTTCATGTCAACCGAGGCCCTCTTGGCCAAATTGCAGGCTATTTTTTCCTGTAATGAAGTAAAAGACAAGGAAGGAGTATGTTGAAAGTTGATGGGAAGAGAGCGATTCATAGCCAGGAAGATGTGGCGAGCTTTCCCCAGGAAGTAGGAGGCACTGAGAACAGAAAGGGTTAGTGATTTGAGACAATGAAGTTTGTGAGGTCTATTGAGTGGACATGTTGCAGACAATACTGAGAGATTTGGTCCATGAGCCTTCGTTAGAGATGTATGCAGTGTCAGAATTTGAGTGGCCTTGTGTGTATATGGGAAAAAAGAGTGACAGGTTGCATCCCAGTTAGACAAATGATTAGATGAGGAGTCGACAAATGCATGAAAATAGTCACAGTGAATTGTGAAAGATCAGGTATGATGAATTTCATGTGACAAAATACTCAAATGGGAAAATTCCACCCATTAGCAAATTTCCATCACCATTTATCATTTATGATAATAGTGATTCCACCGTCTCTATTCTCATAGTTAAAACAGTGGCTGTAACAACAATGAAATAACCCATTCTTCCTCCTTCTATGATCCCTCAAAACATGGCTTCAGGATATTGTTTTGGACTGTAAACATTAAATGGTGAGACACGTGAAGATAACCAAATTCGGTAGTTCACTGACCCTTTTACGAAGCCTGAGGTCTACTTTATATTAGGATTATTTTGTAGCCATCTCTATTGAAAACAAAAAAAAAGCAAAATGTCCACCTAATTCAGATATTGTTGATCAGAAAATGTGGGGACTTAGTTTTCACACGTAGTCCCCAAGAACAAACTCACAAAATTTGTTAGAGCATTTTTATTTCATTAAATAGACTAGAACTTTTCAAGGTCGCAGAATGCTGAAGAAATAATTATTAGTTCAAAATGTTTTGGGTGCGTCTCTTTAGCATTTTCGTCACAACATGAGCAAATAATTTTTGTGACGGCATATCTGGCAGAAACTGTTTCCAATAGTTTCCTGCTACTTCCCAAGTTTGCTCATAGATGTTTGTCACTCTTACAGGACTCCTGCTGAGTTGCCAGTGTACTCATTGAAAGAAATGTGAATGAGAGCCAATGGAGAAGCAGCTCTGAGTTTCCTGTCTTTATAGTCTCATTGCCACCAAGAGAATTTAGGTTAAAAATTATAAAGTGCAGGGTTAGGATCAGCAGGGTCAGGCAGAAAAAAATTAGGACTATCTAAGGCTACACAGTATGCCAAGGGATTTCTGCAACTAATAAATTTATTTTCACAATTTCTTGTCTTTTTACATATTTAACTTGTTGCTCTTTGTTTCTGGCAGTGCAGAACTATTGGGAAATATTTACTTCTCCAACACGTCCTTGTGTGATATATCTTATGAATGTCTTCTTATGTGCAATTATCACGAATGATGAGGAGGAACTGAACATGATAGAGTGAAGAGACTAAATTAAAGAGCAGGAAACCCATTAGATATTTTGTCCTCTAAACAAAGGTAACAAAAGAGGCTTTGTGAGGATCTGCTGATGAGCAGGAAAAGTTTTTTTTTAAGAGGCAATGGGTGGGCATGGCTCTTTCTGTTTTGTGGTTGGATTTAATGTAACTCAGTGTGACAGGAAGTATGGGCATTTGAGCCCAATTCATTGCAGAGAGGTTCTGAATTTGTTGCTCGGTGGTGGCAAAACTGTTTGTGATTATGCCAGATGGTGGAAGGGACTGACGTGAGATGCTCAGCGAACAGTTGAAGAACGTCAACTAGGTCAATTAATGAGCCAGTTGAAACCTGTTATCCTTGAGCCCACTACAATTTAGTGATCACTCAGGGACTACATGGGGAGGGGCTCCTTGGCATTTCCAACTCCTATAGGCTGCCCATTAAACCATGCTAGACTTCCCCTTAGTGCCTGACCGAAGAACACTACATCTAAAAGGGATGGCACTGAAAGCCATCCCATTCTCCTCAAAGCCCCTGACACTGTTGGTGCTGGTGACAATGAGGACCTGCCAGTTCCTAACTCTCAGTAGGTGAGTCCGCTGTCCGAGGGAAGGCCGGACAATAACCACATAAGTGCCTGTAGTATATTTTATTTGTTGGAGTTTCACCATCAGTTCTTCACCCAGCAGCAAAATCCCCTTTGGCATGGCAGAATCGTGGTCTATTTATCTTTCGGGTGCCTACAAGTGTCTGCTTCCTCTCTCGAGTGCTATTTCTCTGGGCAGCCTGATGTTCAGTGTTGGAGGAGATATTTAGCAGCACATTGTCTAATTAAAAGATCATTGGCTTTCCTTGCATGGGAGATTTCTTCTGACAAAGAGCCATTACTGGTCGCATATCTGGAGCTTATCTTGGCTCCAAGATTTCTTGCATTCAGGAAGACGGACTAGCATGTCTTGCTGTCTTAAGAGATGGTATGAATACTCCCATTTCTACTTACTTTTCTGCTCATCCTTGAAGCTGTGTTCTCGCCAATCAACATGATGCTGATTGAATGGCAGTGTCGAATTCAAAGTGCTGTGAGAGACAACAGTACATGGTCTGATTAATAAGGTCACTAAGCCACTATTCAGCCGGCTCTCTGTTCGGATTGTAAACAGAGTTACAGTCTGAGCTGGCTTGCTGGTAGACACAATAGCTGACCTCTGACTATTACGTAGTCAGCGGTTCTTCTTCAGGTCCCAGTAAGAGGGCCACATACTTCAGTGGTTCCTGGAAAGAAGACAAAGCTTTTACCACAAATGAGAGCTCTAGATTCACGATTCTCACTTGTCTTTTGCCACATGTTTTTAGGGACTAATCTTGGAGCTCATGTTTTGATGCTACATTCTTCAAATTTCCCTCTTTTCAGGTTAGCACCCATGAATTCCTAGATCTACATCTCTGAAGCCATGAGGAGTGTTCTGTATCACTTGTGGAAAGTGCCATTTTCCTACATTTCCCCTTTTGCCTCTAGCTTCCAGAAATTCCTCAAATTGCTCCTAAGTAACAGTAGCTAATTGTTCCAAGATTAATATTGGTACCTTAGGGTGAAAAAAATATAAATTTACACAGAATGCAAGATGGAAAGAGGTGGTTAAGGCAGTCAAAGAGAGTACCTATACAAACACGAAGGTATATAAACCAGTGAAAACTCATGATAGATCAGAGAATTGCATATTACAAGAAAAGCTTAGTAGTACAGACCTGAAAAATTGCTAAAAAAAGACTAGAAGTTGAAACTTTCAAGCTTATACTCATCAGAACTAAGATGCAGGAAACATACTTGAAAGAAAAAGCCAAGGTTAACCCAATAAGATGTTTTGGCTGTCGCACAAATGATATGAGTTTCAGTCCCAGCGTAATGCCAGGTATATAGGCCAATCATCCCAACAACTGAGAGAAAGTGAGGACTGCAAGTGCTGAAAGATCAGAGTGGAAAAGTACACTTTTCCAGTGTGGTCAGGCAACATCTGAGGACCAGGATAATTGATGTTTCAGGCCTAAGCCCTTGATCAGGAATGTCCCATCAACTGATGAATTGTATTAAACAACAGTATGAAGTACCCTGGCAGCATGCTGCTTGTGCTCAATAAGCCTATGCTTAACCAGCCTGTACTTGCATACCTCAGGAAATTGTACCCACCATTAGAGATTATTCTGCTATTGGAAATCATTTATTAAATAATCCAGACTGTGCTAAATGTTACTGCAGAAACTAATTTGTGCTTGAGCATCAGCAAGTCCCACAGTGTAATTTATTTGCATACACTAGAAGCTATGTACATAAAAACTTAGAACTCTACTTCATGTCAGGAAAAAAAAGGGCCAATAGAAGCGGCCAATTTCTGCTGCTTTTCCATAATAAGACCCTGCCCAAACAGAATCTATCTCCTTGCTCTGATTAATAGATAACTGTTCTTGTTGAATCTCTAGGCCAATGATAACCCAATCAATCAGATTCCTCTTCTCATTCTGTGTGAACTTATTTCTTGTGCCCTAGGTCTGATAATACATGGTGAAAAGTTGTAACTGATAGTCATTATTTAGCAAGGGTTAGTTTTTTTTATATAGGAAACGGTAGAAAATGATTCATAAAGAGAAAAAAAATGATTATGGTATCATATTGGCAAGAAATAAAAAATAAGACAGCAAGAGCTTCTACAGGTATATAAAAAGATTGAGAGTAGCTAAAGTAAGTCTGGGACTCTTGAGAATGCCACTGGGAAATTGCTAATGGAGAAATGGCAGATAATTTTAAAACCATATTTTCTATCAGTTTTCATGATTGAATACATTTTAAACATCCTTAAGATTCTGGATGGTAATTGGAGGAAGCAAGGTAACAAGCAAGGTGCAAATGGGAGGAATGGGAGTCTTTATTATGAGGGATAATCTATTTAGTAAATTAATGGGACTAATGGTGGACAAATCACTCGGACATGATGATCTGCATCCAAAGTGTTAAGAGAAGTAGCAACAGAGATAGTATGGCATTGGTCGAAATATTCTGGACCTCATTGGAATCTGGGAGAGTTCCAGTGTATTGGAAAGCAGCTAATATGATGCCCCTATTCAAAAAGGGAGGGGAATAGAAAGCAGGAAGCTACAAGCCAATTAATCTAACATTTATAGTTGGGAAAATGCTAGCCTCCTTTACTATGGAAGAAATAGCAGGACATATAGAAAAGGTAAATATGACGAGCAAAGTCAAGGTTATTGAGTGATGACGTACTGTGTACTTATGCAAAATATGGTTGCTGGGTGCCTCATCAAATGTTTTATACCAAATGTGACTACTGTTAATGTGATGTATCAACAGTGTTAGGATAATTTTTGATGAGCATCGAAGTGTCTCTTAAAACTACTTTTTCATTTTTTAGGGGAATGTGTAATACACGATGTGTGATTTTCTTATATTTTAATGTCACTTGTTTTGGATTTTAGTTTTGAGCTAATGACATGTAGGTTTGGTTTGTATCCATGAAGGGGCTTAATGATTAGCCTCTAAGTATTTGTGTGGCTATGAAGATTTCTTTTAAAACACAATATTAGAGATAGACTTCCTGGAGAGTCATGAGGTTTTAGCTACAATGGGGTTTTTAATGAGTTAAAAATAAATATTAAATTTTAAGTTTGTCAGTTTAAATTTGTCAGTTCTTGATTGTTTCTCTTTTGATTAGGGAGAATGCCCATTGCTTTAAAGAAAATGCTGTATAATTTCAGTTTGGGAAGTTTGCAGAAATCATGGCTGAAGCTGGATGTGTAAAGTGCTTGTTCCTAAGAAAGGGAGATAATTTAAGACTGTTCAGTAATGGCTTATGATAGTGTAAGAAGATCAGTTTAAATTTCCAGACTAGAAGTGTTTGGTTACAATCCCGAAGAAGTTATTTGAAGCTAAGAAGTTCTAAATTCAGTTGTACAAATGCTCCAGGAAAAGGCTATCAGATTTTCAAGTTGGGAAATTGAAGCTGTAGTTAAATTAAGCCCTAAAAATGTGAAAGAGAAGGGGATTCTGTTATGAAAATTATGAAAGAGTGCATTGGTATTAATGGCATTTTACTGTCTGCAGCAAAATTGTTATACTTATTATGTATATACAATCTGGTTTATTCTTTCATTTTCATTCATTCACAGAATGTGGATATCACGGGCTAGGCCAGCATTTATTACCCAATCCTAATTATCCAGAGGGCAGTTAAGGGTCAACTACATTGCTGTGGGTCTGGAGTCATTGGCTAGGTTCAGAAGTTTCCTTTCCTAAAGGACATAAGTGAACCAGATAGGTTTTCCAGACAATCAGTAATTGTTTCATGATCATCCTTAGAACCTTAATTCTGATTTTTATGGAATTGAAATTCCACCATCTGTCATAGCAAGATTCAAACCTGGTTCCCAGAACATTTTGAGGTCATTAAATTAATATTCCAGCAATAATACCACTATGCCATCGCCTCCCAATTGCGTAAAATAAGCTTCTGTTTTATTGTTGAACTGAAATCTGCAACCTGGTATGTTTGTGCTCCAGTGAAAGACCACCTCATTAAAGCCAAATAAAAACAAAATACTATTGATCAAGCCAAATTTCAGTCTGAGATCTGATTTTTCCAGCTGTGATCATACCAGTAAAGACTGCTGGAATGCACTTCCTTCACCTATTGTGGAAGCAGATTCAATTGTGATATTCAAAAGGATAATAGGTGTTCACTTTAGAAGAATTGATGTACATGTTTGTGAGGAAAGGGCACGGGAATAGCACCAAGTCATAACCTTCATTTGGAGAGATGGTGCAGATTTGATGGGACAAATGGCCTGCTTTGGCATCATAATTACTCTGTTTTCTGATTCTGTGACTGATTAATGAGTTTGTGTTCACCTTAGAGAAGGATAAATTCAGACATTAGATGCTGAAAGTTTCACGCTGAAAGGTTTTGAATTTGTAACTGAATATATTTTGGAGAATACAAATAAGCCTTTGAGGAAGAGTTTGATTTGATATCTGTTATGAAATCCTGCATTTGAAAGCATGGTGGCTCAGTGGTTAGCACTGCTGCCTCACAGCACCAGGGACCTAGGTTTGATTCCGGCCTCAGGCAACTGTCTGTGTGGAGTTTGCACATTCTCCCCGTGTCTGCATGGGTTTCCTCCGGGTGCTCTGGTTTCCTCCCACAGTCCAAAGATGTGCAGGTTAGATGGATTAGCCTTGCTAAATTGCCCATAGTATTAGGTACATTAGTCAGAGGGAAATGGGTCTGGGTGGGTTACTCTTCGGTGGGTCGGTGTGGACTTGTTGGGCCGAAGGTCCTGTTTCCACACTGTAGTGAATCTAATCATTTTGCTGGTTATCACTTGTTATTGGTCAACTAATATAAGAAATATAACTATCTGGAAAATATTTCAGTGCATTAAGTGCACTCTATACGACATATTAGAAGTCCTAAAATAAATTAACTTGTCAAAATTTGCTACCAATTGACTTCCTCCCGTGTTTAAATTCTGAAAAGGAAACACCTGTGTAAATGCATGTACTGTTACTCAAGGGATTTATTTTCATTCTAAGATTTCTTAATTTTTTTATTAGGATAGATGGAAAACCTGGCACAACCTCTCTTAATGAGCACAAACATTTATCGGTGTGTAAACATGAATATGTACTTTAAAAAATCTTGTTTATAATAAAAGTAGACATTTCAAATGAAAAGCATATGTCAAAACCTAGAATTTGGGAAAATATCACTTCTTTTTAACTTTGGAATATCCTACTAACAAGGCTATACTGAATTTAGATTGTGCTGCATTTATACTCACTGCCAATATTTCTAAAATGGTATGCTCCTTTTTAGCTTGCTGCAACTGATCTATCAAGCATATGATGGCACCATTGTTTTGGTCACTTGATATGCCATTGGCGTTAATTTGTCTACTTTGCTGTAGGGAAGTGTCCCAATTTCACTCTTTACTGAGATCAAGAACATATCGGAACAAAAACTGTACATAAAAAAGTCTTGATGCTCCACATTGGATTTTTTGTTTACAAATCCTCAATTAATACAACAAGTTGGTTCATCACACCTGGTCCGTCTCTGATTCTCATTCCCCTGTTCTTTTGCTGTCATATTGTGACTGATTTTTGGTGTATCTACTTATCCTGTTCCTTTTTGAAAGTAATGTTCAGTTTGCTTCTACCATCCTTATCGAGTAGTCTTCCAAACCCTAATAGCTTGCTGATTAGGATTCTTATTCGTCCTGCCTTCTGTTCTTTGCCAAATATTGACCATCTACAACTGACCATCTACAAGCAGAGGTTGTTCTGCCTTCTACCAATGGAAGCTGTTTCTTATTATTTACTGGACCAGAACCCTTCATGATTTTGACCAACCCTATCAAATCTCCTCTTTATCTAGTCGCTGCACCTTTTCAATGCCTTGGCATCCTACCTGATGTGGAGCTCCCTGACTTAGCCATGTCATTCCAGATAAGGACTAATAATATTCACAAAGACTGCTTACCTTCTGGACTTTATCTCTATGAATAAAGCCAAAAAACTTGTGTTCATTTTTGATAACCTGTCCAGCCATTCACCTTCAGGTACTGAGCACAATTAGCATAAAGTGGGAAGCTTGGGAGTTTGGATAATGTGGGAATTTGTTGAAGTGGGGGAATGTGGTGCATCTTTACTTTTCCTGATCTATTTGGAATCTGGGAGCCAGTACCTGCACCCCCCTTTGCAAAACAAGAATGGCATCATAGGAGTTTGGTAGATATTCTGAATCAAACTGTTCTGGCACACTTCAGAAGCAGGTGGGATTTGATCCCAAGGCTTTGGCCTCAGAGGTAGGGGTTTTGCCATTGCATAAGACCTCTTAAGGAGTCTGGCATCCGAGGAGAAGGAAAATCGATGTTTTGGGCAAAAGCCCTTCATCAGGAATGTTGATTTTGCTCGAAATGTCGATTTTCCTACTCCTTGGCCGCTGCCTGACCTGCTGTGCTTTTCCAGCACCACTCTAATCTTGACCCTAATCTCCAGCATCTGCAGTACCTACTTCTGTCTGGTATTTTAATCAGTCATTAATTGCTTAGTATAACAGCCTGTGTAAATTAAGGGCATCTGAGTGAAGGAAGATCTGTTAATAGAAAATATCAAAACTTTCATATGTTTTTCTGAGACAATCAGTTGTTTAACTGAGGAACATTTGAAGTGTGATTAATATCAGCATGTAATAGGTGCAGTAAAATTGTGGTTAGGAATAATAATTTCACATGAATGAGCTACATTTAACTAATTAGCACACAGACAGTGCTGGGACAGGTGCTGAGTAACAGCTGCAGAATGTGGTGAATTCGGAACCCAAACATGATCCAGGGCATACACTTTTGCAGCAAATGTCTTAAACTACAGGAAAACCAAGTCAGGGTTGTTGAATTGCAGACTGAGTTGAGGACATTGTGACCTGTCAGAAAGGGGGAATGATGTCTGCACACTTTGTTCCAGAGTTTTGTCACACCCTGAAGACAGGGCAGTCTCACTCCACCTGTAAATGACACAAGTAAGAGATCTGGGAATATTGTGGCATAGGAGCCTCAGCTTTGCAATTATTGAGCAACTTTGAAGTGCTCACACATTTGGATGAAAACAAAGTGTGATGGGAGGAAGCGCGGATTAGGATCATGATGCTTTTCAATAGGAGAATTAAGTGATTGTAGGGGATAGTACCGTGATGGGAAATTATACTGTTTTTGCAGCTGAAAGTGAGTCTAGATAGCTAGGCAGCTTTCCAGCAGAGCATCAGCTCAGGGCTGTGCAAGATGCTGGAGTGGGAAGAGTGGATTCAGTTGCTGTGATTCATTGAGGCCCCAGTGGCATAGATGGGACTAGGAAAGAGGTCTTGCTTAGACAGAGTAAGGAGTCAGGCACTAAATTGAAGAGTGGGACCTCAAGGGTAATAATCTCTGGATTATTGGTGAGAGATTGGCATGAGACAAGTGGGCCTCAGTTGATAGGGCATTGTCATCAGCACTGGGTAAAAGGAGACTATACAGTTGGGATCATCTGCATATGAACTGTGTGGGCATAAGTGTTCAGGTAAGACATTTAACTATGGAAGTAAAGAGAAGTTTAACCTAAATGATCAGGTGAGGATTCAGGCTTGGGTAGATGTAGAAAATCAGGTGATAGAGTCTAAATAGTAGAGCAAAATATTATGTGGAATGAGGGTTAGGATTTTGAGACAACAAACCTACAGTCGAGACCACATATTGCAAAGATAACAAAGCCAAAGCTGAAAGTTCTGTGTCTGAATGTGTATGTCATTTAAAGGAAAGTGAACAAATTGATAGTGATTGCTGAAGTAAATAAATAAGATCTAAGATCCTCCAGAGATTTGGCTGCATGATGATAAGGATCGAGTCCTGAACATTTAAAACATGCGATATTCAACAAGAACAGGAAGCTAGGTAAATATGGAAGGGTAGAACTGTTAAATAAAGATGGCACTGGTGCAGTAATTAACGATGATGTTTTTCAGAAAGCCAGGATATATATTTGGTTTGAGTGGAGATGAAGAATAGGTGAAAGTGAGGACAGCAGATGCTGGAGAATAGAGTCAAGAGTGTGGAACTGGAAAAGCACAGCAGGTCAGGCAGCCTCCAAGGAGCAGGAAAATCGATGGTTCGGGCAAAAGCCCTTCATCAGGAATGAGGCTGAGAGCCTTGGGGGTGGAGAGATAAATCGGAGGGGGTGGGGCTGGGAGAAGGTAGCTAAGAGTGTAAAAGGTAGATGGAAGTGAGGGTAAAGGTGATAGGTTGGAGAGGAGGGCGGAGCAGATAGGTGGGAAGGAAATGGACAGATGGGACAGGTCATGAGGACGGTGCTGAGCTGGAAGGTTGGAACTGGGGTAAGTTGGGAGGAGGTGAAATGAGGAAACTGGTGAAGTCCACATTGATGTCATGGAGCTGAAGGGTCCTGAGGCAGAAAATGAGGTGTTCTTCCTCCAGGCATCGGGTGGTAAGGGAGTGGTGATGGAGGAGGCCCAGGACCTGCATGTTGTTAGCAGAGTGGGAGGGGGAGTTGAAATGTTCGGCCACGGGGCGGTGGGGTTGATTGGTGCTGATGTCCCAAAGATGTTCTCTGAAGCGCTCTGTGAGTAGACATCCTGTCTCCCCAATGTAGAGGAGACTGCATCGGGAGCAACGGATACAGTAAATGATGTGTGTGGAAGTGCAGGTGAAACTTTGATGTATGTGGAAAACTCCTTTGGGGCCTTGGATGGAGGTGAGGGGGGAGGTGTGGGTGCAGGTTTTGCAAATCCTGGAGAGGCAGGGAAAGGTGTCGGGAGGGGAGGGTGGTTTGTTGGGGGGTGTGGACCTGATGAGGTAGTCGCAGAGGGAACAGCCTTTATGGAAAGTGGATAGTGGTGGGGAGGGAAATATATCTCTTGTGGTGAGATCTGTTTGTAGATGGCGGATGATGAAGGTGGTGGAGATGAAGAATACCTGGGGAAAGTGTGTAGAAGTAGTCTACAGACACCCTAACAGTGATCACAATGTGGCCTCAATTGTACAAAAAGGCATTTTAGCAGATTGAATCTAACACATCCACTCTTTCCATAGATACCTCCTTTCATACCCTACCCTGGGCTCAAGGGACCTATCAGTCTTCAGTTTTCAGCACAATATATTAAAAATATATGATGTATATTTGTTCTGTGTCAGTAAGATCCTTGTGAGCAATATAAATTGGTTGACTAATGTTTTAGATGGAATATGAAATAGGATTGCAGATCTGTGGAATACTTTTCTCATTGTCCTTCTCCTTCCAAATAGATAATGAGCAAAGACCAAAGATAAAGTGAATGTGTCTTTGATTCAGTCAAGTGAGTACTGTTGATATTCAATCCAGCACATTATTTAATACTGTTTCTATTCAATTCCTGATTCCCAATATATTCTTACTTCCCTCTTATTTCTGGGAAATTATTTGTGTATAACAAAGAACAAGCTCAAAGCAATTCTGGCGATCAAGGGATGAAAAGATTCATACTCACCCTTGGTGAGGAATTTCACTTTCTGCACATAATTGCGTATTTACTTCAGTGTGAGGGTTAATGTTCTGTAGACAACAACATCTTTTGAACCGCATCATCAGGGAAATAAACTTCAGGATGAAGTCCCATGAGGTTCCTGTGGTCTGCAGGCTAATTTGAAAATTAGACAAAAGCAGAATCAATATTCATTACCAAGCTAGTAGTCATAATCTCTGCCAAATATTCAGAATGACTAGATGTGAAGGCCTATATATCACTCAAGAAAAAAAAATCATCCTGTATGCTGTCAATTGTCAAAATATCTCTGTCTTGCAACTCATAGCCCTTTGTATTGCTATTAGGCTGAACTGCCATCAGTGGTTCCTAATGGCATCAATGAAACCTGTTTCATTGTGCACTTTCTGTGGGTGCACTCTGAGTATTCTTTACTTTCCATTCTCTGTAAGGACTCTAGTCAACGATAATATATTATTAAATGTGGTCAGCTGATTTTTGTTATTACTATTATTCCTTTGACATCATGTTCACTCCCAGATTTTTCCAACAAGTGGTCTTCAACAGGTGAGGTCATTGCAGGAGAAAGAGAGAGAGAGAGAGAGAACCTGCACAGTTACCGCCTTTGCTGTTTAAATTCATGTATCGCTGAACATCGGAGTGCATCTGGGAAAACTAACAAACAGTGAAATTCACAACTGATCTTGGAGGTACTATTGGGCGAAGTTCACAGCACAGTATCAGATAAGTTCATTGTTGTTTTTAAGTGTGGCCTACAGAGAATCTTCAGATTCTTTGTTGATTATATGTTTTTTGAGATATATCTCTTGATTAAACTTAAAATAACAACCATAACTATTAATTTAACCAGGGGCAGTGTTTGTAGAGGAATAAGCCAGGGTTATTTTCTGGATCTGTACATTGTGAAAGAGCAAATATGGCCTTTACTAGAGTAATATGTACTTCTTGTCAGATGTGGGGGTTTAAAGTGAGTATAAGGATTATTTCTGCCATAAATGCTGTTGGATGCGAATCTTATCAGTTCGAATGGATTGTTTGGAGACAGTTAGTAGCAATGAGAAATTTGCAACAGCAACAGTATGTGATGGATGGCAGTGAGAGGAGGGGGCGCGGGGAAGTCTCAGATACAGTCACACAGATGGGTTAACTCCAGGAAAAGTAAGAGAGGTAGGCAGCTTGTGCAGATACCCATACTCTTTTGTGGAGATACCCATTTCAAACAGGTATGCTGTTTTGGAAAATGTCAGGGGTGATGGATTCTCAGGGGAATGTAGCACAAACAGCCAGGTTTGTGGTATTGAAACTGGCTCTGATGCAACGAAGGGTACATCAGGTTCCAAGAGATCAATTGTGTTAGGGGATTCTCTAGTTCGAGGTACAGACAGATGTTTCTGTGGCCAGCAGCGAAAAAGCAGAATGGTATGTTGCTTCCCTGGCCCCAGGATCAAGGATGTCTCAGAGAGGGTGCTGAATGTTCTCAAGGGGAAGAGGGGCCAGCAAGAGATCATTGTCCACATTGGAACCAAGGACATTGGAAGGGAAAAGGTTGAGATTCTGAAGGGAGATTACAGAGAGATAGGCAGGAATTTAAAAAGGAGGTCCTTGAGAGTAGTAATATCTGTATAACTCCCGGTGCTACGAGCTAGTGAGGGCAGGAATAGGAGGATAGAGCAGATGAATGCATGGCTGAGGAGCTGGTGTATGGGAGAAGGATTCACATTTTTGGATAATTGGAATCTCTTTTTGGGGTATAGAAGTGACTTGTACAAGAAGGACGGATTGCAACTAAATTGGAAGGGGACTAATATACTGGCAGGGAAATTTGCCAGAGCTGCTCGGGAGGATTTAAACTAGTAAGGTTGGGGGAGGTTGGTGTTGGTGGGCGGGGGGGGGGTGGTAGGTGGTGAGGGGGTGGGGGATGGTGGTGGTGGTACCAGGACCCAGGGACATAGTGTGGAAAGAGATCAATCTGAGACGGGTACAGCTGAGAACAGAAGTGAGTCAAACAGTCAGGGCAGGCAGGGACAAGGTAGGACTAATAAATTAAACTTATTTACTTGAATGCAAGGGGCCTAACAGGAAAGGCTGATGAACTCAGGGCATTGTTAGGAACATGGGACTGGGATATCATAGCAATTACAGAAACGTGGCTCAGGGATGGACAGGACTGGCAGCTTAATGTTCCAGGATATAAATGCTACAGGAAGGATAGAAAGGGAGGCAAGAGAGGAGGGGGAGTAGCATTTTTGATAAGGGATAGCATTACAGCTGTGCTGAGGGAGGATATTCTGGGAAATACATCCAAGGACATTATTTGTGTGGAACTGAGAAATAAAAAAGGGATGATAACCTTATTGGGATTGTATTATAGCCCCCTAACAGTCAGAGGGAAATTGAGAAACAAATTTGTAAGGAGATCTCAGCTATCTGTAAGAATAATAGGATGGTTATAGTCAGGGATTTTAACTTTCCAAACATAGAGTGGGACTGCCATACTATTAAGGCTTCAGATGGAGAGGAACTTGTTAAATGCATATAAGACAATTTTTTGATTCAGTATGTTGATGTACCTACTAGAGAAGGTGCAAAACATGACCTACTCTTGGGAAATAAGGCAGGGAAGGTGACTGATGTGTCAGTGGGGGAGCATTTTGGGGCCAGTGACCATAATTCTATTAGATTTAAAATAGTGATGGAAAAAGATAGACTAGATCTAAAAGTTGAAGTTCTAAATTGGAGAAAGGCCAATTTTGACGGTATTAGGCAAGAACATTCGAAAGCTGATTGGGGGCAGATGTTCGCAGGTAAAGGGACGGCCGGAAAATGGGAAGCCTTCAGAAATGAGATAACGAGAATCCAGAGAAAGAATATTCCTGTCAGGGTGAAAGGAAATGCTGGTAGGTATAGGGAATGCTGAATGACTAAAGAAATTGAGGGTTTGGTTAAGAATAAGAGGAAGCATATGGAAGGTATAGACAGGATAGATCGAGTGAATCCTTAGAGTATAAAGGAAGTAGGAGTGCACTTAAGAGGGAAATCAGGAGGACAAAAAAGGGGACATGAGATAGCTTTGGCAAATAGAATTAAGGAGAATTCTTCAGCACTTCATAGTTTTAATTTTTGAATTAAAACTATAAAGTGCTGAAGAACCTAAACAGGTCTATAAAGGAAGTGTTCCATTGCAAGCCACTGATTCCACAATTAGTTTGACTCCACTTGACTCATACTCTTCTTCCAGTGAACATTCCATTCCATCCTCTAACTTTGTCTGCCTTTTTTGGTTCTGTTCTTTACATGCCAACTCCCACAGGATGGTTCCAAAATGTCATCCTTTCTCCTCATCTGAGGATTTCTCCTCCTCTTCCTCTCCCCTGCCACCCCAATCTGATTGAGGACCACAAGGCCCTCAACTGTATCCAATCGAATTACCACATTTCTGCTCTCCACCACCCCTATTTCTGTCAAAACCTGAATGACACTCAGGTTTCCCTTGTCCTCACCTGCCATCCCACCGGCCTCTATATTCAAGTAGTCATTGACCTTCTTCAGCAGGATTCCTCAACCAAGCACATCCTCCCTTGTTGGCATGCTGCAAGAACAGTTATCTTCATGATACCCTGGTCCACTCCCCCATCATTCCTAGCACTTCTTCATCCTCTGAATGTAACATTGTTCCTTTAATCTCCTCCCTCTTTACTGTCCAAGCTCACCTCCAGTTGTAGAAGTGTTTTACAAGTACTTCTTTCAATTTAATCTCCTGTAATCGCTTCACAATGCAGTCCCTCTAGACTGGCAAGATCAAGTGCAGATTGGAGGCTGCTTTGCAGAACACTTCTGCTCTGTCTATAAGAAAGATTCCAAAGCTTCCCGTCATTTGCCATTTCATCGTGTTCTCATGCTAGCATTTCTAGGCTGGCTGTTGTGTTCCGGCGATGCCTGATTCACGCTGGAGGAGAATCACCTCATTTTCCACTTGAGTATTCGAAAGCCTTAGGACTCAACACTGAGTTCAACAACTTTCAACCACACAAAGTTGCCTTCATTTTGATTACACCCCTCACCCCAAATCAACTGTCCTGCTTGCATGAGCTTGCTCTATTTTCTGCTATTGACACCTATAATTCTTACCTATTCTGCATTTTGATTTCACTTCTATTGCAGCCATTAACATTCCATTGCCATTTGTTCTTGACACCCTCACCATCTGTTCCACTCCCTCCTCCTTCCCCGTTGTTAACAGCATAAAGACCATCATTTTTCTCAGGGCATTCAGTTCTGAAGAAATCATATTAGTCTTAAAATGTCAACTGTTTCTCTCTCCACAGTTGCTGACAGGTCTGGTGATATTCTTTGGCACTCCTGTAATTATTTCAGATCTCCAATATTGCAGTGCTTTACTTCTGTTTGATTATAGTTTGTGGTCACGTTATTCATATCACTGGAATTGTGTCGGTCTTGCAGAAGACCAAGCCATCAGGACATTTCCATCACCCAGGAATATTTCAGAACCTAACAGTTTGTGAACAGTAAACCATGTGGGACAATTAGTCCATGTTAGTGAACCCCTCGGTAGCTTTTAATGCAAGCTCAGGCATGGTGCTGGACTGAATATCAACAGTACTCATTTGATTGAATCAAAGAGATATTTATTTCATCCAAGGTCCTTGCTCATTGATCTTATCCTTCCAAATATATTGGTGAGAAAAATAGTCCAAAGATTTGCAATCTTATTTCAGAATCCATCTAAGAAGATTAGTTAGCCAGTTTATTTTGCTTTCAAAGGTCTTACTGACGTAGAACAAAGATATATCATGACTGAAAAGAGCACTCTCATTAACTTAAGTTTATGAGAACTTGTCTGACTACTCAGGCCTACTGATCAAATTGAAACTCACTCCTAAACATTTATGACCTTGTTAAATGCAAAAGAGCTTGCAAAATTGCTTCCTAAAAGGCAGAGTTTTTGATTACAGCTGGTGTTGTATGGTACAGTCACAGAGCATAGCCAAGAGAAACACCAGATTACCACTGACATCACATCAAGAATCCTCATCAACAGCCCAAATAAGGAGGACAAAAAATTTCTTCCAGAAGTTGAGATGTTCTAAGCCTTCAGGAATTTCATGAGGCTTAGTTGTGTGATAAAAGATGTCTGCAGATTTGTATTTTCTGCATGGAGAGAGTGATCAAATTGTGTGTCCAATAACGTTATCCTGTGATAGTATTTTGAAAAATGCCATCCCATCAGTATTATTGATGGTCTTTTGGTCTATGGTGAGTGGATGTTGGTCCCACAATCTCCCTGTCTGGATGACCTCCAGAAATCTATCAGTGTCATTTCCAATGCACAGTAATGTGTATGGTGATCTTGTATCTTTCATTCCTTCAAGGTCATGTTCCCTGACAGTGTCTCCTCCACTGCTCATAGGCAGAAAGGAATAGAAAGAAACTTTTTTGCCTCCTCCTTTCCACTGGGCAAGAAGTGACCTTGGCCTTGATCCCTCTGAATTGAGAAAATTGTTCCATCTAGGGTGAGGTGGAAGGTTGAGAAGACGAGTCCGTTATGGTAACCCCATGAAAACAATAGAACAATTTCCAGAAAACTTTCCAGATACAATGAAATCTTGAAGCAGTGTTGCAATCTTCTTGTCATCTTTAGTCCTATACTTGGTAATGATTGGGGTATATTTCAGTTCCTGGAGTTTCTCTCCTTTCCTCCATATGTTAATGATAAGCAAGAACAGTTGATAATGCAGACAAGTATCTCCCATATATAGAATTCTGACAATCCATCAGTACCAGATGCTTTACAGTTTTTTTTTGCTGAGTAATGCAATGGCCCAGAAGTTCCAGTGTGGAAATAATTGTAGCAGCCTGGAGTGTATATCAGAACCATGCGGGAATCCCAATGCAGCTGTCTTCACGGGATTTATCCGAGAAATTGAAATTTCCTTGGGACCAATCACCTGAGATTTGAAAGTTTCTGAGACAAGACCTTGGTGTTGGTCATTTCAAAGGGTTCTGACTTACCTAAAGTTAACAGGAGCCCAGCAAAGCTGAGAGGATTAAAAACCTACTCTAACCCATGGTGACTATTGAACTTAATCCCTGACTCAGCACTGCTTTCCCTGACAAACACCTCCTCCCATCTCTGACACCCTCTGACCTGACAAACTCCCACACCATGAACTTAGCCCTCTTCTGCTGATTCTGCAACAGCCAACACCCCACTCCTGTCATTAACATAAGCCTCAGCATACCCCAGGCTCTCATGCTCACCCACCTATCTCCCCTCACCTACTGCACCTTACGTCTCTACAAACAGCTACCATCTTAAACTCTCACCCACTTGGAACCCTACCCCTACACATTCCTTCCATAATAATGTTTTCTCAGTGACTGCTGGGTATGTAAATTGCAAAACAAGACAAACTTACAAGAAAAAGGGGTGTGGTTTCCACACAGATATTCTCCATACCTGGCTGTGAGCATTCATGGATTGATCTTGCTGTTTTGAAACTGGAGACTGCTGGTCAGGAAGCACGCAGGCAAAACTGATCAACATCTTTTCTCATTCTGTGGTCAGGACCGGAAATACAAATTCTAACACTGACCAAAAAATCTGTACCACTGTCTTGGATGGTCTGCTTTTAGCTCATTGTTAGACAGTTGCTTTAAAAAAAACACTTCTTCACTGATTGGATTTTGTCTATTGTACAATTCCAAAAGCACTGAGATAAATTCTGCCTCTGGAAGTCTGCAGTAGAATGTAGGAGAGCAGAGTTGGTGATAAGGGACCCAGCACATTAGATTAGGTTCCCTACAGCATGAAAACAGGCCCTTCAGTCCTACAAGTCCACACCGACCCTCCGAAGAGTAACCCCACCCCCCCCCTCAACTAATGCATCTAACGACTATGGACAATTTAGCATAGCCAATTCACCTGACCTGCACATCTTTGGAATGTGGCAGGAAACTGGAGCACCCGGAGGAAACCCATGCAGACACAGGGAGAATGTGCAAACTCCACACAACAGTCACCCAAGGCTAGAATTGAACCTGAGACCTTGGCACTGTGAGGCAACAGTGCTAACCACTGAGCCACCATGCTGCCCCTCTTTAAGTCCAACAAACATTCCATGTGGATGAGCATTTTAAGCACACATCAGGATACATTCACAGAGATCAAACCAATACTATCTCATCCATCATTAAATCTCAGTCAGCTTCATGGGCGTTAAACCAGGCAGCATCATTTATTTTTCCTTGATTAAGAGTGGGGCATTGTCTCAGAATTAAGGAGTGTGAATTTAAGACTGAGATGAGGAGGAATTTCTCTCCAAGGGTTGTGAGTCTCTGGAGTTCCTTGTTACAGAGAGCAGCGGTTGGTGGGGGAGGGAGGTGAATGCAGAGAGTGCTTGTGTATATTTAAAGCTGAGATAGATAGATTCTTGATGAGTAGGAGAATAAAGCATTGGGGGAAAGGGCAGGAAAGTGGACGTGAGGAATGTATCAGCCATGATCATATTGAATGGTTGAGCTGACTCAAAGACCAAGTAGCCTACTCCGGTTCCTAGTCCTTATAGTTATCTGGTCTTGTAGTTGCTGAAAATGTACCCCAAAATGATGGCTGCTTTGGTCTGGGCTCCAAGTTGCACTTCAAATGTTCTTTTCCCTAAGAAAATCAACTGGTGCGTGTTGGCATTTCTCTCATTCTTGTCTTCCCAGCCAAGTTGCAAGTTTATCCATGGATGGGCATAATGTTTATGAGTTCTTTTCTTTCAGAAAGAAATGGAACACTTATAATGAACATGAGAGGTTTACACTATGAGAGATCTGGAGATCTTTACATCCCAGTATAAGATGTAAAATCAAATTGATGCCAATGGATGTAATATTTGTTAATGTCTTACTTTTGTTATGACTATGATGGGAATTAAATTGAACTATCAAAATGATTATTTGCTTCCCTTTGTGTGGCTATCCAAGATAAAAGGGTATGGTCAAGTCACCAAAATATGACATTTTTACAGATTCTAACAGAAAATTTGCCAAATTTAATTTAACAGCAGCCAGCAGCTATTAGCTGCAGAGAACGGTGGAAACCAAGATCAAAGAGGTTACAAAGGTTCAAGGGGAACCAGTTACAATCAGTCTGAGGGTTATATATTGGAGAAAGATCAATCAGATGTTCTGGCATCTCAACAGCCTGAGTATGTACACTTTACACTTCCTGGCTTTATCACAGTGAAGGGTGTTGCCGTGACCACATTAGATAATTTCAACCCAGTTCATGACCCCTTGGCCAAAGGCCACAGAAATTCTGGAAGTTCAGGGTGATGGGGGGTGGGGGGATAAGAACACATAACTGGACGTGACCCCTTCAGAAGGTTCAGAAGGACGATTCACGGCAAAATTAATGGTGGAAGACCATGCAGCAACCCAAGAAGATCCAGGAGAATATCTGTGCCGACCTGTGAGATCCACCTTCATGAAAGAAAACAAGTCCTATATTAGAGAGGAAGGAGACTCGAATATGTGGGCAATACCCTTTCTCTGACAGAGAGAGCTAGATAGAGAGACAATATTGTGGGAATCTGGGAAGTGTTCTCATTGTGTTTTAATAAAGAACATTTTGTTAATAAAATTGAATTGAGCTGCAAGCTGAATTCTGGGTTCCTTTGTCCACCTTGCTGGTAAGGCCACTTGGGTGAAGTGTTTTTAACACATAAACTGGTCAAAGTGTCCAAAGCACAGACAACAAGGGACTTTGATCAGATTTTTTGATTTAGTAACAGAAATCCATTTGTTATAAAATAAAGCTAACTCTGAAAACAGTGATAAAACTGGTTAAAATATATGCAATAATCCGGAATTAGATCAACAGCCAGTTTCAATCCCAAAACAAACACAAACAAAAACATACCCAGACACAAACTGACACACACACACACACACACACACACACACACACCCTAATAGTTAGTGGAGCTGATCTTTTAAAATGGACAAAAAGACCATTCTTGGCCAATGATCTGAAAAAAAATACAGAAATGTGGAAGTGTTATCACCCACCAGATTTCTGGATGAAAGCAGTTTACTGGCACTTAAAATTAGAATTTGCCAGTTATTATGCTATCTTAGGCACAGAGGTATGTAGGTCCATATTCTTAAGTATAAAGTCCTTCGGGAAAAATAAATCTTCAGAGAGAAACCAATTGGGCCCAAACCTTTGTAAAGTGGACACATTTCAGCTTCACAGGACAGTCAAAATTCTGAGATATATAAGTATTATCAGGTTCTCAAATACTTCAACCAAGAGAAGGCGAGAGAGAGAGACTACCAGCCTTACTTCAAATTTGGAGATGATTTTCCTTATGACACCCCAGATTTGTGAAATAGAAGCCAGAAGTGGAATCTAACTGGAGCCTGAACAGTGTGGGCTGTGAACATAGAACATGGAACAGGGAACATCGAACATAGAACAGTGTAGCACAGCATAGGCCCTTTGGCCCTCGATGTTGTGCTGACTTTTTATCCTACTCTAAGATTAAACTAATCTACAAAGCCTTCATTTTACTATCATGCATGTGTCTATCTAAGAGTCATTAAGATGTTCCTAGTGTATCTGACACTACTACCACTGCTGGCAGTGCATTCCATACACCCACCAGTTTCTGTGAAGAACCTACCTCTGACATCTCCCCAAAATTTTCCTCTAATCGCCTTAAAATTATGCCCCTCGTGATAGCCATTTTTGCCCTGGGACAAAGTCTCTGACTCTCTACTCTATCTATGCCTATCATCATCTTGTACACCTCAATTAGGTCGCTCCAAAGAGAAAAGCCCTAGCTCTCTCAATCTTTCTTCATAAGGCATGCCCACCAGACCAGGGAGCATCCTGGTAAATCTCCTCTGCACCCTCTCTAAAGCTTACACATCATCCTATAATGAGACGACCAGACTGAACACAAAATTCAATGTGCGATCTAACCAGGGCTTTATAGAGCTGCAGCATAACTTCACAACTTTTAAACTCAATTCCCTTGCTAATGAAAGGCCATGTTAAGATTTGTGACAGAATTGAGCAAGACATTAGGCAAGGCCTATTTTGATATTGGGAGAAACTTGCCGCTTTTTTATTTAGTTGGTCACCACCAATTACTCCGAGTCATAGAGTCGTAGAGATGTACAGCATGGAAACAGACCCTTCGGTCTAACCTCTTCATGCCGACCAGATATCCCAATCCAATCTAATCCCACCTGCCAGCACCCAGCCCATATCCATCCAAACCCTTCCTATTCAATTGTACCTGCCTCCACCACATCCTCTGGCAGCTCATTCCATGCACGTACCACCCTCTGCATGAAAAAATTGCCCCTTAGGTCTTTTTTATATCTTTCTCCTCTCACCCTAAACCTATGCCCTCTAGTTCTGGACTCCCCAAACCCAGGGAAAAGACTTTGTCTATTTATCCTATCCATACCCCTCTTAATTTTGTAAACCTCTATAAGGTCACCCCTCAGCCACCAACGCTCCAGGGAAAACAGCCCCATCCTGTTCAGCCTCTCCCTATAGCTCAAATCCTCCAACCCTGGCAACGTCCATATAAGTGAATAGCTAGTTCCTTCCCAAAATCACTTTAACAACATGGGACCAAGAACTATCTAGTTTGTGCAGCTAGTATTGCAAGAACATAATCCCTAGAGAGTGATGAGAGTGGTCATGATTTGAATTCTGACCAGAAGTTGTCTTGTTATTGGCGGCACGGTGGCACAGTGGTTAGCACTGCTGCCTCACAGCGCCTGTAGACCCGGGTTCAATTCCCGACTCAGGCGACTAACTGTGTGGAGTTTGCACGTTCTCCCCGTGTCTGCGTGGGTTTCCTCCGGGTGCTCCGGTTTCCTCCCACAGTCCAAAGATGTGCGGGTCAGGTGAATTGGCCAAGCTAAAATTGCCCGTAGTGTTAGGTAAGGGGTAAATGTAGGGGTATGGGTGGGTTGCGCTTCGGCGGGTCGGTGTGGACTTGTTGGGCCGAAGGGCCTGTTTCCACACTGTAAGTCTATAAAAAAAAACAAAAGCATGGTCTATCACATTCATAGATCACATAGACATTCATAATCTTTGAATGTCTGATACAATCCCTCTACATTTTCAGTAACTGGCTCTAATCCAATGTTTGCTCGATTAACGGTTGCTAGCAAAATTTGGAATTGCAGATTTCCACAGGACTAAAAATCCAGCATTCTACATCATTAGCCTTTCAGTCACTTATTCTCTGTTCAGTTCAGCAGTGGAGGTAACTGACAAAGGAGTATAACACCTATTCAAAAGCAGGTAAGTTGGTATTTGGGCTCTCTATCTGTTGTGAGTGAATTTCTTTAGTGGGTCCAAGTTTTAGTAGCATTAAGCTGAAATTATTATTAACAACAATAGAAGCTGAATAGTCAATATGGTTGTATGATATTCCTTTATTGCTATGTTAATTATTAAGGATATTAATTTATTTTTAAAATAGTTGCACAAATTGTCATGTAGGGGATGTGCAAAGTGTGTGCTGATTTTGGCAAGGGTAATGCTGGGCTTTCTAGTTTGCTATCAGGTGATTAGGTCAACTCCAGATACTATATTGTAATACCTCTGGCCTGCGATGTGTTCAGGAAGAAAGGAATATGAAGGCCCTGGCAAACATTGTATTGAATTGTCAGCTTTTGGCTTAGATAAATGCTTCAGTAGTTGTTCAGGATTGTTCATAGGGAGGAGGACTGGAGAAGCATTCTAAGACTTTTTTATTCAGGCTTGCATGAAGTCAAACAATTGACAGGACCCTACAATATTCCTGCAGGAAGTTTGGTGTGTGGAATGTTCTCCCTTGTGGTTGTCATACTTTAGTATGTGGTAATTAAGTCTCTCTGTACTAAATAATTGAACATATGCAGCTTCTTTTAGCTTTATTACTGCTTAACCTGGTCCAACATTGTATTGTGCACTAATACGGTTTGTAAGTTTGTTATTCAAGTCATGCAACTTCCTATTTTCTTTTATCTTTTGGTGAACAGCGATCTCTTTCATTTCCTTTTCCTTTACCTCAACAAATTGCCTCTGAGGTCAATTTCCAGGTCTTCTCACTTCACCTTGCCCCCATCTGATCATGTTGTGACCTCACGCACCTCATTTCTAGTCTTTTTATGCACTCTACCTCAGCGCATTTGTATCTTTCCATTTTCTATCTGCAGCAAGACACTTTTGGTAAAACATAAATATGGAATACGAGTTCTCAAGCTAACAGCAACCCTTCTTTCCTCAAATTTTACCTTGATTTATTCCAATATATCAAGAGAATATCAACTCCTTCCACTCCAACGTGGCCACTGGGTTTCAGCTATTGCAATCTTGCTTTCAGTATCATTTTTGCTTTTACTTCTAATCTCCTTTAATTTCCTTTTTGCATTTGTCCATGCTATGTCAGCTGAACTTATCTTAATATTGTTTCTAATGCAAAATTAAATGAAAATAAGTAACCTTAAAAAGATTAAAAATAAATCAGTACTGCAGTAACTTTTCAACAATATTCACTCTGATTAGAGCGGTCATACACTTAGTTAATTGTATATTGATAGAACGCCTTATCTTCACCATGAACATCCAGTCCCTGTACACCTCCATCCCCCATCACGAAGGACTCAAAGCCCTCCGCTTCTTCCTTTCCCGCCGTACTAACCAGTACCCTTCCACTGACACCTCCTTCGACTGACTGAACTGGTCCTCACCCTGAACAACTTCTCTTTCCAATCCTCCCACTTCCTCCAAACCAAAGGAGTTGCCATGGGCACCCGCATGGGCCCCAGCTATGCCTGCCTCTTCGTAGGATATGTGGAACAGTCCATCTTCCGCAACTACACTGGCACCACCCCCCACCTTTTCCTCCGCTACATCGATGACTGTATCGGTGCTGCCTCGTGCTCCCACGAGGAGGTTGAACAGTTCATCACCTTTACCAAAACCTTCCATCCTGACCTCAAATTCACCTGGACTGTCTCAGACTCCTCCCTCCCCTTCCTAGACCTTTCCATTTCTATCTCGGGCGACCGAATCAACACAGACATCTACTATAAACCGACTGACTCCCACAGCTACCTAGACTACACCTCCTCCCACCCTGCCCCCTGTACAAACGCCATCCCATATTCCCAATTCCTTCCTCTCCGCCGCATCTGCTCCAAGGAGGACCAGTTCCAATACTGTACAGCCCAGGTGGCCTCCTTCTTCAAGGACCGCAGATTCCCCCCAGACGTAATCGACGATGCCCTCCACCGCATCTCCTCCACTTCCCGCTCCTCTGCCCTTGAGCCCCGCCCCTCCAACCGCCACCAGGACAGAACCCCACTGGTTCTCACCACCACCCCCCCAACCTCCGTATACAGCGTATCATCCGCCGTCATTTCCGCCACCTCCAAACGGACCCCACCACCAGGGATATATTTCCCTCCCCTCCCCTATCAGCGTTCCAAGAAGACCACTCCCTCCATGACTCCCTCGTCAGGTCCACACCCCCCACCAACCCAACCTCCACTTCCGGCACCTTCCCCTGCAACCGCAAGAAATGCAAAACTTGCACTCACACCTCCTCCCTTACTTCCCTCCAAGGCCCCAAAGGATCCTTCCATATCCACCACAAATTCACCTGCACCTCCACACACATCATCTATTGCATCCGCTGCACACGATGTGGCCTCCTCTATATTGGGGAGACGGCCCGCCTACTTGCGGAACATTTCAGAGAACACCTCTGGGACACCCGGACCAACCAACCCAACCACCCCATGGCTCAACACTTTAACTCCCCCTCCCACTCCACCAAGGACATGCAGGTCCTTGGACTCCTCCATCGGCAGAACATAACAACACGACGGTTGGAGGAAGAGCGCCTCATTTTCTGCCTAGGAACCCTCCAACCACAAGGGATGAACTCAGATTTCTCCAGTTTCCTCATTTCCCCTCCCCCCACCTTGTCTCAGTCAAATCCCTCGAACTCAGCACCGCCTTCCTAACCTGCAATCTTCTTCCTGACCTCTCCGCCCCCACCCCACTCCGGCCTATCACCCTCACCTTGACCTCCTTCCACCTATCACATCTCCATCGCCCCTCCCCCAAGTCCCTCCTCCATACCTTTTATCTTAGCCTGCTGGACACACTTTCCTCATTCCTGAAGAAGGGCTTATGCCCGAAACAGCGAATCTCCTGTTCCTTGGATGCTGCCTGACCAGCAACACATTTTCAGCTCTGATCTCCTGCATCTGCAGACCTCACTTTCTCCTCCAGAGAGATTGTCAACACAACATCTCTTCGAATCAAACTTAAATGGGACATTCAAATTTACTAAAATAAGGAAACACCTGTATATATTTCTGAAAAAGACTCACATCAATCTCAAAACATTAAATCTATTTCTCTTTCCACAGATGCTGTCAGATCTTCTGAGTTTGAAAAGAACTTTTTGATTTATTTTAGATTTCCAGCATCTACAGTAATTTGATTTATATATATATTTATGCTGTGTAATTTCACAGTCAGTACGGATATCAGTAGCCCCATAATGAAAACTGGAAATCTAAACAGCTTTTGTGGCCTAACTGGTCAATTGGTTACTATCTGTTGTTCACATTTCTGCCACAAGGTAACTTGCAGGTGAGATAGGTGGAGGATATACGTTGACTAGGTACCTTGGTAGAAGTTGCCAACCAATAGAGGCTGACTATTGGAAGGGTGTGAGAATAGGTGAACAGGAATGGACCAGAGAAAACAGAATCCATTGAATCCTCATTCTCTCAGCCCAATGTCTTTATCAGCAACAATTGTGGCATAGCCTGCCATACTCCTCAGCAATAGCATCAAAAAGTGTGGCACTGGAAAAGCACAGCAGGTCAGGCAGCATCCGAAGAGCAGACGAGTCGATGTTTTGGGCATCAATATCAAGTGGTGTTCAATACTGTGTTGACCACTACAGTGTAAATCATGAGTCCCAAATATGGAGGCTGTCAAGTCAGGTCCAGCATTTCAAACTGTCCTTTCCTATGTTGATCTATACGTGCTTTTTTTAATCTTTTAATTTCATGCAATAATTTTCATTGGCACATTGCTTTAGGTAGCACAATTTTGTGATTACACAAAATGAAATCTGGTGTCAGGAATATTCCAAGGAAAACCCAGAACTTCCTATAGGTATAAGTAGACACATTATACACTTATTTCTCAGATATACTTCAACATGATGACTTCATCTTCCTAAGATTTCTGTAAACTACTTCTATAGTTGGTTCTGCTTTAACACATTGCTCCAATGTGAATTGGCTTTAATGCAATTGAAGAATTTAAACTGTTATTTGCAAACATAAAGTGCCAATTGAGCGATTTTCTTATAACATGAGATAGCATGAGAACCGGACTATTGCATTATACCAGAACCGACTATACTTAGTCTGAGACTGGTACCTTAGTGATTTCAGTGTTAGAGTCATCATTTAGTTTAGGGGTGCTGAATGTTCGATGCACCTTATGAAATTACTAGGCCTGTACATTGGGAAACAACATACTATAATGGCTGCTAAGTTAATGGAAAGAGAATGTGGAGGCACCCTCTCACCAGCTTAAACAAAATCAGATACAAGAGCCATGAGGCTGTGGGAGAATTCCCTTTTGTGGGAAGCATGTGACTACACCTGTACCATCCCTAAACAATAGCTGTCTAGAGCACTGCATCCCAACCTTTCAAAGATTTTTCTACCAGTAGGGATCTGAACAAGAATATGCTGGTGCAGAAATCTGGAGTTGGCCAGTTGTCCTTTATTAATTGGCCTTCCTGACATTATTGCATACCCAGCATGTGAAAGTAAGTAGCCCTGCTTCTCTTAAAGTTGCTGGCAGAAGGAACAGTGTTAGGAAACTAGCATGTGGTCCAAGTCAGTACTTTTGGCCTTATCATGACCTTGATGGGGCTTAAAAATTCAACTGCAGAATTTTGAGACAGTTAATTGTGATGTTGCAATCACTGTACAGTACCTTTTCATTGCTTCCCACACCAAAGTGAAATGTATCAGTTCATTACTTTCAAAAATCATGTGGTCAATGACTGCATTTTCTTTTAGCTATTAGTTTCAAGAGGAATTAATTAGTTTTTAATGCTTAAAGAACCATTTTAATGGAGGTGCCTGTGAGTTATTGTCAGGCTTACTAAGCCTGAAGCATACACTGTTTTTATTTTTAACACTTTTATATTGACCAAATAGTTTTATAACAATTGCTCAGTTTTAAACAACTATTTTAGTACATCAAACCAGATACTTAAATTTCCAGTAGTGCTGTAAATAATGAAACACACTTATGTTTTCTGGTGATTTGTGCAGCAGAACTATTAAACATAAGCATCTGCTTTCACTTATCACAGTCTTCTTTCAATATTGCACAGCTTTCTGGTAATCTAATCAAAGTTGTCTGTCATACTAAAGCCAATTTTATGTATAGACCTGGACTTCATAATCATAAATTTATCTCCTTGCTTTGTTGATGGCTAATCACTACACCCTTCAAAGTTTATTCATTCCCATTCCCTCAGTGTTAAAGTTTGTATACTGGAAAGTCACACATTCCCACTGCAATTGAAAAGTCGGATTATTTTCTTTAAACCAAAAAACTGTTTCAATTAGCAAAAATTCTTGTTAAGTCTGGAGAAATATAATATTCCCTTCCAGAAATATCCAATTTTAATCTTTTTGATTTAACTGTAAAGTGACTGAGAGTC
The DNA here is from genome assembly GCF_020745735.1 of Hemiscyllium ocellatum. Classification (NCBI taxonomy): domain Eukaryota; kingdom Metazoa; phylum Chordata; class Chondrichthyes; order Orectolobiformes; family Hemiscylliidae; genus Hemiscyllium; species Hemiscyllium ocellatum. The sequence goes on along the minus strand of NC_083404.1, from coordinate 98,846,714 downwards.
CCTAAACACTACAATTATTTGACTCAGAAATAAAGAAAATAGTGTGGAGCTTAAAACTCATTTCTGATCCACTATATCCCATTCTGCAGCATATCCCACACAAATTTCGACCCGAAATTCCTTTTCACATTTGCCTCACAATCTGTAATTTGTCCCTGTTTTGAGAACATAAGGCAGTTTAAAAATAAATTATGGCTGTGGTGATAATAGGTTTCTCGATTGCTAAGATTGTGTAAGGAAAATGTATACGTAAAATAAAAATGATCAGGAAATAACCTTGTATCACTGCAAGTTAAATTGGTTAAGTTAAAACAGTAAGATAGTTCTGTATGCCGCTATATTTATAAGGAAAGAAAGTGTCTTCAGGATGAATATATCTTTCTGCACCTCCTTCCAAAAATGTACAAAGATTATGGATAGAAACCAGGGCATAAATATTTTTAATGACCCAGGTGTTGCAGTCAATAACCAATTGATGATGTTTGCTGCTGATCCTCATGAAAATAGTAATCTCGTGACGTATGTGACATAGATTTAACTTATCCTGATAGTAGTTTGAATCACCAAATGGAGTGGCACCAATATCAGTAATGTTATCAAGTTGAGTGAGCAACTAATCATACTGAAGTGTTCTCACAGACAACAAGGTAAGGAGTAAAAGGCACTGATTATCCTTAATATTTTATAAATTCTGGAGAAAGGGAAATAATTATTTGACATGTACATTAGAATTATCATAAAAAGAAATAACATAAATATAATATGAAAGAATGAAGAAATTGATATCCTACAACATAAAGTTAGTTTTCTTGGGCCAAAGGAGCTTTTCATAAGAACATACTTATGAATTAATATGTCTAATTAGTAATCCTAATCCCTCCCACAAGGGAAAACATTCTGTCCACATCCATTCTGTGAAATTCCCTCAGGAATTTCAATTCATTGTTCTAAATCTTATTATTCCCACTCTGTCCAACCTTTTCTTATAATTGCAACACACCCCATTCCACACTTAGTAGTGTGAACCTTCTCTGAATTGCATTAAATGCATTTAACATAATTTCTTAAATGAGGAGCTCAAAACTACACCCATGTTCAGCACAAATGTAACAAAACACTTCTACTCATATAATACGTAATCACTGTAATAAACAGAAACATTCTTTATGCCTTCCTAATAACTTACTGTAAATACATACTAACTTTTTGTGAATCATTACAGCTCATCCAGATTCCTCATTACCCCAGAGTTCTGCAATTTCTCTCCACTCAAATAACCTGAAGCAATCATTATGGTTTATTATGCCATGAAAAGTCTAGTTTCAACTTATTAACAAGGTGCATCTTTCTCTCTGGGTTTTCAAACAGTGACATGACTGTTTAATAAGGGACAATCTTGTCAGGTCAATGATTTCTGATTGTTGCAATATGTGAGGACTGAAATAGCATACCTTATGAAGGAACTTAGGATCATTCAGCAACTGTGGGATTTCAGTGTTTAATTGCATATGTATAGGTTGACAGTTTTGATTGATTGATTTATTGTTGTTACATGTACTGACAGACACTGAAAATTGCTGTTTTACATGCTCTACAGACAGATCATCCCATACAAAGTACATCAGCACAGCAGAACAGAGTGCAGAATACAATGTTACAGCCACAGAGAAAGTGAAGAGAGAGAGGGATCTGAATTAACATTTGATACGTCTACTAACAGTTGGGGAAGAAGCTATTCTCGAACAGTTTTAGAAGAATGTTAATAGTGCATGTTAATAGTTTTGCATTATAATTATTGCAAAATCATTAATTGCTGACATGGATAGGATAAATAGATAAAGTGTTTTCCCTGGGGGTCGGGGAGTCCAGAACTAGAGGGCATAGGTTTAGGGTGAGAGGGGAAAGATATAAAAGAGACCTAAGGGGCAACTTTTTCACTCAGAGGGTGGTACGTGTATGGAATGAGCTGGTACAATTGCAACATTTAAGAGGCATTTGGATGGTTATATGACTAGGAAGGGTTTGGAAGGATATGGGCCGGGTGCTGGCAGGTGGGACTAGATTGGGTTGGGATACCTGGTCGGCATGGAGAGGTTGAACCAAAGGGTCTGTTTCCATGCTGTACATCTCTATGACTCTATGACTGTAGTAGCACTAAGCCTCCAAACACATCTTTATCAATGAACTTCATAACTTCCTTCCAAAACAGCATAGTTCTCTTTTGTAATACCAGCTGTCCAATGATGGCCAGTTCCTTATCTTTCATATTTTGTTCAATTTGTTTGTGTGCAGTCTTGAGCTGGAGATGGATCTGGAAGATTGAATTAATTCTCGTTCCTTGTAATTTGTATTTCTATCTTAACTCTATCTCTAAGACTTCCAGATCAACTGAACACCTGCAGGAGATAATTTTAGTGAAGGTTTGCCTGTTACTCCTTGCGGCAATATTCTCACACAATGTGTTAGTGAACAGCAAAAGTGTCTTTTCTTTCCTGGTCAAGCAGTCTTTTTAGAGCTTCCAGTGGCCAAGCTTATACAGTTGACAGTCAATAATCCTCCTTAACTGACCATTAATCTAACAGAATGAAGGATTTGTTTTACAAAATCAATTGAGGACTTCCCATCTTTATTACTGCATACCACAGAGAGCTCTGGGATGATATTGCTGGTCTAGACAAATCTAGGCTGTGTGTATTTGGAGTTGTTAAATTATATTAGACAAGATTAACTCTATCTAACAGCAATGTTTTATTAAAAACAAAATTATTTTGGTAGCAACTTACAAAATGCATGTTAAATTAATTTTATCTTGATTTCTACATTGTTTGTTTTTGATGCACTTTAATTTGTTATATTTTTCAGTCTTACTGTCTGCTGTTGAATCTTGTTTTATGGGCAACTCTTTATTATTATTATTTCAGATTTTAATTGCCCAGATTTAATTTTATAAAGAATATGGTGTGAATATAATGGTGCCATCTGAATGCAGGCATTTCCTATTTTCTAGCAAATGTGGCATTCTCACTGCTGACAGAGCGGATTTGTAAATGCCACCATATGGGCTTTGAAAACTAGTTGCACTGATGATACCCCACACATGTCGGAGATGGTATGTATTGTTGGCACTTTCCTTCAACAGAAACAAGCACAGCTTTGCATACTTGGGCAGATGGTTCAGGATGTGATGCCAGGATAGCAGTGAATTAAAGGTTATACCCACCAGGTTTGAAGATCTGCCAGTTTGGGTTGGTACAGAAGCTTCTGCCCACCTGCTTATCAGCCTCAGGACAGCTGGCATTTCTTTTTTTTAGATTGAGATGAGTGCTGTAGGGAATAATCATCATCTGTTAGCCTGTTTCTGGTTTAGTCTCGAAAAGTATGAACCAATAAATTGTGATAACATGCAAGGAAAGATAATTTACTGCTGTTTATATTTAACTAAAACATATTTATTTGAAGGAAATGTTACACAAAACAGTGAAAATATATAGGCTCATAAATTAAACAAAAATTTTGTGTATAAAGGACTACTTTATATAACAACTATGGAAACTAAATTTTGAGATGGTATAATTATTAGAATACAAAGTCTTTGCCATATTATTGGTCATAAAAAATTATAAATGCTTATTAACTAAATTTAATAATCTACAACTTTACATGAACTTACAATAATTTTCTGTTTCTGCTCACAATAGAGCATCAGCATTTGTAAGTGTGTACACTGAATTGGTTAAAGTAAATCATACAGAGTCATAGAGTCACACAACATGGATACAGACTCTTTGATTGAACTAGTCCATACGAACTATGTTTCCCAAACTAAACTAGACCCACTTGCCTGTTTCCCTCTAAACCTTTCCTATTCATGTCCCTATCCAAATGTCTTTCAAATGTCTATCAAAATGACCAAGAAAATGAATAGAGACCTAAACAGAGACAATGCCAGGTGGCATGGTGGCTCAGTGGTTAGCACTGATGCCTTACAGCTCTAGGGACCTTGATTTTATTCCAACCTTGGGTGACTCTTTGTATGGAGTTTGCACATTCTCCCCATGTCTGCGTGCCCAAAGATGTGCAGATTAGGGTGAATTGGCTAGACTAGATTGCTCATAGTTTCCAGGATGTGCAGACTGGATAGGTTAGCCATGGGAAATATGGGGCTCCAGGGGTAGGATCAGAGTGGTAGGATGCTCTTCAGATGGCCTGCTTCCACACCGTAAGGCTTCTATGATGATTTTAAGTGATTAAGACTGAAATATGCATATATTTTATTCAAAATTTCATCTAAGAAAAGGTGAAAGACCCCTGGTTAACCAAGATAATGGAAATGCTCAGGAATCAATTCAAGTCAGACACTGTTCCAGTTAGGATTACAATCAATAATTACAAAATCAAAACACCTTGACCTTTACTACTGGGCCATATCTTAAATGAAGCTTATGTTGGGGAGGGGCAGAATGATAGAAATGGAAAGAAAGCGTATGTATGCCAAGTCACTTCAAAATGTACAACTGGTGACTAGATAATTCATTTCTATTACATGGAAATTTAAGATAAAGTGCTGACATAATCACTGGAATAGTGTCACCCAATGTTTATCTTATGCAATCAAGGATTTCTACTGTTGCCTAATGCAAATCAGAGGAGATAGCCAAAGCAATTTTGTACACATACAGTCTCTTGGTTTTAGGAAAACTGGAGGCACTAAAATGGTTTACATTTCTTTGGGGAAATATGATTTGGCATTTATTATGTTTCTTCAAGTATGTTAAAATAATTTTATAAACACACCAAAACATAGGAAAAAATTACTTTGAAAGAGTATAGCAGGAGTATACATGAATTACACTTCATAGTACTCTGAAGAAATACATCTCCATTTGGTCTGTATGTTGAAAATTTAAGAAAAGAACAAGAGTATGGAGTGAAGGTAATGGGTACCATTAATAGTTTCAGTCAGCTTGTGTGTAAGTGTCTTTTGACAGGAGAGCTATATACGTTACTGTAGAGATGATGAAAAGCAGCCCTGTTGATGATTTTAGCCCAGCTGCCTTATTGATGGATCGAATCTCTAACACATGGTCCAGGTGGTGCCTAAAAGCTGACTATCTACGGAAACTTCTGTTTGTGCATCTTAAACCATTTATTGAATGAAACAGGATTTTCTAACTAAGTGCGGTTAAAGTTTGTGGTGTGATTGTGCTGCCAAACCAAACTTTACACTCCACTCGTGAACTATAATTGTATTCTTCTACTTTCTCTAAGGTAAAATAATTTCCTTTAATAGATTCCTGGTATTTTAATTCTAATCTGATGCACAGTATTTTAATATTTTATAGATTTTGTGCAAAATCCTTCCAAATATTTGCTATTTGACAAGAAAACATAATTCTAGCCCCTAGATGATTGGAATTGAGATCTCAGCTGCCAAGATTCTGATGGATGTTTTATGTCTGGTTGCCTAAACCATGAATTTGACCTTCAGTATTTATTCTGGATGTTCAGTGGAGCAGAAAAAGTTTTTAATTTTTTTCTTCATGTAAGAATCACACTAGTGCTGATTCTAAATACATTTTCCTACATTAGTAGATTTTTTAATAGCCCTAATTCCCAATTATGTCAAATAAATACTGGAAAGGACTATAATGTTTTGTACTATAGGTTTTATGCTTTGTTTCTTTTTCATAACTTGATTTACATCAGAAGGATATACTAACTATACACTGAAATTGTATTTTTACTATGCAGTAAACTGTTTTATTGCTTCAGATCCCTGTTTAAGATGACATTCCAGTTAAGTGTACACATACACATGCTGTCTAGAGTGTGTCTGTAGTGTATAAGAAAAGCTTTCATGTATTATGCAGGCTCTGCTCTCAATTTTATACTCATGTCATCTGGGTACAGTTAAACCTGACCAGGAAGAGTGAATGTGGAGCACTAAAATGCAGTAAAGATGTATTCAGGAGTGAGATTCTTGTGTAGTTCTATGCGTGCAAACAAAGTAATTTAAGATTCAATACAATAAGTGAAAATAGTAATTCTTAATTTGAGGGGAAAAAATGTGAGGGATTCTGATTTTAAGTGTACTTTTGAAGCTTAAGCATACAGAATGCACTAATATACCAGTTGCCCGCATCACCACATGGCATTTACCATTACAGTAACAAATCTGAAAAGCCTCTCAATAATTGATATAACATGCTTACAAGGTAAAAGTAAATCTCTTGACACTTGAAAATTAGTACGTGATGATCCCAATGATGCAAAATTGTGGAAAATCGACATTCCCACAAAGAAAAAAGGAGTCTTTGCGGGTGTGGATGTTGGATAAATATGTACTTCACATCAATTTCTCCTGAACTATGGGGCAAAATCTCACGTGAGTTCAAAGTCAGAAGGATCTGTATGAATGTTTCATAAACTTTTGTAATGTGTAGCAATATTCTGTTAAAAATCTGCAATTGATGGGGTTAAGCAACATTACCCACGTATATAGTCCACACCATTTGTGTTTGCTAGTTTTGGAGGATACAATGCTGTCAGAAGAATAAGCAACTACTGCTTACTTTTAAAATTTGAAGGATAGAGAGGTTAAGGAAACAATAAAGAAGTGGAAAAGACCCCCAAGCTTTCTTGGAAAGAGTTGCCATTAATAAAATTTCTGACATATACACCTTCATGTTCTAAAGAGTGAAGAAGCCCCACTTCATCCCTCCATTTGACCAATTCACGGACAATATCAAGGAATCCCTCAACTGAACTAATAATCAAGTTTTCATCCAGTTTAATAGAAATTCACTTTGCAGATTAGTGCAATTTCTGAATGAAATAAATTCAGGTCTGAATGCAGTGCTTGGCCAACTTGAAGGATGATTGTAGACCATACTGTAAATGAAAAGGTAATTTATACTTGTCTCACATTGATAGACAATTGGCTGGTTGCTCTGAAAAGCACTGTACAGTTTGATCTGAAACGTTTGACAGTATAGCTTAACGTCCCCACATTGTATGGCTGATATCCGGTGGTCTCAAATACAAACCAGCAAAAATTAATGCAAATATCGAAATAGCACAGATCTTTGTCACCTCTTTGTGAAGGCATACTAGTTATTGCCAAAGAACAATCTATACTTATCAGTTGCTTTTGCTTGATGAATCTTAGATTGAAAGAAACTTCTCTCACGATGCTTCCACCGATGACACAGGTTTTCAAATCCAAGCAAGAAAGTAAGCGGATATAATCAGGATTCTCAAATAATACTGAATATGGATGCTGCATTGTAAATGTCAAAGCTGATTATAAAAGGTGTATCCTTTTTAACTAATTGTCTTTGTCTTGAAAGTATTGACCCTTGCCAGGGTGAAATTCAAGAGAATGACTTCAGTGAAATGCAAGATCTAAAACCTTTTTCACCCTATTTGAGAGTTCTCACTGAACCTCATTACATAGTTCCACTTCGGCAGAGTATCAGCCCCACACTAGCTGCAGCAGGGATACAATCTATTCAGTTCCCGGGATTTCTCCAAAGTTTGGTGAAAGCATATGGAAATTCCGCTTCAATGCACTAATCACGGTGAATGAGACCACAAGAATGTTCAAGTTTTTGATTAGTTTCTTGAGGAGAGGTGATATTACAGGTGTATACAATATTAAATTTAACATGAAAGGTCAATATGGATTATAAGCAGGTAAAATATGAATATGGAAAAAGCAAGCAGAGTATGTATAAAATCAAAGTACTGCAGATGTTAGAGATTTGAACCAAAAACCAAAAGTGCTAGCAGAGTGCAACAGTTTTAGCAGAATCAATGGAGAGAAATACAGAATCAACATTTTGAGTCCAGTATGATTTTCCTTTGGAATTGAAGAAAAGGCATTTATAACTTGGCAAAAGGGAAATCCTGTACTTTTTTACCTGTCACATAAAGAGTGATTGATACATGGCTAGGATGTTAGAGGCAGAAATTTTGGGTGGACGCTTACAGAGTGATGTGAATATGCCATGATTTGCGACAGAATGGGGATGGAAGTTTGTGAGGCCAAGGTTAAGATAGTGAGCAACTCACTGCATCTTTTATTCACTTGTTGAACAGCAAAGCGAGTTACTGGCTGGACAGCAGAGAGTTGCCAGTTAAGGGGATTACAGTTTGTTAAATGCCTTATTAATGGTGCAACTCATCTCCTTACTATTCAGCTTTCTATCTTGCCAAATGGGCCACACAAGGTAAACAACAAGATGTGGTAGTTAGAACAGGTAACTGCTGAGTTCAGTTCACTATGGCAGCATGGTGGCTCAGTGGTTAGCACTGCTGCCTCACAGCATCAGGGATCCAGGTTTAATTCCAGCCTTGGGTGACCGTCTACACAGAGTTTGCACATTTGCCTCATGTCTGTGTGGATTTCTGCCATGCGCTCTGGTTTTCTCCCACAGTCCAAAGGTGTGCAAACTAGATGGATTGGCCATGTTACATTGCTCCATAGTGTCTAGGGATGTGTAGGCTGGTTGGATTAGCCATAGGGATAGGGGGTCACAGGGATAGGGTAGGGGGCTAAGTCTGGGTGGATGCCCTTTAAAGAGTTGATACAGATTATTTCTGTGGGGTAGGGATTCTATTCTTTAATTTTGACTGCGACTAACCTCTGTGTTGTTGAGCACCAAACAGTGTCTTAGGGCAAGATCCACAGGCAGCAGCCACAAGCGTGCTTCATCCACCGACATTGGCATCTGACATTTGCTAATCCATCATGGCATCCTTCTGATAGGATGGAAGATGATCAGGAAGCACTAACTGCAAGGAACACTTTTAGCTAGCATTGAAATACTGATGCGCCTTGCACTCAGAGCACATGCATTGGAACAGGTCAATTTCTTGTTATCTCAACGCTTGCCCCCTCACATGCTCACATCATACACACCTGGCTTTGCCTCTGCCTTAAGCGATTAGTGGAGCCTGCCATGCTGGGCAGAGTTCTGGTCAGTCATGCCTAGGGGCTGCTCAATGAAGTCAGTCAGAGGCCTGGGAAAAACACACTCTTGTGGGTATATGCATAATCATTTGAGGGAGAGAGTCCAAGGAGGGTCGGGGGGAGCCAGTAGGAATGGCGAGTCATGGTAGAGAGGTGGGGTGGTGAAATAGTGCCAAAAGGTTGGGGGGTGGGGGGGGGAAGGGGGGGGAGAAGAATGAAGGTGAGGGCTGGGGAGCACAGCCTTGTATAGAAGTGTGTAAAAGGACAGTGATAGGGGCATATTTGACTTGTATGGGGAGAGGTTTGGGGTAGGTGGAACAGCATTAGAGGGAATTGTGTGGAAATAAGCTGGTAGGGTAGTGTTTTTGTTTAGTTATTTATGGCATATGAGCACCACTGGCTGTCTAGCATTTATTGTCCAGCCCTTACCCTGTGACCAATTATGAATCAACCACATTACCATGGTTCTGGAGTCACAAGTAGGTCAGACAAGGTAAGGATGGCAGATTTCCTTTGCTCAAGGGAATCAGTCTACCTGAAGCATTTTTACAACAACGGCTACATGGTTACCATTGGCTAGCTGTATACTCAAGACATTTTTATAATTGAATTCAAATTTCATCATCTTCTGTGATGGGATTTGAACTCATATCACAGAAGATTAGTCTGGAGTTCTGGGTGATGATTCTAGTGACATAACCGATATGCCACCATCTTCCCTGGGAGAATGAAAAGTGACATAGAGGATCTATGAGAATGGTTACCTGACAGCCAGTGGACCCTAATGTTTACGGCGCCTACTGCGAGCTGGATTCTGCTGATTACCTGCTGGTTCACTAGGTGTGCAATGCAACGGGAAAAGATTGAGACAACACCTGCAATGGCAAAGTCAGTGTCAGTTTGATGGGCTCAAATGCAGGATCCACCTCTGCTGGACGCTAGGACATTGAAGGAGCAAATACATGGAAGAATTGTTAGCAAACTCCAGCTACGCTTACTTTGCAATAATTTCATGATCCAATTGAATGCATGCAGACTGAACATGCAGAGAATTCAAATATGGTCAACGGCGATTTGCACCATGCCATTGGTCCTTTCAAATTGAATATTGGCATCTCAGTGGTGGGGATGTTTGCAGCAATGACTTAAAAAGTGGTCAAAACAGGTGACCCAGTAATCATGTAGCTTGCAAGGATAATATGAGAGGAGGCGAACATCATGTTATCATCTCTCAGGTAAGCTCAATGATGGTCTGTATTGAATGCACTGAAGTCTTTTATGGTTCATGTGTTCTGGCATGGGAAGGGGGTTGCAGCACAGCAGGCACTCCCTTTTTAATGTAATGTGCTGGTCACTCAGTCGGTGTAACACTTTCACCAAGTCACTGCACAGACTGAGGTTGAAGCTGAATGAATGATGGAGCCCTGGTCCTTGTTCTCAGGGGAACTGAATGTCTCACTGTAAGGAGGACCCCTCATCAACATGAAATGTTACCATGGACTGTTCTGAGAGCCATAAAACCTGTTTCGCTCTTTATGTTTCCAGCATAGGTCATTTCCAGCAAGAGGCATGCGTCTAGGGGATGTTGGATGCTGCGGCTGCTTTCCTAGTAAGGCAAAGGTCAGTTGATGCAGGAGGGCCAGGGTTGTCTGCAAGCACAGGAACAACACGGGTCACTGCAGAGGCTGAGGAGAATGCCCAGGTTGTGAGGTTCCCAGAGGAGGATCAGAATTTAACATTTCCTGAGGATGAGCACAGCACAGTGCCTGATCAGAACATCCCAGAACACGGTGACAGAATTATGATAGATGCTGAATTATCAACACAGCACTTCTGACTGAAGATACTTGCTAATGCTACAGCCTTGTCTTTTACAATGATGTGCTGTCCCTTCTCCCACCGCGATCCACACCACCAATGAATCTTTGAGGATGGCGATTTTTGTGGAACTTGCTTCTCCAGTGAGTTGTTTAACTATCCACCACCATTCACAATTAGATATGCAGGGTTGCACAGCTTAGATCTGGTCGGTTGGTTGTGTGATTGTTTAATGTTGCATATTGCAAGGCTGCTTATGCTGTTCAACATGCAAGTAGTCCAATGCTGTAACTTCACCAGATTGACAACTCATTTTTAGGTATGCGTGCTGCTGCTCCATCCATGTCCTCCCACACTCTCCATTGAATCAGGGTTGATGCCTCGGTGTAATGGTAATGGTAGAGTAAGGAATAAGGCAGGCCATCAGATTGCAGATTATATTGGAGCATAATTCTGCTGATGCTGATGGCCTACAGTGTCTCATGGTACTCAGTCTTGTGTTGTTAGATCTGTTTGAAATCTATCTCATTTAGTATGGTGATATAGCCACACAATACAATGGTGGACATCCTCCATCTAAAGACAGGATTGCATCACCACAAGGCATACTGTCAGAGACACATGCATCTGCTATAGATATACTGGTGAGGATGCAGTCAACTATGATTCCCTTTTTTCCCACATGTCGCAGACCAGTCCAGCAGCTATGTCCTTCAGGACTCGTCCTGCTCAGTCCATAGCAGTGATACTGAAGTCACTCCTGGTGATGGACATCAAGGTCTCCCAACCAGAGTACTATGTGCTGTTACCACCCTCAGTGTGTCCTCCAGGTAATGCTCAACATGGTGAATAGCCAATTCATCAGCTGAGGGAGTGCAGCAGTTTGTAATTTGCTATAGGTTTCTTGACAATGTTTGGCTCGATACTGTGAGGCTTTGTGAGTTCCAGTGTCAATGGTGAGGAATTTTCAGGACAACTCTTTTGTAACTGAATACTGCTGTGTTGCTAACTCTGACAGCACTGCACTATTGATGATTGTAGTGCCTGTGACATTTTCAGTAAGGTATGATTTGCACATATTAATTGCAAACATGAAGATGTAAGGCTGTTTGTTTGACTGGTCAGTGGGACAGGTCTGGAGTCAAATATTAGTAGAAATTGAGGATAGCATCAGTGAAAATAGAGATATTTATTGAGCTTCTTTCTTCTAATTTTGTTTAATTGTCCAAGGCCATTACGTCTAACATGATTACAGAGTTTTGATTTGATCCATTAATTGTGTATCCTTTAGCTCAGTCAATAGTATAAGGATTCTGCTGTCCACTGTGCAGATAACCATAATAGATCAGCATCTCATTTATTATAGCTATGTATGGCGCTACTCCAGTGCCTCTCTCTACCAAGCCTCACTGAAGCAGGTTTTGTTCCTTGGCTTGACCATTGATCATAGTAACATGAGGCATATGTTAGGCTATGAGGTTAAAATGTGTGCTTGATACAGTTCTGCTGCTGCTAATAGCGCACATTCCCAACAAATAAATCAGAGCAAGTAGCTGGCAGCTACAGCTCACTGAGTGCTTCTCTCGGCCATCATCCAAATGCTTCTTCACACCATTATCCTGCACGCTCACTGGCTATCATCCTCTTGACACTTCTTCCACACAAATCACTATCAGCGAACTGCCAGCCTCATCACATTATCAGGCCTACTTTTGGACTAACTCACAAAACACGTCAGTTTTTCTCAATTTACTTTGGAACTAAACAACACCTATGACTTGGTTGGTTTTGCCAGGTCATTTTGTGTACAGGGATATATATGTATCTCATACACCTACATGGGTTGCATCTTATGACTGTTACCTTGAATCGTAGAGCTCACTCACTTTGTGTTTATTGTTGACTGCATGCCACTGTCTACCTTGCACTGCCTCTATTGAATATGCATACTGACTGCAGGACTGACTTACAGCTTTCAGCCTCTGTATAGCTCACTTTGCTTTCTTGATGCTCAGGGAATTAATGCTCAGTGACAGACAACCACCCTCAATAGCTTGCGTTACATTATCACACAGAGTGAGAGGCAAGCAGCTACATTAACATCAGAGTTTCAAAATGTGCCATCAGGTTATGTGCTGAACACATTGTATGCACTTCAAGCAAATTGCCACATGCCAAAGTCAAAGGGAATTGTTCTTTGAGGGATGAAGGAGGTTACAGTCAGAGTTCCACCATAGTTACTCAAGGAGTTTCTCTGATCCCAGTTCAGGAATTTGGTCACTATTATTTAGGCATTGGTCCTATCAGAGTCTGGGGACTATCAGTCATTCCTGCAGGTCAAGTGAAGCCAGCTTGGAGATTACAGATTACAGATAGGTCCGTCAGGGTGTTGTGAGCCATTTTATCCTGAAATGAGCCAGAAGAGAGGGATTGAATATGTTAGAAATGAATACAAGAATAGTTAAGGGGGATGCATGAGCAGGAGATGTGGTGATGTGGTGCTCCACAGGATAAAGAACTAACCCATACCCTACAATCACCAGGCCCTATACTGAAAAACTGGCAGTGAGCTTTCCTTTCCTCTGGGCCATGTCCTTGTTGTCAATGGTCAAGCACGCAGAGTGAGGGCCAGTTCCTGACTTGACCTATAGAATTTAAAGTGGGCCTTAAATATGGAGCCAGTGGTGTGAACATTAGAAAATCCCAGCAGTTCGGTCCATCTGGCCACATCATTCCTGACAAACATGTCCAAGAGCCCAGTTACATCATTACTCAGAGGAAGAGTGGAACTCTTGTGAGAATAGTCACTCTGAGCCATTGAAGACCAGGCACCATGAAACTCAATGGACCAAATACTCCTATTGAAAATAAAAAAAATTCTACCAGCTTTTAAAATTATGGAATGCCCTTCCTAACAGTACTAAGGATGTCCCTACACCACATGGACTTCAGCAATTCATGAAAGTTGCTCAATTCCAATTTCTTAAGCATAACAACAGACATTAACTTTCAGCCTAGTAAATACCAACCATATACCAAAAAGGATTAAACAAAATGTTATTGGGGGAACAAGAGATTAGATGAAGACAAATTATTAACTAATTGGGAAGCGTGAGATTAATGAAAAGTTCTAAAATTTGGAATCTGCCTTTTAAGGAATGGAAATCAGAAATGTCATCACGCAAAGGTATTAGAAGCATCTAACTTATTCTATAAACGGCAATTGATATGAAAGGCTTTGGAGATTGTTTGAAGCATGTTTATTTTGATTCCTTTTCAGCAGTAGCTAATGGGTGAGAGTGAGACTCTGTCATTTCCATTTTCTTTTACCTGCAGTGCAGAGTATTCAAATGGCTGTTCTCAGAGCTGTGATCATCATATCACACTAATCCATAAACTGTGACATCTGATCACCAACATACTGTCGTACTATTGAAGGTAAGTTTTAATTCGACATATAGATGTATATTATATATTCCTAGAAGGCCAAAATGTAAAATAATTTTTCAAAAGTATCTTTTGCCTCAGAGGAGAGAAATAGTCAGCCACATTCTTATCTATTTCTATTATGTTTTTCTCTCTCCTTTTGGAATTTGCCTAACACTGCACAAATGAAACATTCTCTGCCTTCCACACTGAATTTTGCCAGACAGTGACTAAATTAATATCTGCTCTCATTTTTTTTATCTGTTATATTTCTTTTAAAATCACCTTTTGGAATTATTAACTAACAATGCCACTGTCCTTCACATTTCTGATCTGTTGTTATGACAAAAGAAAGGGAACAGAACAAGTGGAGCTCTTGAAGATGTGAAGAACTTCACCAAGGAGTGTCTTGCTGCTGGTTATTGTATCCAGGAAGCCTCTGGCTGAGTAGAACAACTGTTGATAGAAATTTTACCCTTACATGGCGGGGAATGTGAAAATGTGTTGATGATTTGGGAGTGACTGTAGGACTGTTCCTTTAGTGCTACGTATCAATCACAAGTGTTGCATTGTGTGGATTTCATAAGACAGTTTTTGATTCTGCTAGTTTGTGAATGTGAAATGTACCTTTGATTTAACTTGGTACATTAATTGTTTTATTCACATGTGGGACATGAGCATCACTGGCTGGCCACCAATTTATTTCCCATTCTTAGTTGCTCTTGAGAAGGTGGTGGTGAACTGCCTTCTTGAGCCATTGCAGTCTATATACTGTAGATTGACACACAATGCCCTTAGGGAAGGAATTCCAGGACTTTGACCCAGCAACAGTGAAGAGACAGCAATATCTTTCCAAATCAGGATGGTGAGTGGCTTGGAGGGTAAGTTGCAGGTAGTGGTATTCCCATGTTCTGCTGTCCCTGTACTTCTAGATAGAAATGGTCATGGGTTTGAAAAGTGCCAAGGATGAATTTTTACAGTGCATTGTATTGATAGTACACACTATTGCTATTGAGCATCAATGGTGGAGGAAATAGATGCTTGTGAATGTGCAACTAAAATAATTGCTTAGTCTTGGATGATGTCAAGCCCCTCGAGTGTTGTTGGGGCTGCACTCATCCAGATAAGTGAGGAATGTTCCATTGCACTCTTAGCTTGTGCCTTGTAGATGGTGGACAAGCTTTGGGGAATTAGGTTAGGAAGTGAGTTGCTTGTTGCAGTATTCTGATCCTCTGACATGCTCTTGTATCAACTGTTTATGTGGCGAGTCGAGTTTATGATTAATGGGAACTCTAAGGATGTTGAAAGTAATGGATTCAGTGATGGTAACACAATCGAATGTCAAGGGGTGGTGGCTAAATTGTCTCTTCTTAGTGATGGTCACAGCCTGGCATTTGTGTGGCACAAATGTTACTGGTCATTTGTCATCCCAGGCCTGGATATTGTCCAGATCTTGTTGCATTTGACCATGGACTGCTTCAGTATCTGAGGAGTGGTGAATGATGCTGAACATTGTGAAATTATAGGTGAACATCTCCAGTTCTGACCTTATGGTAGAGAGAAGGTCATTGAAGAAGCAACTGATGTTGGTTCAGCCTTGGATACTACCCTGTGGAACTCCTGCAGGGATGTCCTGGAACTGAGATGACTGACCTCCAACAACATAACCATCTTCCCATGTGCCAGATATGACTCCAACTGGTGGAGAGTTTGCTCCTGGATACCCATTGATTCCAGTTTTGCTAGGGCTCCTTGATGTCACTCGGTCAAATACAGCCTTGATGTCAAAAGCTGTCACTCTCAACTCACCTCTGGACTTCAGTTCTTTTGCCCATGTTTAGCACTAAGGTGGCAATGAAGACAAGAGCTGAGTGGCCCTGGTGGAACCCAAACTGGGCATCACTGAGCAGGTTTTTGCTGAGCAGGTGCTGCTTGATAGCACTGCTGATTACACCTTCCATCACTTTACTGATGATCGAGAGTAGACCGATGGGGCAAGAATTGGCTGGGTTGGATTTGACTTGCCCTTTACAGGTCAATTTTCCACATTGTCGGGTAGATGCCAGTGTTGTCACTTTATTGGAAGAGCTTGGCTATGGGATAAGTAAATTATGAACCACAAGTCTTCAGTACTATTTTCTGATTGTTGTCAGGGCCCAGAGTTTTTGCAGTATCTAGTGTCAACTTGCTATCACACGGAGAGAATCAAATTGGCTGGAGACAATAATATAGTGGACTATTGAAAGAGGTAGTAATGAATCATCCATTCGGCACTTCTGGCTGAAGATTGTTGCAAGTACTTTAGCCATCTCTTTTGCACTGATGTGCTGGGTTCTTCCATCATTGAGGATGGTGATATATGTTGAGCCTTCTCCTCCAGAGGGTTGTTTAATTGTCCACTACCCTTCAGAACTGGATGTGGCAGGATTACAGAGCTTAGATCTAATCTGTTGGTTGTTGGATCGCTTAGTTCTCTTAATCACTTGCTGCTTATATATTTTGGCAGGAGAATGGCTTTTGCCTGAAACATCGATTTTCCTGCTTCTTTGATACTGCCTGACCTGCTGTGCTTCTCCAGCACCACACTCTTGACTCTAATCTCCAGCATCTGCAATCCTCACTTTTGCCATGTGAATAATCCAGTTTCGTAGCTTCATCTGGTTGACTCCTCATTTTCAGGTATGCCTGGTGCTACTCCTGGTTTACCCACCAGCACCTTCCATTGAGCCAGAGCTGATCCCCTGGCTTGATAATGGAGTACAGTTCTGCCACTGTCGATGGCCTACAGTGCTTCATGGATGCCCAATCTTGAGTTGCTAGATCTGTTTGAAATGTGTCCCATTTGGCACAGTGATAGTGCCACACAGTACAATGGAAGTTATTCTCAATATGAAAGTGGGACTTTGTCTCCACAAGGACTGTGTAGTGGTTGCTCTTACTGATATTGTTGTGGACAAATATAGACAAATTGGTAAGGATGAGGTCAAACATATTTTTCCTCTTGTTGGTTCCCTCACTACCCACTGCAGACCCAGTCCAGCAGCTTAATCCTTTATGACCCAACTAGCTCACTCAGTAGCACTGCTGCCGAGCCACCTTTGGTGGTGGACATTGAAATCCCCCAGCCAGAGTAAATTTGCCCTGCCATCCTCAGGGCTTTCTCCAGGTGTTGTTCAACATGAAGGAGTATCGATTCATCAGTTGAGGGAGAATGGAATGGAGTAATCAGTAAGATGTTTCCTTGACCATGTTTAACCTGAAGATATGAGGCTTCATGGGGTCCAGATCCAATGTTGAAGATTCCGAGGGCTAATCCCTCCCTATGCGAGGGATGTTGATGGTGGTGTCTGGGATGTTGTCTGTAAGGTATGATTCCATGAGCATGGCCAGGACAGGCTGGTACTTGACTAATCTGTAAGACAGCCCTCCCAATTTTGGCACTAGCCCCCACTTATTAGGGAGGGTGGACAGGGCTGTTTTTGCCATGGACTTTTCCGGTCCTAGGTTGATGCCAGGTTATCTGTCTAATTTCATTTCTTTGTTGAGATTTTGTTGCGATTGTTACAACTGAGTGGCTTGCTAGGCCATTTCAGAGGGTGATTCAATGCTAACCACATGAGTCATATGTTGGCCAGACCAGGTGAGGATGAAAGATTTCTTTCTCTGAAGGGCATTTGTGAGCCAGATAGGTTTTTCAACAATGGACAATGGCTTCATGGCCATTAATTGAACATTTATTTCCAGATATTTTTCTTTGTCTTTAAATTCCACCATCTGCAGAGGCAGGATTCCAAACCAAGTCCTCGGAGTATTATTGAATTAAAAAAAAAACGAAAGAACTGCGGATGCTGTAAATCAGAAGCAAAAACATAAATTGCTGGAAAAGCTCAGCAATTCGGGCAGCATCTGTGAAGAAAAATCAGAGTTAATGTTTTGGTCCTATGATCTTTCCTTAAAATGCAAGAGTCCTGAGCTGAAACGTAAACCCTGATTTTTCTTCACAGATGCTGCCGGCCCTGCTGAGCTTTTCCAGCACCTTTGGATTTTGTCCCCGAAACATTGGCTGAGTTTCTAGATGACCAGTCTAGCGATATTACCATTAGGCCATTGCTTCCCCTTAAAATAAGTGACCCCTGCCAAATAAGCAACTGGAATTAAATCCAGAGTGCTGGAGATTCAATTTTTCATCCAGGTGTAATGCTGATTTTGTCAGCGGCTCATTAAGGTTTGAGCTGTGATGACTTTAGTTTGCTTATTAACAAATGATTAGTGGTACAGAATATACCATTATATTAATCTTGTTCCTAATCCTGTGTAAAAGATTAGAAAAAAAAAGTCACCTGAAAATCCTTTTTGAACATAGCGCAAGAATCACAAAATAATAATTCTCCTGGTACATCATCTGCGGAGTTCAAGGACTCAATCCCAATATTATCATACATCAGTTCTATAGAATTACACTGTCCTTTCAGAGAAGGTTGATTGATCCATTTATATACCAATATCATTACAGACATCACTAGCTACTTAGCTACCTGTCTGAAAATTACTTTCCAAATCCCACTCATAGGGTCACAGAAACATGAGGCACAGGATCTAATGGGTCAAGAGTGTGGTGCTGGTAAAGCACAGCAGGTCAGGCAGCATCTAAGGAGCAGGAGAATCAACGTTTTGGGGAAAAGCCCTTTATTAGGAATAAGGCTGGGAGGGGAGGGGAAAGTGAGATTAATTTATCTCACCACCCACTCAGCTCACAGCCTCATTCCCGATGAAGGGCTTTTGCCCAAAACGTTAATTCCCCTTCTCCTTGGATGCTGCCTGACCTGCTGTGCTTTACCAGCACCACACTCTTGACTCTAACCTCCAGCATCACTTTCGCCTACTGGATCTAATGGGTTTTATGTTTGCAGGAATAAACAATTATGACTGTGCAAGAAAAGGAGTTTGTTTCTTGAACAAAATCCACATGCTATAAAAGTCTTGGTACTCCCAAATTTAAAATAAACAATCAAAACCCCATTGGAGCCTCAGCTTCCCAATGAATTAGAGTCAAATAGTGAACAGTTTATGCTTGAAATGTCAACTCTCCTCAGATGATGCCAGACCAGTTGTGCTTTTCCAGCACCACACTATTTGACTCTGATCTCCAGCACCTGCAATCCTCACTTTCTCCTTTTCCCAATGAATTGTTTACCAATGTGAAACTAAGATCTCCAGAGAGCACTTTTTCACAACCTTAAATTGTATCATTTGTCTTTATTCATTTTTGCTAAAACTGAACAACATTTTCTATTCAATTTATCATTTTCCAAAATGCCCCAATACAAACAGCATTCTTATGGGAAAGGGCATTGAAAATCTGTTTTTATGCAGAAGGATGAAATACCATTAAATCTGATTAACGTCCGCTTAAATCTGAATGGTGGAGAATGGATTCAAATGACACAACCTGAATTTTGTTGTCCATAAATATATGTACAAATATATATATATATTCATATATATATATATATATATATATATACATGCCATCCCATCCCAGTTTATTGCACCTCGAAATGCAGCTAAGTAAGATGCTGGCAAGTCCCCCAATCTTTGGAAATGCCACACATTTTTTTAATACACAGCTTATATATACTGACTGTAAAGTGGCTGAGTTATTCTTACACGCTGAACAATTTGGTCTGAAAAATTGAATCAATGTAACAAGGGCAGGAAATAATGGAGCAAATGAGTTAAAGGAAAATAAAATAGGTAAAGGTTATTATTGTAAAGTAGAAATAAATAACAAAGAGCAAGGTGATAGCTATTAAGATCAAATTTATAGTGGTGTAAATAGTGTAGTGAGTTAGCTGCCACTTTTATATCTCTGATGTTTCATTCCGCAACAGGCTAATAAGTGTCTGCTTGAAGCAAATAATCTCCATGAAATAAGTTTGAGCTGTCTTGTAATTCCAAGTGGGCAGTTGACACTAATTGGAATTTTTTAAGTAATTAGCCTTGTAATACTTGGTTTCTCCTTGCTGACAAGTCTTTAAAAAGAAACCGTTTTGAGATCCATGTAGACAAAATAGCTTTCTTAATATAGCAATTTTAAGGTAGCTGGAGGAGAGTTAAGGAAATGGTTCGCTACAAGTTGGAAATTCAGCTCATTATGGAGATATGTGTCAAATAAAGTGCTGCACTGGAATATTTTTGTTCTTTCTTTATTGTCACTCTTGAATTTAAGCATTGAATGGAATTATTTAACAGCACTCATGTATGAAAAACAGATTTCAATGTCATTTAATGCATAAAAATATTAGTCAAATATTGCAAATAATATACTCACCCTCTGATATTATGAAAGTCTCGAGGATTGAGAATGTGCCGAAGGTAGCAGCTTTCAGGAAGAACTTATTTAAATGGGTTTTCTTTACCACACATATAACTGGCACTGATATGATCTGCAAGGTAATATCAATTTAAATATTAACTTGTGATTCTCTAGCATAATGTAAAACAAGAGCAATATATTGAAAATGCTTGGAAATAGAAGGAAGTTTTAAGAAAATACAGCTTTTGCCAGGGAATTATATAAGTAAAAAAATCCAGAAATTATTGGAAAAGCTCAACAGGTTTGGCAGCACCTGTGCAGAGAAATCAAAGTTTTGGGTCAAGGTACTCTTCCTTAGAATTACATAAGAGCCTGTCTCAGGTAAACCGATGTCAGTAAACAGTTCATCTAGAAAACCTTTTTCACTTAATAAATGTCAGTCATATCTCCTGTCTACACATACTGCTTGAATTACTAAATGTGTTCTTTGGTTATTTTCTTTCTTCATATGCACCAGAGGCGTGGATGACAGCGTGCTGCTGGCTTGGCGTCGAGAATCAGCGGGCACAATCCCAGGTTGTGGGGTAGCCTGTTCAGGACTGAGATCAGGAAAAATATCTTTACTCAAAGGATAGTGAACCTGTGCAATTGGATGGCCAAAATCAACCTCACTATGTGGTGGCTCAGTGGTTAGCACTGCTGCCTCACAGCACCAGGATCCCAGGTTCAAATCCAGCCTTGTGGGTTTGCATATTCTCCCCGTGTCTGTGTGGGTTTCCTCCTGGTGCTCTGGTTTCCTCCCACCATCCGAAGATGTGTAGGTTAGGTGAATCGGCCATGCTAAATTGCCCATAGTTTATGTGCATTAGTCAGAGGGAAATGGGTCTGGGTGGGTTATTCTTCGGAGGGTCAGTGTGGACTAGTTGGGCTGAAGGGCCTGTATCCACACTGTAGTGAATCTAATCTACCTCAGCATGCAGGATATCAACATCAATCTTTCAGCTATGATTGGAAAAGTTTTCGTGCTAAAGAACTTTGCACATTGTAGCAGAAAATCAGCAAATTAGATCTTGTTACCACAAAGTTGCTCAAACCTTCACACCATAATGTGAAAGAAGAGGAAAATGGCATTTTTGACACGTATTCGATGTCAAAGCATTTTAGGAAAACATAACAAAAAACATGTTGAAATGTGAGCACATGTCAAATATTTGTTCAATAGATGGGTGGTTTGCAAAGATATTGGAAGAATCCTTTGGATGTATGACTATCAGGCACTTTGCATGTAATGAATTATTTCCAGGTGCACTTGTTGTTATATGTGTAGAAATGTGAAGCAACCTTTCGGACAGGAAAGTTGCTTGAACACCATGAAGGCCCAGTTAACCTGATTTGATAATGTTGTCAAAAAAGTAACCAGTATTGCTAAGTTGTTTAGATAAAATTGCAGTTATTATTATTCTCATTACAATATTCTCCTGGCTACCAATTACTTGATTGCAAAAGCACTTTAAAACTTTGCAACTTTAGCAACATTTTCTCTCTTTTTAACACATATATTTTGAATTACAAATTAAACTTAAAGTTGCAAATGTTTCTGTCCACTTCAGAATCTAGGTTTCCAATGATTAAGGACAATATATTATGAGGTTTCAATACACTAACATTGTGTGGTATATAAACAGAACCTAACTGGCAGGCATGTACTAATCCTATTGAAAGAAACAATTATTTGTGTAACAATGACGGAGGGCATTTTTGGTTAATCTCAAATTTCTTCCAACATACAATCATCGTATGGTATTATCAAATATTTTGAAGTTCTCTCTTTTGCCTCATCATACCTTCTTCTACCAGAGAGTGGGATGAAAAGGATTGACTATGGTGTGGCAAATGCGATGTGGGAAAAATACCCAAGGAAAGATAGCAGCATCTCATTGGTCTCAATGTGTTTTGGTCTCCTGATTGGGCAGAATCTGACCCATAGAGCCAGGTCCTAGCAACAAGAGAATTGAATCCCACCAAAAAGGTACCTCCCCTGACTACCATCACCACTGCCACCACGCCATTGCTGCCTTCACGCCTAACTCCTTTCATTGATGGGGCCTTCCTAATTGGCCTGTAAATGTTCATTCTGTGAGTTTGCCATCAATATATGAACTCAAAATTGCTAGCTACAGTTGTTTTTTCATATTGATGTGGAATATCCTGGCGGAAAATCAAGCTGGAATCCAGTAAACTTTGAAGAGTTAGCAATGCATTGGAGCAGTAAATTTCAAGCAACAGCATATAATGATTTAAAATGTGATGCCCTTTTAAGTGATTAGATCATTGCACAATAAATTCATTTTGAACGCAATGTAATGGAAAGAAAAATCATAATACTGAAATAATATCTCAGACGTAAATCATGAATTCAGCCTGACAAATAGGCATGTGCATATTTTCTTTTAACGAAATTAAGATTCAGACCTACCGTATGCATTCATGTATAGGTTGCGTTTTGAAGACCATTTTTCAAAGCTGAAGTTAGAGGGTTGACTTTTACACGGGGTATTGTTTTCGAGGGGATTAAATTCATGCTTGGCATGAGTCAAAAAATGGACAAATAAGAGCCAGATCTGTTTATAAAATACTAAATGACAAAAGAAAGAAAAGAATTATAGTCATCATTGAATATTTATCAACAAAGTAATGGTCTCCATTCTGCCTGCTATGTTAGAATGGTACTGTCGTACCATATTCCAGTTAGCTGTACCATAACGTGCATGTACGTCTACAAATAAGTACAAACGTTACTAGGCATACCAGCAGGTGGTCAAGCCATTTACTGGGGGTATTTGTACAACACACAATTCATGAAATTAAAACAGAAGAGCAGTAAAAACAAAGAAAATAGACTGATAGTATTTTAATTTAAAAAGACCGCATGAAACTGTTAATAATATGCGATAAATACTTTACATCAAAAAACTGATATTCACAGCAAAACACTCTTCTCACCGTATATCATAAACACTAAGGGACAACTGCTTAAAACAGAAGTTACCAGTACATACAAAAGTCCATTAGAATCCTTCAATTTCACTGTCCTCATCAGTTACACCACTGAATAATTCATTCCCGTCGTCTGGGTCAAGCATATCATCTTGTGGATCATCTTCAACTGCATTCTCAAGAGGATCATCAATTGATTTGTCATCACTTCAATCTGACTAGAAATAGTCATCCTCCATACCATCTAAAGCATTAGAAATTCCATGTTTTTTGAAGGCTCTCACAATAATTTCAGTTTTCATTTCCTTCTAAGACTCAACAATCCACTCACATACAGTTGCAAGTAATGGAGCGTGCATTACCTTTGTGAAGCTTTTTTCCCCTTCTTGCATCCAAGTGTCCCATTTCTTCTGTACTAAGTCCTTAAAAAGTTTATTGATGCTAACATCCAGTGGCTGCACCATGCTCATAAGGCCTCCAGGAATCATTGCAATGTCAGTCCTATTATCTCGAAGTTCTCTGGTAACACTTCTCACTCTATGTGACCTGAATATATCCCAAACCAGTAAGCATTTTTTCCTTCCTAAGTCCACCTGGTCACATATTCCAGACCTCCCTAATCCAAGTCTTGCAGCCACCTTCATCCATCTACCCTTTTACATGGAGAAGGACAACAATGCCTTTGGGGTCAAGATTAGAGTGGTGCTGGAAAAGCACAGCAGGTCAGGCAGCATCCGAGGAGCAGGAGAATCGATGTTTCAAGCAAAAGCCCTTCATCAGGAATGAATTCTTGATGAAGGATTTTTGCCCAAAATGTCAATTTTCCTGCTCCTTGGATGCTGCCTGACCTACTGTGCTTTTTCAGCACCACTCAGTCTTGTTTCTAATCTCCAGCATCTGCAGTACCCACTTCTGCCAACAATGCCTTCGGGCAGAGTTTTCCACTTAAAAATCACCATAGACTTTAACTTTGTTCCATTTGCCATAAAACTAAGTGCCACCGCGAATCAATTCCTTTCATGGCCATTAGTCTTAACCAAAACTGTCTTTGCTCCAATCTTGTCCACAGTTCTATTCCCTGGAATATCAAAGTTCACTGGGCCTTTGTCCATATTGCTGATGTATGAGAGCCTATACCCGTCTTTCTTCCAGCTTCTAATTACAAAGCAATAGAACCCTATTAACTTGTCATTAACTTCTGCTGGTAGGCATCGGGCAACCTTGGTTTTCTGCCTAATCACTAAATCATACCTTTCCATAAACCTACTGCACCATCCAGCACTGGCTTTGAAATCACTGAATCCATTTTGTTTTGCTTATTTTTTCGTGCATATTCTGATACATTGTCGAGTCACAATGCTTCCGTTCTGATGACACTGAATTACACAGTCAGTAATCTTTTCTTCTAGGTGTGACCAGTTGTTCAACTTCCTTGGTTGGCATATTTCTGTTTTGGCATAACCTTTAACTGTGTGGCTTGTTTCCTCCAATTTTGAAAAAAAAATTCCAAAACAGAACTCCCTTGCAACTATGCTATTGTTCTTCTTTGCAACTTCAATAAATTTCAGCCAAAACTGTGTTATATGCTGGTTTCTTCGTGATGCCATTTTGTCAGAAAAATCTGAGGGAGTTTTACAATAAGTTCAGACCACAACTGTACTCGACACCTCCTTCTAAGAAACTGAGGCAACAGCGGGACAACAAGGTCAAGGGCTGCCATAAGATACCGTAGATATTTGCATGCACAGGCCAAATACATGTACATAAATATTGCATAAATAAATATATATATTTTATATACTTATATACTGTTGCGCTTAATATGCGATGATACAGGTATTGCATTTGAATCAAAATTGTGCAAATCATGCCTTTTAAAGCTGCATATATGGTCAGGAAGAGAGCCCTGAAAAACTAGGGTTAACATACATACAAGGTATATGAAAAATACCAGATTTTTTGGCCAAAAATAAGGGGTTAACTTATACCTGAGATCAGCCCATACATGAGTATGTACAGTAATTATTTGGGCACATTAATCAGTCTCAGTGTAAAGATTAGATTAAATTAGATTTCCTACAGTGTGGAAACAGGTCCTTCGGCCCAACCAGTCTACACCGACCCTCCAAAGAGTAACTCACCCAGACCCATTTCCCTCTGACTAATGCACCTAACACTATGGGCAATTTAGCATGGCCAATTCACCTAACCTGCACATTTTTGGACTGTGGGAGGAAACCAGAGCACCCGGAGGAAACCCACACAGAGAGAATGTGCAAACTCCACACAGACAGCCACTCGAGGCTGAAATCGAACCTGGGACCCTGTGCAGTGAGGCAGCAGTGCTAACCACTGAGCCATGAAATTCTACACTCATGTATTTTCAAGGATTTGATAATGACATCCTAACAGTGACTACATTTAAGCATCCACCTGTAAAATAAGGGAGCAATATTAAAAATAGAGAATGAAGCTCATCAGAAGATCATCAAAAATAAAAAGCAAAAAGAAAAAAACAGTCAAAGGTGTATAACAGCCAGTACTGGCTAGAACATCATATTATTTTCATGTTCTCAGTAAAATAAATGTGCATTTAGACATCATCAAAAAGAATACATTTCTTAAGTTAAGAGGGCAAAGTTCTGCCACAATTTACAATTGTAATAATTTTCGGAGAGGTTATTTGAGATTACCTATTTGTTTGCCATCACTATTTCTAAACAATGCGTGTGGTACTATTCCAGGCTGCTTGCAATTGACTGTCTAAAGAATTACAGCAGCTGAAGGATAATCATTCAAGCTGGGAGAGAATTGAATAAACCTTTGAAATGAACAATGAAGATTTTTCTGTAAAGTGCACTTTTCTTGAAAGTACCAGAACTCAAGAGACTCCTACATAAGAAATTTATAAGAGCTATTTCACCAAATAACTACTCCAGAAGATAAAGCCAACATCTCATCAAGACAAAAACTGTGGAAGTTCAATCAATATTTAATTACATAATTAATATTTTACAGTTAACTAAAGAATTTGTTCATGTGGACGTTTCCACTTTCTTATCTTCAGCATACAATGGATGATGATGCTTTTTTTGAAATATTATTCCATGTAACAAATCCATTGCGAGTCCTTCCATTGCTCATTTTGACCAGCCATGTCAGTCTCATGATGCTGTCATTCTTTCTCTCTTATAAATTGACTGAAATTCCTGCAGCATAATTGCAATGTTATTCATACCTGAGGCCTGAAATATTAAAAAGATAGAGACCCTCTCTCTTGTCATAAATATGGCTCCAGCAATCCCACCTCTGAACATAGCAACTACTAATTTTATGGAGGGTGCAGGGTTGGAGGAATGGGTAAGGGTAAAAATATGCGCATCTGTGGTTTATGGAGGCAAATGCACATGTTAAGGGGAAGCTGTCTCAGGCTCATTTAAGAGGTGGATGTTTAAAATGCAATTTATGCACTCTAGACCTGAAAAGAAAAGGTGAAAAGCTATCGGAGTCAATTGGATGGTAAGGGTACCCTCTTTGAGAGGTGACGTGCACCTTGCATATGTTCTTTGGACACCTTTGTGTGAGAGAATAGGTACCCTTTTAAAGAGGTAAGTTGCCCTTTGATATTATTTAACATGGAACATGTAAAAGGAATATAAATTCATTTGAAATGGCAAGAAAGTTGTAAACAGAAGCTATCGAGTTGTCAGTGTATTTACGACATTTGCACCTAAACATTTGAAAAAAAGAACTGTTTGCAGCATGAGAAAATAATTTCAATTTCATTTTGTCTGTCAACATAAACCTGAATGATATCATCACAGTGTTAGGGCTGTATGACTGACTTCACAATTTTCAGTTTTACAGTAAATTATCTATATTTCTACATTTGATTGAAAAGCTGGAGTGATTATAAACTCTATAAAGTGGAAACTATGAATTCCAATGTTTGTTTTCCATAAGTGATTAAAAGACGTTAAGCTTAATAAGCGGGTTTTATAAATGAGAATGTTATTTTCAAAAAGTAAATTAATCAATTGGCTGTTAGAAGTATATCCTATTTGGTCTTAACATGGATTCTGTGGTGCACCAAGGTGGATACCAGGTCCAGGTGAGCATGGAAAGTGTAACAGCAAATGGTAGCAGGTGTGAGCATGAGTTGCCCTTGGAGCACTGAAGATCCAGAATATGGTGGAAACCATAGGTTGGCATGGAATTTATGAGGAATCATGGGATATGTTTAGAGGCATCAATTTACGTGGAGTGTATCAGGCACAGTGGGGCTGAGTGTGGGGCATAGTTTTATATGGAGGGTGTGTGAAGCCAGGTGGTTGGATGCAGAGGTTCAGATTGGCAATGAAGGACTGAGGCTGTGGTGGTTAGTTGGCATGAGGGTGGCATCAGGTGGATGGGACATGGGGGGTACGTGGGTGGTGACAGGGTTGACAATAGTTGAGAAATAGAGGGATTATTTTATGATCTTGATAAAAAGATGCTGTACCAATCCATGTCTCCTGTCCACACTTGTCAGCCTCTGCACTAAATTCCTGTGGAAACAAACCCAACTACATAACTTACCCTCTCATTCTAGATATCACAGCAGGAGTTATCATCACCATTGCTACGATGCAACAAAGCTGTTTCCATGCTGTACATCTCTATGACTCTATGACTCTATGACAATGGAGCATGCAGCGAGTGGATGTGATGGATACTGAAGAGTTCGGAGAAGTTCTAAGCAGGAAAATGTGGACACGCAATAGGGAGAACATCACATCTAGCCTTTGTTGGTTCATGACAATTTTAAATAAGGCATTTACCGTTTTGACAATCAGATAAAAACATGGTGGCTTTGCTTGCATTCGAGAGTACTGAAAGGATGACGCACTGAATGGTAACAGAAGCTAGATTCTGCTGTAAACAAGATGTTATGCTTCATAACTGTTACCAGTGTTTTGTGCAAGTGACACCATCAAAGTACAATATAAAAGAAAGACAATTTTTGAAACGGCCTGTAAGGTCAGTGAAAAAGGGAATTAAGTTTTGCAAAGTCAATGAAGCACCTAAATAATGCATTGATCAGATCATATTTGGTGCAGTATACAATATTGTTTCTTCATTTCTTTATATAATTAATTGATGGATTGTGTTTCTCCAGATGTTTTCCTTAGTCACTGGTACAGATTAATTCATTAGTGTAGCCTTTCTGTTTATACTTAAGATTGTTTTTTATGGAAACACATCCTTCATCAACTAGGGTAACATATGTAAATAATGGAAATTTTTGGCATTCTGTCACTGTGCTGAGTGATCGTCTCAGCTTTATTCCCAGGAGAATCATATGAATTAAAACTTAGGAACCAACACTAAGAGAGGGCTGACCTTGTTAATAGGAGAAGTCCTGATTCGCTGAACCTTAGTGATTGCATTATGTACAATTAGGGAAACCTTCAAAGCTTATCGGTTAGGTTTGAACTTCTAAAAATTCCTGACCGTAGTATAGGTTAGAAAAATATTATGTGCAGCAAAATATTATCACAACCAATAGCTGACAGTCAAAGTCACCTTGGTCCATCCAACTTGTCCCACACAAGAGAGGCCTGGGGGGAGAGTTGATGATGTTTTTCTCCCAGAGGGAGATGAATGATGGAAGATGGGAGCCTTGCCATTGGAGCTCTGGAAATGAAAAAGACTGGAAAATTGCGTTTGACAGTCAAATGAAAGCTCAGGGAACAGAGGACTTAGAAACAAGAGCTTTTCATTTGGCTTTCGAACCTGCTCCACTATTCAATCAGATCATGGCTAATCGGATGATGGCCTCATCTCCAGCTTTCTGTTTGGATATTAAAACCTTTGGTGTTAACTTAGCCTTCAATAAATTTAAAGATCATCCAGTCTCAGATACCTGAGGAGAGAAAAAACATCATCTCCTATCTTTGTCCTTGGAGGTGAGCATGTTCTCTTCAAAATGGTATTTGGTTCTAAAAACCAATGGTTCTTCAGGTGAGTAAAGACAGAGCTGTGGAGTATAAGAGAACAGGAGGAAGATTGGGCCAGTGATTATGGTCAGGAATTTTACAATGAGGAGAATGTTTCTTCAGTCATCGATGTAACCTGGAGATAGCATGTTTTCTTGCTTGTTCCAAGGTTAAGGATATCACTCAGCAGCTGTGGAACATTCTGAGGCCAGAAAATGATCTGGCAAATGTTGTGATCCATATTAGGATCTAAGAGATAGTTGGAAAGAAAACTGAGGTCCTGCAGCCTGATTATAGGGAGACAGATATGACATTCAGGACCTCAAAGATTGTAACTTAAAAGGTTAAAATGCTATGTGCTAGTAAATATAGAATTAGGAGGATAGAGCAGATAAATGCAAGATCAAAGGCATGATGCAGGAGGGAGGGCCTTAGATTCATGGGATATTGGAAAAAGTCCTGAGTTTATACAATTCTGGTTCTGCCTACACAGTGGCACAGCTGTTCTCACAGCTGTATCTTAGCACCAGGCACCTGGGTTCAATTCCAGCCTCGGGCAGCTGTCTACATGGAGTTTCCATGATCTCCTCATGCCTGTGTGGATTTCTTCCCACAGTCCAAAGCTGTGCCGTTTCGGTGGATTGGCCATGTTAAATTATCTCATGATGCGCAGGCTAGGTGGGTTAGCCATGGGAAATGCAGGGTTACAGGGTTGGGGTGAGTCTGGGTGGGATGCCGTTTGGAGGGTTAGTGCAGAGTTGGCAGGCTGAAGGCCCCTATCTGCATTATAGGGATTCTATGATTCTATGCATAGACTGGTTGGCCACCTCAACAGCATAAACAAATGTTCTCATTGAGTGGTTGAATAATGCTTTTGAGGAAAGATTAAACCAATCTGTCTGGAACATGGCAACAAGGGCATTCCATAAAAAGGGATAAACACAAAGAATTGTGCAAAATTGATAGCACTAACTAATATCATGGTATTAGGTAGAGTTGAAGTAAGAGCGTGCAATAAGATCTAAATTGAGTTTACAGTACTTGACTGAACAGTTGCTGTGTGGTAAATAAGATGGGTGAACTGCAAACACAGCTAACTATATGGGAATATGACATCATGCTGACAGTGGAGATGTCACTCAAAAAAAAAGGATCGAGTCCAAAAATTCAGGTACAAAGTGATCAGGAAACAGAGATAAATGAGGGGTGGCAACATTGATTAGGGAGAGTATAACACTGTTTGAGACAAATAATATTCTGGAGGGATCAAGGGCAGAATTTATTTGATTAGTTGTAAGAAACACTAGAAGTACCATAACACTTCAGGGTGTATTTTATTGGCCAACAGCCTACTACAAAAGAGAAAATGCTGGAAAATCTCAGCAGGTCTGGCCGCATCGGTAATGAGAGAAAAGACCTGACATTCCAAGTCTAACTGACCCTTTGTCAAAGCTTTGACATCAAGTAGTGATCTGCCAAAGTCAATGACCATAAGATGAAATCCTCACTGTACTCCCAAGTGCGTCAGTTGCAGAAATTTATTTTCCTTTTACATTTTCAACTGGGTTCAACTGTACTCATTGAAAATCACCTCAAATAAAGTAAGCTGAAACAAAGCTAATCTATAGTATAAATATTCAAGTGAAGGAAAAACTGAGAGGTCAGAATTTTTCTAAATCCCTGCTTCAAGTTGTGATTGTTTAGCAAGATATAGAAGAACTCAAGCCCAGTCAAGATATTCTTTGAAGTCTCACTTGAAAGGGTGATTGTTTAACATTGACACATCACTGTAGTGATTGACGCAGTGTTATTAGTATCACAGCAATTGTTACAATTGTGTTTATATTGTTATATAGTGCTATAATCCACCCTCCTCTCGTAAGCCTGAGCCAGGGCATGGGGCTTGATGAAAAGGGTAGGATTGTGTACTCAACAGGGAAGAGGGTGGATGTTAGCCCTGAACCTGCGCTGTGGAGATGCTGAGATCGGGGAAACATAAGAGATCAGTTGATAAAAATGGATGATGTTATTCGACCAGAAGGACAAGAAAGTAACTAAAATGTATGTCAGGAGGAGGTATGAATAATAGAACGATGAATGACTGCTGTCCAAAAACAAAAAGAGACAAAAACCAAAACAAAGAAAATGTAACAAAATGGGGGCAGAGGTTACAAAATTAAATTGTTGAACTCAGGAAGACTGTAAAGGAGAAGATAGCTAGTTTGTTGAGATTTTTTGTGTGTTGCATTTTGTACTAAATGAGCATTGTACATGTTTCTTAACCAGTTTGTAAGTGCATAGAAATGAACATTATGAATCTTATGATTGTTTGCATTGAGTTGGTTGGAGAGATCTCCACCATGGGGCCTAAAATATTTTCTGGCATTTTCATCCCAAACTCATTGTGTCAACTAGCTATCTCACTCTATGCCATCACCTCAGGTCCAAAGCCAACCCCATCTTACCGTAAGCTGTTCCCAGAAAAACCCATCTCTCATATCCATGCCATCTCTGAAAGGTAGCTGTGCACACAGCCAAGTATTTGTACCTAGTATTGCTTCTTACCAGCAATGTCATGGCACAGCAGCCACAAAGCAATGCTGCCCGGGGCACATCGGCCGTATGACTGACACTCCCTCAACCCTCTCACCCTTGTGGCTGTGTAACCACACGCTACACGCTTTGTTGACTCCCTAACTGAACACCCTCGAAGTCAGCATTACACTGTCTCCTCGGTCGTGCTAGGTATGTAAGAGTGCTCCTGGATGTAGGAGTCATGGCAGCTGCCAAGCTAGTGGGCATAGACTTCCTGGAAGTGGTAACACGACAGATCACCTGAACATGAATTGAGTGGAGTTCGAGAGTGTGGTGCTGGAAAAGCACAGCAGGTCAGGCAGCATGAATTCAGTGGAACTCCTTCCTGTTGATGAATTGTGCAGTGTTGCGATACAGCCCTCTCAGTGCCATGTTTGTGCGGTTGATGGCACCTTGAGTCTCGGACATCACAGCTGTATTTCCAAATCCTACTGCCTGGGCTACAGCACTAATGTTATCACGGGAGAACAAAATGAACTGGTGTGGTCTTGCCCAGGTGGTGTTGCTCACTGTAAAGCTGCATTTCTGAGGGCGTGTCTGAAAGAACAGTAGCTTAGAAGTTCAGAACAACAGGTACTAAGATAGAATGGCCTCTCACTCCTGTAGTATATAGATCCTGCTTCAGCATCCATCAAAGTTCTGTCACACTGTCCCAGGGCACATGGAGCCTGCACTGATACTGTGCTATGCTCATCTCAGGAAATGGACTGGGAGATGGAAAACTCTGGGCCTCCTGTTAAACTCACAGAGCCTGAGAGATCTGTGGCAGTGACCTCTCCCTAAGTTAGTATCTCCTCAACCATTGTGCTGGCCCTGGCTCTCCTGTGTCTTTCTTTGTCTTTTTAGCAAGGCAGTCCTAAAGGCTGCATGGTGGCTTAGTGGTTAGCACTGGGGAGATTGTCAGTGTGGAGTTTGCAAGCTTTCCACATGTCTCCATGGGTTTTCTCTGGGTGGTCCGGTTTCGTCCCATAGTTCAAACATGTTTAGGTTAGGTGTCCTGGCCATACTAAATTGTCACATAGTGTCCAGAGATGATAAGCTATTAAATATAAGGAAAGGCCAGGGAAAGATTAGAGGGTGAGTGAGGTTAGACAACACAGAGCAAAAGGCAAAGGGGATGGTAATAGTTATACAGAAGTGCAATTAGTCTGGAGTGGTGTTAATAATAGGACATAATAACAACATATAAGCAAAACGAAGAAAGTCAGGCACTGAACTCACTTTCTCATTGAGCAGGTTCTCCTTTAATGTCTTTTACTTTGTCCCAATGGAAGATATAGTCAGTAGTATCTTTATGGGCCTTAGTTAGGCCTGTCCAAAGTTACTTCCAAATGAGATCTGTCAGATGCTGAGCATAAACGTGAACTGCTAGAATGGATTATTGTAATTTTGAAATGACTGATGCAAAACTGTGGGAACGTATCTCAAACATGAGCCCATTTTCACAGCAGTCCTTATAGATTGTTTGACCAAGTCATAAGATACCAGTAAATTAAGTAAGTGTTTGCAAGGTGCTTTTCTTAAAGTGAAAACAACATTTCAATGTATGTACTAACGCATTGAGTTAAGTTCAATGTGACAAAGCGTTACTGAAGTAAGTAAAAGGACCAGTAAAACTGCATGTTGGTCATCTATAAATAGGTAAAAAAAAAGAAAAACTGCATAATATAGAGTATCTTGTTAATTCCTAATAATTTAAAGCAGCAATCTGATGTCTTCACAAATAGATATTTGTGCATTGCTGATCACATCTTGTGTATTTTCACGTGACAGACAAAGTGGGCAATTTGCATGAGCAAAAGGCTAATTTGTGCTGTTGAATAAATATTTGAAACGTTTTGTAAACCTACATTTTGTGCCCATTTGCTCAAATACATATGGGAATTAAAGGAAAGTGATCTCACATTGAGGCCATTTCCTTTCTAATTACAAAGCAGACAATACAAATACTGGAAACGTCACTGTCGACAGTAAGTATATATTTGTTAAAACTACTTATTCCTACTCCTGAAAAGTTTATGTTGAGCAATACTCATATTGCTGCATTAGTTATGTTGAAGTTCATCAGTTGTACCAAGCTCAGTAAAGTTACCACAGTCCCTGATGAGTGCTCTCTCATTTGAGGGACAGCCGATGATGGTTTAACCTGAAGATCATCACATCTCAGGCAAGATTGTGAAGGTGGTGCCTTCATGGTGAACTCAGCTGATACAGGAATTGAACTTGTGTACTGTTGGTATCAAGTCAAGCTGCCTTTAATCTTACCAGATCTCTGGGCTGCTCTCTCATCAGAGAGAGAGAGATTTAATCTGAAACCTGAGGGCCACGACATCTCTGGTGTGGGAGTCCTTCATGGTAATCTCAATTGGTACAAGAATTGAACCCACACTGTTGGCATCACATTGGTTTTTGAAGCAATGAGGCAGCCTAATGAGCTAAAGCAATCAGGCTGTTAGCACCACAAACCAGACATCCAGCCAACTGAGCTCACCAAAGCCCCATGCCAGCTTGGTAAAAGTAATTCTAATTTAACTCGTGAAAATATAATTCTTGCACAGTATCATGTGACATTATGAGTTATGTTCTGCTTAAGTGGCAGTTCCAATGGGATGGGACATCTGCTATCCCTCTGACATTACTGCAACCCTATCCAAGAAAATTAAAGATAAATGTTTCATTGCAATTTGAAACAAGGATAAGAATTTTACAATTGGGGTTCACTTATCCTGGAGAATTTATAAGTAGGCGAGCACAGGTGATGAGGTAGGGTATGAACATGTTTGGGTTTATGGAGGATACAATGTAAGAGAATGATTGGGAGCACATTAGAACAGTCCCACCTACTGGGTACAAAGGCATGGATGAGAGTTGCAGCAACAACAAAAGAGATAGAACCTGGTTATATTACAGATAGCCTAAATGATGGAGTGAGAATGTGAATAAATAAATGATTTTATTATCATGTGTGTTTTACAATGAGAAAAACAGCAAAATACAGTGAAAGATTTTCCCACTTTTGCCATGATCGGGTTTTATTTTGAATAGTTTA
Organism: Hemiscyllium ocellatum; assembly: GCF_020745735.1. NCBI lineage: Eukaryota > Metazoa > Chordata > Chondrichthyes > Orectolobiformes > Hemiscylliidae > Hemiscyllium > Hemiscyllium ocellatum. The sequence continues at coordinate 98,811,561 of NC_083404.1, read as the reverse complement.
GGAATAAGAAAAAAGTAGAAAGATACAGCTCAAAGAGAGTCCATCAGTCCTGAGTCAGCTCATCGTCAATGGTGCCTCATCCTTCCTCCACCATCTCGCTGCCATATACACCGAACCCAACAACAGTGAAGTCTCCACTCTTCAGGCACCAGCTTTTGTTGCTGGACTGATTCTCCTCGGCTATCATCTTGCCACTGCCTGTGCCAGACCCACCAATGTCAGAGTCGCATTTCTCACCGCTGGGCCCACCTCGTCGATGTCATCATGATGCCCTTCTGCCACTACTTCACCGTTGCCAGTGCCAGACCCAACCAATGACAATGATCCTCAAGCACCGACGTTTGTTGCTGGGCCTACTTTGCACCCCCAACTTCACCTCCACCGATGTAGCAGTGGCCGATTCCGATGCTAGGTTCCATGCTCGCCCTGTAAGAGTAAGGGCTCACTTGAATCTGCACTGGATTCACTCCTAGGTCTCTTGGGATACCACATGTCTTCTGGCATGGGTCTTCCTGCAAGTCTTCTTCGCTGTGAGTCTTTCTGAGGTGCTAGCTTCCAGGTAGATTGATCCCTTGCCCCAGACCTTCCTGAAGGTTCTGTGGCCTTCGGCCAATGAGGTCATGAGTGGTGTACAAGACATCCAGGAGGAGAAAGTGAGGACTGTAGATGCTAGAGATCAGAGTCGAGAGTGTTGCGCTGGAAAAACACAGCAGGTCAGGCAGCATCCGAAGAGCAGGAGAATCAATGTTTCAGGCATAAACCCTTCATCAGGAATGTGGCTTGTGGGCCAGGGGTGCTGAGAGATAAATGGGAGGGGATGGGGTTGAGGAGGAAGGTAGATGAGAATGTGATAGGTAGATGAAGGTGAGGGACAAGATGATAGGTCGGAGAGGAGGGTGGAGCGGATAGGTGGGAAAGGTGATGGACAGGTCTGAAAGGCGGAGCTGAGTTGGAGGCTTGGGATTAGTATGGTGATGACACATCTGAAAACGAACCTTCCAGCTCAGCAAGCATACATCCAGACCCTCAACCTGAGCTGCAAATCTTCTCAAAACTTGCTAAAATGAGGAAACTGTTGAAATCCACATTGATCCCATGTGGTTGTAGGTGGATTCTGAGGCATTCCTGGAGAAAGTGAGGACTACAGATGCTGGATTAGATTAGATTAGATGCCCTACAGTATGGAAACAGGCCCTTAGCCCAACAAGCCCAAACCGACCCTCTGAAGAGTAACCCACTCAGTCTCATTTCCTTCTGACTAATGCAGCTAACACTACAGGCAATTTTAGCATGGCCAATTCACCTAACCTGCACATCTTTTGACTGTGGGAGGAAACTGGAGCATCTGGAGGAAACCCACGAAGGCATGGGGAGAATGTGCAAACTCCACACAGGCAGTTGCTCAAGACTGGAATCGAACCTGAAACCTGGTGCTGTGAGGCAGCAATGCTAAACACTGAGACTTTTACCTGTACCTCCACCAATGTCATTTACTATATCCATTGCACCCAATGTGGTCTCCTCAACATGGGGAAGCAGGACGCCTACTTGTGATTCGTTTCAGAGAACATCTCTGAAACACCCACACCAACCAACCTCACCGCCCCGTGGCTGAACACTTCAACTCCCCTCCACCTCCAACTCTGTCAAGGAAATGAGGACTCTGGGCCTCCTCCATCACCGAACCCTTACCACCCGATGCCTGGAGGAAGAGTGCCTCATATTTCGCCTTGGGACCCTCCAACCACATGGGATCAATGTGGGATTTCAAAAGTTTCCTCATTTCCCCTCCCTCCAATTTATTCCAGTCCCAAGGCTGCAACTCAGCACTGCCGTCCTGACCTGTCCATTACTTTTCCCATCTCTCTATTCCAGTCTCCTCTCCAACCTATCACCTTCTCCCTCACCTTCATCTACCTCTTGTTTTCTCAGCTATCTACCCTCAGCCTCACCCCCCCTCCCATTTATTTCTCAGCCACCCCCGCCCACAAGCCTTATTCCTGATGAAGGGCTTATATCTGAAACGTCCACTCTCCTGCTCCTCAGATGCTGCCCAACCTGCAGTGCTTTTCCAGTACCACACTCTCAGTTCAAGACATTCAACACTTCACTGTTGCCATGCTGAGAAGAAGCAAAGTATGCATCTTTGGGCAAGAGCTGGAGGTTCTAGAAAGTCTGATCGACACTTCTTTAATACACAACCCTTGGGCCTGTTCTAGCTAGATTCTTCCTGAATGTTTGACCTTTTTGACTTTGGTTTCCATTGCTCCCTGTAGCTGATAACTGTTGGCTGCTGTTTAATATCGCTTGGCCAATTGTCTGACAGGCCCAATTTCTTCACCTGTAGGCTGATTTGGAAAATAATTTTGGACATGCAAGTTCTGAGATTTTACGCTGTTGGTCCAGACATCTTCATCTATTTCATCAATGACTTCCCTCTAATGGAGAACAGTCAAAGGGTTGATTGCTCGTCATTATACAGTGTCCCGTTATATTTGCATTTGCTTAGATACTGAAACAGTCCATCTTTATATGAAGTTAAAAATCACACAAGACCAGATTATAGTCCAACAGGTTTCTTTGGAAGCACTAGCTTTCTTAAAGTTACCTCGAGAATATGACTTAGTTCTGGGATTTACATATTAATGAACTGAAAACTGCAGCCCATTCTAAAAGATGAAAGACTTGACAGCAATCTAGGTTTGTTCAATATATCATTTCAGTTGCTTGACACAGTAATCTTTTGCGATAAGTTCTATGTCTTATGACCCCATTCCACAGCTACCTGATGAAGGAACAACACTCCAAAAGCTAGTGCTTCCAAATTAACCTGTTGAACCACAACCTGGTATTGCGTGATTTTTAACTTTGTACATCCCAGTTCAACACTGGCCCCTCCACATCATGTTTATATGCAAAGTGACCAGGACAATATTCAGATATGCATTGAAAAATGGCAGTAACATTCATCCCATAAGTGGTATGATCACCAGATTATTAATCCCAAAACTCAGCTATTGCTCCGGGGAATGGTTTCAAATTCTGCCGAGGCAAGTGGTAGAAATTGAATGCAATAAAGAATCGGAAGTTAAGAGTCTAATAGTGATCATGAACCATTGCCAATTGTCAGAAAAACCAATGGAGTTCACTAATGTCCATTAAGGAAGGAAATCTGTCATCCTCTCCTGGTCTGGCCTACATGTGACTCCAGACTCACAGCAATGTAGTTAACCCTTAACTGCCTTCTGGGCAATTAGGGATGGGCAATAAATGCTGGTCTAGCCAGAGATGCCCACATCCAGTGAGTGAATTTTTAAAAAATTGGGCAATATTCACTTCCAAACTGGATTATCATTTCCTTTATGATGTTCAATGCCATCAACATTGCTGAGTCCCTGCCATGAGAAGTATGGAAATTTAGCTTAACATGTTATATAAATACAGGCAAGAAAAACTAACCGAAGGCTGGGTATTTTACAGAAAGTAAGATTTTTGTACTCTGTATAGGATTTCAGCATCACAGGCACAGCTGGCATTTGTTTCCCATCCCGAGATGGCCTTGGATTGAATGGCTTGCTAGGCCATTTCAAATGGTGGAATCTGGTGTCACCTTATCAACCAGGCCCGTGAAGGCTGGCAAATTTCCTCCCCTAAGGGAAATTAGTAAACCAGGTGAGTTTTTATGACAATTGGCAGTAGTTACATGGTGATCATTAGACTGGCTTGTAATTCTGTTTTTTTTAATTCAATTCAAATTTCGTCACCTATCGTGATGGGATTCAAACCCATATCCCCAGATATTAGGCTCGGTTCTGGATTAACTAATCTTGTGATATTTTAACTACACTGCCACCACCACCCTCCAACCTCGCTACCTGACTTTCCAAAGACTACCCATCATCTACAAGAGAGCCACAGCTCTCAAGAATTCACTTGGCAGGGTCTAAGGGTGGGGACGAGCTGTCTTGAATGTACCCTTTCAACTTGCCTAACAATAACCTAAGGCAGTGGAAGCTGCTGGACTTCCTGTGTGGCATGGGCTTCCTCTTACTATAGGCACAATATCGCTGAAGATGGATAAGTTCTATAATTGGCCATTAATTGGCCACTTAAGGGTTTTAATAGGCCTAAGCACTATAATGCGCCACCTGGTTAGGAATGGCAAGACAGGCACTGGAAAAATATCTGTTGGATTTTCAAACTCCTCCACCATCAGACCCACGAGAATGGAAGCATAAATCCCAACTCATTGGGCAGAATTATTGTGAGAATCTAATAATGCACCAGGAGAAATAAAAATGCAGATATATAAACTGAAAGTGTGTATTCATCCTTCTCACTGAAGACTCCAGAGTTTTACTTCCAACAATAAGAAGATACAACGTTAGCTGTGTGTGATAACAACAGAAAGAAGTTACAGCTAAGTTATAAGCGCAAGTTTATTGGAGAATTTCTGTTTTGCTTTGTAGTATCTCCAATCATACACAAAAAAGGATGCAACACTCGCTCTTACAATGGTTAAACTAACTTTGTGTATCCTTTCTTATGTACTGGGGAGATGGCTGGTGTGATTCTTGTGCTAGTGAAGTGAGCCTAATAACCCAGATGAAAATTCCCAAGTGGGCTGATACTGCCGAGATCTTTTGCTTATATGAGCACATGCGTTAGTAAAATAAATGACTTTCTCTTAAACCAAGTGAATTAGAGAAAATGGTTTGTTTATTACACTGCAGGGACAAGAAAAAGCAATTTGGAACAAATTCAATATTCAGCAGGTGAAAGAAGCAAGATTCCATTATATCAGATGGTTGCTGAAAAATCATTAATAGTGTAAGTCCATTTCCAGACCTCAGAGACATCCCCACTCTTAGTCATGAACCCCAATATGTCAGTGCAAAGATAAAGCTAAAACCACTTGCAAACATTTCTAGCCAGACATACAGAGTGCATGATTTATGTAGGTCCTCTCCCAAGGTTCCCATCATCGCATAAATCAGTCTTCATCCAATTTAGTTCACTCAACATAATGCCAAGAAATGGCTGAAGGAATTGGTTACATCAAAGGTTCTGGACTCCAGCAGCATTCTGGCTGTGAGGCTGAAAATATGTGCTCCCAAGCTAATCATACCTCTAGCTAAGCTATTCCAGTACAGCTAAAACCATGATATCTAACTGATGTAAATGTCCTGCCCACAACAAGCAGAACAAATTCAATCACATTAATTATGACCCGATCAGTGCCCTCTCAATCTTTATTTAAGTGTGGAAGGTTTTGACAATGGTACTATAAAGTAAGATTTACTCAGCATAACACACAGATCCTCAATTTTCATTCTATCAAAAGCAATCAACTCCAGACCTTATTATATTTAATCAAATGTGAACAGAAGGTGGGGTGAGAGTGACTGCCTTTGGTATCAAAACAGGTTTTGACTGAACCTCGCACAAAAAAATCCTGGTAACATTAAAATGAATGGGAATGAGAGGAATAAAACCTCTTGGCTGGAATCATTCTCAGAACTCAATCACCAGCCTTGAACATCACTGCTGAAGATTATTAGAGTAGTGTGCTAGACCCAACATAATCTACTTCATCAATGACCTTCCATCTCAGACGTGGAGATGATTGTTGATGATTGTGTAGTGTCCAGCTCCATTATTGTATCTCTTCCAATCGATATCCAGGAGACAACCATTGACCAGAAACTGACCAAATCAGCTAAATAAGTATTGTGGCTACAGGGTCAGATTACAGGCTACCAATGGCAGGTAACCAATACAACCATAAAGCTTGGCAAATCCCATATTCTGCCATTCCATTAAGTCAGGGGAATAACCCTGGTTAAAGGACGACAGCAGGAAGGCAGGCCAGGATCAGCATTAGGTGTTAGATATATCTAAAAAATATGATATTAAAGAACAGGAGTACTTGCGGGCCAAGCAGCAATAATAGCAAATAATAGACACAGTTGAGAATAATTTCGGCGCCCAGCACATCAATGCGAAATATAAGACTGAAGCATTCACAATAATCTTCAGCCGGGAGTGCCAAGTGGATGATTCATCTTGATCTCTTCCAGTGGCCCACAGCAATGCAGATGCTAGTTTTAAATCAATTTGATTCACTCCATGTGCTCGTAAGAAACACCTGGAGGTATAGGTAGACAATCCTTGATCCGAAATCCTGAAATTCGAAAAGCTCCAAAGTCCAAAGGTTTTTTTTTGTGAAGTTTTTTTTCTCATTAACAATGTTGTTTGGCATGCAAACAATTAACCCAAATTGACACCCACTTGACGCATGTCACTCAGATGTAACGTGTTGGGGATGTGTGCGTGGCCTGTTATACTCAGTGAGTCTGCTCCTCCGGTAAGATTTTTAAAAATTTCACCATCAAACTGTCACTTATTCTGAATTTCGAAAAAAAGCTGGTCCCGATGATTTCAGATAAAGGATCGTATACCTGTACTGGATCCTGCAAAGGCTATGGGCCCTGACAACATTCATTCAACAGTACTGAAGATTTGTGCTCCAAAACATGCCACATTTCTTGCCAACATGTTCCAGTACAGCTAAAACTTTGGCATCTACCTGGCAATGTAGAGAATTGTCTAGGAATGCCTTTACACAAGAACAGGACAAATCCAGCCCGACCAATTGCTGCATCATCAGTCTGTTCTTGATGATCACTAAACCGATGGAATGTGTCATCAACAGTGTTATCAAGCAGCATCTTTTGGATCATTGGAATCTCTTCTGGGGTAGAAATGACTTGTACAAGAAGGACAGATTGCACCAAAATTGCAAGGGGCTGTTGTGGTTCTGTTCGCCGAGCTGGAAGTTTTTGCTGCAAACGTTTCGTTCCCTGGCTAGGGAACATCATCAGTGCTATTGGAGCCTCCTGTGAAGCGCTGCTTTGATGTTTCTTCCGGTATTTATAGTGGAGCCTCACAGGAGGCTCCAATAGCACTGATGATGTTCCCTAGCCAGGGTACGAAACGTTTGCAGCAAAAACTTCCAGCTCGGCGAACAGAACCACAACAACGGACACCCGAGCTACAAATCTTCAACCAGACTTTAAACACTTGCAAGGGGCTGAATATACTGGCGGAGTTTTGTGAGAGTTGCTCAGGAGAATTTAAACTAGTAAGTTGGGTGGTGGTGGTGGTGGTGGGGAAACATGGCGTGGATAGGACCGGGGCAAATAGTGAAGAAAGAGATCAATTTGAGACTGGTACAGTTGGGAAAAGAAGCCTGAATGCTGCCTGAACTGCTGTACTTTTCCAGCACCACTAATCCAGAATCTGGTTTCCAGCATCTGCAGTCATTTTTTTTACCTAAACGAGTTAAAGAGTCAGGGCAGGCAGGGACAAAGTAGAGAACAAGGTAGGACTGATCAATTAAACTGCATTTACTTCAATGCAAAACGCCTAACAGGAAAAGTAGATGAACTCAAAGCATGGTTAGGAACATGGGATTGGGAAATCATAGCAATTAAAGAAATGTGGCTCAGGGATGGACAGGACTGGTGGGACACGAATGCTCAGGAAGGACAGAAAGGGAGGCAAGAGAGGAGGGGGAGTGGCATTTTTAATAAGGGATAGCATTACTGCTGTACTTAGGGAGGATATTCCTGGGAATACATCCAGGGAAGTTACTTGGGTGGAACTGAGAAATAAGAAGGCGATGATCATCTTATTGGGATTGTATAATAGACCCCTTCTAGTTAGTGGGAAATTGAGCAACAAATTTGTAAGGAAATTTCAGTTATCTGTAAGAATAGTAGGGGGGTTATGGTAGGGCATTTTAACTTTCCAAACAGATAATGGGACTGCCATAGTGTTAAGGGTTTAGATGGAGAGGAATTTGTTAAGTGTGTACAAGACAATTTTCTGATTCAGTATGTGGATGTACCTACTAGAGAAGGTACAAAACATGACCTACTCTTGGGAAATAAGGCAGGGAAGGTGACTGAGTTGTCAGTGGGGGAGCACTTTGGGGCCAGTGACCATAATTCTATTAGATTTAAAATAGTGATGGAAAAGGATAGACCAGATCTAAAAGTTGAAATTCTAAATTGGAGGAAGACTAATTTCGACGGTATTAGGCAAGAACTTTCAAAAAGCTGATTGGGGGCAGATGTTTGCAAGTAAAGGGATGTCTGGAAAATGGGAAGCCTTCAGGAATGAGATAATGAGAATCCAAAAACAGTATATTCCTGTCAGAGTGAAAGGAAAGGCTGGTAGGTATAAGGAATGCTGGATGACTAAAGAAATCGAGGGTTTGGTTAAGAAAAAGAAGTAAGCATATGTAAAGTAAAGACAGGATAGATCGAGCGAATCCTTAGAAGAGCATAAAGGCAGTAGGAGTATACTTAAGAGGGAGATCAGGAAGGCAAAAAGGGGACTTGAGATAGCTTTGACAAATAGGGTTAAGGAGAATCCAAAGAGTTTATAAATACATTAAGGACAAAAGGGTAACTAGGGAGAAAATAGGGCCCCTCAAAGATCAGCAAGGTGGCCTTTGTGTGGAGCCGCAGGTGTGTGAGATAATAAATTAATATTTTGCATCAATGTTTACTGTGAAGAAGGACATGTGGGATATAGACTGTCAGGAAATAGATGGTAACGTCTTGAAAAATTACAGAGGAGGAGGTTCTGGATGTCTTGAAGCATATAAAAGTGGATGAATCCCTAAGACCTAATCAGGTGGACCCTGAACTCTGTGGGAAACTAAGGAAGTGATTGCTGGGCCTCTGGCTGAAATATTTGTATCATCAATAGTCAGAGGTTAGGTGCTGGAAAACTGGAGGTTGGTTAACATGGTGCCATGATTTAAGAAAGATAAAATGGAAAAGACAGGGAACTATAGATTGGTGAGGCTGACATTGGTGGTGGGCAAGTTGTTGGAAGGAATCCTGATGGACATGTATTTGGAAATGATTAAGGATAATCAATATGTCTCCATGTCACATGAACTTGATTGAGTTTTTTGAAGCAATAATGAAGAGGACTGATGAGGGCAGAGTGGTGGACATAATCTATGTGGACTTCACCAAGGAAGACTGGTTAGCAAGGTTAGATCTCATAGAATAAAAGGTGAACGAGCCATTTGGATACAGAACTGGCTTGAAGGTAGAAGACAGAGGGTGATGGTGGAGGATTGTTTTCATACTGGAGGCCTGTGACCAGTGGAGTGCCATAAGGATCGGTGCTGGGTCCTCTACTTTTTGTCATTTACATTAATGATTTGGATGCGAGCATAAGAGGTACAGTTCGTAAATTTGCAGATGGCACCAAAATTGAAGTTGTAGTCGACAGCGAACAAGATTACAATGGGATCTTGATCACATGGGCCAATGGGCTAAGAAGTGGAAGATGGAGTTTAATTTAGATAAATGTGAGGTGCTGCATTTTGGAAAAGCAAATCAGAGCAAGACTTATACACTTAATGGTAAGGTCCTAGAGAGTGTTGATGAACAAAGAGACCTTGGAGTTCAGGTTCCTAGTTCCTTGAAAGTAGAGTTTCAGGTAGATAGGCTAGTGAAGAAAGCGTTTGGTATGCTTTCCTTTGTTGGTCAGAGCATTGAGTATCAGACCTAGGAGGTCATGTTGAGGCTGTATAAGACATTGGTTAGGCCACTTTTAGAATATCTGAAGGATATTGTGAAACTTGAATGAGTTCAGAAAATATTTCCAAGGATGTTGCCAGGGTTGGAGGATTTCAGCTTTTGGGAGAGGCTGATTAGGCTGGGGCAGTCTTCCCTGAAGCACCAGAGGCTGAGGGGTGACCTTATAGAGGTTTATAAAATCATGAGGGGCATGGATAGGATAAACAAACAAGGTCTCTTCCCTGGGGTTGGGGAGTCCAGACCTAGAGGGCAAAGGTTCAGGGTGAGAGGGAAAAGACATAAAAGGGATGAAAGGGCCAATTTTTTCACACAGAGAATGGTGCATGATTGGAATGAGCTACCGGGGGAGTGGTGGGGGCTGGTACAATTTCAGCATTTAACAGGAACCTGGAGAGGTATATGAATAGGAAGGGTTTAGAGGGATGTGGGCCAAGTGCTGGCAAATGGGATTAGATTACGTTAGGATAGCTGGTCAGCATAGAGGAGTTGGATTGAAGGGTCTGTTTCCATGCTGTACAGCACTTTGACTGTGTGACTCTAATAACCTGCTCAGTGATGCCTAATTTGGGTACTGCCAGGGCCACTCAGCTCCTTAGTTCATTACAGCCTTGGTTCAAACATGGACAAAGAGCTGAATTCCGGATGTGAGGTGAGAGTGACAGCCCTTGACTAGAAACTGAATTAGATTAGTCATATAAATAAGAGTATATATTGATCAGAGGCTAGGAATCTTGCAATAAGTAAGTTACCTTCTGATTCTTCCCATGCCTGATCCTAATCTACAAAATACAAGTTGGGAGTGTGATGGAATGCTCCCCATTTGCCAAGCGAGTGCAGCTCCAACAACTCTCAAGAAGCTTGACACCATTTTGGGAGAATGCAGCCCTCTTAGTTAGCATCACATCCCCCAACATTGCCCCAGTTCTGATGCTCAGTACAGCAGTGTGTACTATCTATAATATGCATTGCAGAAATTCACCAAGTGTCCTTTGACAGCATTTTCTACACCCATGACCACTACCAGGAGAAGGGCAGCACATACATGGGAGCTTAGACATTTCTCTCCATACCACACACTATCCAGACTTAGAAATATACCACTGTTCCTTCAGTTTATTTAATCAATATCCTGGGATTCCCTCCCTAACAGCACTGTCCATGTATCTACATTAAAAAGTCTACAATGGTTAGTGAGTTTTGAGAAGATTTGTAATTCAGGTTGAGATTCTGGATGTAGGTTTGCTCGTTGAGCTGGAAGGTTCATTTTCAGACGTTTCATCACTATATTAGGTAACATCACCAGTGAGCCTCCAGATGAAGCACTGTTGTTATGGCCCACTTTTTATTTATGTGTTTAGATTTCCTTGGGTTGGTGATGTCATTTCCTAAGGTGATGTCATTTCCTGTTCTTTTTCTCAAGGGGTGGTAAATGGGATCTAAGTCAATGTGTTAGTTGATAAAATTCCAGTTGGAATGCCTTGCTTCTAGGAATTCTCCCATGTGTCTCTCTTTGGCTTGTCCTAGGATGGATGCGTTGTCCCAGTGGAAGTGGTGTCCTTCCTCATCCATATGTAAAGGTACTAGTGAGAGTAGGTCATGTCTCTTTGTGGCTAGTTGACGTTCATGTATCCTGGTGGCTAGTTTTCTGTCTGTTTGTCCAATGTAGTGTTTGTTACAGTCTTTGCACAGTATTTTATAAATGACATTAGTTTTGCTCGCTGTCTGTATAGGGTCTTTCAAGTTCATTACCTGCTGTCTTAGTGTGTTGGTAGGTTTGTGGGCTATCATGAAGCACTAGAAGGACTGAAAACAGATAAAAATGTTGTTACCCCACCTGCAGACAAAGGACGCTTGACAGTCATTTTAAATCAAAGAGACTACATTGAGAAAGTGAACTCACTGCTTGCAGATATCAACATTTACTAATAGACCCAACCCCACAGCGAGAGAATCGAATCACAGCGCTACTCAAAAAACTTCAGAAATCTGGACAAATAAATAAGACTGACTTCCAAATAATGAAACCAGATGGATCCAAGACACCATGCTTCTACAAAATTCACAAACCAGGAGCCCCCCTAGACCCATAGTCTCACTACCTGGAAGACCAACTTACAGATTAGCCATGGAGCTACACCAAAGACTAATACGCTTAGTAGAAGACTCACACCACTCCATCCACTCCACCTAAGAACTCCTGAACACCATCAAAGACACCAAAATAGAAAAGGATGAAATAATGGTCTCCTTTGATGTAACAGCCCTGTTCACACCCATCGACATCAACCTGGCCAAGAAAACACTGACTATACTATTAGAAGAATCAAAGACACATACACCATACACCACCAACTTCATCAGCAAGGACAGCATTGTCAAGCTAGTGGACCTATGCTTTACCACTCACTTCACCTACAAAACCTACAGACAAACCAACAGAAAACCCATGGGATCTCTGATATCAGGGTTCTTAGTGAGCAAACTTATATCTAGAATCTACAATGGTACAAGAAGGCAATCCACCTGCACCTTCTAAAGGACCACTCGGGGTGGGCAATATGTGCTGGCTCAGCAGTAATGCCACATTCTATGAATGAAGGAAAAGTAAAGACTGCAGCATTTCAAAAATCACCTTTATCAAGGGTTACTTGCAAGTCAGTAAGATTTCTGGATTTGCAAGTGACATTCATGGTCCTTTAATGATTTTTTTTAAAAAGCTAGCAATCTGGTATTAATCAAAATTTAAATATCTGCTAAATATCTGCTCTATCACATGTCCTTCAGGGATTTTATTTCCCACACATGCACTGGCTGAGAATATGACCTCTGTGCAGTTTAAGAATAGTATTCCAATGCACCTTCAGATTTAGATGAGATTGCAGTCACATGACCTGACAAGCTACGTGCTACTCTGTTTAATTGTGATGCTACGAACAATAATCTAGATTCGTATCAGGTCTGTGTAATTATTTATAAATATATTTAATACGAAGCACATTATGACTTAAGAAATTAAATGGAAATTCAAAATCTTGTTGAAAATCTTGGACAATCAGACTGAACAGATGTTTACTCTACATAGCTGGGAGAACCCTTATGGACATTTGTGGCATTTGTATCACCCAAGGTTAACCATCTGAACTGGTAAGTTCAAAGAATAGGTTTTAGTATGAAGTGAACCAGTTTCTGAAAGCAATGGCATTTGTTAAAGTTTCTGACTTTGGTTTTGTCTCCATCTGTAGCAGGTTTCATGCATTAAGTTTATGTGACATTCAGTAGAATGAGCTATTTTGATATTTACCATCATGAACACATTTTAGTTGTTTTCTCATACTTATCACAGTCAATATATTTATATTCATATGTAGTTTATTTCATTTTGAGTCATATAGTCATAGAAATGTACAGCACGGAAACAAACCTTTTGGTCAAACTTGTCCATGCTGACCAGATATCCTAAACTAACCTAGTCCCATTTGACAGCACTTAGCTCAAATCCCTCTAATCCCTTCCCATTAGTGTGCCCATCCAGAGGCCATTTAAATGTTGTGATTGTGCCAGCCTCCACCACTTCCTCTGGTAGCTCATTCCATACATGCACTATCCTCTGCATGAAACAGTTGTCCCTTACATTCCTTTTAAATCTTTCTCCTCTCACCCTAAACTTATGCCCTCTCGTCTGAATTCCCCCACCCCCAAGGAAAAGACCTTGCCCCTCATGATTTAAAAACCTCTAGAAGATCACCCCTCAGCCTCTGATGCTGCAGGGAAAACAACCCCAAACTATTCATCCTCTCCCTAAAGCAAAATAATTCATTCACAGTATAAGGGCATCACTGGTTAAGCGAACATTCATTGCCCATCCTGGATTGCCCAGAGGGCAGCTAAGAGTTAACCGCATTGTTGTGGCTCTGCTGTCACATGTAAGCTAGACCAGATAATGGTGGCAGTTTCCTTCTGTAAAGTACATTAATGGAGCAGATCGATTTTTCCAACAATCAACAATGGATTAATGGTAATCATTAGATCTTAATTCCAGATTTTTTTTACTGAATTCAAATTCAAATTCCATCGTCTGCTATAAACCCAGAACCCCCAAACATTACCTGAGTCTCTGGATTAACAGTCCAGCAATAATACACTCAACCATCACCTCCCCTTAAAATGACCAACGTGTGGTGTCTCACTCACTTGACTGATCCATGCTATCACAGACACATAAAAAAGCTAATGAAAGAAATGCAATTTAATTCAGTCTCTATTTTAGTGTAGGCCTGATCTTTCTTTGTTGAGTTGATGTTTTGACTAGAGTAAACGTCTTGAAAATCAGAGCTTTTTCTGTAGCTGCAAAAGAAGATGGATTTATCAAGTGACTTTGAAAGTAGGACATGTTAGGGGAGGAGTCTTTTTTCTCTTTAGTGACTTGCAGTTAGATACTTTACAGTGGTCTGATGACTTTACTTGTAGGATTCTCTCTCTCTGATGGAATTCTTTGAAAACCAATTTGATTGTTACTATTTTTTTAGTGAGGAGTGAAGAGGGCCACATTGTTATGTGCCTTTGCATCAAGTGTGGATTTAGTGTCTAAATAATGTGTTGTAATTCACTAAGCAGTCGGGATTGTGACTTCTCATGCTTGCAGTTTCAGTTAGCCTTTTGTGTTTGAAAGGCAAACCAACTTGTTATAACAGAAATGTTAATGGATCTCATCCATCTTTTGGCCGACACACAGTGAATCACATCAGAAAGAAAGTCTTCTTAGTGCTCTTTAGAAATAAATTTGGTTTTTAATCCAGAAGAGGTATCTGGTGATCCTCAGAAGCCATTTTATCTTTCAGTCTTTAAAATATAATTTAAAATGTACTGGGTATAATTCTATGTTTTCATTACTGGCAGACCATTAAAGACAGTTTGTGATGCTTGGCTGCCAAGAAAGGGGAGATGTTTTAACAAATGGAAATTAGTGCTTTATCTTCTGCTACCTGCACATGATTATATTAATCTGGAGTATCTCACGCTGAATATGTCTGCATACAATTGTGCACTGTTCTTGAGGCTGCTTGTTCTTTCTCTCTAATGAAGGCCCTCGCCCACTCTGTGTACTGTAATACTCCTTTATTTGCCAGTTGGTGGATCTACAACATGCAGCAATGTGCTGACCATTGCTCCTTCATGTGTAAGCCTGAAGACATTGTATAGCATTAAAACTGCCAATCCCTCAGCTCTCAATTTGATTTTGTTGTGAACCTTCTGCACTGAGCAAATGCTTGCGGTGATGATAACATCGTTTCCAGGGATGCTGTCCTATGAACTTCTGCACCTGACTTGGAGGAGTACTTGTTTTTTTTTTCCTTTTTATTGTCAAAGTGTTCCAGCTCCAGGCTTTTCTTCTAATGCCAATTTGTGACTTGGCTTTGAAGTCTTCTAAGGTTCTTTTTCCTTGCCCCTCAGAGTCCTCAGGCTGTCATTGAAGTCTTCTGATGACTTTTCTCTGCCTTTGGAATCTTCCATTTTAGTCTCATTTGGCTGTAGTTATGGCCTCTCATTTCCTCTTTCTACCTTTGTGCTTCACATTCTTGTTTTAACTTCACATCTTGGTTCAGGAGGGTTTTATTTCTCATTGCTACCATGTTTTATCTTTTGTTTTAAGCCAGTGCTGCTTCTGGACATTGAGTTACCAGTCTGAAGTATCTCAAGGAATTGATTGCTTCACATGCATTAACCCTGAAGTGACTTGCTCTTTATCTCTAAGTGAGACTCACTCCTTAACTAGTTTCTGCGTGCAGTGACATTGCTATATTCACATCTGTACATAATGTGTTATCAAATGCAACTCTCCACTGTAGTATCTCTCTTCAAATATCCATCCTAGACTTCTCTGGTGTGTCTTCTCTCTTACTTATATCAGTCACATGATCAGATGGATCATAATTTGCATGCATGCTATTCTGCCACACTTGGCACAAGCCAGCTGAGAGTGTAGAGTCTCCCATAGCTGCAATAGCAGCAGGACTCCAGGTCTGTCTGCAAAGCTGGGCAGTCAATTTCCACTTTGCCACAGCATTGACAAATGTCTCAATCTGCAGGACAAATTCAAACTGCCAATGCTTCACTGTATATACAATGCCCTTTTAAAAATGGCACCAGAGCCATGGCATTGGCACATACTTCTACCATGGCATTGGCACATGGAAGATCAGCTACCATTGAAGAAGCAGGGTGTCATAAGAGTGTGATACTTAGTTAATGAAGAAAGTTTGGGGTGAGCACATGAGAAAGACAAGAGAGCATTCAATGAAGAGAAACCCTCAGGTACAGAGAGATCTTGGAATGCCTGTCCACAGATACCTGAAGAAAGCAGGACAGGTTAGATAAAGCAGGACAGGTTAGATAAAGCAGACAGGTTACTTGCCCTTATAAGTTGAGGCAGAGATAATTAACATTAGGAATGTGATATTAGATCTGTACAGAACTTTGATCAGTCTCTAACTGGAATACGGTGTGCAGTTCTGGTCTCCTTGCTATAGGAAGAAAGGGGTGCAGAAGAGATTCACCAGGAGGTTGCCTGGATGAAGCATTTCATCGATAAAAAGGGGTTGGATAAGCTACGCTTATCTTCTTTGAAGCAGAGAAGTTTGAGGGATGTATCTCATGGAGGTATAAGAGGGGTATGACAGGGTGGATAGAAAGCAGCTGTTCCCCTCAGTTGAAGCATCAAGAATGGGGGGGTGGGGGGGAAGGGGTGGTGGAGTGGGGGGGGGGTGTTGTGGAGTGGAGGGTGTGGATCCACATTTTAGAAATGGAAGGCAAGAGGATTTCAGGAAGGAGTTCTTTCTACTAGAGGGTGGAAGGGGTCTGGAGTGCACTACCTGGGAGAATAGCTGAGGTGGGTAACCTCTTATTTTTTTTTAAAATGTCATAACTTTCAAGGCTACAAACTTAGTGCAGGAAAGTGGGACCTACCTTAGGTAGGAGCATATCTTTAGTAGTTCAGACTCAATGAGTCGAAGAGCCTCTTCTGTACTCTATGATACTATGAATCCATAAAGCTTGCTAGGCCTTGAGGTGAGAAACCATAAGATCATAAGACCATAAGACATAGGAGTGGAAGTAAGGCCATTCAGCCCATCGAGTCCACTCCGCCATTCAATCATGGCTGATGGGCATTTCAACTCCACTTAAACCTCCATTTCAACTCTCAATCAAACTTGATAAAATTGACACTTAGGTGATTTCTGCAAAGGTTCAGCCCATGAATTCCTAACACTTACCTTTGTGGATATCGTTGTAAAGCAGGCAGTGGAGGATGGTTTAGAAAGGCTCTTGGTGATGAAGAAAAGTTATATTTAGATTCCTGCGTTATCTGTATTTGTGAGTTTTAACAATCTAATAATACCTTATGATGTCTAACCAATCGGTTGATGCATGGTTAACTATTGTTTCACAGAGGTTGTTCAAATCCTTGAGCAGGGACCGTACACTGTGAGTGATGGCAGCTTCAAGCAATAATGGGGACATGGACATCAAAGAGACGTGAATCAGCAGCTCATTACCATATATCTCACAATAAATTGTGAACTCCTCCAAAAGTTGATTGTTGTCAATTAGGAAGTGAAGATATATGACTTGAGGGCGAGGTCTGTTCGAAAGAAAGAAATAGACTGAGGAAGGAGAATATAGTTGGGGAATGATAGGAGGAAGTTGTCAGAAATGCAAGTCTGAAGGAATGGCTATGAATACAAGCAGAGCAGCAGGAGAAATTTAAGGAAGGAAGAATGGTAGAGAAGTTAGGAGGGCCAGCAAGAGGAGTTCAAATAGAGTTTGAAATCTCTGTAGATGAGGAACCACTTACTGCTAAGCCTGAGCAAGGAAACTCTTTTCATAGAAACTGGTTGAGCAGTAAAGAAGGAGAGATGAGAAATGGGACAAGTCAAAATGACCAAAAACAGAGCATTTTCCAGAGGAGCAAACAAGACAAACCAAAGTGTGATTTTGAGAAAATGGAAATGCCACTGACCTTGATGGTGTGAGCAAAGCAAATTCTGAAAATACACAGCTAGTCAGGTAACTTGCTTCAAGTATTCATTTCTCCTCCATGTCGTTTCAAAGGCATGATATTGAGATGATTATCCATGATATCCTTCTATGTGACAAGTTCTTTATTCACAAGGAAATGCAGATTTTTGGAGGATATGTAGGTAGGTGTGTGATAGTCTATTCGTTGAGAAAAATCTGCAAGGTCAGAGCTGTAAGCATTGAGAGGGACAAAGCTGATTGGCAAGATATGCACAATATAGAAATCTGCACCTTCTCTCTTGCATAAGTCTCTTATAAATTAAATTTGGATAGTGTCAACCTATTTCCCATTAATCTTGAACCAAACCTGAATATTCATCGTAATTTGGCATTACACCCAGGGAGAATATTAAGGATGAATGCTGTAGGAAATGAAACATCACAATGGTATTCTGTCAGCTGAGTTCTACACCTGACCTGGAAGTGCCTGATGCTGGCCATGGGTTAACAAAAATACACAATGTTTCAAAAAATCACCTTGATGTTCACAAGACTGTTTGATAAATAGTATGGATTTTGGACATTTTTTTTAAAAAATGCATTTACTGGAAGGGATATAAAAAAAAGAAAAAAAATCACCAAAACTGAAAAACATAAATAAAATGAAACAAGCAACAGTTTGACTCGTTGAACAACATTCCTTAGCTGCCCAAATGGAAAATATGTTCTCAAGAAACACTTAAGCTTTTGTGAAAAAAAGTTCCTGCATTTCATCAAAATGTGTGAAGCAATTCCCAGAGACTGTCTGGAGACAAATTAGGACCTGCCAATAACTACCTCATACAGAGCACAAATGTTCCCAGCATTTGCCAACAATATCCTGTTGATAAAATGCAGTTCCAACCCAATCTTCCACTCCCAGGTTTTGATAAGGAAATGAGGCTCCTGTGTCCTTATAATCTCAGTGATTATTATCAGACTTGATTCATAAACAGTACATAACCAGTAAAGAAAGAAAGGGAGACTTACAGGTAAAGACACAGGGCAAAGACTTAACCACAAGTATCAAAATGTTCCTGTAAAGTCTATGCATTTCAGAAGAAGTAAAATAGATCAACATGATAGCATTTAATGATGAACATCTGGTATTTTTCTCAAACGTACACGTATTCAGTTGGTAATTTTGCCGTGTGGGACTGTGTAAAATTAAAAATAAGAATAATTTTCACGGTATATTTCAAGTTTTGTGAATTTAATGGATAAATAAAGGGCTTGATGACCTTAATCATGTTAGTTCAATTGAAATACAAGCATTGTCCTGTAAAGTGTAACTTTAATGTTACTGTAATTATACGTTACTGCACTAATTTGGTCTTTTCTGCTAGCTGAATATTCAGTTGGGTGGGGGTGAGGATGCAAGTGTCCAATCCTTGACAGTGTAACGGGGAATACATGTGATTTCCTGGAGCTGTTGGCAGGTTGAGTGGAAAATAAATTCTGCATGTGATATTTGGAATTGAAAAGAGAAGTATGAATTCCTTTTTTTTTAAGAAAGGTACATCTGTGTTTCAGCAGTCTTGAAATCTGAGTGCCAGTACACAAACGAAAGCATATCAATCACTGTTTAAAGTGTACGAGAATAGTAAAGTAATGAAGATGCACGTTCTGTAGATTAAATGAAATTTTGGAGTTTTAATTTATTCTGTTAATAAAATATTTAGGATGCAATTTCAGAAAATAATTTTCTTATCCCTTTGCTCATTTTGATTTTTCCCATTACTCCCTTGAAGGTGTTGACACTTATTTTCTATGAATTAGCAATGAAGAGTTAACCTCTGATACCTCGCTCATTCTTCAAGGGTAATTACTGTTGAGTTGGATCACAATGAAGTACAAGAGTTGAATAGGAATCTCCTCTAGCATTGCAATGGTCAAGGCAATTATACAACTCCCACTGCCATGCTGTTTTCCGATCCTGTAACGACAGATGATCCTGTAGTGACGGGGAAGGAACAATCTATAAATGCATTTCAAACAACTTGTGCAATCCTTTTGCAATACTCAAATGATGGTGACAATAGGTGAAGAAATTAATATGTGCCATTTATTCTGTTTTGCTGTCAATTTTTTATTTGATATTTTACAAACAATTTTACATCTGATAAGTGATAGTATGAAAGATTTAACAGTTTATAGTGGGTTCATAAATCACAAACTATGTACAAAATAGTACACCTTGAGATAAATGTCAAATTTATGATATATTTCAGCTCAACTTCTTATAATTATCGAACATAAAGCAATGTTTGAAGTTGACTGCTAAGATTTTGCAATTATAGAAAGATTAACAGAAAGGTTACATTGGTGCATGACACTGGTTATTCTGGATTTTCAAATTGCACACATGCATTTGTTTACAAGTGTGCACTTGTTAATCATTTATTTTCTAAGTGCCTGTCCGTGGAGAGGAAGTTGTAACTTATGTGAATGAGCAGTTTAGACTAGTCAGCATAATTTAACCATACTGAAAGTTGTTTCCCAAAAGACTGCAAGTAAGGAATACTCATGCATGGCTTAAAGTTCTTGTTGGTTGGTATGTGCTTTAGCACAGTAAGCAT
Source organism: Hemiscyllium ocellatum (assembly GCF_020745735.1). Classification (NCBI taxonomy): domain Eukaryota; kingdom Metazoa; phylum Chordata; class Chondrichthyes; order Orectolobiformes; family Hemiscylliidae; genus Hemiscyllium; species Hemiscyllium ocellatum. The sequence goes on along the minus strand of NC_083404.1, from coordinate 98,791,298 downwards.
CACATGCTGCAGGAACCTCTTGAAAAATCATTATTTCACATTATGTCTAAACTTTAATGTTTTATAATAGCAAAAAAAGACATCATCCCAAAATTAATAAGATGACCATAAAAGACCAACATTTGCAAACGTGGAATACATTTGTTTGTATTTTTAAGTTTTTATATTGATTTTGAAGCATTTGAAATTTCTACATTTAGAAATAAAAGCATAAGTCCAATACCTACAAACGTTATGGTAATGGCAATAATCTAACATGTGCTACCCATACTTTGTGAATTCCTGCTGCTCCTGTTTCTTGATTTTCACACTTTTAAATTCAGTCAAACAAATCTTACGTTAACTTCTGTAGCAAACTGGATGCCACAAGAAGAACAATTTTAAACAATCATTGATGGAGAATGGGATCATGGATATCACAATTACCATAGATACAGGCTCTTAAACAATCATCAAAAGATTATCAATCTAAACCTCAAATAGGGGAGAGACTTTTTTAAAATCATTCTTCAATGTAGTTTTTGCAGACTGGGTTAGCATTTATTGACTATCGCAAGTCACCCTTGAAAGGTGCTAGTGAACTCCATCTTGAACTACAGTCCAATTGGTGAATGTACACCTGCAATACTGTTTGAGAGAGCATTCCAGGAATTGTGCCTCAGAGACAGTGAAGGAATGACAATACATCTCCAAGACAGGATGGTGACTTGCATATGATGGTGTTCCCACATATCTACTGCCCTTGTCCGCCTAAGTATTATGTTTGCGGGTTTTTAAGGTGCAGTCTTAAGGAGCCATAGTGTACTTCTGCGATGCACCTTGTAGATGGTACACATTGCTGTTACTGAGTGGTGGTGGAGGAAGTGGATGTTTGAGATTATTGAACTTAACAACTGGTTGTTTTGTCCTGGATGGTGTCAAGTATCTTGAGTGTTGTTGGAGCTGCACTCATCCAGGCAAGTGGGAGTATTCCATCACACATTTCACTGTGCCGTGTAGATAACAGTTAAGCATTGGAGAATCAGGAAATTAGGTAGTCATTGCTTGGATTCAATATCTCTGACTTGCTCCTGCATCCATAGGATTTATATGGATAGTTCAGTTTGTCTTCTTTTAAATGGTAACCCCCAGGGTGATTATGGAGAATTCAGTGATGACAATGTCATTGAATGTCAAGGGACAAGGGTTAGATTTGCTCTTGTCTGACACTTGAGTGATACAAATATCTTTTACCATTTGTTAGCACAAATTTGGATCGTGCCCAGATCTTTCAATATTTGGACATAGATGATTCAATATCTGAATTCTGGCGAATGCTGTGCAATTATCAGTGAACATCCAAACTTATGACTTTATGATGGAAGGTCATTGAAGCAGCTGAAAGTAGTTGGGCTGAGGACGTTACACTGGGGAACTCCTGCAGCGATGACTGAAGCTCTGATGACTGACCACCAAAACTCTGCTGCTCCAACTAGCAAAGAGATTCTCATTGACTCTATCCAAGTGAATGCACTATGATACCGCACTCAATAAAACATGGCCTTGATGTCAAGGGCCATCACTCTGACCTCCTCTGGAATTCAGCTCTTTTGTGCATGGTTAAGCTAAGGCCATACTGAGGTCAGGAGTCGTGTGGCCCTGATGGAACCAAAAAAGCTTCAATGGGAAGGTTATCACTAAGCAGGTGCTGCTTGCCAGCTCTGTTGATGATCCCTTCCATCATTTTACTGATTGAGAGTACAGTGGGGGCGGTAATTGGCCAGGATGGATTTGTTCTACTTTTGGTGTACAGGCTTACCTGGGCAATTTATATTGGATAGATACCATGGTTCTGTAGTGGAACAGTTTGGCTGGATGTTTGGCAGTGTTCCAGAGAAATAATTTTCAGTTCTATCGCTGGAATGCTGTTAAGGCTCTTAACCTTTGCAGTATCTAGTGTCTTCAGGCATTCCTTTAACATGTGCAATGAACTGAATCGGCCAAAGGCTGCTCTCTGTGATGTTGGTACCTCTGGAGGATGCTGTGATGGATCATTCACTCAGCAATCTAGTGATAGATTGTTTCAAATGCCGCAGCCTTATCTTTTTGCACTGATGTGCTGCGCTGTCCCATGGAGCTTAGAGATTGGAGCTTAGAGATATCTTTAGAGACTCCTCCCCCATCACTTCTTAAATTCTTCATCACCATTTGTGAGTGGATGTGGCAGCACTGCAGAGCTTAGATCTGATCCGTGGGTTATAGAATAATTTGTCTCTATCACTTGATTTATGTTCTTGGGCACATACAGTGCAGTAGGCTGACAACTCATTTTTAAGAGAAAAACAGAAATCGCTGGAAAAGCTCAGCAGGTCTGGCAGCATCTGTTGACATTTTGGATTGAGTGGCCCTCTTTTCCCAACAATTTCCATTTTTGTTCCTGATTTACAGCACCTGCAGATCTTCCGTTTTTTATCTCACTTCTAAGTATTTCTGGAGATGCTCTTGATGGACCTTCCTTCATTCATAGAATCCTAAAGTACAGAAGAGGCCTTTTGGCCCAACAAGTTTGTATTGCGAGAAATACATTACTGCCTATCCCCAGTCCCACTTGGCTGCACTAAACCTGTAGCCTTGAATGTTATGATACTTTAACTGTTCATCCAAGTGCTTTTTAAAAAAGTTGAGCTTAGCCGCCTCAAATACTGTCCCAAACAATGCATTTTATACACCCACGATTGCCAGTCACTCGCTGAGTGTGATCATCCTCCCAGGAAATTCTATGTCACTGGTCATGGATAATAGAGTCATAGATTTATACAGCACTAAAACAGACCCTTCGCTCCAACTCATCCATGCTGACCAGAAATCCTAAACTAATCTTGTCCCATTTGCCAGCATTTGGCCCATATTCCTCTAAACCCTTTCTATTCTCTGTGGGTCCTTGTGTGACTGATGAGGCTGATCCTAGAGCTGCATCTCCGGCCACAGATTTGGTCGGTGTTTCTGGGAGGTGTACGAGATTCTTGGCCTTGAGATCACCGTCATTCCTTTCCCCAGTCCCTTTTCTATTCTTCCTCTTGCTGATGGGTGTTTTTAAATAATTGCCCCTTTGTACAGGAATTTCCTTCAAGTCAGTGTCTTCTGAATGAGAGTCTCCCATGTGTTGACATCTGTTTTGCATTTCTTGAAGGAAGCTTTTGGAGAGTCTTTGAAACATTTCCTTTGCTCTGTCTTCCAGTGCCTTCCTTCAGCGGATAAAGAAGATTTGCTTTGGCAGTTGGAACTCAGGTATCCAAAATACATGGCTAGCCCAACAGGATTAGTTTTAGACGACCATGGCCATACTGAGTTCAGGAGTATGGCCATGATCGTGGCCTTGTTGCTATTGGCTCCTTCAAAGATGCTGGTGTTAAAACACATGTCTTCCAACTGATGCAGAGTATCCATCTCAAACAACTTTGATCGTTTTTCTCAGGGGTCTTGTGGTGTCCTCATGTTGTCCAAGCTAAAGAACATAAGAACTAGGAGCAGGAGTAGGCCGTCTGGCTGTACGAGCCTGTTCCACCATTCAATAAGATCATAACCAATCTTTTCATGGACCAAGCTCCACTTACCCATGCTCTCATGATATCCCTTAATTTCTTTATTGTTCAAGAAAAGATTGATCTTAGCTTTAAAAACATTTACCGAAGTAGCGTCAACTACTTCACTGGGCAAGGAATTCCATAGAGATTGGAGCTTAGAGATATCTTTAGAGACTCCTCCCCCTATCACTTCTTATTTCATAGATTTTCCATGGAATTCCATAGGTTTACAACCCTCTGAGTGAAGAGGTTCCTTCTTAATTCAGTCCTAAATCTGCTCCCTCTAATCTTGAGGCTATGCCCTCTTGTCCTAGTTTCACCTGCTAGTGGAAACATCCTCTCTACTTCTATCTTATCTATTCCCTTCACAATTTTATGTTCCTATAAGAGCCCCCTCATTCTTCTGAATTCCAATGAATATAATCCAAGTCTACCCAGTCTCTCCTCATAAGCCAAACCCCTTAACTCCGGAATCAAAGGCATTATTTGTGGATTAAATGTGATGCTGAATCTGCATATAAATGTCAGCCTTAGATACGAGGCAGCTTCACTGCTAAGGGTAATGTTTCACATCTGGAGGGGTTGCCCATTCATCTTAATGGAGGAATGGACCAGAACTGCCTTGGGGTGCATTGGTAAACAATTTGAATCTTGACACTGAGGCTGAGATTAATTCTTCAGTATGCTTCACAAGGGTGTTGAGCGAGGTTTGAAGATTCTTTTCTGAGTAAGCAGAGCTGACATTGCCATCTGCATACTGAAGTTCCACAAGTGAGGTCAGTATCATTTCCTTCTTGGGTTTCAATTGAATGCAATTAGACAATGTCTATGCCACTGGGAAGCACATTCTTGGCAAGATGAAGGACGGTTGCGATGATGATGGAGAAAAGGACGGGCGTAATGACACACCTTTAGTTGACCCCTATCTTGAACTTTTAAAGGATTATGTCATATTATTAGCAATGGAAGACTATTGCTGACATCTTGCTATGGAGGAGATGGAAGTGCTTGATGAGTTTCTTTGGACAGTCAGCCTTTGACAAAATCTTGAGAATCAACATTTCAGGCATAAGCCCTTCATCAGGGATGTAGTGGGTTGGAAGGGGGCTGAGAGATACATTTTTGACTCCGATCTCCAGCGCCTGTAGTCCTCACTTTCTCTTAATTGCTGTAATCTTACTGCGAAGGATTCCCACATTGAAAAAATTCTCCTCCTCCCTCCACAAGGATCTCTCAATCCCCACCCCACCCCCCACACATTTCTAATGAAGGGCTTATGCTCGAAATGTGGATTCTCCTGCTCCTTGGATGCTGCCTGACTTGCTGTGCTTTTCCAGCACCACATGTTTCAACTCTGATCTCCAGCATTTGCAATCCTCACATTTTCCTTTGACAAAAGTTTCCATACCACTTCTTAATTGACTAACCCAAAGCTTTGGTCAGAGTGATGAAGGCCATGTAGAGTGGTTGGTGTTGTTGCCAGCATTTCTCTTGGAATTGCTAAGCAGTAAAAATCATATGCATTGTCCCACAGTTAGGCGCCGCACTAGCTTTCAGGAAGGATTTCCTGAGACTGGGAGAAGGTGCCTGGTGAGGATTTGGGCGATGATCTTCCTAATGATGGAGAGTTGGAAGATTTCTCAGTAATTCTCACTGTCCACTTTGTCCCCTTTCTTGAAGACGGTGGCAATGGCAGAGTCCCTGGGGTCGGCAGGGATTTTACTCTTTGTCCCAGATTTTCAGGAGTAGACAATGGAGATGACATCCGCCTCCAAGTTTAAAAAACCTCTGCCTAACTCCCCTCTACTCCTGTGGTTTTTCCAATCTTCCCATATCTAATGGTGGCTTCAACTCCTGCCACATTAGGTTGGAGACCAAGCTCATCTTTGCTGAGGAGTTTGTGAATCTCCTCAAACCTGTCCTTGTTGACGATTATATTGCAGTTTAGGAGTGCTTTGAAGTGTTCTGTCCATCTGAAGTTGATGCTTTCTTTGCCTCTCAAAAGGGGTCCAGCTGCACCCTACTTGCATGGCCCCTACTTACTCCAACCCATCTGACACCCTCCCCCTCCCAGCACCTTAGCATCCGGCTTGAACATACTTTTTGACAGCGGCTGTCAAAGTAACCCTCAGGAGCTTTACATTTCAATATACAGTGGCTGACTGCTGTGAAACGTGATTGCCTTTCTCTGATAGTTCTATACTCTGCAGGAACTGTCAGAGTGGAAGCAATCCCCCACATTTCTGGGGCAGACCTGAGCGGAGCTCCCATCTTTTTTTGAAGAAAAGATCTGGAGAGACAATCAGCACGAGATTGTTACTCCTTGGGAAATCTGTCCCATTGTTTTTAGTCATGCTGCTTATACAAATCTCTATGATGGGTTTCCAATACCATGGTGGGAAGGTAACTGTTGGCCCTCAACTTGATACTGAAAGGATCAAAAGTATAGCAAAACATACGTTTTAACGTCAGAAAATCTCACTCTTGTTGAGGCAGTAGATACAGCATTTTTCTTGGCCAACATATTGAATAGAATGCGAATCAAATATCGCTTGTATTTTTACAAAAGAATACAGAAAAAAAGTGTTTAAGTCATCATACTCCAGCTATATGGAAATTATAACTGAAAATATATATAAAATAATTAAACAAAGTCCCTCTTTTTTTCAACTCACAGCTCATTGGTTCCTGCTCGAGAAAAAGGCAGAAGAGATTCTGCTGCGATACCCATGAATGGTACCATGATAATAAATCACTGTGGGATAACATACATTCAACAAATGCCTGATTAAAAAAGACTAAAGGTTGGTATTGAAAAACAATTTCTGAAGAATGAAAAGTCTCCAATTTACGATGGGTGGAATAGCAAGTGTCATCTAACTGATTTGTATTGCATCGCAAAGTGAGGAGCATGATTTTAGAAAACTGGAAATAACACATTTGAATCTTTAATGTAAACTAAGCAGGAATATACTTTGTAGATTTTCACTTTTTTATTGTATAGTGCTGCACCACAAGACTTGCTTTGTAACCTTTTACTGCCCTTACTTTCTGTTCCACTTACTCCTCTCCACTTTTTTCAACAACCAGAAACTGTATCTCTCTCCAAAGATGCTACTAGAACTGCTACGTTTCTTCACACATTCTATTTTTATTTTAGAAACAAAATTGTGGTAATAACAGGATATGATTTTACATTCACTATATTGATCGAGCAGTGAAAGAGGCCATGTGGCCCACTATGTCTGTGCTAGCTCTCCAAAGGACTAATTTTCCTCATGTCACTAAAAGGCCTTTCCCCCACAGCTCTCCACATTTCTCCTTTTGCAAATAATTAGACTGCACCTCTGGATTACTAGTCTTGTTATATTACCACTGTGCCACCACCTCACTCCATTTGTAAGAACTAATAGAATTTGAGAGAGCAGCAGAACATTATGAAGGAAAAGTCTCTTAACAAATTCCATAAAACAACACCTTGTGCTCTCTGGTACTCAGTTGTCATGTTGTGCTTCTGTATGGACTTCCTCACCATGCTTCACCCAGATACATTGCAGAATGAACTTTGTGCCAACCACATTGTGTCCTTCCCTCTTGCCATACTACTGTCGTGAGTTCATTAACGTGAACATTAACACTTTAATAAAGATAACTGTATAATAGGAAGGATAAGAAATCTATCAGAATTCATTCTCTAGTTCTTGTGATCTAGCGTCACTGATATCGCTCGTTTCATACGTGTGTAATATGACTATTACTCATAAAGGAATCTCAGTATTGTGTTCATTCGCAGGATTTGTAACAGAATGGAGGGCATTTCGATGAGGTCAATCTTGTCTTGTTTTATCTTTTATGATTTTCACAGCAATTTGGTGAGTTTCTTGCTAGGCATTGGCAAATTGCCAATTAAGGGAGATTATTGCTTATTATGCAACTTGTTAACAGCCCAACTCACCTCAGAAACATACAGGCTCCCACTTTCTCACACTTGTCAAACAACCTGCCAGTCCCTCGAGAAGATGACATCCCATTTCTGTGCCACCACATTCAACATGGGGATAGGCTACGGTCAGTCCTGCAGATCCAGTGTGACCAATCCAAGAATTGCTTTAAGTTATCACAGAGTCATAGAGATGTACAGCACGGAAACAAATCCTTTGGTCCAACTCGTCCATGCTGACCAGATATCTCAACCTAATCTAGCCCCATTTGCCAGCACCTGGCCCATATCCCTTCCTATTCATATATCCATCCAAATGCCTTTTAAATGTTGCAATTGTATCAGCCTCCACCACTTCCTCTGGCAGCTCATTCCATACACGTACTACCCTCTGTGTGAAAAACTTGTCCCTTATGTCTCTTTTATATCTTTCCCCTCTCACCTTAAACCTATGCCCTCTAGTTCTGGACTCCCTGACCTCAGGAAGAAGACTTTGTCTATTTATCCTATCCATGCTCCTCATGATTTTATAAACCTTTATGAGGTCACCCCTCAGCCTTCAATGCTCCAAGGAAAACAGTCCCAGCCTATTCAACCTCTCCCTTTAACTCAAATCCTCCAACCCTGGCAACATCCTTGTAAATCTTTTCAGAATCCTTTCAAGTTTCACAGCATCCTTCCAAAAGGAAGGAGACCAGAATTGCATGCAATATTGCAAAAGTTGCCTAACCAATGTCCTGTACAGCCACAACATGACTTCCCAACTCCTGTACTCAATGCACTGACCAATAAAGGAAAGCATACCAAATGCATTCTTTACTATCTTATCTACTTGTGACTCTCTTTTTAAGGAGCAATGAACCTGCGTTCCAAGTTGGAGCTGCAATCAGAACAATCTGGGCTTTAACCAGTCATCAGCTGAGACTGTCTGTGCAGGCCAATCAGGGGGTGAGCCATGGTCAGTCCTAGGAGTCAGCTTAATGAAAGTCAGTGGGAGTTATTGAGCACTGCTGTGGTAGGGAAGTTGGTACTATCAGTTATAGAGATTTGACTGCAGGGGGAAAAATAATTGTGACGGGGGGGAGTGAACTTAATTTATATGAGTGGGGTGGGGGTGGGAGAAAGATGATAGCGCATTGGAGAACATGAGTTACTACATGATGGAGGTTAATCAACAATTAGAACCAGTCTGGCTCTAGCAAGGCGACAGTGTAGTCCAACGATTGGCATTGTACAGCTGTAGGTTCCATTGAGCACTGGGAGATGACAGAGTTGTGAGATGGGATGCGGCTCACTTATATTTGTAATGAAGTGTCAGTCATGCCATCTATGTACATTCAGAAGCATTTATTTTTGGTTTCTCTCCCACTTCTTGTACAATGATGGGTCACTCCGGAGTGGCAACAATCTGCTATGTGGCTGGACTTAATTAAATTGTGCAGGAATTCCAGGATGTCCTGGTACTGGAGAGTATTTCTGGCCTTTGGTGAGATGGAAGATGAGAATGAGAAGGGCACTACACAGGCATGTTGCATAGCTAATGGGTTGAGTTGTGGAGAAAAGAAATGAGAATCCACTTGGGCTCATGGACAGAAATACTATGGGGAAGGTGTCCAAAGTTGGCACTTTGTTGGTTTCTTGTAAAATTCAATCTATTAGAACATAGAACATAGAAAAATACAGCGCAGTACAGGCCCTTCAGCCCTCGATGTTGCGCCGATCCAAGCTCACCTAACCTACACTAGCCCACTATCCTCCATAGGCCTATCCAATGCCCGTTTAAATGCCCATAAAGAGGGAGAGTCCACCACTGTTACTGGCAGGGCTTTCCATGAACTCACAACTCACTGAGTAAGGAATCTACTCCTAACATCTGTCCTATATGTACCTCCCCTTAATTTAAAGCTATGCCCCCTCATAATAGCTGACTCCATACATGAAAAAAGGTTCTCATTGTCAACCCTATCTAAACCCCTAATCATCTTGTACACCTCAATCAAGTCACCCCTAAACCTTCTTTTCTCCAATGAAAACAGCCCCAAGTGCCTCAGCTTTTCCTCATACGATCTTCCTACCATACCAGGCAACATCCTGGTAAACCTCCTCTGCACCCGTTCCCTATAGTATGGCGACCAAAACTGCACACAATACTCCAGATGCGGCCGCACCAGAGTCTTATACAACTGCAACATGACCTCAGGACTCCGGAACTCAGTTCCTCCACCAATAAAAGCCAGTACGCCATATGCCTTCTTCACAGCACTATTTACCTGGGTGGCAACTTTCAGAGATCTGTGTACATGGACACCAAGATCCCTCTGCTCATACACACTACCAAGTATCCGACCATTAGCCCAGTACTCCATCTTCTTGTTACTCTTACCAAAGTGAATCACTTCACACTTACCTACATTGAACTCCATTTGTCACCTTGCTGCCCAGCTCTGCAACTTATCTATATCCCACTGTAACCTGTCACATCCTTCCTCACTGTCAACAACTCCACCGACTTTCGTATCATCCACAAACTTGCTCACCCAACCTTCTAGTCCCTCCTCCAGGTCATTTATAAAAATAACAAACAGCAATGGTCCCAAAATAGATCCTTGTGGAATACCGCTGGTAACTGCACTCCAAGATGAACCTTTACCATCAACTACCACCCTTGTCTTCTTCCAGCCAGCCAATTCCTAATCCAAACCTCTAACGCACCCTCAATGCCATACCTCTGTATTTTTTGCAGTAGCCTACCATGGGGAACCTTATCAAATGCCTTACTAAAATCTATATTATACCTGTCTTTCCATTTTCTAAACCAAGCCTTACAGTTCACTTGGTCACATCAAAATTGGGCCATACTTAACCGCTACCTAAACTGCAAAAGTAAGTTGGGGGCACCTCAAATGCTTATCTGCGAGGACTGTGTTGATGGAAAATATCTTTAAACAACTACAAACCTCACATCTATGCATTGTAGACAAGCAAATTTGCCTCTTGAATGCTAACAGTGAAAATTCTTATTGCTTGAATTACTTTAGGGTTTCTAAAACTAAATAGATTACGTGAATTGAGCATCTGTTAATACTTAACCTGAAACTTCTGTTAATTTAGTTCAAATTTTCTCTGAGCTTACTTAATGTAATATTGTCTTCTCAAATATCTAAACATACAGTAAATAACTTTTAAAATGTTTGAAATTACATTTTAAAGTGAAATGATTACTGGAAAGCAATCTTTGCTCTAAAGACCTCAGTCGGAATTTCTTTTGGCAACAACAGATCTCATATATTCTTGGAGTATCACAAAGAGGAAATAGAGAATAATATCCATATTGTCTGCAAACTGATAAAATTGAAGTACCAGCACAGCAAGAGATTGTAGATGTGTGAAGCTAGAATTGTAATGAAACACTTAGGATGTAGACCAGGATCCAGACAAACCAGATCATAGCTTTTGCTGCTAATTTCCAGGGAGGCGTAGGTGAAGCAGATCCTCTGTCCACTCTGAGCACGGGCTCCATAGACATCCCATTTCTTTGATTGCAGTGGGCCCATAGATAAATAGAGGGGAATAGATCCAGCAAGGTAAGGCCTTTTGAAATTGGAGTCCATTGGGTCAAGGCGATCAGACAATTGAAGTAAGAGTATTGAATTTTCAAATTGTGCTACTCTTCCTCTTTTGCCCTCTTTCTCCCAACGCCACCAGCCATCTTGCCTCACCTTGTACAGTCCATGCAGTGATTGGGATGAATTAATTAACCACCAGTCTCTTCATCACTGTACCAAATCTCTGAGGATGATTCCAGACTCCAGACCTCACGGGCTAAGGGGCCAGTGGGAAGTTTCTGACACTCCTGTTGTGTAACAAGCTCCCATGCTGACCTGTGTACTCAGGCACGGTTAGTACTGGAGGAGAGACATAGCAGCTGGATTCACAGTTTAATCACAGTGTCTGAGGTACTGGGAATCCTTGGTGGCCCTATGTTTTATTAATAAATAGATGCTTAATCTTAAATTGAAATTATTGTTTAACGTAATGAAAAATGTTGAAGCTATACATATACATGCACAATTAAAGAAAGAATTTGTTATTGTAAGTTGCTTGGAATACGGTAATGGGTCTATTTAATGAATATTTGTGTACTTATGAAACTGCATAGAAAAATGAATGCACTATTTCAAAGAAAAATGAAATATTAACAAAATACTAACTCTTTCAAATAAATGCACAAATATTTAAATAAATGACTTTGAAGATGTAATGAGGATTGGCCATGCTAAGTCACCCATAATGTCCAAGATGTGCAGGTGGGTGAATTAACCATGGGAAATGCAGGTTTAAGGAATGGGGGTTGGGGGCGTGGGGTGGGGGGGGGTGGTGCTGTGTCTGGGTGGGATACTCTTTGGAGGGAAGGTGTGGACTTGATGGGTCGAATGGCTTGCTGTTTCATTCCTCATAATGTCTAGAATCTTAAGTGTTACTGATGCTGATCCAGGCAAATGGAATTTTTTCAATCATATTCCTGAATTCTGCCTTCAAAAAATGGGAGACGAATTTGGAAGTCAATTATTCACTACAGAACTCCTAGCCCTTGACGATTTCTTGTAACCATAGCACTGATATTGCTGCTCCAGTTCAGTTTCAGGTTGAAATGTTAATGGAGAGGGTATTCAATAATAATGTCATAATTCAAGGGGAGATAAGTAGATTCACTCCTGTCATTCCATGGCCTGGCCTTTGTGTGGCACCAATGTTATTTGCCACTTAACAGCCTTATCAAATCTGGATGTTGTTCAGATCCTGCCACCTGAGTATATAGACTACTTTACTGTCTGAGAGATAGTAAAAGGTGCTGAACATTATGCAATCATCAGTACAAATCCCAACTTTGACCTAATGAAAGAGAGAAGGTCAAAGATGAAGCAGTTGAAGATGGTTAAGCCTGGGACACTAATCAGAGAATCTGCTACAGTGAAGCAAAAATGTTAGACCGCCAATAACCACAACCATCTTCCTTTGTGGTAAGTACGATTATAACCAGTGGAGAGGTTTCTTCCACATTCCCCTTAATTCTCATGGAATCCAGTTGTGCCATGGTTCCTCGATATCTTACTCCATCTTATGTTGCCTTAATGTCAAGGATACTCTGAAGCAATCCGTATATGACAAGACCAGGACAACATCCAGTCTTGGGTAATAATTGGCAAGTAATATCTGCACCACATAAGTGCGAGGCAATGATCATCAGAGAGAGATGCTCCAGCCTCCCTTTTTTTCTATCTCTCTCCCAAGTTAGTGAAGGGTGTAGGCAAGTGGTGAACAGAGACGTCAGTGTAAATGATGATGGAATGAGGGGATATTGGGGAAGAGGGAGATGGCAAGAGAGAAGGGGGATGAGTCCGAGACAGGGTTAGGGGCTGACAGAATACAATGTCTGTGGATGTTTGGGGAGGTGATGGGGTGGGGGGAGGGAGGGGGGGAGGGGTGGCGGTTTCCACACTCAGGGCTCCATACCTGTCACTTGGCAAAGAATGCAACGCAGTGTCAGCAGACAGAATGATGCTGGTGAGGGTCACTTCCTCTTCTCTGCCTGTTCTTTTCCTTTCTCTTCCCCTCTTTTCTTTTCGCGGAGGCAAATGGTGGAGAGCAAAGGGGCCAACACAGGGTCAGCGAGTACAGATGGGTCCCTAAGGCAAGACCCAGGCTAGTCCGGTGTGGTAAAAAAAGTCCAGATGAGTCCCAGGGGCAAGGACTAGGCCAGACCAGGCATGGGAGACAGTGATCCAGGTGAATCCCAGAGGTGAGGCCTAGGATAGGCTAGTGTGGGAGACAGTGAGTTCAGATGAGTCCCAGAGTTGAGACCCAGACCAGGCCGGCATGGGAGACAGTGAGTCCAGGTGAGTCCTGGAAGTGAGGCCTTGGGTAGGCCGGTATGGGAGACAGTGAGTCCAGGTGAGTCCTCCGATGTGAGACCCAGACCAGGCCGGCATGGGAGACCAGCGAGTCCAGGCAAGTCCCAGAGGCTAGTGGAGCGGAGGCAGTGCGTCCCTTGGGGAATGCAAACAAGGCCTCCAGAATTGATGCCCAGTATCTCCTATACATGAGGCTTAGTGATGGTTTGAAAGCTAGCACTGACTTGCTTAAAAGACTAAAGCGCGAATACTTAATAAAATAAAGCTTATTTATCCTTTATTATGCTGAGCTTGTATAAATGATTCTGTGATGTCTGTAACAATACTTAAGCCTGTACTTAGATATCCTATACCTAAGATGATGCCAAGTGGCGACAATACAGACTTTTCACTGCACACATTTGAGTGCATGGGACAATAAAGGCTAATTCTAATTCTAATCATCACAAGCAAGTACCTAAGCTTAACATTCCTGGGGGTGTCCATTGACTAGACAATCAGCTGGACTAGGCCACCTATATAACTACTGTGGCTGTAAGAGCAGGTCAGGAATTCTGCAGCAAGTAACTCCCCTCCTAAACCCCTAAATGTTTCGAACCATTTTCAACTGCTTCATCAATGACCTTCCTTCCATCATAAGGTCAAAATTTAAATGAAGTACTGTCTCCTAGTATGGCTGAGCGCAGCTCCAACAACACTCAAGAAGCCTGACAATATTAAGGACAAATCAACTGGCTTATTTAGCATCTACTCACCACCTCCAACAAAGACTCCCTTCACCACCAACATACAGTGGCAGCAGTGTGTACCATCTACAAGATGCACTGAAGTAACTCATCAAGGCTGCTCTGATAGCACCTTTGAAACCTGGGATCTCTAACACCAAGATCAAAAGTGGACAATACACCACCACTTGTAATTTTGCCTCCAAACCATGACTTGAAATTATATCACTGTGTCTGAGTCAGAATCCTGTAACTCCCTTCGTAACAACACTAAATTCCAAAAAACACAACTGTTCAAGAAGGCAGTTCATCACTACCACTTCCAGCACCATTAATGATGAATTTTGGCCTAGCCACCAATGCCTATATTACATGAATGAGTAAAAAGTCACTCTCACCTCACCTCTGGAGTACGGAGTTTTTGTCTATGCTTGAACCAATGCTGTAATGATTACTGCGGAGTAAATGTGCTTTGAATGTACTGTTAATGACCATGTCCATCATTTTGCAGATGATTAAGAGTAGATTGATCGGACATCATTGGTCAGGTTGGATTTGTTCTACACTTTGTGGACAGGACTTACCTGGGTAATTTTCCGCATTCGAGAATGTGGTGCTGGAAAAGCACAACAGGTCAGGCAGAATCTGATGAGTCAGAGAATCGACATTTTGGGCATATGCCCTTTATCAGGAGTTAGATCAGTCGGTTCCATAGGCAGGCACTGAGGAAGGAGACGTGGTTGTGGTAGCAAGTCTGTTTCAGGACATGGCTGAAGAGCTTCAGGGCAGAGGAGATGACCTGGGGGGTGCAGTGAGAGAGAGACTCACTGAGATTCTTGTAGAGAGAGGAGAACTTCAAGGTAGGCATCCTTGGAAGAGGCTTCGCAGTTCTGTTAAAATCAACTAGGTGAAAGTGTGGATTGCAGATGCTAGAGATTAGAGTCAACAGTGTGGTGCTGGAAAAGCACAGCAAGTCAGGCAGCATCTGAGGAGCAGAAGAATCAATGTTTTGGGTATATGCTCTTCATCAGGAATCTGGCAATTGTCAGATTGTTATCCACCTCGCAAAATTTTCCACATTGCCAGGTGGATAACAGTGTTGTAGATGTACTAGAACAACTGGCTAAGGGTACAGATAATGGTGGAGCACAAATTTCTAGTAGTCTTGCTGGAATATTATCAGAGTTCATAGCTTATGCTTTATCTAGTGCCTTCTGCCATTTCAAGATAATCAACTTGATGCTTCTAGCTGAAGAATGATGCAAATTCTTCAAACATATCTTGTGCACTTACATTCTGGGTTCCCCCTCACAGAGAATGACTGACTGACTGGCAATATTTGCAGAGTCACCTCCTCATTAGTTGTTTAATTGCCCTCTATACTTCACAGCAGGATGTGGGGATTATGCCAGGCTGAGGTTACAGTTTATAGGGTAAAAGACATTTTTACTGCTGTTGGTGGCCCACAGTACCTCATGGATGCCTGGTTTTGAGTCACTAAATCTATCTAAAACTAGTCCATTTAACACTGTAGTAATGCC
This sequence comes from Hemiscyllium ocellatum, assembly GCF_020745735.1. NCBI lineage: Eukaryota > Metazoa > Chordata > Chondrichthyes > Orectolobiformes > Hemiscylliidae > Hemiscyllium > Hemiscyllium ocellatum. The sequence goes on along the minus strand of NC_083404.1, from coordinate 98,775,617 downwards.
ACACCACACAATGGAGATGTACTCAAGGTCAAGTTGAAACTTCATCTTTACAGACTCGAGATCACAAATCCTTTGACATAAATACTATGTTGCTGTCACCACCTATACTCGTGTGTAGCAGTATATTTGTTTCATTAGTAGCATGGTGCCATCCAAGCCGCACATATTAGATTTTAGATTAGATGATTCCCTACAGTGTGGAAACAGGACCTTCAGTCCAACAAGTCGACACGGACCCTCTGAAGAGTAACCCACCCAGACCCATTTCCCTCTGTTTAATGCACCTAACACTATGGGCAATTTAGTCTGGCCAATCCACCTAATATGCACATCTTTGAACTGTGGGAGGAAACCGGAGCACCCGGAGGAAACCCACGCAGGCACGGGGAGAATGTGCAAACTCCACATAGTCACCTGAGGCTAGAATCAAACCCGGGTCCCTGGTGCTGTGAGGCTGCAGTGCTAACCATATACATCCTGTAAGCTGACTCTGTTGTAATAAATCTGCACTTGGCCAGTTCTACTGGAAGCTATGTGTCTCCAATGTCCACAGTGCATTTGAACCTATGGCTCAGATTTGCAGGTAGAGGTAAAGTGATAGTACTCGCAAAACAAAATTGCATAATAAGAATCCAGCAATCTCAGTGATATGGATTTTACCTTTCCTGGTATAAATATGAATCTTGAGGCAAGTCAAGGGAATTTTCAAGCATGCAGAAGCAGCCAAGTCATCAAATAATGCTTGCAGCCAATTACATTGAAGAGTTCCCACAGACAGCAAATCAAGATGTTAAAAACATTGATTACTTTCAACTTTTTAAGATATTTTTACAGACAGAGAGACAAAAATTGGGGAATGCACATACAATTAAAATATAAGCCAACATATATCATAAACAAATTCTGGCAAAATTAAAAGTGGATTTTTTCATCTTAATGGAGAAATTTGATGCTCTATAAATATATCCTTTGATTTTTTTTAAGTCTAGAGATTATGAACTTGGTATGCCATTAAAAATCTAATCACAGCACATTCAACAAGATTAAATTTTGCACAGGTTTTGAGAAGAAGACTAATAACTTAAAGGTGAATGTTCTTATAAGTTCAATCATTTACAATTGATTGTAGTTTGTGGGAACTCAAAAACACACCCTGTCGAGAAGCATAGAATCATTGACAGTATATTCCTGCATTTCACTGCACATTTGCGAACTGCAGCATTGCTGTCAGTTTCAGAGAGATAATGAAGGTAAATATTGACAGCTTTCTCATATTAACTAAAGTAAAATGCTGATCATTATATTTTCTCCTTTATTGCAATACACAATTACTGGTTTTGGGACAAGAAATGTAGTACTTTACTCTTTATGGGTGCTTTGGTGAAATTTATAGATTTTCTCTAACTTGGGATTCCTAGTGCTAAGTCAGGTCTGGAGTAAATCCTTTCTTTTTCTATGATCCACCACAGCTGGAAAATTTTCCTTCAGTAATTTTCCACTTGTGTGTTAATTCATCTTCAAATGCTAGCGATGCTCAAAGAAAAATTAGAGAAAGGTGCTTTCATTCTGAGTATTTCTGAACAACATGCCACTGTTTAATCATATCTAGATTTCAAATATAATTACTAACAAGAGAATTGTTTATCCCCAAAGTTTCAATTCCATGCATGTATTAAAACGTGGCACAATTTTCTTCCAATAATTGATGTGAAGGGCCAAATAAGGCTCCTGGCTACCTGCATCATTTTACATTCTCTGCTCAATTGTGTTTTCTTTTCTAGAACTGTTTGCAGATTAAGTACTGGAGTAATATGTAAACTATTAGTTCCCAAATGGATAAAATTTAGTTTGGCAGCTGGTGAAGAGAAGAAGGCTGAAGGCTACAGATGTTTCATATCACTTTGGCTCTCTGCTGCCAGATATTTTTAAGCACTTTCCTTCATTAGCCTACTTGGAACGAAACAAAACTCAAATGTATGAAGAAATCAGATCATTTGAACTTGATGGTTTTACATAATTTTTGTAAGTTTCAAAAGGTGCCAACTAATCTCTTCAGCATCAATCTGGCAGTCTATGAAATATCTTTGTAATTAAAATTTGACAATAAATCAAAATTCTAACATTTTTGTGCAGGTTTTGTTTATAACAATCCTTAAAGAAAACATTGATGGTTGTGGGTTCTGTTGCAATCCTCAAATGAACGTTGCAGAAGTATAACAGCATACATCCCAATCTGGTTGTGAGCTATTTGTCCAAGAAAAATAGTTTTCTCTTAATTAGTACCTCAAACAGCCCCCTAATGCCAATAACTCCATTTACTTTGACAAACTGCTTTTTGCTCTGAGCAGCACTTTTTAAGATTATTTCCTTAGTGTGCATGATTTGGAGATGGCGGTGTTGGACTGGGGTGTACAAAGTTAAAAATCACGCAATACCAGGTTATAGTCCAACAGGTTTAATTGGAAGCACACTAGCTTTCAATTAAACCTGTTGGACTATAACCTGGTGTTGGGTGATTTTTTTCCTTAGTGTGTGCATTGATGACATGACCAGAATTTGTTGCCCATACCTATTACCCTTGAATGCAGTCGAGATAGGAAAGCCAGTAGATTATATGAATTGCCAAACCTTCTCTGATATTTAGTATAATCTTGTCTGATATTGAACCTCAAATGCATTTTTATGCTTATACACCATATGCCTTGATTTCCTGAGAGACCAAATCTGGCTAGCTCATCCTTAAATATTGTTTTATTCACTGATGTGACATGGGTATTGTTGACTGACTAGCATTCATTGGCCATCCCTAGTTGCACTTGAGAAGGTGATAGTGAGCTGCCTTTTTGAGCTGCTACAGTTCATGTGCTGCAGCTGGACCCACAATGTCATTCAGGAGGGAATTCCAGGATTTTGACCCAACAACAGTGATGGAAAGGTGATACATTTCCAAATGGAGAGAGAGCCTGCAGATGGTGGAGTAAAGTATCCCATTGTGAGAGGTGGTGGTGGTGTAGTGTTAATGTGAGCATCACCTGGATTAATAATCTAGAGATCTAGGCTAATGCTCGGGGAGTTTATGTGTTCAAATCCCTCAAGAGTAGGAGAAGTTTTGGCAAGTCATATATTCTACTGCCTCTCCTATCTCTTGTGCATTCAAGAGTAATAGAGAATGGACAGCAAATTCATGATACGTGAAAACAATCAATTTGGAATTATTTACACCAGAGGGTATAAATGAAATAGTGCGCTGTTGGATAGGCCCCAGCATTTTTTACCCATGATAGACTGGTTAGCATGGTTCAATCACATGGAATCCAGGGGGACTAGCCATTTAGACACAAAATCGGCTTGAAGGTAGGAGACAGAGGGTGGTGGTAGAGGGCTGTTTTTTGGACTAGAGGTTTGTGACTGATGGTGTGCTTCAAAGATTGGTGGGTTTTTTTGTCACTCAAATAAATGATTTGGATGTGAATATGGGAGAAGTATTTTGTGAATTTGCAAATTATGCCAACATTGGTGATGTAGTGGATAATAGAGAAAGTAGTCTCGGAGACAAATGGATCTTGATCAAATGGACTGATGGGCTGAGGAGTGGCAGATGGACTTTAGTTTAGGTAAATGTGAGGTGCTGCATTTTGTTAAGGCAAAGCAGAAAAGGACTTATACACTTAATGGTAGGGCCTTGGGGATTGTTGCTGAACAAAGAAACCTAGAAGTGCACGTAAAGTGAGCGTGGATTGCAGGGTGGTGAAGAAGGCATTTAGCACACTGGCCTTTAATCGTCAGTGCATTGAGTATAGGAGTTAGGATGTACTCTTGCAGTTGTACAGGACATTGGTGAGGCCACCTTTAGAACACTGCATTCAAATCTGGTCTCCCTGCTATAGGAAAGGTGATGTTATATGTGAAAGGATTCAGAAAAGATTTACAAGGATGTTGCTGGGATTGGGGAGTTTGAGCTATAGGGAGAGGGGGCTTCAGAGACTGACGGGTGACCTTACAGAGGTTTATAAAATCATGAGGGGCATGGATAGAGTGAATAGGCAAGGTCTTTTCCATGAGGAGAGCGAGCCCAAAACTAGAGGGAATAGGTTTAAGGTGAGAGGGGAAAGATTTAAAAGCGACCTGAGGAGTAGCAGTTTTACTTAGAGGGTGCTGAGTGTATTCTTTGAGCTGCCAGAGGAACTGCTGGAGGCTAGTACAATTCCAACATTTAAAAGGCATCTGATGGATACATGACTAGGAAGGATTTACAGGGATATGGGCCAAATGCTTGCAAATGGGACTAGATTAATTTAGGATATCTGGTCGGCATGGATAAGTTGGACCAAAGGGCCTGTTTCTGTGCTGTATAACTCTGTGACTCTATTAGTGACAAATAGTACTGAGTATTGTGCAATCACTTGCAAATGCGCCTTTTTTAAATTCACTAGTGAGACATCAGCATCACTGGCTAGGCCAGAATATTTTGCCCATTCCAGTTGCCTTTGAGAAGGTGATGGTGAACTGCCTTCTTGAACTACTGCAATCCACGTGCTGTAGGTATATCCACAATGCTATGAAGAAAGGAAGTCCAGGATTTTGACGCAGCGACAGTGAAGGGACAGCAATGTATTTCCCTATCAGAATGGTAAATGGCTTGGAAGGGAACTTACATGTGGTGATGTTCCCATGTATCTGCTGCCCTTGTCCTCCTGGATGGAAGTGGTCATGGGTTTGGAAGGTGCTGTCTAAGCATCTTGGTCAAATTGCTTCAGTGCATCTTGACTGTGTATTGAGTGTCAATGGTAGAGAGGGTGGGTGGGATAATAGTCAACAACTGCTTTGTCCTAGGTACTATCAAGTCTTTTGAGTGTTGTTGGAGCCGCAACCAAGCAGTAGGGAGTTTCCATCACACTCCTAACTTGATGACATTTTAGATGGTGGACCAGGGTTCAGGGAGTCAGAAGGTGAGTTACTCATCACACTATTCCTAGCTTCTGACCTGCTCTTGTAGTAATTATATTTGTATGGTGAGTTGAGTTGAGTTTTTGGTTAATGGTAATCTCCAGGATATTGATAGCAGGGGTTTCAGTGATGCTAACACCATTGAATGTCAAGGGGCAGTGCTTAGATTGTCTTTTATTGTAGATGGACATTACTTGGCATGTATGTGGTTCAAATGTTGTACCACTTTTCAACCCAAGCCTGGATATTGGTCCAGATCTTGTTGCATTTGAACATGGATTTCTTCAGTATCTGAGGAATCATGAATAGTACCGAACACTGTTCAATCATTGGCGCATGTCCTCATTTCTGATCTTATGATGAAGGGAAGGTGCTGATGAAGCAGCCAGACATGGTTGGGTATAGTAAACTACCCTGTCAGTCTCCAGAGATATCCTGAAACCGAGATTGACTACCAACAACTACGCAAAGGCGCTGAAGGGCTGCTGCCTGAAATGTCGATTTTCCTGCTCCTCTGATTCTGCCTGACCTGTTGTGCTTTACCAGCACCACTCTAATCTTCACTACCAACAACTACAGCCATCTTCCTATGTGCCAGTTCTGACTCTAACCAAGAGAGTTTGCCCCCAGTACCCATTGATTCTGGTTTTACTAGGACTTCTTGATGACCCACTCAAATGTGGCCCTGATGTCAAGGGATGCCACTCTCATCTCATCTCACTTCAGAGCTTGTGACAGAGAGAAGGTCAATGAAGGAGCAGCTGAAGATGGTCAGATACTACCCTGAGAAAGTCCTACAACAATATACTGGCTCGGAAATGATTGGCCTACTCAATCACAACTATTTCCTATTGCGTTCAGTATGACCCCAGCCAGCGAAGAGTTTTCACCCTGATTCCCAACTGCCTCTCTTTTATCATGACTTTCCTCCACATAGAAAATGTAAATGTGGCAATCACTATTTTTCTCAGTTATGCTTATATTCTGCAAGATGTTATAGAACACTTTTGTTTGTGAAAATTATTTGTTGGTTGGCTTCTGCTTTTTGAGTGATCATTGCTTTGATTATTACACAATCCAAAGGGGTCCTTCATTACTTTTTCAAAGTTTGGCTTCATACATTGTCACCTATTCCAGGATTTCTGTTACATGCAGCTCTGATTAGACCAGCAAAATCAAGATTTACTGAGAACAGACATATTTTCTCTTTTCGATCTATGATTGGAATAAAGTTAAGAGCTAAATTGTAATCGAATTTAGACAGAATGATCCAGTTGTAAATTCCAGGACTTTACTCTGTCAAAAGTTACTCTTTCTCATTGAAACTTACAACTGACATTGCAGCACTGGCTGCCATTGTGGACTCCTTAGTTAGTCAAACATCTGCCCATCCTTCCCAATATAAAATTTTCACAAAATGCACCAATTCAAACATCCTGATATTGAATTCCATTAGATACTTTGTAGCCTTCTTATTAGTGTTCTTTGCAGATTCTGATTGATCTTTTAAATAATTAAGTCTTCTTTGTTTGTATTATCTGTAAATTTTCATAACACTCCCTCTCTCTCCAAGCTTGTTATACATACAAACGTGCCCCAGACATAAAAGTCATCGACCTCTACCATGAAAAATATCCCTCAATACTTCACTTCTTGTTAGTAACAAATGTTAATACAGTTTATTCCCCTTAATTTCATTTTCATTAATCACTTCTTGTAATAGCCGATGCCAGTTATTGCCAAAAGTTTTCCTAAGATCTGTGTGCAGCATATTTATCTTATGTCCTTTAACACTGTTACATCCTCAGTGATTTGGTGAAGTTTATCAATTACCTTGCTCCTTTTGAATGCTGAACCAGTTCCTATTATGTGTTCTGTCTGGCCATCTAGATACGTGTTAATATCATGCTTAAACATTCTATAATTATTAAGCTGGAATAGCCCAATTAAAATTTGCCATTCTTGATGTTTTTGATGCTTTGCCTATTTTACAGACATGAAACAGGTGCCCAAGCACCTCATATGGCAGGTAGCATATGGACATATATTCTGCACTAAGTGCTTCGACCATCCTATTGACTCAAAAAAAACCTTTTTGTAGATTTCCAGAGTTTACTCCTGAAATAAGCATGGGGTCTTCTGAATATGCAAATGGGTAAACTAATGTCTGATTTTGGCCCCTTTTTAATAAGTCTGTTAGCAATAGACGGCAGCATGTGTTGTGCATGCTGCTGTCAGTATTGTCAGGCACTTGGCAGCCAAAAGCGACAGCTGCAGACTGTCTACCAGTAGGTAAGTTTTAGTTTTTCTACATAGCTTATTATGAATCTCGGAGGAGCTCACCACTGCTCACCCACTTCCTGACTGAACCTTCCACTTCTTTGCCAGGATCTGCAGTGCCTGAGCGATGAGCTGATTCTGCTCATGACTGCCAACTGAAGCACATTGGTAAAAAAGGACATGAAACCAGCAGCACAGTTTTCTGTCCTCCTGTCAGCATCATGATTAGACATGTGCAGTGCTTACTACATTGGAATTGGAATTTAATTCAGAAATGATTCAATTTCTCAACCTTAATCTCTTAAATTCACATATTCTAATTTTGATTTTTAGCTGTATTATTGTTCTTATGGACTTTGATCACCTTCCTAATTTTAATCAGTTTTTAAGATCTTTTTTGTATTCACAGTATCCTGAAACCATTGGTAGCTTTTTAAAAAAATATATAATTTGCTTAGAGTCTCCTGTTGATATTTACTTAAAAACATCTCACTGTTGCTGCGAAGTCATATGTGCCACTTTCTGTTTTCCATCTCACCTCTGTGAATATGCTTCTCATTGTTTCAAAGTGTCTTTAAATTAAATTAACTATTCCTGTTTTTGTGCTGAATTTTCTCCTTTCTTACAACTTATCACATCGCAGTCACTAAGTGTTCAGTCATATTTACCATAACTACGTGGTACAATTCATAACTTTCATTCTTGTGGGTCTGCTCGAGAAAGGAGCACAGTTTAAGAATTCCATTCCCTATCCTCTATTCCAATGAGTAGTTGATCATTTAAATCTTATGGAACAATGGGTTAGTTTATGTGCTGAGGATATTCTCCCTGCACCCAATGTAAATTACAACAGCAAGCCCATCTTTAGTTTACTGCCTCATTCCACTTTATTTTTATCAGAGATGGCTTTTTAATCACTCTGATGTAGAACGTACATCTGTCTCCAGGAGAAGATCTCACCTCCACAGAGCTAATCTGAGGTTGTCAGCATTGTACATAGGCAGTACCATTCAGGAGTAATGGCTACTTGTTGATGCTAAAGGTAAGTGAAGCAGGTGGATTATCAAGATGGACCTGAATGTCCAGGGATGTTTTTGATCTCACTGAGAACTGGCTGAGAGGCACCAGACTGATGGAGTGGGAGATACTTTTAATGGGGCTTGGGTTGATTGCGCCGGTGAGGTGAGGAACCAAAACTATGTGGAGTGTTCTCCAACTTGCACTGGGACTGTGGAAAGAAACATCTTGCTTTGTTTTCAGTGGCCAGCAGCCTATAGCTTTAAGGCTTTTCCTGCACCACTCTAATCTAGATGCTACCTGACCTGCTGTTCTTTTCCAGCACCACTCTAATCTAGATGCTACCTGACCTGCTGAGCTTTTCCAGCACCACTCTAATCTTGATGCTACCTGACCTGCTGTGCTTTTCCAGCACCGCTCTAATCTATACTCTGGTTTCCAGCATCTGCAGTCCATGTTTTTACCTCATTGATTTTAACCTTACTGCGAATTCTCTTGCAAGGAGCCTGCCTTGAAGAAGTTTTCCTCCTCTCTCTACAAGAATCTCAGTGAGTCTCTCTCTCTCTCACTGCAACCCCCAGGTTATCTCCTCTGCCCTGAAGCTCTTCAACCATGTCCTGAAAGAGACTCGCCTCATTTCCCCTTCCCCCACCTCACCCCAGCTCCAACCTTCCAGCTCAGCACCACCTTCATGACCTGTCCTACCTGCCTATCTTCCTTTCCACCTATTCACTCCAACCTCCTCTCCGAACTGCCACCTTCATCCCCACCCCCTCACCTATTATACTCTATGCTACTTTCTTCCCACCCCCACCCCCCTCTCATTTATCTCTCCACCCTGCAGGCACCCTGCCTCTATTCCTGATGAAGGGTTTTTGCCTGAAACGTCAATTTTCCTGCTCCTCGGATGCTGCCTGACCTGCTGTGCTTTTCCAGCACCACTCTAATCTAGCCTAAACCTTTAAACCTATCTGGCTGCATGTTGAGTGCCCTCCTCTTAAACATCCAGTGAGGTGGTGTGATACAATTCTTCATTGGGTGAATAGGTGACCCATTCAGTTCCATCCCATTGTAAAATAATGATGACAGTAATGGATGGGTGGTGTTAGAGAATAGCTTTGCCAGACCAAGCCTGTCCATGATGGCACGGTGCTATATTCCAGGGATCTGCCTACCTATTCTCCTCCATGTGGGTGACCTGTCAAATTTAACTCAATAGTTTTGTAATTTATTCTACCTAATCTTTTTGCAGACTTCTTCTTTCATCTCCTTTTCATAATTTGGAATATACCCCAAACAGTAAAAGAAGTCCTTTCTTAATTTTAAGTTGTAACTATAATGACTAATATGCAACTTTTTGGTTGTGTCAACCTTCTCTACAGCACACATTCCTGCTTTGACAAGTATTGTACTCAGATTCTACATTAGAGTGGTGTTGGAAAAGCACAGCAGGTCAGGAAGCATCCGAGGAGCAGGAAAATCGACGTTTCGGGCAAAAGCCCTCTATTCCTGATGAAGGGCTTTTGCCCGAAACATCGATTTTCCTGCTCCTCAGATGCTTCCTTAACTGCTGTGCTTTTCCAGCACCATTCTAATCTAGACTCTGGTTTCCAGCATCTGCAGTCCTTGTTTTTACCAAGTATTGTACTCAGCCTCCAGTTTTATCTTATCTATCTCTCCTCAATATGTAATATCCCTAATATATTTATTTTCCATTCTCAACCATTTTGCAGCCAGGTTTCTGATAGTGCTATAAATATTCAGATGTATCTGCAAAAGAAATGCTTACAGTTCCCCAATGTTTTTTTCCACACTTTGCTTTTTTCAATATATTCACTTCGCTTTCAAGTTAGATAAGATAAACTCCACCCCCTTTTCTATATTTCATACTGTTTACTCAATTACTACCTTTACAACGGTCATCTCTTGAAAAGTCTGAAACCTACAAGTCACACTTGCTCGTAAATATTGAAGCTAACCAAAGGTACCCTAATATTTGCAGTTGGCTCCATGAACCAGGAATGTGCAAAGTAAAACCTGCCTCTTTCCAAACCAGGTTTCCTGATGAAGGGCTTATGCCCGAAACGTCGAATTTCCTATTCCTTGGATGCTGCCTGACCTGCTGTGCTTTAACCAGCAACACATTTTCAACTCTTTCCAAACCAGATTTGATTCCAGAACTTCCAGAGTCAGGATACCAGCACTACTTTGGTGCAGTCAGAGACCCTCTGTGGCATAACAAATATTCAGGCCTGGGACTCATTTAATCATGGGAATTTCTTCGGCAATCTTCCCATTATCTGGCTTGCTGTCACCAGTAATTATTGCCAATCTGTGACATATTTGCTCAGTTTTTGAAAAGGATATGGAGTAAAAATTCAATGCACTGGTAAAGCAACACCTATTGTTTAGAACAATGAAACAATACACTTATCTTAACAAAGCATTGGTATTTTGTACATAAACAAATTGTAAGCTGTATATCTCGCATGCAGTGCTATGATTCATATTCTTATCATTGTGAAACCAAGAATGTGTGAAAGGAGCATCCATTTGTTTCAATTTTTATGTATTAGTTTAATTTGATGTTATATAAGAAGTCATAGAGTGTTGCCAATGCTATGCCTTGAATGGCTAACCAGTAGCATGATTTATAATGCATCTTTAATGCTAAAGCATGAAGGAAAAATCTGTTATAAATCTTGTTTTAGCTGCAAAGGGTTAAATCCTTGTCTGATTAATAGTGCTTGCCTCCATTGCTGGTTTACATTTACTAAGTTGCTCTGGAGAGTGTGATTTTTCCTTTTTTTTGACATTCCAACAGAGAAACTGCTTGTATGTTAGAACCTGATTTGATTTACTGTTAGAAATGAAAAGTGCTATAATTTGCGTAAGACATTTGTTGTGAATGCCAAAAAAATGCTTTGCAGCTTCATTGGTATCCATCTGGTTTTATTTTTATTGTGTTTGAATCACATGAAATGTTGCTTGGCTGTCTTCATTTTTATTAGTCAGTATTGATTTATGACTTTCAAAGTAAAAATAATTGGTCTGCATATGACTTACTTTACAGCTCTTGTACAACAAGAATGTGAGTGACTGGAAAAGGAGTCTAAACAGCAGGAATATCTTACAGTACATACATTGTGAAAAAAAGCAGTCCTCCATTTCAGTTTCATTGTGTATTTGTTTAACAGGCACCTCCTTGATCCTTTGTGATGTTACAGATCTCTGTGCTGAGTACTGTGTATACCATGGTTGGATGGCCATGCAACATCGAAAACAAATGCAGTCTAAAAACTTGAAGACGAAGCTGATCTGGACTGATGCATGCATTCCTTTTAGTTGAGCTATCATTAGTCCAAGAAGATTTGAATAAATGATTTGATTTAGAACAATTACCAGAAAAGATTTTTCTTCCCATGTATATGAATTCCCAGTTTATGTGAGTTGTCCCAGTTTTAATTTTGAAATATGAGAATCTTGCATGAGAATTCATAACATTTATATTTCTCCACAGACTGGAATTTGAAAATGCTGCAGCCCTAGCCTCACTGGTTGAAAAGTTGGGCTTAACATTAGGGGCATACACATAATTCTCATGCCTACACTGCAGCAATAAAATACTGGGAGCAGTGTTCATTGTTTTCATGTAAAGTTTCTGCTCTTTATCTCGGAAGATCTGTCTTAGACCCACCTTAGAGCTTGCCGAGCAGCTCTGTGGTCCCAGCAGTGACAGCGAAGGCTATGTCCATGGTCAAGGAGCCCAGGAAGGTCTGAGGGTGGTGATCTCAGTGAGATAGGTGAAGGGAATGAGAGGTCTGATTCACCAGGCTGTGATTACGGTGAAGAAGGGGATTACCTTGAAGATCCTAATGGTCTTCGGGGACGTGCAAATGAGATTCTTTACCCTGACTTTGCCAAAAATACCAGACTGGGCAGCTCAAACTGCCAGGCTTCACACATGGTGTGAGTTTCCTCTTGCCACTGGAAGAATGCCAGGAGTGGCAGGATGAGGTCCTCAATGGGCATTAAAAGGTTCAAGGTGTGGGCAGGCCAACCAGTGCTTCCCCTTCTCTCCTGGAAAATCTCAGGCAGTTCAGCAGTAGATTGAGCGTATTCTCACCAAATCTCGGATGAGATCCTCCAAGTTATTGCAGACAGATAGCCCAAACTGTCAAGTTCCCAGGTGAAGGAAAGATGAACTTGCTCTCCTTCTTTAGTCACACGCCTCTTGGTTGGTTGTAACAAAGTTAATTTATAAAGGAACCTGTGAGGACACCTTTCTTCCAGATCAAATTAATCAATACTTTCGAAGGGAATAATTTATCCAGGATTTCTTGAGTTAACAAAGGAGAGAGTTTATCAATTACTGAATGTGAGCATAGGTAATAAGAGAATACTCAAATTAGAAATGAGAAGCAAGTCCAATCAAATTAGAAGATACGTGGAGCTGTATCTCTGGCTCAGTTGTGAGGAGTTGATAGTTGAACTACTGATTTTGGATTCTCGGTTTGCAGATGTCCCATTTTGATTGTGGATGGTCGACAATATAGCTTCTACCGCTCAGAGCAAACCCAATGCAGGGGTGTCTAACTGTGTCCATCGTGGTACAGTGTCACTAGAACCCAGGCTAGTAAACTTGAATCCTCCAGCTCACTAGTGACTTTATAGAGCATAGAGTCACAAAGTCATGCAAACGTACAACATGGACGCTGACCCTTCGGTCCAACTCGGCCATGCCGACCAAATATCCCAACCTAATCTGGTCCCATTTGCCAGCACTTGGTCCATATCCCTCCAAACCCTTCCTATTTATACACCCATCCACATGCCTTTTAAATGTTGCAATTGTTCCGGCCTCCACCACTTCCTCTGGCAGCTCATTCCATACACCCTCTGTGTGAAAACATTGCCCCTTAGGTCCCTTTTATATCTTTTCCCTCTCACTGTAAACCTATGCCCTCTAGTTCTGGACTCCCCCACTCCAGGGAAAAGACTTTGTCTATTTATCTTATTCACGCCCCTCATGATTTTATAAACCTCTATAAGGTCACCCCTCAGTGTCTCACACTCCAGGGAAAACGGCCCCAGACTGTTGTGCAAACAAAAGGTTTGCCGATGGTAACAGGGGGAGATAAATGCTGAGTGAGCTGCTAAAAAGAAGTGTGAATGATTGACAATTGGTTGGCTGTGCTGGGACATCCAAGTTATTTTCAACCATTTACACTTCTTGTTGATACCCTACTCAGTATTTGTCTCCCTCTCAATTTGTTATCAGCAATCTCTTTTTTTGCCGCCTCTCCTTTGTGTTTCTCTCTCTTTCGGTGCCATCTTCATGTCTTCTATTCACATTATCCCTAACCGCAAACCCTGTCATCAGCAAAAACATCATTCTTTCTAACTACTTCAGTTCTGGAGAGTCACTGGACTCAACATTAGCCTTGTTTTTGAGTCTACAGGTGCTGCCAGATCTGCTGAGTTGCTCCGGAACTTTCTGTTTCTGTTTTGGATTTCAAGTATCCACAGTTCTTTTATTTTGTTGCTATGTTGAAGCTGTTTGCCCTAATGTGTAACTAGAACATGGTTGACCTTTTAGCTATGGTCTGGATTTGAATCTCAGCTTCAAGCAGTATGTGATGAGAGACATTAGCACTCTGTGAGACTGAGCACAATACCCTGTGTATTTTCCACATGCTATTTCCGTATTTAATATGCTTGAAATAATACAGACACTGAAAAAATAAGTCTGTCTTGCACACCTACTGGAAATGTTTTAATGGATTCTGAATCAAAGAATAAGTTGCTGTCTTTGTTTAGGTAATATAACTGAATATTAATATTAATGGTAAACCACTGTGTTTACCCCAATGTCAACTAATTGCCAGGGTTCCTACTGGTTACTTTACTGTAAGCATTGGTCTGTGATCAGAACTACCCTAATTCCAGTTGTAATCACAGAGGGCAGTCCTTTTGGTAAAGGTGCTTCATATGTAAGCACACCAAAGCACACTGCTTTCATATTTATATGTTGGCAATGCCATGGATGCTACAAAGATTTGATCCTTTGATGCTGCACTTTTCCAGCAACACATTTTTAAGCTCTGACCTCCAGCATCTGCAGTCCTCACTTTTGCCTATGCTACAAAGATTGGTGGAATTCCAACACTTTTTTTTTGCAATCTCAATATTGATGCTTCACACAAGCAATGAACAAATAAAAGGTTATTGACCCAAGTAGTTTAAGGTCCAGCTGGAACATGTTAATGTTAATTTCACTTGGAGAATTTCTTGCCAGCATTGTTTATCCCCCTCACTATGTTCATAACTTTATATACAATAGACTATATTAAAATATTGCAGTATCTCTTCTTTCCCTTTTTGGTAGTCCCTTGGGATCAAGGATAAATTGCATCTGCTATGATTAATGGGTTCTGAAATAATTGATAATGAACAAATGATCTGCAGGTTATTACAAGCATAGCAAGTGTGAAGGTTTGGGTGAATAGGTTAATCGGAGGTTTGTTCACTCCCCTTGACATCTTGACTTTGTTTCCCCATATTGACAACAAAACTTCTCAATGACTGTGGTCCCTTTCAGAATAAAATTTCTTTTTGGTGGGTCAGAAGCTAATGTCTCCTGTGAATCAATGGGCATATTTGACACCTTCAGGGATTATTCAAGGTTATTCCTATTATGTTGCTGAAGTCTTCCTAGAACCTTCCTACCATGGCCAAGTTCCAAATGGAGTAGTTACGGATAGGCAATTAGTGTCATGATCTAATACCAAGAAATTCCCAATTTCACAGATACAAATGACATGTTCCATCCAGTGAAGCTTTTTTGTTCAGAGATTAGGCCCTCAGTGTTTACACAAGTTAGCCATGGGAGCTGGCCCTGCTGTTGGAGCATCTTTCTTGTCTCCTACTGGTTGAAGGGGAGGCAGAGGCATGGTAACAATCTCAATAGGGCTAGTAATTCAGAGGTCAAAGTTAATGTCTTGGGAACATAACTTCAAATCCCATCTTGGGAGCTAATGGAGTTTAAATGCAATTCAGATATTTGGAAGTGGTTTATGCAATGGAGAAGTATAAAATAAACTGGATTCTTTCTGTTCTTTAGGAAGGAGTTCTATCAAGCTTATCTGATCTGGTTTACATATGGCACCATGCCCATATTAGTATTGTTGAAACTTAACCACCCTTTGAACCGGCTTCACAGATTCCTCAGTTCAAGGGGAACTAGTGATATGCAACAAATGAGTGACACCCACAGCTTGTGAAAAAGTAAAGACACATTAGGGGTGAAGTTTTGTTGTGGGAGTTGGTTACAAGAGAATCATTTTCTCTTTTGCTTCAGAGAAGGAGGTAACAAGGACCTGGAAGTCATTTTTAGTGTAAGTACATATATGAGTGCCTACCAAATACTAAAGCTGAGGTTAGAATCGTTTTAGATTTGGATTGAAGGTAATGTACATTGATCAGTTTCCTGTCTGTTTTGTAAATTGCCTCTATGTCTGTCAGGAATTTTCTGGAAGTGAAATACAGCTTTGCAGCAAGGTAAATGGAAAAGAGTAATGCAATGGCACAGCCTTGTTTGACATCACGCTTTATTGAGATAAGGTTTGTGTTGGCTTTGTTGAGGATTGTAAAGTATCTATGAATATTTCGTCCCCTGTCTAAGTGACATCCTCAGTGCTTGGGAGCCTCCTGTGAAGCGCTTCTGTGATGTTTCCTCTGGCATTTATAGTGGTTTGTCTCTGCCGCTTCCGGTTGTCAGTTCCAGCTGCCCACTGCAGTGTCCAGTATATTGGGTCCACGTCGATGTGTTTGTTGATAGAATCTGTGGATGAGTGCCATGCCTCTCGGAATTCCCTGGCTGTTCTCTGTTTGGCTTGTCCTATAACAGTAGTGTTGTCCCAGTCGAGCTCATGTTGCTTGTCATCTGCATGCGTGGTTACTAAGGACAGGGGACGAAACGTCTGCAACACAAATTCCCAGCTCGGCGAACAGAACCACCGAGCTACAAATCTTCTCACAAACTTTGATCTATGGATATTATCAACAATGATTTTGCACTACTAGAGCTCAAAATATTTGTGTTTCACAACAGCAGAATAATCATTCTTCATATGTCAATGTTTGCTATGCCTCCTGTTGTATATTCTCTCCTTGGTCAACAACCTTTTTTAAGCACTATATGTTTCAATAATTTGGATTACCCCTTGTCTCAGGCTACTTCACCATTTTTTTGAAAATGCTTTCATTATCTTTTCCTTTAAAAAAACTCAGCTATCCAACTGTTGCTTTATATCTCCAAATTTCCCCTCGCTATTTAAAGCCCTTGAATGAGTTGGACATCTCAGCTCCAAGTTGTTGATATCCCAGTTGTTTAACTCAACTTCAGCATTCACATTTGTTCAATCCAGCCTGAAGTACCAAGATCATCCACATTCTCTATGACGACAACCAGAGCATTTTTCAAAAATTTCGTTAAGCTCCTGAAATGTTCTGCATTATTCTTTTCCCACAATTCTTCATTGGTGAAATTTTGTCAGAACTGATTTGTGGAATTTAACATGCTTCATAAAGTGTACTCAGCTCAGACAAAAAAAAGTGAAATTGTACAATGATACTGAGATGAAATTTTCCATCCGATTCAGTGTCAAAAAAGACCAAAAAAATGCCATTTTCAGAAAACTTTTAAAGAATAGTTAAAAGAATTTGATTAAAAATTGCTATTGAAGAATAGTTTATCATGTAGAAAGGAAAGTTAATGTACTGGGGTATGTAATATAGCATCATCTTTTAATAGTCATGACTTTGAAATTGTTTGTCCCAAGTTTCTTTTGGGGCTAAAAACAAGGTTGTGCCTCAGTTGCAGTCACCTCAGTTATTTCTCAAGACAAATAAAGCAGTTATTGACAGTCATATTTCATAAACCTATTGAATGGCCTAGAATAAAATTAAAATTCGCACAGATTGCGCAGACTCCATGTTTTGAATGAATTTTTGTCACAGTACAAGCTGGAACGTAGCCTAAATTCCCTCACCACAGATGTTTTAACAGAAGGCTTACATGCCATTCCATAATGCAATGCCATACGGCACTCAGTGTGACCACTGCAATAACCAATAACTAATACAAGCAGTTCGAGGATCACTACACAAGGTATTTCGCTGACTGGATTTGTGGATTGAGACATCGCTCTCAGGTGTAATTGACTGATGACATTTGTAATTATTCAGACAAAAAGAATATTATAACACCAGTGTTCAGATGTTTAGAGAAGAAAGTAAAAGGGGGAAGGATGGAAATATTTAAAGGAACCTTGCTATGCTGGAGAAGAAGAAAATCCCAGAGGCGTCAAGATATTTGTGTAGAGCTAAGAAAAAAACAAAAATGTAAATTCATTGATGTATGGAGTCAATCAGACATTAACTCATAGGAACAAAATAGAGGAACGAGTATGCAATAAACTTCTTGAAAAAAATTGAAAATTATAGAATAGTTAGTGTTTAACTAACTTACTGGAGTTTTTTTGAAGAGATGGCAGAATGGGTTGCTGATATTGTTATGATGTTCATGGATTTCCAAAATGTATTTGGTGCATGGTGCAGAACAGAATTATCAGAAAAAATATAGCTCATAGAATAAAAAGAGTAGAAAATGGATACGAAATTGTCTCAGTGACATGTACCAATGAGTAGTGGTTAATAAGCATTTTTCTGGCTGAAGAAAGGTTTGTAGTGGAGTTCTTCAGTGGTCACTGTTGGGACCATTCCTCTTAATTGATATATATAAATGACTCAAACGTAGGTGGACAGAACACAGTTTTCAAATTTGCAAATTATACTAAACTTGGAAACATTGAGCTGTGAGAATGAATAGTCTAGAGCTTCAAAAGAACATAGTCAATTTGGTGAATGTGGCAGATGAGGTTCAATGCAGTGAAATGGGACATGAGTTATTTTCATGGGAAGAACATGAGAAAGCAATACAAAATAATTACAACCTCCTAGAATTTATTAACAGGGCATCGGGTAAAGAACCAAAGAGTTTATTTTGAACTTGTGGAGGACATTAATTTTAAATCAGTTGGAACGTTACATTCACTTGTTGATTCATAAACTCATGAAGGGTCTGGACTGCTGAGATGGGGAGAAAAGTCCCCCTCATGAAAGGATTGGGAATAAGAGACCATTGATTTAAAGTCATTTGCTAAAAAACTTTTTTAATATAATGAGCGTTTAAGAGATGAAAAGCACTGCCCGGGAGTGTGATGGAGGCAGATTCAATCAAGATATTCAAAAGGGAAATAGACTGTTATTTTTGAAGGTAGAGTACCCAGGGCTATGGGATAAGACAGAAGAATGACAACAAATAAGTTACTGTTTAGAAGAACTGGTGATTTGATGGATTGACATTCTCCTTCTGAATTCTGTGATTCTGCAAAGCCTGTTCAATCAAACTTACCTATTTAAGGGTGTAAATGGATATCAATTAAAAAATCTAGAAGTATGTTGTTCAAAAATCTCAATCTTTGGTATCTATGTAATAGGATACTATATGCTAAGAGTACTGCATCAACAATGACAAGGGATTTTGATGCTGTCTTAGAGTCATAGAGTCATAGAGATGTACAACATGAAAACAGATACTTCAGTCCAATCCGTCCATGCCGACCAGATATCCCAACCCAACCTAGTCCCACCTGCCTGCACCCGGCTCATATACCTCCAAACTCTTCCCATTCATATACCCATCCAAATGCCTCTTAAACGTTGCAATTGTACCAGCCTCCACCACTTTCTCTGGCAGCTCATTCCATACACGTACCACTCTCTATGTGAAAAAGTTGCCCCGTATGTCTCTTTTATATCTATCCCCTCTCACCCTAAACCTATGCTCTCTGGTTTTGGACTCCCCGACCCTAGGGAAAAGACTTTGCCTATTTACTCTATTCATGCCCCTCATAATTTCATAAACCTCTATAAGGTCACCCCTCAGCCTCTGACGCTCCAGGGAAAACAGCCCCAGCCTGTTCAGCCTCTCCCTATAACTCAGATCCTCCAACCCTGGCAACATCCTTGTAAATCTTTTCTGAACCCTTACAAGTTTCACAACATCTTTCCGATAGGAAGGAGACCAGAATTGCATGCAATATTCCAACAGTGGCCTAACCAATGTCCTCTACAGCCGCAACATGACCTCCCAACTCCTGTACTCGACACTGTCCAATAAGCGAAAGTATACCAAACACCTACTTCACTATCCTATCTACCTGCAACTCCACTTTTAAGGAGCTATGAACCTGAACTCCAAGGTCTCTTTGTTCAGCAACACTCCCCAGGACCTTACCATTAAGTGTATAAGTCCTGCTAAGGTTTGCTTTCCCAAAATGTAGCACCTCGCATTTATCTGAATTAAACTCCATCTGCCACTTCTCAGCCCATTGGCCCATCTGATCAAGATCCTGTTGTAATCTGAGGTAACCCTCTTCGCTGTCCACTACACCTCCAATTTTGGTGTCATCTGCAAAACTTACTAACTGTACCTCTATGCTCACATCCAAATCATTTTTATAAATGACAAAAAGTAGAGGGCCCAGCAACGATCCTTGTGCCCCTCCACTGGTCACAGGCCTCCAGTCTGAAAAACAACCCTCCACCACCATCCTCTGTCTTCTACCTTGGAGCCAGTTCTGTATCCTGTCTAAGTGTTGACATTATTATATCACATTTAACACACTCTATTCTGTATTAATCTGAGATTGAATTGCAGAAATATATACTTCTTTAAGTTTATCCAGTTTTCCTTAACAAATAGGGCCTGCCCCATTTCTATCCTTGCTTTTATTCCTTTGTTGCACCTTCCATCTGCCAATATACTTCCTTTAAATACTTGAAATTTTGCTCCTGTTGTAGTTGTCTACCTCCAATGAATATATAATTGTTTCTTGGCAATGAAAGAGGCAGTATTTGATGAGAAGTGACCATTGCTAACTAGAAAGCTGAATAAATGACTCAAGAAGTGACTTGTAATAAGCTTCTTGGACCTTACTGGAACAGGAGAGCAACTTGCCAAGAAATTTTGAAATGTGGATTGAAGAAAAATGGGACAACTGATTTGGACAGAGAAAGTAACAAACGATGCAATGCTGCAGGAAGTTAATGAATGAAGAAATGTTGTTAAATGTAATTGTGAACAGACAAGATTTGCCTCAGCCAGACACTTGAAGAGGAAACCGGTTGTGAGGGATGTTATGGAGTGAAGATTTCAACTAAAAGGAGGGAGAGAAAATCAATTTTGGATGGCTTGAAAATTGAGGTAGGTTATTAAAAATAAAAAGACTTGGACAGGATAGAAAGGTCTGAAAGGATTATCACGATCAAAGGGCCTGCCTTTAGACAGAGCATTCATAATGGCGGGGTGAGAACTTTTACTTGCAATAGATGTTCTGTGGGATAAACCTTTTCATTATTGAAAGATGTTGCTCCAACATTTAAAATAAATTTTCCATGTCACTTAATATCACGATGACTATTAACTTATCAAGTATTCTCATAACACATAACATCTTCAAAATAATTTAAATATCTTAATTCCATTTGGAATATCTATATAGAATAGATCATTTACTTCTACTGCTCAGGGTCTTTCATTGTACGTCTTTTTTCTTAACATATGCAAGGGTGATGATGAGAGAGAAGCAATCTTCTGCATTTCTAAATAAAATTGATGATTTCACCAGATCTGCTGCTATTTATCATTTAAGGGGTAGGTGGAGGATGAGGGTGGTAGGAAATATAAACGTCAAACTAAATCTTCTTTTTTTAATAGATCACCTACACAGAATAGAATAGAATAGCCTTAATTGTTGTATAAGTGTATAATGAAAATTTTATACATCACTAATTATAGCGCCGACTGACATACAGAAGTACTTAGGCACAGCTTCTTTAGTTATAAGATTTTAGACAATACAGAAATAAAATGTCCAATACTACAGAAATAGAAGTTCAGCATAGTAGCCCACATTGGCACCCAGGTTCTAGTCCACAGTGGGCCCTGGCTCCGCACCGCACCAGTGACATGCAATACTGGAGATGCTATGTCAGGCCAGGAGGAAGCCGTGTATTGTATAATATTATATTATATTATATTATTTTTTATTATATTATAATAACATTAACTCATGGCAGTGAAACAGCATGAGAGGGAATTGCTCAAATAGAGCCTGCATGAGGCCTGGGCTATTAAACTCTGACAGCTCAATGTGGTTTCCTGCCTGGGCAGGATGTGGAGGCTACAGGCCTGCAGGCAGGAGTGGAATTATTGGTGTCAGAAGGCCACATCATGAGAGATGAGGACAGATTGAAAGGGGTGACACATAGGGGTGAGTAGAAAGGAGTTCCAGACAATGGAAGAGCAGAGAAACCAGAGCAAGGGAGGATTCAAGTTCCCTTGTAGGCATTGAGGAACAATTCTATTCCTTCTGGCCCACTAGGAAACCATTCAAAATTGCAGATGTCAGAGATTTCACAGGAAATCAAAGTAATAAGATAGGATATTGGCATCACTTCCATTTCCAACTCCTTTGCTCTCAATCTAAATCACAGCCACATCAAAAAAATCAGATTCTAGGAAAGGAACATTTCTTCCAAACCTGACAGCTTTTGACCATATTTCAGGTTTCACTGTTTAGTTCATGATTTTCCTTTTTCCATGTGGGCATCACTGGACAAAGTGACAAACTTTCTGGTTACTAACGCATCATGATTTTCAGATAAGCAAAGGTAGTGCGATGTGCCACAGAGGCTAAACTGTGAAATAACCTTAGTGAAGAAAGAATTGAAGACCAGAGGTTACATAGGAGTACGTGGTAGTATCAAAATGATTGAGACCAACCAAATGTTACGCTTCCAAAGACATTAGAGACCATTTCCTGAAGGAGTGAAGAAGGCCCGTGTGTATCCTTTGATTCAGAATCAAAGTCAGGAATGGTTTGTGTCAGCCTTTCACCCTGCCCAGCTGCTTAGATCATGGACAGAATTTGGCAGAGAATGAGGGAGTGACTTGGATGGAAGCAGAAGCAGAGAAGCTTGGAGGCAATGGAATAATAGAAGAGGCTGCCGGAGGAGGTTTAAATGCATGCTAACAGTAACGGTTTACTCAAAGGGGAATCAGGAAGAGAAACC
Organism: Hemiscyllium ocellatum; assembly: GCF_020745735.1. NCBI lineage: Eukaryota > Metazoa > Chordata > Chondrichthyes > Orectolobiformes > Hemiscylliidae > Hemiscyllium > Hemiscyllium ocellatum. The sequence continues at coordinate 98,753,171 of NC_083404.1, read as the reverse complement.
TGGAGAGGTCAATGAAGGACAGCTGTAGGCAGAAGGATCAATATGATTCTGTCACCTCATTGCATTTGGATGTGAACTACTAGAGCTATTGACGCAACTCAAAAACTGCAAGTCTTGCAACCTTGAGCTTTATTGATTATAAAATGCAGAGGTACGTAAGTTTAACAATGAACTACTTTTGTACCCATTTGAAGGTTGTCAGTGAATGGTGGATGGTTCTCGTGCTGCACAATAAGAGGATACCTTCCTATCTATCTCGCACAGCCTAGATTGAGGTAATGGAGGTGGTCAGAATTAAATAGATTATGCATTTGACTGCATTGTAGGATAGAGGTGAATGGCTTTTCACATTCTTCAAGGGGAAGTGAAGAAGCTGGCTGTCAATCTGTGTGTGGTGTCTCTCAAGGAGGTGGATGTACATTTATTCATTTCCACATTCACAGGATGTTGGTGTTGCTGGGTTGGCTGATGTTTATTGACCATCACAAATTATCTTTAAGAATGTATGTACCCTGTGCACTCATGAAGCTCATTTAAGTCTCAACACGTGGCAAAGCTCTTGGAGTCTGAGGTTTGATGCTATTGTGTGCTTGCACAGAGGAAAGGTTCTTAATCAGTCCAGAATCCCATCACTTTCCTCTCTGTGCCAGATGTAAGGTGGTGTTTCCCACGCAGCTCCAATTAATGACCATGTAACAGCCTCATCCTGTAATTGTTCTATTAACTCAGGTACATATAGACCTGTTACCATGTTGCATACTTGATGGGTTAACCCTACCCTGTCAAACCCCTCCCACACCACCTCCTCCCTCCATTCCCAGCTCTATGGGAAGTGGGCCTTTGATTGAGGTACTCAGTGTCTGATTCAAAACAACTTCTCTGATGTCTTGTGCAGACTGATTTGCAGTCTCCGACTCAATATATTTTCTCTTGTGCTGACTTTTATCTTGTCTCAGAGTCCTTTGAAGTTTGTGCAATCAGTATGTCCCCACACAGCCAGTAGGACTCCTGCTTAATCACACAGGCTATCTAAAGTTATTATGGATTGCCACAAAAGAATAATTGTAATGTAAGGTAGGTCAGTCTCTAATCTTTGCTAACTTCCACAATACAGGTTGTTTTGCTATAACGTGAGTTTGCTCAATGTGAAAATACTATAATGTGATTGACAAACTGGGGAAGCTGTTTCTAAAATGTAAACTTTTAAAACATGTGCTGGCTGTAACGTGATTACATTGCTTTAAGCACTGTTTCAAAACTTTTCAATAACACAGAGCTGCACAAGAACATAAGCATGGCATTTTAGAAGAACTACCTGTAGTGGAATTAGGTGTAATGAGATTGTGTCAGGTCTCCAGTGTCAGCCCTCCTAATTTTATACTTGTTCAGAAAGGATTTCTGTCCATGTCCCAATCAGTTATTTTACATGTTACCAAAAAAAATCTAAGAATGGCTGTCAAAGTTAGTAAAATTCTCAACTATCCTGTCATTTCCACTTCACAAGCTCCATTGAAAGGACTTTGCAACATCTTCCATACTACCTTTATGTTTCCATTTAGAAAGTCACCAAAACCATCTTCATGGAAGTTTGGAATGAATGCATAGAACATATAACATAGAACGTTACAGCACAGTGCAAGGCCTTCAGCCTTTGATGTTGCACTGGCCTGTGAAAGCAATGTGAAACCCATCTAACCTACACAATTCCATTAACATCTGTATGTTTATCTAATGACTATTTAAATGCCCTTAAAGTTGCTGAGTCTACTACTATTGCAGGCAGGGCATACTTACTACACTCTGAGAATGCTGACATCTGTACTGTATCTATCACCCCTCAATATAAAGCTATGTCCCCTCATGCTAGCCATCATCATCCAAGAAAAAAGGCTCTTACTGTCCATTTTATTTAATCTTCTGATCATCTTGTATGTCTCTATTAGGTTACCTCTCAACCTTCTTCTCTCTAATGAAAACAGCCTCAAATCCCTCAGCCTTTCCTCATAAGACCTTCACTCCACACCATGCAACATCCTAGTAAATATCTTCTGAATACTTTCCAAAGCTCCCACATCCTCCCGATCATGCAGTGACCAGAACTGTATGCAACACTCCAAGTGCGGCTACACTAGAGTTTTGTACAGCTGCAATATGACTTCATGGCTCTGAAACTCAATCCCTCTACTAAGAAAAGCTAACACACTGTATGCCTTCTTAACAACCGTATCAACCTGGATGGCAACTTTCAGGGATCTATATACATGGACACCGAGATCTCCCTGTTCATCCACATTACCATTAGCCCAGCACTGTGTAGTCCTGTTACTCTTTCCAAAGTGAATCACCTCACACTTTTCCGCATTAAATTTTCATTTAGCCCAGCTCAGCCCAGCTCTGCAGCTTATCTATGACACTTTGTAAACTGCAACATCCTTCACCACGAACCACAATTCAACCGACTTTAGAATCATCTGCAAATTTACTAATCCATCCTTCTATGCTCTCGTCATTTATAGAAATGACAAACATCAGTAGCCTCAAAACAGATCCTTGCATCACACCACTAGTAACTGAACTCTAGGATGAATACTTCCATCAACTGCCACCCTCTGTCTTCTTTCAGATTGCCAATTTCTGATCCAAACCACTAAATCACACTCAATCCCATGCCTCTGTATTTTATGCAATAGCCTATTTTGGGGAATCTTATCCAATGATTTACTGAAATCCATATACACCACATCAACCACTTTACTGTCATCCACTTATTTAGTCACCTTCTCAAAGAACTCAATAAGGTTTGTGAAACATGACATACCTTTCACAAAACCATGTTGACTATCCTTAATCACACTATTCCTTTCTAAATGATTATAAATCCTATCTCTTATAATCCGTTCCAACAACTTACCCAAAACTGAAGTAAGGCTCACCGGTACATAATTATCAGGGTTGTCTCTCCTCCCCTTCTTGAACAAGGGGACAACATTTGCTATCCTCCAGTCTTCTGGCACTATTCGTGTAGACAATGATGACATAAAGATCAAAGTCAAAAGTCCTGCAATCCCCTATCTAGGTCCCCAGCGAATTCTAGGATAAATCCCATTTGGCCGAGGGGACTAAATCAATTTTCACACTTTACAGAATTGCTAATGCCTCCACCTTATGAACCTTAATCCTATCCAGTCTCCTCAACAAAATTGTCTTTTTCCTGTGTGAATACTGATGAAAAATATTCATTTAGTGCCTCTCCTATCTCCTCGGACTCCACACACAACCTCCCATCACTGTATTTGACTGACCCCAATCTTACTCTCATCATTCTTTTATTCCTGACATATCTGTAGAAAACTTTAGGGTTTTCCTTGATCCTACCTGCCAAAGACTTCTCATGTCCCCTCCTGGCTCTTCTTAGCTACCTCTTTAGACCCTTCTTGGCTAACTTTTAACTCTCGGGGGCCCTAACTATGCCTTCACATCTCAACTTTAAATAAGTTTCCTTCTTTTTCCTGATAAGCGACTCAACTTCTTTAGTTAACCACGGCTTTCTCGGTCTACCACTTCCTGACAGATACATACTTATCAGGGACACACAATAGCTGTTCCTTGAACAAGTCCAACATTCAATTGTGCCCATCCTCTGCAGTTTCCTTCCCCATCCTATGCAGCTTAAATCTTGCCTAATTGCATCATTATTGCCTTTCCCCCAGCTATAACTCTTGGCCGGCAGTATGTACCTATCCCTTTCCATCCCTAACATGAACATAACCGAATTGTGGTCACTATCACCAAAGTGCTCACCTACCTCCAAATCTAACATCTGGCTTGGTTCATTACTCAGTACCAAATCCAATGTGACTTCGCCTCTTGCTGGCCTATCTACATAGTGGTCAGGAAACCATCCTGTACACATTGTACAAAAACTGACCCATCCAAAGTATTCAAACTATAGTGTTTCCAGTCAATATTTGGAAAGTTAAAGACCCCTTCACAATTACCCTATTACTTTCACTCCTGTCCAGAATCATTTTTGCAATCCTTTCCTCTACATCTCTGGAATTTTTCGGAGACCTATAGAAAACTCCCAACAGAGTGACTTCTGCTTTCCTACATCTAACCTCAGCCTATACTAGGTGAGTCCTCATTAAACATCCTTTCTGCCACAGTAATACTGTCCTTGACTAATGATGCCACACCTCCCCCTCTTTTACCACCTTCCCTGTTCTTACTGGAATCTGCAACTCCCATTCCTGTCCCTCCTCTATCCATGTTTCTGAAATGGCCAGAACATCGAAGTCCTAGGTACCAAACCATCCTGCAAGTTCACCCACCTTATTCTGCATGCTCCTGATGTTGAAGTAGACACACTTCAAACCACCTTCCTACCTGCTGATATACTTTTGTGACCTTGAAACCTTACTTATGACCTCTCTGCTCTCAACATCTCGTACACTGGAGCTACAATTCAGGTTCCCATGCCCCTGCTGAATTAATTTAAATTCCTTGAGCAGCATTAGCAAATTTCACCCACCCAGGCTATTGGTGCCCCCAGGTGCAGACCATTCTATTTGTAGAGGTCCCACCTACTCCAGAATGAGCCCCAATTATCCAGGTATCTGAATCCCTCCCTCCTGCACCATCCCTGTAGCCATGTGTTCAACTGTTCCCTCTCCCTATTCCTCACCTAGCTAGCATGTGGCACAAGTAAAAAACCAGAGATAACAACTATGCCTGCTGTAGCTCTGAGCTTCCACCTTAGCTCCCTGAATATTCGCCTTACATCCCTATCACTTTTCCTACTTAAATCATTAGTACCTATGTGGACCTCGATATGGGGCTGCTCCCCCTCCCCCTTCAAGATCCCGGAAACAGAATCTGAGACATCACGAACCCTGGCACCTGGGAGGCAACATACCAACCGTGAGTCTCTCTTGTTCCCACAGAATCTCCTATCTGTCCCCATATCTGTTCTATCTGCACTTTGATTAATTCCTAGATCGTGTAAACTGAAACAATCAATTCTATCATGTTGCCAGTTTTCTCTAAGTTTGAGACAATAGATTGCACTTTGGGTCACTACAATGAGTCAGTTGAATCTTCTGAATAGAAATGAATTATATGTGCTCATTTTGCATGATCAGGAGCATTGAACCCTCCATGCCATTGACAATGTACAAAAGTTTTCATGACATCATTGCTATGGTGCAAGTGCGATTTAGGGGAGACAATCTAATATTCTGCAAGACAAAGGCTTGCTTTTGTAACCCAAAGAAACACTTCAAGTTCCAAATTCAGCAGCTGAGCAGTGGTATAATGAGACACAATTCATGATCTGGAATGGTTATTGAGAGAATTGCTAGGCTTCTGAATTTGTTAGGAGAAAGTGAGGACTGCAGATGCTGGAGATCAGAGTCGAGAGTGCCATGCTGGAGAAACACAGCAGGTCAGGCAGTATCTAAGAAGCAGAAAAATCGAAGTTTCCGGCATAAGGCCTTCACCAGGAATTCTGATGAAGGCCTGATGAAGGGCTTATGGCCAAAATGTGATTCTCTTGCTTCTGAATTTGTTGTCTACTCACTTAATTGCACCATATTATTTCAAAACCTCTTTGAGCCCAACTTAAAGTTTACATTTTCATTTAACTTTATATCATTTTACTGTTCCATTCTTGATACAATCAAAACCTCTCTGATGGACCTGGGTTTTGCCAGCCACTGTAGATTCAGTGGAACAGTAAAATAGAGGTCCATGCCTGTTGTTGGCAAGCCAGTGGGGCAATGTTATGAGCGACAGAGGAAATACAGGTAGACCATCTGACTATGACTCAAATGAAACCCTCAAGTGAGAGCTTAATGACTAATTCCACCAATGCTCAGATTTAGTACTTTAAAAAAAATTTCGCAGGCGTAAGTGTCACTGTTTCTACCAATAATTACTGCCTATCCCTAATTAACATTTAGAAATTGGTAGTGAGCTGCTTTCCTCAATTGCTGCTGTCCTATAGGTTTTAGGGACACCCAGAGTGCTGTTAGGAAGGAGGTTCCAGGATGTTGACTGAACAACAAGGAAATAATAGAGATGTAGTGCTTGGAGGGGAACGTTTCGGTGTTGGTGTTCCTACACATGTGCTGCCCATGTCATGTTAAAGAAGATCTGAGGAGTGGCTGCAGTGCTGTGTGGGAGCAGGAGTACACCAATCAGTCCCTCAAACCTGCCCCTTCTGTTCATCCATATTTATTCTATTTTCCTGCGTCATCCCCATATCACTCAACGTCATTGATAATAAGACATCAATTAATCTGTCCTGAACATATTTAATGACTGAACTACCAACCATTTGGGGCAGGGTATTCCAAGGATACACAGCCCTCTGAGTTAAGAAATTCCTTCATATCACAGTCTTAAATGGACTATCCTTTATTTACAGAATATGTCCCCTAGGTCCAGACTCACCAGCCAAGAGAAACACCCTATTTATATTAATTCTGTCATAACTTGAAAGAATCTTAAGTTTCAAATGGCTCCACTCTCAAACTTCCAAACTGTAGAGAATACAGGCCCTTTTTAAAAAGATTTTCCTCATAGGACAATCCTGCCATCCTCAGGATTATTCTGGCGAACCTGTGCTGAATTCCTTATTTGACAATATGCCCTTCCTTCGATAAGGAGACCAAAATTGTGCACTATACTCCAGGTGCAGTCTCACCAAGATTTTATACAGATAAATGTGAGGCCCTGCATTTTGGAAAGGAAAATCAGGGCAGGTCTTATGCTAATGATAAGGTCCTGGGAAGTGTTGCTGAACAAAGTGACCTTGGAATGCAGGTTCATAGCTCCTTGAAAGTGAAGACCCAAGTAGATAGGATAGTGAAGAAGGTGTTTGGTATGCTTGTCTTTATTGCTCAGTGCATTGAGTATAAGAGTTGGGAGGTCATGTTGTGGCTGTACAGGATGTTGATTCGGTCACTTTTGGAATATTGCATGTAATTCTGGTCTCCCTGCTAAAGGAAGGATATTGTGGAACTTGAAAAGGTACAGAAAAGATTTACAAGGATATTGCCAGGGTTGAAGGGTTTGAGCTGTAAGGAGAGGCTGAACAAGCTGGGGCTGTTTTCCTTGGAGCGTCAGAGACTGAGGGGTGACCTTCTAGAGTTTTATAAAATCATGATGGGCATGGTCAGGGTAAATAGACAAGGTCTTTTCTCTGGGATGGGGGGAAAGATATAAAAAGAACTTAAGGGGCAATTTTTTCATGCAGAAAGTTGTGCGTGTGTAGAATGAGCTGCCAGAGGAAGTGGTAGGCGCTAGTACAATTACAACATTTAAAAGGTCTTTAGATAGATATATGAATAGGAAGGATTTAGAGGGATATGGACCAACTGTTGACAAATGGGATCAGATTTATTTAGGATAACTGGTCAGCATGGACAAGTTGGACCAATGGGTCTGTTTCCGTGCTGTACATCTCTATGACTCAATGAGTTGTAGCAATGCATCTTTAGTTTGTAGTCTTATTCCTTTGCAATGAATGCCAACATACCATTCACTTTCCTTACTGATCATTGCAGCTGTATGCTAACTTTCAGTGACTCGTGAATTTCAAAGAGTTAAATGTAACAGGAAGAGATAATAATGGAGCTGGTTATCCTTCCCATCTCAGCAAGAAGCCCACTTTCCAATATTTTGTGTTTTGCTCTTCCAGGAATATACAAAAAGGGGTTAAAAATCTGGTCTACATGTGCTACTTGTGAGGGTCATGCGTACTATCCTGGGTTTGAGCATAAATGTGCTGTGAAGGTCACAATCAAAGAGCCTTCACTGCTCACTTTCATATTGTAAGTAAAGGGGCTATTTGACTCGAGTTACTCCTAGCTTATCAAAAGGCAACAGTACAACAAAACACCTCTATCGCTTAGCATGCTACCAACTAACCACTGCCAAAGGAAACAGAACATAAAGATTTAAAATAACATGCAAAAGCCAGGAATCCTAAAATGAACTGTTAAACTATCAATGTTCCATTATTTACTCTTTATGAATGACCCAGAGATACTGATACTGATTTTTTACTTCTTGTCTCTAATCTGTGCGCATGTGTGTTTTGTTATTATCTTTCCTCATGTTTCGTAACTAAAAATCTCACTTTATTCAAGGAAACATATTTAAATTGGCTCTTTTAAAAACATGAATTAATTAAGTCAGGTCAAAAAATTATCCAAAAGGGAGGGTTCTTTGTGAATTAACCTTGTGTCCAATCGAGGGGATGAGTGAATAAAGAGGATCCAGTCGTTCCCTTCTCATCTCCAGTCTTAACGATTTGGGATATGTGTCAAGAGCCATAATAACTTATGTCTAATAATGTCTAATGTCTGATTTCTTTCTGTCAGTCCATAAAAATAATACAGAATAGAACTGGAATGATAACCACCAATGTATCCATCTCTTTCATCAGTTTGTTCGACACCGGCACATAGCTCATCAGGTTAAGGGGATTCATCAGTCTTAAAAACTGTTTCACTTTTCTACTATTATCTGATTACTCATGACAATTTGTTTCAGTTCATCAGATTCACAAATTCTTAAGTTGCCTAGTATTTCATGGAGATCTTCTTCTGTGAGGGCTTTTATGTACTCCAAGATTTTTGTTGTCACTCCTATCAATAATGTCAGAAATGGCTTGATTTCTCAACACAAAAGGTATCAAGGGGCCTAGGGAGAGTACTGGAGTATCATATTGAGATAAAGGAGCAGCCACAATCATATTGAATCATAGAACAGGAGTAATCAGCCATATAGCCTCTTGTTCATATTCTCTTTGTGTCTACTGTCAGCTATATCTGAGACAGATAGGTTGGTGAGGACAAGATCGTGTTTTCGTGTGTTGTCACTTTCACTGGCAGCCCGTTCTTTAGCACTTGTTCAGATCAGTCACAGTGGTACTAATGGACATTGAGGCCCTTCAGTAGGACTATATTCTGTACCCTTGCTGCCCTCAGTGCTTCTTCCAAGTGGTGTTCAACATGAAGGAACACTGATCCATCATCTGATGAATGGAGACATGGGGGCTTTGTTAAAATGGTAATCAGCAAGAGGTTTCCTTACTTATGTTTGACCTGGTGCCATGGAGTTAATATTGATACTTCTCATATGAACATATGAATATTAAAAACAAGGAACAAAAGTTGGCTACTCAGCCCTTTGTGCCTGCTCCTCCAAAGAAATTATGGCTGATCTAATTTTAACCTCAACCTTACCTGCATATCCCTGATAACCTTTCATCCCCTAGGTATTCAAGAATCTATCAATCTGTGCCTTAAAAATATATTCTGCATCCACTCCCTTTCAGGAAAGCGAATTCCAAAGATTCACAATCCTCTGAGAGAAAAAAAAATACTAATCTGTTTTAGATGGGCTCTTTACTTTTCAACTAAAACCCCTAGTTCTACATTCTTCCACAAGAGGAAACATCCTTTCAGCATCCACCTGGTCAAGTCCTCTCAGGAGCTTTTCATTTCAATTAAGTTACCTCTGATGTTTCTAAACTCCATAGGGTACATGCCTAGCTACCTAGCCTTTCCTCAGAAGGCAATCCACTCATTCCAGATATTAGTCTAATAAGCTTTTCTGAACTGTTTCTAATGCATTATTATTCCTCTGTGGGCATGGTGACCAGTACTGTACGTAGTACTCCAACGTACACCCTGTCTAATTGAAGCATAACCTCCCTCCCACTCTTGCATTCAATTCACCTCACAATAAACCATAACCATCAGCTTTCCTGATTACTTGCTGAACCTGCATACTGATCTTTTGTGATTTATACACACCTTCCCACATAACTCACTCTCAACTGTACCACTAAAATGTAAATTATGATCCTGTGAGCATGAATATTTCAGGTTGTTATTTGGCTTATCCGAGAGAGCTCTTCCAATGTTGACAAAGGCCTCCTCAATGTGGGTAAGGAGGAATTTGCAGGGATGACAGTGTGGGATGCGTCATGACATTTCTAGTGACTGGGCCAATGCTGGTTGGTCTAAATACTTTCAGACCTGCTTAATAGAATAGAGTTACTTGTTAAGCCATTTCAGTGGACATTTAAGAGAAAAGCACACTTCGGTCCCTCTAAAGTCTTGTGTAATCTCAATCAGATAAGGATGTCAGATTTCTTTGTGAACCAGATGAGTTGGTGTGACAATTGGCAATATTTTCAGGGTCATTGTTACTGAGGTCAATTTGTAATTTGAGATTTATTAATAAAAATGTCATTTTAACAGCTATCATGGTGGGATTAAAACTCATGTCCCCAAAGCATTGTCCTAGGCTTGCTCATTGTTATTCTAGTGACATCAGTACTGCATGTCTTCCTTCCCTTAATGAGTGGTGGAAGAAGCCGTTGAAAATGTGTTGCTGGAAAAGCGCAGCAGGTCAGGCAGCATCCAAGGAGCAGGAGAATCGATGTTTCGGGCATGAGCCCTTCCTGAAAAAAAGCCCATGCCCGAAATGTCAATTCTCCTGCTCCTTGGATGCTGCCTGACCTGCTGCGCTTTTCCAGCAACACATTTTCAGCTCTGATCTCCAGCATCTGCAGACCTCACTTTCTCCTCGGTGGAAGAAGTCAACAACCAACCTGGGGCTTTGTAAGCCTCCTCGTGTGGTCTGGTGACCAGCAAAATATTGCAGAATTCTCCCTTATTGAAACCTCCCTCAAATAGTTTTCCCTCCAGTGCCTATTGTCTGTGCAAAGGGCCTCTTATATTCCTCAATGCCACTCATCCTGTCCTAGTGCTGTAGCCCCCGTGTTTACAGATTGTGTACCTTACTTACCTATGCCAGTTAGCCCACTCATTCCAAACATGGTCAGAACCATTTTCTTCCCCATTGCGAACCTTTGGTTTCCAACACGAATGTGAAAGGTGACCCTGAGAGTTCCTATGTCAGTGACTTGGTGATGAGCGCCCATACCTCCAAAATGCGTTCCTGGTAACCCTTCCAAAAAGCCCCATTGGCCATCCTAGGTCCACATCCACCCGACTCAGGTGCTCCTGTACCTACCTAGTTTTACGACCCAGCCCCTGGTATATGAGGCGATCATGCCAAGTGTGGCCATTCATTGCCCCCTCCACATTGAAGCAAGGTTGCTGTTGACTGTGAATGAATTCCCCTCCATCTTTTGAGCTCCCCCCTCACAATTGTCATTGAACCCTCCCCCCCAACCTGCAACCAACATTCCCAAGGACTAACTTGCTGAGTCTCCTTCTCATGGTACTGGGGGGTTACCCTTCACACCCTGCAGCAACCCCCCAAACCTTCCGCAGCCCACCCCCATCGCCCTTTCCACTTAGTTGTTTTTGACAAAGCCGAAAAACTGACCATGATCCAGACACTTGAACAAAAGGTTTCCAAACTGTGACCTCAAATGATTGTATTCTCTCTAACCACATTTTACCAAATCCCTGGAAGGATCTCTATTGTGCCACTGAACTGACTGTGACACACTCCTCAGACTGCAGCGCAATTGGTGAGCTGCCATGATGATGGTGCGGGATTGGCAATGATTGCCAATGCCAATGGATGCCAATATCTATGAACGATGGATGTACATGGCTGATGCCCATGGATAGTGTCTTGGGCTGCATTTTGATCGATTGTAACATGGATGTGTTCCGGGACAAACAGGAAACTGAATCTGCTATGTGGAGGCACTAGTTTCCATGGCGAGTCTTCTCGATGTTTAGCTTGCCTGGCAAGTTTGGTAAGGTAGAAAGCTGAACATTACTGAGTTGACTTGGACCATCAACAAAGTATTTAGCAAGTATTAATCCCCCTTCATTGGCAATGTGCTGTTGCCGTGTGAGAAACTAGCCATGTTACTATGAAAAGCTTAGAAGTGGCCTAACCTGAGCCCAACATGAGACAGGTCTCACAGGACTTCTTTCCCAATTTTGCAACACATTTCCCTACAGCCCACACCACTCGGGCTCCTACATTTCTATCTCTTGACCTTAGGCTCATGAAAACAATGTCTCATGGGATCTCACTATGCCAACTGTCAATCACATTCATAGGGAGATTACTTGTGACACATTCTTCTCAAATTAAAGCCCTCCACTTGAAAATGTTTCATGATAGCATTTCCCCAAGCCTTCTTACCAACTATAAAGATTTCATTGTATATTCTCCTACTCATGGGACTGAGTACAAATTAAATTCTAAAGTGTTGAAATATAATAAGCTTTTTTTTATTTAGTTCAAGGATAGATTCAATTAAGTGACTGAAATAAAATGGAAAGTGCCTATTTTTTAACTTGTGATGCTATTATCACTGAATCCCTCTGTGAATTTGCTTTTAAGTATCTACTTCACATCTTATAGCACATTACAAAAATCTATAGTTGCACTGTTACCTCTTTTCAATTTATTGTAACAGTGTTCTTGGATGTAGGTTTATTTCAATACAAAACCATATTGGGTACTTGATGTTTAATTTGTGACAATGTATTAAAAGAAAACACTACCTATTTCAATCCTTAACATGTAGTAATGGTCAGTGTTGTTATTCATTTATTTCATTCAGTTTAGTCCCAATATTGACTACCTTTTTTTGTTTTGTGCTGGTGGTCCTAAAGGGTGCCCAGACATTTGTTGCTGTTCTTCATCAGTGTTAATGGTGCATTGACATTGAGAAAAAACAGGGAGGGCAGTAGAACCTTTAAAATTCATTATGCTTACATTTTGTAGTCTCCATGACTGACTTGGAACACAGAATTTTCAGTACCATGTACTGTTAACATGTGATCTTTGCATTTTAATGCTCTGGGAAGGCTGCCAAAAATCATCTATGGACACATACAATTGCCCCTCTAACCTTAATTGTTTATTGCTGATTTTAAAAACAACATTGTGCAAATTGACAGTGCACAGTCAATGTGTCTGTCTGTTAAATATCTAAAAATGTGAAGGACTGATTGTTTTGAAAACTGCTCAATAACAAAACTCTGCAAAAGAGTACATTTTAAAAAGGTTTCATATTTTAAATACACGTAATAATTAATTATGCTTTTTGAAGTGATTTCTATTTGCTCAACTATGTTGCATTTAAAAACTATGTGCCTTTATTGAGAATGCATTGAGCAATTGATAAGAGCATGCACAACCATTCTAAGTTTTATGTCCAGTATATTCCTGTGAATGGCAAGGTCAGTAGGTGTAGGGAATGCTGGATATCTGGAGAAATTGAGGCTCTGGCCAAGAAAACGAATGGGGTACATGACAACTGAGATTGAGTGAATCCCTAGAGGAATATAAGGACAGTAAGAGTGTACTCGGTAAGGAAACCAGGAGGGTGAAAAGGGGACATGAGATAGCATTGGCAAAAAAGAGTTAAGGGCAAAAGATTTGCTAGGGAGAGAATAGGGCCCCTTAAAGTTCAACAAGGCTGTCTGTCTGTGAAAATATAGGAGATGGATGAGATACTAGACTAGTACTTCACATCAGAATTTACTGTGGAAAAGGATATGGAAGCTAGAGAACTTGGAGAAATAAATAGTGACATCCTGAAAAGTGTCCATATTACAGAGGAGGAGGTGCGGAACATCTTAAAATGCACAAAAGTGAACCTGATCAGGTGGGTCCCAGAATTTTGTGGGAAGCTACGGAAGTGATTGATAAGTCTCATGCCAAGATATTTGTATTATCAATAGCCATGGGTGAGTACCGGCAGACTGAACAGTTGCTAACGTCATGCCATTATTTAAGGAAGATAATAAAGAAAAGCCAGGGAACTATAGCTTGACGGTGAGCTTGTTGGGCTGAAGGGCTTGTTTCCACACTGTAGAGATTCATTAAAGTATTATTTCAAGGACTTTTGGAATATAGGCAGCTTTATCTTCATTTTTGAAGTGAACAAAGAGGTACCAAGACATTTGGGTGCTACTCTGGAAGCATTGGTGGAGGTGGCAAAAAGGATGTTCTGTGCCTGCAGGAGTCAGAAAACCCACCCGACAGAAGGCAGGCAACAGTGAAGATGACTGTTGGGAGTCAAACCCTGAGGACATTGTGCAGTGGTGCAAGAAGCTCAATGACCTCTCATTAGGTGTCAAGATCTGTGAATGAAAATTCTATCAATTGTTTTCTACTCAATTCATCACAGGTCCATCACTCACCAACCAACAATCTTGATCACTGATGAAATGTTCAGTATGAATGACTTGCAGTTAAGGCAGAGGACAAATGTAGCATTCGTGGTGAACCACTGAATGGTGTGCCCTGACAGAAAGGGCTGAGATAAGCAATTTTATTGGGGAACAAGTTGGAATAGTATTGATGAATATTGACAAATAAATTCTGAGCACTTTGGTAAGCTTGTCAGAAAGTGTGTGGGCAAAATCAAGGACCGTAGTTGAATTCTGCATGAACTTGGGCCTTGAGCAGAGGTTGTAGCTCGTCCATTCCAGCATGAAAGTATCATAAATTGTGCAAAGGTTCTCACAGCAGTTCAACAAACTGTCCTCATACATATTGCAAGGGTTAGTGAGGCAGACTACTGCAGAGTGACCGTGCATGAATCTGTAGCCCTCTCTCAGGAAGGCAACATTTATCCTTCACACATTCCCCACAATCAGTTGACCAGTGCCCAACTAAAATAGATTGCTGTCAGGCAGGTTTGACAGTGCTATCCACTGCTGGGCCTTCCATGCCCAGAAATGTTTAAAATTGTTCTTCAAGATCATCATCTCTGGACGACTCCAAAAAAACATCTGCAGCCTTTACAATCGACAACTTGAAAGCACTAAAATAAAACAAAGGACTGTTAATACTTGAGATCTGAAACAAAAACAGAAATTGCTGGAGAAACTCAGCAGGTCTGGCAGCATGTATGGAGAGAAAATGGCTACTATTTCGGGTCCTGTGATCCTTCTTCAGATCTAGATTTTGAACTGAATTTGAAAGCACTGCTCCTGATCATTTTACAGAGAAGCATGATTGCAATCTGTGAAAAAGTTAACAACTTGAGTTCCTTTTGTTCATGTTCACTTTATTGCAATAGGATGTGTTGCCTTGATAAGATTAAGAGAAAAGCTTCAAGAAAATGCACCTTACTCCAACCGTGCTCAAGTAATTGGAATAATCGATGAAAAATCAATAAATAAAGTTGTCATTATACAATGACCTTAAGCTAAATCCCAAATCTGACTCACGTAGGTACTTAAATGAGCCACTACAAATTTGGAAATGTGACAGTGAGAATGATACTATTCAAATGCAATAGACACATAGGAGTAAGCAGAATGGGCAATGAAACGACAGATGGAATTGTCTCACAAAAATGTGAAGTGATGCATTTTAGTGAAGAAATAGGAAACACAATATCGACTAAATCACACAATTCTAAAGATTTTACAAGGGCAGAATCCATAAACTTTTGAAGGTGACAAGACATATATTGCAATGCATAGTAGGATCTTAAGTTTCATAAATAAAGATAGTGAAGAGGAAATATAGAAAGTTATGCTGAACCTTTATGATGTTCCAGTTAGGCCACACTAACATATTGGGCCCAATTTCATTCACCATATTTTTGAATGGATGTGAGGGTCGTGGACAGGGTGCTTCAAAAAATACCCACATGGTTCCAGCATTACCGTATATGCTCATGTACATGTCGATCTCATGTATACATAAACCCTTATTTTTGGCCAAATAATCTTGTCTTTTCCATATGTCTCGTGAATACGTTATCCCTAGTTCTTCACAGTTACACATCAACATTTATGAGTCCGTGTGCCTGCCTGGTGTGTTCCGCTCCAGCTTTCCAGTCTGCTGGCCGTACCTCTCCTTTCCGTGTCTTCCAGTCTGCCAGCTGTCACGCTCCACTCCAGGCTTTCAGAATTAAGATAGTACAGGATGACCGCTGTATCCACGGAGTCAGTTTCAGTTACCCACAGTTGACCACAGCATGGACATTTAACAGGGAACGTTCCAGAACCAGAGACCAGGGAGCTGCCGGGAAGGTAAGATTCCCATTTTATCTGTTTTGTAGATAAATATTCATCCCCTCAAGAACAATACCTCATGTATAAGTCGATCCCCTAATTTCAGATTTTAAAAAAACTGTCTTCAAAATTCACCCTATACATGAGTATATACGGTCGGTTGAATAAGTTGGAAGTCACTGTGGAGTAAAGGAGTTTGAGGAAAGATGAAAGAATATAGGACTAGGAGTGGGAGAAGACCATCTGTGTCTTCTTGTTCCTCTGGTACTGCAATGATGGAATATCCAAATTTATTTCTGTTTCCAGCCTCTGGTACATCGCCAATCAATTCAAGTTGACAATTTTCATATGACTGAAAAACACATTGTTTTTTAAAAGAAATCTTTTCAAGCACAGAAACTAGATGCCAGAATGACCTAAAGATTGATCTTTGCATGTTTTCCTTTGAATTCTCTTGCATTCTCTGTTTGCTCGAAGCTTTGTCATGCTATCAAGAAAAGTGCTGCTATTTCCTATCAACAGCATCATGCTCCGAAATGCCAGTGAAATTCTCAATTTCTTAGATGAAACCAATTTTTACATCTTTTGACCTTATGAGAGTGTAACTTTCTCTTTCATCTTCTACTGAGATGGAATGGAGGATGATTTGCCTCCACACCAGATCAATGGATTATGAGGTGACTGATAAGGTATGATCTGCAAAGTCTACCATTTGTATGGTTCATCATTCTGGAAGGATTGCCTGCCAGTCCAGTCTCACACAAGGACTATTTTAGTAAGAATGGCTTGCACAGCTGGACAGAAGTGGTGACTTTGTATAACTGGTATCTTTAGGTAGTTATCATGGATATATTTTCCATGATCTCTTTTGTAGTTGACACATTGCTCTGTTTAATTGAAACTTTATTAAATTAATAGAACACAATGCACCTCTTCAAAGATTTATGAATGGCTGCTTTTTTTCTGAGATGTTTCAGACATTCCATCTTTACCATCAGTTTAATTGGTTCTATGTATAGGTTCTACTGGGTGAATTAGCATGGAAGTGCCATAGTCTATAAGAGGTTATTGTCAATGGTTGAAAAATGTTGCAAGATGCATCCCCATCACAACACCTCATGATTTCAGATCAATTGGATAGATTTGCTGGCATCATCTTCTATCCTGGCAGGAGTCCAACAAGGTTGAGACGAGCTTTTGAGTTAATGCATGATAGCACTGAGGTACAAGTTTCATTGGTATACTAGAAATTGTCACTGAGATTTTGAGGGAGGCCTTGATATTAAATGTTCCCCTCTGAGATCCAAAACAGCTTCGCTGCCCAAGTCTATGTGGCATCATCATATTAGACTTCATGGACGCCTCATGGGTGGCATGGTGGCACAGTGGTTAGCACTGCTGCATCACAGCACCAGAGATTCAAGTTCAATTCCTGCCTCAGGCAACTGTCTGTGTGGAGTTTGCACATTCTCCCTGTGTCTGTGTGGGTTTCTTCTGGGTGCTCCGGTTTCCTCCCACAGTCCAAAAATGTGCAGGTCAGGTGAATTGGTCATGTTAAATTGCCCATAGTATTAGGTGAAGGGGTAAATGTAGGGAAGGGTCTGGGTGGGTTGCTCTTCGGAGGGTCGGTGTGGAATTATTGGGCTGAAGGGCCTGTTTCCACACTGTAAGTAACGTAATCAGCATTTATTTTTTATTTATTTGTTGGAGGTGCGTGTCACAGACTGAGCCAAAATTTACTGACCATCTCTACATGCCCTTGAGAAGGTATAGGTGAGTTGCCTTCATGTAATGCAGTAGTCTATTTAGGTTAGGTAGACAATGCTGTTAGGGAGGTCGATCACTATTTTCCATCAGTGACACTGAAGAAACAGTGATATATTGCCAATTCAGGATGGTGAGTGGTTTGGAAGGGAATTCGCAAGTGGTCATGTTTTTGTGTGTCGTGTCTGATTCTTATGTTCATTTAGATAGTAGTGGTCATGGATTTGGAAGGTGCTGTCTAAGAATCCTTAGTGAATTTCTGCAGAGCAGCTTATTAATGGTACACACTGCTGCTACTGAATGTCAAGTGATTGACCTCTAGTGACCAAAACTACTTTCCTTTGTGAGGGGTATATACTCCAACCAGAGAAGGATCTTTCCTCTGATTGAAATAGAAATTATTGGCAAAACTCGAAGAGTCTGTCAGCATCTTTGGGAAGAAAGCAAAGTTAACATTTTGTGTCCAGTGACACTTCCTCAGAAGTTTTTTTGCAACTAGGAAAGGGTGGCATTTATACTGAAGCCAAATTGGGTGTGGGGGACAGGGGAGGTGAAGGTGAGGGGATGGGTGTGAGGAGGGAGAGGTGAGTTGATAGGTTGAGATGAACCCCAGAGAGACAGAGAGATATGGAAGGGGGAGGTAAACAAGGAGATGCAATTAGGCTCTAAAGCTACTGAACTCAATGTTGAGTCCCCAAGGCTTCAGGGGCTCCAGGAAGAAAATGAGATGTCATTCTTTGATCTTATGCTGAGCTCCCTGGAACATCAAAGCAGGCCTGCAACAGAAATGCTGTTGTGGGAACACTGTCTCATGTTGAAATGACAGACAACTAGAAGCTTGGGGTCAGTTTTATGGACAGAGCACAGGTGTTCCACAAAACAGCCGTCTAATCTCCTGTGTGTTGAGCAGACCACACTGTGAGCAGCAAATACAATAGACTAGATTTAATGAAGTGCAGGTAAATACCTACTTCACCTGGAAGCTGTGGCTGCGGCCTTGCCTGGTGAGGAGGGAGGAGGTAAAAGGGCAGGTACTACACCTCCTGCAATTGAAAAAATGTCATAGGAGTGTGAGGAGATATTGTGATTAGAATAACAGTGGACCAAAGTGTCTTGGATAGAATGACCCCTGTGGAATTCTGACAAGGCTGGGGAGGGGAATAGATGGCTGATGGTCATATTCTTTGGGGGTATTGGAACTGGCAGCTCACAATACTTTGGATGGATGGCTAGTGGGGTAGACAGTGAGGAGCCGGGGGGCCCTGTCGTTGTTTGAGGGAAGGGAAGGGATCAGGGCAGAAATGTGGGAGGTAGGTTGGACATGGCTAAGGATATGAATAGCTTCTTGACTTCTTGCTGTTCTGTGATTGTACTTTGACCCAGTTTCTGAAAGTAGCTGAAAACTGCTTGTGCCTATGAGGCTTCATCATTCCACTAAACTGACACTAGTTGTTAGTTTCTGTCCTACTCAGTGAGCTATGAGTCTTTAGGGGTTTTGTACTTTAACAATGGAATAGATTCTGCTGCTCTGTCTTCTCAGGATTGATTTGTGTTGTTTTTAGTCTTCTATTTCATTCACCATCTGAATAACATTCTCTAGAGTCAATTTTTCACTGAAGTATAATAACTTTGACAAGGCTCATATGTAATTCCAACAACAATTCTGATAATCATAAATTCTGACTTTAAATCTCTATAATCATATTTTTCCACTAATTTGTAAAGATCGTGAAAAGATTATTTATAGATCTTTCTGGATGCTGAGATTTTCTATTCAATCTTAGTCTTTTAAGAATTTTAGATTATGAATATCTCTTGCTTCGTTTATTGCTTTGAAGCTGTAAAATATGTATCTATATCCCTAAAGAATTTAAAAGTGTGTTTACAATTTGAACTTCTGATGTAGTATCTGATATAGTATCTAGTTTGAAATTAACTTTACACCTTAAGAATTGTTTTCTCCAAGATGCCCATTTATGCATGCTTTTAATCCATTGGTGAAATTAAACTTTACTGGCAATATTATTTCTGTTGCTACATTTTCCTAAAGTAATTACCGACTCTCTTTGCTTCAAATAGTCAGGACTGGATAAAAAGGAAAAGAAAAGCTTTTAACAATAAGAGCAAACCAGTGCAGGCCCTAATAGAGTAAAGAGAGATGGGGGATCCCTAAAAAGAATTTAGCAGAGCAAAGAGGGCTCATGAAAAACACTGGTGTTTACGTTAGTGAGAATCCCAAGATATTCTATAAGCATATCGAGGGAAAGAGGATAACAAAGGAAAGAGTAGGACCCATTCTAGATGAAGGAGACAGTCTGTGTGTGGAGCATGAGGATAGTGGTCAGGCATTCAATGAGTACTTTACATCTGTTTTCACTTTTGAAAAGAAGAATGTCTGCAGAACTCAGGGAAAGAGATTGTGAGCCTGCTGGACAGTTTAATATAGGGAGTGAGGAGGTACAGGAGGTTTTGGCAGGTTTCAAAGTAAACAAATCCCTAGATTCAGATGGATTTGTATCCAAATCTGCTGTTGATGATAAGGGAGGAACGTCCAGGGGCTCTCACCAAAAACTTTTAATTCCTTTCTAGTTACAGGGGAGCTTCCAGAGGACTGGAGGACAGCTGACATGGTTCCACTTATCAAAATAACAAACCAAGGAATTAGAGACCAGTGAGACTTACTCAGTTGTTGGAAAAGTATTGGAGAAAATTCTGAAGGAGGGGATTAATCTCCACTTGAAAAGGCAAGGTTTGATCAGGGATAGTCAGCATGGCTTTGTCACAGGGAGGTCATTTCTAACAAATTTGATTGAATTTTTTGAAGTGTTTGGATGAGGGAAGTGCAGTCGGTGCACTTTATCTGGATTTTAGCAAAGCCTTTGATAAAATTCCACTTGGGAGACAAATAAAAAAGTTAAGAGCATGTGGGATCCAGGGTAACTTGTCAAATTGGATCTAAAATTGGCTTATTGATAGGAGAACAGTGGGTGGTAGTAGGAGGCTGTTTGTGTGACTGGTGGTCAGTGTTCAGTGGTGTACGAGAGGGATCAGTGCTGGGTTTCTTTATTGCTCATGATGTACTAAAATGATATAACAAAAATGTTGGGGGGGGGGGCGGGGGGAGGAGGGGGATGTGTGTGAAAGTGCGGGGAGATAGGTTTTGGGCTGACCCAGAAATTGGGTGGATCGTTGACAGTGAGGAAGAAGGTCTTAGGTTACAGAAGGACATGGATGGATTGGGCAGATGGGCAGATCAGTGGCAGTGGAATTTAATCCTGATGGGTGTGAGGTGGTGTACTTTAGAAGAAGTAACAAGACAAGTGAGCTTTCAGTGGGTGGCAGGACACTGGGAAGCTGAGCGGAAAAGAGAGATTGTGGACTGCTTGTCTACAGATCCTGAAGATGACAGAACTGGTTGATAAGGTAGCTAAGAAGATATTAAGGAGACTTGCCTTTATCAGTCATATCATATATTAAGAAGAGTTATGTTGGGGCTGTACAGAAATTTGAATAGGTCGCAGTTGGAGTACTGTGTGAAATCCTGGTTACTGTACTACAGGAAGGATGTATTTATACTGCAATAGTGCAAAAGTGATTCACCAGGATGTTATCTAGTTATGAGGAGAAGCTGAATAAGTTTGTGTTGTTTTCTTTGCAGCAGACAAGAGAGGGACCTGATTGGGATATATCAGATTATGAGGGACGTGGACATGACGATAGGAAGCAACTGACCCCTTAGTTGAAATATCAATTACAAGAGGACATGATTTTAAGGTAAAAGGCAGAGGTTAGAGGGATTTGAGGAAAATGTTTTCACCGAGAGGGTGGTGGGAATCTGGAATGCACTGCCTGGGAGAATAGTTGTGGTTGGAAACATCACAACCTTTAAAAAGTACTTGGATGAGCGATTGAAATGTCATAACATTCAAGGCTATGGACCAAGTGCTAAAAGGTGTGACTAGTGTAGATTTTGGCTGTTTCGTCAGTGCACACTTGATGAGCTGATGGTCCCATTCTGTTCTGTATAATGGTATGATTCTTTAATTCGCAGTATAGCAATGCTGCTACTGTGTGATTCTGCACTGGAGACCTTTCCAATACTTGTGTGGTCAAAATGAAGAATGCCCAGTTTCTACAACTAAAATGGATAATTCCATTTCCAAGTAAAATGGAGAATTTCCATCTCTTCATGGATACCATAGCTGAGTTCCCTTTATTTAGCCATCATTAATAATTCTGTTGTCTTAGTGGGTTTTACTGAATGAATCCTGCTCTTTATAGGTCCATTAGTACAATCCCATTTCTTTAATAGATTTCCCCAGATGCTGTCTGGGATGCTAGTTATAATCCCCATTGCTTAATGTTTTTTTCCTGGATGAATCCTGCTCTGAGCAAGTAAATGATTCTTGCCTTTACTGTGGTTTAAGTAATGGATCTCCCACCTTTTCTGCAGCCTCACTCGTCCCTTAATTCTTTTCTCATAAAGCTTATTGTTACCAGACATGCAGAAAAGCTCACATTGTTTCATAATCTGTGAAAGTATGAGTTACAAAGAATTACCAAATCACACTATTCAAAGAAAAAAGTTAACAATTTATTCTTTAACTCCACATACAAAAGAAAGAACATTAAACAACAACTATCTACACTGTAAACCTCCTTTGTCTGATCAATTTATCTACCTTCCACTCTACAACAATATACTGATCCGATAAAACACCCCAATTACTTTTAACAAAAAATTCAGATTTTGAAACCAGTCAGCTTTTGGTCTTCCCTTAGTATTTTTCTCTGTAGATTTTCCTTTCTTTTTTTCATCAGTCTTCTGCTTCACAGATTTTATATGAACAGGTACCTTTCAGAGAGCAATTGCAGGCTATCACAGTGAAAGAGAAGGCATACAAAGTGGCCAAAAATAGCAGAAATCTGGAAGATTGGGAAAACTTTAAAGGTCAACAGAAAGCCACAAAAAGAACTATAAAGAAAAGTAAGATAGAGAATGAGAAATAATCTATCACAAATTATAAAGGCGGATAGCAAAAGTTTCTCTAAATATACAAAATGAAGATGAGTAGGGAAAGTAAATGTTGGTCCTTTAGACAATGAGAAGGGGCAGTTAGTTAAGGGACATGATGAAATGGCTGAGGCATTGAACAGGTATTTTATATCAGTCTTCACAGTGGAGGATCCTAATAGCATGCCAGTATGTGACTAAGAGACGAAGGTAGGTGAAGACCTGGAAACAATCATTATTATGGAAGGGGTAGTATTGGGTATGCTAATGGAGTTAAGGATAGGCAAGTCTGCTGGCCCTGAGGGAATGCAACCCAGGGTTCTAAAAGAGATACCAGAAGAAATAGCACGTGGACTGGCGGTAATTTTCCAAAATTTGCTGGACTCTGGGGCTGTCCCAGCAGAATGAATACAGAAAATGTGATGCCACTGTTTAAAAAGGGAAGTAGACAAAATTGAGGAATTGTAGACCAGTGAGCTTAACCTCTAGAGTGGGGAAGATGCTTGAGTCTATTATCAAGGAAGAAATGGCAGGGCATCTCGAAAGAAATTGTCCCATTGTAAAGAAAAGATGCAGCATGGATTCACAAAGCAGCACATGATGCTGCTGCATAAGGTAGGGATGCATCGCATTACAGATAAAGTTTTGCATGGATAGAAGCAGGATAGTTGACTGGCAGGAAGCAAAGAGTGGCGATAAATGAGTGCTATTCTGGCTGGCAATCAGCGACTAGGTGTGCCCCAGGGATCGGTGTTGGGACCACAGTTATTTGCAATTTATATAGATGATTTGGAGTTGGAGATCACGGGTAGTGTGTCAAAATTTGCTGATGACATTAGAGTGAGTGGTGGAGCAAAGTGTGCAGAGGACTGTGAAACTTTGCAGATGAACACAGATATATTGAGTGAGTGGGCAAAGGCCTGGCAGATGGAGTACAATGTTAATAAATGTGAAGTCATACATTTTGTGAGGAGTAACAGCAAAATGGATTATTACTTGAATGGTAAAAAGTTGCAGCATGCCCTTATGCAGAGGGACCTGGGTGTCCTTGTACATGAAACGCAAAAGGTTGGTTTGCAGGTACAACAAGTAATTAGGAAGGAAAATGGAATTTTGTTCTTCATTGCTAAAGGGACTGAGTTTAAAAGTGGGGATGTTATGTTACAACTGTACGGGATGTTGGTGAAGCCACGCCTGGAATACAGTGTGCAGATTTGGTCTCCTTACTTAAGAAAAGACATACTGGTACTGGAGAGGGTGCAAAGGAGGTTAACTTGGTGGCTTCTGGAGTTGAGGGCGTTTGCTTATGAGGAGGGGCTGAGTAGATTGGGATTACATTCATTAGAATTCAGAAGAATGAGGGAGGATCTTATAGAAGCATATAAAATTATGAAAGGAATCGATAAAATAGAAATGGAGAGGATGTTTCCTCTGATAAGTGAAACTAGGACAAGAGGGCATGGCCTCAAGCTTAGAGAAAGCAGGTTTAGAACTGAACTGAGAAGGAACTTCTTCACCCAGAGGGTTGTTAATCTATGGAATTCCCTGCCCTGGGAAGTAGCTGACGCTACTTTAGTAATCGTTTTTAAATCTAATGTAGATACTTTATTGAAAAGTAAAGGAATTAAGGGAAACGGTGAGAGGGCAGATAAGTAGAGCTGAGTCCACAAAAGGATTAGCCATGATCTTATTGAGTGTAGGAGCAGACTCGAGGGACCGGATGGCCTACTCCTGCTCCTAGTTCCTATGTTCTTATGTTCTATCATGCACTGTGCTACCTTACCTTTCTTGTATAGTGAATTAAAGAGAATTATAGTATGTACTAATAATAATCATGAAATATACTCAGCAACAGGGAGGCAAGTAGGAGACCTCCACTGTGCCTAGAAAGGAGTTTATGACCATACATTAAACCTTTGTGACCAGTTGAGGATAGGGCTTTGAAGGAAGAACTGGATATTACAACATACATGAGATCCAATACTTTTATCCTCATGCTGAAATGGGAAATATTCAGAATCTCATATCTGGAACTAGAAAGTGATGATTTTAAAATGGATCTTTCTGGCTGTTCCCCAGTCTTAAAAAGAGAACTGAACTCGGATATTGTGGCAAAGAGCCTGCTTAGGAATTAGTGGAGAAAGTAAGAGCGCAGTGCGAAGCAGGCATCGATTTTCATCAAGTTATCAGTTGGTAGATGACTATTAGTCTTTTACAGTGAAATTATAATGAGGAACAAAGAAATGGCAGAAGAATTGAATGATTAAGTTGGTTCTGTCTTCACAAAAAAGTGCACAAACAAACTGCCATCAATGTTAGGGAACCAAAGTCTAGTATGAGGGAGGAAATCAATACTAGTAAGAAAATAGAACTGGGGAAATTAATGGGGTTAAAGACTGACAAATCCCCAGGACCCAATACACGATGTCACAGAGTTCTAAAGAAAGTGTACCTGGAAATATTCGATGCATTGCTGGTCATTGTCCAAAATTCTAATAAATTCAGGAGTAGTTCCTGCAGATTGGAGAATAGAAAATGTAACCCCACAATTTGAAAAGGGAGAGAGAGATAAACAGAGAATTTGCAAGTTTTGAGAAGATTTGTAGCTTAGGCTGAGGTTCTGGATGTAGGTTTGCTCCCTGAGCTGGAAGGTTCATTTTCACACATTTTGTCACCATACTAGGTAACATCATCAGTGAGCTGCTGGATGAAGCACTGGTGGCATGGCTCGCTTTCTATTTATGTGTTTAGGTTTCCTTGCCTTGTTGATGTCATTTCTTATAGTGATGACATTTCCTGTGGTGGTGTGATTTCCTGTTCTTTTTCTCAGGGGTGATAAATGGGATCCAAGTCAATGTGTTTGTTGATAGAGTTCTGGTTGGAATGACATGCTTCAAGGAATTCTCGTGTGTATCACTTTTTAGCTTGTCCTAGGATGGATGTATTGTCCCAGTTGAAGTGGTGTCCTTCCTCATCTGTATGTAAGGATACTAATGAGAGTGTGTCATTTTTTTGTGGCTAGTTGGTGTTCATTAATCCTGGTGGCTAGTTTTCCTGGTGACAGAAAAAGCTAGCCACCAGGACTAATGAATGTCAACTAACCACAAAAAGACATTACCCACTCTCACTAGTAGCTTAAAACAGATGAGGAAGAACACCACTTCGACTGGGCAACATATCCATCCTAATACAAGCCAAACAGAGACATGCACGAGAATTCCTAGAAGCATGGCATTCCAAGTGGAACTCTATCAACAAACACATTGACTTGGATCCCATTTACTGCCCCTTGAGAAAAAGAACAGGAAAATACATCAACACAGGAAATTATGTCACCACAGGAAATGACATCACCAACCCAAGGAAACCTAAACACATAAATAGAGAGCAGGCTATGCCACCAGTGCTTCATCTGGAGGCTCACTGATGATATTGCCTAGTGTGGTGATGAAATGTCTGAAAGCAAACCTTCCAACTTGGCAAGCAAACTTACATCCATAAAGAGAAAATTACAGAGCAACTCGCCTAATATTCATAGTGAGTAAAATGCAGCAGTCTGTTATAAAAGACATGATAGCAGAACATTAAAGGGATTAGACAAAACCATCATGGGTTTATAAAAGGCAAAAAAGGTTAACCAATCTACTGGACTGTTTGGAGGATATAACTAGTCAGATAGATAAGAAAGAACCTGTGGATATGGTATTTTTGGAGTTGCAGAAGGTTTTTGATAAAGACCTTTGTAAAAGGTTGCTGGGCAAAATTAAAGCAAATGGGATTCAGCATAATATATTGGTGTGAACTGAGTTTAGTTGTCAGACAGGAAGCAAAGAATGAGAATAAATGGGTCTTGTTCCAGTGGCTGATGGTAAGTTGGATATTGCAATGATCAATGCTTGGGCCTTAGCTATTCAAAGTTTATATAAATAACTTAGATGAGGCAAGAAAATGTGACATGTTCACATGCAAAACTGGGCAACGTCATGAGGAGGATGCAAGGAAGCTTCAAGGTAACTTAGACAAGTTGAGTGAGTGGGCAGGCACACGGCAGGTGCTGTTCAACATAGCTAAATGTGAAACTATATACTGTTGTGATAAACAAAAAGAAAGAACCTTATTTTAATAGTGATATATTAGGTCATGTGGTTTCGTGAAGACGTCTGCCTGCCCTTGTGCAACGAAAGTAGATAGACAAGTTCAGCAAGCACTTAGGAAGATGAATGGTATATTGGCCTTCACTGCATGAGTGTGAGTTCAGTCATATAGATATCTTATTGCAGTTCTACTGGGCCTTGGTGAGACCACATTTGGAATACTGTGTATTGTTTAGGCCAACCATTCTCATCTGCAGGCTTTTTGGTATTCAGTGCTTTTTGCTGTTGCTTATCTGCACTAGCAGTCTTCTGAATGTTGTGTGTGAAGAGTCTTCAGGTGGACACTGTTGTCAGTATTTTGTATGCTGCAGCTAAATGGAATCAGTACCATTTACCACCTTATTGTAAGAGAAATCCTCACCACAGCTGCTCGTGCGTATGATGATAAGAAGTATATTTTGTCTTTTTTTTTGTGAAGAGAGGTTGAGACAGAGGTGTGAAGCAGTCTCTTCCAAGCCAATTAAGTAAACAGCTTGTGAAGCCTTGTGTTTTTTTTAAAAGTTGGAACAATGGAAACAGCATGAATGGGTGGAGTCAGGCTTCCATAGAACCAGGGCTTTAGTTTAGTTTTCAGTAGCTGTTGGAGGTTTGAAGCTGCCATACATCTCTCTCTGTTAGCCCTGTTCCAGCAAAATGCTTGATCTCTCTCTCTCTCTCTCTCTCTCTCTCTCTCTCTCTCTCTCTCTCTCTCTCTCTCTCTCTCCCTATCAGAATTTTATCTTGGTAATCTTTGCTCCTCAACTGAAGAATTGCATATGAGACAATCTGTTTTCCTGAATTTTACTGCCAAGGATGTGTTTATGAGATGTTACTATATTGAAACAGTTCTTGTTTAGTATTTAAATAATCTATTATCCTGTTAAGTGCTCCAATAGAGTTAAATTTATACCAGTTCTTCTGTCTTTTGTTTCTTTTTTAACTATAGGGTAAGAATAAAGTGAGTTTTGCTTAAAGACAAGTAGTGTGTAACCAATCCAATTACATCTGGATTACAGCACCTCCACCTTTTTAACATGAACTTCTTTTGCAACCTGGTAGTGAGGTTAAAAATCACACAACACCGGGTTATAGTCCAACAGGTTTAATTGGAAGCACACTAGCTTTCGGAGCGTCGCTCCTTCATCAGGTGATTGTCATCCACAATCACCTGATGAAGGAGCATCACTCCGAAAGCTAGTGTGCTTCCAATTAAACCTGTTGGACTACAACGTGGTGTTGTGTAATTTTTAACTTTGTACACCCCAGTCCAACACTGGCATCTCCAAATCATGGTAGTGAGGTGTGTGTATCTAATCCTTAATAATTCAATGAGTAATACCTTTTTCATCTATGCACCTATCTAAGGAAAATTCGGAATACCAATTGGAAATGGTAGACATCATATAAATCAGACTTACCTTTGTGGACAACCAGTCCAGATTTTTATGATCAAACTTGTTTCTGAAATATTAAGAACAACAAATCAGATCAATTGTCTCAGTAATTACACCAAATATTTGTTTGTGCAAAATCAGCCCTTTTGGTTGACATGTTATGTTTAGTTTAAAATACATTTTATAATGTATGACATTTTAAATGAAAATTCTCATCATTTGGTGAATGTTATGGTACATATTTCCATCTATGTTCAAGTCTTATCTCAGTGGAACTTTGACTTATATTTATGGCTGAGTATTAAAGACTTTTGTGATATTTTTACTATTATATCCTCACATGTATGATATGCATATACTAGATGACAAACAATTGGAGGTTTACTATAATGTGACTTCAGCAAATCTAACTTGTATAGAATGTTTACTTATGCCAAAGTAAGCATTAATGTACTTTATATGCATTTTTGGTGTTAACAAATAATAACACTTTAAGTTTCTATCAGATGCTTTGTGTTGCGAGCTTTGGGAGAATTGCTTCACCTGTTCTGAGATTTCTGATCATGTGTTATTTATTGTAAATTACAGTAAATTCAATGTTTTGACAATTTTGAAGGTTTTGTTCATAGCTACACATGCTCTACTACCTTCATTCACTCAGGAATGTGAGCAAATGAGCATAGCCATCATCAGTGCTGTTTTGTGCATTAGCTTACAGGAGGTATGCTTCAACAGAGCAAGACAGGTGAAGTGTTCTCTGGTGAGGGTGCCAGATGTAGTCATAGCTCAGAACTGATTGCATTCATTACATGTTCCAGTGGACAGACTTAAGCACTGGTTTCTGCTACAAAATGAACACACAGTCCCTGAGTTGAACAATAATTTGTTTTTGTAGGTATAATTCTAAAGTGTAATATATTGCAGCGTGTACTACTGTAAGTAGGTCTGGAAATTTCATTTCTGTAACTTGCTTGAGGCATTATACCTTCCACCTTTGGCAAATATAACAAAGTTCCCACAGATCTATTCCCCATATTGTAAATAATATGAGCATTCATTCGAGCAGCCTCAATTCCCCTTGTTACTTCCTTCTGCAAATAATCATCTGTGGCTTGTTGTGGTTCTTTGCTCTTTCTCTGAGCAGCTTTCTTACACACATTTTCTTTATTCTTTTCCAAAGCAGTTCTCTGGATCTCAGAAAGCAACTTTATCATCAGGAGATCCATGGAATCCGGAAGAACCAACAGAAGGGTGTATTTTCATGATTTTCACCCTTCTTTCCCCCTAGGTACTGTTGATCGTGAGAATCCCTGTGAAAGTAACCATTTTATTTCTTCTGGCTGAAATTCAAATACAGTTTATAACTAGACACCACAGTGGATAAAACCCATGATAATCTTACCATCTGTTTTTCTCCTGCTGCGATAGTTGTAAAGCATGATAGCTTTGATTACAGTGATAGATTAGGAGAAAATGGGAGAAATTAATGAAGCTGTTATCAGAAGGAAGGAGAGTGGAATAGCAACAATAAAAACAGCTAACGTAGTCAGGAAATTTGCAATTATTCAGTCATCAAAGAATCATTCTCTGGTACAGCCGAACAGCACTGCACACGATAAAGAGGTTTGCCTTGCTGGAATTTCGGTGTGAAATACAATGGAATTCTGTGTGCAACAGTTGTTCCCTTGACAATGTATATGTCAGTTACTAGGAGAGCTGGAGACATGGTGTGAATTTTATGCATCACCCTCCCCATCATCATAATTGAAAGTGGGGTAAATGAAGGAAAGGACATATAAAAAAAAATGCAGATAGCTAGTCCTCTGCCTCTGATGCCTAATCCAGCATATTTCCTTATGTTTTTAGGAGGGGTGGTAGGTAAGGCATTAGGCAGCCCATCTATACTTAGGTCTATTGATTGCCCTTAAATCAACAATTGCCACTTATTGGTCTTATTCTGTAATTTTGCTGTTGACAGAAAAAAAGACTGGCAGTACTGACACTTGTGGTCTGTTGGGCAAGAAACCAGATATTTACTTTGGAGTATCTCTTTTGCCGAAGGAATGCACTGCCCAAAGATGGTACTGCCACTTTGGCTCTCGTCTGGGGTCTCTAACATGATGCTGCATCTTTCTTGCCCCTTGTATGGATTCAAAAATGATCAGTTAAAAAGGTTCTTTATTATCATCAGTAGTCATGTGACCTTTACCATAAAGCACTGTAAGCAGACATAGACATAGAGATGTATAGCATGGAAACAGACCCTTCGGTCCAATCTGTCATGCCGACCAGATATCCCAACCCAATCTAGTCCCACCTGCCAGCACCCGGCCCATATCCCTCCAAACCCTTCCTATTCATATACCCCTCCAAATGCCTCTTAAATGTTATGATTTGGAGATGTCGGTGTTGGACTGGCTAGTTCTCCCTGAGATCTAAACTTGCTAACCAGTCTCCCATGGGGAACCTTGTCGAATGCCTTACTGAAGTCCATATAGAGCACCTCTACCACTCTGCCTTCATCAATCCTCTTTGTTACTTCTTCAAAAAACTCAATCAAGTTTGTGAGACATGATTTCCCACACACAAAGCATGTTAACTATCCCAAATCAGTCCTTGCCTTTCCAAATGCATATACATCCTGTCCCTCAGGATTCCCTCCAACAGATTGCCCACCACTGACGTCAGGCTCACTGGCCCATAGTTCCCTAGCTTGTCCTTATCACCCTTCTTAAACAATGGCACCATGTGAGCCAACCTCCAGTCTTCCAGCACCTCACCTGTAACTATCGATGATACAAATGTCTCAGCAAGAGGCCTAGTAATCACTTTTCTAGTTTCCCACAGAGTTCTCGGGTACACCTGATCAGGTCCTGGGGATTTATCCACCGTTATGCGTTTCAAGACATCCAGCACTTCCTCCTCTGTAATATGGACATTTTGCAAGATGTCACCATCTATTTCCCTAAATTCTATATCTTCCATATCCTTTTCCACAGTAAATACTGACACAAAATATTCCTTTAGGATCTCACCCATTTTTTGCAGCTCCACACAAAGGCCGCCTTGTTGATCTTTGAGGGGCCCTATTCTCTCCCTAGTTAGCCTTTTGTCCTTAATGTATTTGTAAAAACCCTTTGGATTTTTCTTAATTCTATTTGCCATCTTGAGGAGTTCTTCAATAAAGAGCTTATGTTGAACGCGTTGCTGTGTTGTCCACACAAAACAGTCTTCATTATGGCTTTCCAACACTTTGCAGTGTGCATCCAGTGTACCAGATTTGCACTGATTGCATTATTGATCAAAACTCTGTCTGGCTCAGGCAAGGATCAACTCAATAACCCAGCCTCAACCACAGCCTGCATATTTTTACGTCATCATCTCCTGCTGTTCTGTGTTTTTAGCAAACTTAGAAATGTTGCATTTGTTTTCCTTATCTGGGGGGGGGGGGGAGCAGGGGAGTGGGTGGGGGGGGCATTGTTTTTTTTTGTGTGTGTGTGTGTTGCTCATCCTTAGTTGCCCTTGGGATGGTGGTGAGCTGCCTTCTTGAACTACTGCAAACCACCTGCTGTGTGTTGACACACAATGACATTAGGGAGGGAATTCCAGGACTCTGGCCCAGCAACAGTGAAGGCACAGCAATATATTTCCAAGTCAGGATGATCGGTGACTTGGAGGGGAATTTGAAGGTGGTTGTGTTCTATGTATCTGCTGTCCTTATCCTTCTAGATTGAAATGGTCGTTGGTTAAGAGATACTGTCTGAGGGATCTTTGGTGAATTTCTGCAGTGCATCTTGTAGAGAGTGGATGCTTGAGGACATAGTGCCAATTAACTGTGTTGCTTTGTCCATATGGTGTCAAGCATCTCAAATGTTATTGGAATTGCACTCATCGAGGCGAGAGGGAATTATTCCATTACACTCCTAGCTTTTGCCTTGTAGTTGGTGGTTAGGCTTTGAGGAGTCAGGATTTGAGTTATTCACCACAGTATTCCTAGCCTCCGATCTGCTTCTCTAGCCATTACGGTTATGTGGTGAGTCCAGTTGAGTTTCTGCTTCATGTTAACTCTATGGATGCTGATAGTGAGGGATTCAATCAAGGGGCAGTGGTTAGGTTGTTCCTTGTTTGTCATGGTCATAGCTTGGCATTTGTGTAGTGCAAATGTTAATTTCCACATATCAGCTCAAGTCTGGATATTGTCCAGATCTTGTTGTATTTGAGCAGGAACTGCTTCAGTACCTGAAGAGTCATGAATGGTTGTGAACATTGTGCAATCATTGGTGAACATCTTCACTTCTGACTTTATGATGGAGGGAAGGTCAGTGACAAAGAGTTGTAGATGGTTGGGCCTAGGACACTACTCTGAGGAATTCTGACAGAGATGTCCTGGAGCTGAGATATCTGACCTCCAATGACTACAATCACTGTTTTGTGTGCCAGGTATGACTCCATTCATTTTGTCTTCTGCTACCCATTGACTCCAGCTTTGGTTCCTTGATGTCAGACTCTGTCAAATGTAGCCTTGATATCAAGGGCTGTCACTCTCACCTCACCTCTAGAATTCAGCTCTTTTATCCATGTTTGAACCAAGGCTGTAATGATTTCAGGAGCTGAGTGGCCTTGGCAGAACCCAAACTGGGCGTCACTGAGCAGGTTATTTCTGATCAAGTGCTGCTTGATACCACTGTTGATGACACCTTCCATCACTGTACTAATGATCAAGAGTAGACTGATGGGGCAGTAATTGCCTGAGTTGGATTTGTCCTGCTTTTTATGGACGGGACATATCTTGGCAATTTTTCACATTGCTAGATAGATGCCAGTGTTGTAACTGTACTGGAACAGCTTGGCTAGGGGAGCAACAAATTATGAAGCACAAGTCTTCAGTACTTTTTGTCAGAATGTTATTAGGAAACGTAGCGTTTGCAGTATCCAGTGTCTCTCCAATCATTTCTTGATATCACCTGGAGTGAATGGAATTGGCTGAAGAGTGGTATCTGTAATGCTGGGGAACGCTGGAAGAGGCTGCGATGAATCATCCACTCAGCACTTCTGGCTGAAGATTGCTGCAATTATATCGGACTTATCTTTTGCATTGAAGTGTTGGGCTCTCCTGAAGAACTGTGCAATTGTCACTTGCTACTGATACTGTCATGGACAGATGCATCTGCAACTAGCAGATTGGTAAGGATGAGGTCAAGTATCTTCCTCCCTCTTGTTAGTTCCCTCACCACTGGCTGCAGACCCAGTCTAGCAGCTAGGTCCTTTTGGACCTGACCAGCTCGATCAGTGGTATTGCTACCAAGTCACTCTTGGTGGTGGACATTGAAATCTCTCACCCAGAGTACTTTTTAAGTCTTATTCAATTTTGAGTACTGGTTTGTCAGCCAAGGAAGGATGGTGCGTGGTAATCAGCAGGTAGTTTTCTTGCCCATGTTTAACTTGTTGCCATGAGACATGAGGTCCAGAGTCAATGCTGAGGCAAATCCCTCTCGACTGTATACCACTGTCCCACCAACTCTGCTGGATCTGTCCTGCTGGTGGGACAGGTGTTATCCAGGGATGGTGATGGTAGTGTCTGCGACATTGGATGATTCCGTGAATATGGCTACGTCAGGTTATTGCTTCACTAATCTGTGAGAGAGATCTCCCATTTTGGCACTAGCCCACAGATGTTATATTCAATGAACCCATCTTCACTGCCTCCTGAGACAGAGTTCCAAAATCACACAATACTCTGAGAGAAAAGAAAAAAAAATTAGATTAGATTACTTACAGTGTGGAAACAGGCCCTTCGGCCCAACTAGTCCACACCGACCCGCAACCCACCCATACCTCTACATTTACCCCTTACCTAACACTACGGGCAATTTAGCATGGCCAATTCACCTGACCCACACATCTTTGGACTGTGGGAGGAAACTGGAGCACCCGGAGGAAACCCACGCAGACACGGGGAGAATGTACAAACTACACACAGTCAATCGCCTGAGGTGAGAATTGAGCTCGGGTCTCTGGCGCTGTGAGGCAGCATTGCTAACCACCGTGCCACCATGCCGCCCATCTCTGCCCTGAAAGGGCAACCCCTAATTTTAAAACAATGCCACCCCAGTTCTAGACTGATACAAAACACGGAATAAACTTTACCATGTCAAGACCATTCAAATTTTATACACTTCAATCAAGTCACCCCTCGTTCTTCTAAATTCCAATGGAAACAAGCCCAGTGTTTCCAACCTTTCCTCATTAGACAACTTGTTCAGTCCAGGTATCAATCCATTCATCATCCTCTGAAATGCCTCCAATGCATTTATGTCCTTCCTCATGATGCAGTTTTAATAAAGCCCTGTATAACAATCAGCAACCTGGGAGGCTGGGAGTGAGGACTATCTGACCTCTCCAACTGCTTTGTCACTGCCCCCCACCCCACCATCTACTGCCGTTATTCATTCTGCTCCTCACTACTCTCATTTCCAGAGCGCCACTTCCTTCTGTGACACTAGGTTGTGACAGAGTATATCTGCAATCTTTCCACCACTGATCTTTTGTTATATTAGTTAAGGACTAATTTATCTACTTCAGGTGTTCATATCCATGTGCTCTCTCAATCTTTCAAGACTGTTCTAACCCCAGTCATTTGCTGTACTATTTATGTTTGGTGATGTACAGCTCCATAGCATCCTCACAAGAATGTTTCAAGATCCTGAAACACTTACACAACATTGTTCAATGTCTTTGATCTCCATTTTTAATGAAGGATGAAACTGCATCAGAGGCAGAGGAGCAAAGATGAGTTGGATTGATACCCTGGAGAAGAGAATTGTTCCTTAATGAGAAGCTGAGTAAATTGTATACTCTTTGCAATTCATCCCCATTTTTTGAGCTTATGATGGAGGGACAGTTGATGATGAAGCAGTTGAAAAAGTTTGGTTGTATAGTCAGATACATGATCGTATGAGTGCTCTTGTGACGAGACCTGAGTTCAAGTCCCACCTGCTCCAGAAGTTGATAATAACATCCCTGAACAGGTTGGTTGGGGAAAAATATCTACAACATCCAATGGGGCGAAAAAATGCACAAAGATCTTATGAGGGCTTTGTGATTTATTGACAATGTCCCTAACTCTGGACCAAGAGGTTCAAGTCCCACCTGCTCATAACACATGTCACAATATGTCTGATGAGGTTAGTCAAGAATATCTGCACAAGTTCTTATGAGGGATCTTGTGGCACAGTGGGAATAGTCTTGGATCATGAAGATATGAATTCAAGTCTTACTTGCTCCATAGGTGAGTTGTAAAATGTCTGAACAGGCTGCTTAAAAATATCCATAAAAGATCTTCTGACACTCCACATTACTTATTGATTTTTTCATTCAGCAGATTATTTCCAATGCAAGTTCTACACATGTATTTCCTACCATTGAGAGCAGTTAATATCAAACAGTGAATCTGTGAATCTCCAAATAAACTCCCCACTGCTTGTATGGTCCCATCACTGGCATTGGATATTGGAATATTTGTCCCCTGAACTCATTATTTGTCACTTACAAAGAAACAATCCTGGCACTTGTGGAGAGTATAGATTGCTTTGCATGTTGATGCATTTTGGTCACATAATTTGCATAAATTATTTCAGCTGTGGGGAACTGCAACTAATTTCCTCTTTCATTCAATTCATTGAAATGCTATATTCTGTGCTTTGATTTAATCACTTGCTGTGTTAGTCTGAATTTGAATCTCCATAATTCATTGATATTGAAACTCAAAATCTATTTCTGAACTGGCAGTTCAGGAGGCAAATTAAAAGAACACATTTCTGTGACTGGCAGTTAGTCTTAAATCTACATGTGGTGCTTATTATTTATTATGTGATATTTAGAATGCCATGTCCTCAAGAAGCTAGGACAATAAACTATTTCCAAAAAAACTTATTTAAACATAACGTAGTTAGAGACATGTCTGCTCATATATTTTAGACATTGGAATCTTTAATATCATTCCCAAAACTTCAGTAGAAAGTTGAACATGTTATTTTCTTGTTTTAGATATTAACTGTATGCATTTTTCCAAACATGGTCTTGCCAATGTCTCATACAGGCATAACATGAAGTCCTAAATCCTGTACTCAATGCTCTGACTGGCACATACCTGATCAGCCAACTTCCGTTAAATGAACCAATTTGGTTGATAATATTTTTAAACGACTTTCATAAATGTACTCTTTAGCTGCAATAATATCTCCTAATTTAAATCAATTTACCAATCAAAAGTGGGAATATCCACCAAGTGTCTCCCCTTTTTCCTACTATATCACTCTTCATCTCTAACAGGTCGAAATTGGTCAAAGGAATCCTTTGCTGGTGATTTAATCTTCCACTTTTGCCACTGTCCTTCTCATACAAGTCCACTGTCCCAATCTGCTTCACAGTAATGCTGGCTTGCTGCAGACTTCTCCAAGTTAAAGGTTTTTGCTTTCAAACCCGAATAAAACTAAATCAGTTGATGATATTAAAGGTTAATAATCCATGTAGTATAACTTAATGACAGCATTCAAAATAATAGCCTGATTTAGTTATCGGTTGGCGTTTCACTCTTTCCAACTCAAAACACAGAGATCTTATATCCTGTCTCATATTGTAGCAGTTCTCCCCTGTATATGGTTTCCCACTAATATGTCACATAACTATGCTGCTTTTTTTCTTTAGCAGTTTACAAAGAGAGAGTTGAGAATTTTCAGGTGTAGAAACTGCCACCATTGTTACGCAGAATCCTTAAAGGTGAACTTTCTTCAAGACAAAGACAGATATTCTCTACTTTGTAACAGCCTATTTACTCGCATGCCAGTTGTCTGTATGTTTCTAAAATTCAGGAAAGGTCTTTCCCTTTAATGTTTATAATGTTTAGTTATGTGAGTTCTTTGCCCACATAACCTTTAGAGCTTTTGGACAGAACTTTTATCTGAATAAATTATTTAAAATTATTTTGTACAACTTCACTGAGGATTTAATTAATATGGAAGAATTGAGCATTTCAAAAATTAATTGCTTTTTATTTAATTCTCCTATTGCCCAAGCCTAAAAGTATATTCTGCTTGATTGTGAGTACCAATAGCCAAAGTGATTATCATAGATTGTGCAAAGTCATTTAAAAACTCAAGTGCATTATCGGATTGTTCTGTTTTGTTGACTCAGACACATTGGAGAAAAGTCTTTGAGTATGTTTTGAACAATAAGTACAAATATTTTCAGGGCTGTTGGCATAAATCCAAGTTAACATTAACATTTTTCTTTGAAGCTTCCGTTGCTCCCAAACATGTCCTGGCTTTGGACTAAATTACACTTTTTTGTGTTGCATCATTAAATCCATCCGCAAAGCTGTTTGCATCATGAAGGTTTTCTATTTAATGAAAAATAACTTCCTACTTAATATGTAAGGCGCGGCATACATTTATGCATCAATGCATTTGCAGTTTGTACAATGACGCATTTTCAGTACTCAGCTCTCTGAGATGGAAAACCTTTGTGTCAAGGCATTTTTGTGTTTACTAATTATATACAAAACTAAATGGGTTGAAAATGACAAAATTATGCACGCAGAGCTAAATACAAGCTTCCACAAGACCAGAGGATGCAGAATACTAATCATTAAAGAAAATTGGCTGAAGATAACAGAACTCAGTCAGAAAGGAGACTTACTTTTCAGAAATGTGGAGATCTGCATGTTTGTAATTATATAGTAAATGCTTAAATACTTTCAAATTGTATGCAGCATTCAAAAACCAGCAATTGCTGAAAGCCATATAGATTATCTGATGAACATAATCCTCAGGAAAAAGTGAGAACAAGCATCTAAGAATATGATGGATTAATTTGCTCTATTTGCATTTGCAAGGTACATACCTCCTGTATTAAGATAGCCACCTTGGATGCTTTTACTTTAGATGTTACCAACAAAGTGGGTAATGTACTTTCAACACCAAAAGCACATGCACCCAGCTGTCCATCATCAACATCAACAGAAAAGCTAGGTCATTATACTAGTTCTATTGCTGCTTGTTGTAACGTTGTTCTCCATCCAACATAACTTACCCAAGATTGTAAAGTACAACTTCCAAAAATTGCCACTGCTCCACAGATGAAACAGTGTTTTAAAATAATTAGTCAAATTGACTAAAACATCAATTACCAACCAATTATTAGAGTCTGGATTTCAATTCATTATTCAAAACTGAGCATTTCCTGGTTTTAGTTAAAATATGTCAAGTACCTCCCCACTATCTTACATTGATAATTGTAAACAGTTTCATTTTCCATAAATACTGATTTACTATCCCACAAACAATTATTGAGCCTCATTATTATGCAAGTTCTAGCCAAGTTTAAATCTACCTTGATTGTATGAAGTATAATTGAATTTTGCACATTGTGAAACATCAATTTATGAACTAATTGGTTCTAACTAAACTGCCCTACAGGTGCACAATTAATAAATTAAGGTCTCAAGAAGTTCATATAGGTCAACCTTAATCAGAGGATTTCAAAAAATGATCAACAATATCTTCTAGAAATCTGAGTGACAAGGGGTTTGATACTATTTATGACAGAATTGGTTGAGAAGTTCAGACAGGCCCATTTCAATATCAGGAGGATTGTGTTCCAGCTTTTATGCTATTGACAAGCGATGTGGTGAGTTTCTCACAAGGCCACGGTGAATTGCCAGATAAATCGATAACAGCTTATCAAATGCTCCATTAACAAAACAATTCACCTCAGTTTTCATCTTACCAAACTCACCACACAAGTTACAGATCAAGAAAACTTGAAATGGGAACCAGAATGAAATCTTAGTTCACCACTTGTTTCCAGTGACTTCCATGTTCTGTATAACCAAAATGCAGCTCAAGGCATGGTGTGTGGGATTAGCCACGCACACGCTTCAACACAGAAATTGGCATTCAGAATTCATCAAACCCTCACATGCATTATGGCACCTCACTTCTACACTGGCAGAGCTCTCTGGAAGCATAGACCTATATTGTAGGATGCACCAGCAACTCGTATTGAAATGTTGCAACAGGGGACACTTTACATGGATGGCTAGAGACCTACCTCACTCATTTGATAAGGCTCCATCCCAGGATTGCTCTCTCAGCATCTACATTTGCTGTTTATACAACGACATATTTTCTACTCCCTAAGATGGAAAACCTTTGTGTCAAGGCATTTTTGTGTTTACTAATTATATACAAAAATGGATGGAAAATGACAAAATTATGTATGCAGAGCTAAATACAAGCAGCTAACAAGAGGGGAGAATGCAGAATACTGATCATTAAAGAAAATTGGCTGAAGATAACAGAGCTCATTCAGAAAGGAGACTGGAGATCTGGGTGTCTATACCAAGCTGCATGCTTATATCTTCCCTTGTTTTTTCTTGCCATGGCAGTTAGCGGAGCCACACAACTAGGCAGCTTGCCTTGCTGGCCAGCCATGTGCTTCATTAATCTCACATGATCACCGTGTGCTAGCACCTTACACAGCAAACACACAGCTCAAAGTCTGGAGAAGGGGGAAAACGTTCTTATCAAAGTCCAAGGAGGTGCCTGTTAGTGAGGGGTTCCTGGCTTAGTAAAATTAACTGTACTCTCCCATTTCAATCCAAAGAATTGGCTCATTCAGGGTGACATCAGTTGGCAGAGGGGTGTGGGGATGAGGGTGGGGGGTTATGCCACTGTAGTCTAGGGAGTGGGTCACAACTACTCCTGTGTCTCCTGTGTCTCCAGCCCAGAGATCAGGCATAGCATGGGCTGATAAAAGTACAAGCATCAATCAAGAGTCTGCATTTCTCCTGCAGGGTAGTCCAATTGTGTTGATCAAGATGGTAGGCCATAGTCAGTCCATCAGTTCTATCGACAGGATCCATTAATGTTAGAACAAATATTGCACACAGATCATGAACTACCAGTAAGATAGGAGAGGAAGGTACAAGACATAAAGCTATAGGGTCCCTATTCCATGACCATCATGACGCATTGTGTTACACTCCCTCCCAATGACATTGCTGAACATCTTATTGACAGCTACATTTCTGAATTCAGAAGCTGCTAAAGGATAGAGACGTTTTAAAGGGAGAGCCAAAAGTGTCACCAGTGCTGCTTTTTGTCCTTTATATAAATGGTTTGAATGTGAGTATAGGAGGTATGGTTAGGAAATTTGTAAATGTCACCAAAATTGGTGGTGTAGTGGAAAGTGAAGTAAGATTACCTCAGAGTACAATGGGACCTTGGTCAGATTCGCTAACAGGCTAAGGAGTAGCAGATGGAGTTTAATTTAGATAAATGTGAGGTTTTGCATTTTGAAAAGGCAAATCAGGACAGGACTCATACACTTAATGGTAAGGTCCTGGGGAATTTTGCTGACCAAAGAAACCTTGGGGTAGACGTTCACAGTTCCTTGAAAGTGGAGTTACTGGTAGACAGGATATGCTTGCCTTTATTGGTCAGTGGATTGAATACAAGAGTTGGGAGGTCATGTTGTGGCTGTACAGGACATTGGTTATGCCACTTTTAGAATATTGCATTCAATTCTAGTCTCCCTGCTATAGGAAAGATGTTGTTAAACTTGAAAGGGTTCAGAAAAGATTTCCAAGGATGTTGCCAGGTTTGAGTGATAATGAATCGGCTGGGACTGTTTTCCCTGGAACATAGAACGTAGAACTATATATTTGTACAAGAACAGGCCCTTTAGCCCACAATGTTGTGCTGAACATGACACCAAATTAAATCAATCCCTTCTGCCTGCCCTTGGTTCATATCGCTCCATTCCTTGCATATTCATGTGTTTAATCTTAAAAAAATCCATAAATTCCCTTATCATACCTGCCTCCTCCACCACTCTTGGCAACATGTTCCAGACTCCTGCCACTCCTGATGTAAAAAATGTTCCCCTCACACCTTCTTTGAACTTTTCCCCTTGTAACTTTATTGCGTGCCCCCAAGTATTAGACATTTCAAGTCTGGGAAAAAAAGATTCTGACTATCAGCTCTATCCATGCATCTCATTATTTTATAGACTTTTATAGAGTCTCCCCTCAGCTCTGTTACTCCAGAGAAAACAACCCGAGCTTTTCTAACCTCTAATCCAGGCAATATCCTGGTAAACCTCTTCTGCACCCTCTCCAAAGCCTCCTCATCCCTCCTGTAATGTGGCAACCAGAGTTGAATGCAGTACTCTAAGTGTGGCCTAACCAAGCTCTTATAAATTGTAACATGACAACCTGACTCTTGTACTCAATTCCTCGACCAATCGTCATAAACGTGCCATACACCTTCTTTACCTATCTATTTGTGTGGCTACTTTTAGGGAGCTATGGACTTGAACCCCAAGACCTTTCTGTACATCATTTTTTAAGGGTCCTTCCATTAACTAAATATTTCTCCCAAAGTGCTGTGCCTCACACTTACCTGGATTAAACTCCATCTTCCATTCTTCGCCCATGTCTCCAACTGAACTATATCCCACCGTATCCTTTGATAATCTTCCACATTATCCACAACTCCCACAATCTTTGGGTCATCTGCACACCTACTGACCCACCCATCTCCATTCCCATCCAAGACATTTATATATATGTATGAGAGGCTCCAGTATGGAGCCCTGAGGAGAGCCACTATTC
Source organism: Hemiscyllium ocellatum (assembly GCF_020745735.1). Classification (NCBI taxonomy): domain Eukaryota; kingdom Metazoa; phylum Chordata; class Chondrichthyes; order Orectolobiformes; family Hemiscylliidae; genus Hemiscyllium; species Hemiscyllium ocellatum. Next base: position 98,711,196 of record NC_083404.1, on the reverse strand, counting down.
ACAGATTTACAGCCATAAAAACACCCTTTCATCACTACCCTCTGTCTTCTTTGGGCAAGCCAATTCTGAATCAAAGTGGCCAAGTCACCATGGATCCCATGAATCTTAATCTTCTGGATAAGCCTAACATGATGGAACTTGTCAAAAGCCTTACTAACATCATGTAGACAACATTCACTGCTCTACCCTCATCGATCAACTTCATCACTTCCTCCAAACTTTCAATCAGTTAATAAGACATGACCTGCCCTGAGCATAGCCATGCTGACTGTCCCTGATTAGGCCCTGCTTTTTCAAATGCACTTAAAGCCTACCCCTAAGAATTCTCTCCAGTACTACCCCAACCACCTATGTGAAACTCACCGGTCTATAGTTTCCTGGATTAGCCCTATTTCCCTTCTTGAACAGAGGAACAATATAAACTACTTGCCAGTCCTCCAGGACCTCTCCAGGGGCTAGCAAGGATATAAAGATTTTGGCCAAAGCCCCAGCAATGTCCTCTCTTGCCTCTCTCAATAATCTGAGATAGATATCATTGAACCCTAGAGACTTATCCACTTTAATGCTCTTCAAGAGACCCAACACTACTTCTTTCTTCATCTCAAAATGTCCCAACATATTAGTATGCTCAACACTAATCTCACTATCCTCCATATTCTTCTCCTGGGTGAATATTGAAGCAAAATACTCATTTAGAATCTAGCCCCACATCCTCTGCCTCTCAGCACAAATTCCCTCCTGGAATGTTGGAGGCTGAGAGGTGACCTGATAGAGGTTTATAAAATCATGAGGGGCATGGATAGGGTTGAATAGTCAGCGTCGTTACCCCTGGGTAAAGGAGTCCAAAACTGGAGGGCACAGGTTTAAGTTGAATGGGGAAAGATTTAAAAGGGACCTAAAGGCAACTTTTTCCTGCAGAAGGTGGTACGTGTGTTGAATGAGTTGCCAGAGGAAGTGCTGGAGGCTGGTATAATTTCAACATTTAAAAGACATCTGGATATGAATAGGAAGGGTTAAGAGGGATATAGGTGAAATGCTGGCAAATGGGACTCGATTAAATTTAGGATGTCTGGTCAGCATGGACAAGTTGGACTGAAGGGTCTGTTTCCATGCTACACATCTCTATGACTCAATGGCTATAATTTTAAATTTTACTTGCCAGCTTACTTTCAAAATTTATTTGTAGCCTCTATTTTTATTTTGAAATCCTCTTGTTGTTTATAAAACTCTCCTAATTCTTTGGTTTGCCACTAGTCTTTGCCACACTGTATGGATTTCTTTCAATTTAATAGAATCTTTCACTTGCTTGGTTAACCAAAGTTAATTTATTTCCTTCCTAGAATCCCTCTTCTTCACTGGGATGTATCATTCATGAATTTTATCCTTGCTGTGAGTCATAAACTATTTTCTTAAACATCTGTTCATTAACTGTCTTTTCTGCTAAACTCCTTTCCCAGCCCATTATAGCTGAGTCTTCCCTCAATCCTTTGTGAGAACCCTTTGGACAGAACCATCCTAATGAAAGATGTTAGGCCTGTGGTTTCCTATTGTCTACCTTCCTCCTTCTTTGAATAAAAATGTTACATTTTTCCACTGAACCCTTCCAAAAGCTAAGAAGGTTTGATCAATGTATTCACATTTAAGCTACGAGAATGAGGTGATTGCTTTTCAGTCCAACAGCTTTCCAAACACATTCGCCCAGATGATAGTACCTATTCTCTGTTGACCCATCCCTCAGATTTCTTTTTACTTTGGAGACAGATGCAAAGTATCTTTTCAAAATCTCCATCATCTCTTTATTTTTCATGATCATTATCTGTGAGATAAGAGTTATGTGCCAAAATATAGGACGCTTCTTCCCTCACCATCACTGAATCATAGAATTGTACAGCAAAGAAGGAAGCATTGCTCTGTCTCTAAATATGCTCCCATCATCCATTCAAGTCATACATTCTATATCATATTGGGAGTTCATTATTTCAGTTGGCTGGACAACCAGTTTGTAATGTACAGTGATGACAACAGTGTGCAATTCCTGCATTAGTTGACCATCAAGCTCTTGTCTTCTCAGCCTCTCCCCCTGTCTGAAGTGTGGTGACCCTCAGATTAAACTCACTACAGGACATCTCTCTCAGACCACAGTTGCCTCGGACTGTGGTGGCTTTACCTCTAAATCATGCTAATTCAATGCTTAAAAAAATCTGCCTGCCTATTCCCAAGATATTATGTCATGTACAGTGTGATGTCCTTTTGTTACTGACCCACCTGCTAATCCACTCAACCAAAGTCCCTCATTTGAAAGAAATCTCTTCTTGATCTTTGCTCTGCGGACAATTCCAATTTCTCTAATCTTTCCCAATATTCAAATTTCTCCATCCTGCCATCTTTCGGATGAGTGCCCTCTCCAAGGCTTTGACATACTTGAAAGGTCTCTAAGGAAACCAAACAGAGCAGAGTTAAGAGCCCAGTTATAAAGATAATTATAATGTAGGTCATTAGTACAATGAGTCTACAGGCAAATCCTATCACAAACTAAGAATGATTATGTTTCTACAACTGACAGTATGCTCGTGTCTTCAAACATATTCATAACTAACGACATCCTCCCAAAAGAGTTAAGGATCTTTATGTTCTAATTGTCACCTTGCATTTTCTAACCAGTGCGTATGTTAAATTCTGATTTATTCACTGAAAAATTGAATGAGAGAAAATTTTCTTGGCAATATCTAAAAACAACAATATTATGAATTTATTAAAAAAGTTTAAAATAGAATTACTGGCATTTATGTGACTTCTTTGAAGCTATCAATGCACCTCAGAGAATGAATTACCTTTGCAGTACATTGACTGTATTATAGATTTAAGTGGTAAAAACAATGACTGCAGATGCTGGAAACCAGATTCTGGATTAGTGGTGCTGGAAGAGCACAGCAGTTCAGGCAGCATCCGAGGAGCAGTGAAATCGATGTTTTGGGCAAAAGCCCTTCATCAGGAATAAAGGCAGTGAGCCTGAAGTGTGGAGAGATAAGCTAGAGGAGGGTGGGGGAGGGGATGAAGGTGATAGGTCAGGGAGGAGAGGGTGGAGTGGATAGGCGGAAAAGGAGATAGGCAGGTAGGACAAGTCATGGGGACAGTGCTGAGCTGGAAGTTTGGAACTAGGGTGAGGTGGGGGAAGGGGAAATGAGGAAACTCCTGATAGATTTAAGTGTTAAATACTTTTGTAGATGATATTCAGAAAAGCTTTTTCACTTAGTTCTTTCTGTAATTTGTTAATAGCAAACAGCAAAGTCATCAAATTGTTCAGTTTCTGCTTTGTGGTTTGTTGTCATCCTACCAACTCTCATATATGCCACTTCATTTGCAACTGGCTAATTTTAACCCTATTCTTCAGTGAATCTGCACGCTCTGAATACATTGAACACTGAGTCTAAGAAGTGCAAACATTCCCAAATGTAAAATAAGTATAGATATATCAGTGAATTACCGCTTGACCATCATTTCAATATTTCAAATTAGTGATCTTATGCTCTCTCTGAGAAGTCCAGTATTTAACAGATTCAGTGCTTACTTTGCCTGCTGGAGTTTCCCCCATTCCTGCTTGTGCTCTCTTGGTATTTATATGGTGTCCTTTACAACGATTGTTTATATTTCTATTATGGTTTAGATTACCTACAATATGGAAACAGGCCATTTGGCTCATCAAATCCACACTGACCCTCTGAAGAGTAACCCACCCAGACCCATTCCCCAACCCTACATTTATCCCTGACTAATGCATCTAACACTATGGCCAATTTAGAATGGCCAATTCACCTAGCCTGCATATCTTTGGCTTGTGGGAGGAAACACGAGCACCCGGAGAAAACCCACACAGACACAGGAGAACGTGCAAACTCCACACAGACAGTCACCCAAGGTGGGAATCGAACAGGGTTCCTGGCGCTGTGAAACAGCAGTGTTAACCACTGAGCCACTGTGCCGCCCTTAGTGTTAATGTACTAGCAGGTCCATTAACCCGGTTGGCTCAGCAGTTAATTTACAAGGCAGAATAATGCCAACAGCGTGGGTTTAATTCCTGCACCAGCTGAGCTTATCATGAAAGTTTCTCTTTTGTATCCTCTCCCTAACCCTCAAGATAAACCACTACCAGTCCTATCTATTTCCAATGAGAGAGCACCTCTATGACAACTTCATGTTTTATAGAGTCATGGAGGCACATCGCACAGAAACAGACCCTTTGGTCCAACTCATCCATTCTGTCCAGGTTTTCCAAGTAAATGAGTCCCATTTGCCTGCATTTGGCCCATATCCCTATACCTTTCATGTTCATATACTTGTCCAAATGTCTTTTAACTGTTGTAACTGTACCTGCATCTATCACTTCCTCTGGCAGTTCATTCCATATGAATCACTCTCTGTGTGAAAAAAGTTGAACCTCGAGTCCCTTTTAAATCTTTCCCCTCGCACTTTGAAATTATGTGCTCTAGTTTTGAATACCCTTACCCTAAGGTGCATTCATCTTATTTGGTATTGTATCCCTCATGCTTTTACAGACCCCTATAAGGTACACCCCAACCTCCAACAAAACCAAAATTGTACACAGTACTCCTAAAGTGGCCTAACCAGTGTCCTATACAGCTGCAACGTGCTGTCCTAACTCTCATACTCAATGCATTGACCAATGAAGGTAAGCATACTAAACACCATCTTCACCACCTTGTTTATCTGCAATGCCACTTTGAAGGCACTATACACCTGAACCCCTCGATCTCTCTGTTCAAAAATATTCCCCAGGCTCTATCATTAACTGTGTAAGCACTCCCCTTGCTTGTCTTATAGAAATGCAACAGATCACATTTATCTAAATTAACCTCTATCTGCCATTCTTCGGCCTATCCTGATCAAGATCCTGTTGTACTCTTAAATAACATTCTTTGTTGTCCAATAATTTTGGTGTCATCCAAAAACTTACTAACCACACCTCCTACATTCTCATCCAAATCATTTGTATAAATGACAAACAACAGTGGACTCAGGACCTATCCCTGTGGAAAACCACTAGTCTGAGAAACAATCCTCCACCATCACCCTCTGTCTCCTACTGTCGACACAATTTTGTATTCAATTGGTTAGCTCCCCGATCCCATATGATTTAACTTTACTAACCAGTCTACCGTGCGTAACCTTGTCAAAGGCCTTTCTAAAGTCTATGTAGACAATGTCTGCTGCTCTGGCCTCATCTACCTTCTTGGTTACATCCTCAAAAAACTCAATCAAATTTGTGAGACGTGACTTCCCGCACACAAAGTCATGCTGACTATCCCTAATGAGTCATTGCCTCTCCAAATGCATTTATATTCTGTCTATCAGAATCCCCTCCAACAATTATCTACCACTGATGTTAGGCTCACTGGTCTATAGTTCCCAAGCTTTTCCTTGCAGTCCTTTTTGTATAAAGACATAATGTTAGCCACCCTCCAATCTTCTGACACCTAACTGCAGCTATACAAATACCTCCACTAGTGGCTGCTGAGCCGTATATTGAGATATTAGGAAAGGGGACATAAAAATTAATCAAGTTAGTAAATCGTCAGGAACGGTTTGAAGGAGGAGAATGAAGTAGAGAAGTGGAACAGTTTATGGAGGCAATTTCAGACCCTGGTATCCAGGTAACTGAAGACATTTCACTGTGGTAGAGGAATTAAAATCATTGATAAGTGAGGACTGGAGGAGGTTACAGAGAAGGGGAATAGTGAGAGTATGGAAGAAACTGAGAAAAGGCTAAATATGTTTAAGTCAAGTTATTGCTGGTTGTAGTCAGTGTGGGTCAGAAGTGAAGGAAATGCTAAACACCTCAGGGACAAAATGATGGTATGAGGGTCTGCATTCACTTGACTGGTCCATTTGCAAGAGGCATTGACTTGCCAATAAGTGAGGCCACACAATTAGACTCAAGGGAGATTCAGGACTCAAGGCTTTGATGACTTCCTCCACTGCCTAAGCTGAGGCACTGAACTCTCTGGAAAATTTACCAGAAAAGTCTGTCATCTCATGGATGACTCCACAGGCATATCACCAGCTTGAGCCTCAGCATGAGCCAGACCTCCCATAGTCCTCCAACTGTCAGTTACCTCAGGTGGCACAATCTCACACAACGCACATCAGGTGCTCATGACTAGATCTAACCGAACATCTAATCCCGGTGGGTAAAGTATCTGCACTGATGGGGGGTCTGGGGAATGGTGGAGGCAGTGCACCCTCTGAGATCTCCTTGCTGCACCTCCTAGAGACAGAAAATAATGATTGCTGCTCAGCCCTATAAGTCACAGTTGGCCGTAGTTCACATAGATGTCAACATATTGGAAGACACAAGAGCATCTTCTATGAAGCTCACCTGAGTGTATTCTGGTGAGGTGACTCCCCTCATGAGACTGAATTCTGACCTCACCATCAATAGTGGAGCAGCTCCAGACAGCTCCAGGGCTATGAAGGTCAGGATGGTAATAACCAGGACTCTACCAACAGTGTAGACCATTTCTTTCGCATTTGAGTCTCTTCTCGTCAACAATGTAGGAGAATAATGTCCACGTACGCACTACAATAAACACACTGTCTACTCTCTTAGCATGCTTGCTGCAGTATTTGGAACGAATGGGTCACTTTTACAGGGTCAGCAATGCCAGGGCTCACATCACTGCCAACGGAGCTGTTGTCAATCTTTTCCAAGGAGATGCTTCAACTTAAATCCATTTCTTCTGACATGGTGGATTCGACTTAAACTGAACCTGCTTTATTGTCGCGTTAATTCATTCAGTCAAATAGATAGGGAGTTTTGGAACCCAGGTAGGACTTGAGGTGAAAGGTGAAATGCAGGGTTGTGGAGATCTTCCCACCTTACAGTGGGATCTCATACCGACTGCTGACTTAACATCTTAAAGTCCATGTAGGCAACATCAACTGCTCTGCAGTAAAGTTTCTGATAACTCAGCATCTTAAGGATGCAGTAGCAGTAAGGAATAGCACTTCACTTTACATTGTTCCAAAAGTTCCAACCTATTTAAACAAAACTCAACTGTTGCTTAGAAATTCTCAATCTGTAATCTGTAGATTCAACTCTGTAATAACTATGGCAGTACAACGGGTAAATTAAATATTTTAATAAGTATATGGTGTTTGATTTAACATCCAGGCTGGGTTTTACAGGAACTCCAGTCACTGAGAAGAGTCCAGGGCTGCTTCAGGGAGGAGGAATGTGCTACCCCCACACCAAGCTCCCACCACCTCATTCCCAGCTTTTGGGATCAGACGTGCCTACTGTTCTTCAATGAGCAGTATGACTGCAGCCTCCTTCAAAGTGATAGCTGGCCAACAGGAAAGCAAGCCCATCAATCAAGCTGACCTTCAATTGTAGAACTTGTAAAAACAAACCTTGGTATGCTGTAAAGTAAACATTTCACAATATGGAAACACCTCAAAGCTGCAGATTACTCAACAGAAACTTTACAGTGGACCTGATCCCCAACCCACTTCCAAAAAATTACAGAGAGTCATGGAGACGTGCAGCACAGAAACAGACCTTTTGGTCCAACTCGTTCCATGCTGACCAGATATCCTAACTAATCTAGTTTCATTTGCCAGCACTTGGCTCAGATCCCTCCAAATCCTTCCTATTCATGTACCCATCCAGATGCCTTTTTACTGTTGTAATTGTATCAGCCTCGCCCATTTCCTCTGGCAGCTCATTCTATATACGCACCACTCTCTGTGTGTAAAGCTGCCTCTTCAGTCCCTTTTATGACTGTCCCCTCTCACCCTAAACCTATGCCCTCTAGTTCTGGGCTCTCCCATCCCAGGGAAGAGTCTTTGTCTACTTATCCTATCCATGCTACTCATGATTTTATTAACCTCAGCCTCCGACGCTCTCGGGAAAACAGCCCCAGCCTATTCAACCTCTTCCTGTAGCTCAAATCCTCCAACCCTGGCAACATCCTTGTAAATCTTTTCTGAATCCTTTCAGGTTTCACAACATCCTTCCTATAGGAAGGAGGCCAGAATTGTACACAATATTCCAAAATTGACCTAACCAAAGTTCTATACAGTGACAGCATGACCTCCAACTCCTATACTCAATGCTTTGGCAGCCCAAAGTCATTTAGATTCAATCCTTTATGTAATTTCCTATATCTAATTTCAATTTGGAATCACCAATTTTAACTTAAATTTCTCTGTCAGTCCTTAAATTGTTAATTTTCTAATCCTTCAATTTTGTTGGTTGTCAGTATGAAGAATCCTGTGCTTCTCACTGTGACACTTTGATTTCATGCTTCCACCAACCAGTCACCAAAAACTTAAACATGTAAGGGCATGCTTAACTAAGCGCTGATGATGTGAGAAGTCCTGGCAAAGCAACTTTTGGCTCAAGTGTGAAATTTTTACGACTAGAGTAACAGGCAAAACATTAGCCAGCAATTTTCTAAGATCAGTTAAGCTATGAGTCCAAATGCAACTTATCCAATCAGCTTTTAGTTTGAATTTTTGAAACTAACAAATGTAACCATCTGGAAGTGAGCCATGTGACCTTTTCAAATGAGTGTAATGTTTGTTTATTTCAGTTGCCAATGAGCAGTAAAAAAAATTACATAACAAAATCTGGAAATCATGCTTTATGCATTCTGGAATGGAACAGTTGGTGGATTAAGCATTAGAAAACTATTGTTGTCACCAAACCAAAACATTCCTCAAGCCAAATGGATAGCTGGTCTTTTTAAATAGACTATAGGATGCAGAATGAACACAGAACAAGCCCTTCATCACACAAATACAAGATGCTCTTCCGTACTAAAAATCATTCCTTTATGTTGACCCATATCTCTCTCTTCCCTGTATATTCATATATCTGCCAAGATGCCTCTTAGCTGTTGTTGTTGTATTCACCTCTACCATCTCCTCTGGCAGTGCATTCCAGGTAATTACCACTCCCTGCATAAAAAAACTTGTGCCTCACATCTCCTTTTACCTTAAATCTATGTCCCTTAGTAACTGACATATCTACCCTGGGGGAAAGACTCCGACTATCCATTCTATCCATATCTATCATAATTTTATAAACTTATATCAGTTCGCCCCTCAAATTTCAACGTTCATGTGAAAACAAATGAAGTTTGTCCAATCTCTCCTCATAACTAATAGCCTCCAAACCAGGCAACATCCCGGTAAATTGTTTCTATACCCGCTCCGCATCCTTCTGGTAGTGTGGCAATTGGAACTGTACATATTATTTCAAATGTGGCCTAAATGAAGTTCTACACAGCTGCAACAAGAGTTACTAATTTTTATACTCAGGGCCCGACTGATGAAGGTAAGATGCTATACGCTTTCTTGACCACCTTATCCACTTGTGTTTTCACTTTCAGAGTACTGTGGACTCGTATGTGTAGATCCCTCTGTATGTTGATGCTACTAAAGGTTCCGCCATTTACTGCATGCTTCTGTCTTGCGTTAGCTCTTCCAAAATGCATCGCCTCACATTTGTCTGAATTAGACTCCATCTGCCAATTCTCCACCCATTTCTCCAACCTATCTCTCTCCTGCAGTATCCTCTGGCAATCCTCCTCACTATCTGCAACTCCTCCAATCTTTGTGTCAATCACAAATTTACTAATCAGGCACATATAGTCTCCTCAAAGTCATTTACATCTATTACAAACAACAGGGATCCAAGCACTGATCCCTGCAGAACACCACTAGTCACAGATCTCCCATCAAAAGCACCCTTCCATAGCTACTGTCTGTTTCCTATGACTCAGCCAACTCTGTATCTATCTTACCAGTTCTTTGTAGGTCCATATGAATGGCCTTGTAGAAGACCTTTCAAAATGAATGCCAACATTGCATTTGCCTTCCTAACTGCCAATTTAACCTGCCTGTTAACCTTAAAAGAATCCTGAACTAAGATTCCCAGGTTCCTTCATGCTTCAGATTTCCTAAACCTTCCACCATTCAGAAAATAGTCTATGGGTCTATTCTTCCAATATAACTCATACTTTCTCACATTGTATTCTAACGGTCATTTCTTTGCCTAATTTCTGAGTCTGTCCAAGTCCATCTGCAGGCTTTCTGCTTCCTCAACATGACCTGTTATCCCACCTACCATTGAATCGGTTGAAAATTTATCAACAATGCCCTCAGTTCCTTGATCAAGATCGTTAATATATAACATAAATAGTTGTGGTCCCAACACCAACCCCTGCGACTGGCCACTGGCTGCCATCTGCCCATCAGCCAATCCTCTATCCATGCCAATAGCTTGCCTTAACACCACAGGCTCTTACCTTATTTAGCAGCCTCCTGTGTGGTACCTTGTCAAAGGCCTGCTGGAAATCCAAATAGATCACATCCACTAGCTCTCCTTGTGTAACTTGCTCATTACCTTTTGAAAGACTTTTAATTAAGTTGTCAGGCATGACCATCCTTGGTGAAGCCATACTGTCTCAGCCCTATTTTGTCATGCATTTCCAAGAAATCAGCAATCTCATCTCTAATAATTGACTCTAAAACCTAATCAGTAACCCAGGTCAGGTTAATTGGCCTAGAGTTTCTGCCTCCCTTCCTCCTTAAACAAGGGTGTTACATGAACCATTTTCCAGCCCAGTGACTCCCTGACTCCAGTTATTTCTGAACGATGCCTCTACAATCTCCTCAGTTATCTCCCTCAGATCTCTGAGGTGCAATCAATCTGATCCAGGTAATTTATCTAACTTTGGACCATCCAGATTCGCAGCACTTTGTCCTGAGTGATGGCTATTTCGCTTACCTCGACCCCATAACTGTCTTTAAGTTCTGGTATGCTACTGCTCTCTTCCACTGTGAAGACTAATGCGAATTCAGTTCCTCCTCCGTGTATTTATTACCCATTACTACATCTCCAGCCTCATTTTCCAGTAATCCAATGTCCACACTTGCTTCTTTTTTACCTTTATATAAATGTAAAAGATATATTTTTTATTTATATTGTCTTATTTTATATGACTAGATAATTTACTCTCATATTTTATGTTCTCCCCTTTATTGCTTTCTTAGTTGTTCTCTGTTAGCTTTTAAAGGCTTCCCATTCCTCTGACTTCCCATTAATCTTCACCACATTGTAAGCTTTTACTGTTGCATTTACAGTCTCCCTGACTCTGCTTGTCAAACATGGTTGCCTTGCCCTCCACTTAGTGTGTTTCTTCTTCCTTGGAATGAATTTCTGCTGTGCCTCCTGAATTACCACCAGAATCCCCTGACATTGCTGCTTCACCACCTTCCCTGCTAGGCTCGCCTTCCTCTCAACTCTTGCAAATACCTTTACTAAATTGTAATACCTGCCTCGCTCATAGTCACACCTTCTGTCCCTGACCACTGACCAAATTCCAAATAGTTAATCTAAGGGGTATGACTGCCTCCTGAATCATATCACCCAGGTTTCTCGCTCCCTCTCTGATGTGTTGAAACTCAGAGTCCAGCTCATCAACTCTAATCCAAGTTCCTAAAGCAATCGATGCTTGCTACAGATGTGGTTACTATGATCCATTATGGGTCTATCTGCTCCCAGGTCATGTATGTACAACCCACCACCCAGCCCTGCATCTCTATTTTATTTGCTTAGTTCTCAAATTTATTTCTTTTTAAAAATCCTACTGGTCTTTTAGTTTGTAACCTGTGCATATGTTCCTTAATTACTTTCAATCTGGAAGTAACATGTAACAGATTTTCAAATTACCAACCTCTGGATGTATGGTTTTTCTGTGATGCAGTTCCTTCTTTTGTGTTAGGTCCCAATTTGTCCTGGAAAAGACCTTATAAACCATGAGGCAAGAACACAAGCAAAGGTCACTTCTTCTCCTTTGCACTGAATCTCCACACTGCCTCCAAATTCTTTGAACGATATATTCACTTGGGCTGCGTCTCACTCTGGGTGTGATCTCACCTTCCTGACCATGTGCAGTTCAATGGATTAGAGGAATAAAACACAGGGTGTCAAAGCCAAACTTCAGCTTTACAAACATTTTTGTTAACCGCATCTAGATGACTCTGAGCAATTTTGGGCACTACAATTTAGGAAGGGTATGTTGGTTTCGAGGAAATGAATCTCAGATTAACTGGACTGAAAATTTTAAAACTTTGAAATATAAGAAATTTGCAAAATATGTTTGCATTGCTAAGTAAATATGTAGTATTCTAAAGAAGAGTCATTTTGACATAAAACATCAACTCTATTTCTCTCTCCACGTAAGTCACCAGACGTTTTGTGTTTCTTCAGCACTTATCATTTTCATTTCAATTTTCCAGCAACAGCTTAATGTTCCAGGGTACAAATGCTACAGGAAGGATAGAAAGGGAGGCAAGAGAGGAGGGGGAGTGGTGGTTTTGATAAGGGATAACCTTACAGCTGTACTTAGGGAGGATATTCCCTGAAATACATCCAGGGAAGTTATTTGGGTGGAATTGAGAAATAGGAAATGGGCGATCACCTTATTATGATACTCAGTGGAAAATTAAGAAACAATTTTGTCAGGAAATTTCAGTTATCTGGAAGAATAATAGTGTGGTTATGATAGGGGACTTTAACTTTTCAAACAGAGACTGGGACTACCATAGTGTTAAGGGTTCAGATGGAGAGGAATTTGTTAAGAGTGTACAAGAAAATTTTCTAATTCAAGTATGTGGATGTACTTACAAGAGAAGGTGCAAAACTTGATCTACTCTTGGGAAATAAGGCAGGCCAGGTGACTGAGGTGTCTGTGGATAAGCACTTTGGGGCCAGCAACCATAATTCTATTAGATTTAAAATAATGATGAAAAAGGATAGACCAGATCTAAAAGTTGAAATTCTAAATTGGAGAAAGGCTAATTTTGAAGATATTAGGCAAGCATGTTCAAAAGCTGACTGGGGGCAGCTGTTCGCAGGTAAAGCGATGGCTGCAAAAAGGGAAGCCTTCAGAATGAGATAATGAGAGTCCAGAGACAGTATATTCCTATTAAGGTGAAAGGAAAGGCTGGTAGGTATAGGGAATGCTGGCTGCCTAGAGAAATTGAGAATTTGGTTAAAAAAAGGAAGGAAATATATGTCAGGTATAGACAGGATAGATTGAGTGAATCCTTAAGAAGAGTAAAAAGGCAGGACAAGTATACTTAACAGGGAAATCAGGAGGGTAAAGTGGGGACATGGGATAGCTTTAGCAAAAAGAGTTCAGGAGAATCCAAAGAGTTTTATAAATACATTAAGAATGAAAGGGCAACTGGGGAGAGAATAGGGCCCCTCAAAGATCAGTAAGGTGGCTTTTGTGTGGAGCCGCAGGAGATGGGGACACTCTAAATGAGCATTTTGCATCAGTGTTTACCATGGAGAAGGACATGGAAGATATAGAATGTGAAGAAATAAATGGTGACATCTTCAAAAATATCCATATTTCAGAGGAGGAAATGATAGATGTCTTGAAATGGATAAATCACCAGGACCTGATCAGGCGCACCCTAGAACTCTGTGGAAGGCTCAGAAAGTGATGCCTGGGCCTCTTGCTGAGATATTTGTATTATTGACAGTCACAGATGAGGTGCCAGAAGACAAGAGGTTGGCTAATGTGGCACCACTGTTTAATAAAGGTGGTAAAGACAAGCTAGGGAACTATAGACCAGTCAGCATGGTTGTTGGAGGGAATTCTGAGGGACAGAATTTACACATATTTGCAAAGGCAAAGATTGATTGGGGAGAGTTAACATGGCTTTGTGCAGGGGAAATTGAACTGATTTAGTTTTTTGAAGAAGTAACAAAGAGGATTGATGAGGGCAGAATGGTAGATGCGATCTATATGGACTTAAGTAAGGCATTCAACAAGGTTCTCTATGGGAAATTGTTTAGAAAGTTGGATCTCATGGAATACAGGAATATTAGCTAGTTGGATACAGAAATGGCTCAAAGGTACAAGTCAGAGGATGGTGGAGGGTTGTTTTTCAGACTGGAGGCCTGTGACCAGTGGAGTGCCACAACAATTGGTGCTAGGTCCACTACTTTTCATCATTTATATAAATGATTTGGATGTGAACATAGGAGGTATAGTTAGTAAGTTTGCAGATGACACCAAAATTGGAGGTGTAGTGGACAGTGAAGAAGGTTACCTCAGATTATGATGGGATCTTGATCAGATGGGCCAATGGGCTGAGGAGTGGCAGATGGAGTTTAATTTAGATATGTGAGGAGCTGCATTTTGGGAAAGCAAATCTTAGCAGAACTTATGCACTTAATCATAAGGTGCTGGGGAGTTTTGCTGAACAATGAGACCTTGGAGTGCAGGTTCATAGTTCCTTGAAAGTGGAGTTGCAGGTAGATAGGATAGTCAAGAAGGCATTTGGTATGCTTTCCTTTATTGGTCATAGTATTGAGTATAAGAGTTGGGAGGTCATGTTGCAGTTGTACAGGCATTGGTTTAGCCACTTTTGGAATATTATCTGAAATTCTGGCCTTCTTCCAATTGGTAGGATGTTGTGAAACTTGACAGGATTCAGAAAAAACTTACAAGGATGTTGCCAGGGTTGGAGGATTTCAGCTATTGGGAGAGTTTGAAAAGGCTGGGGCTGTTTTCCCTGGAGTGCTGGAGGCTGAGGGGTGATCTTATAGAGGTTTATAAAATCATGAGGGGCAAAAATAGGATAAATAGGCAAGGTCTTTTCCCTGAGATAGGATAGTCCAGAACTAGAGGACATAGGTTTAGGGTGAGAGGGCAAAGATAAAAAAGAGACCTAAGGGGCAACTTATTCACACAGAGAGTGGTATGTGTATGGAATGAGCTGCCAGAAGAAATGGTGGAGGCTGGTACAATTGCAACATTTAAAAGGCATCTGGATGTGTATATGAATAGGAAGGTTTTGGAGGGATATGGGCTGGCAAGTGGGACTAGATTAGGTTGGGATATCTGGTTGGCATGGATGAGTTGGACCAAAGGGTATGTTTCCATGCTGTACATCTCTATGAATGACTATGAATGTCTGTTCTTTACTTTTATTGGATTCCTTTGATGTAGATTTTGATTTATAGTATGCCCAATGCTGCATGTAGGATGATCTCCCACATTCTTCATTGAACCCATTTTGAATTGCTTTACTTGATAATAATGGTTGAGTGAGGGATAAGCCAAACTGTGGGGTTACAGGTTGTTCATGGGTGAACACAATCGTTTTGCTGCTGATGGATGGAACTGCTGATGGATGGATGGATGGATGGATGGATACAAATGTAGATGGAACTCCAGTTTTGAGTTTCTGTTCTGAATCTTCTAAATTTAGCACACTGGTATGGAAGAAAGGTATCTTGGTGTGAAGATGGGACTTTGCTTCCACAGCAATGGGAGGGTTATCACTCCTCACATTTCTATGATGCATTTGCATCAAGTATATTGATGAGGACCACCTCTCGTAGATTGATCCTCATTGTTGGTTTCTTCATCATCTGTGCAGGTCAGTCTGGTAGCTGTCTCCCTCACACTCAGCCAGTTCAGTCAGTAGTCAACTGGCTTCCCAGGTTTCCTAACTCTCACAAATGAAAGCAAAGCAAGAACGTAACAGCAATTGTAAATGCAGAAACAACTTTGTGAAAATATTACAACAAACACTCTATATTCACAGGTAATTTCTCCTACATTAGTGAGAAGAGGTTTGTTCAAGGTATTTTTGCTTAGATATGACTTTGTAAATTTAGGGACTTGCGGTGCCACACCAGGTGGATAGCACTTTGGCTGCGTAAGATTGGATCTCAATTGCACACCAAAGCAGCTGATTATGGCCATATAATGGCACAGGAGAGAAGGAAGCATAAAAAGTTTTACAGTGAGATTAACAGAGAGGGGTGCAACTCGCAGGTGACACCTCCCACAGCATACAGGATCATCATCATGAACATGTTTGAAGAGCAGTATTTCAGGAAGTTCAGTTGGTCAATTAGCTTTGGAAAACATTTGTGACCTGCTTGATGAAGATCATAGTCATGCTTCAACATTGGCATTTAAAGGGACCCTCAGCATATTTGCCTCTTTTTTTTTCCGAAACTCGGCTGGAGACATTGCAGGATCTCCCATAAATGTACAAGGCAAGTGACTGATGGTTAGTTTGGTTGGACTGGAATTTACATCAATTCGATTTGGAATGGCAGTAGGCTCAATGGTGGGCAATTGTGTTTGCAGCTTGAGTTAGCTTCTTATGATTATTCATTTGTGGAATGTATGCCTCATTGACTTGGCTCATGATCTTATTGTGCATCCTTGGTTGACCTTGAGTAGCTAGTGGTGAGCTGCCTTTTTGAACCACTGCAGTTCATTTCCTGTAGGAACACCCACAATACCGTTATGCACAGAGATTGTTCTATCAATAAGAGAACAATGACCAAAACTGGTCTGTCAACAGACAGAAATATTTCAGCTTACTGTTTATATCCCACAGCTTTGATTTTTGCTTGGCATTTTCTGTTTGTTAATGCTAGCACTGAGGAAAATTCCACTTAAATAATAGGCAAGAGTTTTAAAGGAAATGTTTTCAAATATGAAATGCAAGTTCTTTTGGTGCTTCAGTGTCACAATGTGGAATTCCCAAATTTTTATGCTGAAGATAACCCTATATTTCAAATAATCGAAACTTTTAAAAATTCATAATTTCTACTTTTTTTTATCCCTCAAAATGCTTCAGCTTTCATATAAAACTGTGTCAAAATCCCCAGGTAACAGCAAGGTAGATAAAGGAAAATCAGTCCATGTCATATTTCTGTATTTCCAAAAAGTATTGGATAAGTAGAGCCTATGGTTTTGGAGTAACATATTAGCATGGTCAGAAGATTGGTTAATAAATAGAAAACCGAGAGTTGAGATAAGGGAAGCATTTACAAGATGGCAGCCTGTAACTAATGGAATGCCGCGTGAATCAGTGCTGAGGCCACAATTCTGTATAGTATATGCTGATGACTTGGATGAGGAAATTGATTGAACTGTAGCCAAGTTTGTGGATGACACAAAATACGTGGGAAATCAAATGATGAGAATAACGCATAGAGTCTCCAGAGGGATATAGACAGGTTTAAATGAGTGAGCAAAAACTTGGCAATCGAATGTAATGTGGGAAAATGTGATGTTATGAACTTAGGCAGGAAACATTGAGGAACTGAATATTATTTAAATGGTATAAGTCTTCAGAAAGCTGAATAGCAGAGGGATTGGAAGTCCTCAACAATTAATCACAAAAAGTTAGCATCCAACATCAACAGATAATAGGGAAAGAAAATGGGCTATTGGCCTTTATTCAAAAGAAATGGAGCATAAAAATAGGGAGGCCTTACTAAAACCATGGAAGGCAGTTGTCAGGCCAAGTTGGAATCCTATAAGTCTTTTTGGTTCCCTTGTCTAAGGAAATATACATTGGCAATGGGGGCAGTCCAGAAAAAGTTCACAAGGATGATTCTGTGCGTTATGGGATTTTCTTATGTGAACAGGTTAAATAGGTTGGGCTTGTACTCATTTGAGTTTAGAAGAATGAAACGAGACCTTCTTGAAACCTTTAAGATTCTTAGAGGACTTGTTAGAATAAATAGGAGAGGTTGTTCCCTTTGTGGGAGAGCTGGGGACTGAGGCCAGGATCTCAGAGTAAGTGGTCACCCACTTAAGACAGAAGTGATAAGGATTTCTTTCTGTCAAAAACGTGAGTCTGTAGAATTCTTTTCCACACAGGGCTATTGAGGTTGATTCATCAAACATATTCAAGGCTGAGATGGACAGATTTTTAATCAGCAAAGGAATCAAGAGTTATGGAGAAAAGGCAGGAAAGTGGTGTTGAGGATTATCTGATCAGCTACAAACTCATTAAATAGCAGAGCAGACTCGATGGGCTGAATGGCCTACTTCTCCTCCGGTATTTTATGGTCTGTTCGTTAATCAGGTAGTAGCATCATTACCATTGGGCTGAATTTTGATCAGTGCCTTTTTCAGTGAAATTGAGGATGGGTTTTGAGTGCCTTGATAGCAACAAGCGCAACACAGAAATGATTTTTAAAAAAGAAATCACAAGACTATTTTATAGCCATTTGTTCATAATGGTGAAACTTCATATAAATACATTTTTGCTGCAAAATTGTATCTGAGAAAACTTTATTAATTTCATGTATCAAGTTCAGAGTAGCCATCTGTTCACTCTATGCTAGCTTCTGCCTCCATCTGTCCTGTTTCCTTTGCTTCTCTAATG
This sequence comes from Hemiscyllium ocellatum, assembly GCF_020745735.1. Classification (NCBI taxonomy): domain Eukaryota; kingdom Metazoa; phylum Chordata; class Chondrichthyes; order Orectolobiformes; family Hemiscylliidae; genus Hemiscyllium; species Hemiscyllium ocellatum. Next base: position 98,692,944 of record NC_083404.1, on the reverse strand, counting down.
GCAAGGGCTCAGATGATGGGGAAGTTTAGCTCTGACTTTTTATTTGTCACTCATCATAAGCCAGCTGCACATATTTAATAAACAGCCTGGTGCAACTGGTGTTGTTGAATTTCAATCTCTATGGCTCTTTATCCTGTAAATAGACCAAGATTCCAGATTGTACGTTGCATACAGTGAGCTCTACTTTACTAGCTCTAATTTGACTGCCACTGCAATCTCATAAATATGGATTAGTCAGTACACGTCCTAGATATTATTAAAGCTGAACTGTACAGGCAGACCTTGAAATCCAGGTGGGAATCACAATGCAAATTGGGAATGCAAGACACAATATGTTCAGCTTTGCAAGAGAGGTAGAAATGCAAAAATTGTACTTCTGCAATTCCGAAAAGAATTTGTGAAATATATTATATCAACACGCTAAAAATGAGGATCAGAGCCAAAAGAAATATCCTCATTAAAATCTCCTCAATTCTTTTAGCTGCCGTGTAGTCACTATGTAAGTCAAACCGTTATTTTGTCTTATCTCACTGCCAATCAAAACCTGTTCTATGTAGGTTCCTTATTTGGAATGTATATTTCAACACAAACTTGTAGCTGATTTCAAGCAGCCTGGCTGTGGGATCATACATTTAACTGGTTTAAGAATGGAAAAATCAACCAGTTTCCTGATCCCTATCAAGTGATTGGATTTGGCTATGATTATCTCTTGGTTAAATTTGCTGTCTGTGCTTGTTGTTTGGGTTCACATGTAAAGAATGCTAATGAGGCAAAGTATAAAGAGCAACCAGTATCCTGTGAAATCATGTGCTATTTTGACTTAGTGCCTTAACTGTAATGGATTTATAAAATAAAGTTAGCACATTTAAGCAAATTTCTTTCTTAACCTCTTTTAAAAATTGATCTAGAAAAAAATGAACAATCCTTACAATACATATTCTGTTAGATGTACAAAATGACAGTTTATCTTTAGCTATGCATGTATGGAAAAGAGCAGCATTATCTATTTGGAATTAGAAGCACATTTTCCACAGACTGGCTTGCGATTAGGGAGTCATAGAGATGTACAGCATGGAAACAGACCATTTGGTCCAACTCATCCATACCGACCAGATATTCCAACCCAAACTAGTCCCACCTGCCAGCACCCGAACCATATCACTCCAAACCCCTCATATTCATATACCCAGCCAGATGCCTTTTAAATGTTGCAATTGTACCAGCCTCCACTACTTCCTCTGGCAGTTCATTCCATACACGTACCAGTCTCTGCGTGACAAAGTTGCTCCTTAGGCCTCTTTTATATCTTTCCCCTCTCAACCTAAACCTGTAGTTCTGATCTCCCCCACCGCAGGGAAAAGACTTTGTCTATTTATCTATCCATGCCCCTCATGATTTTATAAACTCTATAAGGTCACCCTTCAACCTCCAACGCTCCAGGAAAAACAGCCCTAGCCTATTCAACCTCTCCTTATAGCTCAAATCCTCCAACCCTGGCAACATCCTTGTGAATCTTTTTCTGAACCCTTTTGTGTTTCACAACATCTTTCCGACAGGAAAGAGACCAGAATTGCACATAATATTCCAACAGTGGCCTAACTAATGTCCTGTAGAGCAGCAATGTGACCTCCCAACTCCTGTACTCAATACTCCGACCAATAAAGGAAAACATACCAAACGCCTTCTTCACTATCCTATCAAAATTCAAAAATTTAACAAAAGACGATAAGACCATAAGACATAGGTGCAGAAATTAGACCAATCAGCCCATCAAGTCTGCTCTGCTATTCAATCATGTTACACTTCTCAACCCCATTCTCCCACTTTCTCCCCATAACCCTTGATCTTCTTTACAATCAAGAACCTAACTAACTCTGTCTTAAAGATATTCAGTGATCTGTCCTCCATAGCCTTCTGTGGTAGTGAATTCCATAGATTTATCACTCTCTGCCTGAAGACATTTCTCCTTATCTCCATTCGAAAAGGTCTCCCCTTTACTCTAAGGTTGTGCCCTCAGGTCCCAATCTCCCTCACCAACTAAAACATCTTCTGAATGTCCACTCTGTCCAAGTCATTCAGTATTCTGTATGCTTCAGTTAGATTCCCCCCTCATCCTTCTAAACTCCATTGAGTACAGGCTCAGTATCCTCAAACATTCCTCAAATGTTAAGCTGTCTGTTCCTGGGACCATTCTTGTGAATCTTCTCTGAACACAGCCCAGGGTCAGTACAATCTTCCTGAAACATAGGGCCCAAAGCTATGCGCAATACTCCAAATCAGGGCTGACTGGAGCCTTATAGATTCTCAGAAGTACATCCTGCTTTTATATTCAAGTCCTCTGGAAATAAATGCCCTCATTGCATTTGCCTTCCTGACTACTAATTCAACAAAATATTCAAACAATTGCTTGCATTTTGTGTCTACTGTTTATTTTTCCAAATAAGAGGTCAGCAAATTGACATCATCAACCTCACTACATATTCAGGAATTGTGATTGACTCAAAATCTGTGCAATGTTTACCATATGAAATGTACTTTCATATTTTCAATGAATGCGAAATCTCACTGTGGGACGCACCTAGTTTAAGAAAAAATGAAGTTTCCTTTTTAACACAGGCTTGAAGAAGTAAATCTTCTCTCAGAGACTTTAGTATTTCCAATTCACTGTCTCAAAGAGCAACTGAGGCTGAGCCATTGAATATATTCAAGGCTGCATTAGATTTGTTTCATCTGCCAAGGAATCAATGCTTATGGGGGCAGACAGGAAAGTGAAGATCAGATCGCAATCAGATCAATAATGATCTTATTGAAGGCAGAGCAAACTCATGAATTGATGATCCACTCCCTATCTTTTTTACTGTTCTTATATTCAAAAGGACATGGCATGAGAGTGCCTGGTGCTAGGAAGTTCTACCATCTTTGATTTGTATTATCTGATGCATAATTGAAACATTTATGATGTTTATCAGAGCTTGAGGCCTGTCAAGTGCCTGGGTCCTGATAGACCACTCTAGGGTCTTAAAAAAGTGGCTAGTGAGAGAGTTGGTACATTGGTTTTTATTTTGCAAAGCTCCCATGATTCTGAGAAGGTCCAATCAGACTGCAAGAAGTAATAGTACCTCCTTAATTTAAGAAAAGGTAGAGAGACTTACAGCTGTGAATTACAGAACAGTTAGCCCTAACCTTTGTCACAAGGAAAACATCAGAAGTTATTATTAAAGAAGGTATAGCAGGGCGCTTTAGTTGTGTTCAAGATAATCAGGCAGAGTCAGCTGATCTTGTGAAAGGAAAATCATGTTTGGCCAATCTATTGGAACTCCTTGATGAGGGGAGATGTGCTGTGGATAAAGAGGAATTAGTGGATGTACTGATTTCCAGAAGATGTTTAATAAAATGCCACACCAAAGTTTAAATAAAATTGTTAAAATGTTCATGATACAGTGACGGTACATCAGAACAGATAGAATATCAATGGTTTAGCAGGGAGCAGAGTACAAGCTTAATTGGGTCTTTTTCAGGTTGACACGATATATCAAGTAGTGTGCCATGGCTGATCAATGCTGGGACTTCAACTGTTTACAATTTGTGTAAATGACTTAGATGAAAAGACAGAAGGCATGGCTACCAAATTTGCTTATGACACGAAGATGGCAGAGTGTGTACCATCGACAAACTGACATCACAAAAAATCATCAATGCTGCTTCTCAGAGAGCACCTTTCAAACCCATGACCTCTCGCATCCAGAAGGATCAGGGCAGTAGATACATGAGAATATCACGATCTGCAAGTTCTCTGCTATCCCACTCACCATCCTGACTTAGAAATATATCATCCTTCCTTCCCATTACTGCAGGAAATCTTGGAACTCAGTCTTTAACATTACTATGGGTGTACCTATACCAAATGGACCAAATTCCAGAAGGAAACTCACTACCACCTCATGGGCAATAAATGCTGGCCCAACGAATGGAACCCATACGCCCCAAATGAATAAGAAAAAGTTGTGAAGAGGACATAAGGAGGTTACAAAATGATATAGATAGGCAAACATTAATGGGCAAAGGGGAGTATAATGTGAGAAAATGTGAAGATTTCTATTAGCAGGAAGTATTATGAAGGAGATAGACAGATTTTTAATTAATCCTGGGTTGTAAGGTTATGGAGGTGAAGCCAAGATAGGATCAGCCATGATCATATCAAATGGTGCAGTTGTCTCAAGGGACTGAATGACCCATTTTTGCCCCTAGTTCTTATGTGCTAATTAAAACTGGGCATTTTATTGGGATGGTCAGAAATTGCAGAGCTCTGAGATGCAGAGGATTCTGGATATCCCAGTACATCAATCACAAGATGTTATTATGCAGGTGCAGCAAGTAATTGGGAACATTGGAATGCTATCATCTGTTTCAAGGGAAATTCATTAGGTAGGTCAATCATGCTCGGTTTTACTCTTCTGTGAGCACCTTGCTAGCAAGGATAGTATTTGTTGCCCATCCCTAACTGCCAATAAATTGATTCCTTTCCTTGCCAAATCACAAGATAGACAACTAGATTGCAGTGTGACTAGAATCACATGTAGGCCAGCAGATTTAATTTCACAAAGGACATTAGTAAACCAGATACACTTTTATGAATATCAATGATTGTTGCAAGGGTCACCATAATTGTGACCAGCTTTTAATTCCAGACTTATTAACAAAATCCAAATTCCACCTACTGCCATGTTAGGACTTGAGCCCATGTCACCAAAGTGTTAGTAGACCTAAAAGTTATTAGATAGCAAAGATGGTATTCTGCCACCATCTCCCCATGCAGGACCCTGGTGAGACTACAGCTGGAATACTGTGTGCATTGGCCTTTTTTTTAAAGAAGGATGTAAATACATTGGAAACAGTTCAGAGAAGGTTCACCAGACTAGCACTTGAAATTGGTGGTGGGGGAGAAATGGAAGCTTTATAAGACTCGGTGGGACAGGCTCAGCTTGCATTTCTGGAATTAGATCTGACTTGACTGAAAGGTATAAGGCTCTGAGAGGTTTCGACAGGTTGGAAATGGAGAGGATGTGTCCTCTTATTTGCATATCAAGAAGTGGAATCACTGTTTAAAAGTAAGGGCTTACCCATTTAAAAGAGATTAGACAAAAAAATCTACCATGAGTCTTCAGAACTCCCTTCCTGACAATGTGGTGCAAACAGAGGACTTGCATATATTTAAGTTAAAGGTGGATGGACTCTTGTTATGCAAAGGGGTGAAAGAGCATGAGGGTGAGGCAGGAATGTGGGCTTGTGGTTACTATCAGATCAGCTGTGATCTGATTAAATGGTAGAGCTAGCTTGATGGGCCGAATGCCTTACACCTGCTCTTTGTTCTTACTTCAGAGGATCGAGAGGTGCAGTTGCCTTGTATTCATTGTAATATATTGAGAGAGGACTTACTCTTGGCAATTATCTTGACAATTAGGATTTATTATCATGAAACAAAGCATTGCTAGCATGCATTTGAGGAGCTGCCTCCTAAATCTGATTGAATTATAGCCAGGAAGTAAGGGAGAAAATAAAGTTACTGCCAGGTATGATCAGACAGTGTAGCTCACATATTTTGATATTGTCAGTCGCAAAACTACATAAATCACTGGGTTGGATCTTACTCTTTTTCGCTAAGTGCCAGTTGTGTTGAATTATTTTGGAAGGTTTCTTGGTGCAAGGCTTTGAAAGATTTCTCATCTCATTAAGAACAGCCACTCCCCCATTCTCCCATACCTCCACAGCCAAGGTGTCTCTCCTATTTGATTTTAACCCCATCTTGTCATGTACCATACTTGGATGAATTCATCACTGAGCAAAAATCTGCCGAAAGACTGGCATTCCTGGCACCCATGCAGTCTTTAGCCGGACAAGCTGTCATTTCATAGCTGACCCTCTCTATAATGGGCAGTTGTTCTGAAGCTATCAGAAGATGGTGCTGCGATTCTCCAGCAGGGGCCTTGGGGTCCAATGGAGGAAATAGTGGTGAGAGGAGGGGTATCCTGCTCCCAGAGCAGCAGGAGAGGAGACCAGGACAGTTGACCATGGCTTCCTGGTCTGAAATCTCCACCAGGGTCACTGCAGTCCCAGTAATGCAGAGGAACAGCCATTAGTGCTATAAGAAGTTCAATGACCTTGCTTCCTTTTCCAGCATTAGTGCCACACTTTTCTCTCTGCTACCAAACCCACGTCCCACCAAGACTCATGCTCTATCTCTATCATTTCAATATCTTCCATCAGTCATTTTCGTTCCCCTCCAAATCTGTCACACCACCAACGCTCCAGCCTCCTCACTCACTCGGGACCCCTCACTTCGTTTCCTCCACCAACACCAGCACAGTTCTACTCAGTATCATCTCACTCAATCCGTCCACTTCTCTCACTCTCAGGAGGAGTCAGCCCTACAATAAGGCAGAAAGGACCTGGACAGGTGGAGGCCTGCCTGACCTTACGCTCCCTTCTGCTTTATGGAATACAGTCCTGTCCTTCTCTGGACCTGTCGAAGGAGCAGTGCTCTGAAAGCTAGTGTTTTCAAATAAACCTGATGGACTATAACCTGATGTTGTGTGTGTTTTGACCCTCTTAGGAGAAAACCAGAATTGTTCTTGTGGGGATGCTGAGAAATCCATGTTGCACCAATTACGTCAACCCCATTCTCCATTCCACTGTAACTCTCACAGCAACCCCACCATCAATATTATTCATTGTACACTACTTCAAACCAATGGCCATGATGCCTTTTCTCTTTGAAAGGTACCAGCAGGATACCTATGACCTTTGTGGTGAAACAGCCACTGCTGCCAGTAGCTGCCTAGTGGTACCATTGATGGACTATCAGCCCCAGTAAAGACTGGGTTCAAATCCCCCTATGGCAGATGGTGGAATTTAAATTCAATGAAAAATATCTGGAGTTACAAGTCTAACAATGATCATGAAATGATTTTTTTCAGAAAACCCATTTGGTTCACTAATCTTCCTTAGGGAAGGAAACTTCCATCCTTACCTCATCTGGTCAACATGTGACTCCAGACCCACAGCAATTTGATTGACACTTAACTGCCCTCTGGACAATTAGGGACAGTCAATAAATGCTGCCTGTCCAGCAATACCCTCATCCTGTGAATAAGTAAAGAAAGAAAAACCACCAGAAGCCATTTTCTCGACCTCTGAGGACAAAAGGACTTGGGGGGAAAACTCTAGATTGCCTCCTGCATGCCCACTCACTTCAGTGGGAATACCAGGCTTGAAAAAAGGAGTTCAGCAATGGATCTAATGCCTTAGGATTGTTAGGAGTCAGGGATTCACAGATCTGTGTCCTGTTCAGCACATGGGTCTGAGTATAATGTTTGCGTTAAAGGGGCTGACATTGGTGGGTCTTAAAGCAGTTTCTTCACAGATTGAGATACTTACTAACCCTTCCTATTTCTGTTGTGGTCACAGTATTTTATTCCCAAGGGTGGCTGATACATCCCACAGTGGCTCAGTGTTAGCACTTCACAGCTTGAGGGACTAGTTCAATTCCAGCCTTAGATGGCTGTGTGGGTTTCCTTTTACAGCCCGAAGATGTATGGGCTAGTTGAATTGGCCATGTGAAATTGTCCAGAGTGTTTAGGGTTGTATAGTCTAGGTGCACTAGTCAGGGGTAAATGTAGAGTAAGATGATAGGAAATGGGTCTGAGTGGGGTAATTTTTGGAGAGTTGGTGTGGACTTGTTGGGCCAAATGGTCTGTTTTCACACTGTAGGGATTCTCTGATTCTCTCCCAGTCTTTTCCTCTACATGTCAGTAACCATCCAGATCCCTTTTCTGATCAGAAGAAAGGATGGCCTCCCTGCTGTGTTCGGGGGATAATAGCTGAAAATGTGTTGCTGGAAAAGCGCAGCAGGTCAGGCAGCATCCAAGGAACAGGAGATTCGACGTTTCGGAAATAAGCCCTTCTTCAGGAATTCGGGCTTATGCCCAAAACGTTGAACCTCCTGTTCCTCGGATGCTGCCTGACCTGCTGCGCTTTTCCAGCAACACATTTTCAGCTCTGATCTCCAGCATCTGCAGACCTCACTTTCTCTTCGGGGGATAATAGCCTTGATTTGCCTTAATGTGGGATAACCCCGATTATGGATAGGGGCACAAGGGTGGCTAATGAATACCAACTCCTTACTCTTGTCTCTGTATCCTTCTCTCTTCCTGAGACACACCCCATCATTCAATCCTCCCAAGAAATTTATGACTTTGCTGTAGGCAAAAGTCTTCAAACCAGCTATTTAACTAGCAGCCTGGGGCTTCATCAGGTTGCTGCTGCTCCTTGTGGCTGCTCATCTTTGACTCAGTTTCAGGCAGAGTGGGATATCTCTGCTCTGGAGCCTGGGGGCGGCACAGTGGCTGAGTGGTTAACACTGTACCTCACAGCACTAGGGAACTGGGTTTGATTCCAACCTCAGGCAACTGTCTGCATGGAGTTTACACATTCTGCCCGTGTCTGCACAGGTTACCTCTGGGTGTTCTGATTTCTTCCCACAGTCCAAAAATGTGCAGGTTAGGTGGATTCTAAATTGCCCCCCGTAGTGTTCAGGGATGTGCAGGCTAGATGGGTTAGCCACAGGAAATGCCGGGTCATGGGGCTGAGCTGGGTGTGGCATGAGATGCTCTTTGAAGGGTCAGTGCAGATTTAAATGGCCTCTTTCTGCACAGCTGGGAGTCTATGATTCTAGACTCATGAAGCCTTAAGTTGGCACTTGATGTGGTCAGCTTTTTCACTGGCGAGGGTGAGGGTTGGCCCTCTCTTAAAGACATGCACCCTGAATACTTGCCTCCAGTTCCAAAGTTGAGACCTATTGAAGCCATGCTAGGTGCTATATAAATACAAGTTCTTCCCAATTGCTTTATGGCCAATATTCCACAATGTTGAGCTTTGCTTGTGCCCGATTGTCAGATTTTTATTATTTTCCAGCACTAAGTCTAATGATAGAAAAGGATCCAAATGATAGCCATTTTGTTGCTACAGCTGTTGCTAACAACAGACCATGTAAGAATGCAGAATCATTTTTAATAAGCTGCTACATCACATTTTCATGACAAAAAAACCCCTAAAATCTGAATCCACCCTACCTCATAAACAATTTATTCAGCAAATGTTGCAAGGCTATGTTTTATGCATCGACTCAGTTACACTTGATGAATCAAATGCAGGATTCACAAAGTATTAATAGAGGCACATCATCACATAGATTTCAATCCTTTGTCAGTAATGACTTTCCCTGAAGAATATTGCAAAAACGTTGCTGGTATCCTGTCACCAAGTCACCCTTTATTGACACCGATCCAACTTCCTCAGAGCCAGCTCTCAGAGTGAACAAAACCTCTGACATTCCTGTTAATTTTTAAAAATGTTATTAAACAAATTACAAAAACAGTTTACAACAAACAGTTACATTTACAGCCGCATACAAGAGACAGCAATTTTACAAGGGAGAGGAACAAAGCCATGCCCCAACCCTACTGATCAAACAGTTTACAGGGACATGAGGACAAACCTCAAATCCCAGTTTCACATATAAAAATTTCTCTCCTTTTTTTTTATTTTATTAAACAAATTACAAAACAGTTAACAAAAAACATTTACAGCTGTACAAGAGACAGCACCTTTACAAGGGAGAGGAGCAGCAAAGCTAGGCCCCAAACCCTATCATGACATTCCCGTTAATATCTGTCAGTCAGGACTCCCTGATTGGACCAGATCAACAGCCCTAAATAGGGAATTCATATTCAATTAGGTCCACCTGCATACATCATTACAATCACTGCATCGCTCCCTGAATGAGTCCTGGGGTACAAGCCAGTTCTATTTCCCATAGCTTCTCCTGAGGTGTTTGTGCACTGGGTCTGGTTCCTCTAATTCAGCCTCAGATAGAGTGGCATATACCATACTACTTGTGTCCGGAGTGTCTCAGGAGAAACTCATCCTTGTCTTCAGGTGGTAAAGGAGTCAAGGCTACGATATCCAACATGTCCATCTCAGACTCTGAGGTTTCTTCGACTGTAGATAGACGAAGAGAGCCTTTCTGAATGTTCTGAGGGGGTGGTACGTTTTGCTTCTGCCCTATGTGCAGGCTTGCAGCTTTCAGGTAATTCACATTCTTATTCAGGACTGCCTCACTTGTATGAATTTTGTGTGTCATGGGACCTGACCTTGCATTGACCATGCCTCTCACTCACGTAGGGAGGGCCATTCCTGTGGTTTTGGCACCAAAATTCATCCCCTGAAGTAAATTGTCTCTCTCGCTCGGCATTCCTTGATGCCATTTCATCTTTCTCTCCCCAGGTCTAGGAAGATCAGACTTAACCTGATGTACAGCCTCCTCCCCATTAGCAACTCTGCAATTGCATGAGAGGTGGTCTGATATCAAATAGGATCCGGGATAGTTTGGTCACAAGGGAAGCTGTAAGCTGTTTCTTTAAGCCTACCTTCAAAGTTTGGACTGCTATTTCAACCAAACCGTTGGATAATGGATGGTACGGAGCTGTCCTTATATGCCAAATGCCATTCAACTGTAGGAAATATTCAAATTCCCTAATGGTAAACGATGACCATTTGTTTGTGACCAACACTGCGGGGAACTTGTGTATTGCAAAAGTTACTTGCAAATTTTCTAATGTTGTTCCTGTGTTTGCTGAATGATCTTTGTTTCACTGACTTTGAGTGGGCGTCCACAGTGACTAAGAACATTGAGCCCATAAAAGGGCCGGCACAGTCAATGTGTATCTGAGTCCAGGGTTTACTTGGCCAATCCACTGAGTGTGGGGGAGCTGCTAACAGTAGTCTTTGTCCTTGGTGGCCCACCAATGCAGCATTGTCCATTACTAGTCCTGGCCACCAACTTCTCACTAACATTTTCATTTGAGAAACCCCTGCTTGACCCTGGTAGAGTTCAGCCAGTATCGGGTAGTGACTTTTTCTCAGGCAAATTACTTGTGCTCCTCATAATAATATGTCATCGTCTACAGTGATCTGATCTTGCTGGGACAAGAAAGGTTTCATTTCTGGTTGTGATGGCCATTTTATTTCCCCCATCACCACCAGCTGTTTCAGTTTTGACAGGACCAGATCTTCTTGCATCCACAGTCTGATATTGTCAACAGTGACTGAAAGAGGGGGGGAGGGGGTGTGGTCCAGCAAGCCTAAAACCAGAATGGACACTCTTTCAGGGACGGCATCACCGATGGTGTATCTGCCAGTGGGTGGTGGCTCAAAACATCTGCATTTGCTACTTGGCCTCCCAGACAGTGTTCTGGCTTGTAATTGTACACACTTAGAATAAAGCCCACCCACTGAATTTGATCTGAAGCTATGGGTGGCACGGCCTTACCCTCTTAGAGTAACCCTCGCAGGGGTTTGTGGTCTGTTACTGTTACAAATTTACGTCTATAAGCGTATTGGTGGAACTTTCTCACACCAAGATGACCACCAAACGTTCTTTCTCTGGGTGTATTTGTGTTCTGCATCAGCCAAAGTCCAGGAAGCATATGCTATTGGGCATTCTCTCCATTGGGCCATCTGTGACCCAAAACTACCCCCATACTGTAGGAGCAGGCATTGCATGTCAATATCAGCTCTCACTTGGGATCTTATTTGCCAATGTCTTCAATGATGTAGGTGCACCTTCACACCCCTATAGGCTATTCCTTGGCTATGACACCATTTCCAATGCCGACCCTTTTTCAGTAGCAGATGTAAGGGCCTGGATGGAGGCCAGGTTTCATATGAACCTTCCGTAATAACTGATCAATCCAAAGAACGACCCAAGCTTTGGTACAGAGATATAAGCCAGGACACCTTTGATAGCCCTTACTTTATCTTCCAGTGGGAGTAACTAAGTCTTGTTGACTCTGTAGCCCAAGAAGGTCACTTGGGGTGCCTGGAACACACATTTTTCCCTTCAAAGGCATACATCTGTCTGGGTGAAATGTCCAAAGACTATGTCCAAATTCTTTATGTGCTCTTTATTGGTCTTCCCAGTTTTTAGCGCATCATCGAGATAAATGGCAACCTGGGGTAGACATTGTGAAATGTTCTCCATCGTCTGCTAAACAATGGTACAGGCTGATGATATCTCAAATGGCAGTCTCGTATATTGATGCAAACCCTTCTGGGTATTACTTGTATCACACGTCTGGGAACCCTCAATTAACCACAATTGCAGGTATGTGTGGCTCAGGTCCAACTTCATGAGGGACAGCTCCCATACCCCCCAACCCCCACCGGCTTTGTGTATAAGTCCTCTCTGGAATGGATTGGGTACTTATCTCATTGCAAGAAGCAGTTTACCGTTTGTTTAAAATCTCCACAAAGGCGAACCGACAATCAGTGCGACTGTTGCTGCCCATTCTCCAAACTGTATTGGTTTGATGATTCCTTGCCTTTCCAGCCTCCTGATTTCTGCCTCCACTTTTCCATGTAAAATAAATGACACCATAGAATTGTGGAATTGCTTCCTGGTCAACATGCAAGGTGGTCTTGGCTCCTTTGATAGTGCTTGGACCTTCCTGAAAACCTTCTAGATATTTAATTAGGACCTCACTCAGGCTGCCATTTTCTAATTGAGAAATGACGAGCCAATCAAGGTAAATCTTTCTCAACCAATTTTGTCCCATCAAGCTTGGACCCCAGCCTTTTACTATAATCAATGATAACTGAACCAGCTGCTTCTCATACGAGAAGGGAACCAAAATTGTATCCTTAATCGGTAAAGGTTCCCTGGCAAAGGTTTTCAGTCTTGCCAAAGTCTCATGCAACTTAAGAGCAAATTTTGTTAAAGATTGTTTTTGTCAACATTGGTATGGCTGCACTAGTATCAACCTCCTTTTGAACTGGGAAACTATTTAACCAGACATTTACTTTGGTTGGTTCTGATTTGGATGTTGCTAAGCAATTTAACTGTTCCAAGTCAGATGTAGGTGGGATTTCCAGGGTGTCTACTCTCGTGGATGTTGGTCTATGAGTTCTCTTACTCAGTTCAGGTTCAGTGGGACTCTTCTGCTGTCTGGAGTCCACATACCAGCAGCAACTACAATGGTTTGCAGAAAATTTTAACCATTTGGGCTTGGCTTCGTTTTGGAGTTTTGCTGTGGACTAACCTAGAGCCCAAAGTTCAGGCTATGTCCTGCCTGAGGCTATGCAATTACCTTCATTCAAGTGATGACCCCTAAGTTCAGTCGGCCTGGTGAGGATGTCAATTTCCATTGGTATACCCTGTAATTCATATCCTCCACTTGCTGCATTTTCTAATGACAAAGTCAGTTGTAGTGCCTGTTTGAAGATCTGTTAGATTTCAGCTAGTAGGTGATTTTGCATGGTTATATCATTAATCTCACATACTAACTGGCCTCTCAGCATCTCATTCAGAATTAAACCAAAGTCAAATGCCTTTGTCAGTCATCACGTCAGACATATGTCAAAAATCCTGGCACAGATTCCCCTGGTTCTTAAATTGCTGAGTAAAACTGATAGCATCTCAGAATTAGTGGAGGCTTAGGGTTGTAATATTCCTTAACTAAATCTGTCAATTCTTAAAAGATTTTTGTATCTGGTACGTCAGGGGATGACAGACCCCTAATAACCGAAAAGGCTCCGGTTCCTCATGCTGTCAGGAGAATTACTCATTGCTTTTCATCTGCCACAATGTTATTTCTCTGGGAAAAAAAAATGAATTATTTCCACATATCTGTGCCCAGTTTTCCACAGCAATACCAAATGAGCCAAGCTTCCTAAATAATGGAATGATGCCAGAAATATTTACTCCGCCTCAAAAATGACAATTGTGAGCAAAGTTCTTCAGTTGCTTACTTTTTTTCTCTTCTTGCCACTGTAATAACTCTACATAGGCCATATCCCATAACCAAGTCACCTTTTATTTACTTGCATAGTACTTGACACTAGTCTGCCTCCCTCAGAGCCAGCTCTCGGAGTGAACAGAAACTTTGATATCCTGTTTATATCTATCAGCCAGGGCTCCCTGATTAGACCATGTTAACAGGCCCAGTCAGAGAACTCATACTTTGTGAGGTCCATCCATCTGACCTCATTACAATCACAAGAGACTTAACTTTGTGAAACAATTTACTATTTGAAACCATTTGCAACTTGGAAGTACAAACAGCAGCCGTGACAAACCATGAGGAAATGGTGATTTATATTTCTCTCTTGGGGATTATCCAATTATCTTGTGGTTTTAATCTTCTAAGTTAAAGCATTGTCCTTAATAGTGAATATTAATTTTATATTTTGCCCATCATCTATTATTCTGCAGAAATGTGTTGCGTCCTGATCTAAATTGACTAATTAACTTATGTGCAGCAAGTTGCAAATAAATTATGTTTAGATTTCTGATTACATGAAAAAAAAATCAAATCATGTAGATCACCTATGTGGTATTTTGTTGGTAATCGTTATTCACCTTGAAAAGTCAAATACTATTTTTAATTAACTTGTAAAACCTTAAGTATGCTTTTTTTAACACTTCACTACAGCATAATTATCCAATTATTCCTTTTTTTTAATGTGTAACATGCACATGTTGCCACAGGATATTAGAATAGCAGTGGGCTATATCACTAAGAAGTGAGATGCCAATTTGTACCCCAGGCTACTGAATTCACAAGTTCAGCTCTGTAGTTGTAGGACGTGCTAAATGAAGCTACAAAATGCTCGACAGGGAGAATCACTCCCCAGATCGAACACCTTCCACATCCTAGCCCTAGAATGGTACTTGCGGAAACATCAGAGGCTGTTATCTTCCTGCTTATTTAGTATTAACTCTTAAGAGTGCATTTTGTAGGAAAAACAATGAAAACAACTTTAAAAGGAGAGGATTAGCTTCACTAGAAAATAATGCCACTTATATAATGCACTGAGATTATTTATTCAAAGAGCTAGAATGGGTAAATTGAGATCCCAATATTCTTGTAATTGTTTTGGTCTTTTAGCCAATTGCTAAAAAAATTTCCTCCTCACAGACATTCTGAAAAGCCTCCTGTGAGAGTATTATTTCTTTTTTTCTGAAACTTTTGAAACATTGAAGTGTGTTGTCTATTTGAATTTTAATGGTTTTTAAGCCTGTTAGTCTTTCTGGTTATCAGCTGGAACAAAACTCGACAATGATACTGGATTAGCGTCCCTTGAGGCCTACTTGGGGCTGTCTGTTTTCTTTTGTTGGACTCTCTTTCTTTGTAAAGCTTGATTATTTACTTGTGTTTTGTTGCCTCAAGGCCCTTTGCTGCAGGATGGAGATTAGATAGAGGCGGTCAGTGTTTTTTTTTCCTCGACATTTTGGATAGCAGATGGTTATAATCCAACAGGTGCACTCTGATCATTCCACCAATTTTTACATCTGCTGGGCACACAACAACATGCTAGCTGCTCCATCTCGGCCAGCTGCAACTTTTACTGTTACCAGTTCTGTAGTGGATCAGGTGGCGAGAGTGAAGGCTGATGACCTTTGGCTAAGTACTGACGCACGAAAAGGCTAGACTTTCAAAGTATGCTTTGATCATTACTTTTTTTGTGTGGTAAAGTAGAGACAGAGCAAAAGATGACCATTTCTCACAGGAACAGATGGATACGAATCTAGAGTTAAAGCTGGTGACAGATGAGATTCTAATCAGACACACTGTTAATTATGTTGATATATGAAGATGAGGAATAAAATCTGAAGAATAAAAACATATTGTAAATTATTATTATTAATAGCTATTTCAATTTATATCTTTAAACATTCAATACAATGTATAATAAAACTGTAAATCGAAAAATCTGTTGGTTAATGTGTTTGCATGATCACTGCTATTACAATTTTACAGACAAAAGTGATTAAAGATTCCAGATTGTTCTGGAAATATGTTGGGCAAAGTGATAGTAAAATTATTAATTATTTTTAATTGTTATCTTTAGTTCAATTTCAATTAATCATGTTGCAATGCCAATGTAACTCACCATAGAAATGTCACATTATCTTTGAAAATGACATTTTCTGGTATGTTTTATTGGTCTGGATTTTCTGATGGCCAGAGATAATTGTTTCTGAAATGTAGTGGGGAGTTGTGCACAGGGACTCCTGCAGACTTTGAAGGATTTGCCTGGGAAAGGGAAGATTCAGCTGGACAATTCCCAGAGGCTTAGAACATTGTGGAAGTATCCATTTACTTCTGAGAATTTGGAGAGTTCTGAAGTTAAGTAAATAGATACTCAGGAAAAGTTAACTATGATGGCACAGTATTACTCCTGAGAAAATATTCAGCTGTGTCCCTACTAAGCACACATACTCTCAGCTACACCGCCGTCAAACACTTACACCTCCCTACCCTGACCTACACCTGCTAGTACACAGCACACTCTCTCTATTGCCTGGACCCAACTGCTCTCCACTGGACCTGCCATCTCCCCTCTACGCCCAGAACAGCCACCATCCCACCTCTGGACCTGGAGTCCTTTTCCCCTGCATTCGGATCTGATCTCCCTTCCTTCACCAATCTCTCTCACTTCCATTACCCATAGAACTGACCTCCCTCTTTCTCTATCTCTGGACCCATCAACCCCTTCTCCCTCTCCAGAGCAGCATCTTCTTCCCCACTTCAGACCTGAACTGTGCTTTACCTTTCTCTGAAATATCCTTATCTTCTCCTGCTCTGAATTCAGTGTTCCCTTCCCCTGTCCTGGATGGAAGACCTCCCCACCCTGCCATTCACCCTCTCCCCATCCCCAAATCCCCTCTTGGATTTGGTATCTCCACCCACCCTTTCTTCTGTAAACACTCCTTCACTTGCCACGTTGGGATATCGAACTGATCTGATACACTACTCTCTGATGAAGTGCTTTTGCCCGAAACATTGATTTTCCTGCTCCTTGGATGCTGCCTGACCTGCTGTGCTTTTCCAGCACCACACTCTCAACTCTAATGTCTAGCATCTACAGTCATCACTCTCACCTACTCTCATGGCATCCTAAGCTTTGGGCATCCTAATCTCACCGTTTTACTCAAGTACACCTTGACAGCAGCTGCCAAGGTGTCTGTCTATGACTGTGGACATTAAATCTCAGAACCAAGCAGCTGAGTGCTGAGAAATATAGGTGTCATTTGCCTTCCTCCGAATGTTCGATTCTGTAAGGCATCTGACAGGAAGAAAAGACAGCTCTCCACTTCTCGAGAAGCTCTCATCAGAATATCATGTCAGAAATGCAGAGCTGTTTCATGACAAGCAGTAGAACTGCATTCTGCATGAGATTGTCACTGCTCACAAGTCGGCCTTTCTCCTTTTGGTTATGCCTGAGGTAGTGATGAATAGGACTAAATTCTATAGCATCTGATAATCAACTACAAATTAACTTGGTAAAGGTTTGCACCTGAAAATAAATATCAAAAATAGTAACATGGACTTCAAAATTGTTGAACAATGGAGACAAATTGAATTTCCCGAACCAACTCCTTGTTTTACATAAGTCTAAGCAAGAAAAAGGCAAATAGAACAGGACATGTGGTGATCAAATTGCCAATACTGGCACCACATAAAGCTAAGTTTGAAGATAAGACTCCTAATTTTTTCAGCAACATCAAATAGCTCCTTTAAGAGTCAATGGTTAGAATGTTCCTGGGTTTGGAAAGCTAAACTAGAACATTTTCTGATAATGGAAATAAGATACTTAATTCAACGTTGTACACTCAATGTTGGGTCTATTAGGTTTGATGCCTTTGGAACTTGGCCTATGCACTTATAACTTCCACAAACACATTGAATTTAGCCGCTGATAACTTTGCAATGACTTCTTCATGACATATTTCTTGCACAATCTCAGTGATTGGCTTGCAGATTTAATTTGATCTTTAGGATCTAATGAAATCTGTTCAGGACTCATATCCTAAGTTTCAAAACAATAATATTACAAAACCAATTGATTTGGCAGCCAGAGGAATGATTTTAAATTTGACACTCGATTAGAGATATGCACACTAAATCGTGTTACATTATGGAGACAAAAATCGAATAATATTATTTCAACCATTAATTATGAATATCAAACCCAGTAAGTCTAAAATCTAGTGTTTTGTTTAAATATTTCAAAAATCTTTCCGCTGATATCCGTATTATCAGACTCATGTTAGAAACTATTCAACAGATAATTTTATCTTGACATAATTGGGTTAGTTAGATACTAAATGTCTTACATGACAATAGACCAAAATTTCAACTATCTAGTGAATGGAGATTTAGAGTCATTGAGATGTACAGAATGGAAATAGACCCTTTGGTCCAACTTGTCCATGTGGACCAGATATCCTAACCTAATCTAATCCCATTTGCCAGCACCCGACCCATATCCTTCTAAACCTTTCCTATTCAAATATACTTTCTGTGTGCCTTTTAAATGTTGTAATTGTGCCAGCCTTCACCACTTCCTCTGGCAGCTCATTCCATACACCTACCACCCTCTGCGTGAAAAAGTTGCCCCTTAGGTCTCTTCTAAATTTTTGCCCTCTCACCTTAAGCCTATGTCCTCTGGTTTTGGACTCTCCCCCCCCCCCCACCCTGCCCCTTCTCAACCCCAGGGAAAATTTGGGCCATGTACTTTGAAGAGTACTTAACAAGAAAACCAAATATAGAAAGAGACTGGATTTCTTCTTTCGAAAGAGAAAAAATGCTTTCACAATAATTAATTGGTGTCATGTTTTGGGGAACCTAGTATTGTTTGCTAAAAGTAAATTAAGTTTGAAAGCACAGATATAACGTTATGTACAAAGTTATTGTCAAACTTGTTTGCAGTTCTTAAAGAATACGTCTCATCCCTTAAGTTTTGTATGACCTCATTTAATTTCATGACTTTAAGGGTGTAAATTTCATCAGAGATTGAGCATGAACTTTGATTAGAATGTTTTGGAATTTTCATATTGAAAGCCAAAGCAAAAGTTGGATTCAGCTTCATGCTGGTCGAGCTGATGGAATGTCAATGGATTTTATCAGAAATGCCTCTGGCTACAGGTTGCAAACACGTTGCAGAGAGAGACATTACTTTTTTTTAATGTTGAAGTAATTGTAGGAATGCTTCAGGCTGGTCATTCAAATTTAATTAAAAATACAAAGAACTTTGGTGCATTCCTCTCATTATAGTGCCTAGTCTGCTGCAAAAAATAGCATAACGTAGTTAAAAGCAATGCACAATAAAGAATGCTAGGAATGTAAGACAGTGATTTTAAGTTCTTGGTAATGCTACTAATTTGCCCAAAATATTCATTTAAAAAGGGAATAGGTGCGGTATGGCAGCACTTCACTTGCATTCCTTCAAACTGGAGGACAGAAAAAAGTATTTTAAAGACCTCAAAATCATGTATCTGTTAATTCCACAAATTATAAAATACTTCTTTAGTGAAGAAATTGACGAACTTAAATGGAGGATTTCTATAATGGGATTTTTGCGACAGTGTCTGATAGCTTGACTCATCTTGCTGGAAAGTAGCTTGAATTGTGTCATTTCTGGTCTTGGGATGGGTGTAGGATAGAGCCAAGCCTGACAACGACAGTAACAGGGTGCTGGTAACCACAGGTGTGAGTGACTGAAAAAAGTTTAAAGTTGTGTCTACCATCTCATTACATATAGCCCCTCACATCCTCTCTGTCAACTTAATGCTATGTCATGCTTCCCTAACCCATCCCATGGTCCCACATACCCTCCATGCTAAATTAATGCCAAAACATGATGCCAACTCTCTCATGGCCACAAATATCCTCCACATCAATTCCATCACCATTCACCAAGTACCCACCATGGACAGACTTGAGGGAATGTGTGGACGTGAAATATTATAAACTTCTAAATATCTAACTGCAATTCAATATTATTATTAAAAGTCCCATTCCTGAAGGCATCAAAGCTTTTAAAATTTGTCAAATGACAAATCTTTAATAAGAAAATTTGTTCTTTTTTCATATCCTTGATCACTTAATAACTTTTTTAAGTTATAACTTAAACAATGAAATCAGTGAAGCCTTTTGAAGCTCAGTCAAACACTCATAACAGTGATTCCTTATGGAAACGCCAACAAAGAACTTCATGAAGCTGCTTGAACAGATGGTATCAATGGAACTATCAATATGGAACTATCTGACAATTTAGCAATCCTTCAGTTCAATATTTAACTAACAGTCTAGAATATTTACCAAAAAAGGAAGAGCCATCTTCTTGGCAAATGATTATAGGTTCACAATTGCTACTAATGATTAAAGCTGCCTCTGATTAAGTAAAGATTATATCTTTAGTGGAAGAGACAATCAAAACCTTTTCCTTTGGCAAGCTGGTCGCTTAAGGAAATTTATTTGTCGAACACTGATGTATTGTGACTTGCTTGAGCTTTGGGCAACTGCCACAAAATGACTTCTCTCACCTTTTCAACTCCATTTCTTGCATATTTCAATTCGTGCATTCAAAGTTTGCTACATATTTCTTACAAGCCAAAGAGGATGCATGAAATATACAGAGGCTG
The DNA here is from genome assembly GCF_020745735.1 of Hemiscyllium ocellatum. Taxonomy (NCBI): domain Eukaryota; kingdom Metazoa; phylum Chordata; class Chondrichthyes; order Orectolobiformes; family Hemiscylliidae; genus Hemiscyllium; species Hemiscyllium ocellatum. The sequence goes on along the minus strand of NC_083404.1, from coordinate 98,672,399 downwards.
ATTGTAACTCTGTGCAAATGGATAGTTTTGAATGTGTTGAAGTTCAATCAATAGATTCGTGGAATAGAGATGTCCACTCTGGAAGAAGACGGATTGAGTTTTTAATGGTGAGGAGTGTAACCAGCTTTACAATTCACACAGAGCTCACTTAGACCATTGTAAAAAAAGCAGAAGATACAATGTAGTTCTCATACTGCTAACTCAGAAAATTGATGTACAATGTGCTTTGTAACCAGCAGCACCAGCATTCAGTTTGGTGAACTGCATTGTAACAGACAGGGCAGTAACTATCTACAGAACTTTAGTCTTTGGAAGGTCTGTAGATGGGTCTGGAAGGGTTAAGATAATGACGTGTGATTACCACACCCACCTGGATGATGAGACACAGAGATGTGGAGTCAGTCTGAGACAGTCACTAGAGAGATATGGAAGCATTTTTTAAACTTATATATAGTTTGCAGAAATATGATCAACTCTTGGTTATTAACTATACCCCAATTCTTGAGATCTCTATTACTTGGAACAAAGAGATGAAGGGCTTCATCCCACAACAAACCACAACAAGCTGGCAGCAGTCATTACAAGTTGAAGCTATTTTTCAATACTTTAAGAATGGCCTGAAAATACAAATTCCTTTTCTCCCCTAGATTCTAATAGAAAGCTTTGCTTTTTCCAGTGTCCAGTCATGTTGAGAGCAGACTCCAAGATTATACAAATTAATTTCAATTTGCTTCTAAATGGAAATCACTTGACTGAAAAGAGTCATTTGTTAGTTGGAAGTTGATTTGTTGAACTTCATTCTATAATTGAAGTCCACAAGAAAGTGATTGTGGTAATCTATCTTCTTCATTCATAATTGAAGCTGTATTTGCATATGCATATAAAATACCTTCTGGCAAAATCTAACTTCAATGTTTTCACCGGCAGGCCAATAATGTCACATATATGATGCAATCCATTCTGACTGTAAATAGTTTAATTTCTTATTTCCTTGATTGCTCAGTTTTTCTCATTTTAACCAGACTAGGATATTGCCAAAGTAAGAGCAAGGTGGCTCAGTGGTTGGCATTGCTGTATCACAGCACCTGGGGCCCACGTTCAATATCACCCTGGAGCAACTGTCATTGTGGAGTTTGTGCATTCTCCCCATGTCTGAGTGTTCAGCTTCCTCTGGGTGTTCAGCTTCCTCCCACAGCCCAAAGATGTGCAAGTTAGGTGGATTGGCCATGCTAAATTGCCTATAGCTTGCAGGCTAGGTTGATTAGCCATGGAAAATGGAAGGCTATGGGCGGGGCCCACTTTGGAGGGTTGGTTTGGCCTGCTTTAACAATGTAGGGATTTCACAATAAATTAGAAGTCAAAATTTAGACAGAGTAATAGAGAATGCACTCTATTTTATCAAATTGGTGTATCTTAATCATTCAGACTCACTGTACAGCTTTTGGTTCACAATAAATTGCAATTTTAAAGCCTAATTATCTTTTTTTTTATCTATTGCCTTCACAGTATTGAATACCTGACCTAGCTATACTACTTAACAGGCCTAACTGATCACCAGAGTGCAGTTGGGCATGAGAAAAAAAACAACTTATCTCTTTAGAGGATCATTGCATAAAGTACTCTATCAATTTTATCAAGAACATGGAAAAAAATCATCAAATATGATAGTGCGTGGAACCGCTTTTAATTGTATTGAGAAAATGTCTAAGATTGAAAGAAGTAACTTTTTGATCACTGAATGTTCTTTGGAGCTGCTTTAGTGCACCTTAGAATTACTTTTAATCTGAGAGATCTTTCAGCAGAATATCAGGCTGGTGAACGGATTAAGAAGGACTTTATAATGGATTAAGTGCCAATGTTATACAAAAGCCAAAGTTCAGAGCTCAGCCTTAAATATAATATTAACTATTGACAATTTAATCCAAAAAGGCGTATTTCTGACAGCATTTGAAGAATATATCTTCCCCTAGAAATGATTGGTTTTAAAAACTCTGAATCAATCTTCCAATATTTGCTAATTATCGGCGAAATTCCACACTCTCAGTGCATACAATAAAGATTTAGGCTGTCACTTGATGATTTTTAAAGTAAAGGAGTGAATTAAAAAATGAGCACTTGAAGTAACACCATTGACCTCTATAATTACCTTCCTATTTTGTTCTACTTTAGGTCAGCAGTGTTATAGCAAAATACAGGGGTTGGTGTTCTTTGACATTGAAGTTTAACTGACCCAGTTCTCAGGTTCATAGAAGACTTGGACACTCATTGTGGCAAAAATCAGACCATACTGAAAATAAGAAATATAAAAATTTAATCAATTTGGAGATGAATATAAAGTAATCATGTTCATTACTCATTACCTTGAGCTCAGGAAACGCATACCATAGTACAAATTCAAAGACACAAGACAAATATTTGATTTTCAGATCCTCAGTCTTGGTCAGTTTAAGAGCAAGAAAACCAGTTCTTTGAGACCTTCTGGGGCTTGTTATGTTTTCGTGAAATTGGTCACTGAGTTACTAGCATACCTTGTTTTGCTTTAAACACACAGCACAATTTATGCAATAATTTAGTTCAATCCATCCCAATGAATGGAAGATGGAAGATTCTTATAACCTCAATACTTGAGTGCTAAATCATTGGGTATCTGATTGAGTACTTTTACAGATAAGGCAGATGACAATAAGTGTCAACTTGGCTCAGTTGAAACCATTTTCAGCCTGAAGACAAATAGTCATGGATTCAACTTCCAGCCCAGTTTTAGACTGTCGTGTTTAGCATACCCTGCATTTTTTGATGGTGCAATCTTTCAGTTGTGGACTGTCTGTTGTTTCAAGTAAAAGTAAAAGATCTCTTGATATACAAAACAAGAACAGAAAAGTTCTCTGAGCGCCACAACTAACATTTTGTATAGACACACACACACACGCACACGCACACGCACACGCACACGCACACGCACACGCACACACACACACACACATCTGTTACATCTTAGGTCAGAGATATATGACAGTTGGAGAGGCAGTTAGCAAAAGGAGCAGTGGGGTAGTGCTTAATCGACCCCGCCCCACCTCCCTGCCCCACTCCCCAAACGTTTCCTGATGCAGGGTTCTTCAATCATGTGCTATCAGCTTTCGAATGAGATTGTCCTCCCCTTCAACCATTTCTAGGATCCCATTAGTGTCCCCAAATGGTTTCATAGTCTTCCCCCCTGCATGGCACCTCCCTGCCTGCTATTTGGTCAATACTGGGTAAAAACAATGACTGCAGATGCTGGAAACCAGATTCTGGAGTAGAGTGGTGCTGGACAATCTGCCAGCAGTGGGATGAGATGCTGGTGAAGTTCCTAAGCTAAAACTGGAATTTTAGTGAGAGTTGCTGTGAATTTATTTAAGAGCCTGGTATAGAACTGCATAGTAGAGAAAGATAATGACATCTCAGAGATAATGTCTTTTCTAATACAGCAGTTAACTCCTATTGAAGTGCTCTATAAAATTGGTCCAATTTAGTCATTGACTCTTCCCAGATATTGTTCCACCACTGGAGAAATACGTCACTTTTCTGCTTTTCCTGGAGGGTCTGGTCTGGAAACCTCAACATGGACCACCGAGGCCACTTACATTAGTAATCCCATTCCTGCAATCTGGGATGTGGTCATGTGCACAAACATGAACCCTGAAGTTCTCCTATTTTTATTTCTTCATTATACTGAAAAGATGTTCCTTTCCTTCAGAAAGCAAAACAGGTGTGGGGGTTGGGTGGACATGTGGGGTTGAGATTACAATAAGAGCAGCCATGATCTCAATCAATGGCGGAATAGATTTGAGGGGCCAAATGGCCTACTCCTAATTCTAACTTGCACATTCACATTGTCTGGTGTCTAGTGTGAGGTGCTATTACAGCTACTTTCAAGGAGTAAGTCGTCATGAGTGACTGCCTTCCTCCCTGTGCAGTGCGATCACATATTGTCACAAGGAAGAATACAGTTGAATTGTACTGTTGAATCATATTAGAATAAATTAGCCTTTTTTGCTGGCTTGCTGGAGTTAAATGGTTACTTTTTGAGCTGCATGTTTCTATGAGTTTAAAATTTTGGAACAGTGAGACAATTTTGGAGAAAAGCTGGAAACATCTGTACTGTGTGTCTCCAGTGAAACATTTCACTGCTGCCATGTGCTTTGAAAGCTGAAGTAGTAATTAGAGTTCTTGAAGGTTTACTGCAGCTACATTGTCAGTTGTCATGTACAACATAGCTTGTTGGTGGTCAGAGCTGTTAGCTTAATCTGATGCTCTTCCTCTTTTTTGAACTATGTGCTAGTGCTCATATTGACATATTTGGCCTTTACGACAAATCAGTTGACAGACGAACTCTGTCAAGCCTACTTGAATGCGGACTTCTGAGGGCTGTTGTGAAGTTAAACCTGATTAATGAGTTGTGGACGTTTCTAGTGGGTGTTCCATTTCCATGCTTAAGTGCCTTGTTCTTACTAATATCAGATTACGTGAACTTGCTTTTAATGAACACTGATACCCTTGTACATTGGAATGCTTTATCAAAGCATCTAGATTAGAGTTTAGAAATGAAACCTGTAGTTAAATTAAAGATAGGTTGAGTGTACTTTTCCTTTTTGTTAGTGAAATGAGTTTTGAGAGGCTGTATACTTCGAATATCTAGTCATTGCAGACATTTCAACATGAGCTGTAAAACTGCTTTCAGACGTGAACAAAATTCCTGCTAATCAACACCAGCAGACTATGCATTTCACTGTACTGCCAGTTTTTTTGTAAAATTGATACAAATTTCATATAAATTTGATTGTCTTTCAATAATCCTTCTATGCTATCATGTGATAGCCAAGGGGTAAATAGTTCTTGAAAAACACTCTAAAACCACAAGTTGAACAAATTTTGACATAAAGATACTGCACGAGTTCAGTAAATTGTTAAGGAGGTATAGCTGCTATAGATTACTCTTTGTTAACTAATCAATCAATTCTTCAGAACAACTGTCTCCTAGTTTCATAAACCTTTTTCGTAATCTATTAAACACACTTAAGGGGACATAAAATACATTCGTTTATACTTACAAACATTTTGAAACAGATTATGCATCAGATTAAAAGTTACATGCCAGGTGACTGCTGCTGAGACCACTTTTGTAAAACAGATAACTTCTACTTGGACATAGAAAACTTGATTGGAACAAATAAAAATTGAGCAAACATTGCAATTTCCATAATCGTGTTGGTTGTTTAGTGCAGCATCCAGACAGGTGACTACTAGTTTTTAATGTGAGTAAGTGTGAGACATCACATATTGAGAAGTTAAACATTTGCCCTGAGGACATTAAGGGTCACTAAGGAGTATTGAAGTTACACAGTCAGTCAGACAGACTAGGTAGAAAAATATTATCTTCTTGGGTAGGAAAAGCAGAAATGCAATGATTTTCTTAAATGGCGAGAAACCGAAATTACAACATTCAAAGGAATTTAGGTGTCTTTACTCATGACTCACTAAAAACTAACATGTAGTTTCAAAAAGTAATTAGGAAGGGAAATGATATATTGACCTTTATCACAAGAGAATGTGACTTCAGGAATAAAGATGTTTTTCTGCAAATGTATAGTGGCTTGGTGAGATCACACCTGTAGTGTTGGGCTTAGTTTTTGACTCTTTACCTAACTTGCTACAGAGGGGGAAATAGAAGTTCTGACAACTGATTCCTGCAAAGTTAAAAATCACACAACACAAGGTTATAGTCCAACAGGTTTATTTGGAAGTACTAGCTTTCGGAGTGCTGCTTCTTCATCAGGTAGCTACTGGAGCAGAATCATAGGACACAGAATTTATAGCAAAAGATCATAGTGTCATACAAAAGATGCCAGATATTGAACAAATGTAAATTGCGGTTAAGTCTTTCACCTTTTAGAATGGGTCGCAGGTTTCAATTCATTAACATGTAAATCCCAGAACTTTTTTCAAGTCACATTCCCGAGATAATTCAAGGTTTTGTACACAGGTGCCTGCAATAGCAGGTAGTCAATTTGGAAGAGATTGTGGAGACTGAGCCTATATTCTGTAGAATTTGCAGAAATGTGAGGTGACATCATTGTAACAAAGGACAGAGCTTGAGGAAGTAAATGGCTGAAAGATATTTCCTCTAGCTAGGTGGGTGGAGGAGTCTAGAATCAAGGGACACATTCTCAGAATAAGGTTTAGGTCAGTTAAGGATGAGTTGAGCAATGTCTTCACTCAGAGGGTGGTGAATATTCGGAATTCTTTATCCCAAAGGAATGTGGATGGTCAGTCATTGGATATGATTGATAGATTTTTAGACACTAATAACATCAAGAGACATGAGCACAGTGCAACAAATTGGCATGGAAGTACGTTGCCAGTCGTAGTCCAATTGAATGACAGAGTAGGCTTAAGGAGCTGAGTGGCCTAATCTATCTCTTATTTCCTGTGTTTCTATGAATCACCCAGTCAGACTTTTTCAATAGTTCAGCAACTCTTATGTGGAGTTTGGAATGGATGGACAATAGACAAATGACCAGCTCCATTAAATTTAGATTTAAAAGCTGAAACCATCTGCATCATAACCAATTGCAGATGAATACAGTCACAAAAAACTACAAAAGAACTTTACTTTTATAAATATAGACACAGTGTAAAGAACCATGATGAATTTGTACAAAATACTATGGCGGAGGACTGTTTGTGGCTATGACATTCCATAATAGAAAGAAATTAAAAATGTAAAACATATTAGCAGTGGAGTAAGACTCATGGTGGAGGGAAGCGAGCCTAACACAGGGGAAAGATTGAGTCTGGTGTGGTAAGAGTACATCAGCATGCTGCAGAGTGTGTCCTGTGTGTAGGAGAGTGAGCCCAGTGCAGGGAGAGACCAAGCCTAGTTGGGGAGAGTGCGTCCAGCGTGCAGGAGAGTGCGTCCAGCGTGCAGGAGAGTGCGTCCAGCGTGCAGGAGAGTGCGTCCAGCGTGCAGGAGAGTGCTTTCAGCATGCAGGAGAGCGCTTCCAGCGTGCAGGAGGGTTAGTTCAGTGCAGGGGAGAGACCAAGCCCGGCATGGGGAGAGTGAGCCATGAGGCAACATTAGCAAGGAAGGCCCAGTGGTGAAAGATAGTGCCAAAGGAACAGCAAATTTGATGTTAGTTGGGTCTAACATAGACGGTGGTGAGGCGACGGTGGGTCTAAGCTGGCTCAGAACCCAAAAAAGATGGACTTCTCTTCACACTATATCGTTTCATTTGTCTTTATGTTTAAATCATTCAAATGGCTCCATATTCTGGTGACGAGCAAAAGCTTTTCACTGTATTTTATTATATTTCTCACTGCAAAAATGTGAGTTATATTGAGGAGTTAGGCAGAAACCTCTGTCAGCTTGAAAATCTGAGGTGTTTGGCTCAAGAGAGGAAGAGATTTCTTGTCCACGAACTGGATCTTGAATCCAGTTTAAAGTCTGTTTTGTATTTCTGACAAGAATAACTTTGGTTTATTTGTTATTTAAGTATATTTTGGTTGTTAGATGAGTGTCTTACTTGATTATGCTGAATAAATTCTGACTTCATCACAAGCTCAGTCCTCTCATCTTGTCGAATGGCATATCTGCATCATACTTGGAATGTAAACTGAAGGAATTAATTTGAAACTTTTAATTAGGTGAATTTAACAAATCGTAACAAATCTAGATTATGTAAATGTCTTTTTAACAATAACAACATCATAACTTGCATGTCAGCATATATCCTTCTACCCACCCCTCTCTCTCCATGGCAATTTATAACCCCTACTCCAATTTCATATCAACTGATGCCAATCATTCCCTACCCACCACACTTTACCTCATTCAGTGTACATCATGGGCAGATCTCATAACCCTTGAGGGATAAAACAAATTAAGGTGTCAATTTAAGAATTCATTTTTTTAAAAAATTCACATTGATTAAAAAAAACTCTATTTTTCACTTCTTTTAAAACATGTAAAATAAGAATTAGAATTCGTAGTCTGACTTCAAAGAACCAACAACAGTTTACATTGAGTTATAAGTGATAATGAAAGGTTGTAAAATTAGTTATACGTTACTTATACTGCAGTGATAATCTTCAGACTGATGTCATGAGTGTAAAATAGAAGGATTTTTCTTTATAATAAAGACAGGGTTTTGTTAATTTTTAAAGGGAAGAAGTTTTAAATGCCTTGACAGCTTGGCTACACCTTTTCACAACTCTGTTGACAGCTTCTTTTTTGAGCAATTTTGAAATTCCTCTTAGTTAGTTTCTTCTTTGCATTTAGCTTAACAGTTCTAATGAACAGGACAGGTGCGATGATTTTATACACTTTCTATACATATTTCATGTCCACTTTAACAATCCCTAGGCAGTCCTTCCAAAGGGCAGCTTGCCTTTTTCCAAAGGACACCTGACTTCTTGAGACCATACACAAATGGGTATTTTGCCTTTCCTAAAGATCTCTCTAAAGTACTTCAGCAACTTAGAAATTCTCTCATCAGATCTGAAATGCCCATATCATGTTTCGGATAATGTATTCACGAAAATCAGAACAACTTGAAGTAACCAAAATGTAACTTGTGCAGTTGCATCCATGAACTATAGATGTGCAAATTAGGACTCGTCCCCATTCCCCTCTTCCATCATTAAGATGTTAGGTGCTTTATTCAAGAGAGGAATTCCTAGATTTAGGCTTTCAGAAACATTTTCAAAATGGCAGAGAGGATTTCCGTCTTTACAAAATTTCAGGCCACTGTGTAGGGTCACCAGTTGGATGCCATGGATGATAACTGCTATAATGTGGTGGCTCACAGGTGTACACCAAACTAGTATTGAAGCAACTCCTCATGGTGCCAAATTTGACGTTAAATTTAAAAAATGGTGTAGGAATAATCATGAATAAATTAGGGCTTGAAAAATATAACAATCGATGTACTTTGATATATAGATAAATTTATAAATGCCTGTAAGAAACAGTCAGACAATAAAATTTATTTGCTCTAATTTTTGAGAATGGGGCCAAGATTCTCCAGCTCCCAGTATCAGTTTGAACGAAGGTGTGAAAAACACAAAGATGCATCTACTCACTTCATCTGGTACACTTCCACTGCCAATTTCTCAGTGCTGATGACAGCTTCGGTAATAGGAAGGAGGCCCAGGCAACATTGGTGCAGATCACGTGATACAGGCAGCCTGCTCTTTCTTAAAGGCAGGCCAAACACTGAAGGCAAGTGGTGGTTCTTGCAAACTGAATACCAGGCAGACAGAGTAGTCCGGACAGGCCGCTGTGGTATTCAAATATTAGTGATGCACTTGGGCAGGTGAGGTGATGCCATGAGCCTGACAGAGATCCAACACTCCTCAAAGACCACCTTCACGTGTGAGTAGGGCCAGTGGTCAGTAAAGTCTACTCTGGCAGTCTGCATTCAATGCAACATGAGACCTGATGATCACTCACAAATTGTGAGGTCTCCTGTACCTAATACACCAGCAACCTTGCTTGCTGTTGAATGCAGTACATACTGAATTCACAGCAATCCTTCGAACCTCGGACTTAATCCAAATAATTGAGATATTCTAACCATCCACTCACACCTATAAATGCTCCCTGCAACCCCTGAGTGCCACAACACACCACCAGTTATTCTGCTATAACATTATCTAAAGCAGTGTTACTGAAATTCTGCCTTTTTGCAGGATAAGGTGTCATGCTAAAGGAAGCAACACAGATCTGGCAGGGGAGAAGGACATCTGGAAGTCCTCAGCCCTTAACAAAAAAGGATAACAGCATCAAAGGACAGAATGCAATGGAACCCACAGCAACTAATGTTGGTGACAGCATCTTCCTGACTTATGTCATATAGTCATAGAGTCCAGATGTCTTTTAAATGTTGCAATTGTACCAGCCTCCACTACTTCCTCTGGCAGCTCATTCCACACACGTACCATCCTCTGCATGAAAAAGTTGCATCTTAGGTCTTTTTTTATGTCTTTTCCCTCTCACTCTAAACCTATGCCCTCTAGTTCTGGACTCCCCTTTCCCAAGGAAGAGACTTTATCTATTTATCCTATTCATGCCTCTCATGATTTTATAAACCTCTATTTAGACACCCCTCAGCCTCTGACGCTCCAGGGAAAGCAATTCTGCCTTTACAACCTCTCCCTTATCCAAATCCCAACAACTTGACATTGGGAATGATGAGCAAGCTGCTGATAATGGGATGATTCACCTCTCATTTCCCAGTCCACTCTTCTTTCTTCCAATGCCTTTCCTTCTCTTCAATTGCTGCTTTCCAACACTAGCAGGAGAGAAATTGACAGAACAATGCCAATGTAGAGGGCCCATTCATGATCGGACACAGACGATCAACTCAAGTATTGACACTGCACCACGGTTTGGAGGCTCGCATAGAGAAGGAATCAGCATATGGCAAATCATAGAGTGCCAGCCAGAAAGAATGGATGGTATATTTACCAGCTGCCTGGAGGACAATGAGGTGAACAAATACTGCTGCAGGGAATTCAGATAAGGACTTTAATGGGGAAGCAAAACAGAGAGCACAAAATAAACATGAATGCATTGGCTGATCTGCCTGTTTCTTGATTTGTGGTACTGGAAGAGCACAGCAGTTCAGGCAGCATCCAAAGTGCAGTGAAATCGACATTTCGGGCAAAAGCCCATCATCAGGAATAAAGGCAGTGAGCCTGAAGCGTGGAGAGATAAGCTAGAGGAGGGTGGGGGTGGGGAGAAAGTAGCATAGAGTACAATGGGTGGGTGGGGGAGGGGATGAAGGTGATAGGTCAGGGAGGAGAGGGTCAAACAGCAAAGAGAGGCCCAGCTCCAATTCATCAGCGAATACAGCATAGAATTTGCCCTCTTCAGCTCCTGTCCATCTTCTGCTTTGCTGCATGCCCAGGGTAATGTCACTGCTGTCCCCACTCATCAGGCTTTCGAATGAAGCCTCTGTATTGACCTATGCCACTCCTGTGGGGATGCAGCATTACTCAGGAACTCACCACACAATCCCTAAAGTGTTCTACAGTACTTGCAGCCACTTGGAAATACAAGCTGTAAAGATTTCGCATACCTGAATCAGGGTACTAAACCCTTTAAATAATGCTGCTGAAGGGGATATCTTGCTGTTCCAGATTCTTTATTCAAGTGTGAACATCACTGATATTGACAGGAACTGCCAAATTTGGATTCTGTTTCCCATCCGTTCATTGGGTGATGTATGTTCAGGGCAGCACCAATTAATATGTTCTGGTCCATATTGGGCAGTGTGCATGCGTGGAGAAATCTACCATGTAGTTTGCTCCAGATAGGCCTTCTTAGAAGGTATGATTGAATTTCATATCCCAAATGAATACCCCAACATGTAACCTTAGACTGAAATAAAAGCACTGAGAACAGGAAACCATAACCTTCTTTTCAGCAGATTTGAAGTGGATGGTGATGAAAGCAGGATTAGCTCTACTTTACGAGACGTGTAAGAAGAAGCCATTTTTCTGCAGCCCAAAGCTGGGTTTTTGTGGAATGCCTCAAAGCTGGTGCCTGTCTTCTGGTGAACAGGCTTACTGAGATAGCCAGCTCTTTTTTTTTAATTAATACAGTATCATCCTGGACTTTTTAGACACCTTGCTCAGTGTCAGGAATTGTGGGTTAAAATCCCATTCCAGAGGCCGGACTGCATAGTCAAAGCAGACACCAGTGCTGGTTCAGAAATGATGCTGTAGCATCAGGGATGCCAGAGCCATAAGTGGATGGGAATGTAGGCATAGTACATGGTCTGGCTAGCTGTGCTTAAGTTAACTCACAAAATGTCCTGGACATGGAAATGGGAGGGGGATATATCTGAAAAAAATCATATTTATCGGCAGCGTGATGACAGAAGCAGATACAAAAATGTGAGATTAGTCCCCTTCCTCATTCATGCATCTGACAGCAAAATCCAATCCCTGAAGTTTTTAACATCTGTCCATTTTGGTGAGATTCATACTGCCTGCTTTTCTCCTTTTTGGATAATCAATCTGCTTAGAGCTTATACTGCACAGTTTTGGGGCAAGTGAAACTGAAAGCGGGGACTTCTGGCTCAGAGATAGGGACAGTAGCACTGTGCCACAAGACCCCATCCCGCTTTGTTCTAAATTGCCCACTGTTCATTGCCACCACCTATTTGAACAGCATGTTTTATTTCTCTATGCTGTTTCCTAATTGGACACGCACTGCCTCCAGTTTGTGGACTGATGTATGTAAATCATGTCACAATATGATTCATATGATTTCCATCTACTTCATGCTGTTTCAATCATCTGTTCAGATAATGTTGGAATACAAGGTTGACAGACCCAGAGATCTAAACAGATATTAGTATATAAAAAAGAATATGATTCTCACTTTATAAAGTCACTAATGAAGCCTTTCTCTTATTTATTTTCTTGATCGGTCCCAAAATCTTTGTGGAAGATTCCCTGGAGTTACCTTCTTCCTTGTCTTGCTGTTGTAGTCATAATAGACTTACTATTTATTTTCAAATTATAATTTTGTCTTTGAAATTCAGCTTTGGCTGTAAAATGGTATGCTTCTTTTCTATGGAGTCCAATCCAATGCTGTATGCCTCCTTAACCTGGACACTGAACATGATTTGCAATGTGCAAATCAGCATGCTGTTAAAAATATTGTTGAGGCTGAGGGCAAGAAGACTTTTTTATTCATTCAGGGAGTATGGGTCTCACTGGCTGGACCAGCATTTATTGCCCATCCATAATTGCTTTTGTGAAATTGATAATGAGCTATCTTTTTGAACTGCTGCCGTTCATGTCCTGTAGGTAGACCCTCAGTGCTGTTAGGAAAGGAGATCCAGGATTTTGATCCAGCTACATTGAAGGAGCAGTGAAATATTTCTAAGCCAGGATGCTGAGTGGCTTAGAGAGGAACTTGCAGATGGTGGTTTTCTCATGCGTCTGCTGCCCTTGTGGTAGTGGTTGTGTGTTTGGAATGTGCTGTCTTGATAAAGATGATTCTTGTCTTGCTGCAGTCATTGTTTAGTTAGTCATGGGCCAGGGGCATCGTTGGCTAGTTTCCACCCGGATGGTGGTGGTGAGTCACCTTCTTGAAGCACTGGATTTCGTTTGATATATGGACGGTGTTCCAGAATATTGACCAGCAACACTGAAGGAATGATGACACATTTCCAAGTCTGGCTGCTGAGGGGCTTAATGAAGAAGTTGCAGGTGATGGTGTTTCTCATGTATCTGCAGGCCATGTCAATCAAAATAGTGCCATTTGTGTATTTGGAAGATGCATTGGAAGGAAATTTTGTGAATTTATGCAGTGCTTCTTACAAATGGTACACAATATTGTTACTCAGTATTGGTGGTGGTGGAAGTGAATACTTGTGATTAAGGTGCCAGTCAAGCATACTGCTTTGTATAAGAAAGTGATTTATACATTATAGCTGATGGATAGGTTTTGGGGAGTCTGGAAGTGAGTTAATCATTTCAGGACTCCTAGCCTCATACCTGCTCTTTCATAAGATCCCTACAGTGTGGAAACAGGCCATTTGGCCCATTAAGTCATAACGACCCTCCTAAGAGAAACTCACGCAGACCCATTCCCCTACCCTGCATTTCCCCTGACTAATCCACCTAATCTATACATCCCTAGACACTACGGGCAATTTAGCATGGCCAATTCACCTGACCTGCTCATCTTTGTACTGTGGGAGTAAACTAATCCACCTAACCTATACATCCCTGGACACTATGGGCAATTTAGCATGGCCAATTCACCTGACCTGCTCATCTTTGGACTGTGGGAGTAAACTGGAGCACCCAGAGAATACCCACGCAGACACAGGGAGAATGTTCAAGCTCCACACAGACTGTCACACGAGGCTGGAATCGAACCCTGGCGCTGTGAGGCAGCAATTCTAACCAGTGAGCCACCATGCTGCTATAGTGTCTTGCAGCCATAGTATCTATATGGCTGTTCCTATTAAGTTTCTGGTCAATGACAACCATCATGATGTTAATGGTAGAGGATTCAATGGTGATTATGCCACTAAATCTCAAAAGGTGATGATTAGATTCTCTCTTGTTAATGATGGTCATTTCTTGACATTTGTGTGACACAAATATTACTTGCCAACTGACAGCAAAAGCCTGGATATTGTTCAGCTTTTGCTGTGTTTGGATAAAGACTGCTTCAGTATCTGAGGAGATGATCATTTTGCAGTCATCAGTAAAATCCCCCATTTCTGATCTCATGGTGGTGGGTAGGAAAAACAGCTGAAGATAGTTGGGCCAAGGACATTTCCTTGTGCAACTCCTGCAGAGATATCCTTTAACTGGAGTTAACTGATCTTCAACAACAATAACCATCTTTCTTGCATCAGGTATGACTCTAACCACTCGTAACTCATTAACTCATTTTTTTACCATATTTCTTAATTGTCTGAATGTTGGTTGTCTTGCTACTGTTCCCACAAGACAGACAGAATAAGGAACAATGCCTTGAAATATGAGTCAGTTGATTACCCTAGTTGTAGAGAATGGAGGTGTCTGGTGTAGCAAGGGGACCTCAAAAATAAACTGTATAAGCATGAAGTGACAGTGGAAGAAAATCCTATAGTGTTCTGAGACAAATGGATTCATCTATTTTACTGTAAGAACACATTGGATTCAATGGCTTTAGCATAACTCGTGCCCCTGTATAAATTACAGATGGGAATCACTGTGTTCAGAAAGAGAGAGATTAATTGAATAAATAAAGAGCTTGGCTGAAGAGATGTTTTGTTTTAAGGGTAGAGAGATGAACAGGTGTAGGAAGAGAGTTTTAGGAAACAGACAAAACTGACTGAAACTGCTACTATTAGGTACTGGACAATGCAGGGACATTGAATTGAAGGCTCTAGAAGATCTTTTTTTAAATATATGCTCCCTGCCTTCATGGACATGTCGATATCTTCTCCATATACCTCACACACATGCTTGTGCTTACAGTGTATTTCCTTTGTCAATTCTGCTCAAAAATCCTGTCATCTGATGTAATCCATTTATTAGTATTTGCAAGAAGACCATCTGAGCAATTACTTCAGCTCAATTGTATTCCTCTTTATGTATATCTTTGTTTCCTACTGTAGTGGTTCCCTTCATGACAGTGATGAAGAACTTAGAGTACTCAAACAGGCCATTTACAGTCTTTCTTTATCTAACCCCATCAGCAAATCCTTCTATTTCTTTCTTCCCCAAGAGTTTATGTAACTTCCCTCAAATACATTTACCATATTTGCCTTAACTGCCACTTGTTGTAGCACGTTTTAACCATTCTCTGGGTTAAGGTGTTTCTCCTGAATTTTCTATTGAAATTATGAGCTACTTCCTAATTCTAGTATTGCTCACATTTGGAAACAGTTTCTCTTCTTTATTATAGCCAATTATAATCTGACTCAGTGCCCTCTTTTCCAGAGAAAAGAACCCCAGCCTGTTCACTTAATCTTGATAAGAATAATGCTTCAGTTCTACTTTTATTCTAAGAAATTACTTTTTACATATTTGCCTCAATGACATTTTTAGAATATAAATGTAAAGTGTATGCAAACGTCTTTGAGAAGGACGTTTCATGATCTTTTAATTGCTGCCATTCCATTTCAAGATCTCAGCCTCCCCTGGCCCACTCTATCCTGACCCTTCAACCTCCCCCTGCTGCTTAATGTAGCCACATCAGACTGCCTCCTCATTGCTCTGAGCTCAGAACTACTCTTCACCTAATGAAGCTTCCATGCTTGCCCGCAATAACCCTTGACTTCCTTGTTCATCAAAATTCCAATTCAGCCTTGATTATACTCAATAACCTCGCCCCCACTGCTCTGTGGGGAAGAGAATCTCAGGAAAGATGTTGTTAAACTTGAAAATGTGCAGAAAAGATTGACAAGGACATTGCTGAGTTTGGAGGCTTTACACTATAGTGAGAGGCAGAATAGACTGTTTTCCCAAGAGCGTCGGAAGGTGCAGGGTGACTCTGTAGAGGTTCATAAAATCATGAGGGACATGGATAGGGGGATTTGCCAACAGCTTTATCCCAGAATAATAGGGTCAAAAACTACACGGCATAGGTTTAAGTTGAGAGGGGAAAGATTTAAAAGGGAACTAGGCATTAACATTTTCATTCAGAGGTGGTGCCTTTATGGAATGAGCTGCCAGAGGAAGTGGTGGATGCCACTACAATTACAACATTTAAAAGGCATCTGGATGGCTACATGAATAGGAAGGGCTGAGAGGGATATGGGCCAAATGCTGGCAAATTGAAGATATCTGGCTGGCATGGACAGGTTGGATCAAAGGGTCCGTTTTAGTGCTGTACAACTCTATGACTCTAGAAAATAAACCTCTTTAAATCAGATTTAACTAGGAAACCCTTAATTTTAAACTGTGTTCCTCATTCTATACTTCTTCACAAGAGAAAACATTCTCTCAGTATCTATTCTTCCAAGTCCACTCAGGTTTAAACAACATCACAACTCATCCTTTTAAAGTCAAATGGCCCAGCCTGCCCAAACTTTCATCGCAAGACAATCCTTTCATCTCAGGAATTAGTTGAGTAAACCTTCTCTGAATTGTTGCAAATACAACTCTATCCTTTGTTAAATAAGGAGACCAAACTGTACACTATACTTCAGCTGTGCACTAACTAAAGTGCTATACAGCTGCAGTAACACTTCCCAAATTTTAGATTCAATTTCCCCTTTGCAATCAATGCCAATATACAATTTGCCTTTCTAAACAATTGCTTTACCTGCAAAATACCTTTGTGATTCATATACCAGGACATCTAGGTCCCTCTGCCCCATAGAGCTCTGCAACCTCACTTCATTTCATTAACATACTGCTTTTCTATTCTTCCTGTCAATTGGACAAGCTCATACCTTTCATCTGCCAAATTTTTGCCTCTAATTTAAGGAATGTAAATCTCTTTGTGTACTCTGGATGTCCTCTTTCCTACCTGTCATTATGTTGTCACAATTTGGCACCCATACATTCATTCCCTTCATCTAAGTCATTGAAATAGTTTGTGACTGGCCAAGGGGACATGCTGTTCTTAATTCTGGGATTCGTGGAACTCTGGGATTAGATGACCACCAGTTGATAACAGATGCATTTTAAGATAGACTTTCTGTAAGCTTTGACACCTGCTCTTTTGGATGCACTGCCTGGACCTGCATGCTTTCTATAAACTTTGCAATCATCAGTCGAAGCCAGTGGGAATGTTGTTTCCTGAGGGAGAGCATTATCCTTAATTCCTGCTCCCATCATGTGCTTGGAATTATTACTTGACATATCATATTTGTTTGTGTGACATCAAACCTATTAATAGCAATGACATCTGAACGCCAGGCTCAGGGTCTCGATCACTGGTTCCCAAGTCTATTCAAAGTGGAAAAATTAGCAAGAAGCCTTACTTTTGAAGTCTATCACATGCCATCAATCTGTTGCATCAGTTAAGTTAAAAATCACACAACACCAGGTTATAGTCCAACAGCACTGATGAAGGAGCAGCGCTCAGAAAGCTCGTGCTTCCAATTAAACCTATTGGACTATAACCTGGTGTTGTGTGATTTTTAACTTTGTACTCCCCAATCCAACACCGGCATCTTCAAATCATGGCATCTGTTAAGGGTTTTCTTTTCATTTTAAGAGAAATACAAGAAGCTAGAGGTTGAGATGACATGTAACAATCCTCAGCACACATTCATTATAGGTGTAGCTGTTGTCTGGTTGGCAGGCAGTGTGCTTGAGCCACAGCTATTTATATATATAGGATGATATCTATAAATGATTTGGATCAGGGAACCAAATACAAGATTTACAAGTTTGCTAATGACACAAAACTAGGTGGGATTGTGAGTTGCGAAGAGGACGCAAAGAGGCTTCAAGGCAATCTGGACAAGTTGTGTGTGTTGGAAAATACATGGCAGATGAAGGCTGGCATGAATATATGTGAATTTATGTACTTTGGTATGAAGTACAAAAATGCAGAATATTATTTAAACAGTAATATATAAGGTAATATAGATATAAGGAAATGTGGATCTGGGTGCCATTGTAACCTGTCAACAAAAGTAGACAGGCAGGTGCAGCAAACAATTAGCAAGGCAAGTGATATGTTGGTCTTCATTGCAAAAGGATTTGAGTTCAGAAGTGAGGATGTCTTACTGCAGTTATACCGAACTTGATGGGACTACACCTGTAGTAATCTGTGCAGTTCAGTCTAAGAAAGATTATAGTTGCCATGGAGAGACTGTCGTGGAGGTTCACCACTGGGGATGGCACGACTGTCATATGAGGCAAGATTGGTTCAGCCGAGTTTAGAGAAATGAGAGGGAATTTGATCTAAATGTATGAAATTCTAACCGGGCTAGACAAACTAAAAGTAAAGAGCGTCAAAAACAAAAGCTGCTGGAAAAGCTTAACTTTTGGGAGAATAATGACACCTTCACATCGTGAATTTGTCAAATCAAAGACTTGGGGTGGTAATGGGGCAGTGGTAAATTAAAGTCTACGAACAAATGACAAAGATTTGAGGGAAATGTTGAGGATGGGTTTGGGAGGGTTAACACTTTATTGAGCACAATAAGCAGCATCTATTGTGATGATTTAATGAGGACATGCTCAAAATAAACAAAAAGCTTTTCAGAGTAAACTTGGGTCTAATGCGTTTGTAACAGCTTCTGTAGTAATTTAGTATTTCATAATCATGTGATCTCTAAGTATTGCAATAAACCTCATTTTTTTAATTCAACAAGACTCTTCTGGTTAGGCTAAACAGTTGGATATCCTCATCCATGCTAGATCTATTCCAAATTGACAACAGTGAAATCTGTAAACCTTGTGGTAACAATCAACACAGAAGAATATAAGAACAAGAATATTCAGAGAACAATATGGAAATCATTTCAAATCTGCAAGTCTGAGACAGCGATAGAGGCTACATCATGAGGTGGAAGCATGTTGGAATAGTCACAAAGCTGATTTGAACTAGTGAGCCAATCAGACATCAAATTGAAGCCAAAAATCACCATAAATAAAATGAAACTTTGAATTGCAGTGTAATTCAGGCTAAAAGAGCATTCTTTTAAAACTTGTAGCTCCAATCAGGTGTCACTGCCATGCATGTGGAGACTGGGCTGTTAAAATGAAACAAAGAAGACAATGAAAGAAAACTTGTCATCCAGGAGCCGAAAGCTGGAGAATTTGTTAATGAAGCCAGATAAAGCAGAGAAGCAATTGGGTACTTCCAAAGAGAGTGCAGCAAAAGGCAGGAGGAATCATGGAGAACCATAATGTTGCAGAATATATTTTTTTAAAGAAGGCAGAATTACTAATCACATTTGAAAGCTATGGTATCAGAAATAGCATTGCCATGAAGATTTAATTTTAGCAGGGAACCACACAGAACTCTTGAAGTGCAGAGCAGTTTCTAAACTGGGTAGTGTGACAAACGATGGCCATACACAGGTAGACATATAGCAGATGATGGCTTGCCATGGAATAAATGAAACATCAGACAAATCCAAAAAGGTATTGAAGGCCTTTGACAATTATATCAACTCAGAATTGCTGCTGCAGGCTACTTTGCATTTCCCTGTATAACCAAGCAGGAAAGAACAAGATGTGCACAACTCTCAAATGGTGGAACAGGAACTCAGCATCAGAATGGTCAAAGAAAGTTGTCACCATAATTGTATGAGAAGTCAAAAATCAGAAAGGACAATAAAAGGTCACAACTGTGTTTTTAGAATTTTAAAGGCATTAAGAAATATTTTACATGCATTTGCTTGTAGTGCATGCTCATTGTAAGGTCAGTACACCATAATTCAGTTCCAGTTCTCATTAGATTCCGTTGAATTTATACCATGCTTGAATCCAGAGCTGGAAACATTGAGGTGCATTGTTTAAAACAAGGACATCAGGGATACCAAGTGTTATAGAAATCTTGATTAAGATTTGGGTAACTGCTTCGATGATCATCCTTGGCCCATGTGGAGAAATAATTGATAATGCTTGAGTAAACCTTCCTGTCAAATTCATTCCCACACTTTCCCAAAGTCTGGTAGGAGATTTGGCGGGGAATCAGCAGAATTTGTTTTTCTTGAAGCCTTGTGGGTTGTCAGCACAATTTTTCAGATTTTTTGCCTGACGCTTTAAATTTTCATTTCTCTTGGTCAGTGCCATCTAGAAATAATGCTGCTCACTATGTTGTGAGTCCACTGTTGCTACAAAGTAATGGACTAGGACACTCATCCTTCTAATTGAAATAAAAAAAGGTCTTGTGGTGGAAACAATGTGAAGTTCATTGCATTACTGCAACAATATACAGATGATATGAGTATGGCTTAGATCACTGCAGTTAGGAGTATGCTAGCCTCATGCCTATCTCCTACAAGCTCTTTCAAGTCATTGCAAGTGGTGATCATTGCACGCTATAAAATGTTAACCCTTTCGGACCCAAATACACCACTTTCAGCATTTATGCACATTACAACACCAGTGTTGCTGTTACTGTATCATCTTAGTGTGAATCTTGCTGTAGCCCTGACCCCAGTTTCATCTGTGGCACCAAGTTGATGACTGCAGAGTAGATGGCATCCAGGCTTCCGAGCTCAGGACTCATCCATTCTGGCTGCTTCTCTTTCTCTTTTCTTTTTTGTTTTTGTTTCTACTTACCTTGTGGGAAGAGCTTGGTGTTTGTGTCAATGAGGAAGGTGCCAGGTGGTTGGAAGGCAGCAGTGACTGGACAGCCTGAAGCAGGGCTCTGGCGAGGAGGTGCTGGGTGGACCGGTGGGCATGGGACATGGTATCAACTGCTACGTTGGTGGAGGAGACATTGGCAAAGTATGCCCAGCTAGGAAGATGGCGCCTGAGGAATAGTTACTTTGGCGTTGGTTGGGTCCGGCACTGGTGGTGATGAAGTGATGGCAGAAGGGGTATGGATTCTCTTTAAGCTATATCTATTTACTTTTAATTATTCTTAATCTATCCAAAATGGCACCATATCATGGTGACAGTGGAAGCTTTTCGCAGTATTTTATGGCATTTTTCACTGTAAAATACACATGACGATAGAATCACTCATTCATTCTGTTTGGCTGCTGCTTCCTCCCCCTCAATAATTGACCATCAATAATACCCTTATTGGCATAAAATTCACTAAAGAAGAGGAAAATAACAACAAACTGGCATTCCTAGATGTTGCAGTAGAGCAAGCAGCCAATGGGGAACTTCAAACCAGCGCCCACAGAAAACCAACACATACGGAGCAAATACTGAACTACAGAAGCAATCATCCCAACATCCACAAACGAAGCTGCATCAGAATATTATTTCAATGAGCCAACACACACTGCAGCACAGAGGAACTATGCTGAGTGGAAAAAAAATCACCTATACCGTGCATTCAAAAGGAATGGATACCCAATGAACACAGTCTGCCGATTTCTCAGCAACAAAACCAACCAAGCAGACAAAACAATTCCAGAAACCCTAACCACTCTCCCCTCCATCAAAGACATCTTGGATATGACTGGCAGACTACTCAGACCCCTTGGCATCATGATAGCCCACAAACACACCAACACACTAAAACAGCAGCTAATGAACTTAAAAGACCCCATACAGACGAGCATAACTAATGGCATTCATAACATATTGTGCAAGGACTGTATCAAGCACTACATTGGATAAACAGGCAGAAAAGTATCCACCAGGATACATGAACACCAACTAGCCACAAAAAGACATGACCCTCTCTCACTAGTATCCTCACATACAGACAAGGAAGGACACCACTTTGACTGGAACATCACATCCATCCTAGGACAAGCTAAACAGAGACATGCATGAGAATTTCTAGAAGCATAGCATTCTAACCGGAACTCTACCAACAAACACATTGAGTTAGACCTCATCTACCATCCCCTGAGAAAAGAAACAGGAAGTGACTTCACCACAGGAAATAACATCACCACAGGAAATGACATCACCAACCCAAAGAAACCCAAATATATAGATATAAAGCAGGAATTTTCAGTATTGCTTTGCCTGAGGCCCACTGAGGATGTTACCTAGTAGGGTAACGAAACATCTGGAAATGAACCTTGCAGCTCAGAGAGCAAACCTACATCCAAAACCTCAACCTGAGCTACAAATCTTCTCAAAACACATTAAGGATACCTCAGCTATATTCTAGAGACAAACTAATTTCACCCTTTTCTGTTTCCAAGGTTAGTTACAGAGGTAAGATGACATTTATTGTTTCTGCAACCTATATCCAATATGCTCTCAGCTACTCTTCAATGGAGAGAGTCCCTATCAATTCTAAAACAAGTAACTTCCTTTACCGTCTAACACCCACCCCCAACCCTCAAAGCTACTTTACTGCAGTCATTTCTCATAGGTGCACTGTTTCATCCTCCTCATAAAAGAACAACCTTTTAAGAGACACTTGTGCTGATGGCTATCCCTCATCTCTTGTGTATTCTGTGCAACAATTATTTTAAGCGCAATGACACATGCAGTTCAGTCATGAGGCTATGGAGTATTGCACAGATGTGGGTCCTGAGTTTAACATAGATATCACGACCACCATACTGGCTGTTTGGCACACTCTCAAAAACTACTGATGCTAAGCTGCCAGGCCACATTCGTAGGTAAGCCTTTTCAGCTCCATTCGTAGGTGATGCAGCTGACAGAGCCCTTAGGCAGGTCATTTAGCCGGCAGGTTACAGGTTACAGACTGTGCCATCTGTTGTAGGTTACTGTGGGCATGGCTCACAATGCTACCTAGGCCTTCCTTATCATGGGAATCTATCAGACCATAAGATGAACATATGCCACAATGCTGCCAATAAGTTGACTTCAAACACGTCACAAAGAATTGTGTATTAAGTTACTGCAGGCGACTGTTTTTTTCTTGCAGAAATAAGAAGGTAAAACATTTCAAAACCACAGAACAGGAGTTCATGATCAGAATGATAAAACTATTATTTAAATGATATTCTTATCTGGTTTGATGTGATTAGGTGATCACATCATACATTTAATGATATTTCAATAATATTTGCATTTTTAACTTGTTGGAAGTTTTCACTAGCCAATAGTTTTTTTTATATAACCTAGGAAGATCCAAAATACAAATAATAGTGTATTTTGGCATGTGCACACTGTTATAAGGGCAAATTATTTTGCCGGCAATTTGTGCACAGAAAAATACCATAATCATCGATAAAATCATTCACCAGATCTGCTTTCGGTGAGGTGAATAAACGTTGACCAAGTCTCTTGGGAATTTAACCTTTCCATCTTCAGCTTGTTATGTCAATCTAAGGAGCAGGCAAGATTTCACTTTTGATTCTTCACCAGAACTTCATCACAAAACATAAACAATGTGCTGAATTGTAAGTTTTGTTTGCTAAATCTGTGTTTCATCAATTTATTTTAGAGGATTGGTCACTGTGCAGACTAGCAAGTTCTCTCATTCTATCTTACGAAATCCTATCTTACCTATTAAAATTTCTCAGTCTGATTTTTGCCCCATCTTACCACGTGCTATGTCTGGAACAATTTGCCACTCAGTGGCTATCTTGGATTTCAAGGCATCCATTGTCTCTGTACTAAATTGAAAAACCTAATGTGTACCTGGATAAACACTGTCACTGACTTGTGTTGTTCTGTGCAATTGTTGACATTTCCCCTGGACATGGCAGAAAGGGGAAAATTAGCTCCCTACTTTTGAAGCAGGATCCCAGAGGTCCTGCTGAATAAGATGGTACTGATATGGAACTTCCTGTTTCCCCAGAACCAGCCTGGCATTGGGTTAAAACACCACCACCTATAAAAATTCAAAACACTGTGGAATAGAGTCAATATCCTTTTCCATTCCCCAAGGGTAAGGTCCACCATCTCCCTGGTACCTTGCACTCACTTTAAATCTACTCCTGTACTCACCTTCCACAATGGCTCATACTCTACAACTCTCATTAGTGCCTGCAACAGCTTCCACACTTGCTGTCACCCATTTCAATTCTGACAGCACTAACCCCGTATACCCTCTGTTCTACCTACTCGCTTGCTTGTGACACACGTTAAACAGGAACGGACAGAGATCGCAAATCTAAGAGGAAATCAACAATTAAGGTTTCAAATTACAAAAATAATGGATGAAGAAACCTAAAGGCTCTGAATGCATACAGCATTCAAAACAAAATAGATGAACTGAAAGCACAAATAGAACTAAGCAAGTGTAATCTCATAGCAAACTCAGAGATGTAGCCCAAGATGGCATAGGTTGGGTTCTCAATGTAGAATGGTACAAGACATTTAAGAAGGACAAGAAGCTAAGGTGTAAGAGACTTAGCTCTATTAATTAACTATGGCATTGGCACACACCAACACTCCAATGAGTAAACCACCCAGACCCATTCCCCACCCTATTACTCTACATTTACTCCTGACTAATGTGCCTAATGTACACATCTCTGGACACTATGGGCAATTTAGCAGGGCCAATTCACCTAACCTGCACATCTTTTGGGTTGTGGGAGGAAACCAGAGCACCCGGAGAAAACCTACGCAGACACGGGGTAGGATGTGCAAACTCCACACAGACAATCGCCTGAGGCTGGAATCAAACCTGGGTCCCTAATGCAGTGAGGCAGCAATGCTAACCACAAATGATACAGACAAATCAGTTATGGGAGTGATGTGCAAGCTCCCTTAGAAAAACCACACTCCAGAACAGAGTCTAAAGGAAGAAATAGTGGGAGTTTGTGAGAAAGTTACAGAGATAATTATAAGGATTTTAATCTGTAAATTGTTTGAAAAAATCATTTGAGCAAAAGTATAATTGCACTTGGATGAGTGGCAGGTTAGAAAATTGAACAGAAATGTGAAAAGAAAACTGCACAGAGTGATTAAAAGATTAATATGGAAAATTACAGCATGAGAGAAATTTACCTAGGTGTGTAAATAAGATAGTAGATAGTTCGATAGATATTTTAAAAAGAAAAGCCTGGGCAATTAAAAACTGGAAGTATGGAAATGGAAGGTGAATTGGACAGGTTTGCTACGACATCTGTGTTCGCGATAGATGGTAAAGTAACACCTGAGAAATAGCTGTAAATCGGAAAATGTAGAAGGGGAAGAAACTCAAGAAAACTGCAATTAACAGGGAAGTGGTACTGAGAAAATTGCTAACCTTACAGGTATATAAGTCTCCAGATCCTAACAGAGTTCATTCTAGGGCCTTATAAGAAGTGATTAGTGAGGTAGTTAATGTATTGATTTCAATATTCCCAAAATTCCTTCAATTCAGAGAATGTTGATGTGCCACAGGATTGTGGATGGACGAAAGGTACAAAACTTTGATGGCTACAAAGGGATATTGAGAAGTGGATGGGCTAGGATATGATAAATGATTATAAAATGACATTATCCATTTTAGCAGGAAGAATGTAAAAACCATATTATCTAAATAGTGCGAGATTTAATAGCTCCAAGATACAAAGGGATCTGTGAGACACTGTGCAATGTGTCACAACAGGTTAGTATTCAGGTAAAGCAATGAATTTGGTAAGATAACATAATGTTATCTTTTATGCAAAGGGAACTGAATACAAAAATAAGAAGTTTATGCTTCAGTTATACAAGGCATTCTTGAGGTAATGTCTGCAGTACTCTGTACAATATTGGTCTCCATATTTAAGGATGGATGTAAATGCATTGGAAGCAGTTCAGAAAAGGTTTACTGGACTAATATCTAGATTGTATGGGCTATCTCATGAAGAAAGGTTAGAGGGAAACATAGTAAATAGGACCAATAGTAGACCACTTGACCCCTTTAATCTGTTCTACCATTCAGTATGAAAATATCTGATTATTGATCTCATAGCTATACTCCCATGATGCCTTTGGTGTCTAGAAATGTATCTAATTCTTTCTTAAATATATTCAGTGACTTAGCCTCCACCAACTTTTATGGTAGAGAATTCACAAATTTACTATCATCTAAGTGATTAAATTTCTCCACATCTCAGTTCTAGATGGTCTACCCCATATCTCAAGATGACGATCCCCTTTTCCTGGACCCTCTGGATAAGGAAAACACCATCCCTTCATTCATTCTGTCCAGCCTGTCAGAATTTTGTAGGCTTCATTAAAGTTTACTCACATTCTTCTAAATGACAGTGAATACAGGCCCAGTCACCCCAGTCACTCTTCATACAACAAATTTGCTATTCCAGAAATCAGCCTTATGAAGTATCGCTAAACTCTATTCTATGACAAGTGAAGAGACCAAAGCTGAACACAATACTCCAGGTATGGTCTCATCAAGGGCGTATACAATTGCAGTTACACATCTTTGCCCCGTACTCAAATCCCTCGCCATGAAGGCCAACATACCTCTTGCTCCTATTTGCTGATTTTGCATCTTTACTTTTAGTGACTGATGTACTAGGACAACTAAGTACCTAGGTACAACAATATTTCCACACCTACTGCATTCTATTTTTCCTTCCAAAGTGGATAACTGCACAATTTACTGTATCTGTCATGTATTTACTCACTCACTCAACTTGTCCATGTTGCCTTGAAAATACATTATGTCCTCCTCACCACTCACAATTGCTCTCAGTTATGTGCCATCAGCAAATTTGGATTTAATTTCCTCATCCAAATCAATGATTTATATTGTGAATAGCTCATCCCTGTGACCGCCAGTTACTGCCTTCCATTCCAAAAAAGACACATTTATTACACTGCCTGTTTTTAACTGATTCTAAATCCATGCCAGTATATGAGCTTCAACTTGGAATGCTTAGCTTTGCATGGGAGTTTATCAAATCTTTTTACATCCAAATATATCACAACTAATAGTTCTCCTTTATCTATTCTATTTGTCTACCAGTTCCACCTCAAAAAACTCCATCTAGTTTGTCAAATATGAGTTCACTCCCATAAATCTGTGTTGATTTCATTTATTCTGATGGTAATTTTAAGTGTTATCACATTTTTTTATAATTGACTTGAGCATTTTACCTACTATTAAGGTCAGACTAATTGATTTATAATTCCTTGTTTGACACTACCTGACCAGGTGAGGTTTTCATCTACTGGAGTTTAGAAAAATAAAGACAACTGATTGAGACATACAGGATCCTGAGGGAACATGATAGGGCAAATGGGGAAGAATCTAGAACTTTTGGTCACTTAAAAATTGAGGATCATCCATTTAAGACGGAAATAAGAAGAATTTTTCTTTGTCATGGAAGGTGTTGAGTCTTTGAAACCTGCTTCCTCAAAACGCCAACTCCAGCTCCTCGTTTGCATTTTTGCATATTTGTACAGCTCCAGCTGTCCTGGAGTGCCAATGCTGAATAGCAGATACTTCAGCATCTCCAGCCAGTGCCTAGAATATTCCCCATGGATCCCTGGACCTGTTAAATCCTGGAGAATCTTCTCTGTTTCAATAAGGTCACATCTCATTCATTGTAAACTTCAATGAGTCACTAAACCCACTTTTCCAATCCTGACTTAGAAATACATTGCCATTCTTTCACTGTCGCTGGGTCAAAATCCCAGAGGTCCTTCCCTAACAGCATTGTGGGTTTACTGCAGCATTTCAATTCACCACCACCCTTTCCAGGGTAATTAAGGATATACTATAAATACTCACACATATCCCCTGAATGAAGTTTTTAAAAATGTGAGTGGGGACTAAAATGATCACAGCCAGGAAGGCTACACGTTATAGTGAGCTGCTAATTCAGTGATATCAGGGTAGATGGGGCACTCCTAGTGAAAGTGACATTAAGACAATAAGCAACCCAGCCCCTACTACATCCTAGGGTCACTTACGTGTGATAGAACAATGGCAGTTTATCACCATATCACTCTTTCATCACAGAATAACCACAGCAACATAGGAAAAAGCAAATTATTTTGCTACATAAACAGAGTGCTTGAGAAACACAGCAGGTCTGGCAGCATCTGTAGATAGGAAACAGAGTTAACATTTTGGATCCAATGTCCCATTGTTTTTGTTTCAGATGTCTAGCATCCACTGTTCTTTGTGTTTATCATCATGTTTTTTTTTGCTGCTTTCCCTCAATGTCATTATTCATTTCTTTATTATGGGCATCTATTGGCCTCCAGACTTTCATTGCAATTGCTATTATCCATCAATGAGAATTTTGTTTAATTGGAGGGGTGAAAGTTGAATCCTATCTTCAGTATAAGTCTACTTTAGTGGGTGGCACGATGGTACAGTGGTTAGCACTGTTGCCTCACAGCGCCAGAAACCCAGGTTCAATTCCCACCTCAGGTGACTGACTGTGTGGAGTTTGCACATTCTGTCTGCATGGGTTTCCTCCCCCAGTCCAAAAATGTGCAGGTTAGGTGAATTGGCCATACTAAATTGCCCGTAGTGTTAGGTGAAGGGGTAAAATGTAGGAGGGTGGGGGCGGGTCGGTGTGGACTTGTGGGCTGAAGGGCCTGTTTCCACACTGTAAGTAATCTAATCTTAAAAAAAAGATGCATTTCCAGAAAGACTCACTAGAGAGCAATCAGGAATAGAAATCTTAATGGATTTACATGAAAATACATTTGTAGCAAAATAAATAAGTAGCAAGCATGCATGGTTGGTTAGATTTTAATATTGCATGTGAAAAAGGCTTGACACAGTTGTCTTCTGCCTTTGATTTTAATGTGTTTTGAAGTTTTTCTCACTTCTGAAAAATGTAGTTTCTCCATCAATGATGTTTTTATTTGCTGGCTTTTTGATAATTTTGGGCCTCTGTTTGCAATACTGCAAACCAGATCTTTTCATTTCTGTCCAAGATACACATGAACAAAATAAACACTGTTGCTGTAATGGAGGAATATATTGAGATGTGTGTAAAAGGTGTTGTTGCCCCTCCATGATTGCCCTTGAACAGTGACATACCAGCCATTTCAGAGGGAAAACCTGGAGTCAAATGTAGGACAGACCAAGTAAAACTTGCTGATTTCTTTCTCTAAAGAATGTTAGTGAACTAAGTAAGTGGACTTTTTAAAAATTCATTCATGGATTGAGGGTGCTTCTGACTAGGCCAGCATTTATTGCTGATTCCTAATTGCCCAGAGGGCAGTTAAGAGTCATCCACATTGCTGTGGGTCTGGAGTCACATCTAGGTCAGACCAGGTCAGGATGGCACTTTCCTTTGCTAAAGGACATGAGTGAACCACATGGATTTTCCAACAATCAACAATGGATTCGTAGATATTAATTCTAGACATTTATTGAATTCAAATTCCACCATCTGCTGGAGCACGGTTCAAACCTAGGTCCTCAGAACATTACCTGGGTCTCTGAATTAAGAGTCCAGTGTTAATGCCACTTAGCCATTAACTCCCCAATAACGTTTTCTGCAACAGTCAACGATAGTTTCATGGTCACTATGACTTGGATTGGTTTTCATTTCCAGAGTTTCTTTTTAAATTGAATATTAATTCCACCAGCTACTGTGGTGGGATTTGAATTTATGTCCCTAGGGCTTGGGCCTCCAGCTTACCATTATGTTACTGTCTTCTTGATGCTTATATTGTCACAACTTCTGTTTAAAAAAAATTATTCCTGTTGACATTTAATAATGGTTTCTCTGGAGTTTTAGGCCTAAGTTTTTAAGAGCAAAAGTTTATGTAATGAAAAGAATTCATAAAAATCATAGAATTACTTTTTTAACCAGTAGATGCAACTGAATATTCAACCAATTAATACCAATGGAACTACCAATAAACTTTCTTTTAAGGAAGCAGATTCTCTCATTCACATAAATGGATCACAAACTTCCAACCAATAAAAACCACTCAACCAAATAAAAGAAGCAAATACTCGATGCTTGCCAGCAACCAATCCATGAAGGGCTTTGAACCTTTCACCCTTGTTACATTCTGTCTTCCTTCACCCTCGATAGAGTGAAATTATACAGCAACATCCCTCTACTGAATGAAAGCTCTCCTCAACAATCAACTGAGACAATTCACCCACCAGGCCACATTATCATTAAAACCTAGTTTTTCTCTCATCCTACCTTCCTACTTTCCTTCTGTCTGTCTCTCTCTCTGTCTCTCTCTGTCTCTCTCTCTCTCTCACACACACACACACACACAATTTCCTTTTCTCCTCTCTTCGTTGAGGAGCCCATTTTCAAAAGACAGACAAACTGATAGGTGGACAGATACAAAAAAAGTATTCTATTTCATTTCTAAGTGGGAGCCAAGCTGTTGTGGTTGAACACTAAAGCTTAATTCAGATCACATGTGACAACACCTGCAAGTTTATTAACTAACACCAAATACTGCAAAAACATGTCTAATATGTATTTAGTATGTGAACTGCATTCTCAAATAAGCTATCTGATTTTCTGGTCTAAATGTATCAATAAACCTGATTCTTCTCAGTACTGATTTAATATCTTGAGATTGCAATGAATAGTGAACCATTAGATTTCCACTTGCCCTGAGAGTTTCAATAAGTTTTTGCAAAACAAGTTATCAGCATAACTTTCAAATGGCCCTGTATACTTCAAGATACCTAGGACCTGTACTTGAACAAGGTAAGCAATCATGTATCTCCTTAAGTAATTAGATTGAAGAATTGTTGATAAGCAGAACAAAGTCTGCACTGTGAAAGTCCCAGTAAATTCAATATCTAATCGTCGATAGAAGCAAATAATAAGAGGGAGGAAAAGATTTTACTGGACTGCATTTTACCAGAAATGTGCAGAGTGTCATTTTTGTTGAGTCTCGTGGAGAGCTTCTCATCACTAGGTCTTGTAAGTACACTCATGTGACCAACCCAATCTACCTAACATATCCCTATGGCACTCTCTCATCAAATGGATTCTCCTTTCCCACAGTATCCCAGAATCCCTGGCATTGACACCACTTTAAAAGTTGGATATGTCTGTCCTGGACATGGCAGGCAAGAGGAAAATGGCTCCCTGATTTTCAGATAAATTCCTGGTGGATGGGGTGGTAGAGGGGAGGAACTTCCTCTTCCCACAGGACTGGCAGAGGAGACAAGGCACCAGACCCTGCCAACCAGGTCAGTACAGTTTCCCTGGTCCACAGGGATGACCAATCATGCCAAAAGAAGGTCAATGACCTTCTCTGCTTTTCTAGGATAAATGCAACCACCTATCCTAAAAAGGTGACCTCTAATTTTAAAAGGGTGCCTCATACTCATTCTATCCACTGCATATGCCTTCCAACAAGGTTCATGGTCTACCACTCCCACTATGCTACATATCCATCACTAAGTCTCATCCCATCACCTTACCAACCCTGCAAGCCCTCTGTACTGCTGCTCACTCATTCACTCACATATCTCACCTGCTTTCACCCCGCTGAATCCCTCTCCTTCTCTCATTCCAGTGGAAAGTAACCCATAAGAGGGCTGGAAAAGCCAGGATGAGTTGTATGGTTCCTAACATTCAACACCTCACCTCCTACAATCTTATCCTTTATTTGTGAGGTATCAAGACCGTTCACATAGAGATCCCGAAACTCCAGAAACAAGTAGGAAACTCTCTCGTAATCCCCACTGTGAGCACATTATTATCACATTCCAGATTCTATCCTATTCTCATTTTCTCATTTGTCTCCTGTGGGTACCAGCAGTCTCCATGGCCAAAAGGACAGCACTGCAGGAACCTCTGAGGGTCACAGCACAGATGCATCAACAGAAGTGCCAGCAAGGCTACCTCCTGCAGCAATCTTTTCCTGATAACTTCTGATTCCTTTGCCTTTCAAGAATTTATCTAACTCTGCCTACAAAATATTTAATGACCCCGCTTCCACTACATACAAAGCCAGGTTTCCGAAGTCATATAACCCTCTGAGAGAAAATAATTTAGCTTATTTCTATCCTAGAAAGGTCACCTCTAACTTTAGAGTGCCCCCAAGTTCTGGACTCACCCGCAAGAAGAAACATCCTCTCTCTGTCCACCCTGTCAAAAATTGTATGTGCTTCAATCAAGTCACCCTTCACTGTTTTAAACTCCAGCAGAAACATGTCCAGCCAATTCAACCTACTCATTCTAGGCATCAATCAATTCTTTACTTCCTCCAATGTATTTATATCCTCCTTTAAAGAAGGATACGACAGTTTCACATTGTATTTAAGACGTGGTCTCACCAATGCCCTGTCAATTACCACCTCTGACAGGCAGATAGAAAAGGTCAATAAAACATGGGCCTTCTCAGCAACAGTCTAAAAATATTGTAACAGGCTGTTGGGAAGAATGTCTGAACATTCAGTCTGTAATCCGTGATTATAAAGACATGGGCTTTTAATGTTTTAAGGAAAATTGTTAAACTGTCTCGTATCACAGTTAAAATAGACAAGGCTGCTTGCAGCACTTCCCAGGTTGTAGGTCTTTTTCATAAAACCTTCAGACAAAAGAGCAGAAGTAGGCCGTTCAGCCCATCGAATTTGCTCTGCCATTCAATAGATCCTAGCTGATCTGATAGCCTTCAACTCCACTTTCTTGCCTTTCCCCTAAAACCCTTGATTCCCTTGCTGATTTTAAATCTTTCTTCTGCACCCTTAAATATACTTCAAAACCCAACCTCAACCATCCCCTGCAGTAAAGAATTCCAAACACTCAGTACTCTGAGAGAAGAAATTCCTCCTCATCTCTGAACAACCCCTTCATTCTAAGATTATACCTTCTGGTTCTAGACTCTACTACAAGTAGAAACAACGTTTCTGCATCCACCTTGTCAAGTCCCCTAAGAATCTTGTATATTTCAATAAGATCACCTCTCATTCTTCTAAATTCAAATGAGTACTGGTCTAACCTACTCAACCTCTCCCCTAAGACAGTACCTCTTTACCCTGTATCAACCTGGTGAACCTTCTCTCGACTGTTTCCCATGCCAGTATATCTTTCCTTAGATAGCACGCCCAAAACTGTTCACAGTATTCCAACTGGGGTCTGACTTGTGCCTTACATTATATGAGCAAAGCCTCCTAACGTATAGATTTTATTCCCTTTGAAATAAGGGGCAAAATTCCATTACCTTCCTTATTATCCATTGAACTTGGCTGCTAACATTAATGGACAATGACTCTAGTCCCTTTGTTTTGCAGCTTTCTGCAGTCTTAAATAATGTTCAGCTCTTCGATTCTTCCTGGTAAAGAGTGTACCTCACATTTTTTCCATATAATATTCCATTTGCTAAGTTTTTGCCCACTTGATTAACCTGTTCGAGTAAAAAATGAGGTCTGCAGATGCTGGAGATCACAGCTGCAAATGTGTTGCTGGTCAAAGCACAGCAGGCCAGGCAGCATCTCAGGAATAGAGATTCCTGAGATGCTGCCTGGCCTGCTGTGCTTTGACCAGCAACACATTTGCAGCACTTGATTAACCTGTCTATATCCCTCTGCAGACTTGTTGTGGCATCCTCACCACTTGCCATCCCATCTAGTTTTGTGTTATTCGCAAACTTGGTCATAATACATTCAGCTTCCTTATTCAAGTTGTCAAGGTGTATATTGTAAAGGATTATGGCCCCAGCACCGATTTCTATGGCACTCAACTAGTTAAAGTTTTGCAATGACTAATGCTTTTCATTTTGCTCTCTGCAATCAAATTTAAAAATCCACTGAAATGGTTTTCTAAAAAAGGGACAATATCGCACAGAAATTTGATAGATTTTTGAAAATGCATGTCTACAATGTTTTAATGAGAATTTCTGATTTATGATGCTTCAGTTTGATCCTTTTTGATGCTTCATGATGATCCTTTTCATGATGCTTCATACAATGTTCATTCTAACAGTAAGCATTCGCAGCATTTAATATCATTGGAATTGCAATTGATCTTTGAAGCTTTCAGTGTTAGCTGTGCACAGCAACATTTAAAATGGCAATGCTATCTGGTGTAGCTAAAAGAGCAGCACCTCTATATTTACTTGTTCCTTTTGTACTCTTTGTGCTAAAAATAACGTTTAGAGAAAAAGCAATAAAGAAGCAGAGAAGTAGACAATACTGTAAACAACCTTGTGTAATAAGAAACACTGAAAAAAATGCTCTGAAGCTTAAACATAGGATCTACATCAGGGTATAAAAGATGAATTATTGAACACTAAATGCATTATTGAAGCAGAAACAGAAACATCTGGAAATATCTAGTCTGTCAGCATCTGAAAAAAGATTGGGGTAAGGAACTTTATCTGACTGTCAGTTACTGTCATGAGGGATTTACCCATTAGCCATTTGTCTCATTCCCCAACTTTTTAGAAACCATTAACACAGAAAAAAAAACCTACAAATGCTGCAAATCAGAAACAAGACAGAAAATTGTTTCTAAAACTCAGCAGGTGTGGCAGCATGAATGTACAGAAAGTAAAGTTGACATTTTGTGTTCAGTCATCCTTCGTCAGAGTGAAAGAAAAATGTTAGGTCTTCTTTCTCCTCTCTATTAAAACTGATTCAGGTTTTTTTTTGCACTTTTCCTGCAGCAGAACCTTAAAGTTATAGATGGAGATGTAAGATTCATCACTTCTGATGTTGTTGTTTGCCAGAGGGCAGTCTCACTATAGGGAATCAGTCTGTTTTTGTAGATCCCAGTGCTCACATTTGGAGGCTTAGTAAAATAGAAAATAGAATTAGCAGAATAAGTAGTGAGAATGAGCAAGATGCTGATGAATACATGCCAATGGAAATTGAGTACAGCTGTCATTTAAAATGGGTTTGGGTTAGTGCAGAAGGAGGTTAAGACAAATGACCATTCATAGGAACCACCAAAGCATGTGGTCTGGGTCAGTTCCCTGGGAGTGGTGTCAAACAAAGAGATTTAGGGATTCAGGTGCATAATGTTCTTCAAAGTGGGATGACAGGTAGACAAGGCGGTGGAAAGGCGTTTGGCATGTGAACCTTCATTGGTCTGATTACTGAGTGTAGGAGTTGGAATGTCATGTTGTGGCGGTACAAGACGTTAGTCTGGCCACTTTTGGAATATTGTGTACAGCTCTCGTCACCCAGCTATAGGAAGGATTCTATTAAATTGGAGAGGGTGCAGAAAAGATATACAAGGATGTTACCAGGCCTGGAGGGTTTGAGATACAAGGAGTGGCAGGATTGGCTGGGACTTTTTTCCCAGGATCATGGGAAGTTAAAAGGTGAGGTTCATAAAATCATGAGGGGCCAAGATAAGGTAAATAACAAAGGTGTTTTCCCAAGGATAGGTGAGTTCAAAACTAGAGGGCATAATTTTAAGGTGAGAGGGGAAAGATTTAAATGGGACCTGAGGGGCAGATTTTTCGTGCAGAGGGTGGTGTATATATAGAATTAACTGCAAAGGGAAGTGGTAGAAGCAGGTACAGTTACATTTAAAAAACATTTGGATAGGGATGTAATTAAGAAAGGTTTAAAGGGATATGCACCAAATGCTGGCAAATGGGATTAGTTTAGTTTGGGAAATCTGGTCGGCATGGATGAGATGGACTAAAGGGTCTGTTTCTGTGCTGTGTGACTCTGACTGTTTAGGTTCTATCTATAAATGATGTAAAGTGGGGGCTAGTTGATTGATGAAACAAAGATATTAGTGGGCACGAATTTGTCTCTGGGAGGTGGTATCAGTTCAGTGGCACACATGAAGGTTGGATGGACTTCCTGGTCCAGGAAGGAGCAAGCTCAGGGTTGGATGATGCTTTGCAGATCTAAAATCTCCACTGGAACATGGAGCAACCCTTCTGCACAAGGCCACCAGCTCTGTCTCCAGTTTAATACTCTCAGCTTTCCACCATTTAGGTGTCAGATCTGATTCCAGTCCTATCACAGCCATGACCATTGGCATTGAGAAGGACAAGAGCAGCAAAAACATTAGAGCACCACCACATGCAAGCTCCCCTCCAAGCCACTCACCATCCTGATTTGGAAATATATCACTATCCTTTCACTGTGACTGGTTCAAAATCCTCCCTGAAGAATTGCCTCCCCGACTACACTGTGAACATACCTCCACCAAATGGACTGGAGCAGTTCAGGAAGACAGATCACCACCACTACCTTCACAAGGGCAATCCAGGATGTGAAATAAATGTCGATTCAACCAGCAAAGCCCTTATCTCATGAAGTAACTATAAAGAAAATCTGTCTCTGAGACATAAGATTTCAGCAAAAAAAATCAAGAGGGGCACTTAACTGCAGAACTTTCAAACTGGGGCCAATCTGCCTCACTGATCGTCATAAAAGATCTTATGTCAGTATTTTGATAGAACAGGCAAGTAAATCCGTGTGTCCTGGCCAATATTATCCTTCCATCAACATCACAAAAACAGATTTTCTAGTTATCATATTCTTGCACATAGGAGCTTGCTGGATGCAGTTTGGCTACATCATAACAGTGAGTACATTTAAAAAAGATGTCTTTGAAGGTCTTTGAGAGTTCTGGTGGTCATGGGAGATGCTACATAAATGCAAGTTTCCTCTCCTTCCTTGGCAATCATACATCCCCTTGACACACTCCCCAGCTCCTTATATTCTTTATCTTCTTCCAAAACAAACACGTTAAAGAAAGGCAAGTTGATGGAATAATTTCTGCTTTTAAGCTCTGCTTTCTGTTCTTTTGTCTGGCAAAAACTTGCATTGCCTTGTGTGAATAAATGCTCGCTCACAAAGTTTTACCTTCATCTTAATCTCAAGGGAATAATGCCCACCCAGTCACATGTTCAATCTTCCTTGTTTCAGATCATCTAAGCAATCTCCCTATCCATCAAAATTCGTCTGCATCTACACCTCCACTATTGTAGAGGATACTGAAGCATCCATTTAATAGCACTACCCGGTAAGCCACCAATCATCCGGCCTTAACACATTTATCTGTCAGTGATTAAAAAAACAGCATCTACCAGCACCAAGTCAGCAAGGAGTTAGTTGAAGCGTTTTACCATCTGTTAGAAGTTGGCTCAGTTGGTCGAATTCTCACAGGGAATCAGAAGGTTGCTGGTTCAAATCTCAGTCCAGGACCTGAGGGAAAAAAATCTGGATTATCACTTAAGAATAGTGCTGTACAGTCAGAGGTGACAACTTTTGGAAAGGCATTATATTGATGCCTCACTTTTCTTCTCTGATAAATGAAGTTGGCTAAAAACACCAGAGATGATTGTTTGAGAAGCTGGCTGGTATTTTACTTTTAACTCACAGCCTTTGCTGTTCACATGCAGATGTTGCAGGCACTTGTGAGAGCCTTTTTGTTTATATTTTGTAATCAGCCTCTTCAGAGTTACTATCACACACCTCTGGAGCAGGTGTGACTTGAACCCAAACCTCTTGGTCCAGAAGTAGAAACACTGCTATTAGACAAAACAGCACATGAGAGGTTTTTGGTAGATCATTTCTAATGTGTTATTATTGGTATGGGCAATGAAGTGTTTACTCAATAGGTCCAAATGAAACCATTTTATCCCAAGACTAGATCAGGACTCTCACTTTCAATGTTGGACGAGTTAGCCTGAGCTCTTAAAACACATGAAAACAAATGCAAAAGGCTTGCTGTCCTGTAATATACATGCTCCAGAGTCTTTCTGGGATTCATCTGCATCCAAAAGGGTGAGTTTGAAGAGGTTATAATATTGAAGCTCACACTTATGGGATGCTAGAGCATTTTTAAGAGACTAAATGTATGATGGTGAGTTTCATACCTTTTTAAAATTCATTAGTGGGATGACTGCATCACAGGTTAGGCTATCATTTATTGCCCATCCTAATTGCCCTGAGGCCAGTTGAGAGTCAACCACATTTGCTATAGGCCAGACAGATAAAGATGGCAGTTTTCTTCCCTAAAGGACTTTAGTGAAACAGATGTTTTTTTTCTAACAATTGACTCATAATCAGCATTAGACTCTTAATTCCAGATTTACATTAAACTCAAAATCCATCATCTCTCAAGGGTCCCCAGGACATGACCTGACTCTCTGGAAGGGCTCTGGCCCGAAACGTCGAACTTCCTGTTCCTTGGATGCTGCCTGACCTGCTGTGCTTTAACCAGCAACACATTTTCAGCTCTGATCTCCAGCATCTGCAGACCTCACTTTTTACTCTCTGGATTAACAGTCCAGCCCAGCGGTAATATTATTAGGCCATTGCCCCCTGCTGCATGTATCATATGTATCAAATTTTTAAAGAGAAGATTTTAAGTAGGGAAGTACCTCGGTTTGACTATATAAAGTGTTACAGAAACCATAACACACAGAAACTGAGAAAAGTAGGTCACCTTTGCTTCGTGGTGTAGACAACTTCTGAATATCATCTATTTTATTAAGATCAGGTCTAACGCCAGTTAATCAGTAAATTGAACCAAAGAAACTATTATGTTGATTTGACATTTTCTACAAGATCGTGCTTCCTTGACACTGTCTTGAGCTACCGAAGGTTTGTATCTTGTTCATGATTTGTTATTCTGACAACTATAATGTCATCTGCGATACAGAGCAACCTGACAGATATTCACTGATAATGCAAATGTTACAGGAGTAATGTAGATAATCTGAAAGGTTATCTGAGGCAACGATGTTTGCTGAAAGAAGTTTTGAAAGTTATCAGTTCCTGATGTAAGGATCAATATGCATTCTTTGATGGAAGCTTAGAAAAATGCTTGGCACCTGAGAACTCGGGATTAATCTCTTACCCATCAGGAATCTTCTTCACAGGCAGCTGTCAGACATTGTGCTGTACTTTGGATTTCTCTGCTTATTTGGATTTCTGACACACTTTAACCAAAAGACCTCTTGTAGAACATAACTTGCATATCATAGTGTCGGACATGATCTTGCTGAGGGAGTCAAGCTACGCCCGGTACAATATTTGGATGTCTCACTGAGTCTAATAATGGCTGCAATAGTTGTTCCAAAGTTCATCCCTATAGACATTGGTGGTCTGTTACAATTACCTTGAATTTACACCTTTCATAAATAGAATATCAATTGTCTTTTCTTTGGGTTTAGATTAGAG
Source organism: Hemiscyllium ocellatum (assembly GCF_020745735.1). Lineage (NCBI taxonomy): Eukaryota > Metazoa > Chordata > Chondrichthyes > Orectolobiformes > Hemiscylliidae > Hemiscyllium > Hemiscyllium ocellatum. Next base: position 98,633,311 of record NC_083404.1, on the reverse strand, counting down.
TGGTGCTCAAAAACTACAGCAGGTCAGGCAGCATCCGAGGAGCAGCAAATTGACATTTCAGGCAAAAGCCCTTCATCAGGAGTGCTTCCTCAGATGCTGCTTGGCCTGCTGTGCTTTTCCAGCATTACTCTAATCTTGACTCTAATCTCCGGCATCTGCAGTATTCACTTCTGCCTAGTTTTCTTTGGGTTTGTCCAGAAATGCATTTCTGAAGGATTTATTGAGTATAGATGCCAGTTCTGGCTTTGGTGAACTCACATTCCATACCTTTGCATTGAAGTGGTTCATCATTTGCCAGAGTTGGAGGGTTTGAGAATGGGAAAAGACTAAATAGACTGGAGCTATTTTCCCTGGAGTGTTGGAGACTGCAGAGTGGCCTTATAGAGGATTATACAATCATGAGGGCCATGGATAGAGGAAATAGGCAAGGTCTTTTCCCCAGGAGCATAGCTTTAAATTGAGGGGTGATAGATATAGTAGAGATTTCAGAGATAATTTCTTTAAACAGTGAGTAGTAGGGGCATGGAACGCCCTGCCTGCAAAAGTAGTAGACTCACCAACTTTAAAGCATTTAAATGGTCATTGGATAAACATATGGATCATAATGGAATAGTGTAGGTTAGATGGACTTCAGATTGGTTTCACAGGTCAGGTCAATATGGAGGACTGAAGGGCCTGTAATGTGCTGTTATGTTCTATGTTCAGGGTAGGGGAGTCCAAAACCAGAGGGCATAGATTTAAAATGAGAGAGGTAAGATTTAAAGGGACCTAAGAGACAACTTTTTCACACAGAAGCTGATGCACATACAGAATGAGCTGCCAGAGGAAGTGATGGAGGCGGTTACAATTACAACATTTAAAAGGCATTTGGATGGGTACATGAATAGGAAGAGTTTAGAGGGATATGGACCAAATACTGGCAAATGGTACTAGATTAATTTTGGATATCTGGTTGGCATGGATGAGTTGGACTGAAGGGTTTGTTTCCTGCCCTGCAACGCTGTGACTCCATGAATCTATTTCACCTGGTTATTGTTAGACTAATATAAATGCAATCCTACTCAAGACTGACATCCAAACAGAGGTGAGGCCTCTTTAGTCTGGACAAGATCAGGATTGTCCTCCAAATCTTTTGATTTTTTTTTAAAGAGAGAGGTTGAGTACTCACTGTGCTTCAGTACAAGCTGTAGCTTTTAGTTTTGGCAGGAAAATCTTTGTTTTGCTTGTAATCATTTACAAGTAGCTTCAGATGGAGATGCAGCATGGACGATCTTTCTTCATCACCCCTGGGATCCCCATCATTAGCCTTTAGCCAATTTCATTCACTTCATATCAAGAGATGTGTAAAGACCTTGGATACTGCAAGGGCTATGAGCCCTGACCATATTCTGGCAATAGTACTGAAGATTTGTATTTCAGCATAATTTGCACTTCGAACCAAACTGTTCTAGTCCAGCCACAACATTGGCATCAGCTCAACAGTGTGGAAAATTGCTTAGGTCTATCCTGTACATAAGAAATAGGACAAATTGAGTTTGGCCAATTACCCAACCCATCTATCTACTTTCAGTCCTCGCAAAGTGTTGGATATGTCACCAAAAACACTATCAAGCAGCATTACTCAGCAACAACCTGCTCGATGCTGTCCAGTTTGGGTTCCATGATGGTCATCTAGTTCTTGAACTCATTACACCCTTTAGTTGAACATGACAGAAGAGATAAACTTCAAAGGAGAAATGAGGATGACTACCCTTTAAGTTTAGACAGCACTTAACCAAATATGGCAGCAAGGATCCTCAGCAAAACTGGAGTCAATGGAAATTATAGAGAAAACAGTTGGAGTCATGTCTGGCACAGAGGAAGATGTTTGTGTTTTTGGTAATCAATCGTTTCAGTTCCAGGATATTACTACAGGAGTTCTTTAGTGTAGTTTCCTAAGTCCAACCATTTTCAGCTTTTTTATCAATAACCAAATGTAAGTTCAGAAATGGGAATGTTTGCTGACAACTGCACTATGTTCAACACCATTTTCTACCCAACAGATGCTGAGGTAGACCATGACCAAACGCAACAGGACCTGAAAATCATTCAGATTTGGACTGACAAGTGACAAGTTACATTAATAGCAAGTAACAATTGCCAGACAATGGTCATCTCTGACTGGAGAGTACGCAGTTATCACGTGGTGAAATTCAATGGTATTTTTACCATTGCTGCGTGTCCCTCAGACACTTTCAGGGCAAACATTTACCAGAAACTGACCGAGACCAGCCAGATAAACACTGTATCCATAAGAGCAAGTTAGAAGCTGGGAATTCTGCTGTCAGTAATTCTCCTCTTGATTTCTCAAAACTTGACAACTGCCGAAAAAGTTGCAAGTTAGGGATGCAGTAGAATACTCTCCACTTGCCTGGAGAGTGCACTTCAAACAAAAACTCAAGAAATTTGCCACATCCAGGAGAAGCAGCCACTTGATTGATAGCTTATCCAACACCTTGAACATTCAGTTCCTGCACCACAAATGTACACTGGCAGCAAAATGGACCATCTATAAGGTGCACTGCAGTACAAGGTTCTTTCAACATCACCTTCAAACCTTTCTACGACCTAAAAAGAAAAAGGGCAGCTGATGCATCTCCTGTCCAAGCCAGACACGACCCTGACCGTGGAACTATGTCAGTGCCGCTGAGTCAAAACCCTGAGCCTCCTCCCAACATATCTATATCACATGGATTGTAGTGATTTCAGAAGGCAACTCACCATCACCTCCTCAAGGGCAATTAGAGATAGCTGCCATAATAGATGCAAGCTTTGCCAATAATATTCACATAAATAAAACAAAAGTCTCTCAGAGCAATGCATTTATTTTTTCTGCACTAAACAATGTGCTTTCTCACTGTCATATTATCTGCAAATATCAATCGTATCTGCTACAGTTAAGTCTAAACAATTGATTTGTAACATGGCTGGCAACTGACCTAGTACTGACCTAATATTCATTGGAGTTTAGAAGATTAAGGGGAGACTTAATAGAGACGTACAAGATAATACATGGCTTGGAAAGGGTGGACGCTAGGAAATTGTTTCCATTAGGCGAGGAGACTAGGACCCGCGGACATAGCCTTAGAATTAGAGGGGGTAAATTCAGAACAGAAATGCGGAGACATTTCTTCAGCCAGAGAGTGGTGGGCCTGTGGAATTCATTGCCGCAGAGTGCAGTGGAGGCTGGGACGCTAAATGTCTTCAAGGTAGAGATTGATAAATTCTTGTTGTTTCGAGGAATTAAGGGCTACGGGGAGAACGCTGGTAAGTGGAGTTGAAATGCCCATCAGCCATGATTGAATGGCGGAGTGGACTCGATGGGCCGAATGGCCTTACTTCCACTCCTATGTCTTATGGTCTTACTGAACTCTGTGGAACTCCACTGGTAACAACCTTCCAGTTTGCAAAGAAACCTTTACCTTTTGCTTCTTTCCATTGAGCTAGGTTTGGATCCAATTTGCCATTTTCTCTTTGATCTCATAAGCCTTTAATTAACTGATCAGTCTGCCATGTGGGATCATGTCAAAAGTTTTGCCAAAATCTATATTATTCAATCCACATTACATTCTGGCTCCTCATTGATCTTTTTTGTTACTTACTTAAAAAGGAATCAATCAAGTTCGTCAGATACAACCTTCCCTTTAACAAATCCATGCTAACTGTTCTCGATGAATCCATACTCCTCTAAATGATGATGTCTGCCATCTCTCAGAATTTTTTTCCAATAATTTGCCCACCACTGAGATTAGGATCTCTGGCCTGTAATTAAAAATTGAAACAGGGACTGTTGGATAAACTCAGCAGGTCTGACAGCACCTGTAGAGAGAGAAATCGAGTCAGCAATTCGAGTCCAGTCGGATTCTTCTGCAAAGCACTGCAATTACTCAGATTTGCCTTTCATCCTTTTTTTTAAACATGTTAAATGGACTTCAGTCAAGTCATCTAACAGCACCTATAGTCAAAGAAAATTGGTAAATAATGGTCAGAGCCTTGTCTATTTCTTTATTTACCTCATTTAGCAACCTTAGATACATTCTATTTGAGCTTAGTGATTTTGTTTTTGCTTTCAAAGATATTAGACATCTTAACATGTCTTCCCTCATGGTTTATCCTACCCAATACTTCATTCTTCCTCCTTAATTACACTGTTTGATTCTCTCATTTTGGAAAAACTGGAAAATTATTTATTCAACACCATGACTATGTCTTGCATCTCTAAGCATGTTAGCTTTCTGGTCTCGAATTAGTCTATTTTCTTGTTATTCACTCAACCTTTATATATTTCTCAAGTTTCTTTTAGGGTCCTTTGTGACACAGTTAATAGCAGTTCTGCCTCTGCTCTGTGTTCAGGTCCCACTCCAGGACTTGTTGCCCAAGGACAACACAAGTGGTAAGAGTGGGTGAATCCCTGGTTAGTCATATGATGGTAAGAAATTGGAGTCTCTACTATTCCCACCTGTAGTTCCACCATATAATATTCATGGCAAAAGTTGTCACAGGTATTTGATCTTCTTGAGGTGGAGTGGGTGATGGGAGGGATGGTCAGCTGAATGGCTATTACAAATCAGATTGGTAGCAACTGCATGGGGTTCTATTCCTGTTCCAGGCAACTCGATTCAGGACCTATCTCTTTGCCCCACCTATAGCAGAGGTTGTGCACTGGATCTGCCTTCAGTCAGAGAATGCAAGAAGAACAGGATATATCTTACCTGCCAACATTTTTTTCCTCTTTGCTTTCCTGACATTCTGCTTAATTTTAACTTTATTGCTTCCTACAGTATAGCACCCTCTGTGTGTGAAATAACCCTTGTTATGCAATCCCGCTCTGTATGCTCACAAACATCTAGCAGAGTCTAAATTTGGGATTCTCACCTTTTTATCATGGGAATAATTTTTGTTTGAGATTATGCAAGTTGAAAAGGATCATAGGCGATGATAACTCACCACTCTATCCTATAGCCATAAAGTGATATCAAAAGTGTAGTACAAAGGGATGGCACGGTGGCTCAGTGGTTAGTATTACAGCCTCACAGCGGCAGGGACCTAGGTTCAATTCCAGCCTTGGGTGACTGACTGTGTGGAGTTTGCATATTCTGCCTGTGTCTGCGTGGGTTTCCTCCGGGTGCTCCGGTTTCCTTCCACAGTCCAAAGATGTGCAGGCCAGGTGAATTGGCCATGCTAAATTGACCATAGTGTTAGGTGCATTAGTCAGAGGGAAATGGGTCTGGGTGTTATTCTTTGGAGGTTTGCCATGGACTTGTTGGGCGGAAGGACCTGTTTCCACACTGTAGGGATCAGTTAGCTCAGTTGCTGAATGATGCTAACAGTGTGGGTTCAATTCCCACACTGCATGAGGTTGCCATGAACAATTCTCCTTCTTAATCTTTCCCCTCACCTGAGGCAGGGTGACCATCAGGTTAACCCCCCCACCAGTTATCTCTCTCTCTGAGACAGCAAATGATGGTAAGAATTTAGAGTCATTCATAGAGTCCAGTAGGACTAAGCTGATCTTTATAGCATAAGGTAAGTATGTAAATTGAGTTATATGAATTTTCCCATTCACATGGTAGCAGGCTTATAAGTGGGGAGTGGAAAATTAGGAAGGAACTAAATCAGGCCAGCTCACTAATGCATTCCCACCACCATTAATTGTCCTATGGATGTGCAGGACCCTGGATAAAATTCAATATGAGTTGAGTTGTGGAATTGTTGGTATTTTATCATTGCTGGAGAAGTCTCCTTATGGATGTCACCACTTCAATAGAGGTGGTCAAAGGAGGGGGCCTGCAGACATGAAAAGCAGCCTCAATAATCTAGCCAAAGATATTTTCCCTCAGATCTAAATGTTCCAGTTGTTCTCCTAATTTAATATTACATCTCCAGTGCCATCCTAATGTTTAGATGCACTTGAGATTTCCTATCTGTCTCAGCCACTCTCAGTTCACTTGACTGGAGCAGATTTCTAGACCTTTGATGGGAAACTTGCACTTCCAATAGGACAGTGAGCATGAAAACAGCCAATGAAGAGGCGTCCTGTGACAATATCACAGAGCTGACAAATATGGATTTGACACCCATGATTCTTAGTTTCTGAAGGCTGCAGAAATACAAAAAGAGTTGGCAAAGGGCTAATAATTTCAGAAAAAGAAAAATAGATTAGTAATGTATTATTTAAATAGAGAGAGACTATACAATGCCACAAACTGTATAGATGAATCTGGCTGCCTTTGTCCATAAAATACAAAATGTTACCATTCGGGTTTAGCATCATGTAAAATTTGTTAATAACATAAAATTAAGTGAATGTATTTGGTTCCTTTTTTAAAGATTGCTCAATGAGAAGGCAAAGTCAAGAACTGACTTTGGGCTTAAACTTTAAAGTAACACTATTTATTAAACATTAATGCCAAATACTGCTAGACATGATAGCCACATACATCAGTGATATGCACCAGCATCTGTTCTGCTGTTCCATCAGCAAAGGACTAATTTTATTCATGTCATCATGCTCTTCTGAGCCTTCTAGTTTACAGTTTTAGTATAGTCTAGTGCAATTTCTAATTCCATCCATACTATGGGTATTTACATTCAGTGATGTGATATCATCACAAAGAAATAACAGAAAGACAGAACATATTGAGAAAATATTTCCGCTCGTAAGCAGGTCAAGAACAGGATGGCTTAGTTTCTGAATAAGAGAAAATCCATTTAAATTGGAGCAAGGAGGAACTTCTTTTCTTGAAATGACATGAATCTTCAGAATCTCCAGCAAAAAGAGATTGGAAGGCTATGTTATTGACGCTATTAAAGGTTGGGTTGGGCAGCTCATTGGTCTATCGGAGTCAAGGTCTACAGCAGTGCAGGTGGGAATATAGACTATAAGATTAGCCACAATCTTCCTGAATTCCGAGGAGGCTCAAGACACTCTGTGTCACATGGCTGCTTTATTTCCCAGGTTATGTTGTTATGTGTTTCAACATACTGCGAGTAAAGCACATAGCTCTGAACCTGAACACCCCCACCATATTATTCAGAGATTTACTTTTAATTGTCACATCTCATTAAAATTCTTGCAGTATCCCACAAGGCTCAGTCACATTGGATAATTCACTCACACATCAATCATATTCCTTGTGTCTGGGTCAATGTGTGCAGAGAGCATCAGCATATTAAACTCATCTCAGGAAGCTGGCTGTAAAAACTTCAGCAAAGTCAGTTGTTTGCATTTGTACACCACTCACTTCTTACTAATTTACCCTGCAATGTTCACCAATTACATTTTTCATATCAATAATATATTTTACAGCCATATTGAAAGTTGTCCTAAATCGCCATTTTAAATCTGAACAAGGACAATTCTGAAAGTCTGAGGACAAAGTTGGCTGTAGTGGATTGGAAAATGCTTTCAACAATTTGTTGGTAGATATGAAAGCAGCTGGTATTTGAAAAAATTAATCCATGGTTTTCAAAGGTATACATTCTTTTAAGGAAAAAAGTACCTAACGATAAAGGGAGATGGCCATGGTCAACAAGGGAAGTTTAAAAAGTATCAGATCAAACCACAGGACTTATACAGTTATAGAGTCAGAGAGTCATAGAAATGTGCAGTACAGAAACAGACTCTTCAGTCTAACACGTCCATGCCAACCAGGTTTATCCCAATCCAATCTTGTCCCACCAGTCAACACCTGGCTCATATCCCTCCAAACTCTTCCAATTTATACATCCATCCAGATGGCTTTTAAATATTACAATTGTACTAGCCTCCACCACTTCCTTGGGCAGCCCACTCCACACATGCACCACCCTCTACATGAAAACGTTGCCCCTTAGGTCCCCTTTATATCTTTCCACTCTCACCATAAACTTATGCCCTCTAGTTCTGGACTCCCCCATTCCAGGGAAAAGACCTTGTCTATTTACCCTATCCATGCCCCTCATGATTTTATAAAACTCTGTAAGGTGACCCCTCAGCCTCCGGCGCTCCAAGGGAAACAGCCCTAGCCTATTCAACCTCTACTTTTAGCTCAATTCTTCCAACCCTGGCAGCATCCTTGTAAATCTTTTCTGAACCCTTTCAAGTTTCACAACATCCTTCCATAGGAAGGAGACAAGAATTGCACACAATATTCCAAAAATGGCCTAACCAATGTCCTGTACAGCCGCAACATGACCTCCCAACTCCTGTACTCAATATGAAGGGCTTTTGCCCGAAACATTGATTTTCCTGCTCCCTGGATGCTGCTTGACTTGCTGTGCTTTTCCAGCACCACACTCTTGACTCTAGGCTCCAGCATCTGCAGTCCTCACTTTTGCCTAGTTAATTTTAGTCCTCCTGTACTCAATACTCTGACCAATAAAAGAAATCATTTTGGTCAGAGTTTTGAGTATAGGAGTTGGAAGGTTATGTTACCAAAACAAAAACAGAATTAGGAGAATTTTAGAATTCAGCAAAAGAGGACCAATAAATTTGTAATGAAGGAGAGAATAGATGATGAATATAAAAGAGTAAGCAACAGAAAAACATATTGTTGGAGCTGCTATAGGTAGGTAGGAAGAAAGATGCGAGGAAATATGAGATTAAAGTAAATGATCAGCCAGGATTTAGAATGGCAAGGCAGGCTCAAGGTGCTGAATGACCTAATTCTGCTCCTATGTTCCTCAACCACGTTACCCAGTTCAAAAGTAAGGCATACCATCCCACAAGTAAGTACATAGTGTGATGACAGAAAATGCTGGAGATAATCAGCAGGAATGACAGCATCTGTGCAGACAAAAACAGAGTTAACGTTTTCTGTCCCGTGATCCAGTAATTTCTGTTTTCGTTTCAGGTTTCTAGCATCTGCATTTTTGTTTTGTTTTTATTCAGTGGTTGGGCTGTTTCCATGTTGCACTCTCAATTTACAATTGTTTCAGTAAATTAGTTACATGGTTACCATCATATCCAAGTGAGTATTAATAAAATTACGGTAGAGTTTGGATCAGTTAGGCCAGCAGTTTTTTATTCAGTGCTTCAGCAGCAGCCAATATCTGTAACTATTTGATGCTACATCCAGACACCTGAACTCTGACAAATACATCAAAAATATTTTGTTTTATTTGAAGTTAACATCAATTTTGAGCTATTTTTGTGGCAGCTGAAGCCAAACTATGCATTCTTTCATCTCCTGTTAGATGTTATTGATTACTATATTTCATGAAGTAACTTAGTACTTATTGGAATCATATCAATTATTTAGCCACTGAAGGACTGCTTCCCACTCCTGTCAGACGCCTGTGGGAGGGATATAGGGATTGGAAGTAAACCTGGCAGGTTACCCCTACTTGGGACTTTGGTGAGAATGTAGGAACATTTTCCTTATGGCTTCCTTTCAAAATCAGGAGATACCAAATCCCCCCCTCTTCTACCCAAAGTCTTGGCCACTCAGGTACTCAATTACTTCCTGGATTTTAAAGCTCAAACTCATTTTCTCTCCCTCACTCTGGCAGAATTCATCCCTCTTCCCTGCCTTGAGGCTCAGTTATAACCTCCGTTTCGAGGCTCCAGTGCATTTACTGGTGGGGCTTCTTAAAGACCCAGCAGTCACCAACATCCCTGGAGATGCTGCTGAGAGTACAGAGCTGGCAGCCAAGACAGAAGCAGAAAGCCCACTCCAGTCCATTACCACTAACTGCAGGGCATCCCTGACTCAGGTAGCTATAATCCTATTTCCAGAAAGGTTATACCCAGTAATGACCCAAGAAAGTTTGTCTCATCAGAATTAACAAAGGAACCCGGGAATACAGTAATAATAACAATCTTTTGTGACGGATAATTTTTAAAGTGATTTTTAAAATAAAACTGATCATCTTTTAACTGATCATTTGCTGTTCTAATAGTGTCCCATTCTTTCCTTCAACATTAAAATTGTATAACATATAAAGACATAGAAATCATTAATTGACTAGCATTGTCAACCTTAGTGATCTGCATCAATGCACATTACAGATTAAGATCATCTGTTTTAATTCAGTAGCTAGATACAGTATGATAGCAATTAGAAGCTCGCTGCAGTCTTTTCATCAGATTAGTCAAACCTGCATTGTCAGCTTGATTGATCAGAGCCTTATAGACAGTCATAGACTGTTTGACGCAAGACCAATAATCTTTTGGCTTTTTGAATGGTGGATGGCCTCAATATTGCACAATAAGAATCAATATTCTACACTACCAGCAAGTATTGCATCCAGACAAATTGAGACAATTTGCTTAGAAAGGTTTAAGAGACAAGGAGAAATTGCAACAATTACAGGAAGTCCCTGAATTACTAACATCCAACTTACAAATGATCATTCGAATGAACACAATCCCATACTTGCGTATAATTTCAAAGATTCAGCATACAAATAGTTCCGGCATTTAAGAACAGCTATTTTACATCGTCTTTCATTGTGTTGGTCTTGAAAACAGCCTCATTCACAACGTAGGGACTGCCCATAGTTTAATCTGTTGATTTTCCATGTGGCCAGAACACCTCAAACTCAGTGCAGCCAAATGTTCAAGAAAAAAGCTTAATAAATTCTTCCCATGCAACCTTTTTCATTCTACATGACCCGATCATGCATTAAGGCAAAGTAATTCAGTCTAGAGAATTGCCTGCTACCATTTACACAACTTCAGGGTAGTTCACTTCGAGGAGATATGGCTGGTGAAGAATAAGAGAGTTAATGCCCATTTTTATCTAAATTGAGATGAAGTACACTTCTTCAATAATGTATACACCTCCTGATTTCTTGCTGAAAACCAGTGAATATTGAAACAACAGCCAATGGATCTTATTCATATCTTGGTTGAGGAATATCTGTGGATTCGGTCTCCAAAAAAAATCCTTCAATTTTTCTAATAAAAAATATCAAAAATGCAAGATGTATATAATTATTCAGAATTATTTTAGAAAAACATCATCTTATTGGGATGGTGGGGGAAGGAGATGACAGAGTGGACTACAACAATATCATAACAAATTCAAATTTGATATTTGCTCTGAACTTTGCAACATGCCTGTCTCCCTTTGTATTGTACAATCATTTGTATTTTACTAGTGTTTGGGGTTCTAGCTTTTGCTAAACACAAGATTCAGTTATAGGACATTTATTATGCACATTTTCTGCCTATAACAAGCCCCTGAGTTCCTTTTGCTCAAAAGAGTCAATAATACATTTGTTTGAACAATGCAATCCATTAAATATGTTGGTGTATTTTTTAACAATTCTTTGATGACTTTATCTGATACTGTCTTGGCACCAGTCAAGTTACAGTATCATTCTGAATCCCAGAGGCCCTCAGATTAATGATTGTAGCTTTCTGTTGTAGAGGGTTGATGCTGCTTTACAGAATGTATTCACACATCTGGCATGCCACAGTTCCCCACTTGGCACTAATGCCAAGCTTTTGCTACGCAGCAGCAAATTTTCTCACCAATGCCTAGTTAACTGTTTCCATCAAGGAACAAGACAGACTTAGCTATTCAAACTTATTGTGCCTGCTGGATGTCACTGTCACTGTTCTTATTTTGTTTCTCTAGAGTCTGCCAATTTTGCTTGGAACCATTAAATTTAATCAATTAATGTAAAATATACAGTTTTTAAATATAGGACTATTTGCATATGATTTCTCTTAACTCTATTTATAAGCTTCTTGCTATAATTAACTTGCATATTGCAATGTGAAATGGTAAAGCACGGGTAGTAACAGTTCTGGCCCAGATTAAAGAAAGAAAGACTGGTATTTTGTGACCAGTGGTGAAGTGACAATGCTCCTCACTGATCTCCAAGAAAATAGTGCACAATGATCAGTGATCCCTGGAACGGACCACACCTCTCTCTCTGAGCTCTTTCAAGTCTGGGTATCAGTCGAAGGGGATTGCAAAGTCTCTCGTGATGATGCTGTCATCAACTACAGCAAACAGCCAATCATATTGAAGTATTCTTATAGATAGTTAAAAACACTGATTTTCCTTCATTTCCTAATAAACTTTGAGAAGAGAAAATAGCTATGATTTGGGATCACATTGCCAGCTAAACCACATTTATAATGGGAGCTTGAAAAATATACTAAGACCATGACATTTATCAGATGTGAAATGTTTAGCATTACACAAATCTGAAATGAGTTGCCTGGGCCTTGATAACTTCTTCAACAGTAGTCAAGACGTAAGATGTTGTTAAAAACTCAGTTACACCTCATTAAGAAGGTGTAACATTTTGGGTTTTTTTTCAACAATGATATTACAGCATTAAAGGGGAAGTTCTTATCAGTTCAACGATTTCTAATTGTTTGCAATCTGTGGGGACTTCAACAGCACACCCTCTGGAGAAGTGCAGAATCACTGACAGCAACTTCTGGAATTCTGCATGTGGAGTCTCCAGAAGTTGCTGTCAGTTTCTTATGTGTAATTAGTGCAAATGCTGACAGTTTCTCTAGTACTGCTACTTCAAAATTCAGACGACAAACCTAGATCGTTATCACACGTTTCACAACCTCAGGACATTATAAAGCACTTTGTAGTAAGTGAAGAAGCTTTTGGAGTATGGTTACTGTTATTGTAAGTTGCACAAGGGGCAATGCGAACATGAGCAGGTAGTCTGCTTTTGTGAAGTGGATTGAGAACTAAATATTTGGATACGTCTCTAGCTCTTCTTCAAAATAGTCCTCACGGTTCTTATATGTTCACCTCAGAGACCAGATGTGACCTCAGGCTAACATCTTATTAGAAAGATGCCACCCTCTGGCAGTGCAGCAGGTTCTCAGTCATAGGGCATCAGCTGAGATTTCTGTGAAGTAAAAGTCGAATCTCACACTTTCTGAGTCAGAGACAAGAGTGTGACAAATGAAACACAGCGAGATGAATGAAGAGGTGGCCCTTTGCAACCAGCACTTCTATCAAAATATGGTTCCATTTGGATTTCACTTTTTTTTTGCTTACACCCAATTTCAGCAACATCCCATGACCTGCATCCGTGCACTAAAGGAAATGGGGTCCTACTCACGTCAATTATCTTTATAAAGGCTTCTGCTTGTTTCTTAAGAACAAAAGACTAAAACAGGCCATTTCTTTTCAGACATTGCCGGTCGCCCTATACTGTGGGAGAGTCATGGGAACAATGAAACTTCCTGCCTGGTTTTTAGGGTATGTTCCATAAATGCAGATGATGGCTCTTCTGGAACTTGAGTAGGAATGTGCCCTGCTCCACTCCATGTGTGCTAATGGACTATTTCGACCCAGTATTTTCGGTGCTCAGTCCTGCCACATTGATAGTTTAGGAACATAAGCTGTAATGAGGCAAATTTAGGAAGGTCAGACTGAATGTTGAAAGGGATGTATGTTATCAACAATATTATAGATAATTTAAAAGATAGCATTAAATATCAAATTAAATTTTGCATCAGGCACCATTTCTTCTTAATATTTATATTAAGAAGCAAACTGTGAAAAAAAATCTGCTTCTTAAAACATAAACCATAAAAGATGAAAAACTATCTTATTGTTGTGGATCAGTGAATGCTGCATTAACATGCTTTTCTATTTTGTCTTTCTTAGAACTATCTGGATCACTACGTTATTGCATGCATGGGTACCTCTAACCATTTTGCTACACATGCTGGGGCAAGCTTGTAATATCTTCTGAATAGTAAATTTCATGTTTTGCCTCCCAAATGCCTCATCGCATATGCGGTCTGGAACATTCGTTCCCATTTCCAATTAGTAAAATATCCATGTGGTTTATGATTGGGGTGATGGATCTGTCGGTGAGCAATGGAGGCGATTTCTCAACTGCTCTGCATTCCCATAGGCATGCAGCATTTGACAGATTGGACATAAGTACCATGGAGGAGTCTGACACAGATGGTGTAATTAGAAAATGCGAAGTGAGGGTGTGAAATTTATCTTTGATCAGCACCTCTTGCCAGATTGTCATCTATGTTAATATTAAGCAGACTCCTCAAATAGATTTTTTAAAAAAGCTTTGATGTAGAATATGTACTATTGTGATATGTTTGTGGGTCACAAAATGTCAATCTGTCAGATTTGTATTCTGGGTGACAGCTGATTATTTTAATGAGTCTGTTTGTAATTTTATTTTAAAGTTCGTAATTATTCGTGTGTCTTTGGTAAATATTACAAAGTGAATGAAGTACATCTCGACAGATTAGTCAACAACTGAAGCCTCCAAAAAATCATTCCAAAAGTGGGAGCTGATTTCTGTGCCAAGTATAAAATGTGAACTGCCAGTGTGGGTGTGGGTGTGGGTGTGGGTGGTCGTCAATTCGAAATGTGAAAACAAAACACCAGTAATTCATATTAAAATTAATGTAGCATGGTTTAAGGATAGCTTTAAACACGAGGAAAATGTTTTAAAACCTGTTAAATTTATTGCCTTTGGCATCCAATGCTGAGTTTATCGAATTCATTCAGTGTCACTTAGACGATAGCATAATAATAAAGATCTCATACTGGATCAGACTTGGTACTTTTGGTTTCAAAATCACCATTTCACAACAAATCATCTCCCTCCTGATCTATTAAATTAGATGTTACTTATTTTTTAAATGACAGTCTGTTCACTAATAGCATCCCACAATTTGATAACAAAACTATAAAACATTAACCAGAGTGTTGATTCTGTATTTTCTGAGGATTTTTCACACTACACTGTCGACCATTCACCTATTTCAATCAGTGTGAACGCACTGTCGAACCAGATATCCAAAGGATGATCTACAGATTGGTATAACTGCAGCTAGGGTGTTATTTCTCTGCAGGTGCCTTTTAATCTCATCTGTTGTATATGATCTGAGCATCTTGACACTAAAAAGCTGCATTCTTTGCATAGGTGATGGCACATTTTCCAAATATTATTGATCTTTAATTTCACTCCTCTCTCATACTTCCACCCATTGTCATGGGTATGCATAAAACAGCATACAGGGAACTTGAAATTCAGCATGGTTTTATATTTGAAAATGATTATAGATGTTACTTTTGTTCTGTTGGTCATGTAGGCTAGTGTCATGGTGAGTTGTGTATTATTATCTCCTATGGTTTTCAATAAAGCTGTCTTCAAAGCTTTCCCATCTGCTGCTTGTTTCATGTTCATGGGCACTTCATCCAAGTTTCTGATGTGGCAAAATGGACACTTGGTGATTTTGCCATTATCTGATGCTGAATTGCTGGAGACTCGTAATTTTGACACGGAGGCTTTGTGGTAATCCCTGAACAATTAGGTCTGCCACAGAACAACATATTTTCCTTCCATGATGTGGCTATACCAGCTTGCTGTTGCTCTGAAACCTTTCCTGGAGTCAGGTTTGATGGGACAAACTTAATTGTGTTATGAAGGTATTGCAATTCCTGTGGGGTCAGTTTAATTCAGTTGACTGGGCGGTTGGTTTGCAAAGCAATGAGATGTTAACAGCACGGGTTCAATTCCCATCAATGGCTGTGGTTACCGTGAAGGATTCTCTTTCTCAACTTCTTCTCTTGCCTGAGGTGGGGTAGTCTTCAGGTTAAAATCTTCGGGTAAAAAGTGAGGTCAGCAGATGCTGGAGATCACAGTTGAAAATGTGTTGCTGGTTAAAGCACAGCAGGTTAGGCAGCATCCAAGGAATAGGAAATTGGGCTTGTGCCCGAAACGTCGAATTTCCTACTCCTTGGATGCTGCCTAACCTGCTGTGCTTTAACCAGCAACACATTTTCAACTAGTCTTCAGGTTAAATCACCACCAGTAGTCTCTCTCTCTAATGAGAAAGCAGCCTTATGGTCTGGTAAGACTTTGGTGACAGAAAAATAACAGACCATTTCTGTTTATGATGAAACCATTCTGATGATTTTTGAAGATAAATTACAATCAATGCTTTCGAAAATCAAACCAGTGACTAGATGCTTTCCATGGCTCATTTAAATCTCTGGGTGGATTCCTCCTTCTTCATTCCTGCATTAGATTTTCATCAATAACTGGTTCTCCTCTTGTGGCAAAGTTATTTGGTGTTATGATGTCTTGCTTGAAACCAGCTTCATACATTATTCATTTTGTTGAAAGGTTTAGTCCTCTCCACCATTTGCCATGAAGGGTCTGCCCTGTGGGCATGCCTTAACCTACTGCATATTTTAACAATACATCCTATATTGTTCCCTTCAGCCTAATTATAAGATCAGTAAAACATATGCTTATGGGACAAATTGAAGGTGACTATCAATGGAAATAAAGCATGTTATAGATGAAAAGTGTGTGTGGGAGTGGTCAATTCATAAGCTGGGTATTTGCACAAGGACCAGTTGTTAGAGCTGGAAACATTGAGACACTTTGTATTCTGGGTCAAATTACATGATCTGTGCTAACTGGAAAATAAGTAAAGCAATTTGTTTAATTGTTCTCAGTGTGAGTGTATTTCCACAGCGTATAAAACCTAAAATGATTATAAATGTCGTTTTTTTCCCCCAGCAATTTATATGCCACAAATTTCCTTTGACTTTCTATTTTCAACAAAAATTACATTTTAATACTTAATATTTACTTGCTCCAAATACTTAGTCTGTTTGCGAAAAATAGCATAATAAATTGCTGGTCACATTTTTAGATGTTTCGGTATGTAATTAACATTATAACATTCTGATGTAGTTCTTCTCTCCTGTAATTGCTTAAGGGTGCAGAAGATGCATGAGGATGTTTTTCCCTCTGCTGTACTGGGTAGAGAGCAGCTTTTTGTCAAAATAAGCCATTAGCTATAATGGCATGTAGGTGTAATGGAATGTGCTTTAAACATCTGTGCTGAGAGCAGGGGAGAAATTGCTGCATGCAGGCCGAGGCCTTTGGGGAGCATGATTAAGGACTGCTTCAGAGAACTTGAGATCTAGCATGGGATGCAAAAAAATGAAGAAAGAAAATAGTGCTAATAGAATTATAGGCACTCTGCAGGGAGAACAAAAAAAATGTAGCATTTTTGCTGTGACTGTGCTGTTGATTCTGCTATGTCAAACCTTTTGTGAAATAGGTAATCTTACTGACTTCAATACAATATGTTGAAACGCACATAATACTTCAAAGCATTTAATAAAGAAAGCAAATTGATAATTCTGTGAATTCAATATTCTTAATACTCATTTGGATGAGTATCCACAATGTCAATATTTATTCCAGTATTTTATTTGGAAAGGATAAATGCATTTTTTGTTGAATGACATAATTTGAGATGCAAGCATCTGAGCAGATCTTCGGACAGGAGATGGAGAATTGATTAATATGTTTTCCATACTGTAAGATGTAATGTGCCAACTGCTGTATGTATTCTTGAATGCTTAATTACTTTTCATTAATAAATTTGAAAAGCGGTGACCCAGTCAGTGATAGCAATGAGATTAATAGGATATTGCTTACGAACAAAAGGAGAGTAAAATTACTGAACAGGCTTTTTGAATTATCTAAACTAAGCATATTAATAGCAGTTTATATGTACCTGCTTGTGTGCGTGCGTATGTGTGCGGGTGTGTGTGTGTGTGTGTATATATAATATATGTATATAGATATATATACATATACATATTTAGAAAGAGAAAGATGTCATAGTTCTATACATTCTGTGTTGCAGAGATACACATGTACTTACGTATTGAATGTCAGAAGCATCGCCATTGTTTGCATGTATTGTCAAAATGGAAAATGTTACCATGTGATGGTCAGAATTATTAACGAAGAGTTAAGAAAAAAGATTTATCCCAAAACAAGTGCAATGCAGATGTTGTTCAGAGATTTGAAATTCCACTTTTACAGAAAAGTTATCTTGGATTCACTAGTTTTTGACAATTTGCTTGTAATATGTCTTACCATATAACTGATAGGTAAAGGGGTCTTGTGGGACAGTGGTAGTGTCCCTATCTCTACACTTTATGTTGACTACGCAACCTATTTATTAAAATAACTGATAATTAAGCAACACTGTTTACAGCAATGTAAAATAAATCTGTCCAACAAAAAGTGGCATTGGTTATTTGTTCATTGTGTAACACTAGTTAAGATATCAGTATGAAATGTATATTCCATTGTAGGTATGCGCAAAGTTTCTATTGTTACAATTCTTACTATTTTTTCACTGTTTACAGCAATATATGGAAAGATAACATTTGAATCTTTGGGCCCAATGTTCTCATTGTTGGATTAGTATCATTTTCAGGGAAACCGCATTAGGGTTCCCGCCAGAACTCTGTGGTGACTTATCTCACGTAACTTTGTGCTCCTCACCTCATTAATTATGCAAATGGGCATGACAGCACCTTTCACTTTCAATCATGCATTTTCAAAGATGGAAGTGCTCGTTCCTTCCAGAATCTTCCATTTATGCTCCAGATGCAATATTTAAGCCCCATCTATGCATCACCACGAATGCTGCAACTGCCCTTCGCACTCTACTCCGACAGAACGTCGCAGTGATAGAGATAGTGGCACCCTGGTTCAGGATCAGGAGTCTTTGTATCCTAGGGGATGGGGGGTGATGAAGAAGGCATTGCTTTATCCTGCAGAGTGCCCAGGGGCACCACTGCATCACCTGCCCAGCCTGAATTGGAATAGCCACCCAGCCAGTGCGGTGTCCCAGATGAGAAAGAAAAGTGCCCAGCCAGCTATAAAGCTATAAAGAAGGTTAATGACTCGCTCTGCTCTGCAAGGTAGAGTGTCACTATCTTCTCTCTGCTGGCTCTCACACTATTATTGCTCCCACCTCCCACTCGAGCTCAGGGTCTTCCATTTTCACTATTGCGAGCAGCATCTTCACTTAATGACTCTCGCCCACTCCATACCCCAAACTACCAACTCCTATCCTGTTCCTGCAACACCATAAACACCCTTCCAGCCACTTCATCTCAATCAATTTCTCCTTTTATCTCATTGAAAGACAACGTGTAACACAGCATGGAGGAGAGGATGAAGTGGCATCTGACAATTTTCCTGTTACCAGTAGGACTGAGCTACATGGCTACCATGTGAAAGTTAAAATTCACACAACAACAGGTTATAGTCCAACAGGTTATAACCTGGTGTGTCATTTTGAATTTTGTCCACTCCAGTCCAACACCAGCTCCTCCAAATCATGTGAAAGTTAAACATCCTCTTCATACTCCCAAAGAGAATAGAAACTGTATTGGGGAAGCATTGTTCATCTCTGAGAAAAATCTTGGAAAATCAGAGATGTCAGATATCCTTCAATCATTATGTTCATGAGAGGAGCCAAGATTTAGTGCTTTAATGAGAAGATCAGTGAATCTACAGGTAAGATGAACGCCTTATAATAGGTCCTTGCCTCCACCTGTGTCCCACACTTATGACCAGTTTGTGTATGTGACTAGAAGATCTCACTTACTTGCACAACTCTCTGGGGGAAAAGATTTATTCTAATTATATATCGTACAGGAAAGTGAACACTCAGTTCAGGATGAGTGATCCCAATGCTGCATTACCATTTAAACTCTGCCTCTTCACGCAAACATATTCATACTATTGCTGCAAACAAAAACATAATCTCTACGCCATGACTGTTTTGGCTGTCATCTTTCATCCTTATCATGCAATTGAGGTTTGGTGAAGGGTGGCCTGCTATCCAAGACAGTGAATTACAGGCTTTGGGTTTATATGTCTCTGTGCACAGAGCAACTCAGTAGGAGCATTGCAATGTCAGGTCTCAGCAAGCTCTAAAGTGCAGTGGCACTATGCTGAAGTGAATCATGTCCAACATCAGCTACATACACGGATAAAGACTTAAGGTGGTGTGCAATGATGTGTTGGAGATCATAGGATGGAATCCCAGACAAGCAACTGGCGACCTGGATCTTCCAGGTAACAGTTCTGACCTTCAAAAACTGAGATGTTTTTGTTTCTCACCAGCGCCTGGAGCAATCTTGAACTGCATAGAATTGAGTTGAGATTAGTTAATGATGACAAGGGAATAGTTACAATGAAGACAATCACTTGTCTAGCAGGTTTCTCATCATGATATTTAAACTCTTGGAGGGTAAGTTTGATTTTAAACTTGGCTTTAAGAGCTCGCTTTGTTTTTCATTCTCACTAGACTGTCCCTAATTTCCTACCAATTCCCACAAGGGCTCAAGGGCTGAGAAAATTCCCTCTTATAGCATGCATGTCTTTGAAACTTAATGCTTGAATGTGTGTGAAGATCTATTCAAGATCCATGAGATGAGAAATCTCTTCCCACCCTGAATCTAAGTGTAGAGCAAGGAATTGCAACAAGATGAAGGAGAGAAAGAGAAAACTCATTGAGGGAAGTTTGGTGCCATAGGTGAATATGGCACATAAGTCACTCTCATTTTATCTATAAATGTTCCTTCTTTAGAATGGATGTGATTTTTGAGTCTCTGACTGTAGTCACGAAACTCATTTCCACACCATCCAGCAGCAGGTCCTTGCCACTGCACACCTTACAGAGGCTGCTCACTTCATACTGTGGTTCATAAAACATCCACATCATTATCCTATATACAGTGCTGCTTCGTGGGGTAGGGATAGGGAATAGAAGGTGGGATGGGTGGTTCTCATTATTGTTGCCACATGTACAATCTCCTGCCCTATATCTAAATAGGTATGAGTCCTGTTCCTCAGGATTCCCTCCAACAAGTTGCCCACCAGCAATGTCAGACTCATCAGTCTGTAGTTCCCTGGCTTTTCCTTACCACCTTTCTTAAAAAGTGGCACCACATTAGCCAAACTCCAGTCTTCTGGCACCTCACCTGTGGCTATTGATGATATAAATCTTTCAGCAAGGTGCCTAGCAATCACTTCCCTGGCTCCTACAGAATTCTAGGGTATACCTGATCAGGTCCCAGTGATTTATCCACCTTTATACATTTTAAGATGTTACCCACCTCCTCCTCTTTAATATGGACATTTGTCAAGATGTCACTATTTTTTCCCCATATTGTCTATCTTCCATATCCTTCTTCACAGCAAACACTGATGCAAAATACTCATTTAATATTTCCACCCATCTCCTGCGGGTCCACACATAGGCATCCTTGTTGATCTTTAAGGGGCCCTATTCTCTCCCTTGTTACCCTTTTGTCCTTTTATATTTGTAGAATCCCTTTGGATTCTCGTTAACCCTATTTGCCAAAGCTATCTCATATCCAGTTTTTGCCCTCCTGGTTTCCCTCTTACGTATACCCCTATTGCCTTTATACTCTTCTAGGGATTCACTCGATCTCTGCTGTCTATAACTGTTATCTGCTTCCTTCTTATTCTTAATGAAAACCTCAATTTCTCTGGTCATCCAGCATTCCCTACATCTAAAAGTCTCTTAGGGATAGCCAGCATGGTATTATGTGTGGAAATTGTGTCTTACTAACTTGATTGAGTTTTTGACAAAGTAACAAAGGATACCTGAAGGGTTTAGAAAGGGTTTAGAGGGATTTGGGCCAAATGATGGCAAATAGGATGGACTTTACTTAGGATATCTGATTGACATGGACAATTTGAACTGAATGGCTCGTTTCTGTGCTGTACCTCTCTATAACTTGTGTGTGCCCACAGGTTTGAGCACCAGGCATCTGAAACAAGGCAATAATGTGCAACACCTGACTGATCTTGTTTTTGGGGGCTATGTTCTGATGTTTAAAGGATGCTTTTCAAATGTTGTTTGTGTGTGCTGTGATCGCTAAATTATCATTTTTCTGCTTTATTTCTGATGGTGCCCACACACGCACCCGTGAATCCATGGGCACGGCCTTAGAATCAGAGGGGGTCAACTTAGAACAGAAATGAGGAGACGTTTTTTCAGCCAGAGAGTGGTGGGCCAGTGGAATTCATTGCCACGGAACACAGTGGAGGCCGGGATGTTAAATATCTTCAAGACAGAGGTTGATAAATTCTTGATCTCGCAAGGAATTAAGGTCTACGCAGAGAGTGCAGGTAAGTGGAGTTTAAATGGCCATCAGCCATGATTAAATGGCAGAATGGACTCAATGGGCTTAATGGCCTTACTTCCACTCCTATGTCTTATGGTCTGATATTCTCTTACGTGGCAGTCCTGTTCAAGCCAGGCAGAGAAGCTGTAGTTGTCCCTGCTGCACTAAGGGCTACTACACAAACAGAGAAGGAATAAATGTACACACAAGCTCAAGACCAGCGTCAACTTCATGGAGCAGCAAAGATGTAGGGGAGTTAGAGACTTCATCTTCCATGGAGGGCTAAGCAAATCAGAAAGGATAGTGGCACTGTATTTTGTCCAGAGGTGGAGGTCATAATGCTATGTGATACTATTCAATGCATCTCAAATACAAGATCTCCTTTCACTGGGGTAAATGAAGGCCATAGGATAGTCCTTCATAGCAAATTTCCACACAAACCGAATCTGGTCTGTACCATATACCGCCCAGAAAGAGGATGCTTTCTGATCCTCAAAGTCTCCGCTCCACGCAATTGAAGTATACTGTAACCAAGACTGTGAGATCTATTATACATATTTATTGTAATTAAACAATTAAATCATGTAATTAAAATCATTAATTAAAGGGTGGCATGGTGGCAGTGGTTAGCACTGCTGCCTCACAGCACCAGTGTCCCAGGTTCAATTCCAACCTTGGGCATCTGTCTGTGTGGAGTTTGTACATTCTCCCCATGTCTGCATGGGTTTCCTCCGGTTTCCTCCCACAGTTCAAAGATGTGCAGGTCAGGTGAATTGGCCATGCTAAATTGCCCATTGTGTTCGGTGTATTCGTTATAGGGAAGCGGGTTACTCTTCAGAGGGTCGGTGTGGAACTATTGGGCCGAAGGGCCTGTTTCCCCACTGTAGGTCATTTAATTTATTGTAAGTTTGTGCTTTTGACTTTTGAGTTAGTAACATGTGGCTTTATATATGTCTAAAATTAACACGCACTTTTTTTCTGTGGTCGAGGTAATTTTTTTAAAAAACAGTTCTTGAAAGCTTGCTTTTGGATTAGTGGGGTTTTGGTGGGGTTTTACAACTGAACAATAGAAATGACTCCAGGTTAGGAAGTCTAAAAAGAGATTATTTTAAATTTAGGGGACTAATAAAATGTAATAGCCTAATCAGTGTCTTGTAGTGCTGTGCTCGTGCGGATAGAGACCGTGTTCGTGCCACTGGTAGCTGTAGGAGGCAAGCGGGAGACTAAGGTGGGAAATAAGAATAGAGGTTCAGGCATGGAAAAAGGACATTCACAGAGGTGGGAATGGAAGCACTAGCGTCACCTGACAATGAACTTTAATTGGAGTCAGATATGCAGGTTTCAGCATCACCATATAGGCGAGCTCTATCCTCTTCAGCTAAGGCAAGGATGATTTCCTCATTGGGAGTGAGGAGATGGATGTTGGGCACACTGTCACCTGTGTTGGGCTTTCTCTGTCCTCTTCCCTCAGGACAATGGCATCAGACCCTACAAACCTGAATCGAGATTGCCACTCAGGCTAAATACATGTCCAAAATCCAGAGAAACATACAGCAATGCCTCAAAGTTTGCTAGGGTAAGTGCTACCATTTTCTATCCGCTACCTCACACTGACTCATTCTAACTCTGCGACTGTATTGAGTATCTCCACCCCACCCAACCCCCCATGGTCTACCATTCCTACTATTGTCTTCAACATTTTCCCTCACTCACTCTTACTTCCTCAATACCTCGCATGACTAACTCTGCATGCCCTCTGCACTGCCTACTCACTCTCTGAGGACACCAACACTGGAAACCCTGGATGTTCCAGCAATAGTGAATACTGCAGCTGCTGGCGAGTGAAGGACAGTGCAAGTGAATGCCTCTGAGGTGTGGTGAAGAGCAAATGAGGCAAGCAGTGGAGATTAGCATAAGAAACCTTGTGAGCTCTCAGGGAGAGAAACCACCATGAAACTGCATGAAGTCAACACTTGCCAATTTCTGGCAATTTCAGCCCATGATTTTGTTAGCCTCCAATAGACACTCGCCTTGAATTTGTCTGTGTAGCATAATAAGCCTTTAAATACTGTTACATGATCTTCATCCATGTCTACAAATGCGATATACAAAATGACAGTTATCTGAACAACAATCTAAAGAGAGAGAAAGTACAGACTATGGGAACATGGTGAGGACATTTGGCTGAGATGAGTTGCTCTTGCAGACAATCTGAACGTATACAGGCTGAATATTTTCCTTCTGTTCTGTAACCATTCCATGACGATATGATTCAATGATAAAATAATATGAGTAATTCATAGGTTCTAGCAAATATTAATTACAGAAGTTTTATCTTTAATTCAGAGTTATTGTTTTATGACTAGCAAGCTGACTTGTTTGAAGTTCAGTTACAGATCAATCATGGTGACTAATGGTTTTGCAATAAGCAACCAAACCATTAAGTACTAAACATTATACAAAGGAGAAATTGATATGACAACAATTGTTAAAACGTTCTAAAATAATTATTAATCCCGTGTAATAAATGTGTTTGATAGTTCAGGAAATGGATAGGGAAACCTTTACTGATACACTAAAGAAGGAAAGACTTCAAAATGCTCACAGTAGATGAAGTCTAGGCAACATCTCCAGATATAGGGCTGCTCTCTCTTTAGAAAGAGATGACTGGCGCTGAGTTTAACCTGAGTGTCAGCTTGCCTCAAACGATGGGTGAGGCTGAGAGGGTGGGACCTTTATTGGTAAGCCTCAGCCAGAGAGGGAATTTATACCTTCAGTGTTAAGCAAGCAAACTGCACACAACGTTAATGCAGAAACAGCATTGTGATCATTACCAGGTAACCCATTTTAATGATGATAGTTACAAGATAAATACTGAACTACCTTGCTCCATAACAGACATCTATTTCAAATATTATGAATATGTCACTAACATAATCAGTTAACATTCAAATTGTTTGGGAGGATAATTATCAGATCAAAAGATTAACATTAATTACTAAACAGGAAAAAGTGATATGAAAACAATTGTTAAAACCTCATATTATAGATATTCTTGATGACTAACAACATTCTTGGAGATGAAAACTGCTGTTTTGTGACATGCAAACCTTTGTGTCAGTCCTGTTACACAGTCAAACAGACAACATCGACAGTACATAAAAATACAGTACATATACAATCACTGCAGACATACAATAGAATATTTTTCCCCTGCGTTACTGGGTTTTTACAAGTTATGCATCTCCTGATCGCTGACAAATTTTGAAATTTAGGGTCAATTTTAAATGGAAAATCATTAATCTTCAATTTCTTCAGTTCTTCTCTCTGTTGAAAATTGTATTTTTGAAAAATATTTTACATAACTTAATTTCTGCAATTGCATAACTATTTTAGTAGAAAATTACATAAAATGAAGTTATACAAAATATTATTTATAATTTAGTTTTCCAAAAATAGTTCTTGGTTCCAGCTATTATCAGAAACTGTTGCAAGTAAATCTAGTCTCTGAGAAACATAGAATAAGAACTTGGAGTTATTATGGATGCTGACTTTTGATTCATGTATTGGAGAAACGTATCTAAAAATCCTCCTTGGAACCAACTGAAAGAAATGTAATTTACAGTTGTCAGGCATCATTTTACCCCTCCAAAAATCAAACTTGCATCTTCAAAGTATAATGATTGCATTAGACTTGAAATCAATCTTTCTCAAGTTCTGATCATGTTCTGAGATTGGCCTGTTCCATGATTGAATTATGTTGCCAACATTAACTGAATATTTATGCTTTGAAACATCCTTGGGGTTCTATTCACTTGGCATTTGAGGTGAAAACTTGTCAGACAGTTGCACAGAATACTGTCTCTTTGATCAATCATTTCTTTTTTTCCCAAAGCAGAAAGTGATTTTCATAAAATTGATCTTGCAAAATCCATTCCTAATTCTGATTTAGCTCAGCATTTCATCGGGGCTTTTCACCTTTAAGATAGCTCTGGATGATATGGTCTCCATTTGAAATATCTTTTACAACTCTGTTAGCATTATTGACTAATAGCAAATATTAGGAAACTTTTTACATCCCACATGACCTTTTTGTGTGATTCTCAACATTCGTTATATCACTGGTTTATAATTTTATTTGTCATTTTGGATGAAGTGCTTAAAATAAATATTTGAATTGTTTTCCTTTTAGCAGTAAGACACTACAAGGCAATTTTTTTTAGTACATATTGATGATGAGGAACTTTACTCTGCAATAATATGAAATTTAAATAGTGAATGTTCTATATACAGTTCCTAGATGGATACTGACAGGAGTAAGATGCTTCATTGTCTGTGTCTGCTGGGAAATTTGGCATTATGAAGTGTAGGATGGAAGGATTTAATTTATTCAGTCTTTAGGATTAGAACACAAATAAATAAATAAAGAATAGCATTGGTATTCCGTATAGAGCCTCAGAAATGAAACATTGCTTAGGTTAGTCTCTAAATTAGTTTTTTTCATTCTGTGTAGAGTTTGCAATCAAATCTTTGGCTTTGAAATCGCATGGCCACAATGCTGGCAGTTATGTTGGTGTACTCCTGTTGTTGCCTCCAGTGCAACACTGGGGTCAATGAAAGTCATTTTATTTATTGGATAAACAAGCATGTGTATGGCATAAACACTTGAGGCTGAGACCATCCTTAATTCTAGCTCTAGCAGTGGTCGGTAGCTGTAATTTACTTCACAAGAGGAAAATAGAAGCTCTGCCACTTGTAAGACAACAAGAAAATGACTAGAGATAATAAAAACCCAATGCAACTAAATTGCCGCATATACAAGAAATTTTACTGGTACTCCCCAGCCTGACAAAAAGTGAACCATTTTGAGCCCAAAGTGTCAAAATATCATAATTTTTAACAGATATAAAATATCATTAAATAGTTAATATTTATGAAATTCATTATTTGCATAATCAACTGCATAGTACACAATACAGTACTGAGAAAGCAGCAGAACAATATTTCAGTTGCTCCCCTACTAGAAACAGTGCTTAAGCAAGCAAATTCACTCCCAACGAAAGCTAATAATATCCCCAATAAAATTCCTGACATTTCTAGGTAGGTTAATTGCTGAGTACCCATCAATCTAAGTGCAAGGTATGTTGCTTGCTGCTTTAATTCTCTCACTGGATCAACAAGAAAGATGAGTGCAAAAAGACTATAGAATAATATAACTGTTAAATTGTCACCTGTAATCATTAATTAATAGTGAAAGACAGTTATACTGGACAGTATCAAATATGAGAAATTCAATCAACTCATGTGTAAATTGGAGTCAATCATTTAAAAGTAATTATTGATTTACAAAACCACAGTAATTAGGACAACCTGTTGAAAATATTTGAACAAAATCTTTTCTTTTTGTATTTGCTACTAGTTTATGTCAAATATTGTTTCCTGGTAGATCAAGTTAGATTTCGATTCTCCTATTAATGACCCAGTAATGTTTAATATTAGGAGCTTGAGATTTATGTATATGCATATAATAGTGCTGGTTGTAATTTTTATTCTAACTAACTGGAACAAACAATGCTCTAAATTGAAGACTATTAGAATCTTTCCAATTGCCACCTCAATTCTACATACAATAGTTGTTTTCCCTCAATGCTCCAAATGCACGTGATAAAATATATTCTTGTTTTCTTTTATTTATATTGCTGTAGAACTTCCTCAAGCCATTTTGACAATACATGCTCATTTTTCTGCCTTTCTGAGTATATTTCAAAAGGAAATCAGAATCTTATTCTCTGTAGTAATAATTCCATTCATTGAGCTTTAGTTGCAAAAAAAAACAGCTTTTTTTTTAATTCATTCACACGATGGGATGTCGCTGATTATTCCTAACCGCCCTTGAGAAGATTCTGGTGAGGCATTTACTTGATCTGCTACAATCTCTGTAATCAATGAATTTGCGCAATGCAGTTACATGGGGAGTCCCAGGATTGTTATCTATGGACAATGAAGGAACTGCTGCATATTTCCAAGGCAGAATGGTATGTGAGCTGGAGGGGAACCTACAGATGATGGTATAACTGCCCTTGTCTCTTTAGATTGTGACGGTCATGGGTCTTGTCCAAAACTTGGAAAGTTACCATAAGTGTACCTTATAGATAGTACATAGACACATGCGTGCCCCAATGGTGGAGAGTATTCAGGGTTAAGAAAGTGAATAGGGTGCCAATCAAGTGTGCTACTTTGTCATTGATGGTTTAAAACATCTTGAATTTTGTTGAATTGCATGCATCTCGGCCTGTGGAGCGTAATCCATCATAGTCTTAACTAGTGCTTTGTGGAAAATGGAAAACTTTGGGTAGGGAGGAAGTGAGCCACTTTCTGCAGAATTCCTAGCCTCTGGCTTGCTCTTGTGACTATTGTATTCATATTGCTGGCTTAATTCAGTTTCTGGTAAATGGTAACTTGCAGGATGTTGACATAGAGACATGCAGTGATAGTAATGTTATTGAATGTCAAGATGTGATGACTGAATACTCTCTTGTTGGGGCTGCTCATTGCCTGGCAATCTGTACCATGAATGTTATTTGCCACTTACCAGTTCAAATCTAAATGTTGTCAAGTTCCCGTTGCATTTGGAAAAGAGTTGCTTTAGGAACTAAGGAATTTCAAATGGTGTTGAGCATTGCAATTACCAGGAAACATCACCATTTAGAACTGTATGATGGAAGGAAGATTGTTAAAGCAGGTGAAGGTGATTGGGTCCAGAGCACCACACTGAGGAACCCTGCACTAATGTCTTCAAGCTGGAATGACTCAGCTTTAACAACCACCTTTAAACTTGGTTTGACTCCAACCAGCTTTCACCTGAATTCCACTGGCTCCAGTTTTGCTATGGTTCTTTGATGCCATGTTCAGTTCAATGCAACATTGACACCAAGGACAATCACTCACCCCTCTGTAGTTCAGCTCCTTTCTCCATGCTGTAATATGATAAGGAGCTAAGTGGCTCTGGCAGAACAAAAACTGAGTGACAGTGAGGTTATTGTTGAGTAAATACCCTTGATAGTACCATAAACAAAACTCTTGCAATACTTTTCTTATACAGCAAACTTTTTATTAGCTGGTATCCATGGCACCAGGAGAGTACCAGTTCACCAAATACTCTGGTTGATCAAGAGGTGCATATAATCAATATAAATACACACAGTAAGTAATAGAAAGGTAATGCAAAGGGTATACACATCACTGTTATACTTTATTTATAGCATAAATCACTTAAATAATAATGCAACCTTGCCTTAAATAAAATTTAATGGCAGAGAGCCTTCTCACTCACACCCTCACCTGATAAGCCGGACATCATGAAGAGCACAATAATACAGTAAACGTCCATTATTTCAGGGATAGAATTTTTGCTGGTTCATAAGGTGCCAGCAAAAATGAAATTTTCTGTAAGTGAAAGTAAACTGATGGAATTGTAATTGGCTATGTTGGATTTGTTCTACATTTTGTGGAGATGTCTTACCCAGGAAATATGACACTTAACTGAGTAGGTGCCAGTGTTTTACCTATGCTAAAACAGCTTGGCTACAGGCACAAATACCTCTGGAGCACAAGCCTTCAATATATTTACTGGCATGCTGTCAGAGTCCATAGTCTTTGCAGTCTCAGGTACCTTCACTTGTAGCTTGAGCTCTTGTGGTGTAAATCAAATTAGTTAAAGACTGGAATCTGTGTCACTGGGGACCTCAGCTCAGGATCTGGAATGAGTGAAAGCTAATGTCTGTTTCTCCTAAAGTCTCTGTAACAACGGTTACTGAAGTAGCCTGCAACTATCTGCTAATATGCACTAAGCTATATTTTGTTTTCTGCAGGACAGTCTCCTCACTGGATCAGGTAGTGGTTTTCCTCCACCACAGGTGGGAGAAAGTGAGGACTGCAGATGCCGGAGATCAGAGTTGAGAGAGTGGTGCTGGAAAAGTACAGCAGGTCAGGCAGCATCCGAGGAGCAGGAAAATCGACGTTTTGAACATAAACCCTTCATCAGGAATCAATTCTTCTCCTCCTCGGATGCTGGCTAACCTGCTGTGCTTTTCCAACACCACCCTCAACTCCACCAAGCTGGTCCTGCAGTTTCCTACACTGAAAGAGGATGATGACAGCATCTTCCGTACTAAACAGTTCATACCATTTAATGAGCTGGTATACTCAAGCAGCATCACTCACTTCCACTCTCAAGTCTTCATCCTTACCAGTGTCAATATATTCGTCCATCTGCAGAACTTCCATCGAGACTCTGGTCTACCCAATGATACTCTTATTTCTTGCCTTTGGTCTCAGTGAGATTGAGTAATGGTAGTATGTTACAAATCACTCAGGGCGTCCAAATGTGTACGTTTCCTTGTATGTTCTAGTCTGGAATCATGGATAGTGATGGTAGAAGCTTCAGTTTTCTTTTATATTGCATGAGCTTTTGAAAACATCTTGGGAAGTGAAATAACAGAAGGGTGTGTTCCTTTAGCTTCCAGGAAATCATGTCTCACAAACTTGATTGAGTTTTTTGAAGAAGTAACAAAGAGGATTGATGAAGGTAGAGTGCTGGACGTGATCTATATGGACTTCAGTAAAGTTCCTCATGGGAGACTGGTTGGCAAGGTTAGTTCACATTTGGATACAGAACTGACACAAAGGTAGAAGACAGAGGGCAGTGGTGGAAATTGCATTTAAGACTGGATACCTGTGACCAATGGTGGGCTGCAAGGATTGGTGCTGGGTCTGTTACTTTCCGCCATTTGTATAAGTGGTTTGGATGTAAACATTGGAGTATAATTAGTAAATTTGCAAACAACATCAAAATTGGTGGTGTAGTGGACAGTGAAGAAGCTTACCTCAGATTACAGTGGGATACTGTTCAGATGGGCCAATGAACAGAGGAGTGACAGATGGAGCTTAATTTACCGTATATCCTCAAGTAATAGTCACATTTTTTGACTACTTTTTAAGGTTAAATTTATGGGGTTGGCTATACATGATACTACTTTTGAGGGGCTGAACTTTATGCCCATCAAAATTCATACCATATCATTAGCAGAAACCCAACAGTTCTCTAGACGAATGAAGAAGAAAAAAACAAAATTGTTGTAATTCAGAAAACAGAGCGGAATACAACAGCCAGCGAACTGGAAGACTGGGAACGGATCAGAATAACTGGCAGACTGGAATGCAGGAGCGGGACGTGACGGCTGGCACACTGACTCATAACGCTGATCTGTTATCTGTGAAGAACTGCATGACTTTTACAGAAGATATATGGAAAATTCCAGGTTATTTGGCCAAAAATAGAGGGTCAACTTTAACATGAGAAAGGGCTCCTACCCAAAACATTGATTTTCCTTCTCTTCAGTTGCTGCCTGAACTGTTGTGCTTTTTCAGCACCACTCTAATCTAGACTCTGATCTCCAGCATCTGCAGTCCTCACTTTTGTCTTTTACATGAGATTGACTATTACTATGACTAAATACACTAGATAAATGTGAGGCGCTGCATTTTGAAAAGGCAAATCAGGGCAGAACTTACATATATAACGGTAAGGTCCTGGAGAGTGTTGCTGAACAAAGAGACCATGGAGTGCAGGTTCATAGCTCCTTGAAAGTGAAGACCCAAATAGGTAGGATAGTGAAGAAGGTGTTTGGTATGCTTTCCTTTATTGGTCTACACATTGAGTGTAGGAGTTGGGAAGTCATGTTGCTGTTGCACAGGACATCGGTTCGGCCACTTTTGAAACATTATGTGAATTCTGGTCTCTGTCCTATTGGAAAGGAAGATTTACATGGATGTTGCCAGAATAGGAGGGTTGAGCTGTAGGGAGAGGTTGAATAGGCTGGAGCTGGTTTTCCTGGAGTGTCGGAGACTGAGGGGTGATCTTACAGAGCTTTATAAGATCATGAGGGGCATGGATAGGGTAAATCGACAAGGTCTTTTCCCAGGAGTGGGGGAGTTCAGAACTAGAGGGCATAGGTTGAAGGTGAAACGGGAAAAATTTAAAACAGAGCTAAGGAACAACTTTTTCACACAGAGGGTGGTGCGTGTATGGAATGAACTGCCAGAGAAAGTGGTGGAGGCTGGTACAATTACAACATTTAAAAGGCATCTGGATGGGTATATGAATAGGAAGGGTTTTGGGGAATATGGGCCAAATGCTGGTAAATGGACGAGTTGTACTCAAGGGTCTGTTTCTGTGCTGTACATCTCTATGACTCACTTCCATAGAATCCCTACAGTGTGGAAACAGGCTATTCGGCCCAACATGTCCACACCGACTCTCTGAAGAACATCCCAACCAGTTTCACCCTTCTCTACTTTATCCCTGCAACCCTGCACCTCTCAAGGCTATCACCTCACCTATGCACCTTTGGACTATGTGCGGAAACCGGAGCATCTGCAGGAAACCCATGCAGGCACAGGGAGAATGTGCAGACTCCATATAAAGAGTCACCTATGGCTGGAATCAAACCCAGGTCCCTGGTGCTGTGAGGCAGCTGTACTAACCACTGAGCCTCCATGCTGCCCTTTTTTTGACTGTCTTCAAAGCAAACCCTTCACCCCATACTCCGCCCCTGATTTGAAAAAATTACATCTTGAAAGAAAACAGCATTCACAAGCACATATACAAACAGACGTGCACAGAAACTGAATTAAACCTCCATTTTATCCGCCTTCCCACTTTGTTTCATTGTGCAGATGAACAGCATATTTCTGTCTCTGCTCTGTGCTCATTTCCACTTTAAACAGCAAGCAGCTGATTAATCAGCCACTTCTCTTCTGATGCTGATTCAATCCTTTTTGACTTGAGAATATAATTATTACTCTTTGCTAACTCGGGAAAAAAATGCCTGTCAAGTGTAGAAAAACATGGCTCAAGCTTGAATATCATGCATTTTAAGTTCCCAGCATATGTAATAGTCATGATTATTTTCTGTTTCATTGATCTTTAGCCCAAATCACAACCCCAGTCGAAATGTACCTTACTTTGTTGCACTGAACAGACACAATTTCATTGGTCGTCTGTCATAAACTTGTTTGTTAATTCCGTTCTGTTGAGTTGTTTTGTAGTGAAACTTGACTCTGTGACGACAGTACTCAATGAACTGAAGATATTAGGAGGAAGGTATAAAGGAGACATCAGAGGTAGGTTCTTTACACAGAGTTGTGAATGCATGGAATGCGTTGCCAGTTGGGGTGGTGGAAACGAAGTCATTGGGGCCATTTAAGTGACTGCTCGACATGCACATGGATAGCAGTGAGTTGAGGAGTGCGTAGGTTAAGTTACTATATTTTACATTAGGATTAAGTCTCGGCACAACATCACGAGCCTAAGGGCCTGTTCTGTGCTGTACTTTTCTATGTTCTATGTTCTAATGCATTACTGCAGTTGCAAACTACTGCTGCTCAACACTTGCCGGTCACTACTCCCTCTCTCTTAATTAACCCCTCCCAATGCTTTCCTCCAACTTAATGACCAGCCTCACCTCCTCACCTCAGTCACACAGCTCTATGTACTACATATGGACTCACCTGTAACTCAGTAAGCAGATCTTTGAGGCCTCGTGCTGCAAGCTGCTGGGGACATCTATTAGGTGGTTGTCATTCGCGGGCTTGATAGCTAATGAGACTTGAATTTCTGAGCTGCAGTTCCTTTAGCCTCAGTATGGCCAGAAATGAGTACAAATAAATCCCTATTGGTAAACAAAAACAAAAAGTGCAGACACTGGAAATCTGAAGCGAAAACAGAAAATGCCGGAGAAGCTCAGTAGGTCTGGCAATATTTGGTAGAGAAAAACAGAATTCACATTTTGAATGCAGTGACTCTTTGTTAGAATTTAAACTTGATGGGAGAGTGTTTATGCTAATGATGGGGTGCGAGAAGTGAACAGAATACGGGTGACAGAGCTCAGCGACAGAGAGAGAGAGAGAGAGAGAGAGATAAGCAAACAAAGGTCAACCAAGACACGGATAAATGCTGGGCAGTACATTAAGAAGATATGTGAAAGGTTGGAAATGGGTGCAACCCATACAAAACAGGAGCTAGAGATGTGGGTTGAGAGTAATGAACACAGAAGAGGGTGATCTCATTCTGAAGTTGCTTAACTCAATGTTGAGTCCTGAAGGCTGTAAGGTACCTAGGTGGAAGATGATGTGTTCCTCCAGCTTTCATTGAGTCTCACTGGAATACTGGAGCAGGAATATTGGCATGGGGAATACAACTGAGGTTGGGGGAGGGTTGTGGTGGGAAGCACCTGGAAGCTTATGATCATTTTTACAGATAGAGCAGAGGTGTTGAATAAAGCAGCCACCAAGCCTGTATTTCATCTCCCTACTGTAAGGGCGGCCACATTGTGAGCAGCGAATACACATGAACAGCTCCAGCAATTCAAAAGGTGTTGTGAGCCTTCAACATCAGAAGAATTGTTTTCAGCCATGTCTGTAACTTCACAGCCCATTATATTCCTGTTACCATTGAACTGGGATGGACCTTGATTCAATTAAGAATGCAGAGGGAATGCTAAGCCTGGTGACAGACAGACCTAGAAATGAGGTGTAAACCTGGTGAAGGTACATGTGTGCCAAACAGCATAAGCAGCAAGTGGTAGACAGAGTTAAGCAATTCCATAACCAAATGACCAGATCTTATCTCTGCATTCCTGCCACAACCAGTGTGAATGGTGGTGGACAAGTAAACAACAAGCAAGGGAATGAGGTTCACTGATGGGGGAAGCTCAGAGGACGGTGCAGGTTTGGAATGCAGTGGCTAAGAGAGTAGCCAAGGACAGTAACCTCACAACCTTTAAAAAGTACTTGGATGAACACTAAGTGTCATAACATTTAAGACTATTGCGGTTAAATGGGATGAGTGTAGGTAGCAGTGTATTTTTGACAGTCAGGCTCAAAGGGCTGAAGGGTCTTTTCTATTTTGTATGATACTATGCCACAACACATCATTGTAAAAGACAGGCTTGAGACATTAGCAACCATTGGTTAGCAACCATCAGAAATGCCGACTCATTATTTTTCGAAGTTTCCTCCTGGCACTTGCTTAAATGGCGTCCCACTTCCAAGCTTACTTGGGAAAGGCATTGACTTTCCACCCTTAGTTTTTACAATCGCCTAGTCTAATTGTTTAAGGAGGTATGTGTTCTCAACTCACACTCTCAGCCACTTGTCATCCAAATCTTTTTAAATCTTGTATGGTCAATTAGTTCTGCATCAAATTAATGACCAGTTCCTGTCTATTGACCTCAAACAGAGAACATTCTTTTGTCCTAATTTTGGCATGTGCTAATGTTACGTCCATTATAAAAAAACACCATTGTATTTTCAGCATATTCTTTTAATTAAAGCATGTTTAAAAAGAGAACATTTTGGGAATAATGATTTTACCTTAAGAAATCATGTAGCACACCTGGAAGATGATGAACATTGATAATTCCTGATGAAGGGCTCTGGCCCGAAACGTTGAATTTCCTGTTCCTTGGATGCTGCCTGACCTGCTGTGCTTTAACCAGCAACACATTTTCAGAACATTGATAATATCAAGCTCAAAGAAGTTTTAATGATAGCTGTTCAATTCACTTCCTTGGCTCTGTTCCATTTAATTCTGCTCTGACCTTTTTCAATACAGGAAGTGCATCTCCAGTCATGATTTCAAACATTATTATATGTGGCATCATCAGCATTGCCATCTTGGTGTCTATACCATTTTACAAGAATTATTTTCATTCAAATGATAACAGTATCACCAATGTGCAATTATGCTATTATAGCTTTGCTGGAGAAAATTAATCTGTGTTTAAACTGGACACGAGTTTTAGAAAATGGCTTCCTGAAAGCTACATGACTTCTCTTCTGGATTCAACAGAAGCCAAAAACAGACAATTAGATTGTCCTCAGAAAAGTCAATGACAACATGCCATTAAATCGTTCAAAATTTCCAAGACTGTCAATTGAACTCTCAAAATGTGTGAAAATTCAGAAACTTTGTTCATGTTCGAACAGGAGACAGGAGGGACTTCAAAAGAAATATCAGCATATTATCAAAATTGATATTTCAGCCATTTTGTTTGATTGTGATGACTCTGGCTGTAAACAGCCATTTTGAGGAGCATTATCTGAACATCATTCAAATGATACTTTGAAGCAGCAACTGTTTCTCACCAGGAAAAAAGAGGGAGCATTCAGGATTGCTATACTGAACAACAGCAACACCCTGCAGTGCTCTAAAAGTGAAATATCAAGGCCTACACACACTTCCAGGACCTGTTCAGCTCAGTCTATCTGTGAGACTAACCTCTAACTATTCAACCGCAGAAGACATGGTGACTGCTGAATCTGTCAGGATCATAGAATCTCAAAATTGTTATGGTGCATAAGGAGGACATTTAGTCCATCATGACTACGTCAGCTCTCTGAATGAACATTGTTTCAAATTTTCAACTCCTTTACTTCAGAAAGATAATCTTCAAGTAATCCAGGGCTACAATGATAGTAGAGACTGATCTCATTTCATCCCCATACATACATTTAGTTTAAATATTTGTATCTGTATCTTAGCTCAATCTTTAAAGCTATCCACTTATATGACTTTCCGCAATAGTTGCACAATAAACTAACCTCGTATCTTGCTTAAAGCATGAAGCTGTTCTTGCTGGTTATTTTTAAATGGTAATAATTAAAAGGGGCTGTGTACAAGCTATGCAAATACTTACTTATCAGATTACACCAAAGACATTCATGCTCTGTACTTGTGACTAGAACAGCAGTCCCTAGTTTACCACTGCTTCCTTTGATCACACATTTAGTGGTAAGATGTCAAGCTGCTTGTTAGTCATCAACTGGTGAATGACCCAGGACTATCACCAATTAAATGTCAGGAAGACTTGAGCCCAGACACTCAACTCTCGCAAAACAAAACTTGCCCTGGTTTTACTTAGCATCCATTCTCACCTTTGTGAAGGGTCATTGGGTCATTTAACAATATCAATCTCTTTAACAACTGACATTCCTGCAATATTTTGCAGTCCTTTTTCAGATTGACTCTACAAAACCTTTGTCTTTCTTACCGCAATAAATCATGGAATAAAGATTCAGACAACCTATACATTGCAATGACTGTAATAATCAATTTGTTGTATTCAAAGAAAATGCACAGTCAGTAAATAATTTCAATCTATTTGAAAAATACTGAAGAATGTCAATAAAATTGCCATATACTGTTTTTCTAATTACTTTTGTTGATTAAATATATAAATTAAACTTACTTCATCTCATCGTTGCCATTAAATAAAATCTATTGCCATACAACAAGTGACCATCAGTCATGTTACCGCACACATCTCCAAAAAAAATCCACAATTTGGCACCACTATAAATGAATGCAATTTGCTGGACCAACGCTGTTGCAATTATTTCCACACGATATTTAGCTACCATACTTAAACTTGATTTGCTGAACATGATGCAAAACTATCCAATATTTCAGTGAATTGCAAGGAACTTTAGTGTAAATTGACATGATTGTAATGAAAATGACAAAATTGAATGATAGGGTACAGTTTTACTGGGAGCGAAGTGAAGTGAAGCGATAAGTACAGAAATGAATAGTCTCAATGCAAAGTTTGCAAATTAAAATAACAGACGTGTTAACCCAATTCTAGCAAAAGCAAATTAACAGCTTCAAGAGTCAAGAACTGAAAAATAAGCCTGGATATCAAGTAAACAAAAATAAATGGTATCCACTGCTCAGCAAAATGTCATCAAATTTAAGATAATCACAACATAAAGGTGAAGACAATGATCTAAAGGATATTCTCAATCAAAAACATTATCAATTCAGTGTCTAACTGTTGACTTGTCCTAGCTTGTATTTCCAGTATATAAAGTGCCACGTAATGAGTGTTGACTTGGTGGAGAAGATTATTATTTCTCCGTAGAGAGGGAGTTTCCACATTACATGGGCAACTTTATTTTTATCCCACTGTATGAATCACACTACAGGAGATTATTCACTTAGGTTATGTCACAATTAATATAATTATTCACATTTAAGCATTATTTTAATTTGTTCTAATTAACATTCTAATCGTACTGCACCAAATTACTGATTTAAGCCATTTTGTTTCAACTATCAAATCACTAGTCCTTTACTGCAATTAAGTCTGTTAAATATCCTGTCCTAGTCTTCCTGTCCACTACCATCAGAGTTTTGACATTTTAAGTCACGGATTATATCAGAAATAATTAATGGTCTGCTGTCATAACCACATTCTCAGAAATCGTATGTTTTTAAGTTCCATATTCCCACAATTTCTTTGGAAGCTCATTAATTTCAGAGAAAATTGGGCACTTGCCCAGTTTTCCTTGAAAAAAGAATTTCATTTTCTGTGTGTTTTGATGTGAGAAAATCTAACCATGAAACATTTCTGAAGCGAACTTACTTTAACTTGAGTGAGGTCTTCAACAGTGCAGATTAGATGGAAGACAAATAACTCAAAATGTTTGCTGAATGCAGCTTGCTTGGCCTCCAAGACCCATTTCAAATTTTGGAAAATGCAGAATATGTGGTATTAAGCATCATAAGCAAAAAATAAATCCCACATTCAACATTCATACTGAATTTGGAAATCTGTGCATCTATTATCATTGGCCTTTTAATTTTACTAGTACAAATAACAATTTTCCAACTAACTTTACATTTTCAGTAATTTTACTAAATTATACAATTAATATAATTATTCATATTGATAAATGTGAATATATATTTACGCATGTATAATTTTACAATTTTACGAGCACAGGTAACAATTTTTCAACTAACTTTACATTTTTATCTCCAGTTTGCCCAAAGTCCGTACCATATCTCTGATTAATTGAGAAACATTTTGATCTTGGCCAATAAATTATTCAAAATTAATATTTTCAGCCATTTTGTTTGATTGTGATTACTGGCTGCAATAGTTGTACTTGTTGGTACAACAGGAAAGTAAGACATGCGTTCTTCATTAAAAATCTTTGCCCAGCAAATAATTGATTTCAGACTCATTCTTCACTGAATGACAGAAGTGAAGTTGGGATGGCACCCTGAAGCAGTCCTGTCGCATATGTTGTCATTGCTCATGTTCCTCAGATTCCACCAAATATTTTGTGAAAACCAAGTCGGATGGAGTTGCTTGAGGAGGTTACCAATGCTGTTGTGGTTGAAGGGGAACCAATTTGCAGAAGGTATTTGATAGAGGAGCCACATCAAAGGTAACTGCAGAAAATAAAAGCTCACGACGTGGGGGTAGTTTATAGGCATGATTGGTGAACAGGGAGCAGGCAGTAATTGTAAATGGGTCGTTTTCAGGTTGGCAAGATATAATAAATGGTCAGACACAGAAATTATGTCGGGGCCTTAACTGTTGACAACTTATATAAATGACTCAGCTGAAGGGATTGGAAGATATAGGTGCTAAATTTACTGATGACACAAAAATAGGAAGGAAAGTAAATTGTGAAGTCAACATAAGGAGGCTACAAAATGTTCCAGTCTCCCACAACCTGTTCACCATCTACTCGGCTTACATCAGGGTTGTGCTGGAATATTCTCCACTTGCCTGGATAAGTGCAGCTCTAAAAACATTCAAGAAGTTTGACACCATCCAGGACAAAACAGTCCGCTTGATTGGCACTGCATCCATTCCTTCACCACCAATGCTCAGTAACAGGAGTCTGCACTGTTTGCAAGATGTACTGCAGAAATTCATCCTTAAATGCTTAGCACCTTCCAAGTCCACAACATTTCTATCCAGAAGGGCAAGGTCAGCAAATGTATGGGAACACACACTACCAGCAAGTTTGTCTCCAAGCCACTCACCAACCTGACTTGGAAGTATATTGTAATTCCTTCACAGTCACTGTGTCAAAATCCTAGAATTCCATCCCAGAATTCCATGCCTGTGGCTCAACCACAGCATATGGACTGCAGCAGTACAAGAGCGCAGCTAATTACTAGCTTCTCAAGGGCAATTAGGGATGGGAATAGATTCTGGTTAGCCAGAAGCACCCATGTCCCACAGGTAGAAAAATAAAGAGATTGCAGAGCTCTGAGATGTAGAGGGATCTGGGTGTCCTCATGCATGAATTGCAAAAGGTTGGTACTTTGCAGAGTATTAGTCTCCTTATTCAAGAAAGGATGAGAGAGATGAACACATGGTTCAGAGACCTACAAGGGAAAAGTGTGGGGCTTTGATTCATGGGGCACTGACACTAGTACTCGGGAAAAGGGATTTGTACCGATGGGATGGCTTCCACTTGAACCATACTGGGGCTGACGTTCTTACTGACCTAGGGCATATCTAGGGAAATGGAAAGGATTTTAATCCAAATAATGGGAGCTGACTGATTAAATGTGGGATAATGTGGTAAATCAAAGAATAGTGTCAAGGCCAAAGTGGTATTAATACTGGAATGATAAACAGACCATTAAGGGATAAAGAGAGAAAAGGTTTATTTCTGGTATGGTCAGTAAATGGGAAAGTTAAATGAATGTTGTAATTTATCATGAGGGGAATTAAATTTTAAAAATTGTAGAGTTTATTCCTCAGTTATGCAGGGAATTAATGATATTTTATCAGAGTCCTGTGCACAATATTGATCACCTTGTTGAAGGAAAGATGAAAGGAACGATGGAAATAATTCAGAGAAAGTTTATTGGAACGACAAGTGCAATATACTTGATAAGGAAAGGTTGGAGAGTCTAGGTTTGTACCTGCTAGAGTTTAGAAAAGTAAGAATTGACTTGGTTGAAACATGTAAGGTCCTGAGTGGTCCTGATAGAATAATTGTGTACAGGATCTTTCCTGTTATAGCATACCGTGGAACTGGCGGTCACTGTCTCAAAATCAGGGGTTACCCATTTAAACAGAGATAAGGCAAATTTTTTCTTTCAGAGGGTCATAAGTTTTTGGAATTCTGTTTCTGTAAATGTGGAAGCAGAGTCCTTGAATATTTTCAAGGCAAAGCAAGAGAGCTCCTTATTAAGCAAGAAGTGTGAAAAGAACATGGGTAGTTTGAAATGTAGATTTGAGATGACAATTTTATCAATGATTTTATCGAAGGGAGCAGCAGTACTGAGGGGGTGAATAGCCCATTATTGCCCCTAACATGGATGTTTGTGTGTATATATATTGATATGCGCTACAGAGTGTCACCTGGTTGGGGTGACTCCCTATCCAAGTTTAGACTTGAAATACAATCTGTGAATATGATAGTGAATGCCAACTAAATCTGAAAATAAAGTGTAGTTTAAGTACATCTGTGTTGCAAATCCTTAAATTGTTCCAATACGCGTAGTGTTTTTCATTCCAATATCATGCACGGTGAAGATCTGGGTTAACCTTCATCAACCAGGACAATAACTGTGCAAATAGTTCAGAGCTGGATTAAAGGTAGAAGGTGTAATTGTCAGTCTCTTGAAAAAAATTAACCACATAAAGCTAAAGATTTGCATTTACACAGTAGCTATCTCATCTCCAAGTTCTTCACATCCAATCAATTATTTTGAAAATCCATGACAGTTGTTAATATCCACAGTATATATTCCAGATGTAGCACAGAGATTCATGATTAATTGGCCCTGTCTAACACTGTACAGTTTAATCAATTAATGCATTATTTATTGATCTTTTTCTTGTGTCTCCTGCTGCCTTCTACTTCAGTTCAATTTCAACATGAACAACGTGGAAAGATTTTGAAGGGTCAGGTCGATCCTGGCTTGTCTATTTTTGGAAATTGTTTAATGAGATTGTGTGAAAATGATTATTTGAATATTCAAATAATTGTTGATCACATGTGAATGCAAAATTTGTACCAATGCGGCAAGCATTGATGCTGAAAGTAGTTAGTATTCTTTCCACTATACTGTCTAGCTTCTAATTAATTCCTTTTTATTTTTTACGCTGTCACAGTTTCCAAAGACTTATGCCATGCATTTCATATGTTATCATCTAAGACTTCCCATGAATTCCAATTAAACATAAAATAAAACTATTTAAATTGTCAAACAGCTTTATTATATGTCGAGATATCTAGGGCGAACAATTCAGAAGGGTTGTACAGCTGGACTAAAGCGAAGAGCTGAGGATGCCATTCAGTCCCTCAATATCTCTCCACCATTCTGTCAGATGTTCACAAATCTTACTAAAGGGAACCCTGAGACTTTATCTGTGTTTGGTGCCTGTCAGGTAGGACATGTCCCACGAAGATATATTCACTGGTACACTTGCCTTTATTAGTCAGTGCACTAAATGCAGGAGTTGGAATGTCATGTTGTGGCTGTACAAAGCATTGGTTAGGCCACTTTTCAAATGCTGCATTCAATTCTGGTCTCCCTTCTATAAGGAAAGGTGTTTTTTTAACTTGAAAGGATGCAGAAAAGATTGACAAGGATGTTGCCCGATTTGGAAGGTTTGAACTACAGGGACAGGTTGAATAGGCTATTTTCCCTGAAGTGTTGGAGGCTGAGGTTTAAGAATCATGAGGGGCATGGATAAAGTGAACAGACAAGGTTTTTTCCAAGGGTGTGGGAGTTCAAAACTAGAGGGTATAAGTTTAAGGTGAGCAAGGAAAGATTTCAAAGGACCTGAAGGGCAACGTTTTCACGCAGAGAATGGTGCTTGTATGGAATGAGCTGCCAGATGAAGTGGTGGAGACTGGTACAGTCACAAAATTTAAAATGCATCTGGATGGGTTTATGAGTAGGAAGGGTTGAGAGGGATATGGGCCAAATGCTGGCAAATGGGACTGGATTAATTTAGGATATATAGTCGGCATGGACGAATTCGACCGAAAGGTCTGCTTCTGTGCTGTACATCTCTATGACTTGATGGCTTCATCTAACGTGAAGTCATTAAACATCATAAAGCACTGGAGTCAGATTCTCTGGATCAGACTCCAGGCAGTGACTCCTTGTTTTCTCACACTCTCATCAGAGGACGTTCTTCGGGGCTTCTTAATCCCCCAGAGAACATGATCTTGCTCTCTCTATCTTTCCTCCTATCTACCTCTCAGGCAGGCACTGAACCAAGGGGCTGTCCTTCTTTCCTTATGATACATACGTACAGCTTCTGTTTGCAACCAGTGTTGGTTCAGGCAATTAGCTGCAGTGCCCTTTCAATTGCAGCTCTCCTTTAAAAGAAGGCAGTCACGAATGAAAGGCTAATAAAAAAAGCAACATCCCAGGATGCTTCGATGTAAAGTATGGGGAATATTCATACTTTAGAGTATGGAGAACCTGCCCCTTGAGGAATACACATCAGGCAATCAAATGGATGGCATGAATTGTATAAAGTGGTAAGGTGCAATTGTGTTTGTGGCTTAAGTCTTGTTGGTTCATACCCACTGGCGATGGTTATTTGTAAAACAGGGCATTTAAACACACTTATTG
Organism: Hemiscyllium ocellatum; assembly: GCF_020745735.1. Classification (NCBI taxonomy): domain Eukaryota; kingdom Metazoa; phylum Chordata; class Chondrichthyes; order Orectolobiformes; family Hemiscylliidae; genus Hemiscyllium; species Hemiscyllium ocellatum. The sequence goes on along the minus strand of NC_083404.1, from coordinate 98,589,850 downwards.
CAAAAACCTTCCTCTTAACACAAGGAGATGACTGTGAGTTAAAAAAAAAACTCTTATAACATGTCACAAAAATCACATTAATTTAGCTGAGATTAAACAGGCATGGCACTGAGTACTTTCTAAGTTTTTTTTAAAATCAAGTTTACAATGGTTTCTTACTTTTTGTTTATGCAATTGTTCAATAATGTATATTTACTACACCAGTGAGGCTGCATATATTGTTTGACAAGAACTACAGGCAGCGCTAAAAGGTAGCAGGGGTTTTATGGCACTTGTGTTTCTTGCCATAAGCTCCTGCTGTCTGGCAGATGGAGAATTTGATACACCTGTTAATATACAAAACAAATCATTTCACTCGAGATTGCTTGAGGGTGCAGTTCTTCACAAGATATCTTTTAAAAGAATTATGTCCTCATTGATGTCTGGCCTGGCTTGTATTATCAAACTCTTTCCATAAAGATATATTTGCAATCCAACTTAGATCTTCATAAACAAAAACAGAAATTACTGACAAACGTAACAACTCTGGCAGCATTTGCAGAAAAAAAGGAGAGTTAAGGTTTTGAGTTCAGTTCTAATGAAGAGTCACTGGACCCAGTACGTTAACTCTACTTTCTCTCCACAGATGCTGCCAGACCTGCTGAACTTTGCCAGCAATTTCAGCTTTAGTTTCAAATCCCCAGCATTTACAGTTCTTTGCTTTATTTTAACTTTTCATGAAATGAGCAATGATATTTTGATCTATGTTCTTATGGAAAAATAATTTTGGCCATCTGAAATCAGAAGCAAATAAGGCATTCAAACAACTAATGCTGAACTGATCTATAGCAAAATGTCACATGGCATAGCTACAGGTAGGTCTGTCATCTTCCAGTTCCTATTGTCAAACCTTAGATAGAGGAAGATACTTAACACAGAGTAGACCCTATGCTAAGAATCTAGGAGTTGTGTCTTGTAACATGAGGAGGATATTGCGCTGTAGCTGGGATTTTTCCTGAGCAAGTGACTCTCATCTCCTGCTCCAGTTACATTGGGGTGAGGTGGGGGAGGTGTGGAAGCTGGAGAGTGTCCTTTGGGCAATATCACTGTGCTAGTAATCCAGTAGCATATCATAAAACCAGGGCAGAGGTTTGAATCCAACCATGGCAGCTGGTGACATTCCATACAGATGTTGCAAAACCCATCTCGATCAGCATTGTCCTTTATGGGAGGAAACCTGTCATTCTTAACTGGACTGGCCTATGTGTGATACCAGACCCACAGAAATGTGGCTGAGCCTTAAAGGTTCTCTGAAATGTTGGCAAGCCATGGAGGTAAAGGGCAATTAAGGATGGGCAGCCAATGCTCACGTTGCCAGCATCACCCACTTCCTAAGAAATAATTTTTTAAAAATTGGAAAATTTTTTAGGTTATTAAGCAACATCTTATGCCATCTTCTGAACATACCTTCTCATCAAGTCTTCAACTGATTGTTGAACCTGGAGTGCTTGGCTTAGAGGCAAATATACTGTCTAATACATCATCTGTAGTCTAAATGGACTTTCAACATTTAGTGAGTTGGTACTGCCTTCACAAGGGGTGGTCTAGCATCACTGATGGCCCTCTGATAGGGCCTGACACCTCAGGAACAATCCCACCAGTGTCAAGCATGGTGGTGATCAGTTTGGAGGCAAAAGGTTTTGTTGGTGGGAATGCTGATGACAAGGTGGGTCAGGGTTCGTATGGACATGGAACTAGGTCTTGAAGGCTTCCTGAAATTCCAGACCAATGGTTCAGGGAAAAGACCCTTTATTGGAAATATTTTTCAATTTGTGTTAAATGATCTCAACAAAAGACACAACAATGGGCTTTAAAGTTTCCATTGTAAGGAGAGAATGGGGAATAGTGTAGAATCATACTGGCTTATGGGAATTTCCTGTGGGAATACAAATGGGCAGAAGCTCTTTTCACTCTGGAAACTGCTCATTATAACAGGAGTACAAGTCTTTGCTGTCTTAATGAAGTAACCAGGACAAATAGATTGCCTGGTCAAACTTGTCAGAATGCAGAGATTTAATTTTTGTGTTTTTTTCTTGAATTGAATTCAAATGGCTTTCTCTGGCATTCATCCAGATGGTTGCTTCCCACACCGTTTTCCAATGTGACTCCATCTTTAAGGTTAAAAATTAACACAATTCTCAGATACCAACAAAAACAAAACAACAAATAAAGCAGTCAATTTTTGAGATTTAGTGTACAACTGCCATATGTTGCTGGAAAAGCGCAGTAGGTCAGGCAGCATCCAAGGAACAGGAAATTCGACGTTTCGGGCATAAGCCCTTCTTCAGGAATGAGGAAAGTGTGTCCAGCGGGCTAAGATAAAAGGTAGGGAGGAGGGACTCCCTCCTCCCTACCTTTTATTTTAGCCTGCTGGACACACTTTCCTTATTCCTGAAGAAGGGCTTATGCCCGAAACGTCGAATCTCCTGTTCCTTGGATGCTGCCTGACCTGCTGCACTTTTCCAGCAACACATTTTCAGCTCTGATCTCCAGCATCTTCAGACCTCACTCTCTCCTGTACAACTGCCATATTTGTCTGTCCCATAGTTAAGTTGTTTGAGAGGTGGCAAAGTGGCTCAGTGGTTAGCACTGCTGCCTCGCAGCACCAGGGACCTGGGTTCGATTCCACCCTCAGGCAACTGTCTGAGTCGAGTTTGCACATTCTCCCCGGTTCTGCACAGGTTTCCATCGGATGCCACAGTCCAAAGATGTGCAGGCTAGGTGGATTGGCCATGGTAAGTTGCCCTGTAGGTGGGTTAGCCATGAGAAATGCAGGGTTATAGGATGAGTCTGGGTGGGATGCCCTTCAGAGGGTTGGTGTGGATTCCATGAGCTGAAAGGCCTGTTTCTACACTGTAGGGATTCTGTGAAATAACTGCTAACACTGTGAATGGAAATCTTTTAAAAGCTATTCCACAAACATTTCCAATATGTAATTTTGTGCAAATGAAATAACTTCATCACAAAAGAAATGCACTGCAAAGTTCTCTAAGGGAGTTTGATAAGCTCAGAGCTATGGTGCAGGCAAGGGGAATACACTGGATGAGCACTGAAAGAACGCAAGTTGCTGGAAAAGCTCAGCAGATCTGGCAGCATCTGTGGAGAGAAATCAGAGTTAATGTTTCCTGAGGAAGGATCATTGGACCTGAAACGTTAACTCTGGTTTCTCTCCACAGATGCTGCCAGACCTGCTGCGCTTTTCCAGCAATTTCTGTTTTTGTAACTTTGGATGAGCAAATGGCTATTGTCATTTGAACATGTTTGTAAATACTTTACTAGTAAGTTGACACAATTGTAGACATCATCAGTTGCATTTGCTGCGAATCAATATTCTAAATGTATTGAGGAGTTTATGAGGCAAACTATGAGTCATATATTGTGCTGCAATATTTTTCACACTTACAATAGCATTGACTTTTCTCACCATCCAGTATGGCCACCCTGAAGTGCAAAACAGCCTTTCCAAAAGTTGTAGTGAAATCTGTTTAAATAACTGATAAACATTCGGTGTAATTCATTGCCTGAATTAGAACCTGGCATACCATGGTGGAGTGCTTGCCTTCCCAAGAACCTATGTTTCAACTGTTCACATTCTAAGCAAGCAGCATAAACCCTACAGCTTGTTGTTTCTCACCTACAGTAGCAGCTGGAAATCTGGGGAGATTTAAAAATTAAGTACTATACAAGATTGGGACTCTCACTCACCAGCTGAGGTGAGGGAAGTAGCTCAAATGTTGTATTCAACCCACTCCCAGTAATCCATCAAGCATAGGGCTGTGCAGTGGCTCACTGGTTAGCATTGCTGCCTCACGGCACTAGGGACCTGGGTTTGATTCTAGCCTCGGGTTTGCACATTCTCTGTGTGGATAAGCTCCAGTTTCCTCCCACTATCCAAAGATGTGCAGGTTAGGGGAATTGGCCATGCTAAATTGTCCACAGTGTTCAGGGATGTGTAGAGTAAGTGCGTTAGTTAGGGCAGGGGAATGGGTTTGGGTGCAGTACTCTTCGGAGGGTCAGTGTGGGCTTGTTGGGCCAAAGGGTCTGTTTCCACACTGTACAGATTCTAACTCATTGTATCAGACTTGAAACTTTGACTTTGTTTCGCTCTCCACAGACCTGCTGAGCTCTTCCACTATCCACTGTATTTTTTTAATGTCATGAGAATGAGTAGCAGGAATAGGCTGTCTGGCCCTTCGAGCCTGCTCTCCATTCAATATGATCATAGCTGATCTTTTTGTGGTCTCAGCTCCACTTACCCGCCCTCTCACCATAACCCTTAATTCCTTTACTGTTCAACAAATTACCTACATCAGCTTTAAAAGCATTTACCGAGGAAGCCTCAACTACTTCAAGGCAGGGAATTCCATTGATTTACGACTCATTAGGTGAAGAAGTTCTTTCTCAATTCAGTCCTAAATCTGTTCCCCTAATGTTGAGGCTATGCCCTTTTGTCATCTTTTTCTTGCTGAATATAGTGAGAGCTGGCAGTATCTTAAGTGGTCCTTTTAGCCAGGTTGAAATTAGAGAAACTGTGGCATTCATCAGAGCTTTACTAAGTTTTAGGATCTTAACTAACACTAGCATCTGAATGAAACACAAAGGAAACCAATAAAAATGTACAGACTCGATCTTAAATATATATTAAACAATTCCTCAGTTCAAACTTGTATTTCTTTCAAAAATGGAAGTTATAACTTCTAGTCCCAGAATTTGTGTCGAGATTCATAACCTGTATCATCAAAGTTCACACAATAGGAAACGAAGATGACAGTCTGATCACCACCAGCTTGTAACCAGAAGGCTGTCATTGTCATAGATGAATTTTGCTTAAAATCAAGACATAAGTTTCGGGGGGAGGGCAAAGATTTTCTGTGTATTATTCTGTTCATCTACCGTAACCTTAGTAGAAGAGATACAGGAAAAGAAATGATGTTAACAGTGATGATCAGGAGAAGGTTCGCATCCTCAGTAATGATGCAAAAGCTGTTTATTTTGGCCATTGTGAACACTTTCCCAAGATACTGAGGAAGACACATTTTAGGGGTATTGCTGGCATTTTGTTTTTTTGATGCAATTATTATTCATTGCTAAGCCAGTGCTTCAGCCTGATCATGAAGTGGATGACACCTTCTGTCTGGTGAACTGGCCAGTGGGTCACAACCTTCTGGCTGCCTGTACTTCCTGCCAATGAAGATGGCGGATATCAACACCGACAACTGGGAGACTGTCCCTAATGGCCATGACCTCTGGACGCTGACTGGTTGGAAGAGTACTGGATGATGAACAGAAGGAAAAAGCTCAGTTAGGCAAGAAGAGGGCTGAGAGAAAACAGAGGCCAGTAAACTGTACACTTTCTTAGCCCACTGTCTTGTTTTGCAGCAAATGTGGCAGACACAGACATGATGGAGTCGGCTTTCTGAGCTACACCAAGCAATGGTTGTTTAACTGAGTTTCCATTTTTTTGTGTTGTACTTAATATTGGTAAGAAGCTGAAGAAACTATTTTACCAGATGAATACAATCAACAGAGACTGAAGGAAGTGCAATTCCATTGAAGCATTTCAATATAACTATCATGAGAATAAAACACACATAAGTTTACTTTAAGAAATAAAGATGGAGCAAACAAATCATTAGTGGCAATGCAGCAGTCTTGCTTGTGATAATTTTCAAACAATTTTTTTTTTCATCTTTATATTCAAGGATGTAATACTGTCCTGTTGATCTCTTATATCCAAACAAGCGAAAACAGCTAACTAACAAATACTGGGGTTTTGGACCTCTTATTACTACTGCTGATTTAATGTGAATTTGGTGTTGTAGCTAATTAGCTGTCTTCTTCTTGAACATTGAAATAGAGATTAAGATTATTGTATGTTATTATTATGGAATTTTCAGAGAGTGGTGGTAGAAAGTTGCTTTTCAGACCGGTTCTGGGTCCTCTTTTGTTTAGAATTTATACAAATGCCTCAGATGAGAATATAGGAGGTATAGTTAGTAAATTTGCAGACAACACCAACATTGGTGGCATGGTAGGCAGTAAAGAAGATTTGTGAAGATTACAAAGGGATCTGGATCAAATGGTCATTGGACTGAAAAATGGCAGATGGAGTTCAATTTGGATAAATTTGAGGTATTGCATTTTGGTACAACAAACAGGGGCAGGATTATACAATTAATGGCAGGGCCTTGGGTAATGTTATAGAACAAAGAGACCAAGGGATTCAAGTACATAATTCTTTGAGGTTTGTGTCACATACAGACAGAGTGGCATTTAGCATGCTTGTCTTCATTGCTTGGTCCTTTGAGTATAGGAGTTGGAAAGTCATGTTAAGGTTGTACAGGACATTGGTGAGATCTCTTCTGGAATAATGTGTCCAGTTCTGATTGCCTTATTATAGGAAGTGTATTATTAAGCTAGAGAGCGTTCAGAAGAGATTTACCAGGATGTTGTCGGGTATGGACACTTTGAGTGATAAAGTAAGGCTGGATATGCTGAGACTCTTTTTCACTGGACCATAGGACGTCAAGAGATAACCATACAGAGATGTTTGAAATCATGAGGAAAAAAGATAGGGTTAATGATAGCTGTCTTTTCCCTAGGATGTGAGATTTCAAGACTTGGGAGCATATTTTTTAAGGAGAGAGATTTTAAAAAGACAATATTTTACACAGAGGATGGTTCAAGAAGAATGAACTTCCTGAGGAAGTGGTGGATGTGGGCACAGATATAACATTTAAAATACACTTACATAAGTGCATGAATAAGAGAGGTTTGGAGAGATAGGGGCAAAGAGCAGGCAGCTGGGATTAACTTAGTTTGAGATTATGTTTGAGATTATTGTTGGACCGAAGGGTCTATTTTGGTGCTGTGTGACTCTATGACTGTATGTCAGGAAATCCTTGGTAATAGGATCCTGGCCATTTCATGTAAATTCACTAAGTGTACTTCGATGAATGTAACTCCAAGTTAGAAGCGCAAATTCATGAATTCTACCCATTATGTTTAGCAGCTTTACAGAAGTTTGGTGAACATGAAATGAGAAAAAGTAACAGGCAGAAGTTTGATGAGTCATCCAGCTAGCCAGAGATTCAAATTCATGCTGGGCTGCTTTGTGAAAAGTTATTTGTTGATTAATTTTATTCCAATCAACATAGTCAAACTAACATATTTATGAATGTTTTGAGTCCTATGTTATGCAAATAGAAAAAGTAAGTATCATTTCAAATTTTAGGAACATTCAGATTAGAATGATAAGTCCTATTATGAAGACATGGGATAGGTTACAGAGTTTTTCAATTATTGAATATTCTAGAATTAAAAACAATAGATACAAGACTAAACACAGAAAATTTACAACAGAGTGTAGAAAAAAATATTTTGTCAGATTTTTGAGACAGGGGAATGCATTGCTAGACTTGTGATTGAAGCAGAGATCATGTCATTGTAAAAGAATAGGTAGATTGGTGGTCCCTGGGTGAGGCAGCAGTGCATCCCCCGGTGATGAGACACTGAGAAGGTGCTCAGTTATAAAGAAAGCTAACTAATAAAATGGGGAAAACATAAAAGCAAAATCAGTAAACAAAGTGTAGGCAAACAGCAATTGAATTAAAGTAGAAAATAATGATAATAAAGCAGAATTAAAGGCACTGTATCTCAATGCACACAACATTTGCAAAAATATTGATGATTTGAATACAAAAACAAAATAAATGGGTATGTTTTAATTGCCATGATGGAATGATGATGGAAATGTGGCTGCAGGAAATCAAGAATGGGAACTGAATATCCAAAGATATTCAGTATTTGAAAGGATAAGTAAAAATGGAAAGGGAGATCAGTATATTTGTAAGTGTGGATCTTAGATGCAGACATTTTTGAAAAGCAAATCAGAGCAGGAGTTATACACTTAATGGTAAGGTCCTTGGGAGAGTTGCTGAACAAAGAGATCTTTGAGTGCAAGTTCATAGCTCCTTGAAAGTAGAGTCGCAGGTAGATAGGATAATGAAGAAGGCATTTGGTATGCTTTCCTTTATTGGTCAGTGCATTGAATGTAGGAGTTGAGAGATCATGTTGCGGCTGTGTAGGACATTGGTTAGGCTACTGTTAGAATATTGCATACAATTCTGGTCTCCTTCCTATCAAAAGAATGTCATGAAACTTGAAAGTGTTCAGAAAAGATTTACAAGGATGTTGCCAGGGTTGGAGGATTTGAGCTATAGAGAGAGGCTGAATAGGCTGGGGCTGTTTTCCCTGGAGCATCAAAGGCTGTAGGGTGACCTCTTAGAGATTTATCAAATCATGAGGAGCATGGATAGGGTAAATAGACACATTCTTTTCCCTGGGATGGGGATATCCAGAGCTAGAGGACATTGTTTATGGTGAGAGGGGAAAGACATAAAAGAGCCCTAAGATGCAACTTTTTCAAGCAGAGGGTGGTGTGTGTATGGAATGAGCTACCAGAGGAAGTGGTGGAGGCTGGTACAACTGCAACATTTAAAAGGCATCTGGATGGGTATATGAATAGGAAGGGTTGGCAAGTGGACTAGACTAAGTTGGGATATCTAGTCGACATGGACAAGTTGGACCGAAGGGTCTGTTTCAGTGCTGTAGATCTCTATGATTCTCTTACTCTATGCAGCTAAGAAACAGCAAATCATAGGTGGAAGTTATTGAAAGACCACTAAACTATAATGGTAAGGTTGAGCAGGGTATAAGTTAAAAAATCAGTGATGAATGTATTATGGTTAACATAGTAATAATGAGTAACTTCAAATTGTTGTGAATTCCTGACAGGTATACAAAATGAGTTTCTGGAGCAGTAATTAAGGAGCCAACTGGTGATCAGGTTGTATTAGATTTAGTATTGCATAATGCTAAATGGCTAATTATCAACCTTACTGGAAGGATATTTTCAAAAGTAGCATTCATAATATGTTAGAATATTGCATTAAGTTTGAATTCCATGTTGTTCATTGGAAACTAAGGTTTGAAATCTGAAGAGAGAGAAATATGACAGTAGGAGGGACAAGTTGATGAAATCAGTTGGTGATATACAGACAAGATAAAGAGGTATTGAAAGTATATCACATACTCTACAAGGGGCATCCATTCCTTTAAGGCACAAACACCCAACCAGAAGGCAAACACAACCGAAGTGAATGAAAAGAGTTCAAGATTGGATCAAGGGAAGTGGTTTTAAAAAATGCCAAAAGGGATCATTTTGAGGCTTTGGATCAATTTAAAATTCAGCAAAGAAAGACCAAAAATCTGATTAAGAAATGAAGAAGAGAATACAATTGCAATTGCATGGATTAAGAAATGTTTAATTGGCAGAAAGCAGAGGGTGGATATTTTTGGGATGGCAGATTGTTCCCAGTGGTATTTCGCCAGGATCAGTGCTAGGTTCACAATTTACTTAATGATTCGGATGTGTGGACCAATTGTAATATTTCCAGATTTGCTGATGAAACTAAACTGGTTGGGACTGTAAGGTGTGAGGCCGATACAAGGAGGCTTCAACAGGTCTTAGACAGGCTGAATGAATGGGTGAGAACATGACTGTTGGCATATACAATGAATAAATATGAGAAGACTCACTTTTGAAAGAAAAAAACAGAAAGGAAGAATATTTCTTAATTGGTCAGAGGTTGGGAAATGTAAATGTCCAAAAAGATATTGTTGTCCTTTTTAAAAAACTTATTGTGTGGGTGCAGTAGCAATTAAGAAGGTAATTGTACTTCATCTTGAAGGGATTTGAGTAGAGGAATAAGGATGCCTTGCTGCAATATAACCTAAAGGAAGTACCAGGAATAGAGGGGAAGCTATAGAAATTGCATAAATGCATTTATGGGTTAAATGATACTTTTTAGATGTCATATTTTTCAGTAAGGGTAGTTTTGTTAACATTAGGGTGTTCACAACTAATGGCAGACATGTCAATGTCTATTAGTATCATAAAGTAAAACTTCCAGACATCTTTACGATGTATGCCAATATTTTTTGTAAGGTGGAGTAATCAATGAATTTTGTATAAAAAAGGTTTATGAATCAAAACAGGAAGGAATTCAAAATTGACAATCAATCTCTGGTGCTTCCAAAAATGTGAGTTTTGCAATTAAGCAAGATGATTCAAATGTAATCCAACACCATGAGTCTTCCTTGGAAAACATCAGTCGTTTTGCAATTAGTCGTACCAGATCTAGACTGAAGAACAATGCTGCTACCAAGGATGAGATAGAACAGCTGAATAATCTCATGAGACAGCTCAAATGCTTTGACACTCAGCCCAGATCAGATGCGAATTTTGATGTGCTAGAACTAATGCTGGTCATGACAAAAGACAAAAGTGAAGTATGCCTTGAGAATGAATTGTATTTCTTTTTAAAACAGTGAAAATAGAAAAGTGTATATGAAATTCTCAGCTGCAGGTCATCCAAATAATACAACATTAATCAGTTTGATTAATACCTCGCATGCAAATTTTGGCAATGGATTTTCCAGTGCAAGAGGATTTGTGATGTTTCTTGTGGAAGAAAATTGGGAAAGATTGTCCCTAGGAATGGGAGCCAAAAAAAACAAGAAGGGTACTGAAGAGTTCATTTGTCACTGATAATTTAGCTTTTGTTGATGCTGTTGACACCATTTGTTTAAGATCTTGAAGGAAATGCTATTTTAAAAGGGAGTGAGAGGACAATAACAATAGAATGTTACATAAATAGTCAGTCTTTATGGACTAATGTGCTTTACAATCTATCTAATGATTTAGATGTGTGGACCAAATGTCATTTTTCCAAACTTGCTAATGAAAACAAACTGAATGAGAATGTAAAACATTAAAGTGAAAAATGGCTCAAAGATATAGTGTCCCGATGTGTGAGTCAGAGGAGTCAGTTTCAAATCCATCCATTCCAGAAGCATGTAATAGCATCTCTCAGTGGGTTGATTAGAAAATTTTAAGAAAGAGCAGCACACCAGCCCACACTGTCTACACCACACCTCCATTTTGATTTAGCTCCCTCCTTCTCCCTCTTTCCTTGCCCTCACCTATATTTGTTATTATTATCCTGTCTTTGCTGGGAGGTGTTTGTTAATTGTTCCTTTGGTTAGTAACACAGGTGATTCGGTGACAACTTATTCAATTGTTCCCCCTCTAACTCCATTTTAATGTAATCCCTCCCTTTCTTCCCAATCTCTCCTTGTTTTGTTGCTGCTGCAATGCCCTTAGTGGGCAGTGCATCCTTTTTGTTAATTGTTTAGGAGTTTAATTGGATGATTTAATGATGGGTTTATTAAAGGAAAGGAAATAGTTATGCTCTTCCTAGATGTGTATCATTTTCTGAACAGGGAAAGGATCCAGAAGAGAAAGGTAAAAACTGATGTTTGTGTTAAACTCGAGATTTTCAATAAAAACCTTGCAAACCTTTGAAAGACTTTTGCTGCTTAACTCAACATCTGGATATCAGCCTGTTAAACAAGGTAAAAACAATGACTGCAGATGCTGGAAACCAGATTCTGGATTAGTGGTGCTGGAAGAGCACAGCAGTTCAGGCAGCACCCGAGGAGCAGTAAAATCAACGTTTCGGTCAAAAACCCTTCATCAGGAATACAGCAGTTATTCAGCAGTTAAACGATCCAGGCCAGAATTCAGTCTTAACAGTTGCCACAGAGAAGGCTGGCTTTGGAAGTTAGGCGATGGAGTTTATGTTGGGGACCAACGTTTAATTCAATGTATTTCTGCTCATCCAGTTCCTGAAGTTAGAAACACTGTTTGACAGTTTAAAAGGTGCAGAGATGGTGATAATGTAAAACTGAATGTTGTCATCATACATGTAGAAACTAACACTGTGCTTTTAAATGATGTTGTTATGAGGCATCATGTGGATGTAACACAGAATGAAACCAAGGATATGTTGCTTGGCGATGCAGAGGTACCAGTGCAGGATTGGGATACAAACCATCACAAGTGATACTTTGTCTACAATTGGATAGATAAATAAGGAATGAGGTAGGACCAGTCTTAGACTGTTGGACAGCAGGTAGAGAGACATTGAAGGAGAATGGTGTGGATGACTGTGTCAAAGGCTGCAGAAACGTTCAGTAGGACAAAGAGCCATAGTTTATCTTTGACTCAGTCATATATGATATAATTTATGATTTACAGTGCATGGTGCCAATAGCTGGGTAATGACTCAGATGAATGGTCTGGGTACATGGATTTGAATCCCATTAAAGCAGATCGTGGATGTTGAATTTATAAAAGTGGAATTAAAAGATAGCCTCGTGAACCATGGAATCTTGGTCGATTGTTGTAAAAATCAATCTGGTTCAGTGAGTAATTTTGTTGTTCTTACCTGGTATGACCTATATGTGACTCCAGATGCACAGGAATGTGTTAATGCATTTACTTATGTAAATAATATTAAAAAGCATTTTAAAAACAAACCCATACAAGTGTATATAACCCAATCTGAAAAATAAGAATTCTACAATGTGGAAACAGGCCCTTCAGCCCAACAAGTTCACACTGACCCTCTGAAGAGTAACCCATACAGACCCAATATTAACCCCTGACTAATACACCTGACCTACACATCCCTGACCACAATGGGCAACTTACTATGGCCAATCCACCTAACCTGCAAATCTTTATGATTGCGAGAGGAACTGGAGCACCCGGAGGAAATCTACGCAGACATGGAAAAAATGTGCAAACCCTACACAGACAGTCGCCTGAGGCCGGAACCAAACCTGGGTACCTGTGAGGCAGCAGTGCTAACTACTGAGCCACTGTGCCAACCTAAAATCTTAAAAGACCTTGTAAAACATAATCCCTTTTGCTCCCCAACATTATCACTTTACAATTAATGAAAGTCCGAGAAATTCCCCTTCCCTGTCAAAGCTGTTGGTTAGATTTACCTCTTAAAGAACAAAGAACAGTGCAGCAGAGGAACAGGCCCTGAGGCCCATCAAGACTGAGCTGACACATTACTCCTTTTTTAAACTAACAACCTTTTGCCTCTACATGGTCCATATCCTTCTATACCCTACTTATTCATGTATCCAAAAGATATCTCTTGAACCGTACTTGCTTCCATCACCTCCTCTTACAGTGCATTCCTGGTACTTATCACCCTCTGTGCAAAAAAACTTATCTCTCGCATCTCTTTTCAACTTTCCCACTTTTACCTTAAATATTCCAAACATGGCCTCACTAAAGCAACATGGCTTTCCAATTTTTATACTCTGATCGATGAAGGCAAGCATGCCATTTGCATGCTTGATCAACTTACCCTCTTGTATTGCCTAGGCACCTCTGTGTTATTGCTTCTAAAGGTTCTTGTATTTTCTGTATATCCCCACCTACATTAGATCTTCTAAAATTCATCACCTCACAGTTGTTTGGATTAAGTTCCATTTACCATTTCTCTGCCCAAATCTCCAGCCCATCTATATCCTGTTCTATCCTGAGCTGAAAATGTGTTGCTGATTAAAGCACAGCAGGTTAGGCAGCATCCAAGGAACAGGAAATTCGACGTTTCGGGCCAGAGCCCTTCATCAGGAATATCCTGTTCTATCCCCTGGCAATCTACCTCACTATCCACAGTTCCCCCAACCTTTGTGTCATCCCCAAACTTACTAATCAGGCCACCCACATTCTCCTCTAAATCATTACTATATATTACAAACAATAGGGACTCCAGCACTGATTCCTCTGGAACACCACTGGTAACAGATCTCCAATCAGAAAAACTGCCACGCTCTGTCTCCTATGACTAAGCCAGTTCTATATCCATCAGACTAGCTCACTGTGGATCCCACCTTTTGTATCAGACTGCCATGAGGGACCTTGTCAAAGGTCTTACTGAAGTCCATATAGACAATACCTACCACTTGTCCACCACATCAATCATTTTTATCACTTCCTCAAACTCAATCCATTTTGTGAGACATGACCTTCACTGCACTTAACCATGCTGTCTGTCACATATAAATCCATGTTCTTTCAAATGTGAAAAATACTGTCTCTAAGAATCTTCTCCAATAATTTCCCTACCGCTGACATCAGGTTCACTGACCTATAATTTCCTGAATTATTCCTTCTTAAACAAAGGAACAAAACCAGCTATTCCTCAGTCGTCTGGAACCTGTCCTGCATCTGAAGAGGATACAAAGATTTCATACAAAGTCCCAGCAATTTCTTCCTTCAGATCACTCAGTTATTCTCGGATAGACCCCATCAGATCCTGGGGACTTGTCCACCTTAATACCTTTGCAAAACACCCAATACCTCCACTTTTTTTATATCAACATAACCGAGAATATCAACATCGACCTCTCTAGACTCACCATCCACCACTTGTCCGTTATGAATACCAATGCAAAGTCTTCATTAAGGACCTCACCCACATCCTATAACTCCATGCAGAAATTTACTTCTACGTCATTGAATGGACCTACCATTTCCCTAGCTACCATTTTTCTCCTTGTAGATCTATAAAAAATCTTGCAATTTTCCCAAATTCTGTTTGTCAGGTACATTTCATTTGGCTTTTAGCCCTCCTAACTCCTTGTTTAAGTTCTTTCTTGCTTTCTATCCCTCAAGTATTCTGTCTATCTTCAGTTTCCTTAACATATATATGTTATTTTTGCTTTTTGACTAAGCTCATATCACTTGTCATCCAAGGTTCCTGAATCATGCCATCTTCAACTTTTATTCTCCCAGGAGCCTGCTGGTCCCGAATTTGAATCAACTGCCTTTTAAAAGACTCCCATGTGGCAGATGTGGGTTTATCTCAAACATGTGTCCCCAGTCTATATTCCTGGTACTGGCCTAATGTTGTGGTAGTTAGACTTCCATCAGTTCAGTACTTTCACCCGAGGACTATTCATAGCCATATCTATGAGTAACTTAAAACTTAGAGAACTGTGGTCACTGGTCCCAAAATGCTACCCCACTAAAATCTCAATCACCTGGCTGAGTTAATTCCACAATACAAAGTCTAGTATGGCCCCTTCCCTAGCTGGAACTACTTACATATTGTTTTTAAAAACTGTCCTGCACATAACTAATGAATCTCCTCTCATTCAAACCCCTGGTGCTAAAGGTGCCCCAACCAATATAAGGCAAGTTAAAATCACCCACTGCAACAACTTTGCTGTTTTTGTATTTCTCTATAATCTTTCCACATATCTGTTCCTCTATCTTCTGCTGGCTGTTGGGAGGCCTGCAGTATAACTTCAGCAAAGTGATTGCACTTTTCCTACTCCTGGACTTTATCCATATAGCCTCACTGGATGAGTCTTGTCTCTCAGTAACACAACTCCCCTACCTTTTTCACATTACTCTCTATCTCGTTTGAAACATCCAAATCCCAGAATCCCAGTTGTGTCCCTCTCACAAAAAAGTCTCTGCAATAGCTACAATTTTATAACTGTATGTGTTAATCCAAGTTCTAAATTCATCTGCCTTACCTGTAATACTCCTTGTGTTAAAACAAATGCATTTCAGACCACCAGTCCTGCTGTGTTCAGTAACCCCTCCCTATCTGTTCTTCCTCTTAGCCTTACTGCCTTAGTCTAGAACTCTTCCTCAGTCATTTCATTTGCTGACCTATTGTTCTGGTTCCAATGGCAAACTTCTACCCACTACCCCACTATCCCCTATCCCACTAGTTAAGTGGCACCTTCCTGCCAGGATATCCTATAGCATATAACTACAAAATTGACAACTGATTATTACACAATGTTCAGCACCATTCGCAACTCCTCAACTACTGAAGCAGCCCATGCACAAATGCAACAAGAACTGGATAACATCTTGGCTTGGACTGATAACTGGTAAATAATATTAATACCATGTAGATGCCAAGCAGCAACCATCTCCAACAAGTAAGAAACTAGCCATCTTCTCTGACATTCAATGGAATTATCATCACCAAATTCTCCATTTTTGACATCCTGATGGTTACCAATGACCACAAACCGAACTGAACCAGCGAGGGATAATCTGTGGCTGTAAGAACAGGTCAGAGGCTAAACATTCAGCCTCAATTAACTCAGTTCCTGGCCATCCCCATTGTCTGTATGCCCAGCTTTAAAATACAAGTCAAGAGCATAATAGAATATCCTCCACTTCCCTGAATAGATACATCTGCAACAGCAATCAAGAAAATCAATACTGTTCAGGAGAAAGCAGCCCACTTGATTAGTACCCTCTCCACCAACCTCAACATTCCTTTCACCACCAACACAGTGGCAGCAGTAACTCACCAAGACTAGTTTGACTTCACTTTCCAAACCTACAACCTGGATTATTTAGAAGAACAGTATCAATGAAGTGATTCTGCCTCCAACAGGGTATTACACCTGATACAACAATATTATGTTATCTCACATGCTGTAAAAAAAACTGAAGTATTGGGAAGAGTCCAACAAGCATCAGAGTTATTATATCCAAGTATTACATTCCTGTGTCTGTGCTAATATTGAACTAGAAAGTTACAACAGAAGATTATGAATCCAGAGGAATATCATGCTTCAAGTCATCTAGAGTAAGATGGGATTTGGATTCCAGAACTGACAGTCAGGTACTGAAGAGATAATGATACATTCCTGGAGATGAAAGGGAGGTTAGAGAAGGGGTGGTAGTTTGCAAAAATGGAGAAAATTACGTTTATTTTTAGGTGACTGTGATGACAGATTATTTGAAGGAGACTTGAAGAGATGACCTATTCACTAAACTAAAACATGTGGCACTAGAAAAGCACAGTCGGTCAGGCAGCATCCGAGGAGCTGGAGAATCGATGTTCCAAGCATAAACCCTTCATCAGGAATGAGGCTTGTTGCCCGAAGGGGCTGAGAGATAAATAGGAGGGGGATGGGGCTGGGGGGGAGTTAGCTGAGAGTGTGATAGGTAGATGAAAGTGGGGCGTGATCGTGATGGGTCGGAGAGGAGGTTAGAACAGATAGATGGGAAAGAAGATGGACAGGTAAGATAGTTCAGGAGGATGGTGCTGAGTTGGAAGGTTGGATCTGGGATAAGGTGGTGGGAGGGGAAATGAAGAAACTGATGAAATCCATATTGATCCCATGTGGTTGGAGGGTCCCAAAGAGAATGAGGAATTCTTCCTCCTGGCATTGGGTGGTTGGGGTTTTGCGATGGAGGAGGCCCAGGGCTTGCATGTCCTTGGCAGAGTGGGAGGGGGAGTTAAAGTGTTCGACCATGGGGCAGTGGGGCTGTTTAGTGCTCATGTCCCAGGAATGTTCCCAGAAACGTTCCGCAAGTTGGCGTCCTGTCTCCCTAATGTAGAGGAGACCACATCGGGAGCAGCAGACACAGCAGCTGATATGTGTGGAAGTGCAGGTAAATTTCTGTTGAATGTGGATGGATCTGTTGGGGCCTTGGATGGAGGTAAGGGGGTAGGTGTGGGCACAGGTTTCGCAATTCTTATGGTGGCAGGGAAGGTGCCAGGAGTGGGGTGTGGGCTGGTGCTGGGTGTGGACCTAATAAGGGAGTTGTGGAGAGAATGGTCTCCATGCAGAACAGATAGGGGTGGGGAGGGAAATATATCTCTGGTGGTGGGGTTCATTTATTGGTGGCAGACGTGTCAGAGGATGATACGATGTATCTGGATGTTGGTGGGGTAGAAAGTGAGGACCAGGAGGGTTCTGTCTTTGTTGCAATTAGAGGGGTGGGTTTCAAGGTGGGTGGCGGGGGAGGGGGGGATGTGGGGGGAGGGGGTTGTGGAAGTGGAGGAAATGTGATGTATGGCATCGTCAACTATGTGGAAGTGTAAATTATGGTCTTTGTAGAAGGATGCCATGTGGGATATTCTAGGGTGGAACTGGTCCACCTGGGAGTAGATGCAGTGCAGGCCATCCAATCACAACAAGGAATAACCTCCTCCCCGCCTCCCCCCGCCCCCACCACACCCCAGTCCTCATCTTCCACCCTACCAATTTCTGCATCATCCTCTGCCATTTCTGCCACCTACAAACAGACCCACCACCAGGGATATAATTCCCTCCCCACGGAGACCATTCCCTCCGTGACTCCCTTGTTAGGTCCACAGACCCCACCACCCACCCACCGCACCTGGCACCTTCCCCTGCCAACACAAGA
Organism: Hemiscyllium ocellatum; assembly: GCF_020745735.1. Lineage (NCBI taxonomy): Eukaryota > Metazoa > Chordata > Chondrichthyes > Orectolobiformes > Hemiscylliidae > Hemiscyllium > Hemiscyllium ocellatum. The sequence continues at coordinate 98,571,687 of NC_083404.1, read as the reverse complement.
ATTGCAAAACCTGCACCCACACCTCCCCGCCTCACCTCCATCCAAGGCCCCAAAGAATTCATCCACATCTGACAGAGATTTACCTGTACTTCCATACATGTCATCGACTGTTTCTGTTGCTCTCGATGTGGTCTCCTCTACATTGGGGAGACAGGATGCTAACTTGCAGAATGTTTCAGAAAACATGTCTTGACACATGCACTAAACAACCCCACTGCTCTTTGGCCAAACACTTTAACTCCCCCTCTTACTCTGCCAAGGACATGCAAGCCCTGGGCATCCTCCACCGCCTAACCCTAACCACCAGACGTCTGGAGGAACAATGTTTCATCTTCCGCCTTGGGACCCTCCAGCCACTCGGGATCAATGTGGATTTTACCAGTTTCCTCATTTGTCCTTCCCCCACCTTATCCCAGATCCAACCTTCCAAGTCAACATCACCCTCTTGACCTGTCCATCACCTTTCCCATCTACCTGCTCCACCCTCTTCTCTGAACTATCATCTACACTCCCACCTTTATCTATCTATCACATTCCCAGCTAACTTTTGCTTCCATCCCGCCCCCCCACCACCACCACCACATTTATCTCTCAGCCGCCTTGGGCCACAAGTCTCAATCCTGATAAAGGGCTTCTGCTCAATATATTGAGTCTTCTGCTCCTCGGATGCTGCCTGACCTGCTGTGCTTTTCCAGCACCACACTTTTTGACTCTGATCGCCAGCATCTGCAGTCCTCACTTTCTCCTCATTCACAAAATTAGGCAACATTGTAGCAGGGATGGAAAGTCATGAAGTCAGTAGTTTAGCTACCAGACCTGGTGAATTTCTCTAGCATTCCCTGTGTTTGCCTGAGAATAAAGTTATTTGGTGCAGATGCTGAAAGCAGTGACAATATCTGAGTAAGCGCAGTTTTTTGGCACTTGGGTGAGCTGTAGAGAGTGAGGATTTGAAATGAAAGGGCGAGAGGGAAGAAGTACTGATAGTAGAAGACGTGCCAGAGATTAACGGATCAGACCAATGTGCTGACTGTTGAAAACAAGCAGCCTGATCACCTGGAGCTAAGTGATGGTCACAAATGGTTTCAGTTGAGGGATTGTAAGCCCTCAACCAAGTTCCTGTGAACATCAGGACTTTATGGGATCATTCACAATAAGGTATGGATAGCAAGGAACAGAGGATCGGGATTCTAAACAGACGTGTAGAGAATGTGGTAATATTTGATGTGCTGGCATTACATGAAGATTATCATTGGGAGGGAGATTCACAAGACTGGAAAGCGTATCCCTAGCTAGCTGGAGCTGGGGCCGAAAAACCTTTCGAACCTGTAAGGCTCTCACAGGATTAGCCAGGAACTGTAGTGACGGGTGAAGGCTGTAACATTTCAATAACAAGGTAGTTGATCAGAGAAAACAGTTGAGTCTTAAGGTGTCACCCATTATTGATCAGTGTGGAAGCTGTAGCCTTGATGTTCAAGCAAATCCAGAGATTTACAAACCAAACTGAGCAAACATCCTGTTTTCACTGAGTAATACAAGGATCAGGCATCATCAGATGATGGATATGGCACTTTAAACTGGTAATTTCCTTGTAGTTAGAACTAAAATGCGTTCTCTGTTAGAATCAGGAGAAACTGGATGATTGGAGGCCGGCGGAGACAGAAACACAAGTACCATGGATGACCAAGGAGGTGCACAGTAAAGAGCTCCCTAGGAAGCTTATTTAACACGTGTCTTAAATAAATAAGATATGAGTTCATAACAACATAGAACAAAATCGTAAGCATATTCATGGAAGTTCACACATTCCTAACAGATTGATGACTTTTGGCAAGTGTGAAGGTTGAGAAGGAAGAATGAGTGTCAAGTAAAATTCAAATCAAGGGGACTACTATGTGAAAGTACAACTGGGGACCTGAGAAATTCTAGGGAAGGAACATTGTATCCTTAATTCATGATTGGTAAAATGCACATTATGTTGTATAATTAGCATCAAGATTGATCTTACTCATTTTCCAGAATAAGAACAGTTGAAGTGATCCTCACAGCCTCTAGTAAAGCCCTGTCTATGTTGCAAGGTTGAATGCAAATATCCTTGCAGCAGATGGCAAAGCTTTTTGATTGACTTCCTACTAACTTAACGCCTGTAGAAACAGGTGTCCTCTGTCATTGTCAGGTGACTGTGCCAAAACCAGCACTGATGGCAAAATGGCAGGTGGAGCCATTGTCATCAACATGCCAGCTTATTTTGCTGATCTGAATTCTTTCTTTCTATACTGCTTTATCCATGAAGTACAATACTTGGGTTGTATCCAAACCAATCCCCATTTTTAACCAATCCAGACTATGTAAACCGCTGCTCCTGACTTCAGTGAAAGGTGGTGGTGAAACATTCCTTACAATTTGCATTTTTTTCTTCAACTGTGTCTATTTTGTTGCTGTAGAAACAGTGGCATTTCAATCTATTTCCACAGTGTTTAATACACAATGTAGACTTTTAAGAAAATTTAAAACCAAATTCTATCATATACGTTAAGTAAAAAATAGTCCACAGATAAAACTCCAAATTTTTATAAGACTAAGAGAACATGTTTCAAAAATGAAGCTAGCATTAATATCCAAAACTCATTGCCTTTTAAGAATTTTATTGAATATGGACAGGAAGTCAATTAGATTCGAGTTGGATGTGGGTTGGCTGACCAGGCACAAATGCTTGTGGACCTTGTCATGAATAGACAGTAACTGAGGTCCAGATTTAATATTTAAAGAGTGGCTAGACAGTCATCCACTCCCTACAAGCCATCAACATCATCTTAGAGGGGTATTCTGAACATGAACTGCTGCCATCTACCTTCTACCCCACTCCCCCCAAACCCCAACCCCATCCGACCTACCACATTTCAATTCCTCACTCCCCCTTGACCTTCTCTCCATCATGTTTGACCTTCCTTCCTTTACCCTAGACCCTGCCTGTAATTTGTTGTCTTCAACCAACCCTCATCACTCATGATGATCTGACTAGGAGAAAGTGAGGACTGAAGATGCTGGAGATCAGAGCTGAAAATGTGTGGCTGGAAAAGCGCAGCAGGTCAGGCAGCATTCACGGAGCAGGAGAATCTGAAGATTCCTGAAGAAGTGCTTATGCCCAAAATGTCAATTCTCCTGCTCCTTGGCTGCTGCCTAACCTGCTGTGCTTTTCCAGCAACACATTTTCAGCTATGATGACCTGACTGTCAAGTTAGAGCTGTCTGCCATCTCCATACAACTGTCCATGGTATCCAGGAAATGTCCAACCCAGATCTGCCATTCATCTTTCTCAACCCTCCTGTCAATATTGACTTGGAGTCGGTTCCCTTCAACTTGCAATTGACCTGTTCTCAACTATGCTTCATCTCTCCTCAAATCATGCTTCAGCTGCCATTAGCACACCACGACCTCACTTTCTCAGACTGTCACATCCCAATCTCCACAGAACACTACTGCCTGAGGTCAAAGAAATAGTTCAGCTTCTCCTTGCTTGATCCAACAAAACACCTCAAAAAAAAAGCAGCTCCTTTTCAATTTCACCAAGAAGACCACTTCAGTTTCACACTACCTTCAACTCTCCATAAGTCTGAAGGTATGTGAAATGAGATTCTTGATGTCAAAAAATCAAAATCTGATTTTCTATCCAAGCTGTGAACAACAAGATGAGAATCTTACAATGAGCAGCAAGTGGTTTATTTGCATAATTGACATCTCACAACGACCTGTTTCACCTCATTTCTGAGCTGTTTGCTATTCTTTCCCAATCTTCTAGCTTACCACTAATCTTTGCCATGTTGCATGTTTTTTCTTTCATGGTGGAGGGAAGCTAGGTGATGACAATTCCTGAAATGGACTTTTGAGGAAGTATCTGGCAGGTTCAGCTCAGAGCATTCTCCTCGAGGCTTCCAACATTTCTGGGTGCTCTCCATGTGCACTGACCACCTGCTTCCCCTGGCTATAGTGTTTGGCACTGGATAAGCGCTAGGGTTGACAAATCATTATGGTGCTTCATTGACTCACTTAGAAAACAATGATCCACTTCCAATGCTGTGCTGCACTTTGGGTTGCGCTGACAATGTTATTGCTGCTAGACCACTTTGTGCAGACGGGAAAGCGCACTTTGCTCACTTTCTTTGCGCACACTCTCTTTGTGCCCGTTTGAATCCCCATAGTGTCACTGCCTGTCTTTGCCTTGCCTTTTTGCACTTTGCAGTCTCAGTCAGAATTTACAGGCACACAATACATCTGTCTTGACTTGCCTTTTAATGCAGATGCTAAACCAGGCAGCTTGGCATGACTGTCAGCAGTGATCAGTCAAGTGGGTGATATGTTGCTGTATGGTGCCATGCTGCATCAATGTCACACCTGTAGCATTTGACTTGTACGGCAAGCACACTGCATATACTTCAAACAATTAGCAATGTGTCCAAGTTGAAAGGAGGCTAGACTTCAGTCATGTCCATAGGGGTTGTTATCAATCACTGTAAGTCAAGAAATTGGTCCAGCAGCCTTGACATAGTCAGTTGGCTGTTTGGGGAGATCAGGATTGAGACTGAGTATCACTACAGTCCAGAGAAGGAGCTATAGTTAACTCTGAAGGTTCAGTGTAACTGGTTAAGGAATGAACAGTAAGCCAGTCAGGGAGCTGTACAGTGATCAGTCAGTGGACTGTTCACTCATCCATCATGCCTGTCATTCTACATTGATCAGAGTGGTGCATCACAGTCAGTGCTGGGTGTCTATTAGGGATTATCAGGAGGCCACATCTGTGATCGGGAAGTTGATGACATTATTTGTGGTGATTGAAGGCAGCATACCGAGCTGTATAAAGGGACAATAATTCTATCAGAGCAGCAACTCAATGTGTAAAGGCGGGCAACAATAGTCCATTGGAGGACAAAGGCTATTGCATAAGAGGGTATCTTTGACTGTCACCAGCAGCTAGCCTTCAACAGGAGACAGTGCAGTTCATGTGAAATTATAGGCCCAGGTTTGGGGGGGAGGGAATATGAGGAGGCAAAAACTGAAATGGAAGAGTTGGGTGAGAATATGTGGAAGATCAGAGCTGATTGGGTTGACAGGAAGTGCAAGGGAAGAAAAGGAACATGAAGGTTTGAGAGGGTCTGCTAGAATGACAAGCTGAGCCGGCAGTGCACTCTCAGATCATGACCTCTGTTCCTTCCAGCCTCAGTAAAATGGAAAATGGATGCCACTACATTGAGAGTGGGCACAGTGAGTGTTTTCTTTTTCTGTCTGAGCACATAACTCTACAGATGTGAGGTCCTACAAGGACAAGTATATGAATCAGATATCTCCATATTAAAGGTTAAAGACATCTATAATCATAGAACCCTGCATGTGAAATGTTACCGTGACCAACAGTATGGAATACAAATTCTGGTCACTGGCAGTTTTGAGCATGTGAATGGTCATTACAAATTGATAATAGTCATTTCTGTGAAACAGAAGGTTATCACAGGTGATCTTAAAAGTAGCATCAGTGAGCCAGATTCACAAAGCTAATCTAAGATTTCAAAGACACACAAGGGTGTGCAGCTGATTTCTTCTCCACTGCAGCTGTAAGTATTTGCCAGCACGGTCTTACATACAATGCTGCAATTCTTGTTTGGGTGCTGGTTCAAGATATCAGGAATCCTACCATACTTACATTCTTTGACTGTAATTGCAAGTGTGGCTTGTGCTGCATTTATCAAAGCAAGCTGCACTCTCTCAAAGACATTACATGGCCATGTTTGTTGCAGGCCTCAAAGTCCTACTGTACAGAAGTCTTTACTAAACTGACGTTTGTGTGTGATACAAACGTTGCCTGCTACATCACAAAGGATTCATTCCAGTATCTGATATTCCCCACATTGGTTTATTGAGACTAACACCAATTATCCAGCCTATTTTGGTTGTACTGCAGAAGACTGTGTCATTAAGTATATTAAAGGCTGACATAGACAGATATTAAGGGAATCAAGGCTTTCAGAAAAAGACAGCAACATGGAATTTAGGGTTATCAGATCAGCCATGATCTCACTGAAATGCACGGTTGATTTGATGGACAGAATACTCTCCCTTTTTTCCTACATCTAGTCAGTTCATGTAACTCTGGCTGTGCAATGAAGCCACAGAGAAATTAAGGAGGAATAAATATGCCAGCAAGCTCAGGGCCAGTAACAACCTCCAGCAGCTGCTGAACTGTCTCCACATGAAGATGGCACAACTGAAGGTCCCCTCAAGATGTGGAGGAGGAGCAGGAGGCCCACAGTCTATAATTCTCAATGCCATTTCCTCCAGATGAGCAAGGTGCCATTGTTGCCAAACCCTGAGGATTTCCCAGTGTACCATTACAGAATGGTATCATCAGCTGGAGTAGGATGTGTCAACTGAAAGGTGGGTGGTCATTCTATCATGGTGGCTAGCAAGGAGACAGCTGCACTAACTTTTTATACCATTGACCATTTCCAAGGATTCACTTGGACCCGTGTCGTCAACCTGCAACCATATCAGGGCTGATACTGGTGCAGTTTGTGAAAGATGACATGACTTTATCCCATGACCAGTTCAGTGCTGTAACCCAGGCAGGGGATTTAGACAACATAGCTGACTTCCCCCGGGGCAGGACACGAAAGACTGTACATTGCATTGAAAAGGTTTCCTTCCCTTTCTGCAGATTATCTGTGATCACTAACATTACATACTTTATGACAACCGTCCTTCAAGCTCTGTGATGCCTGTATCCTTGAGAACTCTCATGTTCCTGCTTTGTAACCCAAACCATTGTTATACCTTAAGATTATGGTCTTCTTTATTTCCCTTCTGTGGAGTTGTTCATTCCTGCCAGCAATTGACCTGGCCCACAGCTATTCTTTAAAAATGGAGTCGATGCCAGAAATGTTGGAAGATCATGCCAGTAATGAGTACTTCTACTGTTGGTGTGGGTACAATGATGTGGTGTCATAGAGATGTGTGCATACAATGAAGTGAGCAGCAAAGAATTATGGGAGATAATTCACGAGCGATCACAGAGAGAAATATTCTATTGAACTCTCTGAAATAGACACTTGAGCTGTTATTTGATAAAATTCAACCCAAGGCTACCATTTAATCTGGCAATCATGATATTTGTTGAGTATTCATGACATGTTAATGCGGTAAAAGTTTGGTAATGTCGCTTGCTGTCAAGAACCAAGATCAATCTTAAAACTACTACCAAACTTTTATTCTACTGTTTGAAAACTGACTGCTTGCCTCACACACAGTGAAGTACCCTTTCCCATTTCATTTCTGCCCTGGAAATCTTTCTTAGATTCTGCCCCTTGTTTCCTTTACACACGTACAAAATGGTCTCAGAGAAGAATGAATGCAATGTGTGCAGTAACCAGGAAACCTTTTGAATATTGCTGCATGATTTTTGGGACATTGACAAGGCTGAAGCACCCTAGCATCCAAAATGAAGTCACATGGGAAAGTAGCCAATGCCTCTTCTCTTCATTTTTCAGTAACCCAGTACCTGTTCTGCACCTGCGGAACCAGGGCAGATCACCTGAAAATCAAAACCTCAGTTTAGAACAACAGTGGATTAGTTTCTAAAGCAGTTCAACTTCTTTTTGCTGTAAGTTTGTGGCTTGCAAGCTTTAATATTTTAGCTGGCGTACTTGCAGCTTAGCATATCTATCGGATTTCTGTTTCACTGTAACATTGAATCCTATGTCCCTATAGTGTGGAAGCAGGACAGTCAGCCCATCAAGTGTACATGGACCCTCTGAAGTCCATCCCATCCAGATCCAGACTCAGACCCACTCCCCTTCCTTATCCCTGTAACCCTGCATTTCCCATGGCCAGTACACTTCACCTGCACTTCCCTGGACCTATAGGCAATTTAGCATAGCCAATCCACCTAACCTACAGCACCCAGAGGAAACCCACACAGGCATGATGAAAATGTTCTTTTCCCATTATACATACTGCTTACTTAAAAATATTCTCTCCCTGTTTTGGCATATGCATCACTATGCTTGCCATGTGGAAATTATTACATTTTGGACTGTTAACTGCCAAGTGTTGTCACTTCCTGAAAACAAAACATATAATTTACTAGTCTGCTTCTGACAATTTTTTTTTAAAAATTGATTTGGCTGAAAGGTTTGTTGTGGAGCTTCATAATGGAGTTTGGATCAGGTTCCTTGATTGCCCTTTCTTGTAAACAACCTACATGCAAGTTCATTAAAAATTAAAGTGTGCTGGTGTCTATTAATGTTGTCGGACAGTTGAAATATGTCTGATAGATTTATTCTGCTATAAAGGAGCCATATCCCACTGTCTCCTGGGACACACTCCAGCTGTTTAGACTATAATTCCATCACTGGCAGAAATGGTTAGGGCAGCTCTATCTGAAATGTCTTCATTTCTGCTTTCCTTATGAATTGCAAATGAGGCCTTTTGTAATAATGTTAAAATATGCATGTAGAGGAATTAAGGTACTTTAGGGTCAGCAGCAAAGTCTCAAGAAAGGGGTCACTGAAAGCTGGGAGCAGCTGGCAGATATAGCCCCAAACTTACTTACCCAGAGATTGTTGATCTGATTTTTTTTATTGTAGAAGAACCACATTTTAAATGGTTAATGGCTGTCTGTATAAATCTTAGTCAAAAGAATGTGACTGTAATAGGCTTCTTTGTACTGCAGTTTTGTTTGTTCTTACAGCATTTGATCCTGTGTTCTGCCACGAAGCCTACTGGGAGGATTATCACTTCTCTCTTGCTCTTTCAATGCACCCATTCTGATCTTACCAATTTTTGAAAAAAAAAGATCAAACTGAAGAAGTATTCTAGAAAGTTCAAACAGATTGTTTAGAATGGGTTCACATTCCTTGTTAAAAGTGCAGTACTACCCCAATTACTGTAACATTGAAATAATGTGAGCGTAATTCTTTTTTTTATTATTGTGCAGAATATTCAGTTCACTGTTGTTTTTATTATTCTGAAAAATATACAGTAATTTGAGAAGATTAATTCTGGGACTGAACACCACCCACAATTCGTTCAGTCTGGGGGTCAGATGGGCAGCTGCAAAAACTGCTCTGCTAATTATAAGGATTCGGCATTTGTTAATAGAATCTTCCTCTGCAAACGGCAGATGTGTGTTCACTCATGCAGATTATTAATTCCGTTTTGCCTCAGCTGCGGTTTCAGCTATGCTGAGTAGAATCTACTGATAGAACTGTCAGTTATCAGCAGAGTGATGCTGCCAGTGAGTGAGAGAAACAGAGGCGGTGGGGTGGGGGGGAAAGCTAAAAAAAACCCATTTAATCACAGGTGTGCCGATGCAAGAATTTACCTCTACTCTTTCCATTCACTCCAAAACAATTAAACTTCAATTTTAGAATTCATTAATCTGTAGGCAACATTAGAAGAACTAATTCATGCCTGTCAGAGGCAATGGACAGAAACTAATACGAAGGTAATTGCAACAAAAAAAATCCCAGTACCCTACTGATAATATGCTTTTATTAACAAACATTTGATCTGGCACTTATAATTAAACACAATTAAAAATAACAATGGTCATCCTTGACATTAAACACCAATACAGGGCATATCCTTAACTTTTATCTATGTACATTTAATTAATGAAATTAGACTGCAACATTTTCGTTACTTTTCCCTGGGATGTAAATGATGAAGACTATATCATTGTTGACTCCTAGAGCATTACGCATGAGAATAAACCAATGTGTTGATCAAGACCAGAAGGAGGGCAGTAGGATGTTGATGAACTCGCTTGTTATTCAAGAAAACCCAATAATTTCCATTGTTATTGTTTGGCAGAACACTACAAGGAAGCAGAATTATTCATAGAAACCTGTGGAAGTGACAGGGGACTGGGTGGTCACTTGAGCAATTAACAGGCCAACAGCGGGTTTAGATTTAACATCAAGGATCCTTGAAAGTGGAAGTCCCACTCACCAATGCTGTTGTCCAGCAGTCCACAAAAGCAGAACAAATCCAAACCATGCTGATTACTGCTGTGTACTCACCAACATCAACAAAGTGATGGAAGGGGTCATTGACCGTGTCTTTGAGCACCACTTACTTGACAATAAGCTGCTCAGTTTGGGTTGCACTTTGAGTTGCTCAGCTCCTGACCTCTTTAAGGCATTGGTTCAAACTCAGAGAAAAGGAGCTAAACTTGGAGGTGAGGTGAGAGTGACTGCTCATGATATCAAGGATACATTTGACTGAATGTGGCATCAAGGAGATCTAGCAATATATAAGTCATTGGGAATCCATAGAAAGCTCTCCATGGTTTGCAGTCACACGTTAGCACTAAGGAAGATGGCTGTGTTTGTTAGAGGTCAATTATTTTCGTCAGATCAATGCAGGAGTTCCTTAGCATAGTCATTTTAATGAACTATTCAGACACATTATGACCCATTTCTGGAGCAGAGGTAGGGACACCACCACAGTGCCACAAGAATCCCAAGTTCCTCAGGATTCTGCTGTTGGTTAATTTTAAATGTACAACTTGTTACGGGCCAGAATCAAACTCAGGAAGGTTGCTATGGCAACCATAATACCACCATCACAGTGCATTGTTCTGCAGCTCCCTGGCTCAACTACTTTCAGCTGCATCATTAATGATCTTCTCTCATTCAGAAGGTCAAACTTAGGATTGCTCATGAATGATTTCCCTATACTCAACATTATTTGTAACTCATCTGCTGCTCGATCAGTCTGTGTTTAACTATAGTAAGACCTGGACAAGAAAGGTTTGGTTTGTTAAGTTGAAATAACATTTGTGTCATACAAGTGCCAAACAAAAAGAAGGAATTTAACCATCACCCCTTGACATTCAATGTTGTTACCATTGCTGAATTCCCCACTATCACCTTCCTGGGGGTTACCATTGACAAAAAAAAACTAATGGTTCAGTCATCTAGAAACTGTGGCTATAAAAGCAGATCAGAGGCTAGGAGTACTGCAGGGAGTAGCTCCCCTCCTGATTCCCCAAAGGACTGCCCACCATGTACAAGGCACAAGTCAGGAGTGTGATGGAATAGTCTCCACTTGCCTGGTTAGTGCAGCTCCAACAATGCTCGATGCTATTCAAGATAAAGCAACTCACTTGATTGTACCCTGTACCACCACTTCAAAACGTACTCACTTCCACACAAATGCACAATGGCACAGTGTGTACCATCACAAAGGTGTGTTGCAATAATTCTCCAGCTCTTAACCAGCATCTTCCAAATGTGATATCTCTGACTGAGAAGGGTGAGGGGAGTAGATAGATGGGAATATCATCAGCTGCAAATCCCCTTCAAGGCATCATACTGATTTGGTACTGTATCTCCATTCCTCCAATGTCACTGGGTCAAGTCTCTGGAACTTCCTCCCTTTCTGCACTAAGTGTACACTCAGCCACCAAGGACTGCAGTGGTTCATGAAGGCAGATCACCACCACTTTTCCCAGAACAATTAAGGGTGGGCAATAAATGCTGGGGTAGCCAGTGATGAACACACCCCGTGAATTAATTAGTGACACAACCAGAGAGATGGCGCCTGTTACACAGCCAACACTATCTGAGGTATTGGATTAAGGAGGCTCCTGGCCACAGATGAAGCCAAATGTGATCAGATATAATTGCGTCAGACATAATTGCATTGAATGGTGGAGCAGACCTGATGGGCTGAATGGCCTATATTTACTCCTACATCTTATGGTCTGAAGCAGGATGGGGAGAGCTCTTAGCAAGAAAGTAATAATAAGGGAGGAAGAGAGGGCTCATAAGTAAAGGCAGGTGGAATGTATCTTAGTGTCAAACAGGCCATCTGCCCTGCACTGAGTTTATACAACTGTGGTGGTGGTCTGTGATGATTTTGTGGGCACTAACTGTCCACATTAGGCATGAATTAACAGCACATGATCATAAAAGCTATCCATGTACTGAACCAACTTGGACATCACCAGTCCCAATTTGCCACTCTCCATCTAATAAATGGCACCCCAATCCACAAATTCAAATTCACTACCGGACAAGGCACGAGATTCTATCCATTGAGTTCACTCTCATAACATGCCATTTTGGTGTTTAAGTTCAGTGATCACTAGTCCAATATCAGAATAACTAGCTTTTACTCCTATCTTACATATTACCTGGGAAATTCACTTGTTTTACAGCATTATTAATGGTATAATATGCGATTAAGGCAAATGTAGACTTTGAACTGGTGCTAAAGATGGAATCTTGTGCCCACCCTCATGGTAAGGTTGGTGGCAGGAGTTCATTGATCAGATATAATGGTGGTGAGTGGTGACCCATCACATTTCTGCCCTCATACCAATTAAATCCCTGGTGGAAGCCCCCACAATAGGCTTTCCACTCTGTAACCAATTGAGGGCCTTAAATTGGCAGTTAATGCCTTTTTCAGGTCCTCATCTTGTTGATGCTGGTATTGAGAAGCAAATTCTGGTATATTTGTTTGCGTACCACATCACTAATGGGGGAACCAGCTCAGAGGCACCCATTATCCTTGTTGCCGACTCCTTTTGTTCCTTCCACTTCCGTCCAAACCCCACATTGCAACCCAATTTCCTGCTATCACGCACCTGTGCCTAGGTCCTCCTTAATCCAAAGCCTTAGATGGCACAGGACTGGCAGCGGTCACTGGTGCTACTAAATATAGAAGCGCTGCCAGTTTCTGAATGGCCAGGAGCCTTCAAAAGGGTGTTACATCTGCAGTCAGAGTCCTTGATCTCACACATGAGATTAAGTATTGTGATTGGAGTAAAGTCACAATAATTCTCTTTTATTAAGTAAGTTGTTGCATATTTATAACAACTGTAAAGACAATACTGTCTGTCAATAAAATGATCTGCAATGCATTTGTCTCAAATCAGGTATCTAAAGCAAACAACAGATTGGCACAGGAACCACCAAGAATCCCACGAAGACTGTGTTGTCATGTGATACCTTTCGAAAACAAAAACCTTTTGCCTCTATGCAATTCGTATTCCTCTAGCCCTTGCCTATTGATATATCTGTTAAGATGCCTTATACATTGTTATTGCATCTGGCTCCACCATCTCCTCTGCTATTGTATTCCAGCCACTTGCCACATTTGCCTCTCACAAATCCTTTAAACTTACCTCCTTTTACCTTAAAGCTTTGTCTCCTGGTAGTTGACATTTCATAGCTATCACAAGGAAGTGTAGCCCTGCTCAAAGCCAAGCTATCTATTGCTAATATGCTTAATATTTCCAAATGTGAGTAATCCTATCCCCAATAGCTTTCTCCAATAATTTTCCTATCACTGATGTAAGACTCACCGTGGGTCTGTAATTTCCTGGATCTGTTCTGTTGTCCTTCTTAAACAAAGGAATACCGTTGGCTATTCAGGAACAATGTTGGCGATTTGGAACAACATCTACTGTCCAAGAGAAAAAGTATCAAAAGAACACTTTCTAAAATAAATCTTGAAATTAACACTCCTCTAGAAAGAAATCATCCGACATGACCAACACAAACACTTGGTACTAAATAATTGAATTTTATATCCTGAGTAAGTTCATTGAAAACCAGGTACTTTTGCAATAATAGAAGACACAAATATGGTAAATGTAATAAGTTAGTATCCTTTTTGAAAGTTCAAACATAAGATGATCTTGAGTTGACCAAGTCTCACCCTGAATTCTGTTTCTCAATTGTAAAATCATGGAAGTGTGCTTGTTGTGTTTTTCAAACAAGTTAATGCAATGCTGACATCATCTCTAAAGATGATAACAAATGATTATATGCACACAATTTATGAAAAGCTGGAAACTGCATTTCGCTTGGAGGTAAATAATTGTTTTATTTTGTTTGAGGGAGGAGAAAGGCCATCCTGTTTTTCTTTTGATGTGAAGTATCTACAGTTTTAATGCCAACAGTATTTATTTGCTTGGTGCTGAATATTGGATCTTCAATCATGTTCTGAACTTCATAATGAATGGAGAAGTAATGATTCCAAATATGTTCACTTTCATATTACATTGATTCCATGCATTCTATGGATTTTGCACACAGTTTGTGGGTGGAGACAAGAAGGTCTTCTCTAGCTTTTAGCAGCAGCAGATATATTTGTACCAGCTCCCTCAAGTCTTGGTAATTATGCCTAACCAACTGCGTCATACTTGTTGCTTTCTGGCAATAAACCTTCTTGTTATCTCAGAACTTTGCCTCTTTTGTGGTGTAACATGAGCAACTTATCACTAAATTGGCCAAGGCAAAGCAAAGATAAGCTGATTGATGACAATTAAACAAAACATCAAATAACCCTTACCCAATGCCACACACAAGTAGGGGTGGCAAATGCCACAAGGTGCCAGAATGGTCATTCGGGAAAAAAAACACAGTCTGCAGGCTCATCTTATTCTTAATAGGAAATGAAGAGCAATTAGAAAGAGAAACTTTGGTCTAAACTATTTTCACACAACTTCTCCCTTATTAACTTGTCATAATGTGGCATTAACAGAGGCCTGAGAACAAGATACTTGTTCCTTTTGGTTAATGTGTGCAAAACCTGGGAAGACCTAAAATGAGAGAAAGGAGGCCACAGACCAGAAAAAATATATTGTTCAATATTTTTTCTTTCTCATATAAAGAAAATCTAATAGGGCCCCAAAGATCCTCAAATTATGATCCAAGTATAGGTGCTGCCAAAGTATGTGATATTAGTAGGAAATCACATTATTTGCATTGAGCCAGCTCCACCCTTGTTATGATGATTGAAGTTCCTCAATACTACCTGCCCTCACCTGTTGCTATTCACCTCCATCGCCATGGAGGTTTTCTTTTCGTGCAGTCCTACAAAAATAAATGAACCACCTTTATCAGTTCCAGGCATTCCATGGCTGAATGTCCCTCCTGGGGTTCGCTTGTGGCTTTCTGTGGTCCAGTACATATGATCTGACTTCAGCTGGGACAAGTACTGGCCTTTAAACACATACTGAAACTTATAGGGCCAAAGAAGCATAGGGAAGATCTGCCCTTCCACACAGGAGGCCTTGTTTGAAACAGGCAGAGACCCTTAAACACCTCATTCAAATCCATGACTAATATGTGAGTCCCAATGGAATTTCCATCATTCTAGTGGCCTCCAGTTAAAGTTAAGTTGAAAATGAACTTGGCCACAAGACTTTATGTAATAAACCAGATTTTACATTTCTTCAGCTTTGATGTTTGAATTAAAATCAAATAACTTTAGCAATTCCATTTGCAAATCATGGAAGTTTCTATTGCCCTGAAAAACGAAAATGGGCAGCTTAGATTTTCTTTTATCTGTCACCTTCTGCACAAGTTGGCTTTAAAGGTTCCCAGTTTTTTTTTGCGAACTTTTTTAAAAAATAGTAAAATTTTAAGCAATCAGAAGATATGCATTATACATGAAGATTAAACATCAGCTGAAATTTTTATGAACAGTCATTCTTAGCATTGGTGTGCATTTTTCAACAGTCACAGGATGTGATTATAATTTGTGCATAAAATAAATAAATGCTTGGGAACATTTTTCTTACATACAAAATGCATAGTGCAACTTTTGTATTCTGATTTTCTGCCTAGACTGGAATTCTACAGCCTTCATTAATGTTTCATTTTGAAGCAAAAGCACGCTTACCAGAGGACTAGTTATGGCTTGCAGTAATTTACCATAAAATTGATTATCTTTCCATCTTTTGTTTCTGCAGTCAGAGCCTGCACTGGTAGCTCCTTTTGTTTTCTCCACTAACTAGCTCCATGGGGTAGGATGTTTGAAATGTGGATCCTTTGCCAGGGATTTGTCAACACACATCCCTAAATGAGGGAAAACTGCTTGTTTTTTCCTATCTCCATCTGTCTGTTTATTCATGTTCTAAAAGAAAACTTAATTCTCATACGACTGAGTCAATGAAAATCACTATTATCTCACTAACGACACAGCAAGTTTGAATTCAAAGCAGTAATGCTTTGCAATATGATTACATTGTGCTGTAAATATGTCACGTAAGATGTATCCAAGAAACCAATGATTGATGTTTATGGGCTTAGCTATATGGCTTCTAAGAAAACGATGCTGTAAAGCCACAAGCTATATAATGTAACTGAATGAAGTCCCTGCATGCACTTGATCTTATATTAAGTACAAACTTTTAAGCACCCTCTTAATTTATTTTGAAAATGAATGAATTTGGCATCATCCCATAAGCAAACATTTAAATGATCTTTCAGCTGCAGTTTTATTAACAGGTTTAAACTGTGGCGGTTTTAAATGTTATTCTCTTGTCACTATGCACCTTAAATATGTACACTAAATATTGCAGCAGACTTTGAAAATTAGCCAAGCTTCCACTACACCCCATTAAATTTAATTTCATAGAGGGTTTGGAAGTGGCAGTTTTTCATTATACAACCATGTAGTAGCAAAAACAATGATTATTGATTGGGAACCAGTTTCACAAATGGTGTACTTGACTGTTATTGGTTCACATCTCTCCCAGGGCTGGGGTGGCAGCTGTCAGGCTGGTCCTTGTAGACACGCTCCTTTCCATCTGTACTGCTATATTAGCAGGGTCACAAGGGGTTTAACCCTCCCTGGATCTCAAGGCGACAATAACATACTAGTTGATTTGGCTGTGAAGTTATACGTATGATTAATAGATGGGATAACTAGTTCTTCCTCTGTTAAAGCACTTTAGGAGCAATTATCCAGTTTGATCCAAGCAGATTATGAAACAGATAACCACATAACATTACAATTGCAGTAGCAGTCAAGATTTTGGCAGAGCCCACTGTGTAGTTTGTCCTATGGTTGAGTGGAGTGTTTTGGTTGATTAGTGGGTGTGTTTTACAGGAACATTGATAATGAACCATATAATTTTATTTTCATCACAAATGAGTCTTATTTGTCACGTGCTGTATGGTTTGCTAATTGTCTCAAAATGTTGCATCACATAATGAGTGATTAGCTGTTGGCAGATTTTTTTATTGTTCACTAAAAATCTTGGCATGCTCAGCCTGTACTGAATAATGTAGTGTGCAAAAAAGTTGGCAGCTAGAGTGACAGAATGTGCACTGAAAGAAGTAGCAACTACTATCTAAATTCTTTGTCTAACCCCACTGCTGTGCTAAAAAGGAAGAGGCATTGTTTGCCATTGTTTATGATTTCCTCATATGTCATACATTTAACAAAATTATTATTCTCTCTCTTATATTCTGGGATGATTTATCCACAATTTTAATCATATATTTGTCATTGGTGAATTTACTCTCTAATATCAATTAGCCAACATTGTTTTGAAATTTTGCATCAGGCAAAAAGCCATGAAAATGTTGTCATTTCCAGGCTTGAAGTGATGTCTTCAGGTCTCATTAGCTGCACACATTCGAAGATAAAATGTTAGTTTTGAAGCTTTGTCATATCTGTTAATCAGCTGCTGATGACAAAACAGGAGGAATCTGGAAACAGGATAATGACTCCTGAGGGTTCATTTCAGTGCATGTTCAAACCTGTACGGATGTAATGATAACTGTTAGTTTTCCACAGGCCTGCCATTCAATCTTGTGCATATCATGTAATCAAAACCTTTGATACAATATTGGTATATAACTCACTGAAGATGAGCTTTCTTGCCTAGACAGTTATGTTGAACATGTTCTTACACCAATTTTAAAAAGTGGTTTGTAGGACACATTTTCCTGTTATGGTTGTTGAGTGTAAATCACAGAAATTATGAGAGCAGAGAGGAGGCCATTTTGTCTATTGTGTCTGCACTGGTCTGTTGAATGAGCAGCTTACGTAGTGTCATTTTGCTGCCTTTTCTCCAAATCCCTACACAGTATTCCTCTTCAGATAACACTCTAATTCTCTTTCAAGTGCTTCAATTGAACCTGTCTACCACATAAATCAGCGATTATTTCCTGATCATAACCACATTGAATCCAAACAGTGTGCCATTTGACCCATCCAGTCCACAATAACCCTCCAAAGAGCACTCCACCCAGACCCACATCATCCCTGTAACCCAGCATTTCCCATGGCTAATCCACCTAACCTGCACATCCCTGAATTGGGTGGTATGGTGGCACAGTGGTTAGCACTGCTGCCTCACAGTGCCAGAGACCAAGGTTCAATTCCCACCTCAGGAAACTGTCTATGTGGAGCTTACACATTCTCCCTGTGTCTGCGTGGATTTCCTCCGGGTACTCCGGTTTCCTCCCACGGTCTATTAATGTGCAGGTTAGGTGATTTGACCATGCTAAAATGCCCATAGTGTTAGTTGTAGGGGAATGCTGTTTGGAGGGTCAGTGTGGACTTGTTGGGCCAAAGGGCCTGTTTCCACACTGTAGGGAATCTAATCTAATACTATGGGGCAACTTAGCATTGCCAATCCATCTAACCTGCACATCTTTGTACAATGGGAGGAAACCAGAGTACCCAGGGAAAACTCACGGGGCCATGGGCAGAATGTGCAAACTCCACACTGACAGTCACCCAAGGATGGAATCGAACCCAGGTCCCTGGTGCTGTGAGGCAGCAGTGCTAACCACTGAGCCACTTGACCACGTATACTGCATACATACGTGAAAAAAATTCTTACGTCATTTTTATTTATTTTGCTAAACACGTTAAATTTGTGCACTCTCATTCTCAATCTTTTTACAAGTAAAAACAATTTCTCCCTATCTACTCTGACCAGACACCAAACAACCTTGCATATTTCAATCAAATCATGAACGTATATCAAATGAATATTGCATTAATAGATAACAGGAAAAGCAATCATCCCAAAACTGACCATTGAGGAAATCCACTACAAAATATCCTCCAGTCCAAAAGACATCCATTAAACATTAGTCTTTGTTTCTTGTTACTCTTTTAATTTTATGTCCATGTTCCAGTTATTTCTTTCTTTTCATGGAGCTGTAAATGTACTATTTGTGCTAACTATTGTGTGGCCTTTTGGAAGAACTTGATTGAGTTTTTTTGAAGAGGTAACAAAGGGGATTTATGAGGGCAGAGCGGGGGACATGATCTATATGGATTTCAGTAAGGCATTCTACAATGTTCCCCAGGGGAGATTGGTTAGCAAGGTTAAGATTCATGGAATACAGGGAGAACTAGCCATTTGGATACAGAACTGGCTCGAAGGTAAAAGACAGAGGGTTATTTTTCAGACTGGAGACCTGTGAGCAGTGGAGTTCCACAAGGATCAGTGCTGGGTCCACTACGTTTCATCATTTATATAAATAGGATCTTGGTCAGATGGGCGAGTGGGCTGAGGAGTAGCAGATGCAGTTGAATTTAGATAAATGTGAGGTGTTGCATTGTGGGAAAGCAAATCTTAGCAGGACTTATACACGTAATGATAAGGTCTTAGGGAGTGTAGCTGAATAAAGAGACCTTGGATTGCTGGTTCATAGCTCCTTGAAAGTAGAGACGCAGGTAGATAGGATAGTGACGAAGGCGTTAGGTATGCTTTCTTTTACTGGTTAGAGTATTGAGTACAGGGCTTGGGAGGTCCTGTTGTGGCTGCACAGGAGATTGGCTAGATCCCTTTTGAAATATTGCATAAAATTCTGGTCTCTTTCCTATTGGAAGGATGTTATGAAACTTGAAAGGGTTCAGAAAAGATTTTTTTGATTAGATTAGATTAGATTACTTACAGTATGGAAACAGGCCCTTCAGCCCAGCAAGTCCACATAAACCTTCCAAAGAGTAACCCACCCAGACCCATTCACCTACCCTATGTTTATTCCGAATGCACCTAAACTGTGGGCAATTTAGCATATTGCCTGGGTTGGAGGATTTGGACTATAGGATGAGGTTGAAAAGGCTGGGGGGGTGACCTCATAGAGTTTTATAAAATCACGAAGAGCATGGATAGGGTAAATAGACAATGTCATTTCCCTGGACTGGGGAAGTCCAGAACTAGAGGACATAGGAGTAGGTTGAGAGGGGAAAGATATAAAAGGGACCTAAAGGGCAACATTTTCACAAAGAGGGTGGACGTGTATGCAATGAGCTGCCAGAAGAAGTGGTGGAGGCTAGTACAATTTCAGACTTTAAAAAGCATCTGGATGGATACATGAATAGGAAGGGTTTGGAGGGATACAGGCCAGGTGCTGGCAAGTGGCACGAGATTAGGTTGGGATATTTGGTCGGCTTGGATGAGTTGGACCGAAGGGTCTGTTTCTGTGCTGTACATCTCTATGATTCTATGACTCTAAGACTCTAAGTACGTGTACAGTATGCTGCATCAACGTCCCAGAGGTGTTCCCTGAAGCGTTCCGCAAGTAGGCGGCCCGTCTCCCCAATATAGAGGAGGCCACAACGGGTGCAGCGGATGCAATAGATGATGTGTATGGAGGTACAGGTGAATTTGTGGCGGATATGGAAGGATCCCTTGGGGCCTTGGAGAGAAGTAAGGGAGGAGGTGTGGGCGCAAGTTTTGCATTTCTTGTGGTTGCAGGGGAAGGTGCCGGGAGTGGAGGTTGGGTTGGTGGGGGGTGTGGTCCTGACGAGGGAGTCACGGAAGGAGTGGTCTTCTCGGAACGCTGATAGGGGAGGGGAGGGAAATATATCCTTGATGGTGGGGTCCGTTTGGAGGTGGCGGAAATGACGCGGCGGATGATACGCTGTATACGGAGGTTGGTGGGGTGGTACTTGTTAGACTTCGGCTAGAGTATTGTGTGTTATGGGAAAGATGTGAATTCACAAGAGAAAATGCTGAAGCGATTTATAACAATGGTTCCAGGAATGAAAACTTCAATGATGAGGATAGATTGAAGAAGTTGGAACTGTTCACTTTGAAGAGAAGAAAGCTGACAGGAGATTTGATAGAGCTTTTCAGAATCCTGAGCAGATTGGATAGAGTAGATCGGGGAAAGCTGTTCCCAATCATAAAAAAAAATGAAAGGATATGGATTTAAAGCGAGAGAAATCATTTTCAACGTTAAACAGTGAGGGAATTAGATTACTTACAGTGTGGAAACAGGCCCTTCGGCCCAACAAGTCCACACCGACCCACCGAAGTGCAACCCACCCCTTACCTAACACTACGGGCAATTTAGCATGGCCAATTCACCTGACCCGCACATCTTTGGACTGTGGGAGGAAACCGGAGCACCCGGAGGAAACCCACGCAGACACGGGGAGAACGTGCAAACTCCACACAGTCAGTCGCCTGAGTCGGGAATTGAACCCGGGTCTCTGGCGCTGTGAGGCAGCAGTGCTAACCACTGTGCCACCGTGCCGCCCAAAAATGAAAGGCATTACCTGGAAAAGGGGCAGCAGCAAGTTCAGTTGAAGATTATTTGCATAGCAATAGTGAGCAAGGATATGGGGACAAGGCAAGAGATTGGCATTAGGTAATAGAACCAGTGCAGGCCACGGTGGGTAGAATGGCATCTTTCTACGCTATGACAATGATCACATTAAACGGCAGAGCAGGCTCAATTAGCTGAATTGCCCATTCCAGCTCCAACTTCATATGTTCATATGTTCTAATAGTTGATTAGATTGGTGCTGGAAAAGCACAACAGGTCAGACAGCATCTGAGGAGCAGGAAAATCGACATTTTGGGCAAAAGCCTTTCATCAGGTATGAGACTGGAAGTCTCGGGGTGGAGAGATAAATGGGAGAGTGTGGGGCAGGGGGAAAGGTAGCGAAATGTGCAGTAGGTGGATGGAGGTAAAGGTGATAGGTCAGAAAGGAGGGTGGAGTGGATAGGTGGGAAGGAAGATTGGCAGATGGGTCAGTCATATGGATGGTGCTGAGCTGGAAGGTTGGAACTGGGGTAAGATCGGGGGAGAGAAAATGAGGAAGCTGGTGAAGTCCACATTGATGCCATGGGGTTGAAGGGTCCCAAGGCGGAAGATGAGACTTTCTTCCTCTAGGCGTCGGGTTGTATTGGAGTGGAGATGGAGGAGGCCACTTCCCCAGATGGAGGAGGTCCATTTTTGCCATATGTTCTAACAGTCCTGTGATTCTGCAAACCGGTCCTAGTGTCTAACAAGTCTTAAATATAAACAGTTTATTCTCCTTAGCAATATTAAGCTCTTTTCATGTCTGAATTAGCTGCTGTGTCCTGTATATCTGAATGAGTTACTTTTCCAAATGAAAAAAGACTTGTGTGCTGTTTGATTCAAACTGCTTAAAGGCAACAGCTGGATTTTTTGTTCAGACAAACCATGGCTTTGATCCATAGGTGTAAATTATACTAAATAGCAAATGATGACCTAAAGCAGGGCTTTCCAGATGATACTTTGAAGGCACAAGTTCCAAGTTAGCAATGGTTGCCATGAGTTCAGACTGATTTCTAACAGCTGCAAGATCCCTTTTATTGATTCGTGGGACTTGGGTGTCGCTGGCTGGCCAGCATTGGTAGCCCATCCCTATTTGCCCTTGAGGAGGTGGTGGTGAGCTGCCTTCTTGAATCATGGCAGTCCACTTGGTGTGGGTTGACCCACAATGCCGCTATGGAGGGAATTCCAGGATTTTGACCGAACTTCTGTGAAGGAACATCAGTATATTTTCAAGTCAGGGTGGTGAGTGGCTTGGAGGAGAACTTGCAGGTGGTGGTGTTCTTGCTGTCCTTGTCCTTCTAGATGGAAGTGGTCGTGAGTTTAGAAGGTGCTGTTAAAGGATCTTTGGTGAATTTCTGTAGTGCATCTTGTAGATAGTATAACACTGCTGCTACTGAGCACCAGTGGTAGAGGGATTGAATGTTTGTGGATGTGGTGCCAATCAAGCAGGTTGCTTTGTCCTGAATGGTATCAAGCTTCTTGAGTGTTGTTGGAGCTGCACCCATCCAGACAAGTGGGGAGTATTCTATCACACTCCTGACTTGTGCCTTGTGGATGGTGGATAGACTTTGTGGTGTCAGGAGTATCCCTGGTCTCTTTAAATACTTGACATTTTTTGGATGGGTGTGGCTTAATGCGCTACATTTCAAGACAGGATTACAACACCTTACACTTACCTTTCAAGTAAGAAAATGTTAGGGTCTAGATTATCTTCTGGATAGCTTTTGAGTGGCTTTGGTCTACTTCATAACAATATACTAACAATTTAGGTGAGGGAACTAAAAGGGATATCTCTAAGCTTGCAGATGGCACAAAGCTGAGTGTGAGAAGGATGCAGAGATGGTTCAAGGCAATTTGGACAAAGTGAATGCATAGGCAAATATGTGGCAAGTGAAGTATAATGTGGATAGACGTAAGGTTATCCACTTTGGCAGCATAAACAGAAAGACAGTTTATTTTCTGAAAGGCCATAGATTGGGAGAGGGGAAGGTGCAACAAGATCTGGGTTTCCTCATACACCAGTAAGAACATAGGTGCAGGATGTGGTAAAAGAAATGAGATGATTTGAGCACAGAGGTAGGGACGTGTTAGTGTATTTGTATGGAACCTTGATAAGACCAC
The DNA here is from genome assembly GCF_020745735.1 of Hemiscyllium ocellatum. Taxonomy (NCBI): domain Eukaryota; kingdom Metazoa; phylum Chordata; class Chondrichthyes; order Orectolobiformes; family Hemiscylliidae; genus Hemiscyllium; species Hemiscyllium ocellatum. Next base: position 98,548,213 of record NC_083404.1, on the reverse strand, counting down.
AATTGGAGCATTGCGGGCAGTTTTGATCTCCTTATTTGAGGAAAGATCTTCTGGCTATGGAGGGATTGTAATGAAGGCTGATTCCTAGGATAGCAGGACTAATGTCTAAAGAGAGGTTGGATAAATAGGACTATATTCACTTGGCGTTCAGAAATATTAGGGGAGTTCTCCTAGAAACGCATAAAATTCCAAAAGGATCAGACACCAAAAATGCAGGAAGAATGTTCCTGATGACCAGGAGTCCAAAACCAAAGGTTACAGTGTAAGGGTATGGGATAGGTGATTTATTGCTGAGAAGAAGAGAAATTATTTTACCCAAAATATTCTCTGCTACAAAAAGCAGTTGAAGTCAAAACATTGAATGCTTTTAAGGTGTTAGGTATAGGTCTTAGGGCTAAAAGGATTGAACAATATGGGGAGAAAGTGGAAACAGGCTACAGAGTTGAATATTCAGCTCTGATCATGGGAAATGATGGAGCAGGCTCGAAGGGCTGAGCGGCCTACGCCTGCTCTAATTTTCCATGTAATATATTGTAATTGATCTTCAGTATGTTGCCTGGGTGTAAAGCTGCCGTCATTGATTGGTTGTCTGTTATAGTAACTGCCCGAATTTCCTTTCCATTGAAATAACCTCGAGGCTGGAGTACAAGACAGCAACATGTCAAGAGGTTGAAGACAGACAGGCCTAGGAATCTAAGCTGTAGTTATTTATCGGTGCCATTTAAACTTTTCAGTGTATTATATTCAAGCCACACATGGAGTTTGATGTAATGTGTATAGGTAGATTTCGCAGGATAATAATTATTCTGCACTCAGTAGGTTTGTTTTTTTTGCCATCGGTAGGTGTTATGGTGCACAGTGACAGATGGTTGACATCTGTGGTCAAACCATGTGACTGGAGATTCAGTTCTATTGTGGTACATGATATCAGTTTCTATTTTGCTCCATGACATATTCCGTGTATATGATAATTGTATTTTATCAATGTTATGCAGATATATATACAGAATGCATTAAATAATATTTGAAGACAATAGTTTAGGTTTCCAAGTAATACACTTGTTCAGATTTTAACGTCCTTTCTAATCCACATGCTTAACTCTTTCCACTAATGTTACAATTAAACAGTTAAAATGTGGAGTTATATTTACTCGGTTGTTGTTTGAGAGCACAGTGTGTCAGTTTCCAATCCGCCATTGCCTGAGGTGAATGTTCTCATGTGATCTTCCTCTTTTCATCTCATTCATCATGCAAGCAAGCTGCTTGATGTATTTCTTTAGGAACTGCATGGTCAGAGAGGTGGAAGTGCTCATGACTAGCAAGGCTTTCTGGTGTACGTGCCTTGGAAATAATTTTTAAAGCATACTATTTGCATACTATTCCGACACTACAGGCCGGGAACGTCCCCTCAAACTGAGGCTAAAACTATTGCAAAAGAAGAGCAAGGTAGTTACCATCACTGGGATCTGAAGGTGCTGGTAGATGAGTAAGGAGAGGTGGGCAATCCATTTTCCTGTTGACTACCAAAGGAGACTGTAGTAGTTGTAACAAGGTCAGCCAGGTGGACCTTATAAAATATGCGTTCCATGACTGGGGTTGTTAACCTGATCCAATCAGGGGGCCCTGGTTGTCAAATATCCTGTTCACTCTGAGGGAGTTGGATCAGTGTCAAGGACTCTCCACATGTAAATAATGGGTGACTTGGTGATCGGATACCAGGGTTATTTCAGAAACCACACCAATAGTGCAGCCAAACTGAACCGGAATGGCACACAGATCAATGCTGTGTCCTGCAAAACACAAACAGAGGTGCACAGCAATGCCACAGAATGACATTCCACAGGGTAAGTGCCACTGTCTTCTTTCCTCGCATTTGTAGCGCCAGTACTCACTCCATGTTTTTTGTTCATGGAACATGGAGGCTTTTTGCAGCCAAGTGAGAGCTGAAGCCACCCATTCTGACTTCCAGTTTACAAATTCTCAGAGTCTCCTTTGCTTGTTGCGGTTGGCAAATTTGGAAGCTGAATATTAATGAGGCAAGATGTGCAGTTAAAAAGATCATCAGCAAGTAATGATCTCCCTTACTAGGCAACTGACTGCTCTTGAGCACGAATCTTTTCGTTAAAGGACACTCCATCAAAGGATAGAGCACGTTGCTCCAAATGTTGAGATAGGCCTCTCAGGACTTTCTGTGTGATTCTATCAGATTTCTAACTATAACTCACATTGTTTGGCCCCAGTAAGACTTCCCCCTGAATCTGAACATCACAGGGAACAAACCTTACTGGGATAAAGGAGGACAAGAGTCAGACAGGGATGCCTCCATACTCAAGGGGCCCATCTGATTACGCTGCAGATTGTGTCAGGGTAATGGTTAGTTGTTTAGGTCAAGTGCAATCACTCTGGGGATGATCGCTTGGTGAATCTAGGTTTTGATGAGATATGACCCTTGGACTGGATCAGCTTTTTCTGCAATGAGACAAGGGGAAGGAGTCCAATGGAAGTGAATGCAAAGACAGTTGGTAATCAGCTACATGAGCAACCTCTGGTGAATGAGAGGAAAGCGCACGGGTGTAAAGCATTAATAGTTCAGCAGAATGAAGCATGTGTGAGCCCCAGCAATACTGAGTGCTACAGCTTATGAGTCTTGGTGAGTTACTTGTGCAGTCACAGAACTTATTCCCCACTCTATCAATTCCACCAAGCAAGGGGATCAACATTGGTTCAATGAAGAGTGCAGGATGGCACATCAGGCATAGCTAAAAGTGAGGTGTCAATTTGGTGAAGCTATAAAACATGACTACTTGTGTCACAAAAAATATAAACAAGTGCATACAGGGTTAAGTAAATTGATAACTAACAGATCAGACTTAAGCTCTGCAGCAGTACAACACTCAGTTGTGAAATGGTAGTGGACAGTATAAAAACTCACTCGAGGAGAACACTCCCCAAATATCCCCATTCTCAATGATGAGGGAGCCTGGCATATCAGTGCATGATACGTAGAAGCAAAGGAAATAGCAGCAGGAATAGGCCATTCAGCCATTTGTGCCTGCTCTGACATTCAAGGTGATCATAGCTGGTCAGCATCCTGTTCCTGTTTTCTCCCCATAACCTTTGATTATTTAGTCCTAAGTACTATAACTAACTCCTTCTTCAGCAATGTTTTGGCCTCAACTACTTTCTGTGGTCAAGAGGCAGTATCTATGCCTTACTTTGCTTTGCCTTCAGCCAGAGCTTGAAGATTATCAGCACTGGCACGATGAGATGCTCTTTCATATAGACAGACATACACACAGACTGCTGATCATGTTTGTCAGTATAGAGTCAGTACTTGCCTCTCCTAACTGGATGCCTGTGCAACAGATACACCAAATGGCCATGTTGGAAAGTGGGTGGGTGGGGAATAGTGGCAGGCAAGCTCAAGGGACTGGGGGGAAGCAGAGGTGTTGAGATGGGGAGAAGAACAGTGACAGAGTGAGGGAGGAACTCAAGGTACAAGCAGTGTGTGTGGAACATGTTCAGAGGCATGGGAGGAGGTGTTGTATGAAATAGGAGTAGGTGTAGACCATTCAGCCCTTTAAGCCTGCTGTGACATTAAGTATGACCACTGAGCATATGATCAATATGAGCAGCCAACCAGTTCCTACATTCTCTCCACATCGTGTAATCCCTTTAGCCCAAAGAGCTCTATCTATCCTTTCTTGAAAAATGGAGTGACCACCAGTGTGGCTTGCACAGGGACAAGGAAAGTGTTAACAAAGTGGAATGTCAGGATTTGGGGTGAAGAGGACTGTTGATGGTGAAGTTGAATGTGGTGGATGGGGGTAATGGGTGGAAATGGGCTGTTAGGGTGCTGTGAGGTGAAAGTGAATATTGAGATACTGAAATTAACGCAATGACCAGGCAATGCCTGGTGCTGATGATGTCCACCATGAGTTATGTTCTCTGCCACTGCTCGCTGTTCCCTGATGGCTTACTGCAACTGGAACGTGATTGTGACAATGCCTAGGGTGAGTGGAGTCAATGTCAACTTGATGGGTGAAATAATTGGACCCTGTTGTGACACAGACAAACAGGTAAACCCAACCAGCTTTCCTATCTTTGTATTCACAATGCAATCAAATTAAAAACTTCAAAGACCCTCAAAATTGGCCGCAATAGTTGCTAACCAGACATTTTCTGAATAACCAATCCCAGACTCCGCAAATAATCAATTCCAGACTCTGGTTTGTAGCTTAAACAAAAAACATCTCAAATAATTAATAGTAGAACAAAATTAAACAACAAAGTAATGTAATTAATGTCTTTGATTCAAATCCAATAATCTTTGTTTTCAACTCCATTCGCACAAAAGACAGACAGACGGACAGACAAACACAATTAGGGAATAAATAAAAGCAAATAAAAAAAACTGTTTAGATTACTTAAGCAGTTTTCACAAGACATTTCATTATAGATAATTGTTTCTTGACTGATTTTCTGAAGCTATCAGTCAGGGCCACCTTTTCGGTTCACTCTGAGGAAGTCAGTAATACTTATAACTTAATTCCATTCTCTGAATATCCAACAACTGATGATAGGAGTTTAGGAAGGAAGCTTTTAAATTTCATGCTGTAGCATTAACAGCCAACTCCTTCTCACAGAAGACAGTTCAAAACTCAATTGAAAACTCTGATCTCTCCCTGTCAGACTGACCTATGAAGGCCCACTTACCATTTAACATCTGCCATCTGCTTGAGCATAAAGTCTGTTCCAGACTTGTTGGAACCAATTCCCAGGGGTTATGGACCAGGCCAAACCTTCAGCAAATATATCAAGGAGATAGTCGAGATGCTAACTTTTATCTTTTTTAAAAGCAAGTGCAAAGTTCACTGTTTCAGATGTAATTCAATTGGTTACAGCACTCAGCTTTAAGAAAAACACATTTTATTCATGACCCAATTAAAATATAAACTAAAAAAAGAAGAATTGGTATAACTTTAATGCTGTTGGAAACAAAAGAATAACAGATTATTTCAATACTAAGCAAGAACTGTTCCAATAAAGTAGCATTCCATAAACACACCCAAAGGCAAGGTCAGTATAAAAAGATTGTCTCCGATGTAATTCAGGAAGCAGAAAGAGAACCCAAGAAAGAGAGAGAGAGGGTTGTAACAGCATCCACAACCAGCTTCAAAACCCCAACAACTCTGGAAAGCAAAACTAAAAGCCTGGTTCTATGGGAGCCTAACTCCACCCATTCACACTGCTTCTATTGTTCTAACTTAAAATAAAGCTCAAAGCCTCACAAGCTTGGAGGAGATCACTTGGCACTTATGGCTCAGAAAGTATTTTCAAAAGAAAAGCAGGACAAAATACGCCTCTTAAAGCCATAGTATTGTTACTCAGGTACTGACCTCATTAGTGAGCAACATCTGCTATCTGTTTAAACATACTGCTGTGGTGGACCAGAGTCTGTAGAACCTTTTGATTAAGATCAAACCTACAATTAACCTCCTGGTGCCTCAAACAAACCACATCTTGTTTGTTCATTCTTCCTTTCTTTTAAACACAATCTGTGGCCCACAGCCCAAATGCTATTCTCAGCTCACAGTCTTGGTACATACAATTCACACCTACAAACCAAAACTGATAGAAGATGGCACAAAAAATGGTGATTTTGCTCATAGTGAGGAGGATCAGCTGGTTAGTTGGGCAGATCAGTGGCAGGTAGAGTTTTATCCCAATGAGCACAAGATGATACATCTAGGGAGGGGTACTCAGGGAAGGATATACTATCGGAAGGCTGTGATTGCATTGGAGATTGTGCAGACTGGATTCACCAGGATGTTGCCTGGTATGAAAAGTCGCAGTTATGAGGAGAGACAGGATACTCTGGGTTATTTTCCTTGGAGCAGAGGTGGCTGGGGAGGAGGGTGATGGTGGGATTTGACTGAAGTATACAGTCTATGAGAGGGATAGATCGGGTAGATTGTGAGAATCTCTTCCGTACAGCAGACGTGTCAAAATCCAGAGGACATATGTTTAAGGTGAGGAGCACATGGTTTACAAGAGATCTGAGAAAAGTCTTTTCACCCATAGAATGGTAGAAATATTGGAACATGCTACATGAGAGATTGGTGGCAGCAAATACTCTCACAATATTTAAAAACATTTGGACAAACACTTAAAATGCCAGGGCACAGTATGCTGTGGATCAAGTGCTGGAAAATGGGATTAGTGCAGCTTGTTGGTCAGCATAGACATGTTGGGCTGGAAGGCCTGTTTCTATACTGTATGGCTCTAAAGAAAGAAAACTTAGTTAAAAATCACACGTCACCAGGTTATAGTCCAACAGGTTTATTTGGAAACACTAGCTTTCGGAGTGTCGCTCCTTCATCAGATGGATGTCAAGGGGCAGTGTTCCAAAAGCTAGTGCTTCCAAATAAACCTGTTGGATTATAACCTGGTGTCGTGTGACTTTTAACTTTGTACACCCCAGTCCAACATCGGCATCTGCAATCGAAACAAAACTAATGAGTGAGGCTTTTAACAACTTACATCTGCCAGATGCTGGGACACTCATGGGGCAAATACAGGAAGTGCACATTTGCAAACTGCAACTATATTTAATTTTCAATCATTTCTTCATCCAACTGCAATGAATGTAATGTGAACATGCTTAGAGGTCAGTTGCTGGTCAAAGGCAGTTCGATTATGCCATAGTTCATTGCACATAAGTCAGTGGTAATGACTTAAAAAGAGTGAAATGTTTGTGAGAAGCAACTCATGAATTGTGAAATTTGCAAGATCTCGTCGTAGGACACAATTGCTCCTTCATTTGTCATGTGCATTAGAATGGGAAATTTCATGGTTAATGTAAACACGAGATAGGAAGAGTCAGAGAGCAGCAGGTACTCCCCTTCTGATGTCATGTACTGGTCAGTCTGCTCAGCTCCTTCACCAAGTTGGTGCAAATGCCGAGGCTGAAGCTGAATGAATGATGGAGACATGACCCTCGTTATCAGCTGCAGTGTATCTCACTGCATTGACAAATGTATACTGCTTCATCTGCGGGATATGTCACCATGGACTGTTCTCAGAGACAAGAACTTCTTTTGCTCCTTATGTTCCCAATGTAAGTCATTTCCATCAAGATTCATGCACCCTGGTGGGATATTGGTCACTATGGCTGCTTTCATTAGAAGGCAAAGGTAGATGGAGTCATAGTGATGTCCAGCATGGAAACAGACCCTTTGGTCCAACTCATCCATGCTGACCAGATATCCTAAATTAATCTAGTCCCATTTGCTGGCACTTAGCTCATATCCCTCTGAACCCTTCCTATTTATGTACCATCCAGATGCCTTTTACGTGTTATAATAGCACCAGACTCCACCACTTCCTCTGGCAGCTCATTCCATATGTACACCACCCTCTGCATGAATGAGTTGTCCCTTGGGTCCCTTTTAACTCTTCCCCCTCTCAACGTAAACCTATGCTCTCTAGTTTTGGACTCCCCCACTGCAGGGAAAAGACCTTGTCAATTTACTAGCCATGCCCAATACTAGCACTTCCACATCACGGGGACACTATCAGACACAATTCAGGCTGCAGGAATAGGAGGCCTTCTCTCCCATAGGCTGTAATGGTAGCAGCTGCATTAAGCTAATATTCGTTTAGTTGTTCCAAAGAGTGATGGGAGATCCATACGGGATCTTTCAGTATGCAGCTACAAATGGGTCAGGATAATGATCAATACCATCTGTGTTAGGGAACATAGTTCGTGCGCACGTGTGTGTGCATGTGCGTGAGTGTCTGCTTGCATAAGTGTCCATCCATCCGTCCCTACAAAGATGGGGGTGGGATGAGGCCACCAACTCAACCATGGTTCAAGGTGCAAGCGAAGTACCCTCCCTCCCCCCGACTGATGGAGAGCACAGATGCAATGCTGTCCATACTTTAGCTAGCTGAAACAGATGTTAGGACTTCTGAAGATGCAGTTCAAGTACTTGACTGGTCTGTGGGAGCCAGGCCTGCAATGCACTCCAGTCAGAGAGTATTGCATCATTCTTAGCGTGTTATGCACTGACCAACTGGAGCAGACAATGACGTGATGTAATGCATGCTGAGGGACTTGGAGAACAGGAGCAGTCTTTGGAAGAGGAGGAGGAAGAGGACATTGGAGACGATGAAGCTCTCCTAACACATGAAGCGTCAGCTGCATGACAGGCAGGACTGGACTGACACTTAGTACTACTGGTTGAGAGCTAGGTTCAGCTTGACCATCAGGAAAAGTAAAATAGTCACTGGTCATCGTGGGTGCCTCTTTTGTTTGCATTATGGTGGGTGATCAGTAGCCTCTGTTCATTTTATTATATTCATTGTTTGCAAATAAAGTTTGTGTTTTGAATTGTCCAACTGTTTGCCTTTATGTGCCCCTACAGGACAATAACATGCAGATCTATAATGGACTCTGGGGATAGACTGGTGACCTCCCGAGAGAGGGTGTTCAGGCAGGACGTCGGTAAACTACCTGGCCTGGGAGTTAAACAGTAACTAAGATGAGAGAGTACTGTTGTACCAATAAAGGAATGTCAACTATGCCAGCTCCATGTCTTGAGCAGTGCGGTTTCTGGCATTAAGTTGCCAGTGAGGGGCAATGCCAACTGCTTACATCTCTCCAGGTGCGCAGTCCTTTTAAAGATGGCACCAGTGCCAGGGATTGTGTTCTCTCAGTAGATATCTGCCGAGTTGTTCCAGGAATGGAAAATGGTAAAATGAGGCTGGAATTGGTGAAAGGCCTGCTGTAGGAATTGGGTAGATAGTTAATCTGGCAAGTTTGGCAATATATGTCAAGAGATTGGGTATACCCTCCCAGAAACTCAGTGAAATTGACACAGCCAAAACGATGTAAGCCTAAGCCATAGATTTCTTTTAAAAATTCATTCACAGGATGAGGGCATGACTGGCTAGGCCAGCATTTATTGCCCATTCCATTGGGAATCCAAGAATCAACCACATTGCTGTGGGTCTGGAGTAGCATGCAGTCCAGATCAAATAAGGATGTTCTTCCTTTAAAGGATATCAGTGAATCAAGTGAACTTTTCCAACAATGGTTTCAACGTCATCATTGAAACCACTGATTTCCAGATTCTTTTTCTATTAACTTCAAATTCCACCATCTGCCATGGTGGACCCAGAACATTACCTGGGTCTCTGGATTAACAGTCCAGTGATACCACCATTTGCTTCCTATGAAGCACTTGTACTGTCTTTGCCTGTCAGCTACTGGTGTGTGCCTCACCTCTGATGCTAATAAAGCATACTCCATCCCCTCTGACAGACTGTCTATTCAGAGGTCCCCACTGTCATAAGCTACCTCCCTCTGCACTTGAAAGCAGCTCTAATTCAATAGACTGGCAGACTAAACTCAATATTGAAGTCAATGTGTAAGAAAGCAAGGTGAAGCATGTGGAGGCTGGCAGTTTCCAAATAAGTGGTGAAGTGAGTAATTGCTAAAAAGGCAAGCTAATATATGTTTCTATGTCAGCATAAAAGCATCCTGTGTGGATGCATGAGAGGAGGGGAATTTTTTTTTGTCCAGTGTGGAATTCTCTAATAGAGAAAGCGATTGAGGCCAAAACATTGAATTTATTTCAAAAATAAATTATATATAGTTCTTAGGCTCAAGGGTATAAAAAGTATGGAGCGAAAGCAGGAACAAAGTACTGAGCTGGATAATTAGCCATAATCACTTGGAATGGCAGAGCAGATTTGAAGGACTGAATGGTGTACTCCAGTTCTTAGTTTCGATGCGACGTTGTCCCTTCTCACAAAGTGAACTGATAAAACATGCAATCGTAGATATGATTGTTCAGGAAATTTCACTGTCTACTCTCTCTTAAGAGGAAGGAGAATTGGAAGTGGAGTGTAAATAGGCTCTGTTGGGGCTTCAAAGATGGGCAAATGCACAGAAATAAGGTAGTCACCACTTAAGGGCAAGATCTTAAGCTACAATTTAAGATTTGAGAGGAAAATCGGGAAGCTTTTTATCAACGTAGAGAATCTGCTCCTTTTCTTTCTCACTCTATTTATCACTCTGTTCTCCAACACAGCTGCTACACTAAGAAGGAGGAAATTCTACTTTTATTAATTTAACTTTCTCATACCATTTGAATGTTTATCAGTATTGGATCCCCCCCATTCTTGTATTTGTTGCTAAAAGCATGATTTCACAAATCATATATAATACTGACTTTGGCTTAAGTTTTCTTCAGAACTAAGTTATCAGGAATGAAATTCTTCACAGAAATGATTTTATCCCTGATCAAGTTCTAGGTACGCTTAATTATGTCATATCTAATTACAAGTACTGAAATATTTTTACATACACTTTCACTCTGGAATATTTATTTTCTGATAATCCTATCATGAAACACAAGCCATACAAAGGCAATATTCCACCTGAATTATGACTTAAAATGAGTAAGATGCATTTCTGACTTCCAAAATTGGTTGTGTTATGAAGTTGAAGGTATATACTGTACTGAGACCTAACAGGCACCTGTCATGTGACTGACTAGCAGTCTCAGAGCGTACTGGAAAATTGAAACTATGTAACATTTGGCTGTGAAACAAGTACCTGAGTTTTGGTTGCTGTGTTTTCACAACAGTTTGAATTTAACTAATCAGTTTAAATCATGCCCCAAGACAGTAAAACCCAATCAAATTTGAATTTTACTCTTTTGCCAACATATAACCAATGGGATGATCCAGTGTTTGGGGTATAAAGAAGCCGGCATTTTGAGAGTTAGCCAGAGACAGTGGCCAATTGCCATCACCAGAGTAACTGTGAACAAAACACTCTCTATGAAAGTATCTTTTTCATTTGAAACATCTTTGCAGCAAAAGACGAAAATGACCCAGGGAGATCTACAGCCAGAGGAAGGAGGACACCGGAGATGACCACTGTTGTCTGGTTTTGAAAATTAAGTTGATGTAATTTTAATATGGGTGGTTATCGGAATAATCGATTGTTATAGAGTTGGAGGCAGCTAACAAGCAGTCAGGAGAAAGAGCTTATGGTTGTTAACAGTTGTCATTTAATGTCACTTTTAGGGTTGAAGAATAAATTGATATTTTTGCTTTAAGCAGTGGAATTTGGGAGTTCTCTGTCACTCATACTTTAACTGTATACAAGGCGAAGTGAGCTCATCTGAGTGTTTGGTTTAATTAGCAGAAGGATTCATCACTGAGTTATAACAATTGACACTCTGAATTGTATTTTGTGCATATGGAATAGGTGCCCAATGGATATTTTCCTAAGCAACCAGATCCGTGACGTTATTAAAACCTCATGAACAGTTGGAACTTGAACATGAATCCCCTGGTCTAGAGGTCTGAACATTGCCATGGTGTCACAAGAGCCCTGAGCTATCTAATAGAATTAGAGATTATAATTTTTTATCATCTGTTTTCACCATTACAAATGGATTGGGAAAGCTGTTGCAAATTAAATTTGTTACCTGGAGGATTGGGAGAAAATGACCTAACTAAAGTGGGCAAACTTGCATATTTTCACACGAAAGGAGCTGTGATCCTGTCACCCACAAATCTAGTTCACAGCTGGTGCTCAGTGTATGATTGGATTGAAACCTAACAAAGGGACAGCGACATCAATTCTTCCTGTTGTGACTATTTTCAATCTATTGGATAAGAAATTGAGTGAATGCAAAGCCAAATGTACAGTTACATAACTCTCAAGAGAAAAAATGTAAGGCGAGAGGCAAACAGGGTCACAGTATCATACTTGGAACTGACAGAGCAGTGTCTACAGAGGTTGTGATTCTCCAGGGAGGCAATTACTGAACTATGTCAAATGATGCCCCAGAAGATTTGAGAAGCAGCTCCATGACGAGAACTGCTCTACTTACATTGGTGAAGGTCACAGCTGCAGTGATTTCATTTTTGCTACTGCATCACTTCAGTCATCTAAAGCAAATATAGGCACAAGAACCTATAACATGGAACAAAGGCCAAGGTGAATCCTTCTTTTCTTGCTTTCCAAATCTATGGGAATGAATCTTCTTTTTATTGCATGGTCTTTTCTTACAAACCTTTGGTATTTCTTCTTAGTCTCTAGGCATGCATCTTTGGCAGTGTCTTTTATTGACTAGTTGTCATAGTAACTGTCCTGATTCTGGGTGGCACATTATATGGATTGCTTTGAATCACCCAGGCCCTACTGTCCTCTCTTCATCCATTTCCAGTTGTCTTATTATTTCCATCCATTGTCATCTTATGACCCCCACTCCTGTGCGTTCACTCATTCCTATACTATCTACACACAATACATCCACTGGCTCCCCTTTACCTACAGAATGAGTTATTTCTTCAAGTAACTCCAATAAATTATATAAACATGATTTACTTTTGACAAACCCATGTTGGATTTGCCTGATTACCTTGAACCTATCCAAGTGCCCTATTGTAACTAATAATAACTTGTAATGTTTTCCTTTTATAGATGTTAAACTGTCTTGTATTTTTCAGCTCTCTGTCTCCCTCTCTTTTTGAGTAAAGGAGTTACATTAGCTATTATCCAAACAAAGGAACCTTCCCCGAGTGTAATGAGTTTTGAAAAATTAAAACCAATGCATCAATCAGCTCATTAGCTCATCGTTTAAGACTCTATGATGAAATCCATCAGGATCTGGAGACTTATCAACTCACAAGTCCAACAATTTACTCAATACTGCCTCCCTGGTAATTGTAATTTTTGTGAATACCTTCCTCCCTTTCAATTCCTGGATTATAGCTATTTCCAGGGTTCTACTCAAATCCTTTCTTGTGAAGACCAACACAAATTATCTATTCAGTTTGTCTGTCATCTCTTTATCATTCATTACTAATTCCCCAGAATCATTTTCTATATGATCAACATTACAGACTTTTCTTTTTTAAATCTCTGAAGAAATTTTCCTGTGTTATTCTGTCTATATAATTTTTCCCTCCTTACTAATCTTTTAGTAATTCATTGCTTCTTTTTTTAATCAATTCTGTCGAATCTTTTGAATTTCCATCTAGTTTTGCACAACGATATGGACTTTCTTAGGGCTTGATTCTATTTTTTTTAGTTAATCATGGATGGCTGGTCTGTCCAGAAGAATTTTTCTTATTTGTGGAGTAAATCTGTTCTGCACTTTCTGAAATCTCCCTTTAAATATATGTGATTACACTCTAATTTAATTTATCAGTTCACTTTCACTAATCTGTTCTGTACAGCTCTGTGTTCAAGATTTCATAGTTATCCTTGTTTAAATTTAAAATTGTAGTCTTGCACTCATACTTCTCTCCCTTAAACTGGATGTAAAATTCAATTGTATGGTCACTGCTACCCAGGGGCATTTTCCCGATGAGGTCACTAATTAATCCTATTTCATTAAGTCAAAACTAGATCTAGTAGTCTGATAGCATGTTTTGACAAGATTTGTAGCTCAGGATAAGGTTCTGGATGTTGGTTTGCTCATTGAACTGGAAGATTCGTTTTCAGATGTTCCGTCACCATCCTAGGTAATATTTTTAGTGAGCCTCTGGATGAAACACTGGTGGTGTAGCCCGCTTTCTATTTATATGTTTGGGTTTCCTTAGGTTGGTGATGTAATTTCCTGTTCTTTTTCTCAGGTAAATGGGATCCAAGTAAATGTGTTTGTTAACAGAGTTCTGGTTGGAATGCCATGCTTCTATGAATTCTTGTGTGTGACTCTGTTTGGCTTGTCTTAGGATGGATGTGTTGCCCCAGTTGAAGTGGTGTCCTTCCACATCTGTATGTAAGGATACTAGTGAGAGTGGGTCATGTCTTTTTGTAGCTAGTTGATGCTCATTAACAAAGATTCACAAACCAGGAGCCCCCCTCAGATCCATAGTCTCGTTACCTGGAAGACCAACTTACACATTAGCCAAGGAGCTACACCAAAGACTAAAACACTTAATAGAAGACTCGCACTACTCCATCCACTCCACCCAAGAATTCCTAAAGACCATCAAAGACACCAAGATAGAAAAGGATGAAATAATGATCTCCTTTGACGTAACAGCCTTGTTCACATCTACCAACATCAACCCAGCCAAGGAAACACTGACTGCACTATTAGAAGAACCAAAGACACATGCACCAAACACCACCAACTTTATCAGCAAGGACAGTATCGTCAAGATAGTAGACCTATGCCTAACCACCCACTTCACCTTCAGACAAATCAATGGAACATCCATGGGATCGCCGATATCAGGGTTCTTAGCGGAGGCAGTCATGTAGAGACTCAAACAAACAGCTCTGCTAACCATCCAACCCAAACTTTGGGTCCGCTACATGGATGACATCATTGTCATCATTAAACAAAACAAATTAGAGGAAACTTTCAAGACCATCAAATTTTACAGGCATAAAATTCACTTAAGAGGAGGAGAACAACAACAAACTGTCACTCCCAGATGTCGTAGTGGAGCGAACAGCCAATGGGGAACATCAAATCAGTGTCTACAGGAAAACAACACATATGGACCAAATTTTGAACTACAGAAGCAATCATCCCAACATCCACAAACGAAACTGCGTTAGGACATTATTTCAACAAGCAACCACACACTGCAGCACAGAGGAACTACACAGAACAGAGGAAAATCACCTATACAGTATATTCAAAAAGAACGGGTACCCAATGAACACAGTCCACCGATTTCTCAGCAACAAACCTAAACAAGCGGACAAAACACATCCAGAAATGTAGCCACTCTCTCCGACATCAAAGACATCTCGGAAATGAATGCCAGATTTCTCAAACCCCTTGGCATCGTGGTAGTCCACAAATCCACAAAACAGCAGCTAATGAACTTGAAAGACCCTATACAGGCAACAAGCAAAACTAATATCATTTACAAAATCTTCGAGTAAAAAATGAGGTCTGCAGATGCTGGAGATCACAGCTGCAAATGTGTTGCTGGTCAAAGCACAGCAGGCCAGGCAGCATCTCAGGAATAGAGAATTCGACGTTTCGAGCATAAGCCCTTCATCAGGAATAAGAGAGAGAGAGCCAAGCAGGCTAAGATAAAAGGTAGGGAGGAGGGACTAGGGGGAGGGGCGATGGAGGTGGGATAGGTGGAAGGAGGTCAAGGTGAGGGTGATAGGCCGGAGTGGGGTGGGGGCGGAGAGGTCAGGAAGAGGATTGCAGGTTAGGAGGGCGGTGCTGAGTTGAGGGAACCGACTGAGACAAGGTGGGGGGAGGGGAAATGAGGAAACTGGAGAAATCTGAATTCATACCTTGGGGTTGGAGGGTTCCCAGGCGGAAGATGAGGCACTCCTCCTCCAGCCGTCGTGTAGTTGTGTTCTGCCGGTGGAGGAGTCCAAGGACCTGCATGGCCGGTGGAGGAGTCCAAGGACCTGCATGGCCGGTGGAGGAGTCCAAGGCAAGAACTGTAACAAACACTACATTGGACAAACAGGTAGAAAACTAGTCACCAGGATACATGAAAATCAACTAGCCACAAAACAACATGACCCACCCACTCTCACTAGTATCCTGACATACACATGAGGAAGGACACCACTTCAATTGGGACAACACATCCATCCTAGGACAAGCCAAACAGAGACATGCATGAGAATTCCTGGAAACATGGCATTCCAACTGGAACTCTATCAACAAACACATTGACTTGGATCCCATTTACTAAACCCTGAGAAAAATAACAGGAAATGACATCACCAACGGAAATGACATCACCAACCCAGGGAAACCCAAACATGTAAATAGAAAGTGGGCTACAGCATAAGTGCTTTATCCGAAAGCTCATTGAAGATGTTCTTCATCTGGACTACTTTTTCCTCATCTGTATATCTGTGGTTAGCACTGTCCGCAATGTGTTAAAGACTTGCCCCCTGCACTTTGTATTTACATAATCTGGACTATTATATTTTTCTCATAGTTTTGCATCATGTTTTTCCATTATAAGTTCCTATACTAAATTTGTAATGGAACTTGCTGTAAAAAAACATAGCACACTCTAACTATGAAACAGAACTTGCTGGAAAAACTCAGCAGGTCTGGCATCATGTGTGGAAAGAGAGCGGAGTTAATGCGTTGAGTCCATTGACTCTTCATCAGAATAGTTCTCCAGTGATTTCAGTTTTTGTTTAATTTCTCAAACATCAGCAGTTCTTTTCTTATATACTCTAATTATACTTGCCTGCGCGTGATAGCTTAGTAGTAATGGACCAGGTTAGAGCCCCTCAAAACATTTCAAGAAAGTAGCTTGGACCCTAACTTTGCTAGTTGTTTTAAGTAGGTGTGCAGTGGATATTCCAGGAGTGATGCAGCTGGCCCAACCACTTAGTTTTAAACAAAACAGAATTTATTTAAAACATTACTGACTGAAACACAAACAAAAGAGAGCAGAATATAAAATAACTTAACCAATCCAAAAACCTAACAGATTATCCCAACTTAATGATGCTGACCCAAATACTTGCAACAATCCTCATAAACGCCCCTTGGCACAAAAGATAAAACCAAACTCAGGGTCTTACAGAAGAGATGTCAGAGAGATAGAGGGTCATCATGGACCTGTTTCTTTGAGTCCAGCAGCTTCACAGCTGACTGCTTGCAGCCAACAACCACCCTGCTCAAATCCAACCCAACCCAACCCAACCCAACCAGAGAAAAGCTGAGCTGAGAGAACTGGTCAGTCATCTTTCATTGTACAAGTGAATTTTTAAAACTTGAAAGCCTTTTGACTGAGGCAGTATCTGTCAGTTGTAATCAAATTGGCTCTAAAACCCTTCAAAGCTCGACCTTTTGGAATCGCTGCTTTTACAACTTCTCTGAAAAAAAAAGCCAAGGACAGCATAACCTTGTTAAAGGAGCAGCATCATCACAGTAGTACTTCAGCTCTTCATCTCTCAGCTCCCGTGATCTAAACAACTCTATGCTTTTTAATCACACTAACATTTAATTGTTTCTAACTTTTACTTGAAATTATTATGGTTATTATTTGTGAATTTATTATGGTTATTTATTATGACCATGCACTTCATTATTTCTGGTTCCTATTTCACTTGAGTTCAACCACATGTGACAACAGCTTCACTGATCTTTATCTACCTGCTAAATGCTAAATGTATTGGCCTATCCCTGATCCAAGTGTAGCTCCTGCAATAGTTTTATGGTGGATTACTCAGAGATGGTGAATGTCTGAAAATTGAATGGCTGAAAACACATCCTGTAAGGGAACTAAATCAATTATCATCCTTTTATCTAAAGGAATGGAAGGTAAATCTGGATAACTTTACAAGATTTTTAAAAGAAATAAATCTTGACACGGACCTAGGAAAATGCCCCCTCCAAAATTGTGGAGATGTGTCTATCGTTGTTCTAATGCCTTTTAGTTATATGAATATAAGTGGCTATAGCATCAAAATTCAAAGGATTCCTTTGTTTATGGATCATAAAGTTTGAGAAGAAATATAAAATTAATTAAATACATTGTGATAAGTGAGATTATGTTGTTAACTCCAATTGCAGAGAATATTTCAAATCTTGTTGGTGTAGACAATAAGTTTACTGATACAGTTAAAGATTCTAATCAGAATCACAGTCAGATGCCTGCACCTTTGCCTTCTGCTACTCATTCAAGTATTTTCCAGTTAAAGAAATCTGCAGTAAAGCTGACAACTCAAGTGCCCTGAATCATAAGCCCATTCACAGTGTAGACAAGGATAACAGTACTGCTGTAGTTGTGTTTGAGATGAATAACCCAGACAATGAGAGCTCAAATCTTACAGTGGGTGTTTAAGACACTGAACCAGGAAAATAATTAGGAAAGTAACAGATTGTTGTTAAAAATCAATTGGTTAACTAAGGGTCTTAGTGAAGTGAAACTGCTGACCTTATCCATTTTGGCATCTCTGATTACCATCCCAAAATAGTGACTATCTCAGTGATGTACTCAAGTAAACCCCTCAATTGTTGTGTAATGGCTATATTTTTGAGTTTTAATTGTAGAATGAAATGAGAAAAGAATATGCATTGCTGCATTGTTTGAAAGCAATAATTTTGTACTCATTTTGAATGCTTTTAATACAGCTACAGCTTACAGAAGTGTCTGTCGTAATTGGAGCTGAGAGGTTGGATAGATATGGAGCTTTGGTTGCTGACAAGGTGCTGTTTGGTTTGTGGACTAGTGATCAATTATTGATGGAGAAGTCTTCTGCCTGTCAACAACTATGTGATTAGTTCTCAAGTAAATGAACAGCTTTGGGGCTTGGAACAACATTGGAGAAGCCATCAGGTCTCCACCAGCCAGGAGTTCTCACTCTTTCTCTCTGTTCTCTGCAGGAAGCCATTTTAAACCTGAAGCAAACCAGTTTATCTTTCCCCAGCAGTTGACATAAGCTACACTTTCAATTGATAAATGTGATCTTTTTATAAGTGCAATAGCCCTGTGCTATTGGCAAATGACGGAAAACATTCAGAGAAGGTGACTGCAAAGTAATATTCTGACCAGCACAAGGATCAAAAGAATCGCACTGAACTGGTTTTATAAAATTTTTTCCTCCATCGTTCGCTAACGTGTTTTTCTGTTGGTGTCTGTGTCTGTTGGTGTAATTAAGGGGGAGTTTAGAAAGAGCTTGGAAATTTAATTAGCTGTGTTACGTGTGGACAATTTATAACTGTTTACCTGTCGCTAGAGTATAATTACGTGCAATAAATGTTAAGGGCAAAATTTAGCCCATGTTTTCTGTCAACTTGGGCCTGAAAATCAGATAAATTGGGGATTATTTACTGTCTCCATAAAATCTTTAACTTCAGTGATGACTGCAGGAAAGTGGGACTTGATTCCCAGCATGCTCCCTCAGTGAGATGTGTCAATCAGATGGCAACAAGCCACCATCTTCTCTGGACAGCTGAAGAAGGACAATAAATCCTGTCATTGCCAGTAACAATCACATCATGGCAAATAATGGAAAAGAAGTATTTGCATGGGCTGTGTAAAATTAACTGTAAGTACCTACAAGATCCCATCAGACTTGTAGTGGAGAAAATGTAAACTTAAGTTATGTAATAAAGATTCATACTATTAAATTTTGCCAACCACCTACATCTTCCTCTTGAGTTATCTGCTGGAAGGCAGATCCTATCCATAATTTCTCAATTTCCACTATGGCTAGGGCAAGGAAGTATGACCTGAATCCATCTCAGCTGGAAGAACGATCAAACCTTATGCCATTGGCGCCAATCTGATCCATATCAGATGTCTGGTCAACTAAACCAACTGACTTACTGTGGCAATGTACGCTGTTAACTATAGTCTGGGGCTACAGACCATAATGCTAGGTACTCCAACTTCTTTCCTTTATATGGTTAACAAAGCATTTCTTCTGTTCTTACAACCTGACATTGCGTATGTTGGAAGGATTTACAACTGGATACTCAACATGTTTAGTCACATTTTGCACACACCTTCCCTGGCCTTCCAAGCCTGGAGTGGGACTTGAACCCAGAGCTAGATACCAACTATATCATACAACCTACAGACCTCCCACCTACAATGACATATATAAACGCGGCCTACCAACAATGAGACAGAGGCCTACTGACAAGAAGCAAATGATTTATCACTTTTCCTAAGAAAAGGAGGGACAGAAACTTTATGAAGTGATACCTGCAGAGTTCTACTTTACCAAGATTCTATAATCATCACTTTGTATTTACACGGCATCGTACATTAATATGTTAATTCAATAATGCAATCACTTAGTGTTAATGTGCTATAGACAATGTGAAAGAATGAGTATATCAGAGTAATTTGCAGAACTATAATTGCTACTATCAGGTAGATTTACAGAAAGCTTCCTGATGTTATAATTAGGTTTTATGTATGTTTAAGTATGGATGTTGACCACACTATCATATAGCTCCGAAATGACTGAAGGAAAATAGGCAGGAAATAAATTTGTGCTTTTATAGGGCTTTGGCCTTATTCTATGTGAAGTATAAAGGTTTGTCAGAGATGTTATTAGATATGTGACTGTTGTTCAGGTGCAGTAAGTGCAGGAAGACTAATTTTTGGACTAGATGTGCTTGTAATAGCCCAACTAGATACCATGTCATGAACATAATCCCAGAGCACTGTTGGATTAAGCCATTCATTAGATCACTTCAGTTAGATGGTAAGATAGACTCAAATGGACAATCCTTAAATTTTCTGTGAAAAAGGTTGATGGAGCAATAAAATGGCCCCTTTCATTAATAATTCTACAGTCATGTGTTCCTTCCATAGATATGAGTGCTGGACCAGCCTGGGTGAAAATGATAGAAAGATTAAATGTTCTTTCATCCCTGCAATGCACCTGGGATCAACTGAAACAAAATAGTCCAATGCCTGGTCTGAAAGAATGATTTCACAACAGATTACATGATTCAATCTTAAAGGGACAAACATTAACACGGAAATATCGTGGACAGCCAGTGAGTGAGTTCTGGGAGGATACATGTGGTTAAATAAACAACATAATTGAAGACAGGTAGATTTAGAGAGGTCATAGCGTCCTATCCATAGTCGTACCTCATGTTCTCCTTCATCTGCTGAGCTCATGAATAAGACCATAAGACATAGGAACAGATATTAGGCCACTCAGCCCATCTGCTCTACCATTTACTCATGGCTGATAAGTTTCTCAACCCTATTCTCCCACATTTTCCCAGCTTTAAGACCTGACAGGATCTGCAGATTGGAAGCCAATATCATAATTGCACTCAATCATTGGAGCTTGCTAAAGAAGTCTGCAAGCTTTAGTGGCTTTGTTGAAGGCAACTAGAGCCTGCATGAATGATTCGTAGCCAATAGCATAACTCAGATTCAACCTGGACACTGGCTGATAATACCTATATCTGTGTGGATCAGTAATGAGAAAAAGTCAATCCGTGTGCATTGTTAGACATCTTTCAGTATACATTAGCTCCAATAATTGTGAAAAATGTTGCTCTGAAAAATAGATAGTGTGGCAATTTCATCACGAGCAAACTGTACTTCATTCATCATTCTTCTGCTATTGTATAAAATTGTTTGCGCAACAGAAGTCATTTTTCTTTTTTATTCTTAACATTTGTCTAATGTAGATAACACTGCACTTTCTAAATTAAATAGAAATCATGGCAACTTTTAAGAACATTTAATGTAAATGTTGAAAAGGATAAAGGGATATGGACACAAGGAATAGGACTACAGTTCATGCAGAGGTTGACTTGAAACATGTTGAAAACCAGCAACTGTATTTTTGGCTGGATGCAGAGATGGGTTTCAGTGCATAAATGGCCATATTTTCAATTCTTTTTTAGGAGGAAGTTGAATTTTCTTCCACATTCCCATACCCCAGTATTTTCCCCTGCTCCTTATGATGTTGGGAATGCCCAGTCTGTGAAACAAGCGCCAACCGCACTGAGTTTAGATTTCCTTTGATAAATGGACAGTGAAAATCAGATTTCTTCTCACACATTATTGGTCATTTGATGATGCAAAGTCTGGATACTCACTAAATGAACACCAGATTGAGAGGTTGAAAAGCAAGTGGAAAATCACCTGAGGAATTTGAAATATTTGACGAGGTAAATTTGGAATGTTTTGCCACCGTCAAGTGTCATATTCAATGTTATTTTGTAATGAATATATACTTTAATGCAGTGGTTCACCTTGGGAATTTGTTCTGTAAAGGTAAGTTGACCCTATATTGTTTAATTTTTCACATGTTACAGAACTTTTCCAATGGATAGGTCGATCTAATGTGCTTTAAAAAAAGGCAAGAAACATGATGTCCTCTGCAGTAGTTTGGTGTACTAATTTAGTTGAGCTGGTAGATCTGATTGTTTTATAAAAACCCTGCTACCGATGGTTTAAAAAATATGACCTGCACCTGCTTCCCCTCCATGACTGACAGGCAGTTTGCTTAGAAATGGAAATTATTATCACTCTTTCGGTGAAGCTAGAAATGTTTGCAGTGGCAAGTTTTGTCCTATTCACTCGTGGGATTGGGTGTTCCTGGCTGAGCCAGCATTTATTGTCCATCTCTAGTTGCCCTCAAGAAGGAGATGATGAGCTGCCTTTTTGTACCACCAGGATTTTAGCTCAGAGGCAGTGGAGAAATGACAAGATGTTTCCACATCAGAATGGTAAATAACTTGGAGGGAAACTTGCAGGTGGTGGTGTCTCTGTGTATTTGCCTCCTTTGTCCTTCTAAATGGAAGCAGCCATTGGAAGATGCTGTCTGAGGCATCCTCATGTGTTCCATAATGAATGTGCTATGAAGATCTGGGTGTACTGTACCTTAAAACTAGTAGAACTACGTGACGGCACTAAGTGTTCTGAACAAGATACAATGCAACATGTGTCCAACAGCCAGTGTAGCTGGAGACAAAAAAAAATTAAATTAGGCCAATCAGTTTAAATTATACCCAAAAACAAACAAACTCCAATCCTTTGAATTTAGTATTTTAACAATATTAAAAGCCAATGACGCAATCTGATGCTTGGGGGTATAAGAAAATTGAACAGTTGGAGGAGACCTGCCAAAAGACCAACAGCTGTAGGCTGCTAGTCAGAACTCTCTGAAAGGTACCTGTCTAGAGAAGGAGTTTGCACAGTGAAAAACATCAACATCGACCTGAGCAAATCTACAAAGGAAGGTATGAAGAGAAGATTCGACAACTGGCTGGTTTTGAAATTTGAATTTTTCAGTAAACCTGAATCGGGAGTTTTATCAGACTCTTATTATAGAAGGGAAAGTAAAAGATAGGTGAGGAAGGAGAAGTAAATAGTTGTTAGTTAATTATTCTCTGTTATACTTTAAGAAATGAAATTGTTAACTTTTACTTTAAATAATTCTTGGCCTCTCGAATTTTCACAGATTACTACATGGAATAAATCTTTTCTGTGTTGCTTGTTTAAATTAAGCAGGAGGGTTTACCCTATGATGTAACAAATGTTTCACTGAATTTCAAATATTTCAACAAGGTAGATATTGATCCAAGAATATAGAAATCTTTGATCAGCCTATATAAACATTTAATGTTTCTGGTGTGTTTTCAAACCAAATAGGCATTAAAAGATTACAACGTATTTCCTTGCTTTTTTTTAGTTCAATATTAAAAGACAGTGAGTTTGAATTTAAAATTTTCTTATCTGTTCATCGTATGGTTCACTGAAATTTTTACAAAATATATTCTAATTGCCATTTCACAACTCCTGAGAATGATACATAGCTTATAGAGGTGAGTACATATGGATGATACACATAAAGTTTGCATGGCTGGCATAAAATAATATGAGGTGGCAGAGGGTGAAATGCAAGAATGTAAAGGGGTGTAGGTTTACATTGGACAGAGGGATAAGATGGAGAAATATGAGGGGCCATGGGCAAGTGAGCGGATGAACAGGGTATAGTTTAGGGGGTTTTTGAATCTTGCTGCTAGACTACTGTGTGGGAGAAGTGACACACACACTCCAACTGGTTTATGTCCACACCCGTACCCCTCACTTTCTCCATTGCAAATTTTAAAGTGCACTTTGAAAGTGAACATTTTGTGAAAAAATCAAATTTGCACATAAAGTCACATAAGGGTCTGGATTGCATTCTATGAGTGGAAAAGATAGGAACATAGGTTTTCTTGTGCCAAATAAAAAAGTGTCATCAGTTGAGACTTTGATATCCAGCAAATTAAGAAATATATTCAGTTTTCTGTAAATAATTAATATTTCCCGATTTTGGCTTACAGTGTAGAGACAGTAAGGTCTGCAGATGCTGGAGATCAGAGTTGAGAGTATGGTGCTGGAAAAGCACAGCAGGCAAGGCAGCATCTGAGGAGCAGGAAAATCAACATTTCAGGCCATAACGCTTCATCAGGAATGGCTTACTTACAGTGTGGCAGGGTGCTACAGTAATGTCCTTTCTCCAAAGTATGAGGTGATACCTCAGTGACTGCACAAGACAGCGTGTCACCTGCTAAATTTTTTTAATGTCCCCAACAGGGAAATGAGCCATGGTGAGGGGCACAAATTGTAATTCCAGTCCTGCATTACTTTCTGTGACAGAACAGCCTCACAGGAGTTGTGTAGTCATGTTTTAATGATTTTGTTTTTGGTAGTTAGGCATTTATGATCATTTAGATCAATTTTTTTTTGTTTGCAGTATCATTAGTACCATCAATACATTTCCAAGTAAGAGTCTTGGTACTGGAATTTTTTGATGAGTTGTGACTCTGGTTCTTTAACTGGAACCCAGATCTGGAAGTCCTGCCCCCATTTCTGGTAGATCCCATTTTCACCAGTAGGGGAAAGTAGGCAGTGTTGAGGTCAAACAGACCTCAGTTTCATTTTATCCCACAATGCAAGAATCACAAATTTATTGAGAAGAGATATAACTATCTTTAATGGTACAAAGGTCTATAGAGCTGCCAAGTTGTTTTGATCCCATTGCTCAATAATGAAGACTGCCTTCTTGTAGGAAAATTGAAAAGAATGCATTCTACAGTTAGGATAGCTATTTGTTGACATTATCCCAAAAACTATAACTATGTGCTTGTTAATAATTACTACTATTCACAATTGCAATCATCCCAGAAATGTAGCTGTATTTTCATAATTTGATTCACTCCTTAATGAAATTATTCAAGAATTAGTTCCCATTGAAATGAGGTTATGAGTATAAGTCTGTATTTAAAATGGGATTAAGTACTTGAGGGAAATATAAAGACTTGAATGAGTTCTAATGAATGGGATTTTTTCATATATCATGAAAGCTATAATAGAAATGTAAGTCTTTATTTTATTTCATCTCAACATGGCTTCTGAGGTATGCTTCTGATGGATACTGGGAGAGCTGGCATGAAAGGTATAAGGTCAAAGGGTGGTGGATAGAGGAAAAGGGTTGATATGACTTGATATTCGATTGAGAGGAACAATTAAGATCCATTGTGGATTGGGGAGGCAGAAGGTAGCGTTAAGTTGTCATGGAGGCTATAAGTGATCATAGAGTAGGAGACATAAATTGGCATGTGGATTTTAAGGGGTAATCAGTGAAGTGAATGAGTTGCTGTGGAATTAGTATGGAGACTGTAAGGAGTCATGGGAGTCAGTAGGTGCATGAGTTGGTATCACAATGGTATGGCAACTATAAAGGGTCTTGAGTGTGGGTGGAAGCATTAACTGCAATAAGGATTATAAAGGACCAATGAAATGGTGGGACATGAGTCAGAATGGGGAAGAAATAGGGATGAGTGATGGGCTGTGAGAGAGAAAGCTAAAGGGCTTAATATTTAGCAAAACTAAGTCCCAGAAAGGTGGGTCTTTTAATCACCAATGACACTTTAATGTAATACCTGTATACCTTAACTTTACTTCCATTATTAAGTCATTGTTATTGTTTTATTTGCTGTGACCAAGATTTGAGGCAATGATATAACAAAGGCATCAACAGATATGACCATTAAAGTCACTGAATCCCAAGAAAAATACATGCTTGCCTTCACTGATCTTCGTGTTGGGCCCCAAATGTTGGAAAGGAAGTCAGAAAGCATATCTGGTGTGTCTTTCTGTCGCAAAGATATATCAGCAAAATGTATGATTGGTCTAGTCATGCCCTAGAAGTATGCAGACCTCCTCTTGTCTTTCCGAAGTTTAGTTACAATACACTGAGGACTGCTCATGAGCATTTGACCACTCTCCCTCCTTTAGTGAGCTCACAGCTCCAGTTTCAGTATTGAGTGGGATGAATAATCATCCCATGAATAATCCATTCAGGCTGATTTTGAGAAATCTGCAGCAACCTCTGTGACAATTTCATTTGTTCTGCTGTAATACCATCACTTATGTATAAATAAACCAAAAATATGTACTTATAATCACAACTAAAATCCACACATTCCTGTCAAATCAAATTACATTCACGTTCATCAATGCAGCAAATTTTGACTGTCTTTAGTAGCCTTGTAGGTCTCCTGTGATTTCAATTTAAAATATTGTCATGACTGATTATGTCATAGGGTGGCATCAATAATTTACAACAGCTTTAAATCATAAAAAGGATAATTTTGAGCTTGATAGCTATGTAAATGTTATATAAAATATGAGTTTTGCATCTTCTATTGTATGGCCCATATCACATAGACTATCACTGAATGTCAGAGACTTTATAGAAATTCATGTAGATCATTGTAGCCATCATCTCCAACAGAAAGTCAATGCGTGAAATGCTTCTTTGAACCATCCTTTATATTTGTATTAATCCTTCCATTTAAAATAATGCCAATGTTTAAAAACCATTAAACAGAAATGACGAATCTTCAAAGAATGCTTAGAATCATGTAAAAGATCAGTCAAAAATCATTGATTTTTGAGAATTATTTTTAATGACAAATAATAGGACTTCAATTCTGAAACAAATGGAAGAATAGTGCATTATATAGTTAAACTGAAAATACAAAAAGCCATTGTGAAAACTTTAGATGTTTGAAACAAATATTGAAAGTATACAGCTGAAACATCTGTTGTTAGATTGATAACTTTCTGTTCTCACTCAAAGCTTATTATTAAAGAATCTGACAGTGGGAGATCCAAGATGGTAGCGACTCAACAAATCTGAGTCTATAGTGCTCCTCCCAAGACCTAGGCAAAGTGGGCCACCCGCCTCCACCACACTCACCAAATCATTTAAAATAGTTTTTACTTAATATAATTAGTGGCTCAGTACTAAATTTAAACAGTTCAGTCTCCTGTGAAAATGACTAGGGGGAAAGGAGCCCGCAGCTCTCAGCAGGCAGGAACCCCTCCTCTACCCTCCCCAGCTGCAGCAGAGGCGTCCACAGCCGCCTCAGGGGACTTACCTACGGTGGTGAGCCTCGCGGAAATAATCTCCAAACACGATGCGAAGATCGATGCTTTCATAGAAGAGTCCCGAAGTCGGTGGAATTCACTCTTGGTCTTGCTACAAAAGCACGGCTGAGACATTGAAGAAATCGAGCGCCGAGTTGGAGGGGTGGGGCTAAAGGCCATGACCTCCGAGGCCATTGCAGAATCAGCTGTGGATTGGGTCCCGACTCTCAAACAGCAATTCCGGACCTTAGAGAATCACATTGATGACCTCGAGAATTGAGGTCATCGAAAAAATATTCATTTGCTGGGCCTTCCCGAACGGGAAGAAGAAGGCCAGCTGATAGCGTTCCTTGAACAGTAGCTTCCACAGCTTTTAAATCTGGAGGCTGGGTCAGGCCAGGTAAGGGTGGAATGAGCCTCCCGGGTTGCAGTGCACTGGCCCGGCTTGAACCAGCGCCCCTGGTCCTGTTCCAGCTGCAGAGCTAGAAGGAGAGGCAGATGCTCTTGGAAACTTCCAGAAATCTTGGGAAAGATCCCCAAGCCATGACTTATTTAAAAGTTATTTCAGGACTTTTCCCCAGCTCTGGTCCGAAAAAGGAAGGCGTTTGATGAAGCGAAGAAGCATTAAAAGGACTTAAACATGCAATACGCCTTGCGCGACCCAGCTATACTACGCTTCAGCCATGAAGGGTCCGGATCACCGGAGAAGGCCAAGGAAATTTTGGACTCTCTTAGATAAAGTATAAGAGTTAATTGATGTTGTTTTGCCCTACCCTCACCCCTTTTTTTCACTTTCATTACCTTACTGTTTAGTATTACCTCCGGGGGGTGGGAAGAAGGGTTTATTTATTCATTCTTTACTTAGCGATTTTCTTTCCCCCTTTTTTAAAAATATATATATAGGCCAGGGGGTCTAGTTAATGTAGATGGGGGGAAGGTGGCTACCTTATCCTATTTTATCTCTGTCTTTGGGCACGGTGTTGTTTTCCCCTGTTATTTTGTATTACTGTATTTAATTACTATTTGCTGAGACTGTAATCTTATAGTCATATATTTTTATGCATGGTATTAATATTACCAAATATATCCAGGTGTTGGTGTGGGTGGGGGTGTGGGGGTATGGATAGAGTACTCACTATTAGTTCTAGCTCAGTAGTATACTAGAGTTTTCTTTATCCTATCGTGGGGTGCCTGGGTCAAGGGTGGGGCGCTGTTTGGGAGAGATTATGATGGGTATTTTTTGGAAAGGAAGTGATGCCCCCTGGGAATAAGGGGGGAACTCTCCATTTAAATACGTTTTATATTTTTGTTATTTAGAAACAGTTTTTTATTATATTGATCTGAATGTATTAAAGAACTTTTATTTTTGTGAATTTTATATGCTCTATGCCCGGGATGTTTTGAATAGAGTTTCTTCTCCCGGGGGGTCTTGGACTTGCCCAGTGATTATGGATGATCGATCGATTAAATGGTGCACCTGGAATGTCACGGGGAGTAATTCACGAATCAAAAGGAGGAGAATATTATCAAACTTCAAGAAGGGAGGGATTGAAATAGCTCTCCTATAGGAGACACATTTATTGGATAAAGAACACCTGAAATTACGACAGGAAAGAGATTATTTTCTATTCTCTCTTTCTGTGCAAGGAGAAACACTTGGGTAAACTGGGTGGCTGAGGGCCCTCATGGACTTTCGAGTTGGCGCAGAATAATTATGGAATATACTCCCCTCACTTCCTTACAAATATGGTGCACCAGGAGAAAAACCAATGGTGGCACAGTGGTTAGCATTGCTGCCTCACAGCGCCAGAGACCTGTGTTCAATTCCCGTCTCAGGTGACTGACTGTGTGGAGTTTGCACATTCTCCCCGTGTCTGCATGGGTTTCCCCGGGGGCTCTGGTTTCCTCCCACAGTCCAAAGATGTGCAGGTCAAGTGAATTGGCCATGCTAAATTGCCCATAGTGTTAGGTGTAGGGGTATGGATGGGTCGCGCTTCGGTGGGTCGATGTGGAATTGTTGGGCCGAAGGGCCTGTTTCCACACTGTAGGTAATCTATTTTACTCCAGCATTATTCAGATTAAAATTGACTGTAATTATTATGGCTGAAAATGTGTTGCTGGTCAAAGCACAGCAGGCCAGGCAGCATCTCAGGAATAGGAAATTCGACGTTTCGAGTACAATTCAATAAGGTAGAATTTCCAATCTGACTTATTTTTAATGTATACTTTGATGATCATTTTGTGCAAAATGCTGTCCAGTATTTCTAACCAAATTAATACATTTCAATTTGGTTACCATACATTAATGTTTATGCAGAACATGAATATGACAACAGAAAAATGGAACATTCTCGTCTTAAAGCAAAAAAAAATTGGATCCAGAACTTGAAAGATTTCCCCAATTTTAATAAAGCAGAAAACTTCTACCTTTTTAAACTAATTTGTTCAGTGCCACATCCATCTAAATTAATTGAGTTTCTCCAATAATGTGCATCAGGTAGACCCTTAGTGAAGAGGAGAGTTTTGATTTGATCCTTTGCTTTAAATTTGTGCCAAGATATATATGTTTTTTTATACAGGATAAGGAACATGTTGCTTTTTTCCCTCCCTCAATTCATTTAAAAAAAGATTTAAAACTGGTTGATTTGACAAAAGACCAACCCACAATGTTAACAAGTTGCAGGTAGCCTAACTTTTCTCAAGGTGGGGTTATCCTCCAACAGTGTCAGCAGCTGGAGCAATCCTAGTGATGCTAGAGCTGTCATAGGCTCTATGACAGGTTAAAAAGAAAGATGAGTCCTGGACTCAAGAAAGTCCAAGAATTTTGAATGGGAGGGATCAGTTGCCCTGCTGGTGGGAGGAGGATGCGGGGTTGTGCTCCAGGTTTTTTAGACATTCTGGGGAGGTACAAAAATGTATTATATTGGGGAAAATTCCTGATGACGCACATGTCAGTCCTTCCTGCTTCTCACTCAGCTGAGTTGTGAAAAT
Source organism: Hemiscyllium ocellatum (assembly GCF_020745735.1). NCBI lineage: Eukaryota > Metazoa > Chordata > Chondrichthyes > Orectolobiformes > Hemiscylliidae > Hemiscyllium > Hemiscyllium ocellatum. Next base: position 98,518,318 of record NC_083404.1, on the reverse strand, counting down.
CTAAATCAGCAAAAATTTTTCCAACTGGTCAACCATCTGAGTTGTCTTTCTACAGTAAAAACATAAAATTCTGGAGACACTTCAGACCAAGGAAGAGTCATATCAGAGTCAAAAAGTTAAATTTGTTTATCTCTTCAAAGATGCTGCCAGACTTGCTATGTTTCCCCAGCACTTTTTGTTTTTATTTTGGATCTCCAGTATCCATTGTTTTCATTCAAGTTATCTTTCTCTTGTTTAAATGCAGAATTAAAGTTCTCCTTCACTCTTTAAGAATCTTGTGGAGATTATGCTTACTTTCCAACAGAAAAGCCTTGCTATTAGCTCTCACATTTTCTGTTTTCTTTTCTTCTTTCCGTTTAGTATAATCTTTGTACAATTTTTTTCCCAGCAAGGGCCACAACTTCATCATTTGGGCTTTCATTTTCTGCTTCAAAACTTTAATGCAACCCTGAAATTTCACTGCATCAACATTAAGTACAAACAAGACAATTTACTTCAAAACACTATCTGTCTTTGGTTGGTCATTAGCCTGAAGCACTGTAATTTCAAATCAGTCAGATATACAGCCTGTTTGCATTTAACTTCAACTTTTTGCTGCCATTTGAAGGTTCCAAAGGTTCTTTAATCTTTGAACTCTGAGCTTTTGATTCTTTTGTCAAAACAATACTTTCTACAACAGTAAGTTTTGTTCAGCACATTTTCAATTTGAGTAGACTTGCCTGCTTTCCTAGGAGATAAAAATACCTCATCCTTACATCATAACTTTCCCAGCATAGAGACATAAAATAACACCACGAGTAGCCTATTTGGCCTATTAAGTCCACTCCGCCAAGCAGCATGATCACGACTGACCCCCTATCCTAATGTCATTGATCCGCTCTCCCCCCAAACCCTTTGACACCTTTAGCGTGTAGAAATCTCACTATCTATTTTTTTAAATATATAAAGTAATCTGGCCTCCATTTCCTTCTATGGCAGAGAATTCTATGGATTCATTGTTCTCTGACAGAGAAAAAAATTCCTTATCTTAGTCTGAAATAGTCTTCCCCATTTCCTGAGACCATGACTTCTCATTCTGGATCTTCAGCCAGGAGAAACATCATCCCTGCATCCAGTCCATCAACCCTTTCAGTATTGTATATGTTTCAATGAGATCCCTTTCATTTTTCTAAGCTCCTGTGAATACAGGCCCAGTTGACACAACCTCTTCTCATAAAACAAACCTACCTTCCCAGGAGTCAATTGGACGCACCTTCACTCATTAGGAGACCAAAACCACACACAATAATTCAGTTTCGTTCTCACCAGAGTTACAGTAAGATATCCTTGCCCTAGTACTCAAACCCTCTTGCAATGAACGGCAACATTCTATCTACATTCCTAACTGTTTCCTGCACCTGCAGCCTTAATTTCAGTGACTAGTGTACAAAGACAGCCAAGAATCTTTCCAAATTTATCACTATTTAAATATTACTCTGTTTATCCTACTGAAATGGACAATTTTGTACATGATATATTGTATCTATTTCATATTTGCCCAATCTCTCAGCTCACATAAATGGCTCTGAAGCCTCTTTGCATCCTCCTAAGTGCTGCCAATCCATCTGGTTTGGTGGCATCTGCAAATTTGGAAGTATTAAACTTGATTCCTTCATCCAAATCATTGATATATATTGTGAAAAGTGAAGGCCCAAGCACTGATCTCTGGGGTACCTCAGTGCTTTCCATTCCAAACATGACCCATTTAATTTTACTCTTTGTTTCCTGTTTGCTAACCAATTCTCCAACTTTGTCAGTCAATTCTTTGCACTTTGTTTTTGCATACAAATGTCTCATATAAGACTTTATCACAAGCTCTCTGTAAGTTCAAATTCACCACATCCTCACTCATTTGTTCTACTAGTCAGGTCCTCAAACATCTGGTGGGTTTCTCAAACATGATTTCCCTTTCATAAATCCTATGTTCACATTGTGCAACACTGTTGGTATTTTCTCGTGTCCTGATTTCACATCCTTGAAAATGGACTCCACTATCTTCCCTCTTAGTGATGTTATGTTAGTATCAGCTCTGTACTCAGTTTTCTCCCTCTCTCTTCTTTCAAACAGTCAGGTTACATTTGTCATTCTTCAATCTGGGGGGATTATTCCAGAAACTGCACAATTTTGGATAATGACAAGCAACGATCCATTATTTTCAAGACCACTTCCTCTCGTGTCTTGTGATTAGATTAGATTAGATTACTTACAGTGTGGAAACAGGCCCTTCGGCCCAACAAGTCCACACCGACCCGCCGAAGCGCAACCCACCCATTCCCCTACATATACCCCTAACACTACGGGCAATTTAGCGTGGCCAATTCACCTGACCCACACATCTTTGGACTGTGGGAGGAAACCGGAGCACCCGGAGGAAACCCACGCAGACACAGGGAGAATGTGCAAACTCCACACAGTCAGTCGCCTGAGGCGGGAATTGAACCCAGGTTTCAGGTGCTGTGAGGCAGCAGTGCTAACCACTGTGCCACCGTGCCGCCCGATGTAGATCAGACTGTGGAGATTTATTAGGTTTCTGTCCCAATCATTTCTCCAGCAGTATTCTTTTATTTTTACTAATTTCCTTCAATTCTTCCTTCCCAAAAAAAACAGTTTCCCCATCATTTCTGGGGAATTACTTATGTCTTCTTCTGTGAAAACACGTGTAACATTTATTTGCTCTGCTCTTTCTTTGTTCTCCATTGTCAATTCTCTCATTTCAGCCTTTAAGGAGCCAACATTAGTCAATGTCTTTTTTTTTCTTTTTACAATCTTAAAAAGAGACTGTAAGAGCTTCTATTTGTCTCTTGAAAGTTTGTTCTCATTTTCCATTTCCCTTCTTCATCAACATCTTGGTTCTCAATTGTTTCCAGTCCTCAGGTTTGGTCATTTTTCTTGCAACTTTATATGATCCTCCTTTGGATCAAATGCTGTCTTTAATTTCTTTCATTGAACATAGTAGGTCCACTTTTCCTGTTGTGTCATTTTACCCCAAAGAAATACATAACTATTGTAATGAATGCAGTTATTCCATAAATATTAATCCTTGCCAATCAATTGCTGTGCCTTGTAATGAGGTTACACAGTCTATTGCAGCCAACTCACCACTCATACCTCCAAAGCATCTTTTGTTTCGATTTAGGATCCTAAATTTGGATTGGACTACTTTCTTTCTCACCCAGTGAAGACTTCTGTAACATATGGTCACTTTTTTTGAAAGGACCCCTCACAAGATTATTAATAAACCCTTTATTTTTACACAAAATCAAATCTAGGGTTGACTGTTTCTAGATGCTGGTCTGAAAAGATCTTGTACATACTCCAGGAATTCATCTGCCACTGTATTATTGCTATGTGATTTGTCCACTCTGTATGTAATTTAAAATTACCCATGATTAATGTAGCACCTTTGATCCATGCTTCTACAAGTTCTTATTTACTGCCATCCCAACTTGACCACTGCAGTTTGCAGGCCTATAGACAACTCCCAACAATGCTTTCCACTCTTTATTTCTTCTTAGCTCCATCCAGACATCAAGATTTCCTGCAGCTAATATTATTTCTCTCTATTATGCTGATTTCATCCTAATAATGCTACCCTATCACCATTTCTTTTCTGCCTATCCTTCTTAATGAGTGAAAACTCTTAAAACTTCTCATGAATAAGAGGGAATTCTATCCTACAATAACATATCTATTGACTAAAGTACTATTTAAATTACTCTACACGGTAAACAATTTCTACCAAAGTCCTTTATAAGGCATTTTGATTTAACCAGCTCTTGTAAGAAACGTTTGTGACTTTTTGAGAAATCAAACTTTGAGCTGAATCTATCCCTAATGGGCCATCTCCTGCTTCATTCACAAAGGTCCAGACAACCTGTGTATTCAGCTGGGTGGGGAGCAAGCCATTCAAAAAAATCACTTTGTACAAAGGGACTCCAGCAGAAAAAGGACCTCATTCAGGCCATCTCAAAATCATGGATCACGCTGTGATCATGTTTGGGCACGTGAGAAGTGTGAACTTAAGAAATTATTCTTTTCTCAGGCCATAGGAGAGACACCAAAGAAGCAGGACCCCTAAGTGGGTCCTCTTTCCCTCTCTCTCTGCCAATCCTACCAGTGTGAACCCTGTCTGTTGTTTGACCATTTACATGGCACAGGCACTGGTTTATAAAGCAACCCAACAGCTGCTGCCTCTGGAGGAAGATATAAATCATCCATCAACGGCTTTAAACCATACCACCACCGATTCCTGGGGGACCATTGAGCCCAGCCTGAAACCATCCAAGTCATCAATCTACAAGGCTACATTGACTTTTAATAAAAGTTACATTGACTTTTATTGAACTTCTAAAACATTTTATTTGTCTTCCTACTTGATAAAGTAAACCCATGTGTGTGTATACCCTTGAATGCATGTGTGTGTGACAGGAGGAACATTTTCATTATTTTTATTTGGTTTGGTTGTTAAGTGCAACAAATACCATTGTCTTTTAGCAATTTACAAAGAAACCTGTGTGTGTTCCAGTAACAGTATCTTCCTGAAACTTACAAAATCTTCCTCAAATATTATTGATCTGTATCATTGTTCAAGGAATTTTCTCTAAAATGTCTGACATTGTCCCTAATTCAGGCTTCCAATTTTTTGTTTATAACTTCTGGAACCAGCTCATATGCAATAACTATAACACTTTAACTGTCTCATAATATGCAGCTTATTTGTTAGGAAAAGTTGAATAAACCTCTCATGCTTTTCCTAGCTAGGATTGTTCATATTTCTTGTGGCCAATATGAGTTTGTTTTCTACATGTTAACTCCTTCCTCACTGAATTTAGGCACCAGGCAAATACTTCTTTCCAAATCAAACCAGGAGTTATATTTGATCATCATCAAATCTACCTGCTACTCCCTGTTCATTTAATCAAAGCCTTTCTCTATGCCATTCAAATTTCCTACCTTCCCTTTCTTTTTTAAAATTCTAATTCGCTTTTATTTTGCATTTCATTTTTCTTCCCTTTTCAGCGAAAGGAGATTTTCACTTTTTTCTAAATCATTGCTTTATTTGCTTCTGAATTCTGCCCATTTTGACTTGCATTTTTTAAAATTGAGATTACCTTTTCCTCCTTCAGGTTTCAAATATTGAACCAATACCTCAAATAATGCTGCTTTTATACCACCTACATTTAACCCTATCTCTAAATTTTCTGCCATTCTTTTTAAGTAAATCTTTGTTAACTGCTGCAGTCTATTCAAAGACAAGACCGCCCTTTGAGGACAGCTTCGGAAATTGACTGCTAGTGGAAATTCCATCTTGGTGGGTGCTCTGGAAGTGATCGCTAATTAATTCCAAGCTGCACAGAATGGCCTGCAAATTTGCAAAGCCTGATGCAAGTTAAAGCCACTGCCAATGTTAAGCTGGACAGATGACCCAACAATTTATTTTTGTCATGATGATTTACATGCATTGATAAGCTGGACATTTCATTGCTGTCCTTTGATACGGTACTAGTACGTGATTTTGTGATCTGACAATCCTTTGACCCCTGCCCTGCAAACTTATGGCCTCCTGTCACCACATGACAACCCCTTCCATAACTTACTTCTTCTAAGTTTTTAAATTTCTGAGCTGGTATTAATATAATTTATTTTACATTTCATTTGATCATGGGTTGAAAGTGTTGCTGGTTAGGCCATCATTTATTATCCATCTCCTGTTTCCCAGAGGTAGTTAAACATCAGTAAGGGTCTGGAATCCCATGTAGACTTGGTTAAGTTAAGAATGGCACATTTCCTCCCTTGACAGGCATTAGTGAACCTGATTGTTTTTTTAACGATAATCATTAGTGGCCACATGGTCACCAGGTCACTAACTTGTAATCTCTGACATTCCTAAATTAAATTTGAATATCATCATCTTCTAATGGTAGCATTTGAACCCAGATTTCCAGAACATTTATCTCACTGGTTTACTAAGGAAAAGTGAGGACTGCAGCTGCTGGAGATTAGAGTCGAGAGCGTGGTGCTGGAAAACACAGCAGGTCAGGCAGCATCCGAGGAACAGGAAAATCGATGTTTCAGGCAAAAGCCCTTCATCAGGAATCTGATGAAGGTCTATTGCCAGAAAGTTGATTTTCCTGCTCCTTGGATGCTCCCTGACCCGCTGTGCCTCGCCAGCACCACACTCTCACTGGTTTACTAGTCCAGTGAGAATACTGCTATGCCATCACGTGCTCACATCATGTGAAGGGAGATCAGAGAAATGCATAGCGTGTGAAAGTAGCTCCAGATTGGAATGCAAACTGAGACAAGTTATCAAGGAAGTAATAGTTGTACATTTGGAAAATCGTAATTTAATCAAGCAGAGTCAGCATGGCTTCATGAAAGGGAAATTGTGTCTGACAAATTTCTTAGGGTTTTTGAGGAAGTCTTAATCATTGTGATATTGGGGATCTTTATGATGTGTTGTTTTTGGATTTCCAAAAGGCATTCAACAAGATGCTTCACAAGAGGATTAAGTCATAAGATAAAAGCCCATGGATTGGAGGTTGGATATTAGTGTGGATAGAGAATTCCTGATGAAGGGCTGATGCCTGAAACGTTGATTCTCCTTCTCCTCGGATGCTTCCTGATCTGCTGAGCTTTTCTAGTACCACACGTTTCAATTCCTGAATACAGAATTGGCCAAGTGGCAGAAAATAACAAGTGGGGATAAGAAAGTCTTTTTCAGGTTGGCAACCTGTTACCAGTAGTGTTCCACAGGGATCAGTGCTGGGAGTGTGTGTGTGTGTGTGTGTGTGTGTATTAGTGACTTGGAGGGAGGGAGCAAATATACTGTAGCTAAATTTGCAGATGGAACAAAATAGGTGGAAAGGGAAGTTGTGAGAAGGATGCAAACAGTTTTTAGAAAGATATTGGTAGAGTAATGGTCAAAAAGTTAGCAAATGGAGTATAATGTGGAAAGATGTTAAACGCATCATTTTTGAAGAGAGAAAAAATAAGATTTGAATAGAGAAAAGCTGCAACACAAAGGGACTTGTGCATGAAACACAGAAAGCAAACATACAGGTAGAGCAGACAATCGGGAGGGCAAATGGAACAGCAGATCATAGTGTGTAAGAATAAGGAAGTCTTACTGAAACTGTACAAGGTACTAGTGAAACCTTATCCAGATTACTGTGAGCATTTTGGTCGCCTTAACTAAAGAAAGGTATCATTTCACTAGAAACAATTCAGGGAAGTTGCACTAGGATGACCTCTGATATGAAGGGATTGTCTTATAAGCAAAGATTGAATAGCTTGGGACTCTACTGTCTGGAATTTTACAGAATGAAAGATGATCTCATTGAAACATTTGTAGTTCTTAAGAGACTGGACAAGATAAATGCTGAGAGGATGTTTCCCCTCATTGGAGAGTCTATGACCAGATGGGCATAGCTGCAGAATAAAGGGGTGCCAATTTAAAAGTGGGTTGAGGAGGAATTGCTTCTCTCAGAGGGTTGAAGGTCTTTGAAATGCCACAGAGAGCTGTGGGGCAGCGTCCTCATATATATTTAAGGCTGAGACAGACAGATTCTTGATCAGTCAGTGAATCAAGAACTATGGGGAAAGTGCAGTAGAGTAGACATGAGGAATGTCCGATCGGACGTGATCCTACTGGATGACAGAGCAGGCTCAAAGGGCCACACATCCTATTCCTATTTCTAATGATCATGTTTAGTCAGAACTGCAGATCTGTCCACTGTATTCTTCCACACCTCCCCCCCGATGGTGGCCCAGTGCTGTGTGAACGGATGCGAATGACTTGGTGATATGATCTGCTGTTCCAACACTCTTCCTTTGCAAGCTTATAAAACTCAGCAGGAACATGCAGCATGCTGAGATTCTGCCCTGTACTTGGAACAGTATTGTCAACTATCAACACTGCTGCTCCTTATGACTGATCAGTGCTTCATCTTTTGCATCCTCATCAATATCTATATCTCTTGCAGTGACTTTAACTGCTCTGGTGCCTCCTTCAAGTAGCAGGAATTACAGTGCTCAATTATGTGGTACTCTCTAGGTGCAGCTGGTGGTTCACTAGGTTTTCTACTCCTATTGAACAGAGAGCAGATGGCATATAATGAATAGATAAACTCATTTTGGGTACTGCATGTAATTGCATACATTATTATGCACTTGTGTACAATCAATGTGTATGAATTTAGTTGTGTAACAAATGATGCAAGTCATAGGTTATCTGATTAACATGGCACATAATATTAGTTTCTTCTTCTCCAACCTCCACAGATGCAATAGCTCCCCACATCATTCCCCACCAATGTTTCCTCATCTGCTGTGAGTGCCTTCAGATCTGGAGGTTTATTGTTTTATTCCTCTCTGTAGCCTATGATCAAGAGTGGAGGTTTTCCGTTAAGCTTAAGAGCAGTGGGGATTAAAATATAAGGGATGCATTTCCTCTGAGGTTTGGCAGAGAGGCTGCAGAATCACAATGAAAACTGTATGACACATAAAGTAACCACAGATATTCCTTCCTGTCATACATTTACTTTCTAAACTCAGCGTTTACCATTCACTTCATGTAACCCTGCTATTTTAAATGCTTCCTAGCATTTCCCTTCTGTCAGTACTGCAGTTTTCATAAAGTAGCAGTTTACAAGATGGACATATATTTTATGCTCCTGTCCAACAATGTCAAAGCCTTACCATAGCCCTTCACTTTAACTTGTGCACATCTTCTGGAACAACTGACAAGTTCTCTGAGTTTTCTGAAGAGAGCACTGAAGCTGTCATGCTTCTTCAATTCAAGCGTACTAAGAGCTATCCTCTACTACCCAAATTATACATGTAATTGCACACACTACACCCCGTTGGATTTTCAGCGTAGTCCGGATAAATCGGGGTAAAATGTTTCATTAGCTGCTACAAAATGCTCAACATGACTGACAGATGTTTTCTCATGGTCATTAACAAACAGATTTCTTATACTCAGTAATCTCCAGCCTCACTCTGCTTTTATTGATATTTCATTAAATGGTCAACACCCCACTGTCCAATAATCTGAAACATTTTTCTGATCAGAAAAAATGATTATACCAGGCAATAAGGCTAATTCTTTTGTTAATTTAAAAATATGTGTGCAGTTTCAATCTTTAGTTATTTCCTACACAGTTAAATATATCCAATGCCTGAAGGATTATAGCTAAAAGATTATTTTAGTTTAGGACAATTTTATTTAAAAAAAGCTCTCTTCATAGTGGTCTCAATTCAAAACAAACTCCTTTGGAAAATTATGGGATTCTTTGGTGTGGACAGAAGCTTAAATTAAAGATTCCATTTGCAGAGTAGATGTCATATTATAGTGACTTCAAATGTTTCTTGATTAATACGATTGCTGTCTTGAATTGCAATGGGTGATTCATTCATTTTAAAAAGGGAGAACAGCATGTTAGCCCTGACCAGATGTTCTCTGCACTTTGTTAAATTAGTCTGGGAAAAGAATGATACTGGTACTGTTAGGAGCAAATACACATTCCAATCAAACACTAGGTGTCTTGTCAGTTTCTGTACAAGGGCCACTGGAGCATGAGAAGATTTTAATAGAGTACCCAGGTCTTCATCATAAATCAATCATTGGATAAGAGAGTCTTTTAAAGAATTAGCTAGAATTGTTCAGTTTGATGAATTTCATATTGCAAAGGAGGTTTAATGATGGTTCATGAAAGGTCACTGTTTCTCTTTTTAGCCCAGAGGCATATTTCAATATGTGCAGCTTCAGGAGAGCCAGTTAGTAATACAGAGTGTGTGAGTGGACATCGGATTAAGAACTATTACTGTAGGTATTGATTAGCTTTATGTTCTCGGTTACTACCTTGGAGAAATCAAAGAAAGCAGACCTTCTTGTCAGCTCAACTGGACTGCCATCGCATCATGACATAGTTTATCTTTGTGAAGCTTTTTATTCCCCGCTGATGTCAGTGTGGCCAGTATCCAGTCACATGCAGAACTTACAGCTGACACACAGGGGAGGCAAAGTAAAGTACGGAGACAGCTGGTGTCCTAGGCTGCTGTCTTTCCAACATTCCTCTTTTTGCCTCCTCCTTGTGACCTTTGGCAGAGTTAAGTGCCTGTTGGTTTTGGCTGGCATATGCCTGAACATATGACAAGTCCAAATGAGTTACGTTGTTGATTACAGCAATATCTTTTTTGTACAGTGTGTATGCAAAACGACACCAATCTCCAATTGCAAATGAGTGGGTCACCATTCATAGTATTCACTACTGTTGGTAAGTCACCTTTTGTCAATGAAAAAACTAGACTAAAGAGTTTGGATATTTTCCTGATGTTTGGTATGCATGATGTCGCAATTATGATGTTTATAAGATTATCATATTTTGGGACTGCAGCTTTAAATTTAGCGTGACTGAAGGGAGTAATGTGGCGTCTGCCTGACATTAAGCCTGGGTAGTTTGACTGTTAGGAACTAAATGAGGGCTTCAATTATTTGTAGAGATGAAGCTGCAAGGTGCCTGAAGGCAATATTGCAGTCTCTGAGTTTACCATGAATAGACTCTGAGTCTGCCAATGTCCCAAAAAGGGGATAGATATACCATATTATAAACAGTTGTGCTGTAGCTGCCATTTATTTTGTAACTGAAAGCGAGTTGAGAAAAAGAATAACTTAATTAGAATTGTTTCCTGGTTGCAATGTTGAGGTATTTCCTTCTTGAAGAGGACAGAGGAAGACAGGTTTGAGATCAGGTTACAGGCTTCCCTAATGATTGCATCCACCAATCCCAGGAGATGATGGATATATCCCAGGGTGGAGGTCATGCCTGGATTGAATATCACCTGCTCTAGATCTAGACCCCACTTTGTGAGCTGTAATCCTGTCTACAGATGAATAGCATTGATCTGACATTGACTGATATTCTAGCTTTTGGTAGACTCTTGTTTCTGTTATCTGGCCATTTCTTTTATCTTCTTTTTTTTTATCCCATGTCTTTGCTGACTAGATATCTCCAGGCATCCAGTCAGTAGTGAGGACTTCCCAGGCATTGTCTCCGATTCTTGTCAGTTTGAGGCTTTGCGTATGACTTCCCTTGTATTACAGGCATGGGAAACCTAACAAGCTTGCATTAAAAGTTGGCACACCATCTAACAGTCTTTGGGCATGTGGTCATCATCCATTTGGCTCATATGCTCCAGCTGATGGAATCACCAGTGATTCATGAGAGCAAACACATTAGGGATCCCAGTAAGTTAGGATATTTCTTTATTTAGCACCCTGTGTTTCCAGGAGATACTCTGGAGTCACTCGAGGTAGTGGAGGTAAAAATATTTCAGCCAATTGTCTTGGTTTGTCATTATTGTCTGCATTTCAGTCTCCTTGTCTAAAGAAGGTTGTTCTGGCCTCAGAGGGAATGCATCAAAATTTTACCAGACTTATTTCTGATATGGCAGAACTGATGTATAAAGAGAGACTGGATCAGTTAGCACTATATTCAGTGGAATTTAAAAATATTAGGGATGAATCTCATAGAAAACTTTAAAAATCCAACAGGACTAGACAGGATAAATGCAGGAAGGATGTTTCTGATGATGGCGTTTGTCCAGAATCAGGTGTCACAGTCTAAGAATACAAGGTAAGATGTTTAGGACTGAGATGAGGAGAAATTTGTTCACCTGGAGAGTGGTGAGCCTGTGGAATTCACTGCAACAGAAAGTAGTTGAGGACAAAACATTGAATGTTTTCAAGAAGAAGTTTAATGTAGTGATCAAAGGGTATGGGAAGAAAGCAGGAACAGGACATTGAGTTTAATGATCAGCCCTGATCACATTAAAGAGTGGAGCAGGCTCGATGGGAAAAATAGCTTAATTTTGCTCCTATCCTACGCATTACAATTTTATGCACTTTAAAAGAAATTGATTGAGAATGTTGAGAAAATCTTTCATCCTTTCCTGATCAGATGCTTTGTACATTTCACTTTGAGGATGACCATTTTTCTTACCAGGAGTGGTAAGTCAATATAGTAATCATGACAAGGATGCAGTTCAGAGTGATACATCTGCTGATGATGAGATCTAGATGGTGCTATCAGTGTCACCTCAGATGTCTTCAGGACACCTCATGACAAGGCTGTTGTTTAAAGTTGTTATACATCAGGAAAAGTTCATACTAACAGATAGCACCAGCAATCTTTGTCTATTTTTGCTCTTCTTGCCAATCCCTAATATCCTACTCATGTTGACCAACTTTTGTAGTCGTTACAAACCCTAATGTTGAAAACCCATAGAATGTACAGTCATGAGGTGCTGGGAATTCTATGGAAAGGAAGTTTCTCACAGAATTGATCATTGTTATCTGGGGAGGAGGTAAACACATACAGGTTAACTGATTATGTGCATGTTGAGTAACAAAAAGCAAGAATTCTCTCTGAACCTTCTGTAGGACTTCATGTGTAGCATCACAAACAGCATTGAAGCGAGCAGGCTAACTGACTAGGGACTGCCAGCTTCGAGTGGCACTAGCTACCCAATGAATCATGAAGATCTTTCCTACCATCAGAATTATGTTCTTTGCAAATGGTGCAATTGTCTGATCTGACCTTTAATGCCATGCCAATGTTAACTGCAAAGCTTGATGTCCTCTCTAAGGAACACGTCTGACTAAATGAAACCTTGAAGTGTCTGATTATCAGGAGACCATTGATCTTATTATCTGACTGAAAGGATAAAACCAATACTATCCACTCAGCTGCAGCAGATGGCAGGAAGTTGTCTGATAGATGACAGATTATTGGCTACAGTATTCCACATGGATTTTACTCCCTTACCTGTCATCCCTCCCAATACACCCAAGGCACTGGGGCTACAGCTGGAGATCTAGTATTAGGGCACAGTGGTGGAACTTCTGCTATGTGTCTGTTGGTCATGGTCTCACGTGAGTCTCCGGTAGTTAAGCTTGCATTTGTGAGCTCCACAGTTAATATGTATCTCACCACAGGCAGGCAGAGAATAACCTCCTCAGCGACATGATCTATGTACAGGTAAACAACCCTTTATCCAAAATTCCGAAATCCGAAAAGCTCCAAAATCTGAAGGTTTCTTCATGAAGTTTTCTTCTCATTAACAAAGTTATTTGGCGTGCAAATGGTTAACCCAACTCCACACCCACTCGATGCGTGTCACGCAGATGCGACATGGGTGGGCGTGGCTCTGCACTGGCAATTTTGTCTCAGAGCTCATAGTACTCACAGTGAATCTGCTTATTGGTAAGATCTTTTTTAAAAAATTTTACCGTCAAGCTGTCACTTTTCCAGAATTCAAAAAATTTCAAATTCTGAAACCCAGCTGGTCCCAAGTGTTTTTTGGATAAAGAATTGTGTACCTGTACTGACAAGGAGCCTTATATATTCAGTGTTCTTTTCAAGTGGTTGTACTGCTAGACAGTGGTAAGAGCTAAAAACAAACGATGATGTGCAGACTAACATGACACTCCAGTTGCCACACTGACACATTTGATGCATTACATCAAGCGTAGATGTACTAGACTTCCCCACAAGTCAATGAATCACACAGACAGAGGTTCTATGTGGTCAACAAAGAGAAAGGTTCACCTAACTTTGTCAGCTTCCACAGCGAGATATGGAAGGAGACAGTTTCTAGTCAAAAAGCTGCACCCTAAAGCCTTCCACAGGTTCTAGCTGATTTGTTCAGGCATTTTCAGGATGAGGAAGAATCCTCAGAACAGGTTTAATTGCTGGCGTTGGAATTAAGAAACTCTCTTGACACTGAGGCAAGCATCTAGAGATGGTCACTTGAAGTTACTACTCAATGAAGTGTGATTAGAGGACCCTATCTGAAGCTAACTGTGAAATCACACAACACCAGGTCATAGTCCAACAGGTTTATTTGGAGGCACTAGCTTTTGGAGCACCGCTCCTTCAGCAGGTGGTTGTGGAGGTTAAGACCATGCTGATCTTAACCTCCACAACTATTTAATGAAGGAGTAGCGCTCTGAAAGCTAGTGCTTCCAATTAAACCCTGTTGGACTATTACCTGGATTTGTGTGACTTATAACTTCGTCCATCCCAGTCCAACACCGGCACATCCAAGTCATAACTGTGAAATGTTAGCTTGAAGGACCCTATTTCTGTGGACAGTTTGATCGAGGTTAAGTATTATAGGAGGAATATAGTTCTGAAGAAGTGTCAATGGACCTGATACTACCAGATCTGCTGAGTTTTCCCAGCAAAGTCTGTTCTTGTTATGAGAGGAATGTTCCTTTTTGTAGTATAAAATTTAATTTGCCTACAGAAACTACGCACTATTAAGGCTTTTATTTAAAAGAAAAACTGTTCCAGTAATAATTTTAAAACATAAGTTTGAATTTTTAAAAAACGTTTTGGTCTACATAGAGATTGTAATAAAATTATTTGAGAATTGTACAAAATACATTTTTTTAGATTGTGGAAAGTAAGAGCTTATGGAAACAGTTATTTAATATAATGTCTAATTCAGAGAGCAGATGATATCAGAAATTGTGGTGCATTGAGATATTAGATTGTATTGTATTTGTCAGATCACAGCTCATTGTCCTTGTTAGCTGCTGCGTTTTAAAGTTCACCATAAAACATAAAATTATTTTCTTGGAATATCAAATATTGTTGTGGGGTTGAATATGCTTTTATTTTTATTTTCCATAAATGGTATTAATTTTCCTTTTAGATAATGAATTTTGTTCCATTTGGATCCTGCTCAATATTACTATGTGACTATTGGACACTCTTTAATTCTCAGTGTCTAATGCTTAAGCAGTGTGGAGACAAGACATCTTTTCAACACAGAATTTTCAAAGGGTGAAGGACGTAAACGTCTTTTTTATCTTCCTTTAATTAAATTAGAAAGATCAACAGTTTTTGCAATGAAGCATCTAAGATGTGAGCTTTTCCAAAACTAATGAGCAATCATTTTTGTCCGTGTACATGCTTTTATTTGAATTGCAGAGATCCACAGTCTCAGCTTGCACATCAGTTTTTTATTTGTGGAAAATCTCAGCATAACATCATGTTTGCATATTTTTGTGTCCACGTCTAAATGAAAGTTTGAATTCTGAGGACTGTGAGCTGTGTGAGATATTCTTTGGGTAACAGATTTCTAGCGACTGATTTAGATGATGTAGAGAGACATTTAAACTTTATTGTGCTCATTAATTCCATTTTGTGCACTTCACTTTGCTGCCTGTGTATAATTAAATCTGTATGATTGGCCTTTTATTCATCATACCCTCCATCAGTTTAATTATAGTGGATACTGTTCTGTCATATAAGAGCTACAATGAAACACAATTTATCTGTCATATTCAGGGTATTCTTTAAAGGGGCCTGCTAACTTCTTCAGGTATCTGTCACTCAGATTTACTGTGCAGCATGGTAATATAAGCTATAATACTTCATTTGTCAACTTCATTGTTCTGCTCAGTTGGATGTGGCTTGTGAATATGACCAGGACGGATCATCTTAGCCCCTTGCTCTGACACAGACTGATTTATTGGGCCCAACAACATTCATTCATATGTTGTTGATAACAGAGCATCTGGTTAGAATTTTAGACATTAAAACAATCCTGAGCAGAAAGTAGTGTTGCCAACATTAGTGGATAATCCTAAGGTGTTCATATGGCACTCATCTGCTATAATAATGAAGGTGTTAACCCATCTGTTAATAGCTCTGTTATAACAGCAGACAGAGAATTCTCATATCAATCATTAGCATTCATTGGCCAATATCAATACCCATAATTTCTGGCACTTTTTTTCATCTTACTTCTTTCTCTAGAAACTATCTACCAATTAGTTTATCTTCTTTTTATGATTCACACATGACATGTGAGCATTATTGGAAAAGTCAGGATTTGTTATCTTCCCTAGTTGCCCTTGAGAAGGTGCTGAGCTGTAATATTGAATCTTTGTAGTCCATTTCTTAATTGTAGGTATGAACAGAGTGCTGTCAAGAAGGGTTTTGACTCAATAATGGTGAAAAAACATAGATATGTTTCCAAGTCAATGGTAACCTTGCAGAATAAATCTTAAACATTTTGTTGCCACTTCGTGGCATGTTTACAGTGGTAAATGTGGTCCCAGTTAAGAGGCTACATTGCTCTGGTCAGTGTCAAGATTCTTCAGTGCAGTCCCAACCCAACCTAGTCCCATCTGCCAGCACCCAGCCCATATCCCTCCAAACTCCATATACCCATCTAGATGTCAGAGTCATAGAGTCATAGAGATGTACAGCATGGAAACAGACTCTTTGGTCCAACCCGTCCATGCGGCCAGATATCCCAACCCAATCTAGTCCCACCTGCCAGGACCCAGCCCATATCCCTCAAACCCTTTCTATTCATATACCCATCCAAATGCCTTTTAAATGTTGCAATTGTACCAACCTCCACCACTTCCTCTGGCAGCTCATTGCATACATGTACCACTCTCTGCATGAAAAGCTTGACCCTTAGGTCTCTTTTATATCTTTCCCCTCTCACTCTAAACCTATGCCCTCTAGTTCTGGATTCCCTGACCCCAGGAAAAAGACTTTGTCTATTTATCCTATCCGTGCCCCTCAACATTTTGTAAACCTCTATAAAGTCACCCCTCAATGTCTTTTAAATGTTGCAATTGTACTAGCCTCCACCACTTCCTCTGGCAGCTCATTCCATACATGTACCTCCCTTTGTGTGAAAAATTTGCCCTTTTGGTCTCTTATATCTTTCCCTCACACCCTAAACCTATGCCCTCTAGTTCTGGACTCCCCCATCCCAGGGGAAAGACCTTGTCTATTTACCCTTTCCATGCTTCTCATGATTTTATAAACTTCAATAAGATCACCCCTCTGCCTCCAATGCTCTATGGCAATCAGCTCCAGCCTGTTCAGCTTCTCCCTGTAGCTCAAATCGTCCAACACTGGCAACATCCTTATCAATCTTTTCTGAACTCTTTCAAGTTTCACAACATCTTTCCAATAAGAAGGAGACCAGAATTGCACGCAACACAATATTCCAACAGAGGCCTAACCAATGTCCTGTACAGTCGGAACATGACCTCCCAACTCCTGTACTCTGATCGACAAAGGAAAGCATACCAAACACCTTCTTCGCTATCCCATCTACCTGCGACTCCACTTTCAAGGAACTATGAACCTGCACTGCAAGGTCTCTGTTCAACAACACTCCCAAGGACCTTACCATCAAGTGTATACGTCCTGCCAAGATTTGCTTTCCCAAAACAGTACCTTGCATTTATCTGAATTAAGCTCCATCTGCCACATCTCAGCCCAGTGGCCCATCTGATCAAGATCCCATTATAATCTGAGGTAACCTTCTTTGCTGTCCACTACACCTCCAATGTTGGTGTCATCTGCAAACTGTATGTTCTGTGTTTGCATCAAATCATTTATGTAAAGGACGAAAAGTAGTGGACCCAGCCCCGATCCTTGTGGCTCTCCAGTGGTCACAGACCTCCAGTCTGAAAAACAATCCTCTACCTCGACCCTCTGTCTTCTATCTTTGAGTCAGTTCTGTATCCGAATGGCTAGTTCTCCCTGTATTCTCTATGACTCTATGCATACATCCAGACTGGTACAGTGTATTCACTTACACTACCCTCTACATGTTGGTCAGGTTTTGGAAGCCAGGTGATGAGTTACTCACCACAGAATTTCCAGTTTCAGACCTGATCTTGTTAGCTCCAGTATACATAGAGCTGGCTCAGATAAGTCTCTGTTAAATAGTAACACACAGAAAGTTGAAGGCATTCAATGGTTCTAAAGTTGACAATTGATTAAATCACAATGCTCCATTCCACTTTCGCATAAGTTTTGATCTGTTTGTTGATTACTGTTGACTGTCATTATATTTTGTCTCGTCGTTTTATGCTTTTTATACACATGAAGCTAAAAGAAAAATTGTACCCCATCAAATTTTCAGTTCCAGGCATTTAGCATTTAAATGTTCATTTTGTGTTCATTTGTGTTCATTTACTTGATCCCCGAGAAATTGCTAACTATATGGGTCAGCCTGAGTTCGTAGCATTCTAGTTTTTAGGTCAGAAGGCAGTAGGTTCGATGTCCCCTTGAGAGACTTGCATTCATGCGGGCATCAGAACGCAGTATTGAGAGAGTGCAGCACTGTCAGGGGGCCATCCTTCAGATGAAATATAAAACAGACACTCTTATGTGAGGCTGTAAAAGATCCTTAATATCAATTGAAAGAGACCAGAGGAGTCCTCCTGCTGCCTTAGCAAATATTAAGCATTCAACTAGCTATAGGGATTAACTGCTGTAAAAACAGGGAGTGTGGAGAAACACAACAGGTCTGCAGTGTTTATAGAGAGAAAACAGAATGAACATTTTGAGCCCAATGTTTTTCAGAATGGGTTCTGGTCACTGGACTCAAAATCTTAACTCTGTTTTCAGTCTACAGATGCTGTCAGACCTTCTGCACTTCTCCACACTGTCTGTTTTTGTTTCAGATTCCAGCATCTATAGTTTTTGGTACTAATGATGTGAAGGTGCCAGTGTTGGACTGGGTGGACAAAGTTAAAAATCACACAACACCGGGTTATAGTCCAGCAGGTTTATTTGGGAGCACTAGCTTTTGGAGCGCTCCTCCTTCATCAAGTAACAAGTGACTTAACGAAGGAGCAGCGCTCTGAAAGCTAGCATTTCCAAATAAACCTGTTGGGACTATAACCCAGTGTTGTGTGATTTTTAACCTTGGCATTTATGTTAGATCTCATTGTAGTTTATGGCAGCTCTTTGTGCAAAGAAATTGGGTGCTGTATTTTCCTACATTTGAACACAGTGTGGAATGTAATGGCCCCTAATAGCAGGTTTCTAGGTGATAATGTGCCTTTTCTGATGACTTCCCACTCATCCCTAATCTGGCTGTGATTAAGGGAAGGCGTGTAGCCAGTAAATGGTCACCACCTTCCTGGACAATTTCCTAGCTGCTGGAAGGAGGCTAGGTAAGCCTACTTGAGCCAAGGGCAAGGGAACAGAGAGTACTCCCCTGGCATGCCTTCCCCTCTCCAAGAAGAGTATGTCTTTCATTCCCTCTATCCCAGGATCTCCTATGCTGGCCACAGTGTTCCTGTTTCTACTCTTTTTCTTCGGTTTTGTTGGAGCTGTTGGCCAATAAAGCTGGCACTTCCTGTGCAGAAGGCCCATCTTTGGCTAATTTACCTTCCTCACAATACTACTTGGCAATTGGGCAGCCTGATGGAGCAGGGGTGAGTTATACAATGTCCCATTTAACAGCAAAACAGGAAACCCCAGCACCCATTAAATTTTGCCCACTGACCAGAAAAATATTTAATTGTCTGTAAAATATTTCGAGACATCCTGAGGTTTCCTTATCCACTTGCATTTCCACAAACAATGTTCCAAACCGTGATTATTGACGGATAAACCATTAGAAGCAATTCTGAGAGACAGGATTAATTTGCTTATGAGAGGCAAGGATGTATCAAGAATATTCAGAGTTGTTTTGTTAAGGGGAGCTCATGAGTGACCAACTTGATTGAGTTTCTTGAAAAAGTGATTGGATGTGTAGATAAGATTAATGATGCAGGCTACTTGGACTTCAACAAGGCATTTGATAAGATCCTGCATAAGAGACTGATAAGAAAGGGAAGAACCATGGAATCCAAAGAATTTTGGCAAATTGGATTCACCATTGGCTCAGTGGTAGGAAGCAGAGAGTAATAGTTGAGGGGTGCTTTTCTTACTGGAAGTCTGTGTCTAGTGGGGTTCCCACAGGGGTCAGTGTTGAGACCTTTGCTGTTTATAGTTTATGTAAATGATTTAGGCTTGGATGTAGGAGGGTCGAGCAATAAATTGTAGATGATACAAAAATCATTGAGGTGCTAAACAATAAAGGAGACAGCCTTAAATTACAAGGTTAAAAATCACACAACACCAGGTTATAGTCCAACAGGTTTAATTGGAAGCACACTAGCTTTTGGAGCACCATTCCTTCATCAGGTGTTAAATTACAGGAGTTATAGATGGGCATTTCAGTAGTAAATGGAACTCAAACTGGATAAATGTGAGATAATGCACCTAGACAGGACAAACAAGGCAAGGGCATGCATGATGAACAGTTAGGATCCTGGAAAGCACCTAAGATCACCTTGGTGTGCATGACCACTGGTCTCTGAAGGTATCAGGAAAAGTGGATCAACTGTTCAAGAAGACATAAGGGATATTTGCTTTTATTAGCTGAGGCAGAGACTTTAAGAGCAGGGAGGTTATGCTGGGACTGTATAAAACATTGATTAGGCCACAGCTAGAGGATTGTGTGCAGTTCTGGAAACCACATTATAGAAGGGATGCGTTTGAACTGGAAAGGTTGAAGAGAATAGTTTCTAAAAGGTTGCCTGGGCTGGATAATTTTTCGTTAAAAAGGAGATTGGAGAGAATAGGATTGTTTTCCTTGAAGAAGAAAACATCAAGAGGGGGCATAATAAAGACATCTAAAATTCTGAGGGGGATAGAAAAGGGAGGCAGGAAGCAACTTTTCCCCTTGATGGATGGATCAAAGTCCAAATGGGAATCTGGAATTCATTACCTGTAAGGGTGATGATGATAGTTTGATGCATTGTCACGTGTATGTAAATACAGTGAAAAGCTTTGTTTGTGAGCAGTACAGGCAGATCGTAATAAACAAGGACATACAGATCAAAGGGTGAAAAAAAAACTTGGATTGACTGAGGCATACAGGTTACACTGCACAGGACATGCACAAAACAAGATCAACATCAACAAGATCAACATTATTTGAACTTAGCCCATTCATCAGTCTAATAATGGCAGGGAAGAAGCTGTCCTTGAATTTGTTGGTGTGTGCATTCAAGCTGCTGTATTTTCTACCTGACGAGCAAGGTTATAAGAGAGCATTACTGGGGTGCAATGGGTCTTTGGTGATTTGGTAGCCTCTCTGTGGTAACGAGAGGTGTAAACAGAGTCCATGGATGGAAGGCTGGCTTCCATAGTGATCTGGGCTGTGCATACAACCTTCTGTGGTTTCTTATGAACTTGCAGTTGTCATACCAAGCCATTATCACCCAGATAATAAACTTTCTATGGTGCATCTATAAAAGTTGGTGAGAGTCCTTATGGACATGCCCAATTTCCTAACTACCTGAGGAAGAAGAGGCAGAAACCCTCTTAATATTTAAAAAATATTTACATGTGCACTTGTGATGCTAAGGCTTATAAGGCTATGGCCCAAATGCTGGAAAATGGGATGAGACTAGTGAGGTGGTTGTTTTAGATCAGCATGGACACGATGGACTGAGTGGCGTTTTACTATGCTGTAGATCCCTGTATCTTTATACTTAAATTTATGGCTTCTGTTATAATATTATTTGTTAATAAATCTTGATTTCCCTTACAAAAATACTATGTGAAAATGCTTGCAGATATTGGATAAATTTACAATAAAAGCATTCATTTCATTTTCCTTCAGCTCTACATCATTTGTTGACATGTCATGTATTAACTTTTTTTGTGCTTTAACAAATAAATGTTTCAAATATGGCTGTAGGATGTATGGTTCTCTGACATTTTGATTCATCTTACACATTCAAACATTAAAAGTTTATCACAGATTTAGCATCTTGGTGTAGAACTGGTATCTCCCAGTGACTTGCATACAAATGAATACTCTACTGGGAATCCTTTAACATTGCATATTAAAGTTTTTTTTAAAAATAACAGGTTCCGTTTCATGCCAACACCTATCCTCCAATGAAAAGTAATCACATATTAATTGAAAATGTTCATAATGTCGAGCTTTGACTATTAATTTCTGTTCAGTATATGTATCCTGAAAAAGGCAATAATTAACAATTTTTTTTTACACCTTAACCAAGAAGAGTTTGTGAAATAGACTTTGTTTGCAGCTGCCAATTTGGAAATATGCGTTTTTAGGATTATTAAGGTATTGAAATGTAGTTGATTATTTTTGCTTAAAAGCATTTTAATATTTGGTTTGAGATATTTCAGTCTCCTGTTTCATGGTCAATCGAAACATTATTCTCTGAAAAGGAAGTATCTGTAGTGTTACAGGGAAAATGACGCCTGCAGAAAGCTGGTACAATGGACCAAATAACCTTCTTTGTTCTAACAATTTAGTGATTCTGTGAAGATGTTTTCCATTCGATATTATTAAAAAGTATAGTTTGGGTGATAGCTGTCAGCACCTTCCCATGTAACTGCAAAAGGTGTACCATCTGTCCCTTCACCCCTTCCCTGCTCACTGTCTAAGAGCCTAAACAGTCTTTCCAAGTGAAGCAGCATTTCACGCGTACCTCTTCAAATCTGGTCGACTGTATTTGCTGCACCCAATGTGGCCTACTCTACACTGGAGAAATCAAATGCAGACTGGGCGCCCGCTTTGCAGTACAACTCCAGTCTGAGCCCTAACCTTCCCGTAGCCGGTTACTTTAACACAGCATACTGCTCGCATGCCCACTTGTCTGTCCTCGGCATGCTGCAATGCTCCAGTGAATCACAGCACAAACTGGAAGAACATTTTATTTCAGATCAGGCACTTTACAACTGTCTGGACTTAACATTGAGTTCAACACCTTCAATTTTGAACTCATTCCAATTCCTTCCCTTTCTCTTGTCTTTACTTGTTATACTCTCTATCGCCATGTGCTATTTCCCCTCTCCCCATCCCAGTAGGACCATCTGTTCTTCCAAGTTTGGCAGTTAGACACAACATTGTTCTGCCATTCTCATTACTTAATCTGCACTCGCAATACCCTTTCTCCCCCAGCATTCCACTACTCCCAACTATAGCATAAATGCTGGCCCCTCCACGCTTCATATCAGCTCTGATGAAGAGTCATCTAGACTCGAAATGTTAGCTTGCTCTCTCTCCATGGATGTTGCCTGACCCACTGTGATCTCCAGCATTTATTTCTTTTCAGTACAGATTCCAGCATCTGCAGTAATTTCCTCCTATGAATGTAAGTCATTCTGGGGCTAGAATTTCCTTAAAGTTCTTATACCTCTGTTATAGCGGTAAAATCATCTGCACAGACCTGCCAACAGGTTTTGTGGGCTATTCAGCCCCTTGAGCCTGCTGTACCAGTCAATAACATTATAACCAATCTGATTACTTCACGACTCTACCTGACCGTGATAACTTTTCAACCCTTTGCTTAGCAAGAATCTTCCCACTTCTGCCTTAAACATATTTAAAGACCGTGTTTCCACTGTCTTTTGAGGGAGAGAGTTCCAAAGTCTCTCATCATTTATCTTAAATCGACAACACCTTAGTTTATTGTGACCGCTGACTCTAGATTGCCCCACAAGGGGAAACATGTTCTCCACATTCACTCTGTGAAGATCCTGCAGGATCTTGTGCATTTTAATCAAGCTATGTCTTGCACTTCTAATTTTCTAAGAATCCAATCTTTCCTCTTAAGACAATCTACTCACACCAGGTACTGGTTAAGTAAATCTTCTCTGAACTGCCCTTAATGCACACATCCTTCTTAAGTAAGGTGAGCAATACTGTATTCAGTACTCCAGATCTGGTTTCACCATTGCTGTCTAACTGAAGCTTTTTAATTCAACCCACAGCAAACAATAATGTTCCATTAGCTTCTCTAACTATTTGCTAAACCTGCATACTAATCTTTTGTAATGTTGCTATCATGTTGGCGCAGAGTCATAGAGACATACAACACAGAAATAGACCCAACTCATCAATGCTGACCAGATATCCGAAATTAATCTATTCCCATTTGCCAGCAATTGGCCCATACTCCTTCCAGCCCTTCCTATTCATGTGCCCCTCCAGATGCTTTTTAAATGTTGTAATTGTTCCAACCTCCACCACTTCCTTTGGCAACCCATTCCATACATGCTTTGCCCACTGCATGAAAAAGTTGCCTTTAGGTCCCTTTTATATCTTTCCCCTCTCACCTTAAACTTATGCCCTCTTGTTTTGGTCTAACCTACTCTTGGAAAAAGACCTTGGCTATTCACCCTATCCATGCCTCTCATGATTTTGTAAACCTCAAAAAAATCACCTCTCAACCTCCAAAGCACCTGGGAATAGCTTAATCATTTCAGCATCTCCCTATAGCTCAAAGCATCCAACGTGATGGTTTAGTAGTTAGCACTGTTGCCTCACAGTGCCAGGGACCCGGTTTTGATTCCAGGTGACTGTCTGTATTGAGGTTGCATATTCTCCCTATGTCTGCGTGCATTTCCTCCAAGTGCTCTGGTTTCCTCCCACAGTCCCAGCAGGTTAGCTCGATTGGACATGCTAAATTGCCCAGAGTGTTCAGGGATGTATGGATTAGGTGCATTAGTCAGGGGAATTGTAGAGTAATAGAATAGGGGAAAGGGCTGGGTGGGTTACTCTTCAGAGGGTCAGTGTGGACCTGTTTGGCCAAATAGCCTGATTCCACACAGTAGGGATCCTATGATCTTTGTAAAACCTTTCTGCAGCCTTTCAAGTTTAACAGTATCTTTCCTCTAAGAGGGTGATGAGAATTGAACTTCCAAAAGTGGCCTAACCAATGTCATGTACAGCCGCAACATGACCTCCCAATTTCTATATTCAATGTAATGACCAATAAAGGCAAGTGTATCAAATGCCTTCTTCGCTACAGTGTCTACCTGACTCCAGCTGCACGGAACTCTGAACCTGCACCCCAAGGTCTCTTTATTTAGCAACACTCCCTAGGATCGTACCATTAAGTGTATAATTCCTGCCCTGATTTGCCTTTCCAAAGTGCAGCACCTCACATTTATCTGAATTAAACTCCATCTGCCACTCCTTGGCCCACCAACCCATCTGGTTCAAGGTCCTGTTGTACTCTGAGGTAGCCTTCCTTGCTACACATCCAATTTTGGTGTCATCTGCAAACTTACTAAACATAGATTAGATTAGGTTACTTACAGTGTGGAAACAGGCCCTTTGGCCCAACAAGTCCACACCGACCTGCCGAAGCGCAACCCACCCATACCCCTACATTTACCCCTTTTACCTAACACTATGGGCAATTTAGCATGGCCAATTCACCTGACCCGCACATCTTTGGACTGTGGGAGGAAACCGGAGCACCCGGAGGAAACCCACGCAGACACGGGGAAAATGTGCAAACTCCAACAGTCAGTCACCTGAGTCGGGAATTGAACCTGGGTCTCTGGCGTTGTGAGGCAGCAGTGCTAACACTGTGCCACCGTGCCACCCGTAAACATACTTCCTATGTTCACAACCAAATCATTTATATAAATGACAAAAAGCAGTGGACACATTTATATAAGTGAAATATAATTTTCCAGGCTGTATTCTTCAGTAGCAGACTGCAGACAGATGTGAAAGGAATAGTAGCAAACTACTGCGGATGCATGAGAAGGAATAATGTCTGATTCTTCCTCTCCTCACAAATAACTTCAGTGTGTATCTTAGCACTGTTTTGAATTATGACCATATAGGCAACATCTGGATTCAAAGAGGTGTCAGGCATGGTACCAATCTAAAGAAGAAGAATGCAGAACAGAACTTAAGCAGTGACTCCTGCTTGATGTAAATATAGGCAGGAATCACTGGTTTCTGGGTGTGGATGTTCCCAAGCTGTCCAGAAATATTATTCCTACCATCTGGAAGGAGGGGAGGGGCAAACCCCATCATCTCATCAAGGCAAGATAGTGCAGCTGGTTTGGCAAGGTGACATTCAGAATATGCTTTCTTTCTTTTCAATGCATCCTGAGGACTAGCACATGCTTCACACTCTTAAAGCAACACTTTCACATCTCTTTACAAAGTACTATCAGCAGCTTTGACACTGCATCTATCATTGTGGCTAACCAGCACTCTGCACAGCAGTTATTTACATGCACAATCTGAGAAACCATTTAACATTTTAATGGCTTCATATGCCCACATCACTTACTTCACCTCTCCCATGCCACTTCTGTCATACTGTCATCTTTCCCTGTGTCCTTAACCACTCTCTAATGAGGTCCTGTGGTCATCTGGGACTGGGATGACTTTGCTTCTTTATTCCAAGTGAGTAATGCTCACCCATTCTTATCATGTACCTTCCTTTTTCTGTAGATAAACCACAGTGCATTAAAGTAAACGAGCAGAAGAGGAAAATGTCGAGGAGACTTATTACTTAGATGCCACCCAAAGATTTCTTTATCTTCCCTGATTAGGAAGGAAGGCCTAATGTTAAAGAAAATGGAATTGTGACAACTGTCTGCATATTGAGAGCTGCCATAGAGGACCTACTGATTGTTATCATTGGCTATCTAGTGATTGAGGGAATGGAATTCATTTCTGTTTCAGTGACTGCATAGGAATGTTGTGACCTCTGGTTGATAAATCACTTCTCCTTCATGTTGAATACTGCTTGGAAGAAACACTGATGATTGCTATGTCACAAAATGGATTCTGGGTAGAGATTTCAATGTCCAATCACCAAAGTTGTCTTCACACCACAACTATGATAAAGATGGTCAATTCCTAAAGAATGTAGCTTTGCACAGAATTTGTTTGTGGCAGATAGTGAGAAAACAAACAAAGGGAAGAAAGCCTACTTGACCTCACTGACACCAATATTCCTAGATCTGTTTATGAGAATGTTTGTAAGGGTGACCATTGTGGATTTCATGTGGAAACAAAGTTCCACTTTCCAACGTGTTGTGGGACACCATGATTGCACTAAACAGGATAGATTTAGAAAGGTCTACTATCTCAAAATTACAGACTCATCCAGGAGGACTGTGAGCTACCAGCCACAAAAGAATTGCATTCAGCAATGATCTTAATTGTGGCATATTCCTCCTTCAATCATTAACATATAGCCACTGGGTGAACCCTCACTAAACGATTAAATATGTTAGAACGCCTAAGACCATAAGACCATAAGACCATAAGACATAGGAGTGTAAGAAAGACCATTCGGCCCATCGAGTCCACTCCGCCATTCAATCATGGCTGATGGGCATTTCAACTCCACTTACCCATATTCTCTCCATAGCCCTTAATTCCTTGTGACATCCAGAATCTATCAATCTCTGCCTTGAAGACATTTAGCGTCCCGGCCTCCACTGCAATCTGCGGCAATGAATTCCACAGGTCGACCACTCTCTGGCTGAAGAAACATCTCCGCATTTCTGTTTTGAATTGACCCCCTCTATTTTTAAGGCTGTGTCCACGGACTCTAGTCTCCTCACCTAACGGAAACAATTTCCTAGCGTCCACCCTTTCCAAGCCATGTATTATCTTGTAAGTTTCTATTAAGTCTCCCCTTAATCTTCTAAACTCCAATGAATACAATCCCAGGATCCTCAGCCATTCCTCGTATGTTAGACTAACCATTCCAGGGATCATCCATGTGAGTCTCTGCTGGACGCGTTCCAATGCCAATATGTCCTTCCTGAGGTGTGGGGACCAAAACTGGACACAGTACTCCAAATGGGGCCTAACCAGACCTTTATAAAGTCTCAGTAGCACAACAGTGCTCTTATATTCCAACCCTCTTGAGATAAGTGACAACATTGCATTCGCTTTCTTAATCATGGACTCAACCTGCATGTTTACCTTTAGAGAATCCTTGACTAGCACTCCCAGATCCCTTTGTACTTTGGCTTTACAAATTTTCTCACCATTTAGAAAGTAGTCTATGCTTTTATTCTTTTTGCCAAAGTGCAAGACCTCGCATTTGCTCACGTTGAATTCCATCAGTCATTTGCTGGACCACTCTCCCAAACTGTCTAGATCCTTCTGTAGCCTCCCCACTTCCTCAGTACTACCTGCCTGTCCACCTAACTTCGTATCATCGCTAGAATGCCCCCAGTCCTTTCATCCAGATCATTAATATATAATGCAAACAGCTGTGGCCCCAACACTGAACCCTGCGGGACATCGCTTGTCACCGGCTGCCATTCTGAAAAATAACCTTTTATCCCAACTCTCTGCCTTCTGTCAGACAGCCAATCCTCAATCCATCCCAGTAGCTCACCTTGAACACCATGGGCCCTTACCTTGCTCAGCAGCCTCCTGTGTGGCACCTTATCAAAGGCCTTTTGGAAGTCTAGATAGACCACATCCACTGGGTTTCCCTGGTCTAACCTACTTGTCACCTCTTCAAAGAATTCCAACAGGTTTGTCAGGCATGACCTCCCCTTACTAAATCCATGTTGATTTGTTCTAATCAGACTCTGCTCTTCCAAGAATTTAGAAACCTCATCCTTAATGATGGATTCTAGAATTTTACCAACAACCGAGGTTAAGCTAATTGGCCTATAATTTTCCATCTTCAGCAGCATCTGATGTAGCTAAAAATGAAGTGTTCCTGGGCAAAGCTATGTTGCACACTAAATAAGATGCTTTAGACAAAACCAAGTGATCTTGTGGATAGATGTTTATACATCAATATTATTATGGATAGTTTTTCAAAATATTGGAGAGGGCATCATCTTATTGAATGGTGGTGCAAGCTATTGAGGGGCTGAATGGCTGACTCTCTCTCCTAATTCTTATGATTTTACATTCTTAACTCACACTGAATAGATATGTATTAAGCTCTGCAATCTGACCACATGAAGTTGTGAGTGGTGTAGGGGACAGTTAATGAGAGGTGGAGGCTCTAACATTCTCATTCGTAAGGGTGACAGAGCCGAGAATTTGGTTGAAAGACAATGCTGAAGCATTTGCAGCCACCATTAGCCAGGGGTGCCAAGTAAATGATCTAGCTCAACTTTATCCACATGGAATCAAAGCATAATTGAACACTGGGTAAAAAATGAGGTCTGCAGATGCTGGAGATCACAGCTGAAAATGTGTTGCTGGTTAAAGCACAGCAGGTTAGGCAGCATCCAAGGAATAGGAAATTCGACGTTTCGGGCATCACATTGACGGCAGCATTTGTAGTGGAGGGGCTCATGTTAGTTTTCTGAAGGCAATTAGTTATGGGTAGTAAGTGCTGAACTAGCCAACACTGCTCAGTGCCATGAATGCATTTTTAAAAGTTAGAACAATAGGGGATCTAAGATGGCGGCGATCTGAGAAGATCATACTGCAGAGCTTCGCATCGCAGCAGGAGCAGGACGATCGTTTAACCCACCCAACCCAGGTCATCGGGATTTCTTGGGTGTTGGAAAGATTGTGGAGCCCCAAGAAACATTCAAAAATTGACTTACCTGTATTTTCAGCTGTCCAGAAATGCCTAAAAAGGGAGGAGGAGCATCTGAGGCCGGGCCTGCAGCTCAGCCTGCAGCAGCCTCAGAGCAGATTACTTTCCAGGACCTGGTGAACCATCTTTCGAAATCCCGCGAGACGTTGGGGAAACAAATTGAAGAGAAGCTGGCTTCCGTCTCTCTCATGCTGCAGAAGCATGAGCAGCAGCTGGGAGACCTGGGGAAGAGGACGGATGAGATGGAACACGGGGTCACAGTGGTGGAAGCTGATGCCAGCTCATTCAAGGAAGAGATCCAAGCCCTGAAGATGCAGGTTCGTAATTTGCGTGACCAAGTGGATGATCTTGAAAACAGGGGCAGGAGATAAAACATTCGGATCATCGGTCTGCCTGAGGTTAAGGGGAGTGAGCAGCCTGCGGAATTTGTTGAAGATTGGCTTCCGAAATTCCTTGACTTGGAGACTGGCATGAGAGGATTGAAGATAGAGGGGGCTCACCGGGTCGCAGCGTGTAGGTCGGCTCTGGGTCAACGCCCTCGTCCTTTCCTGGTGCGGTTCCATCATTACCGGGATAAGGAGAGAGTCATGGAGGCTTCCAGACTCCAGGGGAAGAATCCAAAGGCCCTAATTTACGAGGGGTCTAAGATCATGTTTTTTCAGGACTTTTCAGTGGCGGTGATCCAGAAATGAAAATCGTATGATGGTGTCAAGAGAAGATTGAAGGAGCTTGGGATTCAGTACTCCCTGAGATATCCGGCAGTGCTTCGGATCACCTTAGATGGATCCATGCATCTCTTTGACACATCGGAGAAGGCAAGAGACTTTGTGGACAAACTAACCTGAGTTAAACAATTGTAGTATGTATGAATATCATTGCTCGGGTATGCGTTTATCATTCTGTAAAAGAAATGGAGAAAATCCGGTTGGAGCTTTGTTTATCCCCTTTTTTTTCCTCTATTCATAATAATTTGGTTTAAACTATGTCTGGCAGTGGTTAAGATGTACATTTTAAATTTCTAAGTTAGGACATACCAAAGGATGGATGGGGTATTTATTCCCCTTTTTTTTGTAAAAGAATGTTTTTTTATTCATATTAATATTGTATGGTGTGTTTATTCTTTTTAGCTTCTACTTGCGATGCGACTCTAGCTGGGAGAAGTGAAGGTGGTTGAGATGGTTAGATGCCTATTTATGGGCTGTTCGGGATATGTAGTTGCCCCCTCCAGGGAGGGGGTGAGTTCCCCTACTCAGCGTTATTTTAGCTTTATATGTTGGTTTGTTTTCTGGTTTTTGTTGTTTTTTATTTTTAATAATTTTGCATGTTTGTTAAGTGTAGTGGTTTTGTATTATGTAGTTTTTATATTTGGTGGATCATGCGACACTAAGGCTCAGCAATTTGTGGTTCGGGTTCCTCCTCTCTGGAATTTAAATGTAATTGCAGAAGATTATGGCTAATGATTTGATTAAATGGTGTGCCTGGAATATCAAGAGAAGTCACTCACCAATTAAGAGGAAGAAGGTACTCTTGAGTCTTAGAAAGGAGAAGGTGGATATTGCTTTGTTACAGGAGACACACTTGGATGACAAGGAGCATCTGAAATTACAGCAGAATGGCTTTGACTGAGTTTATTTTTCAGCATTTAATACCAGAAGTAGGGGAGTGGCTATATTGGTTAGGAAAAATCTCTCATTTAAATTATTGGAATGTGTTAAAGACACATACGGAAGGTTTGTAATTCTTAAAGCCTTGATAAATGGGGAAGAATATGGCATTTTAAATGTTTATTGTCCCCCAGCTCATCCTCTTAAATTCTTGGTAGATGATTTTTCTAAACTGATAAGTCTCAAGTCTTGGCACATCATTATAGGGGGAGATTTTAACTGCCTCATGGACCCACAGTAGACAGGTTGCCTAAAGGTCCCTCGATACCCTCTGCACAAACTAAACAGTTATTGGGTTTGTGTGGGGAATTAGGATTGGTGGACATCTGGAGGTGTCTCCACCCTACAGGTAGGGTTTTCACGTTTTTCTCCAATCTGCATAGATGCCACATGAGGATTGATTTTTTTCTGACCCCTGCAGTAACCCTGGATCTGGTGGCATCCTGTACGATTGGTAATATTGCCATCTCTGATCATGCTCCAGTGTACCTCATGGTTAAGATTAAGGATGTTACAGTGGATTCAACGTACTGGCGAATGGACCCCTTTATTCTCATGGACAGCAAGTTGTGGAGTATTTCTCTATGGAATTTCAGGCATTCCTAGACATCAACATAGGCTCGGTTGATAGCTCATCTGTTCTCTGGGAAACTGCCAAAGCTTATGCCAGAGGGTTAGTTATTTCATATTCCACAAGTAGGAAGCGGCAGAAGGGTGAGCAGCAAAGTCTCCTTGAAGCACGGTTGAAGGCAGCCGAAAAGGCCTATTTTGACAGACTCTCGTTGATCAAACTACAGAGGATTACGGCACTGCGGTCTGCACTAAATTCCGTGCTCATGTAGAAGGCAAAGAAGGAGCTGGCTTTTGCAAAGCAAAGGTTATACGAGCATGGTGACAAGCCAGGCAAATGCTTAGCATACCTTGCCAGAAAGAGAAGTGCCCCACAAACCATTACAATGATTAGGGAAGGGTCTGGGAACCTAAAATGTGATTCTAAAAAGATTAATGTGGCATTCCAGAGATTCTACTCTAAATTATGTCAGTCTGAGAATTTTGAGGAGGGGCAGGCCAAAATGGAATCCTTTTTTAGAGACCTGAAGCTCCCGGGTGTGACTCCCAAACAACAGTCCTTTCTCAATGCCCCATTATCAGAGCAAGAAGTACAGAAAGCTGTGAGGCAGCTTTAGAGTGAAAAGGCGTTCGGTCCTGATGGACTTCCCAGTGAAGGCCTGATGCTGAATATGTTTAATGATTCTGTCAGGCCTGATGCTGAATATGTTTAATGATTCATACAGCAGGTTAGGCAGCATCCTAGGAATAGGAAATTCGACATTTCGGGCATAAGCCCTTCATCAGGAATGAGAAGAGTGTGCCAAGCAGGCTAAGATAAAAGGTAGGGAGGAGGGACTTGGGGGAGGGGTGATGGAGATGTGATAGGTGGAAGGAGGTCAAGGTGAGGGTGATAGGCCGGAGTGGGGTGGGGGCGAAGAGGTTAGGAAGAAGATTGCAGGTTAGGAGGGCAGTGCTGAGTTGAGGGAACCGACGGAGACAAGGTGGGGGGAGGGGAAATGAGGAAACTGGAGAAATCTGAGTTCATCCCTTGTGGTTGGAGGGTTCCCAGGCGGAAGGTGAGGCGCTTCTCCTCCAGCCGTCGTGTTGTTATGTTCTGCCGGTGGAGGAGTCCAAGGACCTGCATGTCCTCGGTGGAGTGGGAGGGAGAGTTAAAGTGTTGAGCCACGGGGTGGTTGGGTTGGTTGGTCCGGGTGTCCCTGAGGTGTTCTCTGAAGCGTTCCGCAAGTAAGCGGCCCGTCTCCCCAATGTAGAGGAGGCCACACCGGGTGCAGCGGATGCAATAGGTGATGTGTGTGGAGGTACAGGTGAACTTGTGGCAGATATGGAAGGATCCCTTGGGGCCTTGGAGGGAAGTGAGGGAGGAGGTGTGGGCGCAAGTTTTACATTGCCTGCGGTTGCAGGGGAAGGTGCCGGGAGTGGAGGTTGGGTTGGTGGGGGGTGTGGACCTGACGAGGGAGTCACGAAGGGAGTGGTCTTTGCGGAACGCTGATAGGGGAGGGGAGGGAAATATATCCCTGGTGGTGGGGTCCGTTTGGAGGTGGCGGAAATGACGGCGGATGATACGTTGTATACGGAGGTTGGTGGGGTGGTAGGTGAGAACCAGTGGGGTTCTGCCTTGGTGGCAGTTGGAGGAGCGGGGCTCAAGGGCGGAGGAGCGGGAAGTGGAGGAGATGTGGTGGAGGGCATCGTCGATCACGTTTGGGGGGAATCTGCGGTCCTTGAAGAAGGAGGCCATCTGGACTGTGCGGTGTTGGAACTGGTCCTCCTGGGAGCAGATGCGGCGGAGACGAAGGAATTGGGAATATGGGATGGAGTTTTTACAGGGGGCAGGGTGGGAGGAGGTGTAGTCCAGATAGCTGTGGGAGACAGTCAGTTTATAGTAGATGTCTGTGTTGAGTCGGTCGCCTGAGATAGAAATGGAAAGGTCTAGGAAGGGGAGGGAGGAGTCTGAGACAGTCCAGGTGAATTTCAGGTCGGGATGGAAGGTGTTAGTAAAGTTGATGAACTGTTCAACCTCCTCGTGGGAGCACCACCACCCAACCTCCACTCCCGGCACCTTCCCCTGCAACCGCAGGAAATGTAAAACTTGCGCCCACACCTCCTCCCTCACTTCCCTCCAAGGCCCCAAGGGATCCTTCCATATCCGCCACAAGTTCACCTGTACCTCCACACACATCATCTATTGCATCCGCTGCACCCGATGTGGCCTCCTCTACATTGGGGAGACGGGCCGCTTACTTGCGGAACGCTTCAGAGAACACCTCAGGGACGCCCGGACCAACCAACCCAACCACCCCGTGGCTCAACACTTTAACTCTCCCTCCCACTCCACCGAGGACATGCAGGTTCTTGGACTCCTCCACCGGCAGAACATAACAACACGACGGCTGGAGGAGGAGCGCCTCATCTTCCGCCTGGGAACTCTCCAACCACAAGGGATGAACTCAGATTTCTCCAGTTTCCTCATTTCCCCTCCCCCCACCTTGTCTCAGTCGGTTCCCTCAACTCAGCACCGCCCTCCTAACTTGCAATCTTCTTCCTAACCTCTTCGCCCCCACCCCACTCCGGCCTATCACCCTCACCTTGACCTCCTTCCACCTATCACATCTCCATCACCCCTCCCCCAAGTCCCTCCTCCCTACCTTTTATCTTAGCCTGCTTGGCACACTCTTCTCATTCCTGATGAAGGGCTTATGCCCGAAACGTCGAATTTCCTATTCCTTGGATGCTGCCTAACCTGCTGTGCTTTAACCAGCAACACATTTTCAACTGTGATCTCCAGCATCTGCAGACCTCATATTTTACCCTAATGATTCATACAGTCATGTTTGTCTCCCACCATCTCTGAGAGAGGCCAATATTTCACTTATCCTTAAAAAAGGAAAGGATCCGGAAGACTGCGCTTCATACAGGCCCTTCTCGCTCTTAAATGTGGACTTTAAGATCCTTTCTAAGGCTCTCGTGTTCAGGCTGGAGACTGTGTTACCTTCTATTATTAAAGAGGATCAGACGGGTTTCATAAAGGGTCGCCGATCCTCCAGTAATGTTAGGAGGCTGCTTAATATAATTCAAGCATGCCAACAGCAGTCAATACAGGGATTGGTGATTTCTTTAGATGCAGAGAAGGTATTTGACCGAGTTGAGTGGCCATACCTTTTCTATACTCTAGACCGGTTTGGTCTGGGCGAAGTTTTCATAAGATAGGTAAAGGTTCTCTACAGAGTACCTCTCGCAGTGGTCATTACCAATGGGGAACGATCAAGCAATTTTAATATTTCTGGGGCAGCCGGCAGGGCTGTCCCCTTTCACCATTACTTTTTACGTTGGTGATTGAACCGTTGGCAGAGGCCATTCGTGGGGATCTCAATATATCAGCTCTAGAAGTGGGGTCAAAATTACATAAGATCTCGCTGTATGCAGATGATGTTCTAAT
The DNA here is from genome assembly GCF_020745735.1 of Hemiscyllium ocellatum. Taxonomy (NCBI): domain Eukaryota; kingdom Metazoa; phylum Chordata; class Chondrichthyes; order Orectolobiformes; family Hemiscylliidae; genus Hemiscyllium; species Hemiscyllium ocellatum. Next base: position 98,483,385 of record NC_083404.1, on the reverse strand, counting down.
TTTCTTGACAAATCCAGCAGTTTCAGTGCCTTGCCTGATACAATGCATTCACGCATTTGGTGCTTTTTCAGGGTATAAGATTAATTTTGCTAAATCAGAGGCTCTGCCTATGGGTGGTCTTACGAAAGAGTTGGCTCTTGAGAGTAACTATAGATTCCCATTTAGGTGGTCACAGGGGGGTTTTGTGTATTTGGGCATATTCATTACTCCAGTTCTGGATTGGCTGTTCAAAGCCAATGTTACTCAATTATTTGAAAAAAATTAACCAAGATTTCCAAAGATGGGAGGCACTTCCAGTCTCATGTTTGGGTTGGATAGCACTTATTAAAATGCATATTCTCCCTTGTTTGCTACACCCTATACGGATGCTCCCCCTGATTTTCAATAAACAAACACTCAGGAGACTGAACAGTTGGTTCAGCTCCTATATCTGGCACTATAAATGGCCCCTCATTAAATTAGTCAAACTGCAGTTGCCTCACACATTGGGGGGAGTAGACCTTCCGGACATTAAAAATTACCAATTAATCTCCCTTTTGACCTATGTAAGTGATTGGGTTTGTGGGGACCTTCTTTCAATATGGCTAGATATCGAAGTCTCCCAGGCAAGGTGCCCCCTTACCAGTTTGCTGTTTTTAGACAAGGTGAGGACAGTTAGGAAATATTGCCATAACCCAATAGTCATCAATACTCTTAAAGCATGGAGGGCAATTCGGCAGAGGGAAGGTAATATTGGCAAAACATCTTTGTTTACGCCTTTAGTGGGTATGCCGAGTTTTCAACCGGGTATGATAGATTCAGGATTTAAACGTTGGGCAGCTAGGGGTATATCTTGCATGGGTGATTTACTTGAGGAAGATGCAATGATGTCCTTCAATCAGTTAGTACAGAAGTGCGAGTTACCCACAATAAAAACCTCTTTTGTTTTTTTTCAAGTTAGGGATTTTGTTCAAAAAAGGACCACACTTTTGACTGATCCCTACAAATCTGACTTAGAAAGAGGGGTACTAAGGGCTAAGAGTACACTCTCTGTCAGTACTTAATATCACTAATTGGGGGGTGCCACTTCAGATGAGTCTGATCGACTCTACAAGATGTGGGAAAGAGAGCTGGGTGTTGAAATTTCTTCAGAGGCATGGGATGATATTTGGGAGAATGCAAGGAATATATCAATTTGCAATAGGACCCATGCTTTACAGTTGAAGATTCTCCACAGGGTCCACTTAGCCCCAGACTGTTTGTCAAAATTTAAACCTGGGGTATCTTCAGCATGTCCCAAGTGTAAGGTCTGTATGGGCACTCTTATCCATTGTCTTTGGTCTTGTGACAGGCTTCAAACATATTGGAGCGCTGTGGTGGGTGCAATGGAGAGGATTTTAGGTGTGGGGTGGAGAAGGACCCTATTTCGCTCCTTTTGGGCCTACCCATTGTATTTCCTGCAGACGCGCATAAGAATAAACTTTTCAATATTCTTACATTCTGTGCAAGGAAGAATATCTTGCTAGGTTGGATATCAGAAAATCCCCCAGGCCTGTCGGGTTGGCGGAAGATTGTTATGGAACATATTCCCCTGGATTTTCTCAAAAATATGGTACACCACAAAACTAAGAATTTTTACAAGACATGGCAACCCTTTTTGGAAAACCAGGACACAGATTTATCTGCCACACTAACAAGGGCTTTTATATAGCCGTAACGATTGTATTTCATGAGTCCAATATCCAGGGAGGAGGAACTGTGAATGTATGAGTGTTTTGTTTGGCTGGGCTGAGTTATTACTATTTATTTGTTGTCGTTAGGTATTTAGTTAGTTAAGTAGTTAGTTTAGGTTTTTTTAAATTTTATACTTCTCTATATATGTTTATACATTCGTATAGGAAGGTGGGTTGGGGAATTTTTTTTTATTTGTGTTTAGTTTTGTACTATTTTTGTACTGTTTTGAATTGCATTGTTTTGTATTTGTTGTAATATTTAAAAATCTACTTTTTCTTAATAAATATATATTATGTTAAAATTAGACTAATAGATTGTAATTGCGTTAAATAGCCATATGAATATTTTAATTCACAAATTTTATATGATATTCCACTTCTTTCAATATGTACCTCTGTTTCTTAATTTGTCAGCAATTTCTTTTTGACTGGCAGTGTTTATAATATGCTGGGGCTTTGTATTTTCTTTGCTACTTGATGCAACGGAAATGATCAACTAATATAGCGACCAGACAATTGTACAGTCAGAAAGCTCCATGACCTCAGAACACTCACTGGTCCAATCATAGCAGGTATTATGGTTATATTTTTGAATATGGTAATATGTATGTGGTAATTTCAACACAAAAGGCCACATTCTAACTTAATGAGGTGGGTATTGATTAATCAGGAAGTCAGTGTTTGCATCTAATGTTAATTATTCATGAATATTTTTATTGGCTTTCATTTTGTTTTCTCTCCAGGAAGTAGAATGTTAAGACCTTACACATTCTCACAGAGTATTCTAATCATTTTAAGAGATTGTTGATGAGACACTTAGGGCCTGTACCAGCTGCTAATGTCCTCCACTCTCTGATTGCTGGCAAGGCAAGTTGTTGTGTTGCCGAAAGATCATCACAAATTTGAAGAGGTGACTTTTTTTTTGCTGTTCTTGAAATGTAGCCATTGCTGACTAGACCAGCAATTACCTCCCACCACTAATGACCCTGGAGAAGGTGGTGGTCAGCTGCCTTTTAAACAACTGCAGTCCATAGCCATAGGTAATATGCAAGGAAAGTCATTGATGAAGCAGGAAAGATGACTTGAGTCTTAGTCTTTGCCCTGAAGAACTCCTGCAATGATTAACATCCAACAACCACAGCCAACTGGGTCAAGGCTATACTGACACCAGAAATTGAGTGGTTCTGGTGAAACACAAGCTGAGTTTTAGTGAGCAGGTTATTGTTAAATACAGAATGTCCTAAGCAACTATCATATTGTTAGGTAGATGTCAGTGTTATAGCTGTACTTGAACAGATTGGCTAAGGGGAACAGCTGATTCTGGAGTACCAGTCTTTAAAGTTTTTGCCAGAATGTTTTCAGGGCTCATTATCTTTGCTGTATCCAGTGCCATTATTCATTTATTGATGTCACATGGAGTGAATCAAATTGTCCTGGCATACTCGAGCAGGACTGTAGAGCTTAACTGAAAAACAATTGTGTCATTGAGTCCTGCTGGTATCTCATAACCCTGTCCTTTGAAATATGCAATTGAAAATTTATTGGTTTATGGAATATGGCCTCCCACAAATGTTTTAATCACCAGGACCTTTTTTTTTAACTTTAATGGTTTTTTCCGTTAATTTGGGAGCTGTTAGTTGTCTCCATGTATTCATCACTTATCAGCTAAATCTTAATTAGGATTCCACTGTACATACAAAGACTTTTTAGATTTATATGTCCTCAAGTACACAGAATCTCCAGCACTCCCTCAGTTCAGTTATGAATCACTGCATCTTATTAGTCAGAATGTGTTGAATTTAGTCAATGAATGTTTTGTTCATTTCAATACTTCAAAGACCATTGCTTAAAGTTGCAGCTTGTTTGTGCTGATTTTGTCAGTGCTGTTCACCACAAATCAATGAGAGTGCAAAAGTTCAGTGGATTTAAAGTGCATGAATAATACACCATTGTAATTTTCTGTTAATTATTCCTTTTTGTACGCCTTAAAGGAGACCAAGTAGTGAGCCCTTTCTAAAGCACCAGTACTAAATACATTTTTCGTATTTTTGAATCTTTAAAACTTCTCTAAGTAATGGAATAATGTAACCGGTGAATAGTTCAGTCCTGCTTTTTAAATTGTTTTTAGTTCATTTTAAAGCAGATTACTTACAGGTGATGGATCAGACACTTTGATGGAAAATGTTTATTTTTGGGATAGGTACCCTTCCAACTTCTGTAATTATACACCACACCATTCTTTAATATATCAAGAAATATTGTTTAAAATATTTATTTTTAAAATTACCCTTTAAGCACAGACTCTGAAATAACTCCATGGAGGCTGGCATCCTGTCACCAAGTCACCTGTTATTTACATGTGGGGAGTCCTTGACACTGATCCAGCTCCCCCACAACCTCTGATACTCCTGTTTATGTCTATCAGTCAGGACTCCCAGATTGAACCAGATTAACAGCCCCAATCAGAGAACTCAGATTCTATGAGGTCTACCTGACTGAACCAGTTCCAGTCACTGCATCCCTCCCTCTCTAAATCTGATGACATAGGCCTGTTTATTTTTTATATAGCTCCTCCTTATTAGCACAGGGTTAGGTTCCTCAAACACTGTCTCTCATATCGGCGGTGTGTGACACACAGAGCTCACTGCTTGCACCCAGAGCATCTTGGAAGAAATTTGTTATCTTCATCAGGTAGGAAAGGCACTGAAGCTGCAACATCTGCCATCTATATCCCAGATTCCAAGGTATCTTCAACACTTGACAGCTACAGTTTCCAGAAAAGTCAGAAAGCCAGGCACGTTTTGCTCCCACAATGTTTGTGAGTTTGAAGCTTTCATATGGTCCATGTGCTTGTTCTGGACCGTCACACCTACCTGAACTTTGTACTTCACTGGACCTGACCTCATGTCAACCATGCTTCTTACCCATGCAGGGCCATTCCAATAATTCCTGGAACCAACTTCATCCCCTGAAGTAAACTATCTCTCTCACTTAGCAGCATTTAGTGACCATCACTGCTGTTCCTGATGATATTTCACTCTCTCTCCCAGATCCGAGAAACTCAGATTTGGTGTGGAGTCTCCTCCCACTGCTGGGGTTAACTTTATAGTTACATAGGATGTGGTCTTATGGGCAAATAGGAACAGGGACAGTTTGGTATCAAGTGAAGCTATAGGCTGTTTCTTTAAGCCTGCCTTCAAAGATTGGGCTGCTCTTTCTGCCAGACCATTGGATGATGGATGGTATGGACCTGTCTTTATGTGATAACTACATTTTGACTTTAGAAAATAATCAAATTCCCTGCCTTTATCTGGGATCGATTCTTCCAGGAGTCTGTGAATTGCAAAAGATGCACGCAGTTTTTCAATTGTTATCCCCATATTTGGCAAATGAACTCTATGCATGTCCAGTCATTTTGAGTGAACGTCCACAATGACTAAGTACATTGATCCCATGAAAGGATCTGCATAGTCAACATGTAACTGAGTCCAGAATGTACCGGGCCATTCACATGAATGTTGGTGGTTAGTTTTGTCCTTGTTAGCATTGCCCCACTAACTCAGCTATGTCTGCATCAAATCCTGGCTACCAGACATAACATCTTGCCAACAACTTTATTCTGGAAACCCCTGGATGACCCCTGAAGAATCTGCCAGTGACCCTTGCTCAGGACAATCAGTCTTGCTCCCCATAATAAGATGTCGTCCTCGACAGTGATCTGGTTTCTGTGGGTCCAAAAGGTGCCTTTGGTATCCCCAACACCACCAGCTGTTGCAATTTTGCCAGGACTAGATCTTTCTGGGTCCAAAGTCAAATATTGTCAGCTTCGATGGGAAGTGTGTCCAGAAAAATTAAAACCATTACGGACTCCACCAGTCGTGGTGTATCTGCCAGCAGGAGGCAACTCAATGCATCCGCATTTGGCCGTTGCCTTCTGTACGATGTTCCAACTCATAAATATATGCATTTAGTATTCAAGCCCATTGCTGAATTCAGCCTGAAGTGATGGATGGCACTGTCCTGTGCTCTTTACGTAGCCCTACTAGGAGTTTGTGGTCCATTATTATGATACTTTTACTTCCGTAAAGGTATTGGTGGAGCCTTGTGACACCAAATATGAACATCAAACCTTCCTTCTCTAGCTGCACGTACATATGCTCTGCATTAGCAAAAGTCTTGGACACATATGCTATTGGGCATTCCTCTCCTCTGGGTCACCAATGAGCTAATACTACCTAGATGCCATGTAGAAAGGCAAAACATGTCAATATTAGATTTCACTTGGGATCATAGTGTGCCAGCCCCTTCGAGGATGAGAGCTGTTGCTTCACTTCCTTAAAGGCTATGGCTTGGCTACATGATCATTTCCAAGGCTGACCCTTCTTTAAAGGTTGATGCAAAAGTGCCAGATTATGTGTGAACTGAAATAACTCCACAATGGTCGGCATCCCAAGACAATGTCACCCATTTTTTAGATGTGGAGAATCGCGAACACTGATCCAGCTCCCTCAGATCCAGGTCTCAGAGTGAACAGAACCTCTGGCACTCCTGTTTATATCTGTCAGCCAGGACTCCCTGATTTGACCACACCAGGGAACTCATATTCTACGGGGTTCACCTGACTGACCTCGTTGCAATCACAACATGTGCCAGTTCATACTAAGTTTTGAGGAAGGGTAATCGAACCTGAAACATTAACCCTGATTCCTCTTCACAGATGCTGCCAGACCTGCTGAGCGTTTCCAGCAACTTCTGTTATTGCATACTAGGTTTGAGTTCAGTGAGATGAGAGTGAGTTGTGAACTTAGGAAAACATATCTCTGAACCCAGAAGAATTTTGGATGTAAATTGCACTAAGGTGGCCAATCATGTTCAAAGTGGAATTGCTGTGGCTGTTCCTACAGATCCTGTAACTATAACTAATAGATAACACCTTTCATCTTTAATGGCTTTAATGTCTTTCATCACTCAATATTCTTTGTCTCCCTGTGACCTCTTCATTCAAATAAAACATCACACATCTCCTTTACTAAACCTGTTGAAAAGAATAAGCCAGGGTTTTTTGTGTGAAAAGCTCTTACGTTTCCAACAGTATGTATGTTGCCAACATTTTGGAAATCACTGCGAGAGAGCTTACTCACAGAATCATGGGTTTATAAAGTAAATCTATTGGGGACACTAATGCAGACCATGTTCACTGTAAGTATGGATGAGTCGAACTTACAAGTTAGCATGAGCTCAGTTTATTAGCATCATTTCTTGGCACTTTGGGCTTGTCAGTCAGAATATGCCAGGGTTATAATTTCAGGCACCAATAAGCAGTGAAGGACTGATGGTTGGTTATTGGGCAGTTTTCAGATGGGATAGAGATACTGGACATAAGTACCTTGAGCCAGGAATTCCTGGGGAGGGATGCATTCTTCAATAAGTGCATATTTTTCATAAACAACATGGTTTCCTCTTTAACCGTGTTCCATTTAAATACTGCACAGTTGAACATATTAATGGGCAGCTGCTTAATGTAAATCAAAGTCAGTGGTTTAATGGGCATTGCAGAGTCTTCTAGTCCTTGTTATACTCACTGCCCACATTGGATTGGACAAGGCATCTTGAGCACCGGTCTTTTATAGTTAACCTTACAGGCATCAGGAATGTGGGTTAAATCAGCTACCCTCAATGATGATTAAAGTATCAGAAGATGGGGTTGACAGTGAGAACCTTTTTCCGCTAATGGAGTCAGCTGTTACTAGGGGACACAGCTTTAAATTAAGGGGTGGTAGGTATAAGACAGATGTTAGGGGTAGATTCTTTACTCAGCGGGTTGAGTTCATGGAATGCCCTGCCAGTAGCAGTGGTGGACTCTCCCTCTTTATGGTCATTTAAGCGGGCATTGGATAAGCATATGGAGGTTATTGGGCTAGTGTAGGTTAGGTAGGCTTTGGTCGGTGCAACATCGAGGGCCGAAGGGCCTGTACTGCGCTGTGTTTTTCTATGTTCTATGGCATAACAGAATGTAAAGTCCAGCTCAAAGAATGAATAGCTTGTGAACTGGTGGATTGTTTAAAGTCCTAATATTGACAGCATGTCAGGAATTCTGTTTCAAACTGCCAAATTACAGATTTAACTGCAATGTATTCCGCCGCATATAAGAAACCATGCTGATCAGTAACATTGAATTTCCGAAGTGGACAACACTTAGAGAGTGATTGTGACAATGATGACAAGAAACCATGGTGACTTGCCATATGAAGTATTAGATTAGATTACTTACAGTGTGGAAACAGGCCCTTCGGCCCAACAAGTCCACACCGACCCACCGAAGCGCAACCCACCCATACCCCTACATATACCCCTTACCTAAGACTACGGGTAATTTTAGCGTGGCCAATTCACCTGACCCACACATCTTTGGACTGTGGGAGGAAACCGGAGCACCGGGAGGAAACCCATGCAGACACGGGGAGAACGTGCAAACTCCACTCAGTCAGTCGCCTGAGGCGGGAATTGAACCCGGGTCTCTGACGCTGTGAGGCAGCAGTGCTAACCACTGTGCCACCGTGCCACCCGAAGTTAAGAGGTAGTGAACAGTTACTTTATAAGAGGCTTTCACTTTTAAATGTAGGTGCACAAGCTTCCTAGACTTTCCCAACTTGCCAGTGAAAGTGAAGCTAGAACACTTTGACAACAGAAGGGATTGACCGAACAAAAAAAGGCACAAAAAAAGACCAAAACTACTGAGAGCTCATACCTGCTTCTCTGCTTAAGTGCAAGGATTTTGTTCACAATATTTGTTCAGAGGGGCTTTTACTATTTTGGAGCTGATTTCTAATACGATATACATTTGAACATCTATTGTCACTTTTCATCTGTTACTTATCAAATGAGCATCTTTGTTACTGTGCAGCTTCACTTTGGATCTTAGCTGAGGACCGAGATCAGCAGAAGCAGCAAGGCTCCTGCCATTTGACTAGAAAGTGGGAATTAGCACAGAATTGCAGCATGCAGGCGGGAAGAACAGCAACATAGAGTACATAGCCATAGAGCTATCTAAGGCACAGCAGGAAGCCATTCAAATCAATAAAGTAATGTCAGCCCTATATAGAGCAAGCCCCCATCTAATGTCTCTCAGAAATCATTACTCATTTTCACTTCTGCCATCCTCATAATTAGCACATTCCAGGTTGCAAAAACTCACAGGTTACAAGTTCTTCCTTACTTTCTCCCTGCATTTCTTGACTTTGCCTGCATTCCCTAGCATAACATCAGTTAGCATGAATAGTCTACATTATCCAAATCTATCATAATGTCTTCTCTGTCAGATTTCCCTTCAATCTTCTTTAATGAAGCCTTGATTAGACTCCTTGAGACATGGATGACAGTTGACTTCCAGAGGTGGGCTGAGGATGATTGGATTGGACCAAGTATTGTATCAAGGCCCGAGCAAAATTGTAGTAAGTGGCATGAAGAGGCAAACTCTCCACAGGTTCTGATCATACCTGGCACAACGGAAGATGGTTGCAGTTGTTAGAGGTCAGTCATCTCAGCTCCAGGCCATTTCTGCAGGAGTTTCTCAGGGTACTGTCCTAGGCCCAAACATCTTCAGCAACTTCATCAATGACTTTGCTTCGATTATAAGGCTATTTACTGATGACTGCACAATATTCAGCACAATTTGTGATTCTCCAGATACTGAAGCAGTCTGTGCCCAAAATCAACGGAGCATGGACAATACCCAGGCTTGGGATGAAAAGAAGAAGTACTACTCGCACTTCATAAGTGTCAGGCAATGACCATCTCCAACAAGGGAGAATCTAACATCATCCCTTGACACCCACTGAATTCAGATTTTGGAAGGACAAACAAAAAGGAAAAGGAGGTGGTATGGTATTGCTCGTTAAACAAGACATTAATGTAATCGTGAGGAAGGATATTAACTCTTGTGAAATGGAACTTGTATGGGTACAGCTTAGAAACACCAAGGGGACAAAAATGATACTGGCGATTACATGTAGACACCCAAACTGCCATAGTAATTTTGGTGAAGGCATTATACAGGAAATTGGAGACACAATAGTTAAAGGCACAGCAATAATTATGAATTAATTTAATCTGCATGCAGATTGTGAAATCAAATCATTAACAATATTGCAGGGGGGGATTTCTGGATTAATACATTGGGGAACCAACTAGAGAACAAGCCATCACAGACTGGGCATTGTGCAATAATTGTGAATCTAGTTGTGTGAGGCCCCTTTGGTGAAGAGTGACCATAATATGATGTAATGCTTATTAAGATAGCACGCGATGTAGTTGCTTCTGAGACTGGGACCCTGGATTTAAATAAAGGGAACTATAATGGTATAAGGTAGGATAAACTTGAGAAAGCTATTTAAGGGCTGATGGTGGGTAGGCAAAGACAAAACATTTAAAGAGGACATGGAGGAACAGCAACAGGAAAGATGGCCTGACCATAAGTAGCAAGGGAAATTAGGATTAACATTAGATTGCAGGAAGGGGCATATACATTAACTTAAAAAAAAGTTGCAGACATGATGAGTGGGAGCAGTTTAAATTTAAGCAAAGGAGTACAAAGGAATTGAAAAAGATGGTGAAAGTAAGAGTACAAAAGTAAGTTTGTGTCGAAGATACAAACTAATTGTAAAAGCTTCTATAGGTAAAAGATTAGTGAGGACAAATATAGGTCTCTTATATTCAGAAACAGGGGAAGCTATATTAGAGAACAAAATCCATGGGCCCTGAAAACATTCATGGAATAGCATTGAAGGTTTGTGCTCTAGAACCAGCTATGCCCTAGCCAAGCTGTTCCAGTACGAACAACACTGGCATCATTGTTCAAAATTACCTAGATGTGTTCTGTCCACCAAAATCAGGAGAAATACCGCCCAATAATTATTGCCCAATCAAGCTACTCTCAGTCATGAGCAAAGTGATGTAAGGAGTCAGCAACAGTATGAGCAAACAGTACTTGCTTAGCAATAACCTGTTCACTGATGCTCAGCTGGTATTCTTTCATGGCCACTCTGTTCCTAACCTCATTGCAGCCTGAGTCCAAATGTACACAAAAAGGCTGAACTCTAGAGGTGAAGTAAAAGTGACTATTCATAATATCAAGGGAGCATTTGCCTGTGCCATCAATGAGCCTTAGCAAAACTGGAGTTAATAGAAAGCTCTCCACTAGTTGGAATCATACCTGGCACATTGGAAGATGGTTTTGGCTGTTGACGATCAATTATCTCAGCTCCAGAATTTCTCTGCAGGAGTCTGTCAGAACTGTAGCCTAAGCCCAAACATCTTCAACTATTTCACCAATGCTTTTTGCTGCATTAGGTCAGAAGTGGGCAAGTTTGCAGATGTTTGCACAATGTTCAACACCATTCATGACTCCTTAGAGACTGAAACAGCCCTATCCAAATGCAGCAAGATCTGGGCACCATCCATGTTTGAGCTGATAATATGCGGAACAAGGGTTAGTCAACTAGACAGAATCTAACCATTATCCCTTGACATTTAATTGCAAAATCTCTCACTATCAACATCCTGGTGGTTACTATCCATCAGAAACTGAACTGGACAGCCTTATAACTATTGTGGCTACAAGAGGTTAGAACGTTTGCAAAGGCTCAGCCCAAGTGCACAGTTACAGGAAGAAGGTAGGAGAATGATTTCAGGTGATTTGTTCATTTGAAAAGCAGACACTAAGGCTGGAATGATTTCCTCAGTGTTGCAACAATTCTGTTCTATTGACCCCTCTATTGTTAACTTCTTGGCTTGTCTACTAGTGTCACTTTCAGTCCCATCATTCCTGACCAAATCAAAAGTACCTGACCTCATGGAACAAATTGTCTTGATAACTCTCCCCTCACTGATGTATTGCAACATTACAATTCCAGCTTATGAACTCTGACCCAAAGGCTTGTTGAGTCGTGGACATTTACCACAGATCAAGTTGCCATGGATCCCATTGGTGTCCATAACTCCCTCAATGCTACAGCTACAATACATTGCCTGCTCTGCCATCCTTATTGGGCTTTATTAACTAATTCTGCTTCAAGTGTCAAAATATCACTCAATTATTATGTGTAGTTATATCAAGAAGTTTAATCAATTAACCTATGAATTTAATGCAAAACTTAATTCTTTCGACTTCAAGTTTAAAAGTATTGCCTGTATTTGGAGGGATAAAATCCCAAACTGACTGAGCAATCAATTACCTTCTCACCGAGTTAATATCTTTGAATAGTCTGAAAACTAGAGGTTAAAGAAAGTTATAAAAAGCAGCATTGCCTTCCCCTTCTGCACCAATTTCCCAGCAGTACCAAATTCCCAAGTTAGTATTCATCCCCGATTGTCTCCATTCTATGTTCTAAACTCAGGCTGTAAAATCTATTATTTAGTCCTGTTTAGGCCATCAAACCACATCTGGCAATGGATCCAGGTCATGGCTGCACACTCCTGCTGCTAACATTTTCAGCACTCAGTGGTTATTCTGCAATGAGTAATTCACATCTTGACCCTCCCAAGCCTGTCCACCACTTACAAGGCACCAGTCAAGGGGTCTGGTGAAATGCATCCCACTTGCGCAGATTAGGATAGCTGCAAAATTACTCAAGAAACTTAGCACCGTGCAGAGCACAGCATCCCATTTGATTGGCACCCCATCCACCACCTTAAGCATTCACTCCTTCCACCATTGACATAATAGTAACAGTGTGTACCATCTACAACATGCTTTACAACATTTTAATAGCAACGTCCAAACTCATGTTATCATTTGTTAGAACAAGGATACGAAATATGGAAACAATATCATGGCAAGTTCCCATTCAAGTTACACACTATTCTAACTTGACCTACGGTGTCACTGTCATTGAGTCGCAATCTTTCATATACATATGAATTCAGACCATCTGTAGGCTCGTCTACTCCTTTAACCTGAAACCGTATCATTTACCTATTCACATGAACTGCAGCAGGTTTACACAGCTCACCCCAACCTTATTAAGATAGACAGGAAATGCTGAATATACTCATGTCCAATGAAAAATAAAAATAATTTCCCTTGTTTTCTTGCTCTTTGAGAGGCATCTCTTCCTACTGTTGATAGACAATAGAAATATCCTTTAGGTTCTTACACACTTGCATCATGAGTGGCATCAAAGGCGTCATTTCTGAACCACGGCGCAGTTCTGTATCACCTTCACAGGCCTTTACTTGTCATCAATGCACTTTTTCTTTAAATAGTGGAGTTGAATCAGATTCATGTGTCTGCATTAAACTCATCCATTCAATGAGCAGTAAACCTAAAGTCAGATGCAAACAGAGGGGCTGTGCTAAAAAGGCATTGATCACCATGCTGATTATTCTTCCAGGTCTGACAGTGTCTGTGGACAGACACAGTGAGTTAATGTTTTGAGTCCAAGGTGATTTTGGAGTATCAACCAATCTGAAGAGTCACATTCGACTCTAAATGTAATTCTGGTTTCTCATCACTGATGTTGCCAGACCTGCACTCTTAGATCAACAGCTTCCTTATATTTGCTTTTATTTTAACAGATTCTTCCAGGTTTTATATTTGCTATTGGATTTGTCCATTCACAACAGGTCAGAAAATTAGTCCTGCTACCAGTGACTATAATGCTTCAGATTGGTTAATAGTTTAAATGAACAAATTTGCACTTAAGATCCACATTTGAGAGTATCAAAGCTGAGAACATAATACTTTCCATTCCATTGGATCTATCCAATATAATGAGTTACAAAGAAGATTATTTTTTATTGAATGAATTGTATTTGTATGTATACAACAAATCTGCTGTCACTTCTTTTTCAATTTGTTTGAATCATCTAGTTTTAAGAATTCCAGAGGTACAGTCAATGAAATTTGGCATGATGTGTGGACTAGATAAATACTTGTTACTCTGCAGATTCTGAATCTGAAATGTACATACTTCTGCCTAATGCCTTGAGAGGTTTGCTGATAGCACTTTTCCTCTAAGGAGTCTTACAAGGACCTTAAGACCTCAGTCAATCAGAAAGCCTGACCCTTAGCAGAAAATTCAATTTTCTGTTTCACTTAAAATCTCAATATTAACTTGTTTTGTTGCAAAATCTATCAAAAAATTAACTAAAAATCCTATAAGACACACTTTTTGATTAAACATTCTGAGTAACTTTACTAGCTGGATTAATATATGCTGATTAATCTTTTGTCAAAAGAATAAACACTTCAAGTTACTCAGATTGATGATTTAAATAAATGTAGCTGAAAACAGGCCCTGTGATACTATCTACATTCTGTATCAAAAGGTACACTATTTGCATAATTTTGGAACTGTGGGAGCAACAACATTTGTATGGTGACAGCACCATTCCAAGAATATGAGTGTCTTCGATTGTGAACTGATGATGCACATAAAGTGAACTTTTGTGTGGGAAATAGCTTCTGCACCTGATCTTCCAAAACATTAAAAACATATAAACAGTATTGATCTGCACATCAACACAAGACATTTGCAAGAATAATTTTAAAAAGTCACAGACTCCTGTAGAATTGAATCACACAATCTCAGAAAGACCAGAATTGGTTGACTCTTTCAAAAGTGCTTAATTTGTTGTAAGCATATGTTTTTGCTCATAAAAATTTACTGGGATGTGGGAGTTCCTTAAAAACATCTATTTCCCTCAAGTAACAGTGATTTTTTTTATATGAAAAGAAGAGTTAATATCTCACTTCATTGATCCCCAACTATAACCAACCAGATTGTGAGAATGACTGACTTTTTAGCAGGTAGGCTATCAGTACCAGGCCACAGCCAGACAGCAGAGAGGAGGGAGAAAGGGAATGTAAAGTTGGGGAGGGGGGGCTATCAGAGACCATATTAGGAAGGCGGGGGCAGTGTAGATAAGAACAACATTGTCAGCATCAAGGTACACTTCAATAAGACAAGCAATTCCACGCCCCTCTCACTTTTCTCAGCTAAATTAATTGCTTATAAATATCATATTTACTTGCTTTTATTATGGCTATGGCCTTCCTAAAGAGGTTTGTCGCATATGCATGCAACTTGCTAAAAAAGGATGAATGTTTCAAATTCACCAGAAGGTGTGCACTGACTCCGAATGCAAGAACAGACCTATTTTCAAAATTTACTCAACTGAAACTATGAACTTTTTACTCGCAGACTTGACTAAGATTACAGCAATGGTATGAGGCTTCTTTGATTTTACTGCAAGTTCAGCCACCAGATAACTAGTCTCTTAAGCTTTATATGATACCCCTACACACATTTTCTGGGTCTGTTTGATATTTTGCTCCCTCAAGATGTGACATACTGGATGCATTCATTTACAAAAGGTGGATGTTTTGCCTGGAACAGGTGTCTTATCTGACTTGTACCATCACAGTGTTTGCCAACTTCTCTGTGTAGATAGATATTCAGGTAAGGAAGGAGCAAGTGGCATCTCCTGACCATGAAAATCCAAAGGCCAGAGAACTCTCATGGCACTTACTCGGAACAGTTCTTACTTATTTCTTTGGGTTCAGATATTTGATCAATTGAATTTGCAAACAATGAGTTTCTTTTGAAAAGAAAACTATCCCTTTCTTCTTCAAGTTTATTCAAAACTTACATCAGTGAATTAACAAAAAGAAATTCCAAAAATATTCAGCTTAAAGTCTACGTGAATGTGGAAACATATCCAGGCAGACAGAAAGGCCTGTTCAACAATTACATGGCTCTTCACTGTATATGCACAGTTTCTTTTCACCCTAGAGAAAAACCCTCAATCATTACGTAGTCTCAGAGTCAAGGTTTGGGCCAGTGCATGTGTTTTCCATCCTCTGGGCCTGCATGGTGACGATTGTCTGTATCAGAAGTCTACGCAAAGTGGCATTGCTTCCTGAGAATTCCACAGCACACTTTCCACATTCCTTTACTTCTCTTAGTGCAGGGCAACTGCATAGTTCACTGTCCAAAGATGTGCAGGTTCGGTAAATTGGCCATGCCAAATTGCCCATAGCATCCAGGGATATGCAGGTTAGGTGGATTACTTATGGGAAATGCAGGGGGAGTGGGTATCGGTGGGCAGCTCTTCAGAGCATTCAACAGGCTAAATGACCTGCTTCCACATTGTAGAGATTCTATGATTCTATAACCTCTCACCTTGCTGCAGAATCATGAGAGTGCAGTAGGCATTCAAGATAGCCTACAGCACTGAAAAGCAGCCTGCATTTCTAAAGAGTCTGGTGTATTCCAGCTGCAGCATGTGCTGGAACAGGCTGGGAAAGAACATCTAAGGAGAAGAACACTAAAAAATAATGCAGCAGGACAGAAATCATGTTCCATGGTTTTCAGAGAGCTTGGTATAGCAGCTGGACTAGAGGAAAGTGATTGACTATCCACTGAAGACAGTGAAACAGTATAATGACAGGGGAGTACATAGCTGACCCAGTCAATATTTACGGTGTGGAATAGTTATGATATGAAGCCAAGTTCAATGATCTCACCTGTGTGGTTAAGATCTGTGAACGCTTTTTCAACTCCCATTCTCACAAATAAACAAGTGGATTTCAATATTATTGAAATAATCATCACACCTTCAAACCTCTGATCAACGTGAGCCTTCCATTACACATATTACACTTTCAGAGCACAGGAGCATTAAGAGAAGTAAAGGAACATGGAAGACATGCACTAAGACAGTGACAGACACAAAGGTAGCGCACAAGGTGGTTACCAATGCTTTACAAAGGAAGCAACTATTACCTTGGTAACACAAGAGGAAACGCCATTATTAGAGAGGTTCAAAATTAATGAGGAGGTGGTATTAGATAAGCTTTTCGTACTTAGAGTTGTCAAGATGCCAGAACCAGATGAGATGCATCCAATGCTATTGAAGGAAGCAGGGCATGAATGTTAGCAAGCTTAGAAAAGCGTATGTTGATATTCCAGGCTTTTTGGTTTTAAGAAGTTGAATGTGCCATGTCTCTTGAAAAGTATCAAGGTAGATATGTCCCCAGGACCTGATGAGGTCTATCCCAGAATACCTAGGGAGACCAGGGAGCAGGTTGATGGGGCTTTGAAAAAGATCTTTGTGTCTTCTTTAGCCAATGGGGGAGGTCCCAGAAGATTGGATAATAGCAAATTATGTTCCTTTGTTTAAGAAGGTCAACAAGGATAATTCAGGAAATGATAGGCCAGTAAGCCTTACATCAGTGGCAGGGAAATTATTGGAAAAGATCCTTATGGATAGGAATTACTCATGTTTGAAAAAGAATTGTCACTAAGAATAATCAGCATGACTTTGTAAGGAGCTCTTGTCTCACAAACGCAATTGAGTTTTTGAGGAAGTGGTGAAGATGACTGATGAAGGTAGGGCAGTGGGTGTTGTCTACATGGACCTTACTTAAGCATTTGACACGGTCCCACATAACAGGCTGGGCCAGAAGACAAAGTCACATGGGATCCACATTGAATTGATAAGTTGGATGTGAAATTAGCTTGGGTCATAGAAGAAAGCTAGTTGTGGTATGGAGGAGGGTGGTGTTTTTCTGACTGGAGTTCGGTGATCAGTGGTGTTTGGTAAGGATTGGTGCTGAGACCTCTGTTGTGTGTAATGTGTATAAATGATCTGGATGAAAATGCAGATAGTCTGATTCATAAGTTTGCACATGAAAATTGTTGGCATCCTGAATAGTGAGGAAGGTTATCAAAGGACACAGCAGAATATAGATTAGTTGGAAAGTTAGGCAGAGAAATGACAGAAGTTTAATCTGGACAAGCAGGAGGTGATGAACTTTGGGAAGTCAAATACAAGAGGAGAGTATACAGTAAATGGCAGGACCCTGAAAAGCATTGAAATAAAGAGGGATCTTGGGGTGCGAATCCATAGCTCCCTGAAAGTGCCAACACAAGTGGGTAAGGTGGTAAAAAAGGCATACAGCATCCTTGTCTTCATCAGTTAGGGGATTGAGTATAAAAGTAAGCAAGTCATGTTGCAGCTGTATAAAACTTTATTTAGGCCACTGTTAAAGTATATTTGCTGTTCTAGATGCACACTATCAGAAGGATGTGGAGGCTATGGAGAGAATGCGAAAGAGGTTTACTAGAATGTTGCCTGGATTGGAGTGTATTAGTTATAAGGAGAGGTTGGACAAATTTGGACTGCTTTACTAGATTGTTAGAGGCTGAGGGGCTACCTGATAGAAGCATATAAAATTATCAGAGTCATGGACAGGGTGAATAGTCGGAGTCTTTTTCCCAGGGTGGAAAGGTCAAGGGCAGGGCAGCTCTGAGCCAGCGTGAGGCAATGCTGATGGAGAAAGAGGTTGAGAGTATGCATATGGTGGTGCATACCACTGCATGTGTATCTCAGAATGGAGTGAGAACAGCCATCTGAGGTACATTGCACATCACAGAGATACCTGTGATCCTGGGTAGATTCAAAATTCAAAGGGCGAAATTTCAGTTGGATTCCACATGGGATAATTCTGAGCCAAAGGTAGTCACCGAGAAATAGGATGTGGCTGCAGAAGTGAGTTTTGGTAAATGAGATTAGAGAAATTAGAACTGTTTTCCTTTGAGAGAAGAAAGCTTTAGATTACTGCATTCAATTGTGGTCTCCCTGCTATAGGGAAGATTTTATTAAATTTGAAAGTGTTCAAGAAAGATTTACAAAGATGGTGCTAGGACTGGAGGATTTGAGTTACAGGGAAAGGCTGAATAGGTTGGGTTTTTTTCACCTGTAGTGTTGGAGGCTGAGGGGTGACTTTGTAGACGTTTATAAAATAATAGATAAGGAGAATGGCTGAGGTCTTTTCCCCGGGTGATAAAGTCCAAAAGTGGAGGGCATAGGTTTAAGGTGAGAGGGGAGAGATTCAAAAGGGACCTAAGGGGCAGATTTTTCACACAGAGGGTAGTTTGTTTATGGAATGAGCTGCCTAAAGAGGTGGTGGAGGCAGGTACAATCACAACATTCAAAAGGCATCTGGATGGGTACGTGAACAGGAAGAGTTTAGTGGGATATGGGCCAAATGCTGGCAAATGGATCAGTTTTTGATATCTGGTTGGCATGAACAAGTTGGACCGAAGAGTCTGATTCCGTGCTGTATAACTCTATGATTCTAGAACTCAGAGGAGACTTGATTGAAGTTTTCAAAATGATGAAAAAGCTTGACAGAGTTATTGGGGAGAAAATCTTCCTCCTTTGTGAAAGGATCAAGAATTAATGCGTGATGATTTGAAGTTCTTTGGAAAAGAAGTAAATGTGATATGAGAGAAAAAACTTCCTTAATGCGATTTGATGATTTGGGTCTGGAAAGTATTGCCATAGAATTATAGGAGAGCCTATTGCAATCAAGGTATTCAAGAGGACATTAAGTGATTATTTAAATGGAAATAATATGTAAAGTTAAGGGGGAAAAGTAGAAAAATGGCATTGAGTCAGAATGGTCATTCAGAGAACCAGTGCAAACATGGTAAACCCGTGGTCTTCTGCACTGTAAAAATTCTATGATTAGTTAAGATTTTTTTCTGGAAAATCAGATGTTTGGATTCCTGACATTAGCTTAGAAAGTTTTTTTTTGTATTGCGGTATTTTTTCATGCTATATATTATAAGATCTGTAGGATTGTAAGAGATGGAACAATGGGTCTGTTGTTGAATGGGGAAATGGAGTGGTCACACAGCTGGAAAAAGGATGTGTTGGTAGGTTCCTTTCTTTAATTAATTGAAGTACCATCAGGCGCCAATTTTAATTTCTTTAGAAGTTGGTTTTCATTTGATTATGGATAAAATGTGACCATTGGTAAATGGACAGTTGCACTAGCATCGTTAAACCTTCTGAATTGACAGGAAGCAAGGACACATCTCTCATTCCTTTATCCTTGCCTGCAAGCATAATTCTGGGAAATCTCATTTATATTCATTTTTACCACAATGGAGAATGGAGGAAGGGAGAGATTAATTCAGCAAACTGGATTTGAAGGAAGTCTAATCCATTATTGGACATCTAGGATTAGATTCTCCGTCCATTGGACACGAACGAAACTTAATTTTCATGAGACCACCATGGATTGGAGACAAGCACTTTACGTGAACAGGAACCAGGTGGATGAAAACTGCATTCTAGATAATTTAAATTGCAACAATTATATTAGAAAAACAAACCCAAAGCAAGATAACATTTATATGCAGCCGCCTAGATCCCATAACAGTGGGAATGAATATTAAGGTACATAAGACTGTCAATGCATAGAATGCCAGTTTTCAAAGACATTTACCAACCTAAATCCAAAAGACACATTTTGTGAAGTCGTCTGAATGATTCAATTTGGGTGCTAACATTAATTCAGTTTTTATATTTGCTAAATGCCTTAATGTACCTTTTTAATGTTCAGAGCTTATAATAAAGGAATGCAATATTGTTGTCTACACTCTTGCAGTTATGTATTTATGTATACTGTTGAGAACAGTCATCTTGAATGACTCTGTCAAATGCTCAGTGAAAACTAGGGTTATGTTTTGTGGAGTCTGGTTCGCAGACTTGAAAAATCACAGAAGCAGCTAAATGACAGATTCCTGGCAGCGGAAAACTGCTCCCTGTTGTCCCAATGCTGAGAGGGCAGGCAATCTACCCAGGAACATTACATATTCAAAGTTGACCACTTGCATGCAACTTACAGGAATCATTCTTTATGTACCCCTTCATCTGGAAGGATTATCACTGCACAGAGACAATGGGCTACAGTGAAACCAGTGCAGGTAGCCCAGCAGCAGCAATAGGAAGGAGCACACTGACAGGAGTTCAGGAAGCGGCAAATGCAGGCTGTTGATCTACGTGAATCAGCACCAGGATGACGTGCTCTAAATGTTGGGAGACAATACTTGAAGAGACTACACTGCCCGGAAGAAACCACCTCAGAACTATGGGCCTAATGCAGGATGACTAACATTGATAGGAATATAGTACCTAACCTACCCTTGTGGTTTGAAAGTTACTGCAACTTTTAGCTTCTATACAGGTGGTTCCTTGCAGTGATTGACAGATGGCATAAGTGACATCTCTCATCGCTGCATGAAGAAAGTGGCATTTATTTTGTTCTTCCATTTGATGTTGCCATCACTGGCTAGGTCAGCATTTATTGCCCTGAAGACAATACTGGTAAACAGATGCTGCAGTCTATCTGGGCAGCTATAGCTGCAGTGTTGTTAGGATGGCAGTCCCAGCATGTTGACTCTGCAACAGTGAAGGAGAGAAACTTGCAAGTAACAGTGCTCCCAAGCATCTCTTGTGGTTGTCCTTCCAGGTGGTAGAGATTCCACGATTGGAAAGTTAAAAAAAACACACAACATCAGGTCATAGTCCAACAAGAAACTGCATGAATCTATGTAAGATTCTGTAAATCGTTTTTTTTAGATTGGAATCAGTCTGACCATTATGGCACAGATAGTCTCAGGCAGGGCAGTCCACACCTTAAATACATTATCTGGGCTGACATGGCACCAATTGTTAAAGTTCACTTGAGAATGTAACTTTTAAAAAAGTTTGCAATTTACATATAAAAGAACTGAAACCAACACGGTCATTCAAAAAGATGAGAGATTTAACAAACCAATCCAATATTGTTTTCAATATATAATTTCAGCACATCACACTGTAAACTTTTGCTATAAATTCTGTGTCTTAGGATCTTATACTCCACAACCACCTGATGAAGGAGCAGTGCTCCGAAAGCTAGTGCTTCCAAATAAACCTGTTGAACTATAACTTGGTGTTGTGTGATTTTTAACTTTGTACACCCCTGTCCAACGCCGGCATCTCCAAACCAAGATTGGAAGATACTGATAAGGAGCTGAGTTGTTGCAATGCATCTTGGAGA
The DNA here is from genome assembly GCF_020745735.1 of Hemiscyllium ocellatum. Classification (NCBI taxonomy): domain Eukaryota; kingdom Metazoa; phylum Chordata; class Chondrichthyes; order Orectolobiformes; family Hemiscylliidae; genus Hemiscyllium; species Hemiscyllium ocellatum. The sequence goes on along the minus strand of NC_083404.1, from coordinate 98,461,773 downwards.
AGATGTGGGGATCAATGGTGAACAGATTGAATGTTGAACATAATGGATAGGTTGGCAATCAATTGGCCAGCTTTACCCTGAATTGTGTTGAACCCTTTTGCAAGTTGATGGAGCTGCATCCATTCAGGTAAGTGGAAAATATTCCATCACACTCCTGACTTCTGTGATGTACGCAATGCACTTAACTGGAGGGCTTAGATGCCAAATAACCAGGCAGTGAATGTGATAGGAATGAAAGTCACAGTTGATTTTCTGAATGTTCAAGGATTGATCCTGGAAAACAAGGGCTCTTTGCAAATGGCTGATGATGGCCATCAAAAGACCTTGTAGTGAGGCATAGGAAAGGTCTAGTATTCATCATGGCACAACAATGAACATAATACAGCAAGCAGTCAACCTGCTGAAGATGCACTTCTGCTTCACTGATAGTCTGGGGGTTGTTCTCCAGTATCACCCATGAAATTTTTACATGTAGTCATGGTCTGTATGATCTCCATAACATCACCATGCAGTGGAGTGAAACATCAGCTTAGGGGATGTAGAGGAGTCAGTAGATTTATCTGACAATAAAGACAAGACTGAAATGGAAGGTGAGTCACAGTGGTAATCTATATGGACAATGTGACTGGATCCGCCCCCTTCCACACTCTCCAACCTGAAGCAGATATCCTGAACCCTGGCACTGGCCAAGATATAAAACCTTCTGGATTCTTGTCTTATGCTGCAAGGACAGCGTCAATCCTTCTGACTCTTCAGGTTCCCCTATGACCACTACATTCATTTTTGCCTGCCTCACAAGAATGAAATCCTGAATCATGGTGAGGTGGGATGTTAACTCCTCCACCCTCCAACCTCACTCTCATTCAAACGAACTGAAAGTATCTTAAACCAACTGGACACCCTTGCATTCTGGTTCCTGTTACCTGCCTCACTCATAGTTACACCCTTCTTTCCCTGACCAATGATCCAACCAGAATCCCTTATATTAACAGGTGTGATCACCTACTAGGTCACCTACTGTTCAGGTAACTTGACCCCTGATGTATGCTTGACACATGCTTAGTAGCTACTCTGAGAGCAAAAGTAAAACTGACCTTTTATTCTATATCAAGTAGCATGTGCAACTTTTTTATTGCTTTAGATAGAGACTTAAGAAATATGAAGATAGCTAGCTTGCTGTAACCCACTATTGGCTAATTTGTGTTTGAGAATTTTTATTGCTTCTGAATCTGGCAAGGCTAATCTACCCATCAACAGTGATGAGCCAATTAAGTCAACTAAATTACCTAATGATGGCAATACCAGGAATTTCCTAAATGACAGGCAAGCTCTTTGACGCTGAAAACTGATCAATGAGTGGGGCAGCCTCCTGGCAATGGACTGGGAGGTCATTGATGTCTCATGGAATTTAACCCGATCCCACCCGGCTTTGGGATTAGTTAGGGTTTATATCTCCAACTACAGCCGGTTCTCCCTGCATAATGACAATGTGCCAATTTCTTACTTTTATTCTTTGAGAAGTTCTTCATAACATGGCTCCATCTTGAAACATCTTCTCCTACTACTCCAATCAGTAACACTGCTGATCTTTCAATATGGAGCTGTTTCCCATCAGGCCTCCAGCCTTGTAATCCTGCCTTACATCCTCAACTGGATGGGGCTCCAGAACTGATTGCGCCAAGGCTGTCTCTGCGAAAAATCATTCTCCAGGTCCTGGCACCTACATTTGTGCATTCCTGAGTGTATTTCCTCCTGACGCAGGATGAGAAAATTCAGATTTAACCTTCAAAAGTTTATGTCCCACTTTGTATAGATTTCTCAAAAGTTGGGACTGCTGAACTAAAAGTAAGTAAATGGGAGGAAGCTTGAAGTATGCATATTGAATGAGAATATGAATTTAAAAATTTAAGAATTCAGAAGCATCATATTTAGGAATCAGTTTGTAAATTAAGTAAATTCCATCACAATGGATAAACATGATTCATTCTCTGATTATAATCTCTAAAAGTTTTCATTGTTTGAAAGCAGTTAAAACAAATGAGTTCATACTGATTTACCCAATATGATGTAATTTGCATGAGGGGACACATTATTTTAAATATAGAGTCTAGGTGACACAAAGGGAAAACATCAGAACTGAGCCTAGACATAGGTATTGATTTATGCATGTTGGATCGGATTTGTGAATGCTTGAGTGCTTAATATCATCACTGAGCACAAGGTGGAAATGTTACATTTTCTCCAGCGCTGTTAGCAATTATTTTATTATGGCCATAAATGCTTTCAAAAAATTTGAACTGGGTTCATGCCAGCGTATTGTGGGACATAATGTGACCATTTTCATTCAGGCTAATGGCAAATTTTAAAGAAAATGTGAGCTCAACAATTATGGCTGGAAGATATTTTATTCTGTTTTTTGAAGAAGACACTCAGAAAAAGACATTCCTCAATTTTTATTTTTCTATTTCAATGTGCAGGTTAGTGCTTGGAAGATATTTATTAATTCAGGTACCTCACATATCATTCCCACTAGTCTTCAGAATCATTTCAAAATTGAAACGCAATAAATGGCTTTGGAAATAAACTATCACTTCTGCACTTCAGCCAGCATTGTTAGAGCAAATAGCTTTGAGATTGCCAAGATCATGCAGCAATGGCTCCTCTTGGCAGCTTAATTCCCAGATATTAATAGCTGGCATTGCCCACATGCATTTTTCCACTTCTGTAATCAAAATATTTATCAAGAGTTTTGGTTTCTCATTTTTAAACAGCTACTGGTAAAACGACATTGTTTCTCTAGAAAAAGCTGCTTTAAACATATTGACTGTACACATTGTTTGTCATTATAATCCGTAACAAGAGGCATCTCATTTTCAAAGTCAATAACAATTATTGAGACTTCCTTGTATTGCTCCAAGTGTTCTTTAGGTAAATTATACTTTAAAGTCACTTTGTAGCATAGACTAAAAAAAGACAGATTTTGTCAATGCTTTTCATCTTACACTCGTTAGGGCAGTTTGCATGAATTGCCAATAGAAAGGGAAAACAACAGCTATAATGTATTTATGTTCTGCTTTCATGAAGTATAACTGTTTCCTCTTTAGACTGGTAATTCTTACAAACTGTCCCAATGGATACAAGGTCGACAAGGTGGAAAGACTTGGACAAAACCTTTTTGCAGAATATTCACATTATTCTTTATAGTTGTGATCAATCTTTGCTGCAGAGCACATATGAACATGCATTAGTGCTGACAGCACTGTGGTCCTGCTCAACAGCACACGAGGACAACACTGTATGAAGCAGGTAGTAAGAACTGCAGATGCTGGAAGTCAGAGTCAATTAAATGTGGCTCTGGAGCAACATAGCAGGTCAGACAGCATTGGAGGATCAGGAATGTCGACATTCCAGGTCAGGACCCTTCATCAAGCTCTTTTGAAGCTGTCTTACCTGCTGTGTTTTTTCAGCTCCACACATTATCAATAATATACTAACTTAGGAGTGGCATGATGGCTTACTGTTTAGCACTGCTGCCGAATAGTACCAGGTGCTCCAGTTTCCTCCCACAGTCTAAAGAGGTGCAGGTCATGCTAAATTTCCCCGAGTGTCTAGGAATAGGCAGGCTAAGTGACTTAGCCATGGGAAATGCAGGGATAGGGAAGGATGGGTCTAGGTGGGATGCTCTTTGGAGGGTTGGTGTGGGCTGAATGGCCTGTTTCCACACTGTGTGGATTTTACAAGATAACATGGTCAATGTAATAATAGTGAATAAATGTTCAATGTAGTGAGCCACTCCCATTTCACAGCAGAGTCAATTTATGTTTGATCTTGGGAAAGCAAATCTTTGCAGGACTTATACACTTAATGGTAACTTCCTAGAGAGTGTTGCTGAATAAAGAGACCTTGGAGCTCCTTGAAAATAGAGTCACAGGTAGATAGGATCGTGAAGAAGGCGTTTGGTATGCTTTCCTTTATTGGTCAGAGTATCGAGTACAGGAGTTTGGAAGTCATGTTGTGGCTGTACAGGACATTGGTTAGGCCACTTTTGGAATATTGCATGCAATTCTGGTCTCCTTCCTAGTGGAAGGATGTTGTGAAACTTGAAAGGGTTCAGAAAAGATTTGCAAGGATTTTGCCAGGGTTGGAGGATTTCAGATATAGGGAGAAGTTGAATAGGCTGGGGCTGTTTTCCCTGGAGCGCCGGAGGCTAAGGGGTGACCTTATAGAGGTTTATAAGATCATGAGGGGCATGGATAGGGTAAATAGGCAAAGTTTCTTCTCTGGGGTGGGGGAGTCCAGAATTAGAAGGCATAGGTTTAGGGTGAAAGGGGAATGATATAAAAGAGACGTAAGGGGCAACATTTTCACACAGAGGGTGGTACATGTATGTAATGAGATGCCAGAGGAAGTGGTGGACTTGAGTACAATTGCAACATTTAAAAGGCATTTGGATGGGTATAGGAATAGGAAGGGTTTGGAGGGGTATGGGCCGGGTGCTGGCAGGTGGGACTAGATTAGGTTGGGATATCTGGTCGGCATGGACGGGTTGGACCGAAGGGTCTGTTTCCATGCTGTACATCTCTACGACTTTCTATGACTCTATTGATTGATTATAAAAATTAAATTTATCCTTTGTCACTATTTTTTGGGCATTCTTGTTAAGTAGCATGTGCTTTGAACAATACCAATCAGTTATGTTTGTGTATCTGCTATTTTACAAGGACCAAAAAAAACCCAGCAGGAATTCAAAATGGCCAGCCTTTATGAGTATGATTCATTGTATTTTCATTCCACTTAAAGGTGGCAGCATGGGGTGCATACTTTCCTTCTGAAATCAAGTATACAAATTCACAGGGTCCATTTTAATTTGACACATCTGTAAATTTGATACAAGCCTCAGTTAGCTGTGATATCTGTAAACAAAAATGAAGAGGTACGACTCAATCCTGCCCATATAATGAGAATAAATATGACATCGGAAGCCAGAACTTCCTGGATGTTAAAGGAGTTTAAGTAAAACAGTGAAAGGAAATTTATGACATTTGTTAGGTTAAAAAAAACAGTCAAAAACCAGGCAAATTAGAGAGCGCATAGGGGGAGATCAAAAAAGAATATAGTCACAGGAGAATGAGAAAAGGTTGCTGGCTAGATAACGGAAAAACATTGAGGAGTCACGTAGTCAGTAGAGTATTCAGCTTTGAACTTACGTTTCTTGCCATCAGGCTGAAATTAACGCCAAGGGGGCCTCTCGAGGTGTGTATAGTGTGGGGTTTGATGGCGGCGTTGCTTCTGAAGGTCGAAGAGAGCTGGTTTAGACATTCTCTTCTTCAGCCTAGTGATTAGTCTGCACTCATTCAGCACAAGTCTCTTTGTCACCAATCAGATCAAGGACATCTGTGCTATTAGCATTATTTCCTCAACCCTGAAAATTCTCATCTTCGCCACACAAAATTTGGTTCCTTTATGTTACTGAACCTTGCTGATCATACAAAAGTAAATGTTAAGTACCTGCACAATTAAATAAATCACTGCACTCCAACAATAATAGAAGAAATATTGACCCATTAAAATTGCAAATGGCATGAACAGTCTTTTAAAATGCATTTATTAATTAGAATTCTATAATTATTTTAAACAAATGGAAAATGGATAAAATAATCAGAACTTACAACTAATTTTCTCAGTGACAGCCCTTGACAGCAAGGAGCTCTAGTGAAACTAAAGGGAATGGCAATCAGTGGAAAAAGTTCATTATTGTGGCTGGAATTATACCTGGCATAAATGTTGATGTTTGTGATTGCAGAAGCACCTTCTGTTCAAGAAGGTGATCCATTAACATCTTCCAAAAGGAAACTGTGCTTATTGGTAATGCCCACACTCTATCAATAATGAATTAAAGACATTAAGGAGTAGGAACTGGAATGTTTTAAACTTAAACAGCTTTGAGATCCAAATTTATCCAAGGTCCTCTGTTCCACGAACGCCTAAGAAACGTCTGACACAAAAATGGAATTGAGGTTTGTGGGATGGTAATCCACAACTCAAATAGCCACAAATTCAATACCAGCAATGGAAGCCTGAAGAGGTTAAATCGGTAGTTTATTTTTTTCAGCTATGTCTAACCAGAGAGAAGCAGAAGAAGTGGGATGACTAAAATCCAGGATAGAGCAGAATATCAGCATTTGCTGTTGGTTACCATTCCTTGATTGTGCAGTTGGTGTGTAAGCATATACACAATATAATGCTAGTGAACCATGCTATCCTGACAACCTCTACAACTCCTACAGCCCTGTGTCAATCAATAATTCCCATCATGTTTGAGCCAAGACAGCACAACACAAACAACACACACAACACAAAAGAGCCCACTTGGTAAAAACACTGCATCATTCTACACTTGGCTCATGACTTCCCTCTATCTCCTGACCACCTTGGGCTGTGAATGTGCAGCAAGAGCCACAAAGCCATCAGGAATATCATGTAGCAGACAACTAAGATTATGAGACAATGGAATCATTGCATTTAGCATTTGGAGAAAACCCACCATTACATAATGGACATATATCTCAATTGGTGATGCTGTGTGCTCCATGCCCTTGGTCTCAAGAGGGTGCTGCTCTTGCCTACAGGGCTTTGGCATGGATGTTGGGAGAAGAAAGTAGAAGGAAGGACATCTTGGCTCTCGATTTGCTTTCAGCTAATTGGACTCTAGTTCCCTAGAATATCACATCGCCACAGTTTCATAATTCCTTACCTTTTGATTCCGCTGTGAAGGACTGTTGTCCCATTTTCTTAGCTATTAAGTCTTTCATCAGTTAGAATGGAGGTGCAAGTTTCAGTTGATTAATATGTAAATCTCAGAATCTCAGAATCACTGTGCGAAGACAATTTAGGTTTTATCAATATAAAGGTGACATCTCAGGTCAGACAATGCATTTTAAGTGTGAGCCTGTGTTTCGAGTCTGTTTGTGTCTCAACCTGGAGTCAGACTTGTTTTATTTCCAAAGTAGGAATTTATAAAATGCTACATTAACTGACTCATTCTCAGTGAAGCCAGTCCTAAAGGACCCCATCACAGTAATGCAATTCACCATCTTCTTCAAGGCGATCAGGCAATGCAGGTATGCCTATCCCAAATTGATACACTGCTGCTCCCCATGTTGTGTGTTACCTGAGGAGGTTTACGACCTCCTGCCAGGTGTGATTGCAATGGGTGATCAGGTGATATATGAGGCGTGGCTCATAGATCACTGTCCTACACACCTCCAAACCTGCCCCTCCTGTATGATAGATGGGGAAAGCAACAAGTAGCCCAACTAACTTTAGGCCTATTGAGGGCCTTAACTAGCCACTAAGGGCCTAATTCCACCTTCATTATCCAATTAGAGTAGGCTTGGGAAAGTGGCCACCCTGTGTTGTCGCCAACATTAGTGAAGAGGAAGGTTGGAGGGAGGTACCTTATGAGTGCATCATGTGAATGGCCCTTCAAGTTCATTCCCCCCACTTTGTGCCTCCCTCATGGCCTCCAAAACCAGAATTCCCTCCCCGCCCTATGGGTCCCCGAACTCTTTGCACCCAAAAGGACCCAATTGGCCAATCAGATTGTCCAGCTTAAAAGCACAACTTCTTTCCCCTGACAGGCGGATGTTCTCCTCTCATAGATACATAGAAAATAAGTGCAGGAGTAGGTCATTCAGCCTCTTGAGCCTACTCTGCTATTTATTATGATCATGGCTGACCATCATACTCAGTACACAATTCTGCTTTAGCCCATGCCCTTTGATCCCTCTAGTTCTAAGAACAATATCCACTTGATTCTTGTAAACATTTACTGTATAAACTGCAACCATTTTCTGTGGCAGAGAATCCTATTGGCTCACGATTGTCTGAGGAAGACATTTCTCCCTATCTCAGTCCTAAATGGCTTACCCTGTATCCTTAGACTGTGACCCTCATTCTAGACTACCTGATCACTGGGAACATCCTTCCTGCATTTGTCTTCTTCACTGCCTGCTTCATCTGCATGCTAAATTTTGGTGACTGATGTGCAAGGATACCCAAGTCATATTGAACCTCCCCTTTCTCAATCTATCACTATTCAGATAATCATCTACCTTTCAATTCTTTCTCCCAATGTGGATAAACTCACATTTATCCACATTATACCTCATCTGCCATGCATTTGCCTCTGCACTCAACTTCCTTCAGCTTGTTAGGGGCTGCTTCTAGCATATTATTATTGAGCTGCAAAGGCAATCCAACCACTTTTCAACTGGACGTCAATCAGTAAACCCAGCTGTAAGATCAGTGCATCGTCCTGCAAGACAAAAGGGGAAAGCATTGGTGGGTGCATGGTAATCTGTTTGGATAATGTTCCTATCTGAATCGCTGGAAGTGTCTATGAAAGCTGCAAGAAATGGATGTGAGGCTGGTAGCATTAACAATTCTGTGAGGATGAGTAAAGCACCTGAACAGTAAAGTATGAGAATTAGTTACTGCTGGGCACGTGACATATTGAGAGAAAGTGAGGCTGGAGTATCAGTGTCGAAAAGTGTGGCGCTGGAAAAGTACAGCAGGTCAGGCATCCTGATGAAGGGCTTATGCTCGAAATGTCAACTTACCTGCTCCTCGGATGCTGTGCTTTTCCAGCGCCACACCTTTCGACACATGATGTATTGAGCAGTTTGCAGTGTTGATGGTGCAATAGGTGGGAGATATCATTTCACACTGCATCCACTGACCTTGACCACTCACATGAAGTCATTGCACACTTTCTGCCACTGCAACTAGATCCTTAATGGCAGACTCAGGGAATTCAACCCAGTGGCCACGTCCAACTTTCCCTTTGTAACGTATGCCCTGAAGGGCTCCAGTCCACTTGAAACAATTTGTCCCTTGCTTCTCATTTTGACTTCTTGTACCAAATTTGCAGTACCACAATCAGAAAAGCCTAATGTTCAAATGAGAACATTACTCTTTCCCTCAAAAATGTCTCAGGTAAGAGTTTTGCACCTTAATTCCCCTCCTATGTAAGTGGATCAGACTGCCTTTAAGTTGTACTGGCTACCTTTAGAACTTTCTACTTACACATACGGGTCCCCTGCTGAGCTTTCAACCGGACAGCAGTGTGATTTGCACTGAGTCGCCACAGTTAGATTGCTGCCTGCCTCACCTCATCCAGTCATAGAGGCATAGCATCTGGAAACAGGCCCTTCCACCCAACTTGTCTATGCCACATGGAGTCATTAGACATCACAATCCCTGCGTCTATTAACATGCCTTTCTGTTTTGGTAAACCTCCTGACAAGTTAAACAATGAAGAAATTACAATCACTGCCAACCAGAGGCTGTGCAAAAACAACAAAAGTAGAGGAAAGGTTGGGAAAGAGGGAACGAATAAATCAAAATGGTCTTAGATGGGGAGACGATGTCCTCCAGCCTCACAGTGCCCACCTCTGTCTAAGTGCGTTAAGGATATTTCAGGACACCATGGACTCTCTCTCTAATGACAGTTGGGTGCAAAAATAGCTGCAGAAGAGTCAGGCTGCCAGGAATGTGAAGACCCCTCCACTGACCACTGCCTGCCCCTGTTATGGCTGTAATAAGCCTAATCCAACTTTTACTTCAGAGCCCCTTAATCCTGTAAATGGGAATCTATTGCTTGTTTCAAATTCCATCACAGAATTGGATAGTGATGAACAGGGCAAGAGTTAAACTCAGCCTTTTCAGTCTTTGTTAGTCACGTCAATTTAACAAGCACTATCAATCAACAAAAGATGGTTTTTAGAAAGGCAAAATTAAAATAGGTGATATCCAATAGATTCATGAAAAGCTGGAAAGCTGTTCCAGCTCCACAGTTGTCACTGCTGTCACCCTATCTCTGTAATCTGCTCCAACCCTGGAACTTTACCTTTGGGCAGATGCTTTGAGACAATTACTAAAGTCATGACAAGAGCCAACAGCTTGTGTGTGAAATGTTAATGGGGCTTTAGGCCCGAGGTATAATTTTGGGTCGAAACAGGCAGACAGATTTTTTTTAATTCCCTCAAAATTCTGAGGAAACACTGAACACAACTTATTTAAATATTATTCAAATGATATGAAAACCACATTAATTAAGCAATGCAAGGGCACATTAACTAAAATAATATTTTGGGAAATTTTACTGGTGTCTTGATTTGTCTGCCTGTACTTTTCTAACCTAAATTCAGCATACAGTTTAACTTATTTGAAATAAGATGATGTAATTATTGATTGATTTGACTGTATAATTTCCATAAATTCGTTTTTGATTTGAATTATCTGTAGTTGATTATAAGGGAGCCATACGTTTATCGGGATCAAGGTTGCTCTTTCATTGGTATTCACGTGAAGTGGTGAGTGTGTTCTAATCCCTGCAACACATGGTAATTTTTTCATTCTCTCCGCTTCCACCTGTTCCACGGTCCAGTGGAGGACTGCAAATCCTATCAGGGGACTGCAGCATAGCCGAGCCTGTTTCTTGGCTCAAGTCCATCACATGTGCAGTCAGGCTGTGAGTGTGGAGCCAGCTGCTTACAAATGATCGTGTTATCAGATGACGGATGGCTTCATATCAGGTGTTTAAACTGACGAGCCGACCCATCTGGTAAATGATTCTGGAAGTCTGGCCTGCTTGATGAATGGATAAAGTGACAATGCCAATCAGCACAACCCCTATAGTCTCCACTAGATGCTGCATAACCTACAAACAACTACATCTTCAGTATCGTTTTTTATAAAAAAAATCTTACTGTCACACAACATGAACTATTTCCGAGCAATAACTTGATGTGACATATGATACTGACAGAGATCAATTTAATAAGCTTAAAGTTCCACATATTCTAAATGTTTCACCAGCAGCAGCAAGCACCGGGGAATCAAGTGATAAAGACTGTTAAAAAGATAGTCAGACGATTTATTTTTCCATAAAGAGGTTGGCCTGTTCAAAATAAAGAAAGATGAATTCTCATCTTATATGCCTCCCGTGAGCAATGTAGTCGACTCTTTAAAGCCCTCTGAAATGGCTTACCAACACATTCTGTTGTATCAAACTGTTGCAAAGCCTAAAGAAAGGAATGAGTCTGGACAGAACACCTGGCACCTGTTATCTGACCTCTGACACAAGGTCATTCTTCTAGGGTTTAGGGCAGGTGGTAGTGAGGACATTCTCCTGGCAATGGGAGGCCAGAGGCAGGTGGGTGTGAGGATGTTCTCCTGGCAATGGGAGGCCAGAGGCAGGTGGGTGTGAGGATGTTCTGGTGATGGAAGGCCGGAGGCAGGTGGATGTGAGGATGTTCTCCTGGCAATGGGAGGCCAGAGGCAGGTGGGTATGAAGATGCTCTCCTGGTGATGGGAGGCCAGAGGCAGGTGGGTGTGAGGACGTTCTCCTGGCAATGGGGGGCCGGAGGCAGGTGGGTGTGAGGATGTTCTCTTGGCGATGGGAGGCCAGAGGCAGGTGGGTGTGAGGATGTTCTCCTGGCGATGGGAGGTCGGAGGCAGGTGGGTGTGAGGATGTTCTCCTGGTGATGGGAGGGCGGAGGAAGGTGGGTGTGAGGATGTTCTCCTGGTGATGGGAGGCAGGAGGCAGGTGGGTGTGAGGATGTTCTCCTGGCAATGGGAGGTTGGAGGCAGGTGGCAGTGAGGACGTTCGCCTGGCAAGGGATGCTGGAGGCATGGCTGGGAAAATACTATCCTGGTGATGGGTAGCCGGCGGACAACAAATGCAGTTTCCCATTATTTAGGGCATGTGGCAGCAATGGGATCATTCTCCCAGCGTTCAGGGCTGGTGGCAGCAACAATAATATTCCTCCAGCAGTCAGGGATGGCAAGGGCAGCAGCAGTAGACTCTTCAAGATGGCGGCACCAACATTTGCAGCTGAAGTGGGACCTGTGGCCCGGTGGCGGCCTGGCTTGGCAGCAGAGCATGGGACTCTTGGTTGCAGGGCAAGTGCAGATTCAGTGGTGTCAGTGAAGTGGGACCAGTGGTGAAGAGATGGTGCCTAAAGTGGGGCGACTCCTAAATTGGTGAGTCCGGCAGTGAGGCGATAGGGATCTTCCTTGAGGCTAGGTGTCGGCATGGATTGGGTCGGAAAGACTGACATTCTGAACTTTTTACTTCTTTATTATTCTATTTTATGCCTTTGACCTATAATACTTGACTATTTATTTCTAATTGATTTTGTTTGCTACGAATTTCATCTTAAGTATCTTTACCCTGGTACCTTTGTGAGGACTGCAGATGCTGGAGATCAGAGCTGAAAATGTGTTGCTGGAAAAGCGCAGTAGGTCAGGCAGCATCCTTCCTGAAGAAGGGCTCATGCCTGAAACGTTGACTCTCCTGCCTCTTGGATGCTGTCTGACCTGCTGCGCTTTTCCAGCAACACATTTTCATCTTTGTACCTAAGGTGGCTCTGTAATGCAGTGACTGTAAACCTTTCACAACACATTTGATGCATGTGACAAGAAAGCTCACTCAATTCAATTAGATGCTGGGAACGACCGCAGCAGCCCTAGCCCTGATGACCCCACAAATTCCTCATTCCTCACATCTGAGGGCTAGTGCCAAAATTGGGAGAGCTGTTCCAAAAACTAGACAAGCAACAGACTGACACGGTCACACACAATTATTCCCAACAGACTGACATGGTCACACACAATCATTTCTAACAGACAATACCCAGACCCCACTGAGACCCTTCAGGTGTGAGAGTGGGCAAGTGCTGGAAGTGAAGTGCTATCTTTCTGTCTTTCAGATGAGACATTCAACTGTGCCTCCACTTGCCATCCCAGCTGGACTTAAAATATCCGATGGGGTGAAGGGGTACAAGAGAGTGTCGTGTGTGAGCAATGGGAGTGAGTCAGTGAGGGGGTGTTGGGGCTTATGGTTAATATGTCTTTCTCTTTAATTGAACGGTGGAGCAAACATTCTAAAGCTAATGACACACTTCTGCTCCTATGTCATATGGTCATATGCTGTTCTGATCGTTACAATGGGGACAAGGTCTCATTGCATTATGGCAGACATTTTAAACAGCTTGCCTCAGTACCCGACAGTCTCTGTGACTTTTTCCCAACTCCTTTCTCCATGAGGCAAGAGGATTTTCACTACGGCGTGTGCAGGATGCAGCCAGGACACATGAGCCTGAGGAAGCAGTTAGGAAGCAGTCACAGAGGTTAGGAAGGCTCTAACATCCACTCTCCACCTCAGGGATAAAAATCTAAAATGATTTACCAACTAAGACCTATGGCACAATCCCAAACTAAAAATATTGGCAAATTTATATGCAGAGGTGAGGCAACTTTCAAACTGTAGAGAAGAAAAAGACAGGAAAGTGGAGCATGCTATGCGAATTTAGAGAGAAAGGTAAGGGAAATCAAAAAAAATCCTTAAAATCAACGAAGATTTCTAAAATGTGAATGTATTATTGTAAAATATGAAAATATATCAGGATTCAGGAATATTTATAACTGTAGATTAAGTAGCTTTTAAAATTTATAACTTTTCACTTCAGACTGCTTTAAACCAATCTGATGATTTATATTAAAGGCTGAAGTGTCAAAAAATCAAAGACTTAAATCTGATGTAGATCTGGTGTTTATTGTGGAGCTGTTAAGACAGACCATGAACTGTATACAAGAAAATACTTTTTCCTTTCATAAGGGAGGCTACCAATATCTTGAGTTTATTGGAAAAGCATAAACATATAATTCTGCATTTCTGCATCATTGAGGGAGAATTTAATGCAAGCGATAGGGGTTTTGCCTGCTAGTGAAGCGTTGATGAGAGAGTCCCATTACCCTTCTTTTGGGGCAGGCCCACCTCAAGCAGCTGCAGGCCACCCCGTGAACGAAGAATCCTGGCAGGGAGGTTGGCCTGGTGAGAGCCATTGATTAATTGAGAGGTTGACAGCGCTTCCTTGCTCAATAACATCACCAGGTAGGGCATGCTGCTGCCCGCAATGCATCAAACTGAGGCCTGGCTTCCTGAGACACCTGGGTCATGGAGGGAGGGATCTCAGGGTGAGGGTTGTAGGATAGGGGGTTCAGCAGCAAGGCCTGGAGGTTGGCCTCATTGAATGCCATTGAACGAAGAAATGCTCCCCCAAGAAAGCCCATTGGGCTTCCCACACAGCAAATTCCAACCCTCCTCCACTTGTCACTTCCAGAATAGCAGCAGAGGAATGATAAGATCCTTAGGAAAGGCATTATTGCTAGATTTAATCAAGGCAGAGTCAGGAAGGCAATGGGGGCCTCACACAGTACCTACCTGCCTGAGTAAGTGCCCTCCCACCGATTCTGCCTAGGGGAGAGGGCATTAAATTTTAAATTCCATCCATTGTATCCATATGGTCTGATTTTTCACAATAGTTCATGTAGTGACAATCCAGTACCAAACTGATGTGTTCGTCTTAATATCCCATCTGTTCTTTTCACAGAGCAAGGAGAATCAATTGGTTTCTGGTGCCAAGGATGTCAACAACAACTGTTACCATTTACACTTGCAGTAAGTATCAGCTTAGATACAGACACCTGCAATCTTTAAAACTAAAATGGAAAAAGCGTAATGTGAAGTGGATGGCAGTAATGATGAAGAGGGATGGACTGATACAAACCAAGTATAGGTCAATGGTCTGCTGTGCTAAGTGTTATGTGTTGTAGAGATATGTAAACAGCACAAATCCTCCTACTAAGACAATACTATTAAGTAGTTTTTTTGAAACCCATATACATAGCACTGGAAGATGAAATGAATAGGTTGACTCAAGTAGACATTGGCAACTTCCGTCTGTTTAGAGAACACAGACAGGCAGCCATGAGGGAAGATCACAGTTGCCCACTGTTCTACATTAAGTGAGATTATGGAGCTTCAGCTGTGCTGTAGCAAGGAGCAACCATATGCCAGTGGCAGTTCTCACAGCCCTACTTAAGTAACTGCATTTAATGTATTGACAAGTAATGAATCCAGGGTGATTTGAACACATGAGACTTCTGGCATTGATGAAGGAACATCAGAGGAAATCACAATCAGGCAGAAGTGAGCCTTACGTAACACACACAGATGGCCAATTTTCTGAGGGGCTACCAAGCTGGAACAGAACTTAAGAGCAAAATGTTTGAAGAATAAAAACAAAGAAGTTCAAGTTGATATTGTAATAGGCAGAGAGAACAACAAATATAAATCACTGAAACAGCATATGCACTGACAACACAAGCAGTCCCTGACAAAAAAAAGGACATTATACTTTTTATTGGCTGTCATACTGTCTAGTAGTCAGGATTTGTATTTAACATTCAGATGTTCTACTGTACCCTCACACAGTGCTGCAAATCTCAAATACACATCTTGCAGTTTGCAACACTGCTAGCTATTCAACTATGACAGCCACATCATTCAAATAGGTTTGCATGATACTCACTGGCACACTTCCCTCTCTGCTACAAGAGATGGCACACAATCAGAGGGAGCAGAACTACAAAGGGACAGTCATGCCTACGTGTGCTGCTGAGGACTCAGATGAGGACTGAAACAGATCAGGCCCCAAGAGAAGGTTTATGGTATAGTGTTCATTCGCTCACTTGTGGGATATGGGTGTTCATTGGCTGGCCAGTATTTATTGCCCTTCTAGTTACCATTGCGATGGTGGTGGTGAGATGCCTTCTTGAACCTCTGTAGTCCACGTGCTGTGGGTTGACTCATAATGCCATTAGGGATGGGTGTTCCAGGAATTTGATCAGCGACAGTGAGGGAGCAGCGATAGGATGGTGAGTGCCTTGGAGAGGAACTTGTAGGTGGTAGGGTTCCCATGTTCTTCTATGTGGTCATGGTTGTGGGTTTGGAAGGTGCTATCTAAGGATATTTCATGAGTTTCTGGACACAATGAGAGGCTTGTGCATGGAGAAACTCTGTCAGAAACAGGTGCTGACAGCATGGAGAGGTCTGGCAGACTGCTTTGTGCAGAGCTTGGATCCCACCCATTTAGAATGGAAGCGATGATCCACTCTGTTTGCACATTTGTGGAGATGACTATGATTCAGTGTCTGATGGCTGATGTTACCATTTCCATTGCAGCATAAGCAGTGAAAGCTGTAAAAGCCAAGGCTGTTCGTACAAGATCAACTCCCTGCCATTCAAAGTTGAACTTCTACAATCATGGCTTTGGGTGGCAGTGTTCAGACAGGCTTGCAAGGTGGCACAACAATGTCCTGTGATAGGTTAGGCAAGTTTTTGAGGCTCCTGCCCAGGTAGTGGCAGTGATTAAAGCAAACCGAAACCTGTTATCTCTCAGGAAAACAGCGTTCACCTTCCCATCTGTGTCACTGCTACTATGCATGGAAGGTATAAGGAATGCTGGATGACGAAAGAAATTGAGGGTTTGGTTTAGAAAAAGAAGGAAGCATATGTCAGGCATAGACAGGATAGATCAAGTGAATCCTTAGAAGAGTATAAAGAAAGTAGGAGTATACTTAAGAGGGAAAGCAGGAGGGCAAAATGGGGACATGAGATAGCTTTGGCAAATAGAATTAAGGAGAATCCAAAAGGTTTTTACAAATATATTAAGGACAAAAGGGTAACTAGGGAGAGAACAGGGCCCCTCGAAGATCAGCAAGGCGGCCTTTCTGTGG
The DNA here is from genome assembly GCF_020745735.1 of Hemiscyllium ocellatum. NCBI lineage: Eukaryota > Metazoa > Chordata > Chondrichthyes > Orectolobiformes > Hemiscylliidae > Hemiscyllium > Hemiscyllium ocellatum. Next base: position 98,445,126 of record NC_083404.1, on the reverse strand, counting down.
ATCCACAGAAAATGGGAGAGATACTAAATGATTCTGTTCGCTGAACTGGGAATTTGTGTTGCAGACGTTTCGTCCCCTGTCTAGGTGACATCCTCAGTGCTTGGGAGCCTCCTATGAAGCGCTTCTGTGATCTTTCCTCCGGCATTTATAGTGGTTTGAATCTGCTGCTTCCGGTTGTCAGTTCCAGCTGTCCGCTGCAGTGGTCGGTATATTGGGTCCAGGTTGATGTGCTTACTGATTGAATCAGTGATCCACAGATTCAATCAATAAGCACATCGACCTGGATCCAATATACCGACCACTGCAGCGGACAGCTGGAACTGACAACCGGAAGTGGCAGATTCAAACCACTACAAATGCCGGAGGAAAGATCACAGAAGCACTTCACAGGAGGCTCCCAAGCACTGAGGATGTCACCTAGACAGGGGACGAAATGTCTGCAACACAAATTCCCAGTTCGGCAAACAGAACCACAACAACGAGCACCCGAGCTACAAATCTTCTCACAAACTTTGAGATACTAAATGAATATTTTGCATCAGTGTTTACTGTGGAAAAGCATATGGAAGATATAGACTGCAGGGAAATAGATGGTGACATCTTGCAAAATGTCCAGATTACAGAGGAGGAAGTGCTGGATGTCTTGAAACGGTTAAAGGTGGTTAAATCCCCAGGACCTAATCAGGTGTATCCGACAACTTTGTGGGAGGCTAGGGAAGTAATTGCTGGGCCTCTTGCTGAGATATTTGTATCATCAATAGTTACAGGTGAGGTGCCGGAAGACTGGAGGTCGGCAAACGTGGTGCCACTGTTTAAGAAGGGCGGTAAAGACAAGCCAGGGAGCTATTGACCAGTGAGCCTGACCTCAGTGGTGGGCAAGTTGTTGGAGGGAATCCTGAGGGACAGGATGTACATGTATTTGGAAAGGCAAGGACTGATTAGGGATAGTCAACGTGGCTTTGTGCATGGGAAATCATGTCTCACAAACTTGATTAAGTTTTTTGAAGAAGTAACGAAGAAGATTGATGAGGGCAGAGTAGTAGATGTGATCTATATGGACTTCAGTAAAGCGTTCGACAAGGATCCCCATGGGAGACTGATTAGCAAGGTTAGGTCTCATGGAATACAGGGAGAACTAGCCATTTGGATACAGAACTGGCTTAAAGGTAGAAGACAGAAGGTGGTGGTGGAGGGTTGTTTTTCAGACTGGAGGCCTGTGACCGATGGAGTGCCACAAGGATCGGTGCTGGATTCTCTACTTATTGTCATTTACATAAATGATTTGGATGCGAGCATAAGAGGTACAGTTAGTACGTTTGCAGGTGACACCAAAATTGGAGGTGTAGTGGGCAGCGAAGGTTACCTTAGATTACAACAGGATCTGGACCAGGTGGGCCAATGAGCTGCTAAATGGCAGATGGAGCTTAATTCAGATGAAGGCGAGGTGCTGCATTTATGGAAAGCAAATCTTAGCAGGACTTATACACTTAATGGTAAGGTCTTAGGGAGTGTTGCTGAACAAAGAGACCTTGGAGTGCAGGTTCATAGCTCCTTGAAAGCGGAGTCACAGGTAGATAGGATAGTGAAGAAGGCATTTGGAATGCTTTCCTTTATTGGTCAGAGTATTGAGTACGGAAGTTGGGAGGTCATGTTGCGGCTGTACAGGACATTGATTAGGCTACTGTTTTTGAATTTTGTGTGCAATTCTGGTCTCCTTCCTATCGGAAAGATGTTGTGAAACTTGAAAGGGTTCAGAAAAGATTGACAAGGATGTTGCCAGGGTTGGAGGATTTGAGCTACAGGGAGAGGCTAAACAGGCTGGAACTGTTTTCCTTGGAGCGTCGGAGGCTGAGGTTTACAAAATTATGAGGGGCATGGACAGGATAAATAGACAAAGTCTTTTTCCTGGGGTCAGGGAGTCCAGAACTAGAAGGCATATGTTTAGGGTGAGAGGTGAAAGATATAAAAGAGACCTAAGGGGCAACCTTTTCACGCAGAGGGTGGTACATGTATAGAATGAATTGCCAGAGGATATAGTGGAGGCTGGTACAATTGCAACATTTAAGAGGAATTTGGATGGGTATATGAATAGGAAGGGTATGGAGGGATATAGGCTGGGTGCTGGCAGGTGGGACTAGATTGGGTTGGGATATCTGGTCAGTATGGACAGGTTGGACCGAAGGGTCTGTTTTCATGCTGTACATCTCTATGACTCGATGACTCTCTGACTCCATTTACTTCTCCAAGTGTGCAGTCTGCAGCCATGCTTGTAAGGTCAGAGTTTCACAACATTGTCCTCCACGGTCATTTATAAAGTCTTAAGTGAAAGTCAGTAGTTTTTGACTACTCATGCTGCAGCCACTCGGATTGCACTATGTAGGAATGCTAGGCTGAGACTGTAAGGAAATAATCATGGGGAGTTTGGTGATCTCTGCATGTAATTTGGCATGATTGTAACTTAGAATTTGAGTGTTTATTTGGTGGTGGCTTTTATTTCTTCATTTTTATCAGGTGAACACTGAAACAGAGGAGCATTAGGGAATTGGGATTGAGATTTTTAACAGCACACTCGGATGAATCCTTGATGAACAGATCTGACAGAAAAGACCAGTCCATGATGCCTTATCCCTTCCTCTTCCTTCCTTCATTGTGCAGTATCTCACACCCACTGTGCTGAGTATTACAGAACTTATCCAGTGTTATCGAGACAGTTGAAACGTATTTTCAGCTCCACTGCGTTTCAAGTCGGGTTTTTATTACATGCATTCCTCAAACATCTGTGTGAAGTGCATATAGCCTCATCAGTGAAGTCTTCAGTCAACAGCCTTGGTTGCCCAGTTACCATCCTTGGGTTGACTGCAACATCAGAAAGGTAGCTACTGCAACAGCCTGCATCATGGCTCATAATAGGGTACTAGACATATCTGCGTGGCTTGTTTTGGAATGTTAAGGGACTCAAATCTCTTTTGGTTCTCAGAGCAGAATTGACATGCAACTCATTCAAGGTGCTATGCACAAAGTCAATAGCACCCTGCAATATGGAGAGGCCTACAATCCTACAAGGCCACGTGTTTTGTCCATCTGCATTTCTCTGGCAAGTGGGAAAGATTATTATATCTTGCAGTGACCTCCTGTGTACAACAGTAGATGGCAGATTGGGAAATGCTGTGAATATCTCTAGCCCCTTCAAAGGGGGAACCAGTCAGTTAAAAAAAATCATTGCTGTAATTTTCTTCACATCGATGAGTGGGACAGCCCTTCCCAGAAATTGTGATATGCCTTTAAATGCTGGAGAAAAACACAAGTCTGCAGATAGGGAGGCACAGAAATACTTTAGAAACCTGTCAGCCTGATTATCGGTATGATGAAGCATGGCTCACTTTGATTTTGTTGCGCTGTTGTATCTTTTATTTCAATTTGTTCCCTTCTGTTCAATTTCATCTTTATTGCTGCGCTGTTGACAATCAAAAGACTTTGGCCGGACGAAGGATGCACATTTTCAAACTCCTGCCTCATCTTAGCACAAAGAAAATGGCCAATTTCAAACTTTTTTTTAAACCAACAGGATGTGCAGCTGCTCAGGAAATCCTACCACTCCCCTCCTTCCAACGCAGCACATAAATCATGCTGAGAATGCATTAGAATTATGTAAATATGGATACACTAGAAAACCCAACATGCGCTGTCAGTATGAAATGCTCTGGCAGTCGAACCCACAAACAAAGGGTAACTGTAGTGCGAACACATCTTGGGAACTGGTGGTATACTTCACCAAATTCAATGATCTCTGACCCTATCATAAGCAACTTTTAAATAGGATTGTTGTAAAAGCTTATATCTTTTTTGTGGGTGGATACCTCCGTTTCAAATATTTTTGACCCTGATTTTGTGCCATAGAGTCTATTTCTGATCACTAAATGAAAAATATTATAGAGTAGGTAAAAGTAAAATTAAAAGGTATATCGCCAAAGTAAAACCGGACTATAAAGTTGCTTCCTCATTTGAGCGAAATGACTAATGGTGATTTAATCTGATGGTCACCATACCTCAGGGGAGAGGTAGGGAAGGAGAGTCCGGTGTGTGTTTACAAACTGTTGTAATCATTAAAAACACAGAAATAGAGAACACACACCGGATCATCAACGCCACACTCACAGGAATCCGATTCACTACAGAGGAAGACTGTGATGGTACAGAGAACACCGAACGGAGAGTTCACCACCAAGGTATACAGGAAAGCCACACACACAGACCAAGTCCTGAACTACGAAAGCAACCACCCCAACACACACAAAAGAAGTTGCATCAAGACACTTTTCAAAAGGGCCACAACACACTGCAGCACGCCAGAACTGCAAAAAGAGGAAGAAGAACACCTATACAATGTATTCACCAAAAACGGATACCCGCGCAATTTCATCAACAGATGCCTAAGGGAAAGACAACGGAACGAGGACATGCCACAACCCAAAGGACTAGCCACGTTACCATACATCAGGAGCATTTCCAAACTGACAGCTAGACTACTGCGACCACTATGACTCATAACAGTACACAAACCAACTGCCACTCTCAGACAACAACTCACCAGAACGAAGGACCCAATACCCAGCATGAGCAAAACCAATGTAGTGTACAAAATCCCATGCAAGGACTGCACAAAACACTACATAGGACAAATAGGAAGTCAGCTAATGATCCGCATCCATGAACACCAACTAGCCACGAAACGACACGACCAGCTATCCTTAGTAGCCACACACACAGATGACAAGCAACATGAGTTCGACTGGGACAACACTACTATTATAGGACAAGCCAAACAGAGAACAGCAAGGGAATTCCTAGAGGCATGGCACTCATCCACAGATTCTATCAACAAACACATCGACCTGGACACAATATACCGACCACTGCAGCGGACAGCTGGAACTGACAACCGGAAGTGGCAGATTCAAACCACTACAAATGCCGGAAGAAAGATCACAGAAGCGCTTCACAGGAGGCTCCCAAGCACTGAGGATGTCACCTAGACAGGGGACGAAATGTCTGCAACACAAACTCCCAGCTCGGTGAACAGAACCACAACAATGAGCACCCGAGCTACAAATCTTCTCACAAACTTTGAACAGAGATCAGTGCTGGGGCCACAATTATTGACAATATATATTTATGACTTGGATAAGGAGTGTGAATGTGTTATAGCCAAATTTGCAGATGACACAAAAATAAGTGGAAAGGCAATTGATGAGGATGACACAGGGGGTCTGCAGAGGGATACAGATAAGTTAAGTGAATAGGCGAAAACCAGGCAGATGGTAAAATGCAAGGTTATGCACTTTAGCAGAATGAATAAAGGAGCTGAATATTACTTAAAGGTAGAAAGACTGCAGAAAGCTACATAACAGAGTGGATTGGGAAGGAAGATGAAATGTTAGATTCTATTTTAAAGGGAATGCAGTATAAAGCTCATTTGCTAATCTATACAAGGGCACTATTCAGGAGTCAGCTGGAATACTGTGAACAGTTTTGAGGCCTTTATCTCAGGAATGATATACTGGTATTGCAGGCAATTCAAAGAAGGTTCAATCAGCTGATCCCAGGTATGGAGGGACTGCCTTATGAGGAAGCTTGAGTAGGTTGGTTTGGAATTTAGGAGAATGAGGTGACCCTTTTAAAGGAATTGACAGGTGATGCAGAAAAATTGTTTCCCCTTGAGGGACAGCTGCAGACCAGAAGGCATAATGTCAGAATAAAGGGTCATACATTTAAAACAGAGATGAGGAGGAATTCCTTCTCCTAGAGGGTTCTGAATCTGGGGAATTCATTGCCACAGACAGTTGTTATGGTTGGGTCATTGGGTATATTCAAGAGTGAGATAGACAGATTGTTAATCACTAAGGGAAATGAGGGCTGTGAGTTAAAAGTGAAGTTGAGGATTGTTAGATCAACTATGATCTCATTGAATAGCAGAGCAGTCTCAATGGAATATTATTTTGTGTAATCCCATGTTCACTAAGAACTTAATTGAGACTGCCTAAATGCATTTTCCTTAAATAATAAATAATAAAAGAAAATGCTGGAAATATTCAACAAATCCAGGTGGCTACATCTGCGACGAGAGAAACAGAGTTACCATTTCAGGTCAGGGATCTTTCAGAAGGTTATTCAAATATGTTACTAGACCTTCTGAAATGTTTCCAGAGTTTTCTATTTTTAATCTGCAATGCATGCACAATACTTCTGTTTTTGCATTCCTCATAAACTTATCAGGTTTGGGGAAGAAAATATCACCACAAGTGGTTGTTTTGGATTCCATCTCAAGCTCCAAAGTAAAAAAGACAATGGATCAAAACTGTCTGGTCTCTGGATCATCAGAGATTGAACATACAGCCAAAGGTACATGTCAGAACGTTATGGAAATCCTGGCATGCAGACTGATGAGGGAATTGACTATGACAAATACCTTCTGATGGCAAATTTCCCTCATCTTTGGACTCTCCATCACATGTCTCTGACTCTGGACTACAATTAGAGATTTTGGGTCAAATCTGAGGTACTTAGCTAAATTGTTACACTGTTTATGTTAGATTGGGCTGAATTTTTGGAAGAGTGGCAATCCAACTTTTTAACTGGAAAAGAAAGATGTGTGTTTTTGGCAGGAGATTCTGATCACAGACCCTGCAGAACTTTTGAGTAGTAAGGCAGGGCACGTGACTGAGCTCTCAATGGGAGAGCAATTCGGCCAATGACCACAATTCTATTAGTTTCAAATTGTGATGGGAAAGGATAGACCAGATATAAAAGTTAATGTTCTAAATTGGAGGAAGGCTAATTTTGACGGTAACAAGCAGGAACTTTCAAAAGTTGATCGAGGCCATCTACCTGCTCATGCATCTAGCCAACCCACCTACCTATCCACTCTCCCAACTACCCATCTTATTCACACACATTCACCCACCTACATTCTTACCTAACTAACTCACCTACTCATCCAGTCATCCACTTACCACCATCCAAACTATCCATTCACTCACTCACTCACATACCACCCATTCACCCACTCATCCATTCACTAATGGCAAGTTACCATGATGCAACTCATGCCATACAAAGCAGACAAGTCTTGCCTTCCCCTCTGACAGAGTTCCACACTGTGCTGTGCTGTGCATTATTTTGACACCTAGATCAAAAGATGGACTGCAGCATGAGTTGGGAGAATGTACAGACATGGTGGAAATCTGCTCAGTGTTGGTCTGAAACCTCCGAGTAGTGGCAATGTTCAAATCGACTGTACAGCCCAATCCCAAATATCCCATGAAAGGGACTGAACGTTAACAACACTGTGACTGTAAAACCGTGCATAAACACACCATTTCCATTCCAAATGTAAAACAAATTATCATAAATGTATGCCCCTACAGCAGTGGTTGTTTTGACAATTACATTTATCTCAGGAGAGATAAGACCTAATTGCATTATCATAGATTCATGGCTGATTGTCAATTTTTTTTCCGTTTAACTTCCCCCCCTTAGTTTGATAAAATGAAGGTGCCATACGCTATTTGAATTCAATAATACCCTGATGGATGATACATTTTCCCAACAGACTAACCACCAGTACAAATACTGAATTAGGAATGATAGACCATCAATCATATCTGCTTCAAACAGTTGTGAGTCTCGGGATCATTTGTTATACATTAAATCAGTTTGAAAAGATATTCACATTTTAGTAATTTAAAAGTGGACAGTCTTTGGCTTAGTAATGTGTTACTTTATTACTGCAGAAAATAATATTTTAAAACTCTAAATTATACTTAATAATGCTTAATACATTATTCCTTTTCTACTGTACCTTTTCTAAAAATAAGTTATCACATTAAGTTATGCACTATGCTAATGAGTTATTGGTGTCATTCATAACATAGAATTTCTATTATCTGTTTTATGCAATGAAATGCATATTGGTGTTATGAATGATAATATCACCTTTAACCTTCTCTTGGCATGTTCATGGCTACGATTCCTGAAGAAAGACTCAAGACTCTTAGTTAAAGTTGACCTTCCATTGACAGTCAAAAAGGATGACACAACAATATTTCATATTTTAAGATGTTTACTATAACAAATTATGAAAAACACTATCACCTAACCATTATTTCTGCAGATAATTTGAACTTTAAACTATGGAAAAGACCATTCTCATTTTGTAATTACTAGAGATCACCATATCTATGCAAATACAGTCCTTACAGCAGACTGTTCATAATTGCTTTAAACTTCCAATGGGTTGCACTTTATTCATTTTGCTGAGTAATACCTTTGAATGATTTGCTCTAAGCACTCAGTTTTCATTGAGTTTCCCAAATCCATTACCAACAATAATGCCTGGTCCATTGAAACATCAGGTCTTATTTTTTCCCACTCTCTTTCCCATTCTGCCCAAAGACTTGAGTCAATGAAGTTTTTTTTTAACTTTTAGCACAGCCCTTATCCTTTATTGGCAGAACTTTGCACTTTTCTCAGCAAGTATTATTTAATAATTTCAGTTCTTCCTTCAAAGGAAAACACTTGACTATTCCATTGTCCATTTAATAGTCTAGGCAATCATTTATAATACAGTCTTTTAAAATTATCTTGAAATAATGTATTCAAGATGTTCATGAAATGTATAGGGATTGATGCTTTCACTGTTTGTAATCAAACTGAAAAAATAATGTCAATATCCAAACGTTGCTGTTTCGTCCAATTTTCTGGGGATTTCACCAATCTCTAGCCTAAGTTGGAGATGAATGTCAGGAGAACCCTGTGGAACATTGGAATAATGTTCCATTTCTCTCATCGTGCAGGATGTTGATGGCAGTCATGTCTTGTAAACATAAGACTTGATTGAGCATAGACTTGGTATTATTCAAATGGAACAGACTGAGGTGGTCAACAGGACATATTGGTTTCCTGTGGGCTGGAACACAGTGTGATAAATGCAGTCTTGAAGGTAACAGGTGAGAGCTGACTCATGGAGGTTTGATGAAGACAAAATATTCTTAAGGTATACTTGACTGCCTTTAGGGATCTGAATCTACTTATGAAGAATTTCTCTGAAGAGATTAATTAGATAAAAGTAATGTGTCTAAGAACATCCATCAACCTATAGATGGAGCACACTTTGTGTACTGTCCTTTCACTGTTTAAGGCTTTCATATAGGAAGCCAAAAACAGAACTATTTGCTCGAATGGTATCATTGCACGTAAATGGAATGTGTCTTGGAGGAAACTAAAGGAAATTGTGGAATACCACAGGCCTTCAGGCAATGGATGTAAAACTCTGGAGAGATGTACATATGCTGCTGACTCACTGTTACTCATTTACCCAGTGCAAAATAACTTGCAAAATCTGTTGCCATTAGTGGAAATAAAAGGTCAGAGTATAAATGTTGGTATAACAGTTTCTGGGAATTCTGATTTGAAATTTGAAGCTATTTTGAAACGTCATTTGAAATTGACTCAAAAATATTCAAAAATGATCAGCAAGAATTTTATTCATAAAGAAATCTGAACATGTAACAAAACAAATTTATTATTAAATGTGTTGTCACCTATCGCTGATAGTTATGCGCTTGGATTGCTATTCTTGCAACCATCTTCTTACCCTATGCCTGAGCTCTACATTTCTAGCTTCAGGTTCTGATACCAGTGGCTTTAGAAATGTGCAGTGAGCCTTCAATTCAGTGTAATCCTTGGGGGAAGCCAAGCCACATCCACATTTTACAGAACTAGCTGTCTGTTCCAGAAACTGTCCCAATGTTTAAGTGAAAAACTACAGAGAAGAGATATGCATGTAAGCTAAGTGGGAGATGGAGTTGGGTGGCAGTTATGTCAGAGAAGTAGGTGGCAAAGGACGAGGGAGAAGGTAGCAGTGGGTGATATAGCAGAGGATGAGAGGGTAAGGTGACAGTTGGGTGAGGCCTTACGGTGTTTACCAAAATTACAGCACATTTTAATCTGCATAGTATGGCCAATTAAACTTCCCTACTCCTAAAGCCTTGGTATATATCTTTTGTTACCTCTAGTTTGTTTCCATTACAGTTTTGACAGGTTGTCCACATTCTATTCTCCATTAACCTGAGGTAATTCCGTATTCTGCTGCCTGTCTCTTAATTCACACCAACTTCTGTCCAACTATCAGCCACATGCCCACCAATTCACCTTGTATTCCAATCAAGCAGTATCATGCTTCAATATGTTTCAACCTTAATTTCAAATCCAACTATGGCTTCACTGCACTTTTTTTCTGTAAACTCTTCCACCCTTTTGGATATTTCTGTACATGAAGTGGTGAACATCTCTGATTTTAATTGGTTCACCATTGCTCACCAACATTGAACCAAGTTCTGACGTACTCACACTGTGCATGCTCCTTAATAATCATGCAGTTTAATATTCCTTTTCTTATATTGAGCTGGGATGAGTCACTCTCTAGTTTAGCTTCCCGCTACAGTAATCACTATCTAATTAGGCTTTTATTCAGGGCCTTTTCAAGTTAGGGGTTTCAGATGATTAATGGTAACAGCTAGTATCATCTGCTGTCTGTTTAATTATGCCATCTTAACTTACTTAAGGGAGAAGCTGACTCTTACTCTGACATTGAACTTGAAAAATATTTATCAGTTGAATTTCCACTTGGAACCAAATTTTGAAACAGACACAAATTAAAGAAAAGCAAGTGAGAAACAGTGGGTCTGGCAGCATCTGTGGAGTTAGAAACAGAGTTAATGTGTTGAGTCCAATGACTTTCGAACACTGTTTTTATACCTCTCACACAGTTCTGAAGAGTATCATCTCTCAGAGTGCAGTGGGTTCAAGGACACTGAATACATTTAAGGAGGAGATAGATAGATTGTCAATTAGTAATGGGTTGAAGGGATATGAGAAGTGAGCAGGAAGGTGGAGTTGAGATTGCAATGGGATTAACCATGATCATATTGAATACCTGAGCAGGCTCAAGGGGCTGAATTGCCGATTCCTGCTCCCAATTCACATGTTCTTACATAAATAACAAGGAAGATTTTGACTTTATCTAATGTTTTCTTTGGTTGTAATTGATTCTGCTTGCCTGAAACTCACCTTATGACCATTAAAATCAGGGCATAAGGATTTGGTCTCAGCAGAGTGGACCCATTTTCTCCTTTTCACATCTAACATCTATTTTTACATATACCTATTTTACATACCTCTCTTCAATTTACAACTATTAGCTCTCTGTTTGTCTTTTGCTATGGGCACCCTCACCATCTGTTCCACTGTCTCCTCCCTCCCTCTTACCACCTTCATACAGCATAGAAACAGACCCACCAACTTTCAACAACATAAATCACCATTTTCCAAGTTCTTTCAGTCCTGAGGAAGACACGTGTTAGACTGGAAATGTTAACGCAGGTTTATCTCTCCACAGATGTTGCCACACCTGAGTTTTCCCAGCGTTTTTCTCTTTTTTTTCCACTCAATCATGTTTATTTAGCACTACTCCTGTATTCAATGGAATAGATTCAGGGATGATCCAGCCATTCAAAGATATGCATACACAAACTCATTTATGGTACTGAAGGAGGCTAGTCACTCCCTCAATCATCATGGGTAGCAAGTCTCGGGCCATTACCCATCACTGCCTCAAAATAGTTTTTCAAAATCCTTACTATACCTCTTGCCCAAAACCTTAAATCTTTACATCCCTATTCCTTGTATTGTCAGCCTTGGGAATTTTTTTTTTAAATCTACCTTATCAAAGTTATCATAATCTTATACAAGTTTATTAAATGTTTCCTCAATCTCCTTTTCGATGTGCACAGCAGCTCCAGCTTTTCCAACATAATGTGAAGCTATAAAATCCTTTATGTTTGGAACTATTTGGGTGAACCTCTTTTAAACACTCTCAAGGACCCTCACAGTCACTCAGAAGTCTGCTGATCTAAAACTGGGTCTCATTTTGACCTAACCACAGCTTTCTAAAGGCACAACCATACTTTGCTCTGTTTGTATTTAATACTTCACACTTGTCTGTTTTAAAGTGCATCGACTACTTGCCTAACCATTCTGCTAGTCAAGCTACACCTCTTACAATTGATTTGTACTATTTTCACTGCTTGCTAACTTCGAAGTTCTGTCCATTATTGAAATTTTCACTGTATTCCCATTAACTAAATCATTTTGAGATGAAAGTTAGGTTGTGCTCCTAGAAAATGCAACTTTAAGCAAAACAACTTTAAGTGAATCATGATTTTCCACAGGAATCAATTCCAAAATTAGTTTCCTTTGGAAGTGTTCTTGCCTGAACAAATGTACAAATTGAAATATTACATTGTACAGTACTTAGCTCAAATAACTTGCAAAATAAACTAAATCATATGATATAACAACAATACTACATACATTCAAATTACTTCACAGTCACATGTTGCTGTTATGCACAGACATTAATATGACTTGTGTCTCACTTTTTTGTGTGTGTCTCTCACTCTGCCTTTTCCACTCCTGACTCTCTGCCTCATTTCAAGTAGATGTCTTAATACTGATTCTCCAGTCTGAAACATAAACCTTATGATGATTTGCTTTTTTCCATTTCTCATCCAATTATTTTATCCAAACTGACAATAATCCTTTTATGGAATAAATATCAATTTATTAACCAACCTTTTATGTTGTCCTTTATCAAACATTTACTTAAAATTGATAAGGACAACATCCATTACATTACCTTCATGAAAAGATTCAACTGGAGGCCTCTTTAAGCATGATGAGAATTCCATGAATTAGATTGCTCAGGCATGATTTGCACATGCAAATGTCTGCTGGTTATTGTAATTAACTCAAATATCAGCAAGTGTCTGCTTTTTCTTTCCACCCATTATAGCTTAGACTCCAGTGAAGTACTGTTGGTCATTACCAGCAGTAGAATTTTACTACACTATAATCTGTAATCTCATGACCTGGCGCATACCACACGTGACCATTATCATCAAGTCAAGAAATTGGTCCTACTTAAATGATGAGGACATACTTGAAATGAAAGTACCAACCTGCTAAAGATACAGTACACGACTACACGCATGCCAATGAAGAAAAACAACATGCAATAGACGGAGTTTTATCCCACATTGTTGGATTTATGAGTGCAATTGGCTGGCTGGTTTGTGATGTGGTGTAATGTTAGCAGTGTGGGTTCAATTCCCATATCACCAGAGGTTACCAATGAAGGATACCACTTCTCAAACTCTCCCCTTGGGTGAGGCATGGTGACTCTCTGGTTATACCAGTCATCTCTCCCAAATGAGAAAGTAAGACTACAATAACTTTACCAGTAGGTTTGAGGTAAGGGAAAGGATATGTTAGGGGAAAGCTTTTTCACCAAGAAGATGGTGGAAATCTACTAATCACTGTCTATACGAGCATAGAGACAGAAACTCTCCTAACAGTTAAGGTATTCCCTTATGATGCCATGGCATACAAGGCTTTTGTGGCAAGTGCTAGAAAATGAGATTAGAATAGTGAGGTGGTTGTTTTCATTGTTGCAGACTTTATTAGCCGAAGAGCTTATCTCTGTGCCCTGGATCTTTATGAATCTATGACATCAAGATTGAATCTGAGTTGAGAAAAATCCTAGAAATGCTCCTTCCAATGCACCTTTGTCTGCCCTTTGTCCTCAATGAGAATAACTCGATTCTGGGTTTTCAGTGGAGTAGCTCCTTGGGGGTTTATGTTGTATATAGCCTTCACTTTCCATGTACATGAATTCTTCAGCATAGTCAAGACCATCTATGTCCCAAGACCACATGGCAGGCAACTTAACAATGAATTAAAAAAGAAAATTCAATTGGCATTCCCATCCTGAAAGATGGTGGATTCCAGCACAACCTCAGCAGAGGAAACATTTAAGAAGTATTTAGATGAGCACTTGCATTGCCACGTCATACCACGATATGGACCAAGTGCTGAAAAACGGAATTAGAATAAGTTAGGTGGTTATTTTTGAGGGGTGTGCCTTTTATGGGCTGGGGGGCCTTTGTCTATGCCATAGATATCTATGACACACAGGTTAAATCTTGAAAATCCTGCGATATTCAGTTGTAAACAATGGTTGATGTCTCTACTTCATCTTATTAGGTGCTCAGAACTGAGCCAATCAGAACCCTCAGAACTGAGGATGACTTTAGCCCTTGTCAGAGTTGTGAATTATGAGATGACTGCATAGTTCAATCCCCACCTGCAGTAATAGGTGGAACATGTGGTTTTTCAAGAAGCAGGTGGATGAGATGCTCAGCTTTTCGCAAACTCCTTCTCTGCTGTTTCTGTTTAGCCTCTACCTGGACCTGTTGGAGATACTCACACTGGCTGGCATCTCAGTTGATGCTTCTTCAACCCTTTGGGCAGTCTTAGGGTAAAGGTTTCCATGGATTGATGGAGGTATTGCATTGTTTCAGGGAGGCTTTGGGGATCCATTGACACATTTCCTCTGCCCTTCTGGTAAATACTTGCTATGATGAGCTCAGAGCAGAGAACTTGTTTGGGAAGTCTTGTGCCAGGTACCTGAATGATGTGGCGCAGTCAACTCTGATTCACAGTAACCAGTGCCTTGATGCTGGTAATGTTGACCTGAGAATGGAAACTGATTCACTGTGACAGCATCTTGTTGCTGGTGATGTTAACCTGAGAGTGGACACTGATTGACAGTGACCAGTGCATTGTTGCTGGTGATGTTAACCTGAGAGTGGACACTGATTGACAGTGACCAGTGCATTGATGCTGGTGATGTTAGCCTGAGAGTGGAAACTGGTATTGGAAAGCCTGTCCTGCCACTAGATTTTGCAAAGACATAATTGGGGATATTTCTCCAGGGATTTGAGATGTCTGCTATACATTTTCAGGTGTCTACAAGGCAGACAACACTGCTGTCCAGTCGACTATAATCTTGGTGCTGGCTTTGAAGGCTTTGTCATCAAACACTTTGTCCATTTGATGGCCAAAGATTGTGCCGGCCATTCCAGCAATGTTAAATGTCATTGTTGATCTCTCCCTTCAGTAAAAAGAGGTTCCCAAGGTATGAGCAACTGATCCAGCATTGACCGGTATTATCTGGTGGACCTTGAGAGTTGAGCTATCCTACAGACTAGTCAAAATGTAATCATTCTTGCGCAATCATACCTTTCAGACAATATCACAGACATAACCTATCTAGGTATACTTTACCCCACTGATAAGACAGACACACAAAGAAGAACAAAGAACAAAGAAAATTTACAGCCCAGGAACAGGCCCTTCAGCCCTCCAAACCTGTGCTGACCCAAGTCCATTGTCTAAACCTATTGCCCAATTCCAAAGGATCGGTATCCCTCTACTCCCCACCTACTTATGCATCTGTCCAGAGGCATCTTAAATGAATCTATCGTACCTGCCTCTACCACCTCTGCTGGCAACGCGTTCAAGGCACCTACCACTCTCTATGTAAAGTACTTTCCAACTGTATCCCCCTTAAACCTTTCACATTTCACCTTGAACGTGTGACCTCCCATTACTGAATCCCACACTATGGGAAAAAGCTTATCTCTATCCACCTTGTCTATACCCTTCATGATTTTGTAGACCTCAATTAGATTCCACCCCCCCCCCCCCTCCTTTTTTCTAATGAAAACAATCCTAACTAACTCAACCTCTCTTCATAGTTAGCACCTTCCATACTCGGCAACATCCTCATAAAGCTTCTCTGTACCCTCTCCAAAGCATCCACATCCTTTTGGGAATGTAGCAACCAGAACTGTACACAGTGTTCTAAATGCGGCTGAACCAAAGTCTTGTACAATTATAACATGACCTGCCAGCTCTTATACTCAATACCCCATCTGATGAAGGCAAGTATACCATATGCCTTCTTGACCACTCTATCCACCTGTGTAGCTACCTTCAGGGTACAATGGACCTGAACTCCCAGATCTCTCTGCTCATCAACTTTTCCCAAGGCTCTTCCGTTTACAGTATAGTTCGCTCTAGAATTGGACTTTCCAAAATGCATCACCTCACATTTGCCTGGATTGAATTCCTTCTGCCATTTCTTCACCCAATTCTCCAGTCTATCTATATTCTCCTGTATTCTTTGACAGCCCCCTATGCTTTCTGCTTTCACCAATCTTCATGTCATCTCCAAACTTACTGATCAGACCAAAAATGCCCTCTTCCAGAACATGGCCCTGACCCCTGTGGAACAGCACTGGTCACCTTTCTCCATTTCACGAAACACCTTTCAACTACTACTTTCTGTCTCCTGTTGCTCAACCAGTTCTTTACCCACCCAGCTAGAACACCCTGCACATCATGTGAATTCACTTTCTCCATTAGTTTACCATGGAGAAATCCTTCTCAAACTCCTTACTGAAGTCCATGTATATGACATCAACAGCCCTTCCTTCATCTATCAAATTGGTCACTTCCTCAAAGAACTCTATTAAGTTGGCATGGCACAATCTCCCCTGTACAAAACCATGTTGCCTATCACTAATAAGCCCATTCTTTTCCAAGTATAAATAGATTTTATCCATTAGTACCTTCTCCAGCAACTTTCCCACCACTGACGTCAGGCTCACTGGTCTGTAGTTACCCAGAATATCTCTACCACCCTTCTTGTACAATGGGACAACATTAGCAACTTCCAGTCTTCTGGCACATTGCCTGTGTTTAAGGAAGCGACAAAGATATCTGTCAGGGCCCTAGTTATTTCCTCTCTCACCTCCCTCAGCAACCTGGGATAGATCCCATCCAGTCCACCTTAAATCCTTTACCTATCCAACACATCTTCCCTCCTTATACCAATATGATCCAAAGTAAACAAACTTCTGTCTCTAATCTCAACATGCATCATGTCCCTCTCCTCAGTGAACACTGATTCAAAGTAATCATTGAGAATCTCACCCATTTTCTCATGTTCGACACACAACCTTCCTTCCCCATCCTTTAGTAGACCAACCCTTTCTCTTGTTACCCTCTTACTTCTTATATAAGAATAAAAGGCCTTGGGATTCTCCTTAATTCTGCTCGCTAAAGTTATTTCATGACCCATTTAAGCCCGCTTCATTCCTCGTTTAAGATTGGTCCTATTTGCCCGATATTACTCCAAGGTCCATCAGTTCTTAGCTGCTTGGACCTTATGTACACTTCCCTTTTCCTCTTGGCTAGTCACACGATTTCTCCTCTCATCCATGGTTCACAAATCTTGCCTTTCCTATCTCTTGTTTTCAAAGGGACATGCCTATCCTGCACTATCTTCAACCTATCTTTGAAAGCCTCCCACATATCAAATGTGGACACCCCTTCAGATAGCTGCTCCCAAACCACATTTCCCAGCTCCTGCCTAATTTTGATATAATTGGCATTGGCCCTGTTTGTACTCTTCTCTTAGGGTAAAAGGTGAGGTCTGCAGATGCTGGAGATCAGAGCTGAAAATGTGTTGCTGGTTAAAGCACAGCAGGTCAGGCAGCATCCTGATCCTTGGATGCTGCCTGACCTGCTGTGCTTTAACCAGCAACACATTTTCAGCTCTTTCCTTAGGACCACTCTCATCTTTGTGTACGAGTATTTTAAAACTTACACAGTTGTGATCACTATTCCCAAAGAAATTCCCCACTGCAAATTATTTCACCTTGACTGGCTCATTCCCAAACACCAGGTCCAATGCAGCCCCTTCCCTCATCAGGCTATTGACATATTGCTCCAGAAAACATTCCAGGATGCTTCTTACAAATTCTGCAACATCCAGACGTCTGACACTAAGTGTATCCCAATCAATGTTGGGAAAATTAAACTCCCATCACCTATTGCCTGTATATCTTTCCATAATCTGTTTACCTATTTGTTCTTCTACCTCATGCTCACTGTTGGGAGGCCTGTAACACAGCCCCAACAATGTAACTGCACCCTTCTTATTTCTCAGCTCTATCCACAATGTCTCACTGCTAAAGTCCTCTATAGTGTCCTCCTTCAGCATGACCGTGATATCATTCCTGACCAGCAATGGAACTCCTCCCCCCACTTTTACTTCCCTCCCTGTCCTGTCAGAAGCATCTATATCCTGGAATATTTAGTTGCCAATTATGCCCTTCCTTCAACCGGGTTTGTGTGACCGCAATAACATCATACTCACAGGCACCAATCCAACCCCAAAGTTCATCCACCTTACCCACTATACTCCTTGCATTAAAGTATAGGCACTTCAGGCCACCAGTTCTTTTGCATTCATCTGCTCTCTGCTTACTCTTCCCCTTTGTAATGCTAACTTCATGATCCTTACAATCTCTAGTTTCCACCTCACTGTCTACTAGTCTTCTCTTTTGATTCCCAGCAGAAGGAGAGGCACAGAGTGATACAGAGGGAAGGAGTTATCCTGACAACTCTGCACTCCATGAAATTTCATGGTATGAGGTCAAATGTAGATAAGGTAACTTTCTGCTGCTCACAACTTACCAGCAGCAGGTCACAATCCCACCCCCTCAGGTGATAAGTCAGTGCTAATCTGTGTTGTACACCTTACAACTTGCAAAAGAATAATTGTCCACTGAAGCAGTATTCATTTAACAGCCTTTCTCCAATCATAGCTAAAAGATTGAATTCCAAAAGTGAGGTATGAGTGATAGCCTTTGACATTAAGGTAGTATTTGAACAATAGTGGCATCAAGGAACACTAGCAAAACTGGAATCAGGGGAGGACTCTGTGCAGGTTGGAAGCATACCTGGTGCAAAGGGAAACAGCTGTAGTTGTTGGAGAGCCATCATCTCAGTCAAAGAACATCACTGCAAGGTTTTTCAGGGCAGTTCTAGGCCAAACCATCTTCTGTTGCTTCGTCCCTATTTAAGTCTTTCCACATCTAAGAGTATTATTTAAATTGTGATATACTGGAAAGTGAGAAAGGATGTACTGGCACTGGAGGGGGTGCAGAGGAGGTTCACTAGGTTGATTCTGGAGTTGAGGAGGTTTGCTTATGAGGAGAGGCTGAGTGGATTGGGATTATATTCATTGGAATTAAAAAGAATGAGGGGAGATCTTATAGAAATATATAAAATTGTGAATGGAATAGATAAGATAGAAGTAGAAGATGGGCACATGAAACTAGGGCAAGAGGGCATAGTCTCAGGATTAGAGGGAGCAGATTTAGGACTGAATTGAGAAGGAACCTCTTCACCCAGATGGTTGTACATTTGTGGAATTCCTTGCAGTTGATGCTACTTCAGTAAATGTTTTTAAAGTTAAGATAGGTTTTTTTTGGACAATAAAGGAATTAAGGGATATGTTGAGAGGATGGGTAAGTGGGTCTGAGTCCATGAAAAGATCAGCCATGATCTTAATGACTGGTGAAGCGGGCTCGAAGGGCTGGACGGCCTAATCCTGCTCTTAGCTTTTGTATTTTTATGTCCTTACGTTCTAAGGAGAGCTGTATGTCCTTGTACACCAAACAATAAAGTAAATAGGTTTTGGAGAAAGCAATTCAGAACACAAATTTAAACTGCTTTTCATCGCAAGAGTACTTGAGTTCAGAAATGGGGATGTTTTATTGCAGTTGTAAATAGCTTCGGTGAGACCACATTTGGAGTATTATGTGCAGTTTTGAACTCCCTAGCTAATAAAAAAACCAACTTGCCATTGGAGGGAGTGCAGCGAAGGTTCACTCGGCTGATACTGGGGTTGGCAGGATTGCCCTTTGAAGAGAGATTGGGCTGGTATTCAGTGGAGTTTAGAAGAATGAGCAGGAATCTGATTGAAACATAGAAAATTCTAACAGGCCTCAACAGACTAGATGCAGGGAGAATGTTTTGTGGAGTCTAGAACCAGGGAACATAATCTCAGAATTCACATAGACAATTTAGGACTGAGATGAGGAAACATTTTTTCACATAAAGGATAGTGAACGTGTGGAATTCTTTCCCACATAAGTCTTTCGAGGTCAAGCCAAAGAAGAGGTTTCTTTTATGTTTTTCAAGGTATCAAGGGCTCTGGGAGAATATCATTGAGAGGAAAGATCAGCCATGATTATATTGAAAGTCAGAACATGCTCAAAGGGCCAAATGGACCACTCCTGTTGCTGGTTTCTCTATCTCTACAAGATCAGACGTTTGCTGATGATTACACAATGTTCAATGCCATTTGTGACTCGTCAGATATTGGACCAGTCCAGACCTATATGCAGCAAGACCGGGACACTATCTGCTTTGGGTTCACAAATGCACACCATACAAGTGCTAGGCAATGACTATCTCCAACAAGCAAAACGCGAACCATTTAAGTTCTTACCGCCCTCCCCCCAACTCTGTCACCCCACCCCCCCACCCCCATCAGCTCGATCTTCCCTCCTCTAACCTTCCCCAACTGACAGCTGACTCCCAATCCCTTTTCAAGCCAGAGATTTCCCTGAAAGTCCCCAGGCCCAGTCCCACAGACTCTCTGCCATGGGATCAAGCTGTCTGCTGAGCTATTAACCAATCACGTTGCATGACTAGCTGCTCCTCCAATCAAAATGTTTCTCTCCCGCTTTAGCTGCTGCAGGAGACAAAGAGTCTCTGATTGAAAGAGCAGTTTCATGTTAAATCTTGCAGTCACGCTGAGCTGCATTTTGAACAGTAGCTTTGGTGGGTATATTGTGTCTGACAGGTCATCTCTTGGATGAATGTGATTAAAAAAATGATAAAAGTGCTTACTGAGATGAGAGTGATGACCATCAGCATCATGACAGCATTTTTCAATGCTTGGCATCAAGACAACTTGCAGTTGGTGAGGCACTGGTTGTTGGAAGCGTATAATCTCAACATCAGCCCAGGGCTGTGTCCTAGGGCTAACCATCTCCAGCTACTCCATCTTCCCTCCATCGTAAGTTCAGAACTGACAAGCCATGATGACAATTGTACAGTGTCCAGTCCTTAGCGTGTCTCCTCAAAAAATCATACATGATCACCTTTACCACCTAGAAGTACAGGGCAGCAGACTCAAGAAAATACAACCACATGAAAATTCCCCTTTATACACCAGATTGGAATTGTAGTGATGCTTCTTCACTGTCACTGGGTCAAAATCCTGATACTGTCTCCTGAACAGCACTATTGTTCTAACTACCACAGTAGTTAAAGTTCATTGTCAACTTTAAAATGATTAGAATAAAGAACACTATGGGGAAACAGATGATGACATCTTGCAAAATGTCCAGATTACAAAGGAGGAAGTGCTGGATGTCTTGAAATGGGTAAAAGTTGATAAATCCCCTGGACCTGATCAGGTGTACCCGAGAACTCCGTGGGAAACTAGAGAAGTGATTGCTGGGCCTCTTGCTGAGATATTTGCATCATTGATAGTCACAGGTGAGGTGCCGGAAGACTGGAGATTGGCTAACATGATGTCACTGTTTAAGAAAGGTGGTAGGGACAAGGGTCCTGATGAAGGGCTTATGCCCGAAACGTCGAATTTTCTGTTCCTTGGATGCTGCCTGACCTGCTGTGCTTTTCCAGCAACACATTTTCAGCTCTGATCTCCAGCATCTGCAGACCTCACTTTCCCCTGGTAGGGACAAGCCAGGGAACTATAGACCAGTGAGCCTGACATTGGTGGTGAGCAAGTTGTTGGAGAGAATCCTGAGGGACAGGATGTACATGTATTTGGAAAGGCAAGGACTGGTTAGGGATAGTCAACGTGGCTTTGTGCATGGGAGATCATTTCTCACAAACTTAATTGAGTTTTTTGAAGAAGTAACAAAGAGGATTGATGGGGGCAAAGTGATAGATGTGACTTCAGTTCGGCATTCGACAAGGTTCCCCATGGGAGACTGATGAGCAAAGTTAGATCTCATGGAATACAGAGAGAACTAGCCATTTGGATACAGGTAGAAGACAGAGGGTGGTGGTGGAGGGTTGTTTCTCAGACTGGAGGCCTGTGACCAGTGGAGTGCCACAAGGATCGGTGCTGGGTCCTCTACGTTTTGTCATTTACATAAATGATTTGGATGCGAGCATAAGATGTGCAGTTAGTAAGTTTGCAGAAGACGTCAAAATTGGAGGTGTCGTGGGCAGCGAAGAGGGTTACCTCAAATTACAGCAGGATCTTGATCAGATGGGCCAATGGGCTGAGAAGTGGCAGATGGAGTTTAATTCAGATAAATGCAAGGTGCTGTATTAATGGAAAGCAAATCTTAGCAGGACTTATACACTTAATGGTACGGTGCTAGGGAGCGTTGCTGAACAAAGAGATCTTGGATTACAGGCTCATAGCTCCTTGAAAGTGGAGTTGCAGGTAGATAGGATAGTGAAGAAGGCGTTTGGTATGCCTTCTTTTATTGGTCAGGGGTTAGGAGGTCATGTTGCGGCTGTACAGGACATTGGTTAGGCCACTGTTGGAACAATGCATGCAATTCTGGTCTCCTTCCTATTGGAAAGATGTTGTGAAACTTGAAAGGGTTCAGAAAAGATTGACAAGGATGTTGCAGGGTTGGAGGATTTGAGCTACAGGGAGAGGCTGAACAGGCTGGGGCTGTTGTCCCTGGAGCGTCGGAGGCTGAGGAGTGACCTTATAGAAGTTTACAAAATTATGAGGCACATGAATAGGGTAAATAGACAAAAGTCTTTTCTCTGGGGTCGGACAGTCCAGAACTAGAGGGCATAGGTTTTGGGTGAGAGGGGAAGGATATAGAAGAGACCTAAGGGGCAACTTTTTCACGCAACTTTTTCACGGGTATGGAATGAGCTGCCAGAGGATGTGGTGGAGGCTGGTACAATTGCAACATTTCAGAGGAATTTGGATGGGTATATGAATAGGAAGGGTTTGGAGGGATATGGGCCGGTGCTGGCAGGTGGAATTAGATTAGGTTGGGATATCTGGTCAGTATGGACAGGTTGGACTGAAGGGTCTGTTTCCATGTTGTACATCTCTATGACTCTATGACTCAAACAAAGAACAATAGAAACAGGCTCTTTGGCCCTCCTTCTGGTAGTGTGGTGACCAGAACTGTGTGCAATAAGTTTGACAAGAAAGACTAGTCTTTCCATAGATGACGACATACTATAAACAAATTTAAAAGACTAATTACACCTCTAAATTTTACTTAGGAGACTTACACATGGAGGTCAATGGGCTGAGGAGTGGCAGATGGAGTTTAATTTAATTAAGTGCAAGATTTGCATTTTGATAAAACAACAAGGGCAGATCTTACACAATTAATGATAGGGCACTGGATAATTTTGTAGAACAGATTGACCTAGGTGTTCAGCTGCAGAATTCGTTGAAATTTGTATCACAGTTGGACAGGGTGGTTCAGAAGGCACTTAGCATGCTTGTCTTCATTGCTCAGACTTTTGACTATGGAAATTGGGTCATTGAGGTTGTACAGGACTTTGGTGATGTGCCTTTTGGAGTACTGTGTGCAGTTCTAGTTGCCCTGTTATAGAAAGGATATTATGAAAGTGGAGACGGTTCAGAAAAGATTGACTAGGATGTTGCCAGAAATTGGAGGTTTGAGTTATAAAACTAGGCTGTGATGTTTTTCCCTGAGTGTGGGAGGTTGAGGGGTGACCTTATCGAAGTTTATAAAATCATGAGGGACATCAATAAAGTGCACAAAGTTAAAAATCACACAACACCAGTCCAACTCATCTCCAAATCATTAATAAAGTGAATAGCAAAGATCTTTTCCCTTAGGGGAGTTCAAAACTAAGGGTCATATTTTTAATATGAGAGGAGAAAGATGTCAAAGGGACATAAGAGGAAACTTTTTCACGCAGAGGGTGGTTAGTGTGTGAGAGGATAGGTCAGAGGAAGTAGTGAATGAAGTTGCAGTTCCAACATTTGGATGAGAACATGAATAGGAAAGGTTTGGAGGGATATGAGCCAAACTCAGGCAGGTGTGATTAGTTTAATTTGATAACATGGTTGGTGCAGATTGGTTGGACCAAAGAGTCTATTTCCATGTTGTCTGACTCAATGTGCATCCTCCCTTCATCCTGCAATTAACCTATCCTCCACTTGTAAATATCAACTGAAGTATCATTTTATCAATTTTGAAAAATTATTCATTCATCGGATGTGAGTGTCACTGGCTCGAGCCAGCATTTATTGCCCATCCCTAATTGTGAGTCACGAATTAAGAGTCAACAATATTGCTGTGGGCCTTGAGTCACATGGAGGCCAGATCAAGGAAGAATGACAGTTTCCTTTCCTAAAGGTCATTAGTGAATCAGATGGATTTTTCCTAACAATCGACACTGTCATCATTGAATCTTAAATCCAGATTTTTATTGCATTCAAATTCTACCATTTGCTGTGGAGGGATTCAGATCCAAATCCCTGGAACATTACCTGGGTCTCTGGATTTACAGTGCAGCAAGAAGATCACCAGGCCCCAAAGCAAAATTGCCAAAGCAAGGATATTGGAATTGTAGTTGTGCCTACGTGAGTTTTAGGCATCATCCAGAACATAATTATCAAATCGGCTCGCAAATTACAGTAGATTATTGTTATACATCTTCCGGTAGCCTGCTTTAGAACAGTATTAGCATAGAATTTGGAGCTGGTTGTTTGGTTACTCTGTTCATGGAGAGTGGCACAACCTTGGGGGGGGACAGAAATAATTGAAAAATAGAGACCTAAAAAAATAACATAATGATAATATATTTTAATTACTTCTGTGCATGGTTAGCCAGAACACTTCCTGTTTCAGCTGAATGACATAAGTTGTCAAAGGAATCAAACATTGCTACTTGCTACTGTTTTGTATTTGTTCTTTTCAAATCACCATTTCAGGTTCCAAGCTTTAAATATATTTAAAGGAACACAATATTTCATAATGCTGATTTAGTATGAAAACATGAAGAACATAATGTAGAACCCCACAGAAGACAGGTGTTAAATGTAGGCCTTTGACCCATTAAACCTGCTCCACTCTTCGATATGATCACGGCTGATCCTCTATTTCAATGCTATGTTCTTGCTTTCTACCCTTATTTCTTGACTTAGGGTTAGGAATAGGTTTAGTGTCTTGAAATCTATTTCATTCCTAACTGATTTTTTTTTAATGGATATGGTCATGGCACCACAGGAAATACAGAGAATATCTTAAGTGTTGATAATATTATAACTTGTTTGGTGCAAAAAGAGACAATCATAGGGCTCAAAAGATGATAATGTAACAAGATATAGTAGAAGTCACAAGAACAACTAACAGGAAATAGCTTAATAAGTTCCTTTCATACATACAGTGGCACTAATATTGCATGCTACTCAAAAAGAAATTGCTATCAACTCTAGTTACCAATTCACAAGATTTACCTCAAGTGCAAGACCACTAGTTAATAATGTAATTGCCTGCATTAAGATTTATTCACCAAACCTGTATAATATAAAGGTGATAACCAGTGGGCTCAGTGGGGCAATTTGAATTAAATAAGAGATTAATCAGCGTGGCTTCAGTGGTATTCATCAGGTTGACTAAAGCAGCCAGCTAACAGCAGACCTGATTTAATCTCTCAGTAATGGATACAATGCTTTGTTACAGTTGCCATTATCACATTATTTATTAAATGTCTGCCTGCGTCAATCTCTCAAAAAAGTGATTTGTGAGATGCCATATGGTAGTACTCATTATTATAGCAAAATCTGAAAAACAGACACACGCAAATCAGCTATCTGACATGGTGCTTTTTGCAGAAAGCTGTCAGTAATCACTGTGTTGGCAGAGTTTCATAACCAGAAAATTGAGGATTCATTCATATGTGAATCAAATGTAGAGTGCATCAGAAATGAAAGGTGCAATGTTATGTTGTTTATTTCATTAGACATCCAGGTCACAAAAAGATTTCACTAACCAATAATAATGCATTTCATTTAACTTCTCTGCTGAAACTAAAATAAACCTAAAAGGAGACATTGCAGGGACAACAAGGAACTGCAGATAATTGAAAGATACAATAGCTTATGTTGATTATTCAGTTACTGTTTACACTGGCCCACTGAAAAGTAGTTATTTATTAAAGGGGGAATTGTGTGCCCGTATGATGTTTTTAAACACCTGCTTAAGTGAAAAGTCTGCTTTCTAAATTCGTAATATGCTAATTTGTCATGTAAAAGTGGAAGTGATATTAGAGCTGAAAGGCCTATTTTTAAATTACTTTGTTACTTCAGAAAATTCAGCTTCAGTGGACGAGCTGATTACTTTTGCAGACAGGTTAATACATCTTCAGTTAACCCTTTATAGTTGGTTTGCATCAAAGATATTTTAAAGCTTTACTAAAAACAACAAACGCTGGAGATCACTGCAGCATCCATGGAGAGAGATCAAGCTAATGTTTCAGGTCTAAATGGTTCTTCATCAGCACACTGATGAAGAGTCATAAAGACTTGAAATGTTGGCTTGCTCTCTCTCTCTTTATCTCATCTAGATATGAAATGTTAGCTTGTTCTCTCCCTCTTTGGATGGTGTCTGACCTGCTGTGATCTCCAGCATTTGTGTTTTCAGTACAGATTCCAGTCTGTGAGATTCCAAATCTGTATTGATTTAGAAAATGCTCTGAAATGATACAAGGTAACTTAATTGTGCTTTATAATACTCAAAAACGCATCATACGTAACGACAAGATCTAAAACCACAGCAAATATTTAGTCATGCAAAAGAAAAATGAATTTTCTGCTAATTTTAGTGGTGAGATTAAAGGCAGGAGGGGTGTCATATTAGGCAGGATAGTAGTGTACCTCCTTTATTCCATCAATAGAGTTGAGTTCCAGGGCACAAGGCCCACAATTGACCTTCCTACTCCACTGTCAATCGTTATTTCACCATGCTAGTATTAATCCAGGTGGGATCATCTGCCCTTCTGGTGGATGGAAGGTAATTGCTGAAGTAGCTGTAAATGGTTGGATTTGGGACACTATTTGGAAAGCTTCCTGCACTGATGCCTTGGGATTCAGAGGATTAATCTCTCATAACCACAATTTGGTGCTATGTGTCATGACAACAGACCATGATGTCAGATTAATTACAGACATATTGAACTTTTATTTACTAAATTTTGTTTTTGTTTTGAGAGGACACAGCCAAACCATGACTACGGATGTAAATTCACTGACCTTGTGGGAAACTATGTAATGTCCACCTGAAAGGTGCCAAGGCAACATAAAACAGTAATCCTTCAAATAAATTGATCTGTAATCTCCTGGGCCTAGAGACCTAATGAGGGGCTGACTATTCCTCTCCACGGAAGCCATCTCCTCCAGTTTATGTTTCAAATTGAAGATATGTTGTAATTAACCCTTCTAGGAACTGCAATCTCTGGCATGTGTATTTTAATGGGCTGATGTGCTAGCGTGGTAAAGGTCACAGCTTGAGGATAGTTGTCAAAAATCCTTGTGCTGCCGGGCAAGAAAGACCAATTCTTGCTCTGAATCATGGGAATCAGGCAAGCCAGTGAGGTCATCATTGAAAAGGAAATAGAACAGAAGTCTTTCAGCTCTCTTCCTGAGCTAAGATTTTCATAATTTATTGTTTTATCATCAATATTAGCTGTAATGATATTACTGAAAGTAACAGCCTCAAAGTTCCACTATCTACTCCAGATTTTGTGGAAGGAATCTGTGATGCTTGTTTTAGTATTGATACAGCCACTGGCATCATAATATAAACTTGGGCTGATGTGCTAGCGTGGTAAAGGTCACAGCTTGAGGATAGTTGTCAAAAATCCTTGTGCTGCCGGGCAAGAAAGACCAATTCTTGCTCTGAATCATGGGAATCAGGCAAGCCAGTGAGGTCATCATTGAAAAGGAAATAGAACAGAAGTCTTTCAGCTCTCTTCCTGAGCTAAGATTTTCATAATTTATTGTTTTATCATCAATATTAGCTGTAATGATATTACTGAAAGTAACAGCCTCAAAGTTCCACTATCTACTCCAGATTTTGTGGAAGGAATCTGTGATGCTTGTTTTAGTATTGATACAGCCACTGGCATCATAATATAAACTTTTCTTGATTATAATGTACTGCTCCAGTGTGATGTGAAGTCTTGTGATACATTAGAGTGACTGCCAATGGACATTATTTGAAGCCTACGTGCAGCCAATGAGATTGATACCAAATAATTTGTGATGTTCTGGATTCTGTTCTTTGATGTTCCTGAGTTTAAAAGATCTGCTTACACCATGTTCTGCCACTCCACAATCTGCTCATTATTCTGTAGGATACCACTGACTTATATTTTCAATGTGTTGAGCAGCATGCTGAAAACCTTGCCAGGTATTGGTAGCAGTGGTATGCCCTTCCAGTCATTGCAGCCATTGAGTTCCCTTTCTTTGACACCTTCATTATTAATCCTCAATATTCAGTCATTGAAGTTGCCATCTACAATCCTGGTCTGTGAATTTTGTTTTAAAGGTCAGTGTTACCCATGTTTCAATGCTACTGTTATCTCAACTAGCCGAGCTTTTCTTCATGAGATTATGGCCTTTTGGATATCTGATCTGGTCATTTGTCCTAGCTTAACATTTAGTAACTGAGACCTGAAGCTGGGTTGATTCCAATCTCCAAAAGTTTTCTGCCACCTCCCATTGTCTGACAATAGCATCCTACCAACCTTGCTGTTGATTAGCTCAGTGGTGTTGCTCGTTGTGCCAATCAATTTCCATTCCATTCTGTACAGTGTCTAGGAGTTATGAGATTATTGTGTCTCCCTGCCTTCTAATACTATTCATCCTCACAGATCTCTGCTGCAATTCTTCATGGTTTTATCTGGTCTCCTGTACTTTTCATTGTTTCCTCATCTTTGCTTAATTTTCTTCCTTGTTCTTTTATTTTGTTTACCTGCTTTTATTCATCAATCAACTTAAACATTGCTAAGATTGAGCTTTTTGTTTTGCACTATCACATAAGAAACAAACTTGAACAAGAGGACACCATTTTATGCAGCAAGGACAGTTAACTGTCAATATTAATTACCAGACCAGGCCAGGTAGGTAGACTCTGAATCATCAGAATGATGCCATGGCAATGCAACAGAAATCTGTTGTCTTGTGATCCTTCTTGTTAGTAATGTACAGAGAAATTACTTTTTACCTACATAAAACAGGGTCCTATGTATTTATAAATGTGGATCTCAGGTCAGTGTTCATTTCCAAACATTTTGCTTGGAGCTAAAATGAGTCATAGGTCCACAATTGAACAGGTTTTTAATGTAAGAGGACATAGAACAAATTGATAATTGGATAACTCAGTTACTACATTCAGAGCTGAGCACACAACTAACAAACTTGAACAGAGGATACCATTTTATACAACAAAAACAGTTAACTGTCAATCTTAAACACCAGACCAGGCATTTAAAGTGCACAAGTTACATTCATTCTTTGATTTAACCCATTTCTGCTGCTTTGTTGCCTCTATAGACAACCACACCATCTGACGTTGTGTGATTTTTAACTTTGTACACCCCAGTCCAACACTGGCATCTCCAAATCATGACTATCAACAATAGTCACTTGAAACACACAAAGTCTACAAATTTACTCCAACTGAAATGGTTTGGTAGCTCGAATTAATGATGCTGCTAATTGCTTGATAAATCTCCCTAAGCAAATGGTGGGACATTATCTTACATTAAAAAAGGAACAGGTTTTCACTGAGTTTGAATTTGTTTGCATGGTACAGTGATTCAGTAGTTAGCACTGCTGCATACCAACACCAGGCACCCAGGTTCGATTCCAACCTTGAATGGCTGTCTGTATGGAGTTTGCATATTCTTGTCTGTCTGTGCGGGTTCCCTCCAGGTGTTCAGCTTTTGTCCTATAGTCCTAAGGTGTACTGGTTTGGTGGATTGGCCACGTGAAATGCAGGGTAAGAAGGTATGAGTCTGTTTGGGTTCTCTTCAGAGAAGCAATGTGGATTGTTGGGATGAATGGCCCTGTATGGATTTTTTGCTACTAGTTATTACATCACAAACCAGAGTTTAACAATGTTGCTGAGGCTCTGAGAGCATGTCTAGCGGACTTGGTTCAGGTATCTTGTGGACCTTACAGATTTTCAGCTTTTATGCCAGGGCAGCACGATGGTTTAGTGGTTAGCATTGCTGCCTCACAGCACCAGGGAGCCGGGTTTGATTCCAGTCTCTGGCAACTGTCTGTGTGGAATTTGCTCATTCTCCCATGTCTGTGTGGGCTACCTCCGGGTGCTCCGGTTTCCACCCATAGTCCAAAGATGTTCAGGTTAGGTGGATTGGCCAAGCTAAATTGCCCATAGTTTTCATGGATGTGTAGTTCAGGTGCATTAGTCAGGGGACATGTCAAGTAGTAGGGGAATGGATCTGGGTGGGATACTCAGAGGGTCGGTGTTGATTTGTTCGGCCAAAAGGCCTGTTTCTACACTTGTTCTGAAAGAAATGCTACTAGTTGGTAGCCGTATGTAATCATGGGGCAAATGATGGTATGGATATATGTTAATCTGACAAAGGGACTGGAGTAATCATACTCAATAAACATGACTACAACAAAATGTACATAGCACTCAACGGTGGTTGAAAATGTCTATCTGACAGACCTGCCATTATACATGCTGCACAGCCTCACTCTAGGGTGAGCTGCAAAGGAGCTTATTGAATATTCATAAGGTAACCTGCTGGATGATCTGTGTGATATGAATTATTTTCATGGCTCACCGTGCTTATATATGTATGAACTACCTTTTGTATCCTGGTACATATCAGACTGGAAACTTTAACTCGATTTTCTCTCTTCACAGATGCTGCCAGATCTCTGAGTTTCTGCAGCATCCTGTGTGTCTGCTTCAAACCTCCACAGTGAGCCATTGATTTGTTTTGTTGGTTATCCTCTTCCATCTACTCTTACCTTCTGCACTCTCCTTAATTCTTCTTTTTAGCAAATAAACCTAAATAAATGATTGCATTTAGAGTTATTTGTTCATTTTTAAGGTAAAACCTATCAAAGGTTGGTTGGATCAATTAACCCCTGTTTCCATATTGTTACTTATGTCTATGTATCACTTGCATGAAAATATTACTTCTTCAAGATCCATTACAGTACAGATGTAAAATAGATTAAATAACAGCATGGCTACAAAGCTCATATTATCTGCATTGTTTTATTAAATGGCAATTCCACTGCTTCTCCATGATGAGTATTGAAGTGGGCTAACCAGAGTGTAATTCCCTGTTTTTGCTTATTTATATCACTTGCATTTCATTTTACAGACACATGAATTTCAGAACTAGGAGCAGAAGTAAGATACTTGGCCTCTCAAGCCTGTGCTGCCATTCAGTAAGGTCATGACTAATCATATTACTCCACATTCCTCCTTATGCCGATAATCTTTCACCATCTTGTTTATCAAGAATCTATCTACCTCTGTCTTAAAAATATACAAATCCTCTGATTCCACCCCTTGTTCAGGAAGAGAGTCCAAAAACTCATGAACTCCATAAAGATAAGTTCCTCCTCATCGCTGCATAAAACAAGTAACTCATTATTTTTGAACAATGACCCAACCTTCATATTCCTGTAGAAGAAGAAACATCCTTTCCATCCTACTTGGTCAAGATTCTCCTAAACTTCATATGTTTCAAACAAGGTGCCTGTCACTCTTCTAAACTCCAGTGCACATAAGTCTTGCTTATCCAACTTTTCCTATTAAGGCAACTTCCCCTCATTCCAGATACTAGTCTAATAAATTTTCTCTGACCTGCTTCTAATGCATTTTCTTAAGTAAGGAGACAAATACTGTACATAACACTACCAATGTAGCCTCACAAATACCCTGCATAAGTGAAGCATAACTTCCATACTTTTGCAAAACAAAATGCTACAGATTCTGGAAATCTGAAACAAACTAGAGAATGCTGGAGAAGCTCAACAGATCTGGCATCATCTGTGGAAGGAGAAACAGAGTTAAGGTTTTGATTCCAATATGACTCTAGTTCTGAGCCAGTCTGAAGAAGAGTCATATCGGACTTGAAACATTAATGCCACAGATGCTCTTTACTTATGTAGCTAATTGCCTTCACAACAGATGATAAAATTCTATTACATCCCAAATTATTTGCTTTATTTGCATAGTGCCATTTTCTGATTCATGCACTAATACAACCAGATCCTTCTGCCTCTTTGACCTCTGTAACTCTCAATTTAGATAATCTGCTTCTTTTTTATTCTTCTGGTCAAAATGGGAAACTGCATATTTTCCTTCCTATACTCCTTTTGCGAGAACTTTGTCCACTCACTTAATCCATCTTTACACCTTTGTAGCTTCTTTACATCCTCTTTACATCTTACTTTTTATCCATCTTTATGTCATCAACATCGTTATTATTCATACCTTCCATCCAAGTAATTTCACAAATTTTATAAAGTTGCAACCTCAGCACTGATCCCTGTGGCTCAGCAATCATTGGTCGGGGCCCATTTCTGAGTGCTGTTTGTTTCCTGCTGCCTGACCTGCTGTGCTTTAACCAGCAACACATTTTCAGCTCTGATCTCCAGTATCTGCAGACCTCACTTTTTACTCGAAGATTTTAACCTACTGCGAATCCTCTTGCAAGGATGCCTTCCTTGAAGAAGCTCTCTTCCTCCCTCTACAAGGATCTCAGTGAGTCTCTCTCTCACTGCACCCCCCAGGTCATCTCCTCTGCACAGAAGCTCTTCAGCCATGTTCTCAAACAGACTCGCTACCACACCACATCTCCTTCCTCAGCACCTGCCTACGGAACCGACTGATACGGTTGGAGGAAGAGCGCCTCATCTTCCGCCTGGGAACCCACCAACCACAAGGGATGAACTCAGATTTCTCCAGTTTCCTCATTTCCCCTCCCCCCACCTT
Source organism: Hemiscyllium ocellatum (assembly GCF_020745735.1). Taxonomy (NCBI): domain Eukaryota; kingdom Metazoa; phylum Chordata; class Chondrichthyes; order Orectolobiformes; family Hemiscylliidae; genus Hemiscyllium; species Hemiscyllium ocellatum. Next base: position 98,412,253 of record NC_083404.1, on the reverse strand, counting down.
GTCTCAGTCGGTTCCCTCGAACTCAGCACCGCCCTGCTAACCTGCAATCCTCTTCCTGACCTCTCCGCCCCCACCCCACTCCAGCCTATCACCCTCACCTTGACCTTCTTCCACCTATCACATCTCCATCGCCCCTCCCCCAAGTCCTTCCTCCCTACCTTTTATCTTAGCCTGCCTGGCACACTCTCCTCATTCCTGATGAAGGACTCTGGCCCGAAACGTCGAATTTCCTGTTCCTTGGATGCTGCCTGACCTGCTGTGCTTTAACCAGCAACACATTTTCAGCTCTTTCCTGTTAGATAGTCAATCTTCTATCCATTGTAATATGTCACCATCTAAACCATGAAGTTTTATTTTTGCAATAGCTTTTGATTTGATAGTTCATTAAATGCCTTCAGGAAATCTAAACAAAATATATGCATTGGTTCCCCTTTTTCCACAGCACACAACTTCCTCAAAGATATCAATGAATTGGATCAGCATAATTTCCTTTTCACAAAGCCATTGTTGGCTCTGCTTTATTACCTTGAATTTTTGTTACAGTCCAGCCACAACGTCTTTAAGCAAGTTTCTAACATTGTTCCTGTGACAGATATTAAACTAACAGGCCTGTAGATTCATGCTTTCTGTCTCCTTCTCTATTTGAGTAGAGGAGTTACATTTGCTATTTTCCATTTTATTGGAATTTTCCCTGAATCTAGGGAATTTTGGAAAATTAAAATCAAACATCAACTATCTCACTCCTTTTAAGGCCTCAGAATGAAGCCCATCAGAAGCAAAGGACTTGTTACCCCACAGCTCACACTATTTGTTGAGTACCATGTTGCTGAAGATTGTAATTTGTTTCAGTTCCTCCCTTGCATTTCCTGATTTACACTATTGCTGAGATGTCATTTTCCTCCACAGAAAGAACAATGATAAACACCTGTTCAACTCATCTGTAATTGCATTATTTCCCAAAGTTAAATCGCCAGATTTCTTTCTAAAGGACCAACATTCACTGTAACCTCTTTACCTTTCAAATATCAGTAGAAACCTTTCTTAATCTCTTTATGTTTCAAGTTAGCTTTCTCTTGTACTGTATTTTGCCCCCTTCCTTGTTAATTTTTCAGTAAATCATTTTTCTTTTAATCTTGTGGGTGATTATCCAACTAATAATTCATAGTATGTAATAGAGTGCACAAGTGTGTCCTCCGCTTGTCTTTTTGTTTCATGTTAGAATGCATCTACTCTGTGCATTCTGAAATATGCCCTTTAGTTTCTGCTACAGCATCTCTGTTGACCTATCTCTTAACTTAATTTGTCAATTCACTTGTGCATTCTATTGCATACTATGTACAACTAGTTGGATAATCACCCACAAATTTAAAAGACAAATGAATTTATCTCTCAAATTGTATCAACTGGCTTAAAAATGTGTATTAATAACTGAAAAAAATTACCATAAATACTTGTGCACAAGTTGAATTTCTTAGACTATTTTTTTAGGTTAAATTTATGGAGTCAACCAATACATTCATACTACTTTTGAGGGGCTGAAATTCGTGCTACAGTCCAAAATAACGTACCATAAGCAAAAGTCCAGTTGATCTCAAAATGAATAAAAAACAAAAACACAACAAGTTACAGTAAACTGAGCTGCACACAAAGGGAGGTTGTCACCTGACTCTGGCCTGATTTGTCTTAAACTTACACGCCAAATTGGTGTGAATTGTATGTCAAAATACATTATATCACAAAAAGTGAAATTCGTTTCCTCATATTAATATTTATGTACACGCTAATACCTTGACCCACAAATATTGATCTGTTATCTGAGAAGAATTAGGATCAACTTTAACACAAGATATATGGAAAATTCCAGAATTTTTGGCCAAAAAATTGACATGAGATAGACTTTTACGTGGCCCTTTACTTCTAGCAGGACGATAGTAAAATCCATGAGCATTAAAAAATAAATTGTGTTTTTAAAAATCAACATTTCTTCAGCACACAATGGAATCTAAAATTTGTGGTCAGATTTTATTGAAAATGAACCCTGGTTTCTCTAAACTCTAGGGCGTTTGTGGTGCAGTGGTAACATCTAAGCCAAAAGCCCTTGGTTCAAATCCTGCTCCAGGACTTGGTGGCCAACAACTGTACATTTATAATACAACCAAACACGCTGATGTTCAATTTATAAACCCTTCAAACATATGCCAATAGCAGGCAATAAAAGCAGGTGAGATTCCTGGTCAGCCTGTGGTAGAAAGAAATTGGACCCTCTCCCATCAATACGTTACAACACACAGATAAAAGTGTGTAGTATCAAAGCAATTTTGATTCCTTAGAGCTGTCATGGTCGGTACGGAAAAAACTCGGTATAAATAGCAAGGGGTTCAATCCTTGTTCAGGCTGGAGTGGATTCAGGAGCTGTTTCATTACTTGCCCTGCAAATGGGCCTGTATGAGGAGGTGATGGCCTAGGGATGTTATCATTCATCTGTTAACCCAAAGATCCAGGTAACGTTTGGGGAGGGCTGGGTTCAAGTTGTGTCATGGTGGATTGTGAATTCGATTAAAAAATATCTGGAATTAAGATGACCATGAATCTGTGGCCAATTGTCAGAAAGACCCATCTGGTTCACTAATGTCCTTTAGCAAAGGAAAATGCCACCCTTACCTGGTCTGGCCTTTATGTGACTCTAGACCCACAGTAATGTGTTTGGCTCTTTACTGTCCTGAGATAGGCAATACAGAACCTTGATTATCCAAACGAGATGGGCAGGGAGTATTTTGCTCAGATAACTGAGTGTTCGGATAACTGATTGCTCAGATAACGAATAACATTGTTGTGGGACCTTGAGATCTTGATTGGATAATCCAAAATTTGGATAATTGATGTTTGGATAACCGAGGTTGCCAAGTAAATGCTGGCCTAGCCAGTGGTACTGCCATCCTGTGAGTGAATAAATAAAAAGTGCCTGGGTAGGACCTACCTTTAGGTAGTGAACTAAGGCAAAAAAAAACCCTATGTCAGTACTCTGGATACTATTTGGGACTTTTCCAAATTCTTTTTTACTTCAGAGAAATTGTGGCTTAACTGGATTGTTGTCATATTTCTCCAGCATTTTTTTCTCATTAAAAATAAATTTTCAGCCAGCAATCAGGTTAGTTATAATGGTAAAGTGTTGATCAGTTATTCAACCAGAGGATTATGCTGAAAAGTCCCTAATATTTTTTATGAATTTAACATGTCTTATTCTGACACCTGAAGGCCCAGGTGTCCTTCCGTTCCATTTGCAGAGCAGTCACGCTTAGCAAAGCGAGACATGTGGGAACCTTCTGCTCTCATAGCAAAAGAATTGGTTGTCGCAGACCTAAGCTAAATTCCCAAAGGACTTTGTCTCAGACTCAGAATGCTCTGTGTTATTTCTCTCTCAGATTCAGAACAGTCTCTGTTTTCTTAGCACCAGCTGTATTTTAAAAGTCTAAAGTAGTTTAGCTTTGGAATCTGAGTTATGGAACATGAACCTATCTTTTACAGAGTTTGCAAGTCATGTCTTTATTAATCTTTATAAATAAGAAAAATGTATTGATCCCACTGTATGAAACTGTATGCTTTTCATTCATAAATCATTCACGAGAGTTTGTTTCAATTGCTGTTTCTCAGTCCACCTTTCATTAAAGTGTTTCAAGGATTTGATTGTTGGCACATGTTATGTGTCAGTGCTAGCCAACATATAGAAAAAACATTCACTGTTACAATTCCTGGGTCATACTATTGTGCATGTAGGCATTGGACCAACTCTAGGTGATAGGGAATGCAATGACACCTCACAGGAACAACTGTTGATACTGAACTAAAGGGAATAGCTTGTTCACAAAGCCAAAATTATAACAGAAACGGGGGAGTAATTACAGCAGCTGTGTTTTGTTTCATTTGTACAGATCATTTGAAAACAATGCCAGTTCATTGTAAGGATTTATTTACCACAACCGTGTACATAAACCTTTTTTGTAAACAATATTCACAAAGTTTCAATATAAACAAAGAAAAGGGAAATGCTTTATCAAGCTTCCATGGTGCAGCTTAATAATTTTGAAGAATCCAGCAAAAATCAATTGCTTCATTTTTAAAGCAGAAATTATTCATGTTTTTTTTCAAATTCTTTCACTTTAAGTGTACCCTTCCCATTTACCTATCGCAACATTCCATCTAACCAACAGTTTAATCTATGACTCACCATGAGAAAGCCACAGGAAATGTGCTGATGTGTAGAGAAACTGTTTACCGAGTGTTTGTTGGGTTGGTTTCGATTTGGGTTTTACAGCTACTTGTCAGAAAATAAATCTCTGTGTCACATTTAAAACTTAATAGGAAAGATACAAGTGGCATCCTTTAAAAAAATCTTGACAAAGGTGAACCATCTCTCCTGATGCTTGTATCTGAAACACTTTAATGTGGTTGACCACACCATCCTTGCCACAGTTGGATGAAATTGCACTCAGTTGGATATTTTCTGAACCAAACAGGGATGTTATTACACATCTCGAGAGTATGTGGGATTAGAATCCAGGACAACAACATTGCACTACCAGAGCACATTTGGATGGGTATATTTTTATCCATCTAATTAGAATAAACTATATCTTCTCTCACGCCAACTACATCTTCTCTCACGCCCACATTGTTGGCCCAGCATTCGCATCCCCCAACCCAACCCAACCCTCCCCCCACTCCCCGCCACCGAGGAATTAGCCATAGCTCCTCTAATGTATTACTGACAAGCCACCTCTTGCGACATGATCTGATTGCACCTCAACAGTTTCCACACATGCATTGATAACACTTAGTTCTACATCACTGTCACTACTCTTGCCCCTTCCATTAGCTGTAAATTTGAAAAAAAGTTTCACTCTAATTTTCAAAATCAAGCACAGCCTATCGGTATCTCTATAATCTCTTCAGACTCTGCAACTCCCTGAGATAGAACAAAGAACATTACAGCACAGGAACAGGCCCTTTGAGCCTGCACTGTTTTTAAGCCTACTGCACCTGGTATTCCCAGGCGGTCTCCCATCCAAGTATTAACCAGGCCTGAGTTTGCTTAGCTTCTCAGATCATTTGAGATCGGGCGTTTTCACACTAGGCTGTAGGCTAATAGATTTGCGACACACTACAGTCCTCTACTCAACCAGCTGAGCAATCAAAGGAGACCATACACCACTGTCTTTAATTAATTCATCATCCATGGCTATATTCTCAGATATCAAGGTGCTGTTTGCTGAAATAAAACAAAGAACTGCGGATGGTGAATGCGTGAAACTAGCACAGAAATTGCTGGAGAAACTCAGCAGATCTGGCAGCATCTGTGGAGAGGAGGCCGAGTTAATGTTGAAAGTCAAGTTCTTGCAGGTTTACAAGAATGATCCCAGAGATGAAGGGCTTGGCTTTCAAGGAGGAATGGTTGAGGACTCTGGGTGTATACTTGGTGGAGTTGAGAAGGAAGCGGGGGGAATCTGATTAAAACTTACATAATATCGAGAGGCTTGGATGGAGCTGACATGGAAAAGATGTTTCCATTAGTAGGAGAGACTAGGACCCAAAGGCACAGCCTCAAAGTGAAGGGCTGGCCCTTTGAAACTGAGATGAGGAGGAATTTCTTCAGCCAGAGGTTGGTAAATCTGTGGAACTTATTGCTACAGCAGGCTGTGAAGGACAAATCATTGCAAGTATTTAAGACAGAGATAGATAGGTTCTTGCTTAGTAAGAGAATCAAGGGTTATGAGGCGATGCAGGAAAATGAGGTTGAGAAACGTATCAGCCATGACTGAATGGAAGAGCATATTTCATGGGTCAAATAGCCTAATTCTGCTCAGATATATTATAGACATAGTTGGAACAACAGATACTGGAAAGTCAGAGTCGATAAAGTGTGGAGCTGGATAAAGCACAGCAGGTCAAGCAGTAGCTGAGGAGCAGGGTAGTTGATATTTCAGATTGGAACCTTTCAACAGGACTGGGGAGGGGGAAGGGGGCTGAGATATAAATAGAGGGAGGGGGTGGGGCTCAGGAAAGGTAAGTGGGATAGGTAGATACAGACAGGACGTGGCTGTGATTGGTCAGTGGAGTGGATAGGTAGGTCAGGTCAAGAGGGAGGGCAGGACCTGTGATGGGGGGTGGGAGGCTGGGGGGTAGTTTGGAAGCTGGTGAATTCTGTGTTAAAGCTATCTGTTTGTAAGCTCCCAAGGCAGAAGATGAGGTGCTCTTTCTCCAGTTTGCATCTGGCCTTATTTTGACGGTGGAGGAGGCCCAGGATGGGCATGTCATTGGGGCAGTTGAAATGGCTGGCAACCAGAAGGTGGAGTTGATTGGAGCATATGGACCATAGGTGTTCCCTGAGCCGGTACCTGAGTTTGGGCTTGGTCTCTCTGATGTAGAGGTGACCACATTGGGAGCAACAGATGCAATAAAAGAGGTGAGAGGAAATGCAGGTGAATCTCTGCTGGACTTGTAGTGATTCTTTGGGGATTATAAAACACCTATATCTTCTCACTTTATTGACTCCAGTGACCCATTTTCAGACTGAAGGGTCACTGAACTCAGCTTATTAACTCTGCTTTGCCTCCAAAGATTCTGTGAAACTTGTTCAATTTCTTCAACAATTGCTGCCTGTGTGTGCTAGAATTCTGTTCTCTCTCTGCCTGTCTACCTCTCTTTCCTTCTTTAAGACAATCCTTAATCTCTTTTGGCTACCTTCTAATATTCCCTTACACAACTTGATATTACATTCTGCTTTGTGAGGTTTCTGTCCTGAGGATGCCTCATAAGATTAAAGACACTAGATAATTGAAAGTTATTGTTGTGTTTATAATTATTAATTTCAGATTCTTAATATATGAACTTATTTAAAACTCTTACATGGGAAGTATATGTATGAGCAAGATGGAATCAAGGTGGAAACCACCAATCATGGAGTTCAAAATCTGTGGATGTGAAATTCCAGTATCAACAAAGACATCAGATGGATAATGGTGAGTTAACAGTAGATTTACACCCCTCTTTTCCTTTCATCCTCGTGTATCGGATTCCAGTCCTTCCCAAACCTCTCCTCACTGTGAATCCATCTTGCAGATTCAAAATTGTAATGATCCCTGTATGAGAGCAGGAGCCTTTGCAGCAGTAGGGTTTCATGGCAGTTTCTGCTGCCTTAGGAGGTTACAACTCCAATCATTTCAGCTTTGTGACCCTACCCATGGAAGCTTTGAAGTCTAAAGGGTTAACTATTCCTTTACTCTAAAAAGAGCTACTGGGCATGTGCAAAAGCTGCTGTGTTATAATGATATCAAGGGGAACTGGGCCTGACTTTCACCATATGAGATAGCCCAGAGGCTATTGAGTTTTGAGTAATTTGATGGATTGTATGCTTCAGTGAGGACAAACATGACATGAGGTGTAAGGTGCAGAGAAACACTGGGTATGTTGTGCTTTCTTTTCCTGCTGGAATAAGAACTAATATTTAAGTATTAAATATCTCCAAATGTAAAGAAAAACTAAAGCAAGTAGTAACAGTGAGGGAGGGCAGTTGGTGTGACTGAATGAATCCCTGCTGGACAAAACAAAAGGAGGCTTGTGTGAAGAAGGGGCGGACTGACAAAGGATTCTTGAACCAATGTAACTCATAGACTGTGTTTCATGGCCATATTTCCTTGTTTAGCCTTAATGACCCCATGACGTTGTAATTTTGTGATACCAGTAGAATAAAGAATATGTGCTTCATGATCCTTCAATGTTCCACATGTTCACATCTCACGTCACACCAATTTCACTAATGTCTAAGACAAATAATTGCACCATCTCCAAAATAACAATGGACTCTCAATAGTGCCAGGAACCACCTATTCTAACCATACTGGAAAGAAAAAGTGAAAATTCAGTAATTAAAGTCACTGCTTAAAACTAAGCTGTCACCATTTAAAACAGAGATGACGTGAAATATTTTTTCTCACTGAAGGTAAGGAGTTGTCGGAACTCTCCTGAAAAACTGATGAAAAACAGAGTATTGAATTTTTTTTAAAGGTAGATGCATGTAGATTTTGATAACTAAGGAGTTGGAAGTTATGAAGGTAGGTGGGAAATTACAATCTGATCAGCCATGATCTTATTAAATGGAGGAGAGACTAGATGGGCTGAATGTCTTACTTCAAATCCATGTCCATAGGTTTATAAATTCTAAATGGAGCATCCCTCCTCTTTAATAAAAAACAATTTATTGTATCCAGAAGGATTTGTTTTCCTATACACATGAGGATAAATTACAGCTTTTATTCTAAATGAAAATGTATTTATATCTCTTAATGATGCCATTCAATGTGTAGGGTTAATATTATAGGAGTTGAACTAAATGTGTTTGGGTTGCACAGTGACTCAGCAGCTAACATTGCTGCCTCATAGTACTATAGATGTTGGGTTCAATTCTCGCCTCAGGTGTATTGTGAATTGGCCAAAACTTCCAGGGCCTCCATGCCTTCACTACAGCAATCCTGACTAATGCACCTAACACTATGGGCAGTTTAGCATGGTCGATTCACCTGACTATGGGAGGAAACTGAAACACCTGGTGGAAACCCACACAAACGCGAGGAGAACGTGCAAGCTCCACACAGACAGACAGTCACCAGAGGCTGGAATCGAAACTGGGATCCTGGTGCTGTGAGGCAGCAGTGCTAACCACTGAGCCACCGTGCCGCCCTGGAAGGTGGGTATTAACACTGAGAACTGGGAGACGGTTGCTGACAGTGGTGTAGTTTGGGTGGTGACTGAGAGGATATTGGAGGAGGTGATCAGAAACATAAAGCTCAGCTGGCTGAGAAAAAAGCTCAGAAGAAATAGATATGAGTGAATTATGCACCTTCTCAATCCACTGTCTTCCTTTGCAGCAAATACAACAGAGACTGGTATATAGATGGAACGCTGGAAGTACCACTGTCAATATTCAATACAGAGCTGACCATTGTTTTATTAAATGGAAGGTGGGTAGGGCCTAGTGGTAAGTAAGCTTTATTTCACTTATAAAATGCTATGAGTATGAAATGGTGGGAAAATCATAGCATTTTATAAGTGAAATAAAGCTTACTTACCACTAGGCCCTACCCACCTTCCATTTAATAAAACAATGGTCAGCTCTGTATTGAATATTGACAGTGGTACTTCCAGCGTTCCATCTATATACCAGTCTCTGTTGTATTTGCTGCAAAGGAAGACAGTGGATTGAGAAGGTGCATAATTCACTCATATCTATTTCTTCTGAGCTTTTTTCTCAGCCAGCTGAGCTTTATGTTTCTGATCACCTCCTCCAATATCCTCTCAGTCACCACCCAAACTACACCACTGTCAGCAACCGTCTCCCAGTTCTCAGTGTTAATATCCACCTTCCAGGGCGGCACGGTGGCTCAGTGGTTAGCACTGCTGCCTCACAGCACCAGGATCCCAGTTTCGATTCCAGCCTCTGGTGACTGTCTGTCTGTCTGTGTGGAGCTTGCACGTTCTCCCCGCGTCTGCGTGGGTTTCCAACGGGTGCTTCAATTTCCTCCCATAGTCAGGTGAATCGACCATGCTAAACTGCCCATAGTGTTAGGTGCATTAGTCAGGATTGCTGTAGTGAAGGCATGGAGACCCAGGAAGTTTTGGCCAATTCACAATACAGATTGTTTTTGCATATTCAGCCATCAGACGGCTGAGCCAGTGCAAACGTTGTTGGCTTTAAAGTTTATTCTAATGAAATTGGCCTGTTCCTGGGCCTCTGAGTAGGTGATGTTATCTTGTTAAGAGGTGCCAAGGATATGTCTGAAACAGTAAACTTGGAAACGCTCTAGCCTGTTTTTCTGCCAATATATGCTATCTGGTTTTCACCAGCACAAAAGACGTGGTGAGAATGCAGTCCTGGTAAAACCAATGTTTATGTTGGCCCAGGTGACTGCATGAAGTGGTATGCTTAATGTTGCATCTTTTACTGATTTCCTTGGGTTTAACAGTTAATACATTTTGCTCTTTCCTTGGCTCAAGAAAACCATATTGATTGGCTCCTGGTTGCTCACTAGTTAACCCACTTTTAACTGGAGAGGGTTAAAGCCTTGGGATAGCTCTTCCACTGGCACAAATCCCCAGATGTTAGCAAGAAGGACTTTGCAGGATCGACAGGACCGCGTTTCCCTTTCGGGTGGTTAGGTCAGTGCCAACTAGCCTGCCCAATTTAATCCCTTTTCATATATTTTAGATTCTGTGTCAGTTTGGGTTATTTGTTTTGGCCAATGAGGAAGGCACTTGTGAGTCAATCGCAATACTGTGAATCTGGAGTTAAGTTGATTTGATTTGATTTGATTTGATTTCATTTATTATTGTCACATGTCCTGAGATAGGGAAAAAACAGTATTTTGCATGCTATTTGGGCAAATCATGGCTAGAGACAAAAAAAAACTGCAAATGCTCGAATCCAAAGAAGAACACAGCAGGTCAGGCAGCATCAGGAGGTGGAAAGTTTTGGGTGTACCTCTTCTTCAGTACTCTGGGTGGGTGTGGAAGGAGCTGCAGATAAAGGGGGTGACAGGAGCATGGGGGTGAAGTGGGGATAGGTGAAGACAGGTGGAGGTACAACATGGTCGGTCAATGGGAGGAATGAATCTCTAGCAGGGAGGAGTGGTAGGCAGGGAGGTGCTGTGAAGGGAGTCGGGATGGGATGGGAAGGGAGGGTATTTAAAACTGGAAAACTCAATGTTGAGTCCTCCAGGCTATAGGGTGCCTAGATGGAAGGTAAATTATTGTTCCTCCAATATGGGCTGTGGTTTGACTTGGTAATGAAGGAGGCCAAGGATGGTTGTGTTGGAAAGGGAGTGGTTGGGGGAATTGAAATTGGCGGTGACTGAGAGGTCAGGTCGGCCCCGGCAGACCCGGCTACGATGCTCAATGAACCATTACCTAAGTTTATTTTCAGTTTCCCCAATGTAGAGAAGACTACACCAGTAGTACCTAATGCAGTAAACTAGGTTGGAAGAGAGGCAGGTGAACCTCTGTCTCACTTGGGGCCCTGGATGGAGGTGAGGGAGGTGGTGTCCTGACAGGTTTTGCATCTTTTCTGGTTGTAGAGGAAGGTACCTGGGCGTTTCGGGGTGGTGTGAACCAACGACTGTCAGAGGGATCAGTCCTTGCAGAAGGCAGAGAAGGGTGGAAAGGGGGAAATGTTCTTGGTGGTGGGGTCTAATCTGAGTTTGCGAAAGTGTTTGAGGACAATGTGTTGGATGCAGAGACTGGTGGGGTGGTAGGTGAGAACAAGGGGTCTCTGTCTTTCTTGCATGGGGGGGGGTTTAAGAGTGGTGGAACAGGGAATGGAAGTGGTGTAGTGGACAGCTGTCTAAATGATGGTGGGAGGAAAAGCACGTTGTTCAAAATAGATGGACATCTGGGATGCTCACAAGCAGAATGTCTTCTTGTCCGAGCAGATGTGGTGGAGGAATTTGGAGAATGGGTTGGAGTTCTTGCAGGATACTGGGTGGGACAAGGTGTAGACCAGGTAGTTACAGGAGTCAGTGGGTTTATAATAGATGTTGGGCAAATCATACAATACATAAGTACATCAGAGTAATAGAACAGAACGTAGAATATAGTGTTGCAGCTACAGAGAAGATGCAGAGTAAGGTCAACTCTAATATATGAGAGGTCCATTCATAAGTCTGATAACAGCAAAGAAGAAGCAGTACTTAAATCTGTTGAAGCCTGTTTTCAAACTTATGTATCTTCTGCCCGGTGGAAGAGACTACAACTGGGGAGGAAGAAATCTTTGATTATGTTGGCTGCTTTTCCAAGACAATGGGAAGTGTCGACGTAATCAATGGAAGGAAGGCTGGTTTGTGTGATGGGCTGAGCTGTCATGTCTTGTGGTCTTGGTTAGAACAATTACCACAGCAAGATGTGATGCATCCAGATAGGGTGCTTTCTATGGTGCATCCATAAAAATTAGTAAGAATCATTGTGAACATGCTGAATTTTCTTAGCCTTCTGAGGAAGTAGAAACATTGTTGTGCTTTCTTGCCAGTAGCATTGATGTGGATGGACAAAGACAGATTGTTGGGGATATCTGCTCCTAGAAACCTGAGGCTCTTGGCCATCTCTACCTCAGCAGCATTGATGCAGATCCTCTACTCCACTTCCTGAAGTCAATGACCAGCTCCTTCATTTTGCTGACAGTGAGGGAGAGATTATTGTCTGTACACCATGCTATTAAGCTCTCTATCCCTTTCCTGTACTCTACTTTGTCGTAGTTTGAGATCTGGCCCATTATGGCAGTGTCATCAGCAAATTTGGCCACATGTTTGTGAGTGTATAAGGAGAATAATAAGGAGCTGAGTACACAGTCCAGCAGGGCACCAGTGCTAAGAATTATCATAGGGGATAACGATTACTATCTGTGGGTACAGTTGCAGAGTGGGGAGCAGTGTCCTTGGTCTTGGAATTTGGAGATGAGTTTGGATGGAATTATGATGTTGAAGGCAGAGCTAAAGTCAATAAATAGGAGTTTAACCTAGTAATCCTTTATTATTCATACATTCCAATCTAGGGCCAGGGAGATGATGGGTCTGTGACCTATTGTAACAGTTGGCAAATTGTAATGGATCAAGACAGTGGGGAAGGTTAGAGTTGATGAGAGTCATTACTAACCTCTAGAGGTACTTCACAATGATAGATGTCAGAGCCACCGGGTAGTAGTCAATGAAACATGTTGCTTGATTTTTCTTGGCAAGGGATGATAGTGGTCTTCTTGAAGCGGGTGGCAACCTCAGATTGCAGTAACAGAGGGGTTAAAGATGTCAGTGAATATCCCAACCAGCTGGTCTGTGTACAGCTGGGGTCTCCATTAGTGCCAGTTGCTCTCTGTGGGTTCACTCTCAGGAAGGCCAATCTGACATCTGCAACAGTGACTGTTGGTGTATGTGCAGCTGAGGCTATCGGGTTGGGTGACATCATTTCATTGACCTTCTGTTCAAAATGAGCATAGAATGCATTGAGCTCATGGTGGAGTAATGCATTGTTGCAGCAATTCTACTTGATTTTGTAGCCTGTTATGTCGTATAAGCCTTGCCACAGTCAACACATGTTCATGTGGTTGGTCTGGGAGTCTAGTTTAGTCTGGTGTTGTCTCTTGGCACCCCTGATGGCTTTGTGAAGGTTGAACCTCAATTTCCTGGACAGATTAGAATCACCAACTTGAATGCCTCAGACCTGGTCTCCAGGAGGGAGTGGATCTGCTTAATTTCTTTGGCACACAGACTTCGACACACTTACTGATGAAGTCTGTGATGGTAGTGGAACACTCATTTAGGTTGGCCACTATGTTCTTGAATGTGAACCAGTCCACTGACGTATTCATGTAGGAGCTTGTCCATTACCTCAGTCTAACACTGTATGACTTTCTACACCAGATCCTCAGTATAAGCAGCCATGAGAAGGAGCACAGCCATATTGTCTTATTTACCAAAATGTGGGAAGGGGATGGAGCAATAGGCATCTTTGATTGTGTAGCAATGGTCCAGGGTGAATGAGCCTCTGATGGGACAGGAGATGTGTCAACGGTATCTTGATAGCACAATCTTGAGATTGGCCTGGTTGAAGTTACTGTCCATGATGAACAAGGGTATTCCATCTCAAGGCTATTTGTATATTTCATTAAGTGTGCTCTTCACTTCAGCATGGGTTAACATGTAAACTGCTGTCAGGATCACAGAAGTGAACTCCCGTGGAAGTAGTAGGGACAGCACCTCACTGTTAGATATTCTAGGTTCCAGGAACAGTAACTTGCCAGGGTCACCACGTCCAAGCACCAAGAGCTGTTGTTTAGGAGACCGTTATCCCCTTCCCTTGCTTTGCCCAAGGACATTATGCCGTCCATCCAGTGGACTGAGAGACTTTTTTATGTTGTAAGACACTGTCAGATGAAGCAAAAGTGAGCCATATCTCTGTAAAACAGAGCACACAGCAATCACTCAATCCTCTTCAGAAAGATCATCCAGATTGGTTGCAATGGCTTGTGCATTTGCCTGGAGTATGCTGGAGAGGTGGGGGGGACTTGAAGCTGCACTGTTTCAGTCTCACCTGCAAGCCAATGCATCTCCCACCTTTCCTGGGTGAGTGACTGCTCCTGATTGATTCTAGGAGTCGGTGTGAATCTTCTGCAGATCCAGAAGGTATGTGGGGGTGTTGGTAGGTCCTGGGCACTGGTCGCAGCCTTGGGTGCTCCAGACAGTATTATTTTGGTCTGGTCAAATCTTGATATTGGGCCTCCACAAGGTCAGGTACAGCTATGGAGTCAGGTCACTGACTGGGTTGGGCTTGTAGAAGTTGGTATGTGCCTGTTCTCTTTGTTGTCGTATTGTGGTTCCAGCATCAGTAGTCGGATGCTATGGGAAGTCCTGGTGTTCATCAGATCCAGTGGGGCCGGGGGTGGGGTTGGTTGTTTCTAGAGGTGGAAAGACTGCCAGACCTGTAAGTAGGTTTAACAGAACATTATTATTAATCCTGACAAACCTAAAATTGAGATTTCAAAGAGTAGAACGATTATAAAAGATGTGAAAGGATATTCTGCTGGGGACAGCTCACAAAATGTGACCATACTCCAGCACCATCTTGGAAAGGATGTAGACATACCAGGGAAGGGTGGCATTTATTTGCCTAACGGGATTTTACATTAACCAACAATGGTTGTAGGATCACCATTACTGAGGCTAGCTTTTATGAATCAATTTATTAATTGAATCTAAATTCCACCAACTGGTGGGGAAGGATTTGAGTACCAAAACATAAGCCTGGACTTTGGAAAACTCCTGCCATTACTATTAAGTCACCACCTCCCCTTCTACCAAATACGTCCATTCAGATATAGATCTAAAGATCACAACAAATTGGTGTTTGAGCCTCAGGTGAATAATCTCAATGAACTGATGTTACCTGTCACTCTTCACTAATAATATGCCTGACTGAATAAATGAAATTCAGGCGACTGGTCTTCTCTAACCTCACCCTCTGAACTTTCCATTAAACCTGTGGATCGTTGTCATTCCCACTTTACCAATACTGGATCCACATTTCTCAACAACAATGTTTGTCTGATACTACTAACAGAATACAATGATCCAAGATGCTTCAGAGGATTGTAATCAGTCAAGAATTGACATCCAATCAGATAAGGAGATATTAGGAAAAGTGGTAATGTCTTGATCAAAGCTTTGGATTTAAGACGCTTAAAGAAAGGTTCTTGTGATACAGTGGCAAAGTCCATACCTCTCAGCCAGGAGGTCTGAGTAGAAGTCCCACCTCATCCAAAAGTATGTAATAACATATCCAGGGTAGGGGAATTTGTCTGGGTGGGATGCTGTTCAACCCGCACTGGCCATCTGATGGGTAGACTGACGTGCTCCCACACTATAGAGATTCTATGATTCCATGTTTGAACAGTTGATTAGAAAAGAAGAAAGAGTCTTACAGCAGGGAAAAATATTCAGTGATGCTTAGAGGGCAAATTCCAGGAGTAGTGCCTAATAACTGAATACAAGCTTGTCACTAGTTGGGTAAATAAAGTACAGAGACTGTGTACAAGAGACTAGAGCCCGGAGAAATGCAGTGTTTTTAAAAGGGTTCTCAAACTGAACGAGGTTTCAGAGAGAGGGAGAAGTGAAACCATGTGTGTTTTCATTCCAACGATGAGAAGTTTAATACCGAGGCAATGGTGGACTTGGAACTGACACCATTCAGTGACCTCAGAGATGATGAGCAAACACCACTTAGGATATGGGCAGCAGCGTTTTCGATGAACTCAAAAATGTCAAAGGATGGGTGGTTAACCAGAGTAGAGCTGAAATACTCATTGAGCCCTTGCTGCATAAACTCTTAGTGTCAGATTGTCTTTAAGTCCCTCACTATTTCTGATAACTTGAGCAGTTACATTCAGTTTAAGATAGACCAGCCCAAATGGATTGGTCTTGAAAAGAAAAAAACACTGCCACTCAAATGCCCCAAATCCTGCAAGAACCTTATATCATGACACTTGGCTGTGATCTTTTATATAAACATCAATTACGGCGGCTAAGGTTATATTCGTACCTACTTAAATTTCAATTAAGTTACTCGGATCTCTTTCTTTTTCCCCTCACATCCGAATTCCATTCTAGCCAAGTCTTGATTATGTGAGCCAGTTTTCACAATTACCATGTCACTGCTTTATCACAGCATTCCAAGACATGCTCTCTACTGCTAATTTACTTTTCCATTAGAGCTCTTCATTGGTTCTGCCTTCTAGGTCTGCTGGTCACTGTCCGTTTTCTTTTCCCTGCACTGTCTGATCCCTCCTCCATTAGCCTTACAAATTCATTGATGTTCTCCCTCCTGATGACTACTATCTCCCTCCTCTCAGCTTTCTTCCTGTCATACTCTTCATCATTACCATTTATCATAATTTCTTCACTGCTGTTCCTTTTCTCCCATCAATGGTCTCCTCTTAGTTCAGTGGTACAGATTCTCATCGATAGTTTATCCCTTCCAAATGAGTATACTCTGCCATTGGTGATTTTTCCCTTCCTATCCTTAGTTCTCAATTTCATATTATTTTGAATTCTAATGTAATCTTTAATATACTACAAAGGGATAACTTAAAATTAAATAACAGATTTGTGTAGTGAAACCACTGCTTTTAGTACACTTTGACCAACCTTATTATTGACCAACCTGGACTTGGGCTTCTTTAGTTGGTGCATTAGTGTTACCATGCAAACTGATCGTATACTAAGGGATGATCATTTTGTGATTTTTAGTTAATTGAATTGGCGTTAACATTTGTCTACACTCCTAAAGTTTCTCCTGGGAATAAATATTTCTAACGTACGTTAACACTCAGACTGCGTTAATGTTTTTTTTTGCTTGCTAACTGCTTGTAAAGCAGCAATTAACATGGAATGTGCAAATTTGCTTAGTATTTACTGAATTCCTACATTGCATTAATTTCTCCTATTTATAACTGGCTTTGAAGAATTGGAGAGTTGGCGGAGTTCCAATGGTGAAAGAAGGCGGTATTGTTTGAAATAAGAGCTTTTCAATGAACTTGCAGAATAGATATGGCATCAGATTTAACATTATTAGATATTTCTGTGGACAAGCAAAATCTTTCAGTGCGACATAAGATGAACTTCCAGTACTCACAATGCAATAAGTGGATTAATGTGTCATCTATCTGGATATCATGCTGCACCTCTGTCCTTTCCTGACCCTCTAAGTGGCTAGTCTCACATGAACTCGTCAGTCTCACCAATATAGTGTGCAGCAAGTCTGTCTATGCTAACAGCTTCAGGTGCTGACTCCTCATCTTCCATCCTCGTCCTCGTCCTCCTCCTCCTCGCGACGCTCTGAAAGCTAGTGTGCTTCCAATTAAACCTGTTGCACTATAACCTAGTGTTGTGTGATTCTTGACTTTGTACACCCCAGTCTTGCAAGCCTTCTAATATAAGGATGTGGCCTTTTGTCATAACAAATACAGACGTTCAAAATGTCATTCAAAATTTGAGATTTCTTTACAAGTAGCAACAAGAGAAATTCCTATCCTATTGTTGTAACAAATAGAGTATACTCTAGTATCAAAACCATATTTTTGACACTGGAAACAATTTACAATGAATATTATTGAATCATAACATGAAATGTGTGATCCACAGGTATCAATTGTTACCTCTACTTTGTTTTTTTTATTTTATTGTTCTATTGACATTGACTGCCTGTAGTGAGTAAATTGTTTTGATCATTGTACTACTCAAGACCCTATGAGCTTCATCTTTTAAGCATAGTCTGCATTTTTTTGAATAACATTTGGAGAAAGAACCAAAAGTACATCAATGTATAAAAAACTGCCAGCTCTCATTGACTGAGTGTAAATAACTTATTGCTAAAAGCCAGTTCGAGCTACACATAAGGAAACATCACCAATTTTACTCCAGTTTTTTTAGATTAGATTCCATACAGTGTGGAAACAGGCCCTTCGGCAAAACCAGTCCACACCAACCCTCTGAAGAGTAACCCACCCAGACTCATTTCTCTCTGACTATTGCACCTGACACTATGGGCAATTTAACTTGGCCAATTCACCTGACCTGCACATCTTTGGATTATTTTGAACCTGTTAAAACTTCTGCAATATTTTACTTCTTTTGTTGTGCTCCACTAAATGCAATACATTTTTGCTAAATTTCTCTGAATCTATCTAGATAATCATTGCTGATTTGCAATTTCTTTCAATGAACAAAACTAATAACCATTTATAGAGTCATAGAGGTGTACAACACGGAAACAGATCCTTCAGTCCAACCTGTCCATGCCGACCAGATATCCCAACCCAATCTAGTCCCACCTGCTAGCACCCGGCCCATATCCCTCCAAACCCTTCCTATTCATATACCCATCCAAATGCCTCTTAAATGTTGCAATTGTACCAGCTTCCACCACATCCTCTGGCAGCTCATTCCATACACACACCACCCTCTGTGTGAAAAAATTGCCCCTTAGGTCTCTTTTATATCTTTTCCCCTCTCACCTTAAACATATGCCCTTTAGTTCTGGACTCTCCGACCCCAGGGAAAAGACATTATGTATTTATCCTATCATAATTTTGTAAACCTCTCTATGGTCACCCCTCAGCCTCCGACGCTCCAAGGAAAACAGCCCCAGCCTGTTCAGCCTCTCCCTGTAGCTCAAATCCTCCAACCCTGGCAACATCCTTGTCAATCTTTTCTGCAACCTTTCAAGTTTCACAACATCTTTCCAATAGGAAGGAGACCAGAATTGCATGCGATATTCCAACAGTGGCCTAACCACAACATGACCTCCCAACTCCTGTACTCAATACTCTGACCAATAAACAAAAGCCTACCAAATGCCTTCTTCACTATCCTATCTACCTGTGACTCCACTTTCAAGGAGCTATGAACCTGCACTCCATGGTCTCCTAGTTCAACAACACTCCCTAAGACCTTACCATTAAGTGTATAAATCCAGCTAAGATTTGCTTTCCATAAATGCAGCACCTCGCATTTATCTGAATTAAACACTATCTGCCACTTCTCAGCCCATTGGCCCATCTGGACCATATCCTGTTGTAATCTGAGGTAACCCTCTTCGCTGTCTACTACACCTCCAATTTTGGTGTCATCTGCAAACTTACTAACTGTACCTCTTATGCTCACATCCAAATCATTTATGTAAATGATGAAAAGTAGTGGACCCCTGCACCGATCCTTGTGGCGCTCCACTGGTCACAGGCCTCCAGTCTGATAAACAACCCTCCACCAACATCCTCTGTCTTCTACCTTTGAGCTAGTTGTGTATCCAAGTGGCTAGTTCTCCCTGTATTCCATGAGATCTAACCTTGCTAATCAGTCTCCCATGGGGAACTTTGTCGGACGCCTTACTGAAGTCCATATAGATCACATCTACTGCTCTGCCCTCATCAATCTTCTTTGTTATTTCTTCAAATAACTCAAGTTTGTGAGACATGATTTCCCACGCACAAAGCCATGTTGACTATCCCGAATCAGCCCTTGCCTTTCCAAATACATGTACATCCTGTCCCTCAGGATTCCCTCCAACAACTTGCCCACCACTGAGGTCAGGCTCACTGGTCTATAGTTCCCTGGCTTGTCTTTATCACCCTTCTTAAACAGTGGCACCACATTTGCCGACCTCCTATCTTCCAGCATCTCACCTGTGACTAATGATGATACAAATATCTCAGCAAGAGGCCCAGCAATCACTTCTCTAACTTCCCACGGAGTTTAATTCCATATATGGCAAAGTAAATAATTAATAGCCAGATCCACAGATGTTAATGTCACTTACTTAATGTAATCTTCAGTGGTTATTCTGTCTTTTTTTCTTCAGACAATTTACCTTCCAACCTCCCTTCAAGAGAGTTATGAAGAATGTATGGGTAAGGGCTTCCACACTCAATTCCCTGTTTATTACCAAGAGGTCATTTCATTATTATCTCATATGATCCACAGTAATCTCATCAGTAAGAAGGTCTTTCAGTACCTATTTTTCCCTCATTCACTGTCCCAATTTGCACCCTCCACAACTCGTTTATTGCAATATCATCTGTTGTGATAATGTGCACCTTAAGGCAATCAGCACCACAACTTATAGCCATAGTTATTCAGTTGTGCTCTAAATTTGTGTGTTCAATAACAATAACTTGATACACAATGACCAGGAGGGTCTTGTGGCATGGTGGTAGTGTTCCCACCTCTGGGCCAGAAGGTTAGAATTCAAGATTCTGCCCTGAGGATGTGTTATAATATGTCCTAGCAATTTGATTAAAAATAAATATACTATCAATAGTCCAGTAGAATCTCTGTGCAATTTCTAGCATGGTACTTGTTTCGTATCCAACATAACAGGTACATTTAAAGTAAAAGATGCATGTTTAGCTAAATGTATGACAGCCAATTATTTATAAATCAGTTATGAAAATTGGACAGGCAAACACCAACAACTGAACATGTATGTAAATTGCTGGATCTGACCATTAAGCTGAGTCATAAGATTGTCTAACTGTAACCTTTACAGAAAAACATTAGATAGGCTGAATAATTCTCACACTGAGAAAATACTGTAAAAAAAGAGAAAAGCATACATTTCATTGAAAGCTTCTTATAACTTCCTGCTGTACTTGTCACTCCTGTAGTTGACACTGTGATAGGCCTTTAAACAATGTTAAAGGTATGACATGCAATAGTTGCTTGAAGCAGTTTCAGCATGTGACTGTGAATTTAGAAATCTCACCACCAAAAGTCCATGTATTATTGAAAATTCTTTCTCAATTGCATTTTGGGACTCTTTTTTCCTTCAGTCACTGGGAAGTTTCATAGCCGATTTAAAGTTATAAACTCAACAGAAACAAACTATCATTAGTTTACTCATTCTGCTCAGAGATATAATGCCATAACTCCAGCACAGGTGGGGCCTGAACCCAGATTATCTGGCTCAGAGAGTGGGAGACTGGCCACAGTACTACATCACCAATTAATCCCTGAAATGTCTATTGAATCTTTTAATTTCTTTTAAATTTTTAATTGAATCTCTCTGTATCTCCAAAAAAAACCTGGACTGGAATTATTAGGCCAGATTTTCTGAGGAGAGTCAATGCATTTTCAAGTAGTAACAAATATCCAAGATCAAGGGATTGTCTTCAGCCTGGAGGCTGAGCAGGTGCCTGGTCTCTACCAGTCCTCTGAGAGCCACAGACCAGAGGTGTTCCTTCCTGCAGAGCTCTGTTAGCTGTGCATTCACCAGATTTTGCTCCTGACTCAAGTCTAGTGAGATGAGCCACAGAGGCGGAAGTCTGTGAACTGGTGGAGCCTTGTCTGTGTATCCCCTGAGGGTTCAGTGTCTTCCTCCTCAGAGATGCAGGTGGAGCTGGGTGTCTCTGTCTTTTGGCTCAGGTTTGTTTGCTGCCACTGGTGCCTGAATGAGAGATGAGAAAGTATTCGCTGTGTAAACATCAATTCCATCTGAGAAACATCGTTACTGATGGAGCTAGATCATATGAAGCTGAAACAAAGCTGGGGTCTTTCCCATCTAACCGGGCCAGTCGTAACTTTAGATTGCAGGAGGTTACAGCACCCGACAGATACTGATTGGATAGTTCTTTAAATGTGCAGATCAGGCTCTGATTGTGCTGTTTGTGCCCCAACCATAATGTTAACCAGAAGGTTGGGTGTGGAAACAGCAGTAAACTCCCTCCTTGGTACAATTACACCCATTCGGATGACTTTTAAATGTTGTATGAATAAGAGGAGTTTACAGGCCAAATGCTAGCAAATGGGAGTAGATTAATTTAGAATATCTGGTCAGCAAAGACAAGTTGGACCAAAGGGTCCATTTCCGTACATCTCTTTGACTCTGACTCTCTGATTAAGTCAGCCCACGTTCATCCAGGATTGATTGTGACCCAAAAGGCCTTCCAGTGCTTAGTCAGTGGCAATTTACAGAAATATTCCAAGATTTAATGTTATGCAAGATTCCCGGGAAGCTCCCCTATTGCAATCATCTTCTGTTAGTCCTTTCTTCCTATGTTTTTCACCTTCCCACCTTAGAACAGATTTACAGGCTAGCTGCAAGGAAACAAGAGCTAACCATTTTCAAAGAGACTGATGACATTTAAGAGTTACACAATCAAAACCATACACAATGAAATGTGTTGTAGAAGAAGCAATTGACATGTTGAAGATGATGTTTAGAAGCCTCTACATCACTGCAGGCAGCCTCAAAACACCTTAGTAGGGTCAAATAATGACGCAATGGCAGGATTCAGCTATGTTGCACCAGTGTATCCATCTACCAGCCAATGTTAAACCTCACCTGAAGTCTTCTGTTTTACCCCCACTGCAAAGATTCCTGTAATTAACAATGTATTCTTTCACAGGTATCCATTCCTTGATTTTAAGGTTTTGGTTTATCATTCATCACAAGTGAGAAGAACACTTGTCAGGCAGCAGGCAAAAAATAGACAAGTTAGCAAAGTGCTGCAAAATAAAATATACGTCGATGTAGACATTAAACAGGAACTGAATCTAACATTTGTAACACACCCTGTTGCAAGGTCTTGTGTAACTGCAAATCTTTACTCTTCCATTTCTGCCAGGTTTATAGGATGAATCCTTTTGACATCAGGAGAGGTGGAGATAAGCTGCTCAGATTCCTGTTCTGACTCATGATGCTCTTGGTCAACATACTGTGCAGATTGAAATACAGGTGAGCGTTCTTCGACTGATGCATTTGTGTAGGGGGAGACTTTTCCGGTAGGACCCAAGGCAGCATATGGAGCACTGACTGAAGTGGAAGTGGTGGTAATGGCTGAGAAGTGGCGACTCTCCTCACTGTCCTTTTTTATTCACTTGTGGGACATGGGAGTCGCTGGCTGGGCAAAACTCATTGCCTGTCTCTACTTGCCCTTGAGGTAGTAGTGCTGAGCTGCCTTCTTGAACCATGGGTAGACTCACAATGCCATTAGGGAGGGAATTCCAGGATGTTGCCCCAGTGACAATGAAGGAATGGTGGTATATTTCCAAGTCAGAATGGTGAATGGCTTGGAGGGGTACTTGTAGCTGATGTTCTTCGATTGTACCTGCTGCTCTTGTCCTTTTAGATGGAAGTGGTGATGGATTTCAAAGGTGCTGTCTGAGGAGCCTTGGTGAATTTCTGCAATGTGTATGACGCTGCTACTGAGAGGCAGTGACAGACAAAATGGATGCTTATGGATCTGGTGCAAATCAAGTGGGCTGATTTGCCCTGGATGGTGTCAAGATTGGAGAGTGTTATTGGAGTTGCCCTCATTCAGGCAAGTGGCCGGTATTCCACTACACTTGTGACTTCTGCCTTGTGGAGGATGCACAGTCTGTGGGAGTCCAAAGCTGAGTTACTCGCTGCAGTATTCCTCGCCTCTAAACTGCTGTTGTAGCCACGGAATTTATATAGCAAGTCCAGTCAAGTTTCTGGTCAATGGAAACCAGAGGATGTTAGTGGGGGATTCAGTGATGGTAACACCATGAAATGTCAAAGAGCGGTGGTTACATTGTCTCTTATTGATGATGGTCATACTCTGCCATTTAAGTGGCATGAATGTTACTTGCCACTTATCAGCCCAAGATTGAATATTGTCAGGTCTTGTTGCATTTAAACACAGACTGCTTCAGTATCTGAGGAGTTGTGAATGATGCTGAACATTGTGCAATCACTGGCAAACATCCAAACTTCTGACATTATGATGGAGGGAAGGTCATTGATTAAGCAACTGAAGATAGTTGAGCCTAGGAACTGGGTAACCCTAGCAGAACCCAAACTGGGTGTTACTGAGCAGATGCTGCTTGATAGCACTTTCGATGACACCTTCTATCACTTTACTGTTGATTGAGAGTAGACTGATGGGGCAGTAATTGGCTGGGTGGGAGTTGTCCTGCTTTTTGTAAACAGGACAGACCCGGACAATTTTCCAGAATGTTGATGATTAGTGTTGTAACTGTACTGGAAACTCTTGGCTAGGGGAGCAGCAAGTTCTGAAGCACGAGTCCTAGGTATTACTGCTAGAATGTTGTCAGGATCCATGGACTTTGCAGCATCAAGCATTTCCAACTGTTTCTTGATATCATGTGGAGCGAACGGAATTGGCTGAAGACTAGTATCTGTGATGTTGGGGACCACTGAAGGAGCCTGATTTAGATCTTCTACTTGGAATGTCTGGCTGAAGCTCATTGCAAATACTTCAGCCTTATCTTTTGCACTGATATATTGGACTCTTCCATCATTAAGGATGGAGATATTTGTGAAGTAACCTCCTTCAGTGAGTTATTTAATTGTCCACCACCATCAACATCTGGATGTGGTAGGACTGGATTAATAGTCTAGCGATAATGATAGTAGGCCATCAGTCTTAGTCCTCTTTCACAATCTTTGCTTCTGGCAGTGTCATCAGGAAGGTGACACAACACCCCTATTGCTCATCTCCTCAATAACCTATAACTTTCCTCTGTGACAAACGTCTTCCATGAGTAGGGAACAGCACATCTCCCTGCAATCTCTTGTATTTGGTCTAGGGAGGCATACATGAAACAGTCTTCAGTGTTGTTGCATTAGAATGCCATGCCAATGATGTCAGATAATGATTGGGAGTGTGGGCAGGAACAGATGAATAGCCAGGGTAGGTTACTGATAAGCTTGTTGCACCTGAAGAAAACATTCCTGCTCCCCTGGTCCAGACACATCCCTACAAAAACATTAAGCTCACAGTTTCAACTTCAATGCTGTCTTAAAATGTTTAGCTTTTTGAGGCTTTGGAAATGGGAAGCCTGAGGTTGAAATGAAGGCCCACAGCCTCATTATAATATTTGAGCAAAGCTCCATTTCCCATATCCGTTGGTCACCGTCCCCTCATTCTTCTCCTGTTAAAACCAGAAGTGGGAGGTTTCAATTTAGATTTGGTTTCTGTTCTAAAGTTTTGGTATTGTAATTTCTTACATAACCCTCATGTTCTTGGGTTTGGAAGCTAATTCATGCAAGGGAGTGCATTTTAAGATTGATCTGATTGTGCTTGCGTTTAGGGCATAATAAGAACAAAAAAAATAAGCAAGAGTCAATCATATAGTCCATAGAGATGATTCCATTCAATAAAATACTGGACGAACTTCTGTAAGAGCAGTAGTTTTTCATTCCATCCTCTTATCCCTTGAGTCTCTTAGTGTCCAAAAGTCTATTCCACTCCCCATCCTGACATTATGGCTGTTTACGCCGGAATCTTTAGCCAGGAGAAAAAATCTGCCAGCACCATCATGACAAGTCTCTTCAACACTTCATACATTTCAGGGATATCTCTTACTTTATGAAATGCAGAGAATTTAGGCCATTCAGTTCCATCTCTTGTCATTGGACTGTTCTCTCAGCCAGGACTCAATCAAGTGAATACTTGTTGCAATGCTTCTAAGGCAAAAAAAAAATCCTGCTTTAATTGAAGCCAAAATGACACACAGCTCCTTGGTGCAGTCTCACCAAAATCTTATTTAATTGTGTCAAGATTTCCTCACTCTTGCTCAATGGACATCTTCATTAAAAGTCAATCTAACCACTGCCCCCTGATGTTCAATGCCATTAACATTGATCAGAACCTGAACTGGACAATAAATATAGTGGCTACAACAGCAGGTCAGAGGCTAGCAATACTTCTGCAAGGAACTCACCAACTGACTCCCTAAAGCCGAACCATTATCCACAAGGTACAAGTCAGGACTGGGATGGAATACTTCCCATTTGGCTCGATGAATGCAGCTCCAACGACACTCAAGAAGCTTGACACCGTTCTGGGGCAAAGTAGCCTGTCTGATTGGCACCATAGGAGAAAGTGAGGACTGAGGATGCTGGAGATCAGAATTGAGAGTGTAGTGGGGGAAAAACACAGCTGGTCAGGCAGCATCGGAGGAGCAGGAGAATTGACATTTTGGGCATAAGCCCTTCATCAGAAATCGGTGCATACGATTGCTACCACACTCACAATCATCCACTCCCTCCACCATTGGTGCTCAGTAGCTACCTAGAAGATGTAACTGCAGAATTTTTTCAAAGATTCCAAGACAGCACCTTCCAAAACCATGGTCACTTTCATCTAGAAGAGCAAAGATAGAAGATACATAGGAACACCACCACCTACACGTTTCCCTTCCAAGCCACACTCAGTCTTGACTTGGAAGTATATTGCCATTGCTTCACTGTCACTGGATCAAAATCCTGGAATTCAGTCTCTAACATTGTTGGTCTACCTACAGCAAATGGACTGAACATAAGAACTAGGAGCATGAGTAGGCCGCCTGGCCCTTTGAGCCTGCTCCACCATTCAATAAGATCATGGCTGATCTTTTTGTGGACTCAGATCCACTTATCTACACTCTCGCCATATCCCTTAATTCCTTTATTGTTGAAACAAAATGTACCTTAGCTTTTAAAACGTTCACTGAAATCGCGTTAACTACTTCCCTGAGCAAGGAATTCCATAGATTAACAACCATCTGTGTGAAGAAGTTCCTTCTCAATTCAGTCCTAAATCTGCTTCCTCTAATTTTGAGGCTATGCCCTCTTGTCCTAGCTTCATCTGACAGTGGAAACATCCTCTCTACTTCGATCTTATCTATTCATTACATAATTTTATTTTTCTATAAGATCTTCCCCCCCCCCCCCCCCCCCATTCTGTGAAGACCGATACAAAATACCTGCTCAATCCTCTGCTACTTCCACAACTAAATCCCCCTTCTCATCCTCTAAAGGGACAATATTTAGACTGTAGCTCACCACAACCTTCTCGGGGACAACTAGGGTTGGCCAATAAATGCTGACCCAGCCAGTGACACCCGTATCCCACAAGTGAATCAAAAAGAATGTTAGCTGATTCAGCAACATCCACCTCCCATGAGTGAATAACAACAAAAAAAAACTCTTTTGCAATAAATCCAAAAGAATTTTTGTCTCCCTAAGTGTTTTCTGTATATAACTTATTTTAATTCATGTGCAAGAATTGTCAAATCCTTCTGAATGCCATTTCCTAAGTTTTCACCTTTAAAATATTGCTATACTTTCCTCTTCTTTCTCCAAAGTAGATAATTTCACACTTCTTTAGCCATCTCTTGATCAATCATCTAATTTATTTATATCTCTCTGTAACGTGTGTCCTTGTCACAACTTACTTTCCTCCCTAGCTTTAGATCATCAGCAAACTTGGGTATGTTATAATCCGAGCCCACATCTGAGACATTAATATGTAATGTAATTAATGAGATCCAAACACTGATCATTATAACACTCCTGTTACACACTGCCTTTCCCAAAATAACACATCCATTGTTAATCTATTTGCTGTCCTTATAACCAGGCTTCAATCCATGCCAATATATTATTCTTAATCCCATGAAATGCAATTTTGTTGACACCTATTTATTTGTTATCTGAAAGCCCGAGTATACCACATCCACCAATTTCAACATAATCCACCCAGCTAGTTACACATTAAAAAAAGCTAAAAAGATTTGTCCAACCTAATTAACTTTCATAAAAACTTGCTGACTTTGCCTAACTATATTGTGATTGCCCAAGTGCCTTGTTATTATATCCTTAATAATAGGGCCTTTCAGTTTGCAGATGACTGACTTCAGACTAACTGGCCTATGTATAGTTCCTTGTTTTTTCTCTCCCCTATTTTCGTATACACTGGAGTTACATTTGTTATCTTCCAAACCATGGGACTGCCTTGAGTCTAAATTCTGGAACACCAAAATCACTCTTTCTGCAGTCATCTCAATTAAAGCTGTGGATCGTGATGGAAGCTGTTCGTTTTTAGCCTCCTTTAATTCTTGCTGTCTTTTTTTTTAACAAATATTAATTTGTTTAAGGTGCCAACACACATTAGACCCTTGTTTTCTCACACATTTTTCATGTATTTGAGTCAATTACTATGAAAGCAGACCTCTACCATCTCTTTTATTCTTCATTATAAATTACCTGTCTTTGCTGCTAAAGGACCTATATTTATTTTCACTAATATGTTCCCTTTCATGTACTTTTACTCTTGTGTCTGTCTATGATCTGCTTTTTATTATTTTTCTAATTGACTCTCAGCAGTTGTTTTCTGCTTTACCAATTGTATCTTGAGTTTTATTGCTCCCACCTCTTTGAATTCTTAGTTTTACTACCCTTTTTGGCAATATTGTAAATTTGTTTCATTTAATCTAATGCTGTCCTTAATATCTCTAGGTAACCGGAGCTGTACTATTTTTCCAATGGAAATTTTATTACTTGAGGGAAATGTATATTCATTTTTAAAAAAATGTTGGCCTTTCTTTACATATCATTCTTTTAAAATTTAATTTCTTTACCTACCTCAACTTCAAAATTCTGTAATTTGCTTATAAAAATGCAAAACTCTAGTTCTGAATTAAACCACACAATTTTCACATTCAATACAAAATTTTATCCCCGCTATGATAATTCTTTCCTAGAGGATCCTTTACTCTAAGATCATGAATCAGTCTCGTATACTGTACAACACCAACTCTAAAATAACCTGTTCAATAATTTAATTTCTTGTCATACTTCGAGAAAATTGTCATGGATAAATTCATGAATTAATCCTACAAGCTGCTTTGCCAATATGGTTTGCCCAGCCTGTCCAAAGATTAAAATGATTATTGCATTTCCCCTGTTAAATGGTCCTTTAATTTTTCTCAATCGTACTCTGTCCATAACTGTAATTGCTGTTTTAGTGGTGTTAAAAACTACTTCAGGACTAGGAATGTCTGTACACACTTGTTCTTTACATCTGCAGATGCAAAAATGCCAATTTTAGTAAAAGATAACTAACACTTGTGATCATAAAACAGTTTCAGGTGATGAGGTTCTGGTGAAAGGTCATGACCTGAAAAATTAACATTGTTTCTTTCTCCAAAGATAGTGCCAAGACCTGCTCTGCATTTCCAGCATTTTCTGTTTTTAATTCAGCAGAGGAGAGCCTTATGTGATAATAGAGATTAATTTGCTCATGGTGCACTGATGTTCTGTTAATGTACAAAAAAACCCACAACAATATCTTAGAAACCACAATCAGTACTCATGATGTCTGCCCTACATCTCAACCTTAGAGTACCTAGAATTCAGTACCTAGGTTCAGTAGTTTTGAATGTATTCAGAGTTGAGGTTGAGTCGTGGAAATCACTACTTAAATACATAATCTGGAGGCTTGAAAAAAAACTAAGAAAGTTTGATGGGTACCAGCTAGGAGCAGGAATATGACTGATAGCTCAAATTCTCTAGAACAAGACCATTGGACAATCACTAGCCCTCCTGCAGTCTTGGTTTACAATCCAAGCCTAGACTGAAGCTAGGATTTTCTTGGTTGATGGTTCAATTCCACAGTGGTAATCATAGTAACCACAAAGCCAGAAGGATTTCTGTGCCTGAAAACATCAACTAAATTGTTCCAAACATTTTTTTAAATGCAGCTGGCCAGAGATCAAAGCTGCCGTAAACCATATGCTCTGTACTTTAGGCAGAGAAAGATCACAAATTGTTTGATATAAATGTTTTTACAATTTCACATCACCTCATGCCACAATTTCTCCTTAAGAGCATTAATCAATTTCTCATGGCTATAATAGTTTATATATATGGTCTAAATTTGTTTTACTTTTTAAAAATTTTAAACTGATTATTCAATAAATAACTGGAATACCGTGTTTATCTGTTTCATATGAGAGATTTGTATAACATTTTCCATTTATTCTGCAGCCATTCATGAAATGTCTTCAATTTGGATGTTTAAATGAATGAAGCTTAATACTTGCAACAAATGTTACATCAAAATGTGTTAAGTTGTAATTTTTTAAACAAAAACCCACACTGTTACACCAGGAAATATTACATAATAAAGTGCTTTCTGTATCTGCAGCAAGATATTGCAATGTGGTGGCAAACAAACGGTCTCGAATTGACAGGTGTGGAATCATCACAAAGTAAATGTTAAATTATTCATTTTCAACATTCCTTACTTGTTACAAGTGCAGTATAGAACAGCACCAACTGTCTGTTTATATGCCACTTTTTTTTGGGAAGTACTGTTATTACAACCGTAGACAATTAATGAGAATTCACGCTGCTTCATAAGCATTAAGCGATCTTTCTCGAAAATTATGGGATAGAAATTCATCTTGGGGAGTGTGGATTGCTTTGGCAGCCTATTATATGTCCCCCTCAATATTCAGTGTTTTAATACTAATAGCCTATACAATCGCCTGTTTCACTGAGATGAATTACTGCCTATATCTTCTATTTGTTGTTTATTGACTCTCACCTATAAGTGCACAGTTACGTTCAAAATTAGCTATTTTACTGAGGAGTTATGTCTGTAGTGACACAAGGGAGTGCATCAGAGCTTTAAGGCAGGTAGTCAATGCAAGCTCATCTGGAGTGTTTGCCCCTTGTGTTGTCAGTGGCATTGTGTGGATGGACCCGAGTTGGCAGCAACGGGTGTTACTTTCTTCCTGCTTGTGGAGCAGGTGGCGGAGCCCAGCAGGTGGGGACTGAGAGCCTGGCTCTGCCAGGGGGGGCAAAGGCTTGCCCTGCCAGGCGGGGCGAGTGCAATCCTCCTGCGCGCACGGAGAGCCGGCGCTGACGGCAAAAGGAAGAGAGGGAGAGAGAAAAAAAAGCACCACCACCACCCAGCCCGAGTTGCAGCCCTTTCCAGCAGAAAGGATAAACCAGTGTCAGCCTTTGCAGTGAATGCACCTAGACGGTATCCTCCATGTGGCCCGTATTATTGAGGTACTGTGCAAATAATATGCATGTTCCGCGTAAGCGACGGGGGGGGAGAAATGTGTTGAGTTGGGTCGGTGGGGGTCAGCTGAAGTTTCTCTTTTTTTTGTAACCATACAAATTTTAAAACCAGATCGGAACGGGAAATGCAGCAGGGACGCAGCTGTGTTTCGTACGGTTTAGCTGTAGCTGAATGTGAGGGAGGAGGGAGAGATGGGGGGGGAGAGTGGAGTGGGAAGAGAGTCAAGCTAACAGCCTGGAAAGCAGCCAGCAGAAAGGGGATTATGATGCAGGTCTCAGAGTAGCCGGGACTCTGCAAGTGCCGCTCTAATCGCGATAACACACACACACAGACACACAGACAGACAGGGAGAGAGAGAGAGGAGCTAGGAGCTGGAGCAGATGGCAGCGGAGGGAAGTGTTTGAGCCGAAGGCAGCAGCAGCTTCTCCCCCAACACACACACACACACATTTAGAGCTGTCTGGGTAGGGATCAGGCTGCACACACACACACATACACACAGCTGTCTGGGTAGGGATCAGGCTGCACACACACCCACCCACACACACACCCACACAGCTGTCTGGGTAGGGATCAGGGTGCACACACACACACCCACACACACACAGCTGTCTGGGTAGGGATCAGGGTGCACACACACACACCCACACAGACACACATAGAGCTGTCTGGGCAGGGATCAGGCGACACACACACACACAGAGCTGTCTGGGCAGGGATCAGGCTGCACACACACACACACAGAGAAGCAGGAGACACTCTCATTGTTAACATATACTTGACCCTCCGACCCCTTCACGACACAGATGTCTGCTCTACCTCTTTCAACTCTCCCTGGCTGAAACCCCACCTACTCTGCACCTGGGCAATGAGGAAACCAGCTCCAGAGTCCACCCTGCATTTACACACACAGGGCTCTGTCTCTCTGCTCTGCTCTCATTTCAAACTGCGAGCTGCTGAAACACATCCACCGAGGGCAGCCTGCCTGGACTTAGTCTTCTCACGCCGTGATCCTGGAGGCTCGCAAGCATTCTAAAGGAAAGCGACTCCTGTGTTTTGTTTTTGAATATTCGTGTACTTTTGCTTTTTTTTTGCAAGGGAGGCAAAACAACAAAACAAAGTTTGTGTCTTTCTTGTCATCCCCCGAAGTTTGCAACTGCCCTCTTGTTGGGGAGATCAGAAGTTTGTCTTCACTTTGACGCTGAGCTTTCTCATGTGGACGGATCAGATCAGCCAGGCTGCAGGGAGAAACTTTCACTCCTTTCCCCTCTTGCTTTTTTTTTGTGTGTGGCTGAGCTGTGGAACTTCTATAACTCAATAAAGCAGGCGAATGGTTGGAATCTCTGGATCTTGTCAAAGTAAGTATGATTTGCAGCGTTTGCCCTGCTATTGCTGATATTCTTCACCCTCCCCCACCACTGTGCTAATTTGGTACTCCTGGTTAAGCGAGGCAGCTAGTGGGAACGACGTTGTGGATTTTTCAGCTATGACATTTTGTTCTAATCAGATCTCATAAACATATTTGCATAAATGTGCTTTAATGTATGAGCTCGTTGTTTGCAAATTTATACAGTTTGCCCAGTTATTTGAAGAAAGTGGCAAAAAGCACCGGGTATATTGGTTGTAACTTTGAAATAGAGTTGAAAAGCTTTCAGACTGACCAGAATTGTGCCCTTTTAGATTGATTACTTTTGGGGTCTTTACAATTACAACTGGGGTCCTTATTTGATCTTTGTCCTTCTGTCAAGACAGTGTCTCATTCATATTTGAACTTTCAAAAAACTGAAAATCCACTTGCATGGAAGACTGATATAAGAATCTATTAATTTGTTTGATCTTGAGTGATTTGATCTATTAACTACTATTTAACTTTATTGTTGTTGGATTTTTAATGGTCTATTTTCAGCACATAATCCTGTTATCTAGGAAGCTTTATATCTGGCTTTGTTTTGGAACAGCTACAATTATGTGATCTAGCAATAAGAGAAAGGGGCAGGAGGGGAAATGGCTCAACCTGGAGAGAGTTGCAGGACAGTCAGCTTTGACCACCCTTTCCTGTCAAATCCTGTTTTCCCCTTACACAAGAGATGTATTCTAAATGCAGAGTGTTCAATGCAAAGCCCAATTCATTAAGATTCTTAGTGACTGCATCACTTGTGAGCAGCTTAAACTGAAAGAAAGTTAGCATCTGCAGTTTTGCATTTGAAAACATTAGCTGTCACAATTGACAGTTTCATCTTTTTGATTCACTTTCATGATTTTCCCAATGCAGTTCATTAATGGAGATCTTTTGGTTGTTAAATGGAAGGTTAATATATTGTTTTGAGCTTTGGATTTCAATTAAAAAGCTTGGTCTTTGTTCTGTGGGAACTTGTCATGTGCTGTGATCAAGATGCCTTATCAGTTAAATAAAAGGTGACTTAGAACTTGCATGTTTGAAGAGAGTAGTTCTCATGATTACTAGCAGGTGATATATGCGGATAAGCAGTTGATGTTGTGGTTTGGCAAAATTTTTTGTGCAGATTGATAAGCAAATTCATGTTAGTGTACATCAGATATTATATTTACACTTTAGGAGAAACAGCATAAAATTTAAATATGAAGAATATTTATTTTGAAATACACATTCAGCCAACTCCATTGAGCAGCTTGTTTTGTTTGGTTTAATCCATGTGATTAAATTTGCTTAAATGTACTACAATTCACCTATTTAGCAATTTTCTGACATATTTCTAATAATGAAATTGTTGTATTTGCAAATGCATTTAAAGTGGGTTGAGATAAGAAACTGGTTTCCCACTTGTCGCATCCAGAAACATTTCAATAAAGTTTGCTTCAATTTTTTTGGATGGTAATATAATTGTGGGTCACAGTGACATAAAAATAAGAGTTTTGTTTTCCAGGAAAGAAGTTCAAAATTGATTTGATTATGAATGTAATTACTTAAAATCTATTTAGTTTTATAAATAGTATACATTCTTTAAAAATCAAATTTGATTGTGGCCTTTATTACAAAAGTGTGAAAAGTTTCACACTGGAGTATGACAGCTCTGATAATAAGTTAGTCATCTTAACTGTTCAACTTCAGCAAACAATTACACATGGAACACAAATCTTGACACACCATACTATACTGGCCTTTACTTCAGTGAGAGAGGCTGTAAAATAAATTACACACTACACTGTCTCCTGTCATTGCAGGATAATTCACTTTGTTTCACCCTAAATATGTGAATTAAACAAAATGTTATGCTAAATATTAGTAATTGATGTACTAAGTACTATTGCTTGGAGAAACTTACATTACTTTTTTTTTACCCTCTGAAGAAGAAAGTAATATTTCCTGTCTTCCAACATTCTGTTTTGGATCCAATGACTTGAGCTGTAGTTTGTTGGAACTCTGGCTGAGCCATATAACACTGAACAGAATTTTGATATATGTAAATACTGCATGTTATAAGAGTACAATGATGTCATTGGGTCCAGAATTTACAATAGAGAGAAGGAACAGCATCCCCTAGTGAAAATACAGTGTTGGAATTAGTGCTTCTTCAGAACGCATCAGTATAACATTAACAAAAATCAGCTTGAAGCTAATAAACCATTTGACATATATCACATTTTTGGAAAGCTATCACTTCAACAAGTTCTCACCAAGAACAAGCTCGATGGAACCTGGGAATTTGATGTAGTATGCAACTCAGAATTCAAATCAATAAATAAATTGTATACGCAGAAATGAGCAATTATTGTTGTTTAGGTTTAATATGCTATTGTAAATTTTACTTAATTTGCACAGTTTTATTTTTCTAAAATAAGGGAAATTTGCTAAAAGATTTTAATTATTTAATATAGCTACATTATTCCTATTTTAAATTTATTTTATATATCTCATTAACAGCACATTGGTTAGGTTGGAAATTTGGTGGTCATTTGATTGCGTGGCATCAGTTTAATTTGTTACGGATAATTGTATATACAAAGTGTTGAGTAGGGTTATTTAGATGGTGAGAGAGGGATTTTTTTTGTGGTGGGAGGTGGGGTCGTGGTCAAGGGGGCGATAAGAGGAGGCGTCCGCGATGGTGTACAACCAGAACAAGTCACTTTGTCCAACTTCAGTAGCCATCTGCAAGTGCAGAGGGCTTGCACCTGTCAGTCCCCTCTAATTATAGATTGGGGTCAAAGAAATGAAATCTGAGTCATTTCTGTCGAAGATTACTTTAACACTTCTAGAAAATGATTATTTGTGATAGGCATGTTTGTATGCAACAAAGAAATCAATGTAACCATATGATAACTACATTAATATTTTTGATGCTCATTCCATTTTGAGGTTAATGTTTTTGGCAATACATGCAAAAGCTTCTTATAATAAAAGCTGCTGTTGTAATCCTAAAATTCAAGGAAATAATTTTTCTGGGGAAAAGCTGTTCTCACTTTTTCAGTTGAATATTATTTTAGTCTGTCATGTCCACAGTCGTATCAATGAGCCTTCCATGCTATTGGATTAGTTGAGGATTTGTGACAGACCCCTTTTATCTGCCATATTCATAGTGGTGCCAAGGTTTTCATCAGCTTTTTTATTACAGTTCTGCTTTTCCACTCACGTTATGGCAATGTGCTCTCACAATTTGAGCAGCTTTCCACCAGGTGACAGGTGTCCTGCCCGGCTGCAGTTGGCCGGGAGTCCATTTTCTATAATCCTCAGTCCGTGTTTTCCCTTTGAGTTGCCAATTAACTTCTCACACACCCTCTGTTTATTTTCCTGGATCCATCTGGGCTGAGCTGATATTGTAATCACTCTAATGCACATTGCCTTCCCTTCACACACAATGTGCCATCATGACGAGCCTTTTATTTTAGATAAGCCGAGGAAGTGTGTTTAATGAATACAAACCCGTTGTGCTGGTGTGCACTCTGCCAGAAGGTAATCTCCATGAATAGGTGCTTTCAGTATTTGGAGGAGATGCATAAGTCGATAAGGCTGGGAGTGAAGATGTAACCTGTTATCTGCTGCTCCTCTTGCTGGCTGTGAATTTACATTTAAAGATTAACACTGAAGAAAAGCTGCCTTTTGACAAGGTTAGGTATCATTCCTGGTCTTGACAGTATCTGACATCTCCTAAACCATTTCTGCAGGACTTCTAAAGGTGAGATTACCAGAGTCGTTATCTTTAATTGGGTTTAGCATTCAATCTTGACTGCTTTCTATAGTGTAGAACTAAGTACTGGGAGATGATAATGGAGAACAAAGGATTATTTATTGATGTGGCTTTATAACCATTAGAATACTAAAGAATATGGTCAGGGTAATGACTTGATTTGCTATTTCATTATGTGTAAATTGCCTGAAAATAGTCTTGCCTCTCACAGAAAAACCAATAAAGCTCTTGAATGAAGAGGCAGAAAGCCTTTGTCTTTTATTTTTGATGGCATACGTTTGATAGCACTCGCTCTGCTATGTTGTCTGTGAGTGAAGCTGAAGAGACTACTGTGGGTTTATTTAAATGTAGTAACACTACACAGCACTACACAGTAAAGACATTTACATCTGAGCTTATTCCAATACAAAACAATTGAATTGGAAACAAAGCTCAATTAAAATTTGATTTTTTTTTGCAAGGAATATATATTTGTATTTTAGGGAAGAAGTACAACTAGTCAATATGTTGAGACAATAGAAACCATCATTTCTGAACATATTGACATTTTATGTTTGTGACTGGCTCTATGTACTGTGAGATATTTTAGGATTTCACTGGTTACAGTACACAAATATTGCTGTAACTGACCTTTTATGTCCTTAGCCCATTTGATGTTTGCAGATTCTTCCAAGGGGATTATTATTTAAAACAAAAATATTACATTACTCAAGATGCAAATATGTCACCTTGTTACAACTTAAAAGCATCTTCAGTCATTTTGTGTATCTTGTTTGGCAATAATAGTTAAGATGGAAATTTAAAGCCAAGTGTAAGCCTGGCCTGTTGTACTTGCATGTTGTGTAATTGGAATTTGGACGACTTTTGAAAATGTTCAAGACTGTGATTTGTATGATTTTCATGAAGTTGTTTAGCTTCTGTTTGATCAGCAGGTGCTGCTGAGATGAAAGCCATGTGCAAATTATTTCAAGGGTAAAAAGTGTCGATTGAAAATGAATGTGATAAAAGAAAGAGCAATCCGTTTTCTGATTTCAATTTGTGCAAAGTTTGAAGAGTTATTCTGCTAAACTGTCACATCTGTTCCATTTTGAATATTGTAATGCATCTCCCCTATAAATAAAATGCCCGTTTATTGGTCTAAATCGTCTGAGATTTAAAAATGGCCAAAATATTTCCTCAGAAAATCTTCTTGGTTTTTTTTTTCTCCTTGATTTTTCCCTTGTTCCAGTTTTTGATAATTATGGAGAGGATCTGAAGGTGATGGCAATGCTTTTTAAAAAATATTTTACATAGACACAATATACTATAGTCATTTCTTTGACATGTTGTATTTACCTATAGTAATACTGAAGTTGAAAGTAGGCTGATGGATTATTTATTGATTTAGGATCAGTGGTAGTTCCAGTTTTAAAGTGGTGTTCACACGTGCTCCAGGTTTAAAAATGGTATCCACTCTTAACTTACCTTATTAGAAACATTGAAAGCATCTGTCTTACAGTAGTCACACTTATATCTTTACACCATTTATTGAATATTATGACTTAGTACAAACAGAGCTGAGAGTAAAAGCTGATACTGAAATAGCATTTTGGCAAAGAAAATCGTGTTTCTTTTGTCACTGCCCATTTGTTAACTGAAGTTATAATTTTTCATCTTTTAGCTGAGAAATGCTGTAATATCACTATCTTTACTATCACTATCTAAAATATCCAGTTTTTCTGAGCTATTTTATCAATAGTTCAGCAGTCTCACATTCACAAAGTTTGTACGCTTGTATTTAGTGATGCAAAATTTCATTTGAGAAATAAAAAGAGAGGTGCTGCAAGGTTTTGTGTCAAAAGATTGTGAAAAATGTTAATCTAACTGACGGCATGGTTAATTTTGAAAAGTAAATATCCTCTAATTTGGCCAACTCCACTGAGCTGGAGAGCATTTGCTCAAGTAATGCTTTGGTACCTTGCTGCTGAATCCACTGATTGCATTGGTAATGCAATTTTTAAAAAATCATCACAACAATGAACTATACAGGTACAATTAAAATACATGCAGAAATATTCCGAAAGGAGGAGGAAGGTTTGGTGGGATCCATCCGACCAAAGCAGTATAAGAAAAAAAATTACAATATTTTGGTGTTTAATTGGTATTGAGTTGCCTGAAGGCCTTTAAAACTTGGTTTGCTACATTGCTTTCATGGTCAGACGCTCAGCAGATGAAATCAGAAAATCATGTTTGCAGCTGGGCAATTACAATGGTGCCCAAGATCTGTGACTATTGAGCATGAACGCAGATGCCTTCAAAGTTATATTTTCTTGCATGTGGAGGTTGTTGGCATGAAACAGATGCCTTCATTTTTTTTTGAGAAGTCAGCCTGTGGATATAATTGGTTCTCTCTTCCCATCCTCCAGGGAGAGTCTCTCACAGATGAAATCAGATGAGAAAAATTTTGCACAAAGCAAACGTATTCATGGTTTAAGCACCGTATGCTGCAGACACAGTCAATGACTAGATTCCTCATATTAATGGAATAAGAAATAACAAATGTGTGCACAGTTTTTTTTCAATTTTATTCCTGTAATAAAATCAATTTAGTGTTAGTGTATGCATGATAATGTATATGCATCTGCACTAAATTGTGTACATAATAGTACAAATGGTTTTAAAGCCCCTGTCTGGCAAAGTAATGCATTTTCAAAATGAGTATATTTTAGCATATGGTTGGAATCAATCAAAAAAAACCTTGTGCATGCAACTGATTGCATTACCATCTGTCATAAAAAGTCCTCAGTTGGCATCTTTTTTACATAATCTCAGAGCTGCAAGAGCCATTTTATATGAAAGAGAAAAACCTTTGTCCTTTTTACAAAGAGAAACTTAGCATTTTGATCAAAACAAACATAGGGCAGAATTTTCTGGCGGACTTCAGGATCCAGAGGTCAAATGGGTGTCCTGATTTCATGCTGGTTGGTGAGGCTTGCGTCATAGGTGACCAGGAGCTGGGCTTCCAATTGGCTGCCTCAAGCTTGCCATCCTGTAAGGAACTACAGTTAGGCTCCTGGTAATGTCAGCAGCAATAGAAGGCTGAAATCTGTGGGAGTCACAGCAGTCCCGCTGATGGAGGTGGGCACTTGCTCATGCAGGTTGGCAAGTGCAAGCTTGTTCGCCTGAACATCATTGTGCCAGTTTGCACAGTCTAATTCTGAGGGTGAATTACCCCACTGCTGAGTGGGCCTCAGCTGTAATTGCGAATGCAGCCCCTTGTTGTGGCATGGGCTTTATTGTTTCGATGAGATTCAAGTCACCTTCTTTGGGCTGGTAGCTTCCAGATGGAGAATGAGTGGTAGTGGGGAACCATTTCAGCATTGGTAAAATGGCCAAAAGGCTGAAAGCTGGCACTGATTGAGGCTTTACTCCATGCAATTAGGCTTCCCAGCTTATGGATTGGGTGGTTGGCTGAACCGTTTCTCAGCTTGGGCAGGGAGCTTCCCAGCGGCAGGAATAAGTTGGGAAGCTGTCCTGACGCAACTCCCTGCTATTTTCCTGGCATCTCTCCCAGCTTCACTCTTACCACAATATGGCTGAGAAACTTCCTATGACTTTCACCTGATTAGGAGAATTGGTAGGAAAGGTGGTAATTCTGTTGTATGTAGAATGATAACATTGTAAGTTGCTACATCTTCTGACTTGTGTCTAGCTCGTTTTAGGACTTACAGTATTTGTATTTTTGTATTTTACGATTTTATTTTTGTTTACATTGTTTTGTGCTCTCAATGAAGTGTTTGACTTTTAAACAAATGACAGCAGCGATGTGTTTGCTTAGCTATTTCTTATAGTTTGGTATTTGCACAAATAAGTTGTGCTCCACTTTAAATTATGATATGTTTGTACTTGAAGAACTTAGACAATCTGTTTTGTTTCCTTGTGCTCTGGAATTTGTCACATTTGTATAGCAGACTGGATATTGCTCAGAATTTGTAACTATGAATTGCTAATCTACTGTCTGCTGAATTTTGCTGATGTTTGCTGTGGGAGGTGTTGTACATTTCACAATATGCAGAGAAACCATCTCCTGAGGTAGTACTTTATGTGCTACAAGTACTAAACTCAGAATTAGCGCATGAAAAACCCATTCAACTATGTGTTGATGCAACTTTGTTAGACTATTTGCTCCCTGCTCTTTCTCCATTATGTTTTATCGGACTGTTCAGGTACTTTTTAAAACCAATTAACATGCCATGATGCTGTCTCCTTTAATAATCACTTGTGATCATAAACCCCAGAGTTGGGGGGGAGGGGACAGGGGTGATAAAAGAGTCCAGCTTTCACCAGCTTTACTTTCATCTGTGCCATCTTGTTCAAGGAAACATTAACATTTTTATAATAATTTTCAAATTTTTAGGCCATCCCAAAGTGCTTTAAAAACATTCACTCACCATTATTATTTACACGAATGCTCACTTCAAAGAAAATTAAAGAACGACAAGATAATCTCTATTTTGACCAAGATCTGGGACAGTTTTCTGGCCTTCAAATAGCATGTGGAGTCTTGTGCATCTGCATAATAGGCCAATAAAACTTTTGTTTTAAGGTCTTGCCGTAAAATGTCATGTCTGGTAATGCAGCACACCTCAAAGTATTGAATTATCATGGGGCTTGAACCTGCAAACCTCAGAGGTCGAGGAAAGGCCCAATGAACTAACACATGATATTCAACAATTTGCCATCCAGTGGAGTCAACCTTTGAATGTTTGCTCTCATGATTTACTAACTAGTGAAACAAATTTCCAATGTTTACCCTCTCAAAATCCTTTATAATTCTTTCAGTGTTGCTTCCTCTTATTACTGAGTAATTTTGCAGCAGAAAAGTAGCAGTGAATCATCATAATCCTGTGAATAATAAATGCAACCTAGTCTGTTCTTAGAGTTTTGGAAAGCTGAAACTTCTTTTTCAGTAATGTGGACGTTTTCTATTAATTGCCTCAGAGAGGTAGGTTTTATCTTTCAAATCTGATGTTAAAGTTCTACCTGCCACCTCAGAATGATGTAAAACATCGCAAATCATGATATTGAGGAAGAGTTGCCCTTACTTCCCATACCAATATTTTCCCCTCAGTCGACATCAGAAAAATAGGTCATCTGCTAATTATCATACTGCTGTACGTGTAAAAACAAATT
This sequence comes from Hemiscyllium ocellatum, assembly GCF_020745735.1. NCBI lineage: Eukaryota > Metazoa > Chordata > Chondrichthyes > Orectolobiformes > Hemiscylliidae > Hemiscyllium > Hemiscyllium ocellatum. Next base: position 98,370,994 of record NC_083404.1, on the reverse strand, counting down.
GCTGGAAAGGCTCAGCATGTTTGGAGAGAAATCAGAGTTAACGTTTCAGATTCAGTGACCCTTAGAAGGAATACTAGCTAGGAAAAGGTTAGTTTGTAACCTATTAGATGCAGATTGTTGAGTTTCTACATTACAGCAGGGATGTCAGTTCAAAAGTTACCTTACTGGCTTGAACAAACTTCAGCACATCAAGGTATGAAAGGTGCTATATAAATGCAATTCTTTCCTTGAGTGTATGGACTTGTAGTTTGCACTGTTTTTCTCACCAGCTAATCTATTGATTGTTTGTCTCCTAGCCTCTAGATGACGTAAGTGTTATTCTTGAATTGTTCTGTTTAAGCATAACTTTTGGATTTTGGTTATGCACATCTGTGTTCAAAACTGGACAAGTTCATATGACTTTTCTTGTAATTTTAATTTTTGATTGTGATAAGTGGACAATGTGGCAAGAATGCCTGATGATCTGTTGGTACTAAAGAAATCCATAATAAGATCAAGGACAATTGTACTTCTGTAGTCCATTATATTTAAAGCTAACATTGTGTTGCAATTCTGTGACCCACAGTGATTGGTATGTAGCGCCACGGTTGTAATTTAATAAAATTTTGAGAATGTAAACTCTTTTGGGATTTTGGCTATCTTGTCCCAGTATGTCAGTTATATTTTTGTTTTCATTTGGAAGCAGAGTAAGATGCTTTGCTGTGTCAAAGATGCCATATGAATGCAACATAAACAGAAAGTGCTGAAAAAACCCAGCAGGTCTGGTAGCATCTGTGGAGTGAGCAATTCAGTCAATATGTACCAATTCCCTCTTCAGTGTCCAAAGTACCAACATATTTTCCAGTGACTTATTTGGAATTTCAGTGTGGACTACACTCTTTGTTTCTCATAATATAGTCCCTTCTACCATATGAAGAATGAGTAGTCAAAAGAGAAAACACTGGAAAATCTCAGCAGGTCTGGCAGCATCTGTAAGAAGAGAAAAGAGCTGATGCTTCGAGTCTAATTGACCCTTTGTCAAAGCTTCAACAAAGGGTCAGTTAGATTTGAAACATCAGCTCTTTTCTCTCCTTACAGATGCTGCCAGACCTGCTGAGATTTTCCAGCGTTTTTTCTTTTGGTTTCAGATTACAGCACCCGCAGTAATTTGCTTTTATCCCATGCTATGTGAAGAATGAGTGATTGGTTTGCAGAATACCCCTTCTCAGCCTGCAAGGATGTCCCTGACCTTTCAATCACTTGTTAATTCAATTTACCATCTCACTGTTATGCTAGTGTTCAAGGCTACATTGCTCTAGCCAATGCAAGCAGGAAGAAAAGCGCCTCTTTTTCTGCTTAGGTACTTGACAGCCTTTAAGGTTCACCTTTGAGCTCAACTTCAAAGCATGAAATCTGTTGTCCATTCGGATTACCTTAAATACCAGCTCCCCATATTTGTTAGCATGGATTTGCTCTCTGAAGAGCTGACCTATTTTCTGCTTTGAACACTTAGTCTTCATCTATAGTTCTTTTCTTCATTAAGACTCCCTTTGCCTTTTGCTCTTGGCACCTTTACCTTCTGTTCTTCTTGGTCTTCCTCCCTTATTTTTCCACAGCATAACATACCTCCTGTATCAGCTCCCTTCAGTTCTGAAGGCGTCATATTGGAATCAAAACATTAACTCTGTTTTTCTCAGAAGATGCTGTCAAACCTTTTGAGTTTCTCCAGCCCTTTCAGTTTCAGATCTATAGCATCTATAGTTGCTTTTGCACTATGTGGAATTGAGTGTGAGGCCATGTGTTTACTTGAAGCTATGTATATAAATGATCTTTTAAGTCTCATTGTTACTGAAAACTTAGATGTAAAAATAATTATCTGAAAGTCCAAACCTCTTCAAAGATGGAAATCAGTAGGTGTTTACATTATGAAGCTTTAAGAATTTATACTTTTGAGTATTTAACATAGACTTGAGTTCATCTGAAAATGCTTTTGTTTCACTGTAAAGTTATTAGAGCATTTCATATTGATGAAGTGTAAAACTGAGATAATTCTAGCCTTTGTTTACCAACAGAAGTCACAGTTCAGTGAGATTTATTCCTATCTGTAAAGTCAGGGAATTATCCTAATTATGAGAGGGGCAATATCATTTATTATCTCAGCCTGTGATCTAAGCCTGTTTTTGTTAAGCTAAAGAGTGATAGCCAGGCTAGAGGCCAAAGTCATCTGTAGCCAGAAAGACCCATAGGAAATTAGACAAGGACTGGCAGAAAACAGTCTGGCCTAAACAGTGAAACAATTATAATTCGTCAAGTAGAATAGGAAGGCTGGTGAAACAGAGAAAGGAACTTTCATTTGAATAGAGTTATGGGGAGATGGCCAAAAATATGATTTTGTGTCTTCAGCTGCTATTTCTGACTCAAGCTATTGTCTCCCAAGAGCTCTTATCTCAAATTCCTGGATATGAACTTCTTACTTCCTAAAAATGAGCAAAACAAAGAACAGCAAAATAAAAGCAGATGCTGCTGTGAATAATAGTTATGTTTCTTCTGCAGTTAATTTTTTTTAGCAGTACAAACTTTGGATCCATGGTTTTAATAGACAATGAACTTCATTTAAAAGCTGCTATGTGCCATTTTAAAGTGCTTCCCTTGTATTCAAATGAGCTGTTAATCTTGTCCTAGTTTTCTTTTACTGACAGTAAAGATGATGTGGTGGAACAAATAGAAAAAAATAATTGAAATTTGGTTTGGAATACTTTATTATATAATACCTATTAAAGGATATAATTTCAAATTGAATTAGTTATCAAAAAGAATTTTAAAGTATACAGGATATGGATAGGTAAGTCTTTAGCTGACACTAACAAAGGCCTGATGGGCCAAATGGCTGCTTTTACTTAAATTACTATTATCTACGTCGGGTAGATTTAGGTTCAGATTTTATTGTCATGTGTACTTAAGTACAGGATACAAGAGTACAGTGAAACGTTTACAGTGTCGCCACACATGGTTAAAAATCACACAATACCAGGTTATAGTCCAACAGGTTTCATTGGAAGCACACTAGCTTTTGGAGCACCGCTCCTTGAAGGAGCGATGCTCCGAAAGCTAGCGCGCTTCCAATTAAACCTGTTGGACTATAACCTGGTGTTGTGTGATTTTAATTTTGTAAACCCCAGTCCAACACTGGCATCTTCAAGTCATGGCCATAAATGGCATTATCTTAGGTATGAAATACTGAGGTGCGAAGTCTTAGTTATAGAAGTAGAAAAATAAAGATATAAGTTAAAATGTTCCGCACTACAGTTGTCTTAGTATAAAAGTGGAAAAATAAAGAAATAAAGTTTAAAAAGTCAATTTAGCAATTATTCATTCCTTCTACAGTAATGTAGTTTTGAAGTATGCCAAAGTCTGTTGTGGAAGTTGCTGAACATTGTCTGAAGTGATCTGCCAGCAATTCACTTTAAAAACAAGTTAGCCCACCAGCCCCGTTATCTTGTCTCGATCTTGTATCAAACAATTGTTTTTTTTTAAGAATTGAGAGCTCAGTGAACAAAGCTTTAAATCAACGTCCAACCTTTAGATGTTTGTCGGATCTTTAAACCCAAAGGTTGAGCCAGTGGAAGTCTGGAAGAATGGAACCCCTACAGTGTGTAAAATTGCCGTGTTCATAAAATGCAGGACAAATCTAGTCTGGCCAATTACAGGCTCATTGATGTTCTCTCAATCATCAACAACATGATGGGAGGTGTCAGCAATGGTGCTCTTAAATGGTAATAACTCAACAATAACCTGCTCACCAGTGCTCAGTCTGGTTTCTGTCAGGGTCTCAGTTCCAAAGCTCAATACAAGCTTGGTCCAAATGTGGACAAAGGGGGTTAACAAGTTTCTCAATGGTCTGGACATTGTCTACAGGTTGAATGTAAACTGTTTCAACCTCATCTGATTGAAGTCCAAAAAGAAAATGCCATTGACTTGACTTGTAGAATTTGAATATGTAGTTGACAGTGTCATCTGCAATGTTTTGAAAGAGAATCTTCAAGTCTCACGTAATGTCTTCACAGAAGCATTATTGAGAAACTGGCCTCAGCCTCCATCTCAGGACGACTCAAGTCCTTTATCAAACTATCACATGGCAAGTTCTGGTCTATCCCTCAATTAAAATCATCAGAGAAATCTTCCCAAATGTGGAAGGTTTCCACTATGTACATAGACATTGATGCAGCGATTCAACATTGCATCCAATGCATGAGCACTGCCTTCAGATACCTCAGGATGAAGGTCTCGATTAACCATGACTACTATGCTGATACCAAGATCCTTGTGTAAAGCTAGTTATTCTTCTGACCATTTGATATGGTTCAGAAAAATGGACTCTGTACCATCAAATAGACAAACACTCTGTATCAGTGGGAGAACAGGTATATGCACATTAGCACTCCTAAAACAAGCATCAAGGCTGTGATCTTCATATAGGAGGTTTCATATATGAAACCAACTCCGCTGGGCCAGCCATGTGCTTAGGATGCCTCAGTTCCAACTGCTAAAGCAAATCCTCTTCACCCAGTTGAGGGAAGGCACCGGAACAAGCAGAATGCAGCGGAAACATTTCAAAGATTCACTGAAGGCTTTCCTCAAGCAATGCAACAGAAATGTCAATGCATGGGAGACCCAAGCTTGGGACAATCTAACTTGGGAGAATCTACAATATGAAGAGTTCCAATTCTTTGAGAATATCTATTGCCAAGAGGAAGTACAGAAAAGGAACCTGAGGAAAGAATACCAGCATTCCTGAGGCCATTCCCTGCCAATTTGTGGATTGGAGATGTGGCACATGAGCCACTCTAGGTCCAGCAGAATCCACAGCTGTTAAGACAGAATTTCCTAGATGGCCAATCACAATCATTAGCTTGTGATTGCTGATGATGATGACGGTTGATGTTTTCAACGCTTTGTATTTTGACATGAATTCAGAATGGGGAAGATAGGCTGAGTCTGCCTATTACAGATGCAAATTTAATCATGTTTCTGAGCCAATTTTAACTGACTTTACCTACAGTTTTCATCAGTCAAATGTTTTGAAGGGATGGAAGATTTGGTCATAATAGCGATGACCATAGCTGGGCTGCACCAAATAGCTTTCCAACTAGTTTTAATCAGTGATGTACATTCCATTGTTTATTTGTACTCGTATCATTCAGTGGCCTTCAGTAAATTTACATAGGTAGAACCCAGAGAAACTGCGGTATTGGAAATGCCTTTAGAGTTTTATTTGTATTATTTGCTTTAACCAAACTTGCAAAGATTGATTGATTGATTGAACTTCACCCTGAGAATAATTGTATATTCATGGAAACATTTTCTGCTTAGTTGCAAGCATTGTTTGGCATCCAGCATATTAAACTGTAACGATGAATATTTTTGATATTAGTTGAGAGGAGCAATAGCAAGACTATGTACAGAATTATAGAATGATAGAAGGGTTATAACTCAGAAGAAGGGCATTCCAACTCATTTTCCCCAGGTAACCTCAGCCAAGAGCAACTCTGTTAGTCCCACATCCCACCTTTTTAATGTGACCCTACATATTTAAGTCATATCATTGAAGAGCAGGTCTTTTTGATTTGCAACCTCCTTTTTAAAATGGAATAAAGTGGTTCATTCCTAAAACGTGATGCTTCTATCGTCACAGAGTTGTTTTAGGGTTGTAGTTTACATTATCTGTTCATTCATTGACACTCTGAACTAATCAATTTTGCCTTGACTGATACAAAAATAAAACTAGTGGCTCGACTATGGCTAACAAGGGAAGTTAGGGATAGTATTAGATCCAAGGAAGGGATGTACAAATTGGCCAAAAAGAGCAGCAGACCTGAGAAGAGGGAGCAGTTTAGATTTCAGTAAAGAAGGACAAAGGGATTGATTTAAGTGGGGGAAATAAGAGTTTGTGAGTAAGCTTATGGGGAATGTGGAAACTGTAAAAGTTTCCATGGTATCCAAAAAAAAGATTAGTTGAGAGAAATGTAGGCCCCTTACAGTCAGAAACGGGAAGTTGTAATGGGGAAGAAGGACATAGCAGTTCAATTAAGTACATGGTTTGGTTCTGTTTTCACACATGAGAAACTGAAGGAAATGATGTTGGAGAAATTGATAGGATTAAAGGCTGCTAACTCCCCGGGGCCCAGTAGATTATGTCCCAGATTACGTCAAAAGTACATCCTAGAGTACTTATGAAAATGACCCGAGAAATAGTGATGCATTCGTGGTCATCTTTGAAGGTTTTATACAATCTGGAACAGTTCCTATGTGTTGAAGTTTGCTGATGTAACTCCACTATTTAAAAGAAAAAGGAGGTAGAGAGTAAACAGTGGAATATAGACCCATTAGTCTGAAATTAGTAATGGGAGAAATGTTAGAGATTATTGTAAAAGTTTTAAGAACAGAACACTTAAATGAAAGGGAAACCATACTTAATAATTTGACTGGAATTCTTTGAGGATATAACATAGAGTTGATAAAGCCAGTGGATGTGGTTTATTAAACTTTCAGAACGCTTCCAATAAGGTCCCGCATAAGACATTAGCACGTAAAATTTAAAGCACATGGTATTGGGAAAAGTGTACTTTCATGGATAGAGAACTGCTTGGCAGACAGGAAAGCAAGTGTAGGAATAATTGGGTATTTTTCTGGGCGGCACCCAGTGACTAGTTAGGTACTGAAGGGATCAGTCCAGGACCCCAGCTATTCACAACACATATTAATGATTTAAATGAAGAAATAGAATGTAATATCTCCATGTTTGCAGATGAGACAAAGTTGTGTGAGAGGCTGAGCTATGAGGAGCATGTAAAGACGCTTTAGTTGTGTTTTGGATGAGTTGAGTGAGTGGGCAGATGCATGGCAGATGATGTATCATGTGGATAATTGAGGTGATCCACTTTGGTTGCAAAAACAGGAAGGCAGTTTATTATCTGAACGGGATAGTTTGGGTATGGGGGGGATGCAGTGACACTTGGGTGCCTTTACGCACCAGTCACAGAGTGCAGTGAACAGTGAAGAAAGCAAATAGGACTTTATGGTGAGAAGATTTGAGTACTGAAGCTGGGATATCTTGCTGCAATTATGCAAGGCTTTTGTGAGACCACTCTTGGAATACTGTGTGCAGTATTGAGCTCCTTAATATAAAGAAGGATGTTCTGGCTATTGACAGATTGCAATGAGGGTTTACAAGACCGATTCATGAAATGGCAGCACTGATGTATGAAGAGAGACTGGATCAATGAGGACAATATTCACTGGAATTTAGAAAAATGAGGGGGAATCTCAAAGAAACCTTTAAATTTCAACAGGACTAGACTATGTAAATGCATGAAGAATATTCTTAATGACAGGAAGTCCATAACCAGGGGTTACAGTTTAAGGATACGGGATAGGTTTTTTAGGATTGAGTTGAGGAGAAATTACTTCACTGTGTGGTGTCCCCATGGAATTCTGCACTACAAAAAGCGATTGAGACCAAAATATTGAATGTTTTCAAGAAAGAGATAGATATGGTTCTTAGTGATAAAGAGATCAAAGGGAGAAAGTAGAAATAGCGAACTGAGTTACGTGATCAGCTGTGATCAGAGTGAATGAATTGAAAGGTTTAATGGCCTATCTTTGCTTCTGTTTTCAATATTTCTATGTTTCTTACTCTTCTGCCCATGTGCTTCCTCTCCCCTTTGCCTTCACGCCACAGAAAAGAACTCACGATGTTTTAAATTACCAAATACTGAGCAGCAATTTTCAATAATGCCCCTAACTTCCCCATATGGCACATCTTCCGATCCCTTTCTCATGACCGTTTTGACTGTATTAATAGAAACACCAAGTCCACAGTATAGCAATTTTTTTTGACATGGATTATGCTTCATTGTGGTATAGTATGACTTTTAAAAAATATTTTGAGATCCATTAGAATTGTAGAAGTCAGTTATTTTCAGTTTAAAATGCTTCAATATATTTATCATAACTCTATGCTGCAAAAAATATCTTACTTTCAAGGTTTCTTAGTAAAGGCTGGGAAAACTGTAGAAAGCTTGTTTCATGAATCTGATTTATGACTGTTTGAACGAAAGAATACTGTCTCTTAAAGCGAGATATTTTCCAAACCAGACAGTTTTAAGACACTTCTATGGGTCTCTAAAAGTGTTTGTTTTCATAAATATCAAAATTAATGCTGTTGAACGAGTTTTGTTTTTATTTGGAAAGTCATGTTAATATTTTTGACTTAAAATATAAGATTTTTAAAAGAATGTATTAAAGTATAGCAGATAAGTACATTTGTGGTTTATACAAAGCTATAATGTATGGGTGGTTCAGAGGAAAAGAAAACATACTTTTATTATTGATGCTCCAGCAAGTTTTAGCGGAAGCAGAGCTGAGTTTCTGTGGAGCCATAGCATGGGTCAGACCCATATACAACATTCCTGCTTCCGTGTTTAACAACCTGAAGAGCAAAACATCCAGTAACAAGTGTGTGAAAATTCTGTATCTTGGATTGCAGTTTGTTGCTCTGACATCCTGCAAGCCAGTCCTGTCCGTTCACAAACGTCAGGGCTGGTTCCTGACAGCATGCTATCTCTGCCTGGCCTGGGTTCCTTTCATTCAGGATTCATTGTGTGGAAGAGGGTTTGGTCAGGAATTCGGGTTCCTGCGAGTAATGCTCTCTCCCAGCCCCTTCAGCATTGACAGATGCCTGTTGTTGTGGACAAAAGAATTGGCTCATTGCTCCCTCTGTTCCTCCTTGCATCCGAGGTTGGAATTTGCCCTGTCTACTGTTTGTGATAATGCATGAAAAGATAACTAAATAAAACCATTGCCAAATTTGTTTAACTACACTGTCAATTTTGCAGAGACTGAATTCAGAGATAGGATTTACAAGAAAAAAAATGAAGAGGAATAAGAATGAAAAGCATTTGGCTGTGTATTTTGTTTTTGGTTCATTTGAATTTGAACTTGTGCACATTTTTATATATATATTTTCATTTCTTGCCATATTGTGTGAAAGGAATAAAAATACTTTCTATTTAATAGGCTTGGAACCATAAAGTAAAAGCTGTGGCTACCTGTAAAAAAGCAAAGGTTTTACAGATATGAAGAGATAATGAGCCTCCTCGTCATTTTTTTAGTCGTAATACCTATAGCCCCCTGAACAGCTGATGCAAACATGATTTGTCTGTTGTGCTGTATTACCAGCTCCATCTAGTGGTTTTGTCTTTCTGCGGTTAGACTGCCTAAGTTGGCTCTTCAGGATTTCTTGTGAAATGCTTCACTAAAATTTGTTGTTGTGTTTAAAATACCATAGTCTTCATTTCTTTCCACCATATTTTAAGGTTTTCAGCCACCAATGTGTGACTTTAACTTTCAAACTAATTGAAGAGTTAATTGATTTTTGTTGATGCTGTGTTACACTCATTGTGAGATGGACTTTTGATAAGTTTTTAGTTACAAGAGGAAATAAACACATGACTGGTAAGACTTGCTGATTCTTTTTAACCCATATTTATGAAAGTGATCCACAACACATTCAATCTCAGTGTAATCAATCATTTTTTTAAACAAAACTGAATTGTTTGCCACAAATAGATCAATAGAATAAGGGAAAGCTTTGGAAGTTTTTACCTTATGTGTGCTATGGGGTAACTTTCAGAGAAAGTAGTCCAGATGGCACCCAGTACACTACAGCCCTATGGGTTTTTTGTCTTTACTGCAGAGGAGGGAAACTTCACTGAAGCATAAACTATTACCCTTGCATTTCAACAGAGCTAACTCGTCATCAGTCAGATAATAAGGATGTGGTGGGGGAGGGGAGAGCAAGGTGATTAAGCTTGTAGCTAAGCTCTTCAGCTGTGGTACTGTAGGAGCATAGGAAACTGAACAACACTCTTGGCCTAGTTATGAAGAAGCCTAAGAGTTGTCCTTCCCTGACAGATTTCACATGGGTGGGTCAGCCTTGCCAGCAGGAGGCTTTAAGAAAACACTAATAGCTTCCAGCTGTGTGGAAAATCAGGCTCTTTAGAGTCAAAATGGGAGATTTGAATTTCAAAGCATGCTAATGCTTTCATTTCTGTTCACTACCATTTGGCCATAAAAGATTATTTTCCAATATGTCAGCCCAATTGATGGCCAGTGGTCCGAGAATGAAAGGGAAACAAGCAAGCAGGGAAATTTGTACATTGGTGAATCCGCCCTCCAAGCTGGTGTGGCTTTTGTAGAAAGACCTACCATGAGATGAGGGGATCTTAATAACCATTCATCAATTGATCATTGGCTGATCATTGACTGCTATGTTATTCAGTTTATCAAGTCTTGCACAAAAGTCAGAAAAGGCTTCATTCAACTTTGTTAAAGCAAACTCTTAGAGTAAAATGCTTTATTTGAATTCATTTTGGCTTTTTATTATTATTTTCTTTCCTCTTTTGTTAATGTAGCCTAACTTAAATGAGTCCTTTTATTTGGTGGTTTGAATATATGAAACTATTAATTCCATTATGAAAGCTTAATGGGAAGCAGGGAGCAGATGGGGTAGAAAACTTTGGTTGCTTTCAATTTGTGTCAATGAGGTTTCAGTTCTTTAGAATTAACTCACTTAATACCTCCTGTGTGAAGTCATGAATTCACAGTGTATCAGATTTAGTGGCCAGTAGATAGCTAAAGTTGAGCTAACCTGGGGAAAAGTCTTGATATAGTTAGTGTATTGTTACTGAACTGTGATCGTGTGAAATATGTTGTAAGGTTTCTTGCTTTCTCTAAACAGGTTTATTGTTTTAATTTTTTTTCAGATTTAGCTATTTGATGTTCCATCTAAAATTTTTGATTTTTTACTTTTAATTACATTGCTAAAATTTGAATTAACAGCTAGTTGTTTCAACATTTTTAATAATTTCTGTTTAGCTCAATGTTTAATTGTTTGTGTTATTTAATTGGCTGATTAAACCATTGCTTATGGTTTTTTTCTTAACCAGTCATAATATACTTTTGATTAGGGTAGCTAAAACTATTATCAGTACTGGAAGTTGAAGTTGAAATATTTTAGTTGCAAACATTTGCTTTTTTTAAAAAAAACAAAGTTTAGAATTATATTCACGACTTGTGCTGCATCTTGTAATCCTTTGATAGTACCTTGAATGAAAATGTTTGCATCTGGGGACCTGAGCTTGATTTGTCAATATTTAAGATTGCTGCTTCAGTTTGTGGGTGCCAGAAAATTAGGTTCACATTTTAGTCACTGATTTTCCTGCGATTAATACCAAGAATAGTTGAAGTGCAGTGAGTTGCATTGATTGCAAACTGTAGCCACTTGGGTTAAACCATACTCGGGGAGGCTGCCACATGTGTGGTACCTTTTTCTGTAATTAAATAACCCAAAGATAAAGGCCTTATCCAGATGACGGTTACAGAAAACACTAGAGGAGTATCCGATGCACAAGCATCCTTGTCTTGTCATTCCTTTCATTGATAGACCACTAGGTGAGAATCCCTCAGGAATTGGTTCATGTTAATGTGGATCAATTTGAAGCCGCAATTACTGTTGTGAGGATATGGTCCTGGCATTTAGAAGAGCTGTTTCAAGAAAAAAAAGACAAAAAAAAAGTGAAATTGTTTGTGGTCTAAAATGCATGTCTGTGGTATAATCCTTTGATAGCTGGTGTCTGTTGTAGAAGAGCTGACAATTATTGCTGTTCATAACCCTTTGAGGTGCTCCTGACAACACTGGATTTTTTTTCCTTAAAGAGCTGCATTACATTAGGAAACAGCTTATTGGCTGCTGCACTGCTGTGAGTGTTTGTTAACTGACATCAGTTGTCAGAGAGCCATGGATTGATCCATATGTGAACAGAGCATATTCATAGCTCTCAAAAAAGGTCAGTTTTTCCTGTGTTCCCACATGGATTTCATCAGCGGTTTAAGGCGGCTACAGGGAAAAAATGCATTTGCACTGACAGAGGCTGATTGCTGGGGGATCTGCATTCAGACACATGTGAATCATATGCTGTAAGGAAGGCAGAAGGAATGCTACAAGCAGCGTAGTGGAAGGATTGCTAAGAGTGAGGACAAACAAATCAAAGAAGGAAAGGTTTACATTTCGGTTTCTGTAAGGAACGACACAGCTTATCTGAAGACTTCACAGCAATATATCCCTGTGTCTGACGTCTTCCTTGCCCTCCCCTGCGTTGGACCTAGTAAGAAAGGTACAGTAAAAGAAGTCAGATGAGGGTCTCGGGCAGAGATAATTTGTGCATACATCCATGTCATTGTTCTGCCTGAAGAGATTGGGCTTGGTTCAAGGCCACATGTGCTCCTGTCATCATTCACATTTCTGCTCCAAGTACAATTCGGAGTGTCAGCTCTCCATCTGTCTCTGCCTGGCAAAAGCACGCACCCAGTTTCCTGCCTCTAGGTAGGATGCCGCAGCAAGCCTTATGGCTGTCTGTTTTTTTTTCTGATCATTCCAGAGCAGGAGACTGTAGGTCTCCTGCCTTCAGTTTTGCTTTTTTTTTTAAGGAGAGTAAAAGTGTGTAGCTCATTCAGTAATGCCAGGTGAGTCTTGTGGAGGTGGCCTGTTCACCCATCATATTTAACGTTGACAGGATATTTTATTTTAGTTACTGTCAAGATGGAAGTGAAATTATAACCATTTATTGACTTGATGATAGAGTCTTGTTTTGTATGCAACGTGTCACATTTTATTAGTCACGCAATGTGTATTATCTGTTAAACCATGTGACTGATAGTTTTATATTATCTTAAGATAAAATATGTATCAGGAGAGCCTGAAAGTGCACAGCTGTCTGTTTCCAGATTATTTGGTTAGATGTCCAGAAGTGGTTGCAGTTTAAAGGAGAGTACACATTACAGATGGTGTTTTGAAATTGTATATGCTTGCTTGTACTGCTGTGTAGGTATTGCCAGTTGCTGAAGGTTTTTCTTAGGGAGTTGTTGTATGGTCTTAGATAACCAACAAAACATTTTTTTTGGTCTATTTTACCAGAGCTAATGAAACTAACGTTATATCTCTCCTGTTACTTGGCGGGTCTTACTTGTTTCCAGCACCTTTTTTTTTGTTAATTTGTTTCAGGCCACAGCTACGCACCTGAAGAAGATGTTTTCATGTACTGTATTGTTTTCCTGGTGATATGTGAAAGCCAGTGTGCTGTACTATACTGTCAGCCTTTGTAATGTGGTGCCTAAAATGCAAATAACAGATGTGTGCAACCACAAGCATGTGCAGGATTTAATCTACTTGAGCAAATCTGACACTTGGCTATTTTTCTTGACACCCATCTGTACTATAGTCTGTTAGAATGGTCTTCACAACCTGCCCCTCGTGATGTACTTGCATTCCTTTATCATTCAGAATAGGACTAGTAAGATCATAACAGTTAATTTCTAACCCTCTTTTTAGCAAGAATTGAGTAGTTAAAGCTTAAATGGGCAAGAGAACTCAGTGACTCTGTGTTCAACTGAGGAACTTCTCTCAATGCTATTTTGGATAAATCAGGAGCCTTTTTAAAATTAGACTTTAATGTAATTGTGCATTTTCAGTTTTTTTTTTGAATGTCACAACTTCTAACCAACAGCCCGGCATATTCAATGCTATGAGTTGACAACAAAATAACCATAAGCATGCTGAAATGTTCTTTTTCCATATTTTGGTGTTAAAACAAAATCTCTGGCTATCATTATTAGCAGTAGCACAGAATGCAAGAAGTTAACTGGCAAGCAGCAAAAACACAAGGAAACCATTTAACAAAGATAACTGCAGTGAATACAGAAAAGTGAATAAGCTAACATTCTATTAAAAATGTTAAAAATCCACATTGCCTGCATTAACTTGGCTTTCATTTGGCCCTATTGTCCTATAATGTGTGTTTCTGCCAACACTTTAAATGCAAGACAAATATAAAATTCTGTTGGTGTAAACAAGTATTTGTGTGGAGCTCTGCCTTTGGGAGTCATATTACTATATTTTGGTTTTATGTATTGGTATGTATTTCAGTTTGAGATATGCTCAAGTGTGGATTTAGATATGCTTTGCTCATAAATATGCAAGCAGTAAACTGTGTTGTGTCTGTGTGTTGTGTCAGGCTGTTGTGTATGGAGGAGAGTATTCAAGTGAGAGGCTACTATAGTGTACAATTTCACAAAGCAAATCTTGTGAACCCTGTACAGTACTTCCAAAGAACAGATGCAGGCTTATAAATACAGCACCATTAATGCATCTGGCATTGCTCAGGGTCATTTCCGTGAAAGACCATCAGTGATCATGGTCATTGTAGTACAAAATGATACTGTTCTGTTAGAAATGGCCTGGCATTAGGTCAGACCACCCTCTTAACTTCTGCTGTCCAGATGTGGCTACAGCTCATTTTCTTTACATTTCAAAAATTGGTTCTGTTTTCAGAATCTGGTTCTACTTAGGACATCTCCATCCTGGGGCGCATTTCATAAATTGTCCACATATTTTTCTTAGCAGAGAACTTAACTGGCTGTAATTTTTAACACATGGCTATGTCATGTGATATTTTCAAAACACTTGCAGACAGCACTGAGCAAGTCCCAATAGAAATAAACAGCCTTTCTGCCGCCAGTCTTTTTTTAATAAGTATAAAAGACGTACCTGCACTATATTTGGAGAAGAAGCTTTATTTTAATGTAAATTTCTATCTATTTGGTACAATTGTGACATCCTGAAAATGAGCAATTTGTTGCATCTTTGGAATTTAACGTCAATGAAGACTTGTTCAAATCTGCAAACATTCTTTATTTTCCTGCTAACTTGAAATATTTATTGTGCTTTGACCATTACCTATAAGCAGCTGGTCATGCTTTGTTCTGTGAGGTGTCCAGTCTGTTTTCTGGAGGGCATGTCAGATTGTTCAGTATTTCTCAAAGATGACAGAAGTCCGATTCTTTTCTTGGTCTTAATTCTGTAAAAATGCTTTCACATAAGGTTAGTTATGGTTCAATCTGATAGTTTAGAGGTTGTCTCAAGTTCTTGCTAATGATTTAAGGATTGATTTTGTATAATTTCTTTTAACATAAAGTACTTGAATAATACCAGTCACCCTGAAACACAAACTAAAACATTAGCCATTTGTTTATAACAGGCTGACTAATCTAATGAACCAAATGATTTTCATATTATGGGTCCAGAGACCTCATATGCCGTGGTAGCTTTGTTCCAACAGTAGAACCATCCTGAAGAGTCGTCTACCAGATTCATGTAGATCACATATGGCTTCTCTAGACAAGCAGCATCCTAAGCTGGGCAAAGAGTATTGAACATGAAAGATTTTGTTTTGAAGCATTTAAGGAAATATTCTGAGAAATTTAAAGAAAAAGAAAATGACCTGCACAGA
This sequence comes from Hemiscyllium ocellatum, assembly GCF_020745735.1. Lineage (NCBI taxonomy): Eukaryota > Metazoa > Chordata > Chondrichthyes > Orectolobiformes > Hemiscylliidae > Hemiscyllium > Hemiscyllium ocellatum. The sequence goes on along the minus strand of NC_083404.1, from coordinate 98,355,611 downwards.
ATCCCCATCTGAGGATTAAATTTGTGTTTATGTTTAGTTTAAAAAAAATTTAAAGCAGACATTTTTTTGCTTTCTCTCTAAGTATTGCCTTGTGGTTTTGTGCTTTTCATTTTATGTTTCAGTATTTCAATACTGGACGTGGCTGTCTGTAGATGGGGATAGTCACAGAAATTCACTGATGACTGCTTAAAAATTGCTAGTCAAAGGCTAATGTACTGACTACTGCTTTCATGCTGGTTCTAAGAAAAAAATCAGGTTGATTAATGCAAAGTGCGGTGTAACAAATAAATAGGGAATATATTTCAGTACTGTAATGGCATCCCTCTCTAAATTGATTTTAAAACTGCACAGAGCTCTATAAGAATGGTTAATTTTGTTCATGTTTCTAAAATACACTTACCAGAATAGTCTTAGAAAGAGAATGCTACCACCATTTTCTTCGGATTTAAATGAAAAGGCCTTTGACCTTGTCTATAAAACAATATCTGAGCAAGCTTTTGTGCTACAGCAATTGGTAGCTCTCCCGCAGGCACTGTGCAGATAGCCTGCTGCAGTCCCACAGCCCTCACCTTATTTAATATAATGGAATAAAACTACTTTTGGAACCACCTGGTACAGATGAGGCAACCCCAGGGACGTGCTCTTGAGGGATTGAGGAACCGAATGCTAAGAAATGTGAAAAATCTAAGGGGACAACTGGGGGATTGCAGAAAAAAAAACAGTGCAGGGACACTAATACATCTTCCTGACAAGCAGAGGTTTGATGGGACATGTACTGCACACTGTTCCATCTGGTGCTTATGATTGCATGGCATATTAGCGTGCTGCAAGTTCATAATGTATTCAAGGCGAGAAATCATCCCCTGCATATCAAGTGAGCTCTCCTTCCCAAGGCTGCCTTTGAATCTTGATGATCGTGTCTTGCATGTTCCACCTGTGTTCTACAGGACGAGATTTTTTTTTCTGTGCACACCACAAGAGACGTGCACCCCATGCATCTGCTGCAGTGGTGGATCTACTTATTTATGTAAACACACAAGTTGGATTGTAATCAAACTTACCAGTGGCTTATTAGAATCGTAAACCAATTCTCCTATCCAACCTCTAATTATAGAGATAATTACTATCAAACAGCTTGAGTTAAGGGGTTGGGTCACAAGTGCAGATACATTCAGCATTGGTTACAGAACCATCAGCCCAAGCTTTTTGGCTCACAGCAGAATTTTCACTGCACTCCCAGGCATTCATATTGAAGAGACCCAAAGTACCACAGTTCATGGTATTTGGTCCTGGCACAACATATTAGTTTTAAATTTCAGCATAAGTTTCGGTTGCAATTGAGGATGTTTCCAATTATCTTCCTTGGTTAGTGATAACATTTCAAAACATTAACCTTCATTACAGTATTCTGCCTTTATAATTAAGATGTACTGTCGCTTTGTTCAATCAGGCTACTTGTTAAATTCAGAGAAATATGTAGGAGTGAGAGTGGGTAATCTGAAATATTTCAGCAAATGTTTGCAAGATTCCATGAATATTTCAACCTATAACACGCAAACTGTAAATGTCCACTTTTGGAGATGCAAAGTGATGTGCACATTGTACATTTGAACACTAGAATCCCTGGAAACCAGATCCTAAGTCACCCACTTTTAAAACGGACTGAATAATTAATACAGCCTGTGTGTGTAGTGAAGTAATTCCATTCGCTTTATATGGTGTCATACATTGAGGATTTTCACAGATTGGATGCTATTAGATAAAGGAATTTGGCAGTCATTTTCAGTCAGCTTCTCTTTTTAACAATTTTTAAAAACAAACTCTCAAAATTGCTTTATCTTTTTGTCCCTGTCTTTTGAATTGGCTTTTAAATTATTTAGACTCCCAAGTTGTATGTGCCATCATCTTGAAACAAAATTTATTTCATGTTATTGCTCTCAACTGTTTGTTTCTCTTCAGCCTTTGACATATGCATAATTATTTTCAAATTAAAGGCTATGACTGGTATCTTCTTTGAAAAATAAGTGCACTTCAAGTAAGTGTTTCTTTTCTAGAGAGCACGAAGGAAGTTAAATCAACATTCCTTTGACCATGCTTTTAAATTTTGAATCGAATATTGGAGAAACCCTTTACCATTGTGAGCTGAAAAGATTATTTTGTACACTTAAACTATAGCTTTGCTAAAAAAGAATCATCATTCAGAATGATTATGCTATCCAGAACAAATGGAACTGATTTATAAATACTCAAACCACATTTTCTGAGTTTATATCAAGTCACTAACTTTACTAGAGGCTTGCATTTTTTTTGGACATGGATTAGGACTGGCCCATTACTTCAACATTATCTCCATCATGAATTGATTGCGCTAAACAGCACTGAATGAGTTGCAGATGGTGGCATTACATTTAATTTGGAGGACCTCTCGGCTCTGGCTCCATCTGATCCAGGCAGGTTGGCTGTGCATGAAACCTTCTGGCTGACACCAAACTGTCAGCACAGTAGAAGCATGTGTCTGCTGGGTTGGGGAGGCAGTTTTAATCCTCAGCAGAGCTGTGCTGCAGATGGAGATGCTTGGGTGACTATTTTGGATGGCTTTCAAGATTTCATAAGGAAGTTCTGTATTAGGACTAATTGTGTGTGCTAAAGTGTAGAGATACACAGAAGTAACATGATTTCAGATTTATAATTACAGTTTATGCTTCAGTACTTGTAGAATGCTGTGATATTTAAGCATGAGGGATATATGCCTCTTGTATAAGTAACAGATTAATTCCACAGGCTTCTCTCCCATGTGTTTTGGAGTTGGTTATCTGGACAGTCTTTTTTTAACAGTACAGCATGAGTGTTAGCAGAATGGAAACCAGATGGGCGAGCAGTTCTCACCGTTATCTCCCAACCAGCCCTGGCAAGCTCACTGTCCCAGCATGTCCGGAATATTTTCCTTTTTATTTAGGAGACCCTGAATTCCCTGTGCTATCTATCTCTCTTTTTCTTTTTCTCTTTGTCGCACTCTCGCTCACACACGCACACACACACACTCTCTGTCTCTCTTTTTCACACTCGCTCTCACTCTCTAGTAACCTGTGGTATGTAGTTGTTAGTCTTGGACTTTAGAACTATATAAAATATTTCTTCCATATGATTTTTGAGGTAAAGTAGGCAGGGCGCACTGTTGAGCAGCAAAGGCTGTAAAATAGGATCATACTGGCCAGCTTGTTGGGTCCCAAGTATGAATTTACTTATGCTCTTTTAGAACATAGGAATGTCTCTAAGGAATAACTGTAAGCAACTGACATCAGAATAAAGAAATGACAGAAGTTAAATATATTTTCTATATATGTTTGACCATCTATGTTAGCAGAAAAAATTAACAGTTTTGGAAAAAGTAAATGTCTGGATAAGTTTTGAAATTGCAAATCTGTGTGCTTTCAGAAACTTAGTGTGTATTTTTAAAAAATGTTTTCATATTAAAAGTAGTTTAATGTCCAGCATGTGTATTGCAGGTTTGAATATGACTGAACATTGTCCTATTTTGATACTTTAGCTTGCAGTAATGTGGCAAGGAATTGCTGCAAATGACAGCAATCAAATAACATTTCATAGATAATATACAATGCATAAGCAAATTCTTGAATGAATTTAGAGAGAGGTCTCCATATTTCATATAAACTATTTATGTCCAGTCATAGTTCAAGGATTCCAAACACCCTGTTATATAATAGTGTGTTTTATATATAAAAATGTGATAACGGATATTATAGATAAGAAATACTGTTGGAAATAAAATTCCTAGGACAAGGGACTCTAATCATACCATAAGTCTTTACTTGGATCGATTTAAAATCAAGACCTTCTGTATTCTTTCCACAATTGAGTCTCACCTATCTAGCAACATTCTTGCTAGTGCAAAATAGAAAGATTGCTTAGTTCTGGTTATGGGAAAAGCCTAGGTTAGAGCAAGAGGGAAAGTGGCTGCAATAAAAATGTAATGGAATGTGAAATAGAGGGGAATAATTTGTGAAGAAAAGTTGAAATGTATAATTACACTGGGAAAGGAAATGGAAAGGATGGAAATAACCGCGATGCATTATTTGTTCCAAGAATTTCCAGGGCTTGTCCTTTTTAAAATCTTAGCCCTTTAATTATTTGTCCAGAAGCAAAGCATTAAAGTATTTTTAGTTTTTGTGAACTGTTTCAGATTATAGATTTCTATCAACAAATGAAAATTATTTTTCAATTTAACTTCTTCAAAAACAGATTTTAAAAAGGTGCACTGCATTGAAACTGATGTAACCAGTGTCTAAGAATTAATTATGACTTGTTAAAGTAGCTCTGACTAAATAAGACATCTTCTGCAGTAAATTTCTGAGTATAGTCATACAGCATTCAGTAGGCCGTTGGCATCGACCTCACAGTCAGTAATTGACTTTAATTTTGGAACTGGCATTGCATTTTATATTAGCATGACTTTGAAACTATAATGCTCCCTTTTTAATGTTCATGAGCTACGAGTTTCCAGATTGCTGCTTGTACAGTTAGTTAACACATGCAACCTCTGTGCTAAAACAGAATTGGCATGCGTTAGGTGTTGTCTCCAACACATTTGATTCAGATTGCCAATGACTTACCTGTACGTAAGATTTTTCTTTTGTGTTTATCTTCTGGATCTTTGTTGTTATTACTTATTTTTCTTTCTATGCTTGGTTATATTGGAGTACAAGAGGCTCTTGAAATTGAATTTGCTTTATGCTTTGTACTAAAGAAACATCTTTATATTTTTGAGCCAAAAACCAATTGTCAACCTCTCCAATCTACTAATGAAGTGTCACCAACTGCAACATGCCTTTTTACAATTGTTTTGATCAGGGAATGATTAAAAGATGAAATCACTGCTTTTGGCCACTAGAATTGCATTTTTAGAATGGATTGGTGTTTTCACAGTTTCTTGAGCAACTGATGCCCAGAGGAAGAAGAGAATAATACCAATCCTCTTTTGCTCCCGCAGATCGCACTGAGAAGCACTCCACGATGCCAGACTCTCCTGCAGATGTAAAAACACAATCCAGGTTGACACCACCAACAATGCCACCTCCTCCGACCAATCAAGGAGCACCTCGAACTAGCTCATTCACACCAACGACATGTAATTGAAAATTATTGTGTTTCAATTTCATTTTCTATGTGTTTATCTATTCCAGTCTTTATTATTGCTATTCTATTTGCCACTATACCAGAAATTACAGAGAGTATTGCACGATGTTGAGAAGGGGATGGAAATGAAGTTCAGAAGGAAACTACCTGGTAGAATTACAGTGCAGGTCATGAGTACACAAGCTGTAAGTTCGATGGAGGCTGCTGCACTGTTAAGTAGCATTTCCAGGACAAGAATCTAAATTCAATTTAAACAGCTCAAACTCTTCTGAACTAACTACTGATCCAGTTTTGGGGTTGCATTTATTTATTTATTTCAGTCCTTGTAATGGTTTAACCCTGACGGTCTCACTGGAGCTCTTCTGGCAGGTGTTTAGATAAATATAACCTCATACTTGGCCTAGTATTGGATCTGTACACCTGTTTTACTTTAGACTGACAATGCTATTTTCAGATGTTTCCATGCTGAATGTGTCCTCCCCAGCAAAAGCAAAGTAGATTTCAGCCTGTGCTTATTCAGTTGTAGGTAGCATATGTAAGAAGTAGAATTCTTCTTGCTCTAGAACCTTTTCTATGCTGTAAATTTAGCTAAAACATGTTACAAAGCACACGGTTGATGCTGACCTGTTTAACGTATGGTGGGAAAAATTTTCACTGTCATTGTTTGCAAGGTTATTGCTTTTAAAGCACTTGGATCTGTTTGCTATTGATATGGAAGAAGTAGTCTGTTTTGCAGTGGGCACAGGTCTAACATGTTGTTTTCATTCCTCTTGTTACAGTAACAAATGGTAGCAGTCACTCGCCCACTACTTTGAATGGGGCACCGTCTCCTCCAAATGGCTTCAGTAATGGAACCTCCTCTTCTTCCTCTTCCTCACTGGCAAATCAGCAGCTACCACCAGCCTGTGGTGCTCGACAGCTCAGCAAGCTGAAGAGATTTCTAACGACCTTGCAACAATTTGGCAATGATATTTCACCGGAAATTGGGGAGAGAGTGCGAACCTTGGTGCTTGGCTTAGTGGTGAGTATTTGGTACAAGTTCTATGCATTGGAGTATATAGAAGTTTGCACATAAATCATCTGTTTTCTGATTGCTGAACTTGAATGTAACATTTGAAAAGGTGCCTCAATATTTTGATTTGATGTGCACGTGTGAGAGAGAGATTTAGAATCATTAGTGCATCAAAATCATAGGACTCTAGTTCTCCATTTCAGAATCAAAATGTGATCAGTGGAAAGGAGACTGCATACCACATGCTGCATATGTCACAACATAAGTTGTTTTATTTATAGACGGCACTGTAATGATCAGACTGAGCTGCTAGGGGCTGGACTTCTGCAGCGATGGGAAGACTCTGTGGACCTTTTGGAAATTTCAGGCTGGGGGAGGGTGATGGAACTTGGCTATGGAATCCCTGCTTCCATTTCTGACTGAGCCAATTTTTGCTGGCTGAGGCATGCAGGTGAAAAGCATGAACTTAGCAGTGCTGAAGTCAAACAGACTGCAGTTTGACTGTTCCAAGGACTCTGAGCTGCAGTGTCAGATTGCAAATTGATAGAGCGGATGGGAGCACATTTGAAGGGCAGATAGTCTGTTTCAGTGTCATAATCTGAACTGTTCTTAATAAAAAAAACCCTTTCTCTTAAACTTCGCAAAATAATATGCTTAAGCTATCAGTGAAATCTTTCTGCTTGACTGATTGACAGGCCATCTGGTGTAGTTTGAAGAAAAACTTGACCATCGGTTCCAAAGTTTGAATTAGGAATTTGTTGATGCTGTCCTAAAGGTTGTTATGTCAGCACAAATGCTTGGCTGGGCTTCAAAATTACAGTTATGTCCACTGTGGTAGTTTAGATTTTGTGGTTTGATTATAGTTTAGAGATTATTAAAGGATTAGCTGACTACTACTGAATAGAAGTGTGTTTGTTTTCATAGCAGATTAATCACTTGAGATTTAAAGGCTTTGAGTAGGTTTCATGAATGGAAGTTTTATTTTTACTACTGGGTGTGTTATGAGTAGAAACTCTTAGATTATTAAAAACTCTTAGATTATTTTCATCTCCAGCTATCTCCTGAGGTGGACTTTGGCTCAGTGACTTTGAAAGTGGCATTAGAGGGAATATCAGGGCTGTAGGGTGAAAGATGGAATGTGTTGTTACGGAGATGACCAGGGTGGTGTGAGTGGGAATATGACTGCTAGAGAGCCTAGTAGCTTTGAAAACAATTGGACACAATTCCCATGAACCAAAATCTATCTTAAAACCAGCATGCATCAGTACTTGCACACTTCCTGAGATCTGCCTCTGTGTTGACAGCCTCTCTTCCATCATGTACCTGCCTCTTCAGAGCAAACATTGGGTCTAATGGGGTACTTCAATGGGCTATGAAAGCCAGGCAGTTTACTGACCCAGGTTCTCCACCTCTCTCCATGTGAAAACCCAAGCCTAAAGTTCAAATAATATAAAACTTTATCTATCACTTAAATATTACTGCTCGGTTGACATGAAGTAACTAATAACATTGCATGATGATGATGATATTCCCACCACTTGACAGTTCCAAATCTGCCTTGTATTGGGAGTAATAGGCTGAAATAGATGGCATGAAATGGGTGATAACAGATTTGTGACCTGTTTTGCATCCCACTAGAAAACAAAATTAAAACTGAACTGACACTTTTTGCTATCACTCCTTTTTAAGATCACTTTGGCTCTCAGTGATTGAAATTTGCATACATTAGACAGAAGACATAGGAGCAGAAATTAGGCCGTTCAGCTCATCGGGTCTGCTCCTCCATTCAATCATGGCTGATAAGTTTCTCAACTCCATTCTCCTGCTTTCTTCCCGTAGCCCTTGATCCCTTTGATACTCAAGAACATATCTATCTTGGTCTTAAACATACTTAGTGACCTGCCTCCACAGCTGTCTGTGGCAATGAATTGTTGGATAATCGTTAGCGGTTGCATTGGTGGTTCAGTGGTGGAATTCCCACCTCCCATGCGAGAGGCCCGACTTCAATTCCTGGCCAATGCATGGCAGCTCTTTCTTTCTATGGATGGCACAGTGGCTCAGTGGTTAACACTGCTGCCTCATAGCACCAGGGACACAGATTTGATTTTGGTTTTGGGCGACTGTCTGTGTGGAGTTTGCATGTTCTCCCCGTGTCTGCGTGGGTTTTCTCTGGGTGCTCCAGTTTCCTCCCACAGTCCAAATATGTGCAGGTTAGGTGAATTGGCCAACTTAAATTGCCCGTAGTGTTCAGTGCAGTAGCCAGGGGTAAATGTAGGGAAATTACTCTGGATGGGTTACTCTTCAGAGGGTCAATGTGGATTTTTTGGGCTGAAGGGCCTGTTTCAATACTGTAGGAAATCTAATCTAATTAGTAGCTTCCTCGCGATACAACTAGGTAGTGATTTCTCACATTTGATATTAAATGTACTTTTTGGCTGTTACAGTAGTCAGAAATTGGACTGATCTCATTGTCTGCTGACTGTTTGTCAAGAACATGAGAGGGAACATCATATATGTTTGGAGTAAAAGCAGTCCATTTGGTCTGTCAAACGAGATCTGCCATTCATTATGGTTATGGCTGATCTGCTTGTTTTGAATTCCTCGTTCTCATGTGCATGCATCATCTGTTAGTGACCAGTCTAGTAAATAAGGAGGAACTGCTTCCACCTGCAGTTGGGTTTGCATGCCAAGACATGAATTTCATATAACTGGCCCAGGTACCAGAAGTGGGCTGAGTGGAATTATTTTATAGCAAGTTGCTCTGATCTTAACTCTGTGGCCCCAGAAGGGTTGGAAATAGATTGATCGGCAATTTCTGTTGGAGAATTGGAAAAAGAATTCAAAATGCATGATTGGAAAACTGAACTGTTGACACTTTGCAAGAACAGGGATGATGGGCTGAATGGCCCGCAATTCTGGAATCATTTACAGGAACCTGAAATTACCACCTCATTTTTTTTTTAGATTAGATTACTTAGATTAGATTACTTACAGTGTGGAAACAGGCCCTTCGGCCCAACAAGTCCACACCGACCCGCCGAAGCGCAACCCACCCATACCCCTACATTTACCCCTTTGCTAACACTATGGACAATTTAGCATGGCCAATTCACCTGACCCGCACATCTTTGGACTGTGGGAGGAAACCGGAGCACCCGGAGGAAACCCACACAGACACGGGGAGAACGTGCAAACTCCACACAGTCAGTCACCTGAGTCGGGAATTGAACCCGGGTCTCAGGCGCTGTGAGGCAGCAGTGCTAACCACTGTGCCACCGTGCAGCTCAGAGATTTTGTCTTCTCAATCTCTGAGAAGATGGAAACCAAAGTGATGCCCCTTTCTGCTCCTCCATTAATGATTAGTTCACTTTCTGCAGACTAAGGTGAATTATCCACTGTCCACTCAGCTGTTGAGGCTAACTTTAGTCAATTAATTTTTGAAAAGATGTGTGTTGGAGAATGATGTCTAATACATTTAACAGTGAATTGATAAGCTAAGGTGGTTAATGTATGAATTGCATTTGAATGCGAGGTTTTTATCCGAATCATTGGGATCTTCACAGGTCCTGAACCATGTGGGCTATGCTGAGAAATTCAGGAGCATTGCATGAGAAATCAAACATAGTCTTTAATGATGTTAGGACCAAACATTTTTCCAATTAAGTTCCAGATGTTAAAACATGATTCTGACTAATGAGCGGCAAGAGGGCTATTACTGGGGATTTCCACTTATTATCACCCTCATTATTACCTAACCTCACTTCATTAATATGCACTCACCTATTCTCCCACCCGCCAGATTGAAACTAGAGCAATCTCAACATGAAAGTCAGGGAGACTGCAGTCACCTTTTGCTCCTCCAGACCTCCATTTGGGACAGCCAGCGCAAGTGTCTCAGGGCATATTCCATGGGCAGCAATCGCCCACACACCATATCCATGGAAGCTGGCATCTGACAGGTGGGACTAGATTGGGTTGGGATATCTGGTCGGCATAGATGAGCTGGACTAAAAGCTCTGTTTCCGTGCTGTGACATGTGCCAGACTATCTATACCATTGTGGCCCAGCTCCAATCCGTGATACCCTTTGGAGCACACAGGCACCTCTCAATGCAATGCTATTACAAACGTATTTTACATACAGGGACAGGTCAAAGAGCACATGATTTGGGCTGCATCTCAGGGCTGCTCACTTGCTCTCTTACCACTTGCTCAGTTAGCACTGAACTACCTGCTCCCACAGCATCCATGCATCGCTTTGCCGTGCCTTTTAATACTTTGTCCCCTTAGTCACATTTTAAAGGTTCATTGTACTTTTGTCTTGCTTTGCAGTTTAGAACAGAGGTAAAGCCAGGCTGCTGGTCAGCAGTCAACTTGGGGGATGTGTCACTATATGCAATGTACTGTGGGAATCTTGCGTCTGCACCTTGTGCCAGCTCCATACACACTTCAGGGGAGTAGTCCCCAGTCAGTGCCAGCACTGTAAGTCAAGGGCTGCCTCCAGTATTGGTCCATGGGCTTGGGCCTGATCTGTCGGACAGTTGGGGTGGTCAGGAGGTCAGTGTCTCAACAGTGTGGGCCATGTGCTCCAATTGGCTGTGAGTCCAGCGCAACCAGCCTGAGCAGTCCTGGAAAGCCAGGGAGCTGCATGGGCATTAATCAGGGCCTGCGTACAAACTTTCTAGGGCTGCCTGTCTGTGTCACCCTAAAGATGTGGGCCACAGTCAGTACTGATCGGCTATTCTCTGGAGGTCAAAGGTTATTAGGGTGGGGGTCACTGGTGTGCGAGGGAGATTGGGAAAGCCACCTATCAGGATTGGGGTCAGAATGTTCAGATGCAGAGGGAGTGGCCATACTGATGTAGGGGAGCAGGTTGTCTTCTTAGTGGGGAAGATGATCAAGCTTGGGAGTGAAACGGGTCATGCGGTAGGGGTTATTCATAGTGAGTAGCATCCTGACTCCATATGAGGGAGTGGACAGTACACCAACAGTTTGGTTATGGCACTTGAACATTAGGAAGCTGGAGGGTTAAAGTGGCCATATGATGACTTTGATAGGTTGGGTGGACACTTGGGGCAGTGTGAAGGCTGTGGGGTTATTGATACCACAAGCTCCACTCCTGTCTGGGGATAAGAAGGTGCCTGGCCTCTAGCAGTCCTCTGGGTGCCAGCAAATGGGGGGCATTTCATCCTTGACTATCCTGAAGGGACATGGCAATGATGTGCTCACCACAGGAGCTGCTCCTGTCACAAGTCTTGCTTACATACTCACCACGGTGGTGTCAGCACCACTTGATGTTGTCCATGGTGTTCCCTCTTACTGGTGTCTGCAAGAGATGAGAGAGAATGTGGTGACTGGCTGCTGTAGGTTGTCGCATGTTGATGTCATAGAGAGGTACAGCTTGGAAATAGACCTTTTTTGTCTAACTCGTTCATGCCGACTAGATTTCCAAAATTAATCTAGTTCCATTTGCCAGCATTTGGCCCATAGACCTCTAAACCCTTCCTACTCGTGTACCCATCCAGATGCCTTTTAGATATTATATTTGTACTAGCTTCAACCACTTCCTATGGCAGCTCATTTCGTACACACACTACCCTATGTGTGGAAAAAGTTGCCTCTTATGTGCCTCTTAAACCTATGCCCTCTAGTTTTGGGCTCCTCCACCCTTGGAAACAGACCTTGCCTATTCACCCAATCCATGCCCTTCATGATTTTATCAACCTCTATGAGGTCACTCCTCAGCCTTTATTGCTCCAAGGAAAATAGCCTCAGCCTCAATCTCTATAGTTCAAATGCTGCAACCTGTACAACATCCTGGTAAACCTTTCAATTTTAACATCTTTCTAAAGCAGGGAGACCACAACTGAATGCAGTATTCCAAAAGTGGCCTAACCCAATGTAGAGCACAGCTGCAAGCTGCAACATGACATCCAATGGAGTATAATAGTTGTGTAGTAATTAACTTGGTTGTGAGGGCATGGAAATTTCCACACCACCACAGGAGCAGTCCTGATCCTTGCTGACCAGCACCAAGATCCTCTCCTTGGGGACTAGCAGGTGAATATCAGGCACCCTACCAGTCGCCCTGGCTCTTTCAGTACTGCTGAAGGCTGTTTGCTCCTGGACTGAGAGAAAGGGAAGGATTGAATAAAGTGCAAGCAGCTGGCACGACTGTTAGGTGGGGCTAAGATGCTGAGGTGTGTGGAGCAAGTGAGTAAGATGGTTAGAGGATTTACGGGGTTAGTAATGTGGGGGTGTTTGGGATAGACAGATATGAATGAGTGCAGATGTTTCACATATTAGGGAAGTGTGAATGTTGACAGACTGGTGCAGTACTAGAGAGAGAGAGAGAGAGTGTAGCAAGTAGAAACAGATTGGGCTTAACCCTGACGGAGCAGAAAAGGTCGTTGCAGGACAAAACTCATTTATTGGTGTCCTCCAGACCTGAAACACTGCACTGACCTAGGTGACAACTTTGGATCAGACTGGCAGGGTCTGCTGAAGTGAGCTTCTCTGCAGGTCCTGGGGGATGGAGATATTTCCCCTCTGCATCACCTCATCCAGAACCAAATTCCTTTTCTCATCTGTATCTGTAGCAGATGTACAGGGCAGCTGAAGATTGCGTTTGACCAGATATGCAATAGCTTTTTAAATATGGCACTGCCACAGGGATAGCAGAGTCTCCCAGGATATTCTAATAGTGGCAAATACTTCAGGATACAGTATGTGGATGAATTGGGCTAGCATCTGATAAGATGTGTTAATGAGGTGAGTTTGGGTTGATTTTCGAGGAAATTTGCTCAGCCTCATGTTTAAAAACAAATCCTTCTGAAACTCAACAAAATTGACACTCTTGCCAAAATATAGTGAAATTCAGCTGAATATCTTTTATTGATAAAGTGCTAGTATAGAGTGGAGTTTAAAATTTAGAATATGCTCATTGAGTGTATTTTCCAGGTACTGTGTTACTAAATCTTCCCTGCCAGGGGATGAGAATATTTCCCAATGCGAAATTGGTTGGTGCTGCTTCGATCGGAATGGAGGTGCTCCATTGGTGATCTTCCTGAGGGACAGAAGGGAACATGAGTCCAGTTACTCACTTCTAATACAGAGAGAGAGAGAGATGCACACATGCAGACACACACGCTAAATATGGCTGAGATTTCCCGATTCTAATCAATGGTAGGGAGGGCAAATAATCAGATGGATGTGACAGAGAGACATGTCAGTAAATACGTTCCTGAAGGGAATGCCCATGATTGTTGTTTCTGATCCACCACCAATTAAGGCCCACAAATCACAGTTAACCGCCCTCCTATGAAGCCAGCAGCCTACGTCTTTCACAAGGTTGTGGAAGGTCCAGTGGCTGCTGGGCTGTAGTTGGCTAACAGCTCCAGGAGAGGCATGACTTCTCAACCATGGCATCTGCTTGAGAAGACTTCAGGATAGCACTTGAATGCCTCTTTTGCACTTGAACTAATGGGATTTTTTTGCTGGTGGGTGTGGGTTGTATCTCTTCCCCTTGCAGATACCCCCCGCTCGCTCTCACTCAGAAGAAGTAAAGGGGATTCTTGGCCTGTGGGTACAAAGTCTGTGTGATGGCTATTCTGTAGTGGCTCCACAGCTGAATGGTCTCCTCATTATATTCAGGCTCACTTGATGCTAAAATTAATTTGGTCAAATTTCTGAAGGACTTGTGGGACCGTAGTAGCTTTTAGAAAATGGGTGAGGAAGGAAATTTGCAAAAGACAAAACAATTTGCAATACATTTAGTGTGTGTTTATTGAGATGGACATTCATGAGAATTCGTAGTTATGAAAGTCTTTCACACCCTTTCACACCATTGTCTAGAGAGCAGAATTAGCTTGTATTTACTTCACATTGTGTATGGAATGAGCTGCTAGAGGAAGTGATGGGGGCTGGTACAATTACATCATTTTAAAAGGCACCTAGATTGGTACATGAATAGGAAGTGTTTAGAGGGATATAGGCCAAGTGCTGGCCAATGACTCTCGCTTAGTTTAGTATATCTGTTCTGCATGGACAAGTTGGACTGAAGGGCCTGTTTCTATGCTATACATCTCTCTGACTCTATAACTGCCTAAGTTGTTCACAAAATCATAGAATCTCTGCTGTGTGGAATAGGCCATTCAGCCCATCAGGCCCACACCATTCCTCTGAAGCGTGTCCCACCCAGACCCCCACACTATCCCTGTAATTCTGCATAATTCACCTAGCCTACACATCGCTGGACTGTGGGAGGAAACTGGAGCACCTGGAAGAAAACAAATTGCAAACATGGCTTGTGCACTCTGCTGACTGAGTCAGCTACAGCTGTCTTCATAACTTGTTCTTTTTCACATTCAGTTATATTCTTTTCTCAAAACAATAAGAACTAAAAACACCAATGAGGGACAACTCCTAAGAATCAATATTTCCAGAGCAGAAATTTCTTTTGTTGGACTCAATTATTTGCAATTAATTCAACAAGTTTATTTCCGTCATAACTGGGATTAGGAGACATTATTATAGAGCTTTAATTAAACAATATCAAGATGTAAAAATACCATGTTGAGTGAGTGACAGAAGTGTTGTCAATTTGAGTTTTCCTTGAATGGTATTTTTATAGTCATTAGTGATCCACTAATGATAAGGTATTTTGAATAGATTTTTTTTTCTTTTCTGCAATAAAATGAGGAGGGAGAAAAAGTCAAGATTCTATTTTCTACCCTTTCTGCTGCCTGATGGCCGATACAATTGCAACATTTAAGAGGCGTTTGGATGGGTATATGAATAGGAAGGGTTTGGAGGGATATGGGCCGGGAGCTGGCAGGTGAGACTAGATTGGGTTAGGATATCTGGTCAGCATGGACAGGTTGGGCCAAAGGGTCTATTTCCATGTTGTACATCTCTGTGACTCTATAACCCTTCCAGGATTTAAATCCACAATAGGTCAGGCAGCTGGGAATTTCTGGGGCATCTCCCCAGGCTTCATACCTGGGTTAGGTCATGGAGCAATGGAATGGGTGTTCCCACTTCATCATCCATTTGACACCTGATAACATCCGGGGCAAAGGTCTCCTTGGAACCCCGGAGGTCTGGACTCTTCTTAAATCTTTAAGCTGTGGGGCGGAATGGAGAATATCAACAGTCTAACCTTATGGGATTTTGTCCCTGGAAGCAAATCGGAACAGCTTGCTGACACCAACCAGGAATATAGCAGTGTTCCGATTTGTGTCTTATGTGTTTTGATGGGCTTCCATTTGTCATTTTGCTTAAAGAAGAATTAGCTTTAAATGGAGATAAATGGCAAACAAAAAAAACACTAGTTAGTTTGTAGGGCCCTATTAGTAGCTATACTTGTACTCCTGTACTACTTGCTATTGATGTCCCATTTTGATATTTGGAAATGGCTGTGACAGCCCCAGACCTGTGAGGGTGAGGGGGTGTAAGGGAAGAGATATGAGATAGTTGGAATTGGAGGATGAAAGTACAGGTGTGGGGGAGCTGTTTACTTTAGAGTGTTAAAGTGAAAACTTTGGTCCTTTTAGTCTCAAATTATTTGGCGATACGGAAAAGATAGACTTTTGGAGCACGTATTTTGCAACAGTGTTCATGATAGAGCCTCAGAACATTTCAATCATAGTTAACGTCTTCCTAAGGTATAGGCAACGGTCCATTAGGATGGAGCATTGAAAGTTTAACTCCTTTTATTCAGGAAGAGAAGGAGAAAGAAAGCAGGAAACTACACGCTGATTCACTTAACATCTGTCTTAAGGAAGGTATCTTTAAAGATGGCATAGCATGGCACTTAGAAAAATTCTGGGTAATCAGGCAGTTTCAACGTGGTTTTGTGAAATTGAAATCCTGCTTAGCAAATTTATTGGAATTCTTTGTGGAAACAAAGTGTGCTTTGGATAATGAGGAAGCAATGTAGTTTTCTGTATTTGGATTTCCAAAAGGCATTTGATGAGGTGCCAAATAAAAAAGTTATTACAGAAAACAAAAAAAAGGGGGTCTTGGTTAACATTGACTTGGATATAAGACTGGCTGGATAACAGGAAATAATGATCATTCATAAGTGAATACATTTTTAGTTAAGGTATAACAAGTGGTGTGCCATAGAGATGAGTGCTGGAGCCTCAGCCTTTTACAAAATTGGATGAAAGGACAGAAGGAATGGTTGCTAAATTTGATGATGACACACAAATGGTTAGGAAAGAAGGTTTTGAAGAGAAGCTACAAAGGAATATAGATAGATTGGACAAAACCCAGACACATTTCACACTATAATGTGTGAAAATTGTCCATTTTGGCAGGAAAATCAAGAAAAAAGGTTCCTTATTTAAATAGTGAGAGATTGCAGAGCTCTGAACTACTTGTGTGTACTAGTACATGAATCACAAAAGGTTAGTATGCAGGTATATCAAGGAATTAGAAAAACAAATAGAATCTTATCAAGTTCTCCTGTCAATAAATGATGTGAAAAATCCTTCAGTTTCATAGGGCGCTGGTGAGACCTCACCTGGAATAATGTGTACAGTATTTGACTCCTAATTTAAGGAATGATATAAATGCATCAGAAGCAGGCCAGAAATGTGTGACCATAATTAACATCTGAAATGGGTGGATCTTTTCTGAGGAAAGGTTAGACACACTGCTTGTATCCATTTGAGTTTAAAAAGGTATGATACAACATGATGGTTACACATAAGACCTAGTGGAGATTTTGACAGGGTGGATGTGGAAAGGATGTCCCTTTTTTTTTTGAGGGAGAATCTAGAACTTTAGGGTCACTGTTTAAAACTAAGGAGCCTCCCATTTAATATAGATGAGAAATATTTTCTCTCTGATTAACATGGACAGAAAGATTAGTGTACAAAAAGTAGACCAGGCGTAAGACATAGCAAAGATATCTTCAAATATTTAAAAACAGTGTTAGTCTTCAAGAAAATGAATCTGGTGATTGGAATGGAGGTAAAGAGAAGGCAGACAAGTTGAATAGATACTTTGCATTGGTCTTCACTAGCAGGGATACGTTACATCCCAGAAATACCTGTAAGTCAGAATTGAAAGGAAACGAGGAACGCAAAATTTAGTAATTATCAGAGAAGTAATACAATGAGTTGATCATTCCCCAATTCCAGATGAATTTCATCCTCTGAGTAATTAGTGAGATAGTCGATCCAATTAATTTTCCAAAACTCATTAGATTCAGGCAAGAGTGCTATAGAATGGAAAATAGTTATTCTAACTAATTGGGCAGAGACAGTGTGGTTTAATCAAAGGGAAATTGTTTAATTAATTTACTGGAGATCTTTGAAAAGTAAACTATAGATAAAGGGGAACCAGTAGATGTATCATATTTAGATTTCCAGAAGCCATTTGATAATGTGCTACATTAAAACTTATTGCAGAAAATATTGCTCAAGGTGAAGAGGATAACATATTGGTTTGGACAAGAGATTAGCTGGCTAGCAGGAAGCACACAGGATGAATAAATGGGCCTCTTTCAGGCTGGCAGGATGTCATGAGTGGTGCGTTTCAGAGTGTCAGTGCTGGACTTTAATTTACATAAAAATGATTTGTATGGAGGATCTAAAGGTATGGCAACTAAATTTACTGATAACACGAATATAGGTAGGAAAGTAAGTTGTAAAGATGAGATATAAGGAGCCTACAAAGGGATGTAGATAGGCTAGGTGAATGGGCAAAGATCTGACAAATGGCGTACATGATGAGAATATGTGAAATCATAAATTTTTGCAGAAAGAGAAAGAATCATTATGGTTACAGAGTTCTGAGATACACAGAGACCTGGGTGTCCTCGTGCATGAATCAGAGGGTTAGTATGTGGGCACAGCAAGTAATCAGGAAAGGGAATGGAATATTATGGTTTATTGTGGGAGGAATTGAAAGCAAGGGCAGAGTATTCTTCAGTTATACAGGGCATTGCTGAGACCGTGTCTGGAATACTGAGTACAGTGTTGGTTACTGTACTTTGGGAAGGATGGCAATGCATTGGAAACAGTTCAGAGAAGGTTTACTAGACTCACATTTGGAATGAGAGGATTGCCTTAGAGGAAAGGCTAGACGGACTGCATCTGTGTCCTCTGGAGCTCAGAAGAGTCCAAGGTGACTTAATTGAGACATAGACGATCCCAAGAGGACTTGAGTGGCTAGATGTTGAAAGGATGTTTCCTTTTGTAGAGGAATCTAGAACTAGGAGTCACAGTTCAAAAACACGGGGTTGCCCATTTAAAACAGAGATGAGGAAACATTAAGGGTTGAGAGTCTTTGGAATTCCTGTCCTCAAAAGTCAGTGGATTTAAAATCTTTGAATATTTTTAGGCAGAGGTAGATAAATCCTTGATAAGCAAGGGAGTGAAAGGTGATTGTGGGGAAGTGAGAATCAGGAATAATCATATCTAACCATCATCTTATTGAATGACAGAGCAGTCTTCAGGAGCTGAGTGATCTACTGCTCATGGTGGTTAGCACTGCTGCCTCTGTGTCAGAGCCCTTTGTGCAAATTCCACACAGATAGGAATTGAACCTTCTCCCCATGAGTTTCTGCCAGGTGCTCCAGTTTCCTCCCACAGTCCAAAGATGTTAAGGTTAGGTGGATTGGGCATGCTAAGTTGCCCCATAGCGTCCAGGATTGCAAAGGCTAGGTGTGTTAACTATGGAAAAATGCAGAGTTACGGGGTGCTTTATGGAGGGTCAGTACAGACCTGATGGGCTGAATAGCCTCTATCTACACTGCAGGGATTCAATAATTCTCCTTTCTTATGTTCATTTGGTAGAAAATTGAGGTAAAATGGAATGAGGTACTTAAATCAATCACTGTTGTGAGACAAAAAAGATACTATGTGCATCCAAAGAATGGAAGCTGACATTTCTTTGGGATCTGTTGACCTGCGTTCTAGGACCATAAAGGAAGTGGTTGTAGCAATAGTGAAAGCATTGGTTAAAATTTTCCAAAATCCTGTAGATTCTGGAATGATCCCAGCAGAGTGAAAAACCACAAATTATACCCCTATCCAAGAAAGGAGGAAGACAAAAAGTAAGAAATGATAGGCCAGTTATCCCAACATCTGTCATTGGGAAAATCATCACAAAGTTGTCCAAGAATTGAAGGAGGCGGTTGAAGGTCTATTATGATTGTTCATTTGAAGAGCTGGTGCAATTTACTTAATGCCATTCATCTGCTTTCTCCCAATTTGGTATTCCTTGCAGAGAACAAGCTTGTAAATACTTCAATTGAATCCAACTTCACCTCAAAATCAATGCATTCTCGACCTTAATTACTCACTGTGTAAAAGAAAATCTTCCTGTTGATTTTACTTAGTTTACTAATTAAATTAATTTGTACCTCCTTATTCCCAATCTTTCTTAAACAAGACCACAGTTTCCAAATACATTTATTTTTTCCCAATCAAATTTCCTCTTAGCCTTCTCTTTGATAGAGTATGAAATCCTTACTTCAATCGATCTGCACAACTAAAATTCCACCTCCTTGGAACCATTCTCATAAACTTTTCCTGTACCCTCTCCAAATGCAATCACATCCTTATGTGATACCATGAACAGGACTCAATACTTAAGCTGAGGCTGTACTAGTGTTCTACATAACCTCCTGGCTTTTGTAGTCTAAAGCACGTATTAAAGCCTGAGATGCTGGAAACTAGGAGTGTCATAGCAGGATATGAACAAAATGATGTTGCAATCGTGGAAGGCCAATGTGATTTTATGGAAGGGAAATCATGAGGTGACAAGTTTACTAGAGCTCTTCAATGATGTGACCAGGTTAGGTAAAAGGGAACTAAAAGCTGTTAAGTATTTGGATTTCCAAGAAGGCATTTAATATGGTACCGCATAAAAGGTTACTACATCAGATGTCGGGAGGTGACATTTAGCATGGAAACAGAGTTGCGGAAAAATGGGATGTTTTCAGGTTGAGCTGTCTCTAACTAATAGGGTGCCAGTGCCTTATCTAATTACAACCTATTAATGACTTGAATAAAAAGACCAGGTGTATTTAACCAGAGTTCAGAAGGACAAAATATGGGGAGGCATATACAAAGAATGGATGAAGTTTTGACAGAGGGACCATTATGTGCATGTTCATGGTCCCTATAGGTATCAGGACAGGTAGATAGTAGCTGAAAAGCAATGGGTTATTTGCTTTTATTAGCCAAGGCATAGAGTCCAAGAGCTAGATGGTGGTAAGGCTACTCCTAAAGAATTGCAAGTTCTGGAATCTGTATTATGCGAGGGATTTGATTTGTATTGGAGAAGGTGAAGAGAAATTTCCCAGGATGTTGACTAGGCTGGAGAGTTATGGTTACGAAGAGAAACTGGATTAGCTGGGGTTGTTTTCCTAGGAGCAGAAGAGACTGAGGAGGGAGGGACATAATTGAAATGTAGAAAATTACATAGTGCTGGAAAATAGAATTTGAATAGTTGGGAGCTTGTTTTTGATGGTGCAGACTTGGTAGGCCAAAGGGCCTTTTTCTGTGCTGTAGACCTTGTTTGACTGTATAGAGTATATGTGGGGAAAATTAGGTTTCCCACTTTGTTGGAAAGAATAGAAAAGGAAAACATTACTTAATTGGAGAGCGAGTGCATAATGTTGCAGTAGAGTAGGATCTGGGTGTTCAAAATGCAGATATAGCAAGTAGATACAGTGTTGGCATTCCATGCAAGGTGAGTGCACAGATCATTCACCAGCTCAGGACATTGGTGAGACCAGCGTAGAGTACTATATGCAGGTTTGACCTCCATACTTGAGGAGGTAATGATAGCCATTCAAAAAGTGTTCAATAGATTAACTCCTGTGTTGGAGGCATGTAAAACGCTTGGTTGAATAAGTTGGACTTGTAATCATTGGAGTTTAGAGGATTGAGATGTGGTCTTACTGAAATATATAAAATTCTGTGATACACGATGAGAGGATAATTCTCTTTATGTGGAAATCTGGGACTGGAGGGCACAGCTTATTAATAAGAAATCTCCTATCAAGATGTAGATTAGGAAGAATTTCTTTGCTCAAAGGATTAATAATCTTTTGGAATTCTGTACCTCATGGAGAGGTACAAGGCTAAAGTGGATTTTTATTTATCAATGAGAGTTGAATATTATGCAGACAGGCAGGAAAGTGGAATTAAAGCCATACTCACATCAGCTGTGATCTTATTAAATAATGGAGTAGATTGAAGGGGCTAAATTGCATACTTCTCCTCCTATTTCTTATGTTGTTGTTGTCCGCCTGGGCTCAAATGTATATTTGCATCTTCATAGGCATGGCACACCTGAGTTGTTTTCTATTCTCTCATGGGATGTGGGTGACACCGTCTGGGCAGCATTTCTTGCCTGTCTCTAGGGAAAGTGTTGATTAGTTGTTGCCTTGAACCACTGCAGTTCATGGACTATAAGTATATCCCCAATGCCCCAAGGAGGAAATTCCAGGAAGGTTCGTCTGATGATATCTCAAGCTATGTTAATCCTTGCAGCAAGGTTTCCCAAACTATTTTTCCCCACTGTGCCCCCAGTTTTGAGGCTTAAGAATTGTCATGACTCCTTGGTGAGCGTTGGGGGGATCAGAGGGTGCAGTGATAACTCTCAGTGCTCCATGGCATCATTTCTGCCTCTTCGGAGTACACAACCTCCAAATTCTAGCTTGCAGTCCCACTTGGGATCCACTTTGGGAGGCTGTGGCCTATAGAGAAAAAAAGACTATGCTAAGCCACATTAAATGATGTATGTAGCATGGTCTGATTTAAATGTAAGCCAATGGATTCTACAGGCCTTTCATCTTAGCTTTCTATAGTTGTTATTTGGGGTGGCACGGTGGCTCAGTGGTTAGCACTGCTGCCTCATAGCGCCAGGGACCTGGGTTCAACTCCACCCTCAGGTAATTGTCTGTGTACAGTTTGCATGGCCATTTTAGGAGGGTTGGCCAAGCTAAATTGCCCATTGATGTGAAGGCTAGGCGGATTAGCCATGGGAACTGCAGATTTAAAGGGGTAAGGTAGGGGGGTGGGTCTGGTTGGGACGCTCTTCGAATGGTCGCTGTGTACTTGATAGGCCAAATGGCTGCTTTCACACTGTAAAGATTCTATGCTGATACCTGGAGAATCCATTAAATTATTAGTTGAACGTTAATAAATATCTTTAGTTTGCTTTCTTTGTATAGAAGGATGGTACAGGAATAGAACCAAGATCATTTCAGCATTTAAACAGTGTCTGAAAAGTTGAAGTAAAGGTTTTGTATCTGAATTCTTTTCTTTATACTGTAATTGAGAACTTTTGTAGGTTATATTTTCTTTTGTCTTTCCTCTTTGCAAAGGGTACAGGAAGAGAACAAGCAATTTGAGTTCCAATCTCTCAGTATTCTCCAATAACTGGGGTTGATGTATCTTTCGGTTTATCTCACACTGAATAGGTAACTTGCTCCCTCTTGAGGCTTTACGCTGAAATATTTGCCCAGAGTTTCATCTGAGCAGTTCCTTCCCAAACCTGCCATTTACTAGCAAAGCTGTGGGCTGGGAGTGGAAGCAGATGCCTGGCAATATTTTTATTCACTAAAAATACAGCATTTGTGATCGGAGGAGGATATACATGTTGGACTTTGTCAAGGAAGAGACACAAGAATGGTGATTTCTGAACCCAGAAGATCTGGATATTTGTTGAATCTCAAAGTTCTGAATTATATGGATCTGTGTTCAGGACTGGTTGTCTCAAGATTTAACTAGGTAAAAACAATGACTGCAGATGCTGGAAATCAGATTCTGGATGAGTGGTGCTGGAAAAGCATAGCAGTTCAGGCAGCATCCAAAGAGCAGTAAAATCGACGTTTTTGGCAAAAGCCCTTCATCAGGGCTGATGAAGGGCTTTTGCCCGAAATGTCGATTTACTGCTCCTCAGATGCTGCCTGAACTGATGTGCTCTTCCGGCACCACTAATCCAAAGTCTCAAGATTTAAGTTAGCTGCAAAGGAATATAACTACAGCCAACACCAGATTATCAAGAAGTAAAGACTCTTGCTTGCCAAGTAAGATTTGACACTAGCTTGTTGCCTATCAAAGAAGAGAACAAAACTATATTCTTCAATTGAAAAGTAGGTGTATAGAAAAAGAGCATACAAAGCTTCACTACTTAAGCTGTAAGTGCAGTATGTGGAAAGAGTACAGCACTAAACCATGTCTAGACCAAGTAAGATGCTAGTTTAATCCTTGACCTAATAAAAGCGACTTTCTGGAGTAGGAAGGCATAACACTTTGTATTGATGACCTCCAGTAAAAGAGTGGAAAATTTGTTATTTTATTCCTATTAGTTATTCCACATTGGCCACTACTCAATGTATATATGTACAGATGACAGGAGAGAACATAATTGAGCCCCGTTATAATGGGCCTCTAAATTGGCTAGTGTTCACAATCCTCTTTAGTTTTTGCATAAGAATTAGCCATTTGGATGAGGTTCGAACAAACAATGGAAAATACAGTCAGTTCCGCTATAGCACGATAGTTCTGTTCTCATGTAATCCCGTGGTATAAGAAAATCGCACAATAACAGCACCATTTAAACTAATGGGGCATTATAACCAATACATGTTTTAAAATTTTGCACTTTAGAAGCAATGTCCCCAACTCGTCAATTATGCTATAGCGAATTCATGTTAAATAAATGTGCATTAAAGCAGAGCGATCTGTATGAGCAAGAGCAAAAAGCAGAAGGAAATGTGAAGCTAGGAAAAATGGATTAACATCAATATTCAGTGGTCAAACCTCCAAAAAGCATGAGAATGCCATGAGGTGGATCTGAGCTAAATTTTTTTATATATAAAAGGCATTTGCACAGTATTACGCCAGTACTTAAATAGCATTTTTGTTGCTCTACTTATTTTGCAGTTTGGTTTACTGCTTTTTCCTTGCCACCACATGATCCTCTCACTTCACACACTGCAATAGTGATCCAGTGACACCTGAGGTCAAGTGAAGTGTCAAACATGAGCTGTAATTGTGCTGGATGTTGCATTGCAACAAAAACTGGGTCAACTGTTTCAGTTTGATTTCCTTACTCATTGATGTTATGTTCTTTAGGTGTTGAGATTAAACGGACAGTGTCGTTTCCCATCATTCAACCTTGTAATTCCTTACTACTACAAACTGCAGCCATTTGGATTCTGCGTTGACCCCCCATGAACTTTTCTTTGATCGCTGTGCAATGAAATGATTGCTCATGGGCAATGTAATTTATGTCATTTAGCTGTGCAGTAAATATTACTGTTCCTTGCCATTTACTCTATGTATTGTAATGTTTGTATTACTAATGAGCTTCTTGATATATCTGCTGAGGTGTCCCAAATGTTTATGGAACAAAGTATGGCCTATGTAAATGCAAACTATTGGAGAGGTTGTTTTTCTGGGAATGGGAATATTTTGCAAACTTAATTGCATAGCTAAATGAGCCCAGTTTTCCCATCTGGCAAGAATGTTCTCCATGCATAGTAATGTCTGCAATTGTGCTGTGGAACTTGAATAAACAAATGTGTGGTGAGATTGCTCATACTAAGATGGCCCTGGAGTTTTATAAGGGTTGGTGGCAGGGTAATTAGAAACACACTTTTCCTCCTCTATATCTTTAACTATTGGAACACCATTGATCTCTTTGAAATATTCTCTGCCGTTCCTTCCAGTTTGTCATCTTGTTAGCAGTAGGTACGCATGTACTTTATCTTGGTTTCCAAGGAAACCAGAACTTGTCAGGAAGCATAACTATAATATGAACATCATTATGTTTCTTATTGCTGGGTCACTGTATTGGTTTAAATGAATATTTTGTTATTTTAGCAAAAACAATTTGTCCCTGCAGTAACATTGGGCACTGCGGCTGAAATATAAATAGAGGAAAAATATTTGGCTTTCAAATGGCTTCATCATTTTAAGTGAAAAGAAATGTGTTATGTTTTTTCTTGACATGAAAGATGCTTTTGGTTCTAAACTAAGTTATGTGAAGTAATCTATGGTCTAGCCTTTAAAGAATGTTATGTTGTGCATGATAAGAGATTATGCTTCTAATCTAGAGTGTGATCTCTATTGGAATCAATTGTCTCTTAGATTACCATTTTTAGCTCATTACTTTCTATCGTTGGTCGTCTTAAGATTTTTGTTGTTGCAAAACAGAATGTTTATCTGAAGTAAGTGTATTTTAACCTGGATAGTTATGTTCTCAGCAGCAAGGCTCTCAAGAAACAAAAAGTTAATGGAATCTAACGTGTGTAACAGAATTAGTGCAAGTTTATATAAATATCATTACAGTCTGAAATGTATAAAGCAATAGAGCTTCCACTAATTCTGAAAATATGTTTAATTTCCAATTAGAAATCTTAAAAAATGAAATGAACTGGTGTAGCCTGTTCATATTTATAAATAAGTACAAGTAAAATCTGTGTGAAAACCTATTCATAACAATCCTTACCTGTAGCTATCAATAGTTTTAATTTATCTCAGAAAATTTAATTTTCAGCTTCAAAAATAAGTTAAATGACTTCAGCTGCTTTGTTTGTAAAACATTCAACCAGGTGCTGCAATACAATATGTAATCATGCATACCTAGTGTTTTTTTATCCCTGCTAACTGTTTTAACAGATTACTACTCCAATGAACTAACATAAATAGGTTAACTTTGTGAAAACTATGAAGAGAAGGAATATAGGGTAAAAATCTCACACTGACTTGTTAAACGTTCACATGCAACACTCTGCAGCATCATTTAAGATCTATATGCTTTCTGAAAAATAGTTGTTTTCCTTTTCAAAAGCAAATAAGCATGGTTAGAAGTAGGAAATTACCAGCAGTCGAAGGGTTAAGCTGTGAAGGCAATGAAGGTAGTGGTGAATTCAGTGCTTAAGTACATCTGTATTTTAGAGTCACCTCGGGCAGTATATATTGCATTAAGCAATGGAACTTATTATAAGGAAAGCTTTTGTTCATAGTTTCTAGTAAAGAAGTGAAAACGCGAGTACAAAGAACACATGGTCTCAATGACCACAGCCACTTATAGCACTGGATTTAGTTTGTGTTGAAAGACCCTCACTCAAAATTTTAATTAAATTTGAATATTCATTAGTTATGGAATACAGAAATTTGTTTTGTTTAGCCATTTCTGCCAGTGTGGTATATAAAAAAATTATTTTCATTTAATTATTTTCCAGAATTCTACTTTGACAATTGAAGAATTTCATTCCAAGCTTCAAGAAGCTACGAATTTCCCTCTCCGACCTTTTGTTATACCATTTCTAAAGGTATTTGAAGTATTTCCCACTTTATAATGTAACCTTTTGAATTTATTGTTTCTGCTGTCCAGTTTAACAGATACTAGTGGGTTAAACTGTTCTACGAATGAAATATTACAACACTTCATCAAGTTAGTGTCCCACAGCACTTATAGCATTGAATCATCCTTTAAAACGAGGAGAAGGATTTGATTTGTAAAACTGAAAGTAGTGTCTAATAAAGGAAAATGTTGGAGGTATCCAGTTTATTCCAACAGTCCAATATGTACCTAAATCTGTAGCTTAAGTCCTGACACTGTTTCTGAATCTGTGCAATAATTTCATTCAACTGTCTGAATATTACCAAGGATTTCTGTACTATTCTCACCTTATCCTTCAAAATACTACTGGAATTTGAATGTTTCCCTTACTTTTGCCTGGAATTATAACCTCAGGAGATGGGTGTGCATAGTTGTTGTCATTAAAACTCAAAAGTATCAGCTGGAGAGCATCTACAGCTAACCACAAGACTAAGCAGGCACTTAACAATAAATCATTGTCAAATTGTAAATAATAAAGTAAACTACTACTTTTCAAATGTCTTCAATCATCAAGTCTGACTTTGTGGATGTATGGTTTCATATGTGCATAGTTTCTTAGTAAACTGGCACTTCTTTCTAAGAACTGGCACATGGACCAAATGGACCAATTGGGATTTACTTGTGCTGCAGTCAAACATTTTAAAATCTGAACATCTTTTTGAAAGCTTAAGGGTATTTTTAAATTTTTTTAAAATGAAAAACACATAATTGTTGCGTGTATTTGGCCAAGCAACTTATAAGTACTGTGTTTGAATTGCATCATGCAAATGCCATTTCCTCTGTGAATATTACTGCCTTTTTTTCATCGTGGAAACAGCTCCCTTTAGGGTCAGGTTGGCGGTGAAAAAAGCCAAAAAAGCATACAAGGACACTTCCAGAATCTTCCCTCACTGCTGTACGCCATATGGTTACCATATCATTTCATGGGGATCACTGGAATCAAAGATGCAACTTTTTTTCTAATTTTAGTGCCTTTCCTCAAAGGAGACATTAATGACAAAAACCATATGGTTGTGGGAACGCGGACCTTAATAACTGCATTCAATCCCAGCTGTAACAATATGCATTAAAGTCTTGTTTTCATTAGGCTAATGTAAGCCACAGACTTTCGATTCTATTTCATGTTATGGAGAATCATTTACAGGAAAGATATTAGACACCATTATAATTACTTTCTCTGGTTCTCAGATTCAACCCTCCCCCACTACTTTCTGTTGTCACTTTTTTTTTAAGTTTGGTGTAGCATTTAAATGCAATTAACCCTTTTTAGGTACTGAAATTCAGTGGTGATTTCACTTTTTAAAAAAATCAGATGCAAAAATCATTTTAACTGTGAACTTAAATTAGTGCATCTGATAAATGTATCCGATTCACAGAATTCATTCAAGGCAGATGTTGACGTTTTGATTTAACAAGATTGTTTGAATGTATACAGTATTTTCTTCTAAGTAACATTTACAATACCAATGCATGCACTTGTGAAAAGGCTGCAAAATTTCTGTTTATAAGTTAGGGTAAAGGTTTACAGTATGGGAATCCATTCTTTATTTCCTGTGGAGCACCTGCAGTTTTCATATGTTTCTGAAACTAACCCAATTAATTGAAACCAGAGTGTGCACAGTTTTAATGTCCTATTTGATCCGCCATTGGTTTCAATCCCAAATTTCAGTAATACTGCCTGCATTTGCTCAATTGCACACAGCCATCCAACTCTTTTTCCATTACCACAAGATTTGAACGATACCCTCAATTAACTCCACTTCCCCAGTAATGATGCTTGCAATATGTTTTGTACTAGATTTTGTTTGTCCATCGTCATGAGAAACAAGAAATGTGTGAGTAAAGGTTTAAAGCAAAGTTACAGGTTAGGGTATGTGACCTCAGTAAGTTTTTGTTAAACACATTCATTGATTATAAGAGCCAAATGATTAAAGGCAGAAACCCAGCTTGGCAGGTATAATGTCATAGCCATGACTAAAAACTGGCTACTAGGCAGTTGGACCCAGAGCTGAAGCATACAAGAATTTTAAGGTCACCAGGTAAGATGTAGTACATAGCTGCAGGGGAGGAACATCCTTGGGGATTAAGATTGAAATCACATTGATGGTCGAGTCAGATATCCTAGGACAATACCAGACAGTGGAGATTTTATGGACCAAGTAATGAAATAGGAACCGATCAAAGACTTCTTGGAATTGTGTAAAGAGTCCCTGACAGCAATTGTGATCTGGCAGATCAGGATTTCTCAGATTTGGGATTCCAGATCCCAAATGAGTTTGTGAGCCAAAATTTTGGAATCACAAGATCTGAGACAGTAATAGCTATGGTGCAGTTCGTATCAAATAATAATCAATGTGCTCCTGCTGTAACAGGGCCTCATGCTGTCAGTTCTCACTGGTACTTCAGGGCAATGTTCAAGCATCTAAATGGAGAAACTGTTTGAGGAGCATTGTGGTAGATTGTATAAATGCAGAGGTTGAACAAACATATGGTAGACACAGTGGGGTCTTACGTTTAAAATGGCTTAGGATAAACAAGCCAACATGTGTTAGAAAGTTAGTGGATATTTGAGTGTCCACTGCAGAGTTCTGCAGCAGCATTTCCTACAACAATGAGGACTTGCCACGTAACAAATTAATGAATAGTTACTTAGCAACTTAACACAAATAGCAGTTATAACATCATTGAGAGCAATGCAATGTTTGAAGGGGACAAACTTGAAAGTGCTGCCAAGATTCTAGATTTGGGTATGGCTGACTTTGGAGCAAGTTAGAGATTGTCCACGGAAAGCATTGGAGAAGGCCGATTAGTGACATCACAAAAATGTAATGATAATACAGAAGCAGTTTTTTTTATATTCCAAAGCAATAAAAACTCTATCTAGAAGAGGTGTCGTGGATAACTAAAGAGCTAAATGACAACACAAAATGAAAAGAAAAAGCAGAAACAAATCAAAAGAAAGCATCAGCTCCATGTGAATGGCAAATATAACGATAATAGCAAAAGGTTAAAAAATGTTCAAAATGGAGTGTAAAAGAATATGGCGAAAAGAATCTACTTTTTACAGTTACATTTGATAAGCATAATCAGGAGCATCATGGGTTCCTTAAAATGGTGATAACATCACTGAAAAACAGAAACTGGGCATTTTGAATGGGTATTTTGCATCAGTGTTCACTGTGTACTGGAAGAGATCAGCATGCTGGGTATCAAAGGATATCAACATTGAATCAGCATCAGGGACTCACTTAAATTAACAAAAGCCAAATAACAATAATTAAGGAAATAATGGACCAAAGAATGACAAATCTCCGTCACCAGATGTTTTCCATCCCACGGCTTTTAAACGAAGTGGGTGAGAGCATTATAGATTCCTTGACTATAATTTTCCAAATTCTCTTTATTTGGGAATCAGACCTTTTTACATTGGAAAATTGCACAGCCTACTCCACAATTTAAGAAAGGCGCGAGGGGAATTGGAGAGTTATTGATCAATTAATGTTCTATTTGTTGTTGGAAAATTACTGGTCTATAACTATTAATATGGTGACTGAATATCTTGAAGACTTTCAGCAGGTTAGGGAGAGCCAGTATCCATTTGTAAATGATAGGTCAATCCTATTGAATCCGTGTTTTTGGGAGAGGTGACTGAAGTAATGTTAGATATTTATCTGTGTAGAAAGCATCAGCTGAAGTCCCTCTTAAGAGAGTTTTGCTAATGTTGAATCTCATAGAATTGAAGACATATTATTTATCTAGTTGAACCGCATGAGACAGAGGTGGGGGTAATGCCTAAATGCTGTAATTAACAAGAAATAACTAGTGCCCTTTCACAGAAATCTGCATTAGAACTTCAGCGATTGACTTTATTTCTTAACGATCTAGATGATAGGATAACAAATCACACATCCAGATTTGTGGATGACATAAAGATTGCCAGCATTGCAGATGGATATACAGGATTACAGGGAAACTGAGAGCATAAATAACTGGGAAAATTGTGAAAAATTTCAATATAGGAAAATGAGATAACCCTCTTCGGATGTAAAAAGTTATAGAACGGAGTACTGAATTGGTGAGAAGTTGGAAGCAATAGATACACAAAATTGTTATGGTGAGACCATTTGGCCGATTGTATCTGCACTGGCTCTCTAAATAACTACTATGACTTGGTGCCATTCTTCTGCTTTTTCTCTATAATGCTGGCTATTGCTTCTATTTAAACAATCATCAAATGCTGTCTTGCCTCAATTGAATCTGCCCCCATCATACTTTCAGACAGTGCATTCCTTTCCCAACTACTTGCTACATGCAAAAGTTTTGTTTTCTCATCTGACACTTTGTTTTTGCTAATTATCTTCTATCTGTACCCTTTTTGTTCTTGATTGTTTTGTGAAATGGAACAGTTTCTCCCAATCTATTCCATCCAGCACATTGATTTTTGAAAACTTCTTTCAAATCTCCTCTGAGCCTTCTTTTCTCCAAAGAAAATAATCCCAACTTCAATAATCTATCTTCATCACTGTTTTCTATCCCTGGAACCATTTGCAGCATAATCTGCTTTTTGTTGTATACTCTTCCATTATCAATAATCAATAGTTAATATCATTAGTGCTCTATTTAACCTGCCATCTTCAGTGTCATTGTATATGTACAGAGCAATGCTTCACTACTTTTAGTCATTGTTTAGGGCAGTGCCCTTTGTTTTGTATTCTATCTTTTCTGCCAAAATGTACACCTTGCACTTCAAGTCATAGAGATGTACAGCATGGAAACACACCCTTCGGTCCAACCCGTCTATGCCGACCAGGCATCCCAACCTCATCTAGTCCTACCCACCAGTACCCGGCCCACAGCCCTCCAAACGCTTCCTATCCATATACCCATCCAAATGCCTTTTTAAATGTTGGAATTGTACCAGCCTCCACCACCACCTCTGGCAGCTCAATCCATACACGTATCAACCTCTGTGTGAAGAAGTTGCCCCTTAGGTTTCTTTTATATCTTTCCCCTCTCACCCTAAACCAATGCCATCTAGTTCTGGACTCCCCCACCCCAGGGAAATGACTTTGTCTATTTATCCTATCATTGCCCCTCATGATTTTATAAACTTCTCTTCTATTCTATTCGTCTGCCATCTGTCCGAGCACTTTGCCAATTTGTTAATGTCCTTTTGAAGTTCTACATTAGTCTAATCACCGCTTACAATTCTCCCAAATTTTGTCATTCATAAACTTTTGAAATTGTCCCTTGTGTACCAAGATCCAGCACTTGGCCCATAACCTTGTATGCCTTGGCATCATATGCGCATGTCTAAATATATCTTAAACGTTAAGAAGGTTTCTGCTTAGACAACTCTTACAGGCAGTCAGATCCTCATTCCCACGACAGTCTTGGTGAAAAGTTTCTTTTCTCCCCCACCTTCTGACCTTGCCTTAAACCTATGCCTCCTAGACATTGGTACCCCTATCAAGAGGAAAGGATTCTTCCTGTCTGCCATGCTATGTCCTTCATAATTTTATATATCTCAATCACTTACCCTCTCAATCTCTTCTGCTCAAGGAAAATAGCCTCCGTGTGTCCACTCTGTCTTCATAATTGAAACTCTGCAGCTCAGCCATATCCAAACAAAACACTTCTGCACCTTCCTTCTCTAGTGCTATTGCATACCTTCTGTAATGTGGATTCCAAAACTGCACGCAATACTCTAGCTGTAGCCAAATCGACATTTCATACTGTTCCAACATTACCTCCCTGATCTTACCTCAGCTAGTATGCCTTCTTAACCACTTTATGCAACTGTCCTGAAAACTTACAGGCCTGGTGTATGTGCTCATCAAGGCTGATCCTATTTAACCCACATTTTTCCACATCATTACTAATTGTATCGCCAATATTGTTTCTAGTGTCTTCCTCAAGACCTAAACACCCCAAAAAAGTAGCAGCCTTTTACAGCTAGAAATTTTTCCTGTCCTCCACCTTGAATTACCCAGAATTAGTCATTTTGGATACAAAACTGGCTTGAAGATAGAGGACAGAGGGTGATGGCGGAGGGTTGTTTTTCAGACTGGAGGCCTGTGACCCGTGATGTGCCACAAGGATTGGTGCTAGGTCCACTACTTTTCATCATTTATATAAATGATTTGGATGCAAACATAGAAGGTATAGTTAGTAAGTTTACAGATGACACCAAAATTGGAGGTTTAGTAGACAGTGATGGAGATTCCCTCGGATTACAACGGGATCTTAATCAGATGAGCCAATGAGCTGAGGAGTGGCAAATGGAGTAAAATTTAGATAAATGCGAAGTGTTGCATTTTGGGAAAGCAAATCTTAGCAGGGCTTGTACACTTAAGGTCCTAGGGAGTGTTGCTGAACAATGAGACCTTGGCGTGCAGGTTCACAGTTCCTTGAAAGTAGAGTCGTGGGTAGATGGGATATTGAAGAAGCCGTTTGGTATGCTTTCCTTTCTTGGTCAGGGCATTGAGTATAGAAGTTGTGAGGTCACATTGCAGCTGTACAGGAGGTTGATTAGGCCACGTTTGGACTTTCTATCGGAAGGATGTTGTGAAACTTGAAAGGGTTCAGAAAAGACTTACAAACATTTTGCTAGGGTTGGAGGATTTGAGCTATAGGGAGAAGTTGAATAAGCTGAGGCTGTTTTCCCTGAAGCATCAGAGGCTGAGGGATGACCTTATAGAGGTTTATAAAATCAGGAAGGGTTTGAGTAGAATAAATAGACAAGGTATTTTCCCTGGGATGGGGGAGACCAGAATTAGAGGGCATAGGTTTAAGGTGAGAGGGGAAATATATAAAAGAGACCTATGGTGCAACTTTTTCACACAGAGGGTGGTGTGTGTATGGAAAGAGCTGCCAGAGGAAATGGTTGGGGGTCAGTACAATTGCAACATTTAAAAGGCGTCTGGATGGGCGTATGAATAGGAAGCGTTTGGAGGGCTGTGGGCCGGGTACTGGCAAGAGGGACTAGATTAGTTTGGGTTATCTGGTTGGCATGGATGAATTGGACTGACGGGTCTGTTTCCATGTGTCACATCTCTGTGACTCTAAGAATGAAGTTAAACTGACTGGGCTGTAATTGCTGGGCTTAGCCTCATGACCTTTTTGAACAAGGATGTTAGATTTACAATTCCCCAGTCCTCTCTCACCACCTCGAAGTCTAGATTGAGAGATTATCACCAGTTACTCTGCACCTTCCACTCAGTGCCTTTAGCTTCCTTGAATGCATTTTATAAACTTTAGGTATATCCTTTTCAATATTAAATATTTCTGGTGACGCTGAGTTGCCTCCTTTCTCTCCATGGCCTGGATATATTAGTTGCTAGTCCTTTTTTCATAATCCCTGTTTGCTACTTTAATTTCAACTTCATCTTCCTTCTGAATCTTCTGTATTCAGCTTGGCTTTCCGTTGTATTTTCTGCCTGGCACCTGTTGAAAGCATAGTTTTTCTTTTTTATCTTAGTGTCTCTCTCTCTCTTTCTCTCTCTCTCTCTCTCTCTCTTTGTCTCCCCTTTTTGCTTCTGAATTTGTTTGCCCTACCTTTTCCCTTTCGAGGGAATAAACCCCAACTGTGCCCAGCCCATTGTTCAGCTGCAGCTCCCCCCCATGCTTTGGTTCCAATCGATGCAGCCCAACTCTGATGCGGCCCATTGCGGTCAGCTTGCTCCCAGTTAACTCTTCTTGCTCTGGGCTGTCCTTTGTTCTTTTCCACTGCAATCCTAAACCTCATGAGATAATTTGGATACATATCAGGCATTACCATGGCCTTTACATAGCTCTGGGACTACAATACAAGGGGGTAGAACTAATGATTCAGCTATATCAAACCCTTTCAACCACATCTGAAAATCTGTGAGCACTTCTGTGGCTAGGCCATTTGGGAAATATTCCACAGGTTACTTTACAGTGATATTAGAGAGTAGGAAAGATCTTTATTTTAAGGGCAAGTGTGATAGGTGAAGAGAAGTAACATTCTCAGTAACATTCACACCACACGAGTGCTTACAGAACCAGACCTGGGAAAGCTGAATTGGCCTCTGATCAAATGCATTGTAGATCAAGCAAAATAATACTTGGAGTTCAAGGAGTCAATTATGAGAAGAGATTCCACCAAGTAGAGTTGTATGCCTTGGAATTTAGAAGGTAAAGGATTCATTTCATTCTTATAAGGAATTGAGGGGAGCGAACAGCGTTGGTAAGAAAGAGACTACTTTTATTGATTGGAACCTCTAGCTGTAGGTGGGAAAAAATTAATAAAAGTGGAACCAGTTATCTTCAGAGTAAATTTGGGAAGAAAAAACTGCATGCAAAGAGTGGTAAAATTGAAACTCTGCTCCTTAAATACCAAGAATCCTACATCAATTATGAAATTTAGAATCCAGATTGATAGAATTTGTTAACCATCAATATTAAGCAATATGAGGCAAAGAAACCTACACGGATTGATGTCTTATACTTGACATGATCACATTCAACAGCAAAGCAGGCTCAAAGGGCTAACTAGTTTAATTTAGTTCCATATTCCTCTGAATTTATATAGCATCCTTGTAACTTAGGACAACACAAAGTGGTTTTGACATCTCGTCACTGTTGCTGGTTAGGAAATGCTGAAGTCGATTCAGCAAGGTGCCACAAACAAAAATAAGATGATAGTCAGCAAGTCTGTTCAGAGATGATGGTTTAACATTTTTACAGGTTATTTTACATCTGTATAAAAACGTCGAAAAGATCTTTATTTGAGGGCAAGGATGATAGGCAACATTCTCAGTAACATTCATACCACACAAGTGCCATCAGAGACCATCTTCAATGAACAGGAATCTAACCATTGCCCCTTGATGTTCAACAGCATTGTAACTGTTGACTTCGCTACTACAAACTTTCTGGTGGTTACCATTGACCAGAAACTGAACTGAACTAGTCCTATAAATAATGTGGCTACAAAAATAGGTCAGGCCAGGAATTTGGTGGTGAGTAACCCACCCCTTGTCTCCCCCAATGCCGGTCCATCTTTTACAAGTCAGCAGTCTGATGGAAAGCTCTCAACTTGCTTGAATGATTGAAGTTCCAACAGTACTGAACAAACTTTACACCATTCATGATAAAGCAGTCCACTTGATTAGCACTCTATCCACATTTTATTCACTCCCTTCATCAGTGGCACACAGTGGCAATAGGGTGTACCATCAACTGCATACACTTCAGTAACTCACTCAGTCTCTTTTGATGGTATCTTCCAAACCTATGATCTCCGTCTCGGGGAAAGACCAGGCTAGCAGATACATGGATCACCATCCCCTGCAAGTGCCCCTCCAAGACATCAACCTTCCTAACTTGGAACTAAGTAACATCTCTTCTCTGTCACAAGGACAACCCATGGAGCTCCCTTCTTAATAGCACTGTTGGTGTTCCTACATCTCGAGCTCTGCAATAATTCGTGAAGACTAATCACCAGCAGCTACTCCAAGGCAAGGAGGGGGGAAATAAACAAAAGTTTGCATAGCCAGCAATGTCCACATTCCATAATTTTTAAAAAAATCATGCAAGTTAAGAAATGGACAGCAGAGCTTTTGATGACCTTAGTTTTCAGAGGGGAGAATGCAAGAGGCCAGCCAGGATGCATTGTGATAGTGACGTCTAGAAGTAACTGAGAGACGAAAGAATTTCAGCAGCCAATATTACTATTGGAATTCTGGCATTGCATAATTATGTTTGTCATTGACTTGGTACACATTCGTTTATAAAATATTTGAGATTTAACGCACTGACCATTCCTTCTATTAATTTGGAATGGCTTGGCCTTTCAGAAGTGTTACTAGTTCTCAAAGATTTATGTACATTTGCAATGTCTTTGGAGCAGCAAGAATCTGTTTTTCTTGTTGAATGATGTTATTGTGGCAAACTGATATCATCAATATTCATTTCAGAATTATGCAATTACTTCCCTATTGATCTTGTGGCACATATATAGCCTGAGCTTTTTCTCTTGTTTACTGTTAGCTGGACATTCTCTTCCTTTCTTTCTCCACATCTCCTGAAAATATTGTTGCTTGCTGGAGTATAATTGACTAATGAGCATTCCCTAGACAGGGCATGATGGAAACTCTTGACCCTCGATCTTTGCAGACCATCTCAATTCCATACTTCCATCTGGGGTCTTACATTGTAATGGTTTTCCTCACCCCAAAGCTAATGGTACTCTGCAGTCCAAGGGCTCCAGTCAATCCAAAATTAGTCACTGTTTAGAAAAGCTCTTGTTCAGTCAACTTTATTTCATCTACAAGGAAGATCTACCTTCTCCCTCTTTGCAGTGTTTAATTATTACTTTAATTATCTAGCAGCTCTGTCTTCATTGCATGTCCATTCCTTTCTGGGTGGGATTAGGTCTGTATCTTCCTGATCATTCAATGAAGTTCCCTCTGCTCAGTAATTTATTTTGGAGTTATTCTGGACTTGCCTTTCTCTATTCTGCACAATCATCTATGAAATCAGGTTCAGACAGTACCATCAAGGGTGAAAAGCTTAAGTCTCTCGAAGCTTTTTTTGTAACTCAGCATTTTGACACATAGAGGTTGGTCATGTAACTCTTTACCTTCTGAAGCTCATGGCTCAGTGACCAGAATTGATGTAATCTAACTAGAGGACTACACTGTTTCCAAATAACTTAGTTTGATCTATAATTTACTGCTTTAGCTTAGTTTGACATCACATTGACTTTGCTCTAGTTTAATCTGATAAACATCTCAACCTCTTAAAAACTGAATTTTAACTTCATCCTGGAAAATTTCATCAAAATCTGTGGAGAATGCATATTGCAAATTTTCCCTTATCTTCACTATTTTTCATTTGTCTGCATTCATATTTGTTTGTGATTGTTCAACTGATTTCTTATAATTTATAACTTACTACAAATTTTGTTAAATGCTCTTTACAATTTTTAAGCCAACTCCGTTCCTTCTATTCTTACATATTATCCACATATTTGATCAATTTCTAGATCCAAGTCAATTATCTAAATTAAAACAGTGGTCCCATTGGTGCTCACCATTTAATTTATATCTCTCCACCCTGACCTGACTCCTCAAATAAATATCTAAAGATTGTGTTTCAAATCTTGGATAAATTTCTTATTTGTATCTATTCTCAAATTTTTACCCTGAATGAGTGATGGTCTTTCGTATGGAAATTTTGTTAACCATCTTTTGGAATCTCAAATGTAATACGTGTCTCTTCACTGAATGACTTCGGTTCTTGTAGTGATGTGTTCGTGCAGTGGTGTTAAATGGAGCATTGCAAGGTATTAACCCTTCAGTGAAGAAGAAATTGTGATAAGTATCCAAGTCAGAATTGTACCAGGTTTGAATTGTTTAATTGCTTTTAGCATTAGTACACTTGCTCTACTTGGCAGCAGAGTTCATGAGGCTGCCTAGTGTTGCTGAAGTAAGTTAGTGAGTTATTGTTCTTGTGTAAAGAGTATATGTGACATCCATAGTGTGTCTTGAATATGGAGAGGTGGACATTGAGCTCCATGGACTAGGATGCTAGTCAAGAGCTAACTCTATCCCAAATGATATTCAAGTTTTTAAATATTGTTGTGACAGCTCGTAACAAGCAAGAGGTACTACATCTAATACTTGAAATTTCATCATAATCCTGAATTGAGCCTTTGAGGTGCAGAAGATGACCTACCAGTAAACATCCAACCACTAATTATCCCTTTTTAGAGAAGCTGTTGCTTTGATTGGTCAATCCAATTAAGTCAGTGATGAACCAAGAGGATGTTTATGGTGGGCAGGAGCAAATTACTGCAGATGCTGCAATCTGTACTGAAAATAACAAATGCTGGAGATCTCAGCAGGTCACACAACATCTGTGGAGCGATAGCCAGTTAATGTTTCAAGTCTAGATTTCTGTTCTTCAGAGCTGAAATGAAGTGTGGAGGGGCCAGACTTTATGCTATAGTGAGAAAGGGATGGTGGCTCGAGTGCTGGGGGAGAAAGCAAATGGATAGCTCAGCTGAAGTGATCTGAATGTGAGCATGGCAGAACAATGGTGCGTCTAACTGCCAGATGGGGAAAAACAGATGATCCCACTTGGGTAGAGAGAGGGGAGAGATAATGACAGAGAATGTAACAAGCAAAGCTAAAAGAAGGAATGGGTTTACAATTTGAAAGTGAACTCCATATTGAGTCTGGAAAGTTGTAAATCGCCAAGTTTGACGATGAGATGGTGCTGTTGCTTTTTAAAAAAAGTGGTGGAAGGCTGGTACGATTACAATATTTAAAAGGCATCTGGATGGGTATATGCATAGGAAGGATTTAGAGGGATATGTGCTGGCAAATGGGACTAGATTAATTTATGATATCTGGTTGGCATGGACAAGTTGGACCGAAGGGTCTGTTTCCATGCTGTACATCTCTATGACTCTTCAAGTTTTGTGTTGTGATTCATTGGAGTACTGCAGCATGCTGAGGACAGACATGTGGGCATGTGAGCAAGACGCTGTGTTAAAGTGATCAATTACTGGAAGGTCAGGGTCTTGCTTGTGTACAGACTGGAGATGTTCTGCAAAGCAATCACCCAGTCTGCGTTTAGTTTCTCAAGTGTAGAGTAGGCCACATTGGGTGTAGCAAATACGATGCACAAGATTGGAGGAGGTACAGGTGAAATGCTGCTTCACCTGGAAAGACCGTTTAGGCCCTTGGATAGTGAGCAGGGAGGTGGTGATGGGGCAGGTGCTGCACCTTCTACAGTTACATGGGAAGGTGCCATGGAGTGGGGAGGGAGGCTGCTGTTAGTGGTTGAAGAACGGGCTAGTATGTCCCAGAGGGAATGATCCCTGTGAAATGCAGATGGACAAGTGAGGAGGCGATGTGTTCGGTGTTGCCGTTCTGCTATTGTTGTCTGAAATGATGGAGAATGATCCTTTGAATGCAGAGGCTGGTGGGATGAAAAGTGAGGGCAAGGAGGACCCGATCACGCTGTTGTGATTGATGAGAAGGGACAAGGACGGAGGCTCAGGTGATAGGTCAGATTCAGTTGAGGGCCCTATTGCAGTGGGAAATCACCGGTCATGGAAGAGGTAAGCCACATCAGCAACACTGTTCTGGAAGGTGGCATCATCAGACTAGATATGATGTAGGTGAAGGAACAGGGTGAATGGGATGGAATCTTTGCAGGGCATGGGGTGTGATGAGTTGTCATGAAGGTAGCAATGGGAGTCAGTGGCTTTGTAGTGAATAGCAGTGGACAGTTTAATCCCCGAAATGGAGACACAGAGGTCAAGGAAGGGAAGTGTCGGAAATGGACAATGTGGATGTTATAGAGATGGAAATTGGAGGCAAAATGAACAAATCTTTCAAGGTCCTGGCAGGAGCATGAAGTAGCACCCAAGCAGTCATTGATGTGCTGAAGAATTGTGGGAGGGGGACAGAGTAGGATTGGAACAAGGATTGTTCCACATACTCATAAAGAGGCAAGCATAACTGGAACCCATGCGGGTCCCCATAGCCATGCCTTGACTTGGCAGAAGTGAGATGAATTCAAGAAGAAATTGTTCAGTGAGAGAACAAGTTCAGCCATGTGGAGGAAAGTGGCGATGGTTGGGGATTGTTCAGGCCTCGTGATCAAGTTGACAATGATGATATTATTGTAGATAAGAGGTAATTAGTGGCACACAGTTGCTAGGCAATGCTCACTAATGTTGCTTGCCACAAGCAACAGTGCAAAGACATCACTAAGTTCAATGCAAACTTGTCAAAATTAGGGATGCTCTCCTGAGTTATATTTGAGAGCTGCAGTGACCACCTTTAATAAATGTGTATCAGGCATGACTCCACCTATGGAAGATGTTAGCCTGACATCTCCATGCTTTTGAACTGTTGTGTCTATGGTTCTTTCATGCTTAACGGTGAGGTCTGCTGACCAGAGGCTGTACTCCAATATTATGTGCCTACGTTTTCTGAGGAGTATATAATGTTAACTGTTAGAATTGACTGAATGTAACCATGGCAGTATGCTGCAGGACTAGCTTTTCAGAATAATGGTAATCTGGGACCTAAAGGTAATTATTGGTTTTGAGAAATCTGTATGGTTACCCAGGCTACCACGACTGACTGACTTGATTCTTGTTTCAATCCATGCCTTGGTCATTGCCAGTAGGGCAGTTCCACATTCCCATATTATTTGTTCTATGTGTATTTACATATGGGTATGTATACACATGTGTGAAACCTTTACTTTTTTCCAAACTACCAAGGATTATGCCATCTTCCTTTTGTGTTGTAAATCTTTGATTTTTATGTGTCTCAATTAAACTTGTACTTAGAGTGCATACATTGACCAACATTAAAATATTGCCTTACTTTATCCCTGTTCTGCTAGTCCGAACAGTGCTTGCAACCTCTTAGGAGCACCATCACTCTGACAACCAATTTGGCTGTTCCAGATCTAGTTTGACAATTGCTTCCATGCTGCATTTTACTCCAGGAGTGACCCTGCCATTTTTCATAATTTATATGTATGTAGAACTCCAATGTGGAATTACAGCCAAATGGAACACATGCCTTACAGCATGATGCTACAGCGATTCATACTGACGAGCATCCCAGAGCTGAGAAGAACCCTGGGCAAAAACACAGCTTCCAAGGGCACCAAATAAGTCATTGTGTTGTCAGGCCACTTTAGTTATTTGCTTATTCATTCAACTTTAAGGTCAGCTGGGGGCCTCGCAGTCCTCCCATGTGGCAGCGCTGACCGTGATATTGTTTTTTGTGTCATTTTTCTCGCAGGCCAACCTGCCCCTGCTGCAGAGGGAGCTACTTCACTGCGCACGCTTGGCCAAGCAGAACCCAGCACAGTACCTCGCACAGCATGAGCAGCTGCTGCTGGATGCCAGCACCACCTCACCCGTAGACTCCTCCGAGCTGCTGCTTGATGTTAATGAAAATGGGAAAAGGCGAACTCCAGACAGGTGAGACAAATGGCAGCAATTTATCAACAGAATGGTTTCTTTTCAAGCTGAAATTTGTCTGTGCAGATGCATCATTGGGGCAAAAAAGAAAGTATGCGGGTGAATGCTGACTTGTGCTTTTTATTCTCTTTCTTAAATTGCAACATCTTGCTTTCAACCGTGGAATTTTGGACTCAGGAAGTGTTCTTTCTTACTATTTTGAGTTAATTTATGTACCCGTGGCACTGTACTTAATCCTGTCTCTGATCTTTTTATGATGATAAGAAATGAGCAACTTGGAAAATGCTGGTTTAAGGAAAACAGCTGACAGTTTTGCTGCTTTCCTTCCTGCATATGGTCAGTTATGGATGGGTGGTTGCAGTGAGGTTGAGTCTATTAAAGCAGCTCGTTAAAAACATCATTTTGTTTCTCTATTATCACAGGGATGCCACAGTCATTGTACCTAGCAAAGTCTGGTTCTTTTTTGTACGTAAGAGTAAATACCGGACCTACTTGGAATAGAATTTAGTAATGCTCTAATTAAGAGAGTTTCATTCTAATAACAGAGTGCTTTGTCAGGTTATAGCACATTATAGTAGCTAGACATTTCTTATGCGTTTATGTTTGACCATTTTGACAACTTTGCAGAACCAAAGAGAATGGCTACGATCGTGAGCCTTTGCACTCAGAGCATCCTAGCAAGCGGCCCTGCACTATAAGCCCCAACCAACGGTTTAGTCCAAATAATGGGTTATCTTACCAGCCCAACGGCCTGCCTCACCCAACACCACCCCCACCTCAGCACTACCGTCTGGATGATATGGCCATGGCTCACCACTACAGGGATTCATACAGACATCCCAACCACAGAGACCTCAGGGACAGGAACAGACCTCTCGGTGAGTATCAATAGCGGATTTCTGTCAAACCATTCAAAAACCTATGAAATAACCATTCCATTTTCTTGATTTATTATCGAATGAACTGCCAAAGGCACTATAATGTACCAGATATCCAAAAAGATGCATTGTGTTGAGATGATATATGTTTATTATGACTAGTGAACATTGCAAGTGCAATGGGCCAAAGCTTGCCTATAGATATTTGTGGTAAACCAGTGTGCATGCTGAAGGATGGATGTGTCACTTTTATGTTAGTGATGAGAATTGCAGGGAGGTTATGAGTTACTTGATGGATAACATAAAAAAAGGCATGTTTTTCAGAAGAATAGCTTTGGAAGTCTGAAATTATTTTCCACTGTTGGCAGGGATGCATGGCACCCGTCAAGAAGAAGTGATTGATCATAGACTAACGGATAGGGAATGGGCAGAGGAATGGAAGCACCTTGATCATGTAAGAAAATAAATCAATTTATTGGAAAGCTAACCTGAAGGGAAACAACTGCAATTTTATATTTACTCTAACAGGTACCTTGTGTGTTTGTTCTGTAAAGTCTGAATGATGCATATAATTCAGTGCTGTTTATGCGTTAAGTACAGAAATTTGTTTCCCGTGCAAATACTAACATGGTGGTATTATGATCCCAGCTGTTGTTAATACTGGATAAGTCAGATCCCAGAATGAAACCTGGCTTGATGGCCCCTAACCCCCTTTCTTCCCTTTGGAGGTCAGTTAGTGAACGCATTCTGCACTTCTAATCCAAGCCTAAAACTTCAATTAAACAAGAAAATATAAAACTACATTCCACTAGAGGAGGAGATCAGAAATGTTTCATTACAATCGGCAATATCCTTAGAGATATCAAAACCCCAGTGAAGATTAACCACTATTGTCACACCAAGGGTTCTACCTCAGGCTGGTATAGCTGCAACTGTTTTCCTGTCTTATGGTCCTGTTCCACAGCTGCCTGATGAAGTCGCAGCACTCCGAAGGCTAGTGCTTCCAAATAAACCTGTTGGACTATAACCTGATGTGTGTTTTTAACTTTGTCCACCCCTGACCAACACCAGCTCCTCTACATCATGTTTACCTTCTGGCAGTGTCTAGGAGAAAGTGAGGTCTGCAGATGCTGGAGGTCAGAGTCGAGAGTGTAGTGCTGGAAAAGCACAGCAGATCAGGCAGCATCCGAAGAGCAGGAGAATCTACGTTTCAGGCATAAGCCCTTCATCAGGAATCGTAAGCCCCTGATGAAGAGCTTATGCCCGAAATATCGATTTTCCTGCTCCTCTGATGCTGCCTGACCTGCGGTGCTTTTCCAGCACCACATTTTTGATTTCTGGCAGTGTCTGTGCTATCACTAGGTTTCCCTTCAGTTGGTTTCTCTCCTAAAAATACTTTTAACTTAAGGTCAGACACAAAGGAGTGGAACCTTTATAGGGGTCTGAACAATGTGAGCCATGGTGAAATTTGCGATAGAATCAACCAGCAATCCAGTGAGACTTTTCTCAAGGTTGGGTGCATCTCGCTCCATCTTTTATGCTTTTGACAGGCAGCTAGAGAATTGTTCACTAGGCAACAGAGTTGTCAATTATGGAGGAATATTGTTTGTTAAGTGCCTTGTTAACAGCTCATCTTGCCTCATTAATATGCAGCAGCCTATTTTACCAAAGCTGCCAAACAAGCCAGCCATTGAGAAAATTGGATTTGAAAATCAGTGTGGGTACCTGGTGAATTCAGCATTTTGCGTGCTGTGAGGGCCTCCATGTTGGACACCATGCACCAACAGCCTCACACACAGGCATTGGAACTGGATTTGATGGCACATCTACTGATGGGATGCCTCTGCACATTGATGCTACACCTCAGGCTACACCAGGAACAATCATTGCGATGCTGTGCACCCTGGGATAGGTACCCAGTTCAAAAACTGGACCAAGCTGTACCTCCGGGCTCTTCACTTGCTGTTGTAGGACTCGCCCATTCTGAATCTACCTGGATGCTCACAGCATCCCTGCCTCACATTGCCTTGCCTTGTCTTTTTGTTTGTTGCCCCCTCAGCCAGAGATACCACGCTCGTATTACTTCTGTTGTTTAGCAGAGGCATGAAGGTAGGAAGTGTAACATGGGTGGCTGTTGGCCTTCGTTAAGTCAAAGGCAATATCTTTAAGGGATCCTGGCACA
This sequence comes from Hemiscyllium ocellatum, assembly GCF_020745735.1. Taxonomy (NCBI): domain Eukaryota; kingdom Metazoa; phylum Chordata; class Chondrichthyes; order Orectolobiformes; family Hemiscylliidae; genus Hemiscyllium; species Hemiscyllium ocellatum. The sequence goes on along the minus strand of NC_083404.1, from coordinate 98,311,012 downwards.
GTCAGTCAAGGGCAGTCTCCGAAACCGAGGGTCAGTCAGAGTCAAGGTAGCTTCCACAAAAAGGGTGAGAGAAACGTTACGCAGCCCACCACCCGTCTTGACTCTCTGTGCCTATTGCAGGCAATTTTCCTTCTAAAAGGAGAGAAATTAAGGGAGATGAAAGTGGGTGGCACAGCTGTTAAAGTTGGTGCGGTGAGGTATCCTGAGTGAGTGAGTGGGCTGCACAGAGGGCATGCAGAGTTAGTGGGATTGGGGTGGGTGACAGCAACCCAGGGAAAATGTTAGTGTGCAGAAGTGATAGTAGTGTATGAGTCCAAGTGGGAGGTGGGTACAGCATTAGAGATGGTGTTAATGTAAGGCAATGGCTGAGGCTGGGTGGCAACCTCCAAGTAGGCTGCGAAGAGGAGCAGTTCTTCCTGGCTGGGGATAAGGATGTGCCACCCCATTCAGCAAGATCTCCAGATCCCAGGTTCCAAAGTGGGCGAACAATTTCCCCATGTCAGCTATGTCCAAGACAAATACCAGGAAGTATACAGTGCAGCTCTAGCACACTGTTAAATGTTAAATGTCTTCAAGGCAGAGATTGATAAATTCTAGATCTTGCAAGGAATTAAGGGCTATCTGAAGAGTGCGAGTTAGTGAGCTGAAATGCCCATCAGCCATGATTAAATGGCAGAATGAACTCGATGGGCTGAATGGCCTTACTTCCACTCCTCTGTCTTATGGTCTTATGAACTGCTTTTCTGGGTGCACAGTGGGCTTTTGAAGCAGGGTGGGTGCAAGGTATGCCTGTTAGTTCCAGAATATCAGCTGAACGGTGGCTGGTAAGATGGGGTTGGAAGGGATGCCATAGTGATGGTGGAGTAAGTAGATACTGAGTAGAGTTGGAAAAGAAGATATGGCGAGAAAACTTAATCAACTTAACAGCAAAATAAAATCAACACAACTCACACGTAACCAAAAAATACGTTCAGTTTCAGCCCAAGTTCCTGAAACTCAGATTGCAGCAGTCTTGCTGGATTTATCACTACCATGTTTAGCAATCTAGCATCCACTTTCTCAGGTACACTGCCTCCTATTTTTTGGACTTTTTTTGTCTCTTTGGGTCTCTGAACCCATGTCACTAAGCAACACAGTTTTTCTGCCTTTTCAATTCGCTAAAGTACTTCCCCAAGTCTTCAACATTTGTAAACCTCATTGAGCATGTACGCAATCAAAATACAAACGGTTCTCCAGACTCCTTATCACCAAGCTCCCAAGGCTAACTCTTAAGAAAATTAAACTAAATATTTCTCTTCCTTTCTTAACATGCAAAATACGAAATATACATTAAACTTAAAGTTATACTAGCAGTGTAAATATGCTTCATTTGGAATACTGTAAGCTTTCAGTTCCCAATTAAAGTTTGCATCTCCTCCAATCATACACTTTAAAGGTATTTAAATCTTGGCAATAGTTTTAGCTTTAAACTGGGAATAATAATGGAATCATTAACATGTGACTGTGTATGAAGTTCTGATGTGACCTTACTACATGTAAACATGCGACTAGGTTTACTGGCTCATAGATATATCTCGACATGTTGTTTCAGCTTTTAAACTGTATCATGGACATGGTAGAAAAGACGAGGCGGTCGCTTACGGTCCTTCGACGATGTCAGGAAGCTGACCGTGAGGAGCTCAATTACTGGATCAGGCGGTACAGTGATGCAGAGGATATAAAAAAAGGTAGTGGCAGCAGCAGCCATTCCAGACAACAGAGTCCTGTGAATACAGATCCTGCCCAACTAGGTAACAGTCATTAGGTACCATAACCTACTCTTTAATTTGGTGCAGTAAAGCTCATAATGCTGCCATTACACTGTTAATGTGGTGCCAACTTCACATCATAGAGTAACATCCCTAAATCTATCACCACTATACCTCCTTTATCTAAAAGGGTGACATGACACAATCATTGTTTTGTGTTGGCTTCACAAAACAGCTGATGTTGTCATTGGACCACAGAAGTCCCATCTTCTTCACCCTGTCTTCACTGTCCATTCCCAGGCTCATAGACACCTCAGTTTAACGGATTGAAATATTTGCAGTTATATGAAGCAAATGAATCCTCACTGAATCCTCCAGTTCCTTCTGAACTTAATGCCTGATGTACATATCTGTACTGGTCAGAGCATCAAAAACAAAATGGAGGGCATTTATTGCTTCTCACTGTAATGGTTGACATGAATGAGCCAGTCCCAATTAATCTGCCTCAATCTTAGACATTCCCTGAGAGAGAACAATGGAATGAAAAAGTTTATTACTTGTCATACTCCACTCTATCAATTTGTGAAGTTTCCAACACTGTACCTAGTATTGGAGGAAATCATCTGTTGAAAATGCATTCGTGACTTTACCCAGAAATGACTTTGATCACAGCACATATATTTTTCTTTTTCCAGATTCCCATCGGGAGTTCCTTCACAGACCATCTGGCCACCTGCCAGAGGAAATATGGAAAAAAGCTGGTAAGTGTTAAAGAAAGGAGAGTGGGGAAAAATAGGGTGTCTGTGGTGATATATGGATCTCAGTCACATTACAGTATGGTGAGTTCTTACTCAGTCTCCACACTAAATAAAAAAATAAACACCTGGACTTTATCTCTCTGTGGAAGCCATGGATTGAGAGGTCGTAAGAGACTGTCATAAGTTTCCCTTGAACAAAAATGTGAAATTGCCAGTTTTTGCTCATCCCAGAGTTTGGGAGTGAAATTTCAGGAATGTAAGACTGGGTAGTTCAGTGGTTAGCACTGTGCCTCACAGCATCAGGGACCAAGTTCAATTCCACTGTTGGGTAATCATCTGTGTAGAGGTTGCACATTCCCCCCCTGTCAGCGAGGGTTTCCTATGGGTGCTCCAGTTTCCTCCCACAGTCCAAAGCTGGGCAGGTTAGGTGGATTGGCCATGCTAAATTGCTTATAGTGTCCAGGGATGTGCAAGCTAGGTGGATTAGCAATGGAAAGTGCAGGGTTACAGGGATACTGTAGTTGGGTGGGTCTGGGTGAGATGCTCTTCAGTCAGTGTGGACTCGTTGGGCTGAGTGGCCTGCTTGCATAGTGTAAGGATTGCATGAAAACTTTGGGATGGTGTTTACATGAGGTGCCTCGGGTACTGCCTGCCAGCTGGAGACCCACAGAATGTCTGCATCACCTCTTTTCAGGAAAGCCCCTCGCATTCATTGTCAATCAGGCATGTAACTGAACAGCAGCAAACCTTTTCTAAAGGCCCCAGTTGTGCAGCAGGGATTCCACCGATGGAGACCTGCAAAGGTTTTCAATGTTTAGTTGTGCCATTGTGGAGCTGCCAGTATTGCACCCACCCAGTCCAAACGCGCTTGGACATAGGTGAGTTACTGTTAGAGAAGGGTCAGCAACAAGAGTAAAGGATTGGCTGTCTCTGGACAGACGTTGAATATCTTTTGAATGAATAACCTTACCCAGAAGCCCACAGCAACCGTGGTAAGGTTAACTTTCTGAGGTTCGCACATGGTGAATCCACTGCTTGTCGCTTGGTTAAGAACAGTGTTGCCAGGTTGAAGCTTTTAAGAGGGTATTAATTGCCTACTTAATGACTTCAATTGGCAGTGGACCAGGAATGTTGTACATTGGCTTTCCACTTAGTCAGCATCACAACAGGAAACTGGCAGGGGTCCCCAGCTGCCAGCCTTCCACCTGGTTCAATCCTACCATCTTGCAGCCAAAACCATCATAGGGAGGCGATTGTATTGCACTCCCGATTTTCTGAATGCTTAGTTTTAGGAATAGTTATGGGTCATTGAGTTAAACAACCATTTTGCTGTATTTTTGTTGGAAGAGGAATGCATCCAGTGATCATCCACATTACACTGGTAGGGTCTCAGTTTTTGTATCAACCCATTCAGAGATGTTATTACACAGCTCTGGAGCAGATGGGACTTGAACTCTGCTCTCTTTGTCAACTGTCACTATCACTGGACCACATGAGGCCATTTTGTATTTTAGGCAGTTAACATCAGCAACAGTTAATTGCTTTGCCGCTCTGGAAAATTGTTTTAAATCAGCGGATTATGAACTATCAAACATGATCCGTTGTAACTTCTATTTGTGTAGCACATTCAACATAACTCCAAAGCACTTCAGAACGTTTTACTGAGCGAATTGGACAGCAAGTTCCTCAGGTGATGTTCGAGCAGATGGCCACGGTCGAGGAGGTAGGTTTGAAGGTGAGAGGAGAGTTGCAGAGGGTTTAAAGAGGGAGTTTCGGAGCTTATAGTTTCAATAGTTAAAGGTGCAGCAACCAGTTTAGGAGTAATTTAAAATGGGTTTGCTTCAGAAGCCAGAATTATAAAGATGCTGTTGGGCAAATGGGACTTAGTGTAGGTAAGGTTATAGCCGGCAGAGTTTTGAATGACCTTATTTGAGGGCAGACAGTGGGAGGCCACGCAAGAGGCCTGCAGATTAGTCAAGGTCAAAGTTGAAATATAACTTAAATGGGAGTTTCAGCAGCTGAGCTGAGACAGAGCAAATCTGAACAATATTACTGAGGTGGAAATAGCTGCCATTAGTGATGGTATGAGTATTTTATTGGAAGTACGCCTCAGGGTCAAATAAGACATGGAGGTTGTGAACTGTCATGTTCAGTCTGGGGAATGTAGCAGGGAACAAAGACAATGACTTTCTACTTCCAGTTTTAAGTCAGAGAAAAATTTTGCTCAATTTGTATTGGATGTCAGACGAGGTGTTTGATAATTTAGCAACTGTGGAGGAGGCTAGAAAGGTGGGTGGCATCAATATACACCTGAAAAATATAGCTCTGACTGTCATCCAAGGGCAGCTTGTAGAGTGGAAGGACTAAGGTACATCCTTAGGAGCATCGAAGGTAACGGAGGAAGGCAAGAAGAGAAACAATTGCAAATGATTTTCTAGCTACAATTGAATAAGGATGGAACCACAAGAGTGCAGTCCCACCCAAGTGAATGTCCATTGAAGGCTGATGGTGTAACCCACAAATTCAAAGGCTGCGAAAAGGTTAAGGAAGATGAGAAGCATAGAATCCCTACACTGGGGGAGCAGGCCATTCGACCCATTGAGTCTGCTCTGGCTGTCCAAAGAGCATCCTGCCCAGACCCATCCCCCACTCTATCCCTGTAACCCTGAATTTCCCATAACTAATCCGCTAGCTTGCATATCATTGGACACTATGGACAATTTAGCATGGCCAATCCACCCTAACCTGCACATCTTTGGACTTTGGGAGGAAACTGGGGCACCTGGAAGAAACCCACACAGACACTGGGAGAATGTACAGACACCACACAGGGAGTTACCAAAGTCTGTGAGGGGTCAATGCTAATCACTAAGCCATTTTGCTTCCCCAAAAGTAAGGATGGATCCTCCGTTTTGTCATAATCACGTTTGTAACTTTAACAAGAGCAGTTTTGCTACAATGGCAAGGGTGGAAATGTGCTTACACACCTCATACTGAAAGTACCATCTTCGGTTTAATATGGGCAGAGCTTAGCATTGATACAGATTGTTGTAATGTTGCTTGTCTGCACTGCAAACATATCATGAGTCTATTTGCTGGAGCCCATCTTTCTTATTTGTACTAATCTGGTTACTGATAATGAGTGTGGAAGGATGCCCACACCATGTACTCAGCAGAAGATAGATTTGGACTTGATTGAACAGTAAAGATTTGTTATATATTGGCCTGTTGCATTACATCTAAGGTAGTGACTCTCTCTTGTGAGATATTATATTAAAGTGATATTGCACTTTACTACTTTAGCCACATACTCATAAAATCAAAAAGAATCTGGAGCACTGTTTAGGACATGCTACACAATTCTTGGAGGGCACTGTTTAGCTTCTCCCTGAACAGTACTGATGGGCTTATCTACAGTATTAATTCACCCTTTCGGGTACTAACTGTCTCATGCAACACAGACGATTATTATTAAGCCTGAAATCAGAAGTGTCAGTCTCACGATGTAAATCTACATGAAAGAATTATGACAACAATGGAGTGATTCAAATTCATAACAACTGGAACAAATGCTCATTTCATCTCGACATGGGCCACAAATACTCCGCTTCACATGAGGGACAGCAGCAGCTAGATTTTATCACAAGATTTGTCACCATCAACCCCTAAATGCTCCCAAATCTCGGGAACATAGATAATATAAGCACTGTGTTGTCAGTGTGCATTGCATCTCTCACAGTAGTAGCTGATCTCTCCCATCTGGGACATCACAGTGGAAAGAATGTCCAACAACTGTGAATGATAATCACATCACTAATAATTGCTGCCCCTGCAGCTTTCTTTACTGTGATGAGCTTTTTTTTTTGTCCAGTGCTAGCCCACCACAGGATGGGATTGCACTTTAAATTACAGGGGGTTTTGGAAACCCCCTGCTATATGCCTTCTGGTAAGTAACATCCCAGATTCTGGGCTATGCAGTTAGCCCACAGGGAGCTTAGGAAAATAGTCCACGTCAGGATACAGTGTACACCAACAAATTGATGTCATCAACTATACCAACAGACAAGATGGAATCTGTTTCCACATGGATATTTCTGTGCAGTTATGAAATTGGTGCAGTGTTACCTGTTTTACTAAATGAATGAATCCCTTTCATTGTATGGATCAACTTAATTTTTGTCAAATATGGTTATCTGGAACTCCCTTGTAGCCTGCCTGTTATTTCTAACTATGAGCTTTTGCGGTTTAAAGCTGCGCTCCATTATCTTTTGTTTCAGCGTTCTTCTGCACAAGGCTCTTGATGCTACTTTTGTCAGACAAAGAAAGATAATTGTCGTGCACTGCATATTTAATTTATTGCACGATGGCCTACGTTTGCATTTCTCTGGTGGCTCATTGAGTATTGTCGCCATCTGGCATGGTAGTGAGTTGATAGAGATCAGGAACGTCCCAGGTTCAATCGTCGGTCTCTAGTAGGTTAGCTGGTCTCTATTTTGTACAGCTTATTAACACTTGCAAAGAATGCACATTATGGATAAGGTTTAGAAGGGCTCCCAGCGTGTGTATGAATTACTGCAGCAGGATTGAGAGAAACACAAGCAGAGAAAATTCTAAAAAGCAAAACTCTGTAAACTTGATTACTTTCATTATCAAAATATTTATCCTGTGACTGCAGGTAATTCGTTTGTGTTAGGATGCCCTTTCTCGTGCTTTTTTTATATAATGGGGTCCAGATTCCAGTATAACCAGACTATTTCACATTTGTTTTATTTATCTTGCCATTTCTGAGAAGTTGAATCATTTTGTTCATTTTTAGTTTGACAATTAATGTGTATGTCTTAAACAAAAATTGGATATTGAATTTTTTTTGGTGTTAGGTGCTGAATCTTAAAATGGTCCAAGTGGTATATTTTTAAATTTATGTTGATGTGCTGACTTTTGAAAAATAAACACATTGTAGCATAAGGTTTGCCTGTTTAGAATTGTAGTTTTGAGGAAAAGTTGAATGCTTATTTGTAATTTGCAGGAATTATTCAAGCACATTACTGACATCCCACCAAATCTCTTTACTGATCCCATGTGCCAGTGAGGCTCGAATGGAAATGCATAATTTTAATATAAATTGCCTGATTTGCATAGACAATTAGTCAAGCTACAGTTCTGATCGTAAGCAAAATTGTTTTTCTGTTTTGCCATTGAGTGAGAATTTCAAATCACCTTGAATATTTGCATTAAGATTGACAGAGGTTGGAAGGTGATTTTCTTTTAAAATACACCACACATGTATGTGCAGAATTAAACTGTATTTTTAAAATGCTCCACTTTATATGCAGAAAATCGCATGTGTTTTAAGGCCAATTTTTCAGGGTAGACAGGTATGTACATTGCCTACATTTCCAACTGAAGTGTATATCAAAGTAATATTTCCATATGATATGTGCTAGGAGTATAAAACAGCCCAAATTCTGGTTAATATTAAGTGTAAGTACGTATTGCATCTGGCAATCTTATAAAGTTTTTAAGTTGTATTTTAATAAATGATATGAAAGCATAAATACTTTACTAAAGCCACAGTGTGGTGTGCAGCTCACATTGGTAGGTTAATGATAAGCATAGAGAATTTTTTATTCTTATGTATTTCCATATCTTCTGCACCGGAGAAGGTATATACTCATGATCAAATAATTTTCAGTGTTTTATCCCTAAGTCAACAAAATAGCATGAAAAAATATATTAAGCAGATAGTGAAACACTTCCATAAAACATGGCATAATCAGTTCTAATAGGGTGTTAATTTGTGCAATATACCAGCTAATAATTAGTTCTTATTAAATATTACATTAATCATTGTCACTTAGCTTTTGTAAGTGAGGAAATTATAATGGACAAAAGTAATTGGGGAGGAGTGTGCTATCTTTTTGATAATTGCGCCAGTTAATTTTTAATGGTAGATATTTTTTGAGTGACTCTTTGTTATTTTGGGGATAACTGGATTGGACAGAATGTGTGAATTTATTAGGCATTTTGTTTTTTATTTTACAGAAGAGGCTGTGAATGAAGTGAAGCGCCAGGCAATGTCTGAGTTGCAGAAAGCTGTGTCTGAAGCCGAGAGGAAGGCCCATGACATGATTGCTACAGAGAGAGCCAAAATGGAGCGCACTGTGGCAGATGCAAAAAGGCAAGCTGCTGAAGATGCGCTTGCAATTATCAACCAGCAGGAGGATTCCAGTGAGGTAGAATCTCCCGTTACTTCCAATTCTTGTTAGAGAAATCAAATTTAAGTGTGAGGCTGTTCCTGGGTATGTGGGAAAACACCCAAAAATAAATCACTCTTCTTTTGACAAACTTCAATCAGAAACACAGTGGGAGTGTGAGAGAAGGGTTCAAAACTAGGACATTACCTGAATTTACTGGCTTCTTGTCTTTCTGTCAGTTGCTTTTCTTCAGAATGAGGTTGCTGACTACCACAATCAAGGCCACTGGCATAACAATGTGCAACCGTATGAGTTTAAAACCTAGGCTGGGGCTTTCTCTTTGTGTCAGAGCAGTGGCTGCTGCAGATAGTAAGCAGGCCTCCATTCAGCAGATGAGAAATTCAGGCCTGCATTTTGCTTTTCCTGTTTTGACTTCTCAATACATTGGAGTGTGATCCTCTATCGTGTAGTCACTTTCTTCTTGTTGGCTGTTCCACATGCTCAAAACTGCACAAATAAGTCTTGCCATGCTAGTTGAGCCAGTGTATCATTGTAGACATTCAGTTTATGAGGTATGGAAGGAAGCCCAGTCTCGCCAAAGCATTTGTGGTGATGATTCTGTGTAAAGTCGCAACAAATCAAAAGTGTTGAAAACGGTTAAAGTGGCATTGCCAGGAGCACAGCTTGACATCAATGAAAAACAAAATGGGTGTACAGTCAGACATTTTAATGTATTTTCCAAATCCAACTCTCAATTTAAGATGAAGTGCAGTGTCAACCAGGCTGCTGTTCACTTTGAGACAGATTATTGCAACTGATTATAATCATTTTCACCCCCAGCGACTTATTGCAAAGTACCAAAGTTTTGAATTCCCTAGTCATTATTTTTGGCATCAGCTTTTTTTTTAACTGATTCAGTTAATAATGGCCCAAGTGAGCAGGGTTGTTTATGACTCTTTTTATTGTATTTTGAATTATTATTATGTTAAATAATTATGTTTATGGGCTGATTATTTTTGAAAGAAGAAAGGGATTGGGATTTCAGAGATGGGTGAAAGCCTGTATAAGCAACTTTTTCCTGTCCTATTTGCATTGAAAATAGATTAGAAATGTACAGTATTTATATTGATAGAATATTGGACAAGTTTCAACTAAATTTTATTTCACTTTATAGTTGATTTTAGAGAACATTATTTTCATTGAAAATCAAATTTAAATCATTCTGCTGTAGTTTACAGTATTCACTAGAAACCTGAACTGTTGGGGATTAGTGGCATAAAATATGAAGTTATCTTCCTCAAAGTTGCCGATAGCAAAAGTCGTGCAAACTGGCAAATTCAATTGAGAAGCCTCTATTTAAAATAAAATGTTGATAACTACTGCTAAAACCCCTGTCAGTGAGTGTTTTGAAGCTAAGAAGTCAAAAAGCCAGCCATCAGCAACAGCAGGGTGCCCAATAGCTGTTATAGACAGTGCAGGGTCATTAGGTGCTTAGTGAAAATTAACAATTAGAGTTGTGACTCTGGAATGCTAATGAAGGCTTCTTGTAGTGACTGGAGAATAGTTATCTTCTTTATATTAGAGTTTAATATGTAGCATATGATTCTTAAGCAAAAGACCTTAAAATATCAACAGCCTAAATGCAGGAGTGAAGAAAATTGGTGCTTTATGCATCTTGCAGCAATTACTCCAACTCAGTATTTACGCAATATTTACATGTTAAAATGATTGTGGAATCAGATAAATTAAAACCAAATGTTGGAGATGTTTTGAATCATTACAGTAGGCTAAATTTTAGGAGGTTGAGATCATTTCCCTCACTGTATACTGTTTAATGTCTGCGCAGGCAGAGAGTTTTTAATCTCGTTCTCACACTGAAGAAGAAAAATAATCTCAAAATTTGAAATCAAAACAGGTTTTGCTCTTAATACATACCATCAATATCTGAAAAAGAAAGGGCAGAACTGTTCATTGATTGCAAGTTTTAGTTCATCTTTCAAGGTGAAGATGACAGTGTTGTTATTCATAGGTGTTAAGGGGCATAGGAGGCTCTACTGCCAATAGGCTGGTGTTGTGATCCAATCCAGACTGCCAAATTGATGTTATGATCTGGCCAGGGAATTGTAACTTTTTATTTAGAAGTAAACAAAATGTTTGATTCCAGTTATTTATTATGAGAATAAAACAGTAAGCTTCCATATGTTTGAACAAGCAACAACAACAACAAACTTTACGACGTAAGACTAGTACAGTACTACAATCCACTATATGTATTCTTTGTATTCTTGCATCTTATTAGAATTTACATGAAGAAATACTGTGGTTGAAGATGCCACAGAGCACGTCAAATAGCAGTTACGGTCCAGACAGATCCCACAGATTTCTCAGCAGCCCCCAAGTTCTACATCTCTTCAAGCTTTAACAAAGGATTTCAGTTTCTTCTCCTTTTAAAGACCTAGCTTTGGATCCACTTCAAAAGCTGCTCTGAACTGCCTCAACCATGTTCCAGCAGTGCACACTCCTGATGGAACTGAGGTCCCCTGGATTCTAGGATCAGAATTCCAGTACCTACTTCCAATCATACTTTCAGTTTGTCCATTGACAGACAGCTGGCTTCACCAAGCTGATACTGCCCCCTAGTTTCTCCAAACTCTGATCTTGTTCAGCTGCATAAAGAAAGTGTAGCCTGTGAGATACCTTCACCGTTGCTCTCAGCTGCACTAAATTATTATTGGTTTCCTCCAAGTTCCCAATGTTTCTTGGGCTTTTCCAGAAGCCATGCTCCAACATTTAAGTTGGCACCCTGAATTTTTCACAATTCCTAAAAGTGCCTCTTTGGGGTGGGGATTCTCTCATTGCTCCTAAGTATCTCACTGGCACATAGCCCAAACTTGGCAACTCTCTTCCCTGACTAACTCTATCCCATAGTCTAATGTTTTCAATTCAAACTGTCCTGAGCGACTTATTGAAAACATTTAAACAAGCTCCACTCTGTTTCTGGAGAGCAAATGTTTATCAGATTGATTCATGGAATGGTAGGACTAATGTTTGAGAAGCAGTTGAGTCAGTTAGGATTGTATTCACCTGGAGTTCAGAAGAATAAACGGTAGTGTGAGTCTCATAGAAATCTATACAATTCTAACAGTACTGAACAGGTTAGATGCAGGAAGGATGTTCCCAATGGCAGGGAATGTGCAGAGCTGGAAGTCTCAGCCTAAAGAAACACGGTGGAACATTTAGGACTGTGATGAAGAGATATGGTGAGTGGTGAGTGTGTGGAACTCACTACCATGGAAAATAGACGAGGCCAAAACAATGAATGTTTTCAAACAGGAGGCAGATAGCTCTTGTGGCTAATGGAGGCAGATAGCTCTTGTGGCTAATGGGATCAAGGAATATGGCGGGGGGAGGGGGTGGGTGGGTGCAGGGGCACAGGGGCACAGGCAGGGTTAAGGTATTGAGCTTGGTGATCAGCCATGATCATAATGAATGGCAGAGCAGGCTCGCTGGGTTGAATAGCCTAATCTTGCTCCTACCTTTTATGTTTTAAGGCAGTATTGAATATTACTAATAATTTGGAACAACCCAACGTAACAACCCCTGGAACGGACTGTTCCTCCACAATAGGATGGTGCAAATGGGTGCCTTTTAGGCGAGTTGTTACTTGAGATTTCCTCCTCTTACAATTTGCTTTCACAGAAAGCCCATCAACTTTATTTTTATATGGTTATGCCAGGTGCAATGATCCTGGTTGACCTTTTCTGAGAATACTAAGTCAATATCAAAACTACTCAGCAAATTATTCAGAGGTGTCTTTGTAGCTCTTTGTTTAGCCACTATGAGAATGCACTCTGGAACCACGGTCACTGTAGAAGATCTGCTTGTCAGGCATTCTAAGTTACATGACAAGACCAGTTTAGTTGTGACAATCTCACTTTAGTGTGTGTTCTTGACATTCCAGCTTGGATGTATGGCTCTGTGTCGGGTATTTTGCCTTTTCATCTGATCTTCAGCAACTTCCATTGATAACTCAAGTGAAAGTAGATGCACTTCTTGGGATGACACAGAAACATGGTCCAAGTCTCTCATGTATAGAACAGAGCAAGAAGGACCATTGCTCTATAGACTTCAATGTGGTAGAATTGACATTAAAATTGGTGGGAAGGCAAGTGGTGAGGACATAATAGGTCTGCAGAAGGATAGAGGCATGTTAAACAATCATAGAATCTTTACAGTGTGGAAGCAAGCCATTTAGCCCATCGAGTCCACTCCAACCATCCAAAGAACATCCCACCCAGATCCATCTCATAACCCTGTCCCTGTAACCCTGAACTTGCCATGGCTTATCCACCTAACCTATTCACCCCTGGGCACAATGGGCAATTTAGCATTGCCATATTAAGAAGTACACTGCACACATTTCTATGACTCACGAGCTTGTAGGTGAAACAACAAGTGAGGGCTAGAAATTGTTATAATGGTTTCAAATTTAGTAACTATTGTGGACTTGGGTTTGAAGGATTGTGGAGATGGCAGAATTGTGTTTTCTTTCAAGTCAATGAAAGGTCATGTTGGAGCTCGTTTTGTTAACATGGCATTTCTTGAGAACACACGTGTTTCCACATAATTGCAGGTCTTGGTTATTTAAACTCAATAAAGGAAAAAACACCCAGAATCATAGAATGTCTGTAGCGTGGAAGCAGGCCATTTGACCCATTGAGTCCACATCCCACCCAGACCCACCTCCAACCCTAGCCACGTGACCTTGCATTTCCCATGGCTAATCCACTTAAGCTATATACCTCTGGACAGTTAAGCATGGCCAATCCACCTAACATGCACATGTTTGGACTGTGGGAGGAAACCAGAGCACCTGGAGGAAACCCACGCAGATACTGGGAGAAGGTGGCCAGTCGTCCGAGGGTGGAATTGAACCCAGATTCCTGGCACTGTAAGGCAGTAGTGCTAACCACTGCGCCAACGTGCTGCTCCAAGTGGGAAAGATATTGGCAGATGAAATTTAATGTGGGTAAATGAGAAGTTAAATATTTTAGCAGGAAGAATAGAGGAGGAGAATATTATTTAAATGGAGAAAGACTGCAGAAAGCTACAGAACAGTGCATTTGAAAGTCCTTCATCCACAAATCACAGAAAGCTAGCATCCAGGTTCAGCAGATAATAAGGAAGCCAGTTGAATGTTGGCCTTTATTTCAAAAGGAGCAACGTGTAAATGTAGGGAGGCTTTGTTAAAACTATACGAAGCACTAGCCAGCCCACAGCTGGAATACTGTGAACAGATTTGGGCCCCTTATCTAAGGAAAGAAATACTGGTATAGGAGGCAGTCCAGAGAACATTCACTAGGCTACTATCCAGTATTAAAGGTCTGTCTTAGGAGGAAAGATTGTGAAGATTGGGCCTAACTCGTTGGAATTTTAAATAACGACAGGCGCTCTTATTAAAATATATGAAATCCTTAGAAGACTTGAGGGTCTATGTGTCCTCTTGAGAGTCTAGGATGAGAGAGCATAATCTCAGAACAAGGGGTCACATATTTAATATAAAGATGAGATGTTTTGTCTCTGAGACTAATGAATAGGTGGAATTCCTTACTGCAAAAGCCTATCAAGGCTGGGTCATTAAGTATATTGAAGGCTGAGATAGACAAGTTTTTTTTTAATCAGTAAGGGAATTATGGGTTATAGAGAAAAAGCAGGAGAGTTGAGTCGGGAGTTATCAGATCAGCCATGATCTCTGAATAGTAGAGCAAACTTGCCATGCTGACTGGTCTAGTTCAGCTCTTGTATCAGATCATCATATAGACAGCTTTTTCCTCTTCAGTACCATTCTGATGTTCAGCATTTTCCAGCAGCTCCATTCAGTTTGGCAGTCTTTGCACATGCCCCTTCATCAATGTAGACAGCTTACGAGAGTGCCCGATATCAAAGAGTAAGGACAAAGTGAGTGAGGAGAATAATAATGTGGGAAACTGGGGTCAGAGAAGGTAGGAAGAGGAGATGTTTCCAATGGACTGGAAAGTAACAACAATAAACCCTCTGTTCAAGAAGGAAAGGAGCCAGGAAATTTTGTTCGGCATCTATCATGGGAAAGATGTTAGAACTCATTCTTAATGAAATTATATCTGTGATCTAGAAACTCAAATACTCAGAAGGGTCAGAATGGCTATATCAAAGGGTAATCATGTTTAACAATTTATTGGTATTACTAGCCATTTGGATACAAAACTGGTTCAATGCCAGAAGATAGATAGTGATGGTGGTGGTGGTGGTGGAGAGTTGTTTTTCAGACTGAAGGCCTGTGACCAACGGAGTGTGACAAGTATTGGTGCTAGGTCCACTGTTTTTCATCATTTATATAAATGATTTAGATGTGAAGATAGGAGATACAGTTAGTACATTTGCAGATGACACCAAAATTGGAGGTGTAGTGGACAGCAAAGAAAGTGAACTCAGAGTACAACAAGATCTTGATCAAATGGTCCAATGGACCGAGGAGTGACAGATGCTTTTTAATTTAGATAAATGAGGTGCTGCATTTTATTAAGGCAAATCAGGGCAGGACTTATACAATTAATGGTAAGGTCCTGGGGAGTGTTGTTGAACAAAGAGACCTTGGAGTGCAGGTTCATAGCTCCTTGAAAGTGGAGTCGCAGGTAGATAGGATAGTGAAAAAGTCATTTGGTATGCTTTCCTTTATTGGTCAGCACATTGAGTATAGGAGATCATGTTGAGGCTGTACAGGACATTGGTTAGGCCATGTTTAGAATATTGTCTGCAATTCTGGTCTCCTTCTTAATGGAGGAATGTTGTGAAACTTGAAAGGATTCAGAAAAGATTTACAAGAATGTTGCCAGGGTTGGAGTGTTTGAGTTTTAGGGAGAGGCTGAATAGGCTGGGGCTGTTATTCCTGGAGTGTTAGAAACTGAGAGGTGACCTTATAGAGGTTTATAAAATCATGAGGGCATTGATAGGGTAAATGGACAGGTCTTTTCCCTGGGGTGGAGGAGTCCAAAGTGAGAGGGCATAGGTTTTGAATGAGAGGGGAAAGATTTAAAAGGGACCTAAGGAGCAACTTTTTCATGCAAAGGGTGGTGCATGTATGGAATGAGCTGCCAGAAGAAGTGGTGGAAGCTAGTACAATTACAACATTTAAAAGGGATCTGGATGGGCATATGAATAGGAAGAGTTTAGTGGGATATGGTCCAATTGCTGGCAAATGAGACTAGATTTATTTCGGATATCTGGTCAGCATGGACGAGTTGGACCGAAGGGTCTGTTTCTGTGCTGTACATCTCTGTGACTCAATTTGGAAGAATAACATGCACTGTGGACAAAGAAAAACTTCTGGACAAAATACATTTGGATTTCAGGAAGGTATTTGATAAGGTTGCACATCAGAGGTCATTGCAGAAGATAAACACTCCTGGTTTTGGGGGATAATACATTATCATAACTGACAGGAACAGTCTGATTAGCAGGATGTATGTGTGGAAACGAAGAGGGGAAAAAAGCTGGGAATTACAGACCAGTTAGCCTAACATCAGTCGTGCAGAAAATGTTAGTCTGTTACACAAGATGTGATAACAAAGCCAAATGGGTTAATGAAAAGCAAAGCTGAAAAATATGTTGCTGGAAAAGCGCAGCAGGTCAGGCAGCATCCAAGGAGCAGGAGAATCGACGTTTCGGGTATAAGCCCTTCTTCAGGAATGAGGAGGAACCCTCCAACCACAAGAGATGAATGCAGATTTCTCCAGCTTCCTCATTTTCCCCTCCCCCCACCTTATCTCAGTCCCAACCCTCGGACTCAGCACCGCCCTCTTGATGTGCAATCTTCTTCCCAACCTCTCTTCCCCCAACCCCTCTCCGGCCTGTCACCCTCACCTTAACCTCCTTCCACCTATCGCATTCCCAGCGCCCCTCCCCCAAGTCCCTCCTCCCTACCTTTTATCTTAGCCTGCTTGGCACATCCTCCTCATTCCTGAAAAAGGGCTTATGCCCGAAACGTCGATTCTCCTGTTCCTTGGATGCTGCCTGACCTGCTGCGCTTTTCCAGCAACACATCTTTCAGCTCTGATCTCCAGCATCTGCAGTCCTCACTTTCTCCTAATGAAAGGCAAATCATGCTTCAGAAATTACTGTTTTTAAGGATGTCAAATTCATAGAATAGATAAGGGAGAATCTGTGGAAAAGGTATATTTGGATTTTCAGATGGCATTTGATAGGATCCCTCATAAAGTGAAAGCATATGGGGGAGGAGGCAAGTTATCAGTGTGGATTGAAGATTGTTTCCTGTCCATTAACCAGAGTGGGAATAAGTGAATGGTAGGCAGTCTCTTGTGGGGTATTGGAAGAATCGGAGCTTGGGTCCCAATTATTCCCTATATTTTATATATGTGACTTAGCTGAGGGAGCCAAGTGCAATATTTCCAGGTTTGCTGTTGACACAAAACTGAGCAAGATTGGGAGTTGTGAGCAATATGTGAGGAGGCGGCTGCAAGGTAATTTGCACAAGCTGTGTCAGTAGGCACACAGTTAATGGCTAAATGTTGAAGTTATCCATTTTGGTGTGAGGATAAAAAAATCCACTGAAGTATTTAAATGGAGATAGATTGGCAAATGTTAATATACAAAGGGATCTGGGTGTCCTTCTGCATCAGTCAGTGAAAGTAAACAGGCAGATGCAGCAAGCAGTCAGGAAAGTAAAAAGTTTATTGGTTTTGAGTTCAGACGTAGGGATGTCTTGCAATAGTTACATAGGACTTCAGTAAGACCACACCTGGAGTATTGCTTGTAGTTTTCGCTTACCTACCTAAGAAAGGATATACACAGCATTGAGTGAAGCAGAGGTTGACTAAGCCGATACTGGGGATGACAGGGCTGTCCTATGAGGAGAGATCGATTTGAATGTGGCTGTTCACTAGAAAGATGGGAGGGATTTGATTGAAACATATAAAATTGAAACAGAAAATTCTAACAGGGCTGGACAGAGGAGATTCAGGGAGGTTGTCTTTCCTGGTGGAGAGTATAGAACTAGGGGCGCAGTCTCAGGATAAAGGTTGACTATTTAAGACTGAAGTGAGGAAAGATCTCTTCATTTTAAAGGGTATTGGAATTTTCTACCACAGAAGGCAGTGGAGGCCAAGTCTCTGAACATGTTCTAAAAGACGAAAATAAATTTTTAGATTTTAAAGGTAACAAGGGACATGTGGCATTGAAGGAAAGTATAAGTCAAGATCTTTTTGAATAGCAGAGCAAGCTTGAAGGACAAAATGGCTGCCTCCAGCTTGTCTCTAGAATCACATGGAGGCCAGACCAGGTGAGGATGGCAGAGTTCCTTCCCTTGAGGACATTGGTGAACCAGATGGATTTTTCCAAACGATAGGCAATGGCTACATGGTCACCATTAGACTCTGAATTCCAGATTTGCTTTTTTTAATTTAATTCAAATTTTAACATCTGCTGTGGTAAGATTTGAACCTGGGTCCTCACAGCATTAGCTGAGTTTCTGGATTTATTGTCTAGTGTTAATACCACTAAGCCAATATTGCCAAATAAGAGAAATTCTAGCTTGTTAAATACCACAATTCATCACTTTAATTTAGGGTGTAGGTTTGCTCGCTGAGCTGTAGGTTTGATGTTCAGATGTTTCATGACCTGGCTAGGTGACATCAGTGGTAACCTCCAAGTGAAGTGAAGCTATCGTCTCCTGCTTTCTATTTATATCTTTCTCCTGGATGGGATTCCTGAGGTTTGTGGTGATGTCGTTTCCTGTTCGTTTTCAGAGGGTTGATAGATGGCATCTAGATCTATGCGTTTGTTTATGGCATTGTGGTTGGAGTGCCAGGCCTCTAGGAATTCTCTGGCATGTCTTTGCTTAGTCTGTCCCAGGATTGATGTGTTGCCCCAGTCAAAATGGTGTTTTTTTTTCATCCGTGTGTAGGGCTAAGAGGGAGAGAGGGCCATGTCTTTTTGTGGCTAGCTCGTGTTCATGTATCCTGGTGGCTAACTTTCTTCCTGTTTGTCCTATGTAGTGTTTGTGGCAGTCCTTGCATGGAATTTTGTAGGTGACGTTGTTTTTGTCCATGGGCTGTACTGGGTCTTTTAAGTATTAGTTTTTGTTTGAGAGTGTTGATGGGTTTGTGTCTATGAGGATTCCGAGGGGTCTTAGTAGTCTGGCTGTCATTTCTGAAACTACTTTGATGTATGGTAAGGTGGTTAGGGCTTCTGGCTGTGTTTTGTCTGCTTGTCATGGTTTGTTCTTGAGGAATCTGTGAACTGTATTATTTGAGTATCCATTCTTCTTGAATATGTTGTATAGGTGGTTCTCCTCTGTTTTCCAAAGTTCGTCTGTGCTGCAGTGTGTGGTGGCTCGTTGGAATTGTGTTCTGATACAGCTTTGTTTGTGTGTGTTAGGATGGTTGCTGGTGTAGTTAAGCATTTGTTCAATGTTTGTCGGTTTTCTGTATACGCAGGTTTGTAGTTCTCCGTTGTCCCTTCTTTCGACTGCGACGTCCAGGAATGCGAGTTTGTTGTCGGTTTCTTCCTCCTTGGTGAACTTTATGCCTGTGAGGGTGTTGTTGATGAAGTTAAATGCCTCTTCTATCTTGTTTCATTTTGTGATGACAAAGGTGTCATCTAGTAGTGGACCCAGATTTTTGGTTTGATGGTTGGTAGGGCTGTATGTTCTAGTCTTTGCCTTACCGCTTCTGCTATGAATCCTGATAGCGGAGATCCCATGGGTGTGCCTTTGGTTTGTTTGTAGACTATGTTGTTGAAAGTGAAGTGGGTGGTGAGGCACAGGTCCACTAGCTTCATGATGTTTTCGTTGGTAATGTGATTGATGGTGGTTGGTGTGTGTGTGTGATGGTCTCTTCTAAAAGTGTGGTAAGTGTTTCCTTTGCCAGGTCGATGTTGATGGAGGTGAATAGTGCTGTTACGTCGAATGAAATCATTGTTTCATCTTCCTCTATTTAGGTGTTTTTGATGATTTTTAGGAATTCCTGGGTGGAGTGGATGGAGTGCTGTGACTCTTCTACTAGGTATTTCAGTCTTGCGTGTAGTTCTTTGGCCAGTCTGTAAGTTGGTGTTCCGGGTAGTGAGACTATGGGTCTGAGGGAGGCTCCTGGTTTATGGAATTTTGGTAATCCATAGAATCGTGGGGTGTTGGTCCCGTTGGGTTGTAAGATATAAGTAGAAAGCAGGAGACAACAGCTTCGCTTCACTTGGAGGTCGCCACTGATGATGTTACCTAGCCAGGTAATGAAACGTCTGGATATCAAACCTACAGCTCAGCGAGCAAACCTACACTGTAAACCTCAACCTGA
Organism: Hemiscyllium ocellatum; assembly: GCF_020745735.1. Classification (NCBI taxonomy): domain Eukaryota; kingdom Metazoa; phylum Chordata; class Chondrichthyes; order Orectolobiformes; family Hemiscylliidae; genus Hemiscyllium; species Hemiscyllium ocellatum. The sequence goes on along the minus strand of NC_083404.1, from coordinate 98,290,970 downwards.
GCTACAAACCTTCACAAACCTTGCAATCGCCACTTTAATGTTGAGCCTCCTGTGCTACCAAACACTGAACAGGTTTGATGTGGAGAATTCTCACCATGGAGGTCAGAGTAGATGTCTGGCAATTTTAACTCGACACTTGTCCCAAAGTTAGACACAGAGCAGGGGTATTGGAATTTTCTACCACTAAAGGCATTGCCTCAGGGTACATCCCATGGACACCTACCACATGCACTCCACAACCACAGACATTGGCATCTGACCTGGGTCGTCATCTAAGGGACCTTCATGGCATGTTTGGTCCATGTACGTTATGCATCTGTACTTCAAGGCTGCACTAGTAACTGTCACTATAATGCTGCTGCAAGGACACGGTGCACTCAGGGACAAGCAACAGCTCATGGACTGGGCCTAGCCAGTTCTCCAGCTCTTCACTTGCTTTTCTCGTGCTCACAGACTGTGAGACCACTTGGATACTAACAGCATCCCTGCCTTACCTTGTTGCATCTTACATCCTTTAGCCAGAGATACCAGGCTCTCAGTACTGACTACTTGCTTTGGCGTTTCATACTGATAAAAACCATGCAGCTCGTCATTGTCAGGAATCCTAAGTCAAGTCAAAGGGGATAACCTTCACTTGAGGGACCCCTGCACAATGCATCAAGAGCAGTGTCCAGTATTATTCCAGGAGCTTGGACATGATCAGTTAGCCACTCAGGGCGATTAGAGACAAGACGCTTTCCACATAAGGAGTGAGGGCAGCCATCAACTTTCTTGGCTATTTCTGCTCTTTGATGGATGGGTTTCTTTCTGTTTGGAGGGGTGGGGGGAAAGAGAGAGAGAGAGAGAGAGAGAGATATTAACAGAGATGCAAGTGGATGGCATGGCTATTATTGTTTATGTAGATGGGGAGATGCCCAAAGCAAGTAAGTAAGCAGCACAGTGAGCATGCAAACTTCAAGCTGTCAGGGATTGGGTAGGTTGTGATTGAGTGAGTGATATAGCTTGAGATTTGGTGAGTAAATTGTGTGTGAGGTATTGGCAATAAGGTGTAAATTCTTTTGCTAGCAGAATATAGAAGGATATTGACCTTATTCTCATACTGTTGGGCTTTCCTCCTGATGGCTGTCACTTCCATGAGCTGGGTGGCACTCTTGGCCTATGCTGGCATGATCTAGTGCTGAGGCCTCTTCTGATGGTCTTACAGAAGAGGATATTCAGCTGTGCTCCATCCCATCCAGCAGGATCTCCAGGATTCTGCCCATAAAGCAAGGCACTGGCTTTTCTTTGGTTGCATACTGGGGTAAATGTCAGGAAATGGCAGGGCAGCTACAGGCTGACAGTGTTTGTTTACGTGCACAGCAACCTTTTAAAGATGGCGTATGTGCTAGGGATGCCAGTCAATTCTGAAATATCCCAGCTATAGAATGTTGTTCCCAGAATGGGTTTGGAATTGGATAGGGAGAATATAGGAAGTTATTAAGGTGTGTTTGGTAAGATATGGTGCAAACCCTCTAAGACATTCAAAGCAACATGCACTTAGCCAAAATAATGTAAAATTTGGCCCATAGAAACACACAGAAGGCAATGAAAGAGTGTCATTGAATATTTAAATATAGAAGTGGAAAGAATCTTGACAGACAGGGGACTCCAGAGTTATTGAGGTGGATGCAAGGTGGAATTCGAATCACAAACAAATCAGCTGTAATCAAGGGACAAAATAGTCTACTTTTGATACTAATTTGTATGCAATGCTCCCTCTATTTTGCATATTTAATGTCCAGAGCTCTACGGTCTGTACGCAGCAGTGATTTCCAAAACTGCCAATTGCATGTGCTACCAGGCTGAGTGAGATTGTCATTACTGACTGCTTCTGGGCATGGGCTGAAACTTTTACTCTAGATTGGGCTTTCCTGGAGTGGACAGGAACATTACTACTGTTTTTTTTGCATTGATTGTCAGTCAAGTCGTTGCATGCTTTGGAGGATAAGTCCCTGCGACATGGCATACTCAGCTCTGAGCCTACCCATCATGCGCAGTCATCAACAAAAGGCAGTCATGAGGTCTGCTGTTAGTTTTTGCTCTTCACCTTGGGTTGGCTAAGGTGGAGCAGCTTCCCATGCAGTTAATATCTGTTTTGATGTTAGGCGGCCATCATGCGTGGCATCAAACAACATGATGGTGATAAATATGTTGAAGAGGGTTAGGCTAGCACATACCTATACTTCGATGATCCTCCCACACTGTTAGACACGAGGAATGTTGTCCATCCCTTATCATCAAAGCTCCAGGAGCTGTTGCCACCCCAACTGGGTCGAGAGCATCACTGAAGTCTTTCAGTCTATGTGGAAGCAAAGAAACATTCCACAAGAATATAAAGATGCTTACATTGTTCATCTGACAAGCAGAGATAAACTTGCTAAATTTAGAACAAACTCAGGGGGATCTCATTCCTCTCCATTGTCAAAGAAATCTTCGCCCAAGTTGTTCTGAACCATTTAGTGCAACTATTGCTGACCAGGTTCTGCTGCCTGAGAGTTGTGATGGTTTCAGAAAAAGGTCAATGGTTCATGTATATGGCACTTTTGGTTAAAATTCTCCTGTAGAACAGAACACTGACCTGACCAACACCTGGACACAGTCAGCTGCAGACATTTGGAAGGTATTGGAGAAGTAGGTGGCTTTGAGAAATTTGTTAATGTTTTGGTAATCTCACAATGGTCAACTCAAGCATGTATTGGATTATCGTGAAAATCCAGCCCACCCCATGAAGTTTTATTGGAAAGCAACTTTCGCGTAACTCTTACAAATTGGCATGGAGTCTCCAATGAAAGACTGACAAAATTGGACTTTGTCTGTTTACAACTTTAGCAGCTGTGGACTTCTAGGAGCACTGTTTAACAAAAATTAAAAAGGAAGAGGTTGTTTTCCCAGGACTGTTCTCTATCAGTCACTAAAGTTAGTAGCTTTCAACGATTGTAGTCATCAACTAAAATGCAGCTGATTACAAATCTGTCATGAAGGTTGCAAACTTGGGTAAACTTTCATTCATTCTCAAGAGAATGCTATATTGTCAAGGAGTCTAGCGTACAAATTAAAATGACTTCATCTACCTGCAGTGAGTGAACCCAACAAGATTTATTAGATTCTTCACCTTTTGAGTGAGTTCAGTATTTTTCTAAAATGCTGACTTTTGTAATATGATAGTGTTTAAGGTATCAAAAGCCTTCTGGTTCCTCACCTATATTATCATTCTATGTGGGAACCTTGATCGTTGAGCTCAGTGGATATGAACCCAGATTTTCCCCAATTCTAGGATTCCTGCCCCACTCCCATTTGTGGTAGTCTTTGCTGGCGTTGGATAGCATTACAGATATGCAGTTTACACACACTCCTGCCCTACTTGCTTGGTGGTGATTTAATTCCACAACCACCACCCAAGAGGTGAGCACATTGATCGTTCTAGAGGCTCAGCACAGTATTTATAGAGCGACTAACTGGCAACTGTGTCAACAAATGCAGGCTGAACAGATGGTCATGTATCTGTTTTTCCAGATATCCTAAATGCTTTGCTGAACTCCAAGTTCAGCACACAATGTATTGAGAAAACTGCAGAGGGGATTGCAAGTGTTATTTGATTGACAGCTGTGTTACGTTGCAATAAGTTGATCTTTCTTTGTGGTTTTTCAGTGGCTTTTTTATTATTGCCACAAGCGTAAAAGGTATGAAGTGAATGAAAATTTCTGTTATTGATTGTGTGAATGGCTGTGGTTGATGGACAGTTTTTGAGAGGTTTTAAACTCAGATTTCAAACGATATTTTTAATGTCTCCATTTATATTGCCAATTTCAGCTTTATTTCAAAGACCTGGTAATAGCTCATTGGCTGTGTATGTATACTGGGTATTGCAAAAGCATAAAAAATGCAGGGGGGAGTGGTATATAAGAGGATATGGGGTTGAATGGGGATATGATGGGATATGGAAACTCAGGTTTGGTGGTAATGGTAACAACTGCACAGTAAATGTCACTGTAAGTAAGGCTGGTTTCTATCTTGCTGGCTTTGCCATCTGTCCATATCAATTGCTGGCTCAGCCTGGATTCCTTCCCATACCCCCGGTTCTCCATAAGAAAAGTTTAGAAGATACTTTTGGACAGTGGTTTACAGTATGGATTCCTGTCTCTTTCAGGAAAATCCCAATGTTTGATGTTTGAGATGTCGCAGCTGAATCTCATTTTTCCTTCACTTGATCCAGTTGTACCTTAAACTAGAGAACCCAAATCATTGCCCCCAACTTTCAAAGGCACCACCATTGCTGCAACTCCAACCATCAATATAAACAGGAACATTGTTGATCAACAGCATCAAAACAGGCCTTTAATATCAGTACAAATTGTATATCAATACCATGACTGTGAGCACAAACCAGCGATTGGATATTCAGTAACAAATAAACTATCTCTTCTGTACAACATCGAGAAGTTCCAGTGACTTTGATTAAACAGCCGCCATTCACTTAGAATGTGATACTCCCATGACATTCAAAGCAAAAACTAAGATGTGAACATATTCCATCCGATGTCAGCACATGTACTACTTAGCTGTTCAAAGAATAGGCAAACCGCCATATTTTCAAGGCTATTAAAGTCTAACAAGAAATGGGGCCTTGCCAGAATTGCCCACATCCCAAAAGCAGGATTCTGCATTGGTCATTGGACAACAGCCAGAAGAAGGAACAGTGCCTTACTTTACTGTGGTATGCCTAATTATAGCAATGTAAAGACTGACCCAGTCCAATTGACAAAGGCCTGTGATTGTGCTTAAAACCTTACTTGTCTGTATGGTTTTAAACCACATCAGTCAGTTTGTTTGTTCTGGTCCATGGTTTTTCCCGCTATACCGTTGTAATTTTTTGAAAATTCTCCATTGCTTTTATTGCATAGTCCAGTAACAAGAGTATTGAAGAAACTATATATAAATGCTAGTTACAAAGCAGGTATAATGGTGAACAAGAGTATAATTTTTTGTAGACTGTTCAGTCACCAACTCCAAAATCTAATTCAGGACATGCCTATTTGTGCTTTTGAGTGATTAATGCATTTGCTCAGGAGCTGCTTCAGGTAGAAATAGTTCTATAATGCACTAAGACTTCTGCAAAATAAATTGCTCTATTTACATTGGAGGGTGAATTTTCACAGTAGCACTTTAAATGAAGAAACAATGATATTTACTTCGTCTGATTTTGAATGAACACTGTCTCTCCCCTCTTGAGAATCTTAACATTGATGAGAACAACCTGGGAAAGAGAGTTGACTGTTCATCACATCTGCTGTGGTAATTTCTGATCCACTATCTTTCAAGATTCCTGCATGGATCTTGACATGTCTATAACCAATGGCATACAATGGTTTAAAATCATAGAATCCCTGCAGTATGGAAGCAGAACATTCAGCCACTGAGTCCACACTGATCCACCAAAGAGCATCTCATCCAGATTCCCTGTAACCCTGCATTTTTCATGGCTAACTCACCCAGCCTGCTCATCCCTGGACGCTATGGGCAATTTAGCATGGCCAATCCACCCAACCTGCATATCTTTTGAATTGTGAAAGGAAACTGGAGCACCCGGAGGAAACCCACATGGACACAGGGAGAACGTGCAAATTCCACACAGCCAGCTGCCCAAGGATGGAATCGAATCCGGATCCCTGTGAGACAGCAATGCTAGCTACTGTGCCATCCGTTTACATCTAGTGAAACTGAGATTGTCACTAACTGCATACTTGTAAGGAATTAAAAGGTAATATGAGCTTGTTGAGGAGGTGAAGATGTTCACTGATTGCTCAGTGTTCAGCACTACCATTCATGACTCCAGAGGCTGGAGCAGCAAGACATGGTCAACATTCAGGCTTGGTCTGATAATTGACAGTAACATTCAAACCACACAAAAGTTGGGCAATGACCATCTCCAGCAGAAGAAAATCCATCATTGCTCCCCAGTGGCATTACAAATACTGACACCCCAGTATCAATATCTTTAGGCTTACAACTGGCGAGAAACTTAACTAGATTAGCCATATAAAAACTGTTGCCACAAGGACACATTAGGGCTTGTAAATTCTACAGAGAGTAATCAACCTTCTGTCTCACCAATGCTTTGTCTTCATCTGCAAGGCACAAGGCATAGAGTCATAGAGATGTAAACAGATCCTTTGGTCCAACTCATCCAGACCGACCTGATGTCCCGCCCCAATCTAGTCCCACCTGCAGTACCCGGCCCATATCTCTCCAAACTTTTCCTAATCATATACCCATCCAGATGCCTTTTAAATGCTGCAATTGTTCCAGCCTCCGTCACTTCCTCTGGCAGCCCAAACCACACATGCACCACCCTCTACATGAAAAAGGTGTCCCTAAGGTCTCTTTTATATCTTTCTCCTGTTACCCTAAACCCTCTCATTCTGGACTCCCCAACCCCAGGGAAAACACCTTGTCTATTTATCATATCCATGCCCTGCATGATTTTATAAACCTCTATAAGGTCATCCCTCACCCTCCGATGCTCCACGGAAATCAGCCCAGCCTACTCAACCTCTCCCTATAGCTCAAATCCTCCAACCCTGGCAACATCCTTCTAAATCTTTTCTGAACCCTTTCAAGATTCACAACATCCTTCCGATAGGGAGGAGACCAGAATTGCAGACAGCATTCCAACAGTGGCCTAACTAATGTCCTGTACAGCCACAACATGACCTCCCAACTCAGTGTGCTGACCAATAAAGGAAAGCATACCAAATACCTTCACTATTCTATCTAATTGCAACTCCACAAGGAGCTATGAACCTGCACTCCAAGGTCTTTTTGTTCAGCAACACTCCCTAAGACCTTGCCATTTAGTGTATAAGTCCTGCTAAGATTTGCTTTCACAAAATGCAGCACCTTACATTTATCTAAATTAAACTCCATTTGTTACTTCTTCTATCGGCCCATCTGATCAAGGTCCCAATTTTGATGTCACCTGCAAACGTACTAACTATACTTATGCTCACATCCAAATCATTTATATAAATGACAAAACAATAGTGGACCCAGCCACTGGTCACATGCCTCGAGCCTGAAAAACATCACCACCCTCTGTCTTCTACCTTTGAGCCAATTGTACCCAAATAGCTAGTTCTTTCTGTATTCCATGAGATCTAACCTTGCTAATCAGTCTCCCATGGGGAACCTTGTCGGACGCCTTACTGAAGTCCATTTAGGTCACATCTACTGCTCTGCCCTCATCAATCCTCTTTGTTACTTCTTCAAAAAACCTCAATCAAGTTCGTGAGACATGATTTCCCACAAAGTCAGGAGTGCGATGGGATATTCTCCATTTGTCTGGATGAGTGCAGCTCCAACAACCTACAAGAAGCTCAGCACCCTCCAGACATCCTGACTTGGAATTAAAATGCTGCTCCTTCATTATCTTTAGATCGGAATCCCAGAACTCCCTACCTAGCAGCACTGTTTGTGTGCCTACACCACGTGGACTGTAGCAGTTTAGGGAGACAGCTCACCACGACCTTCTCAAGGCAGTTAAGAATAGGTTTTGATAGAAACAGAGGGACAAGAGGTATTCCCTCTGGAGAATAATTAATGAAATTTTGCATTCCAAATAATGAAAATTAATCTCGAAAGGACATGAAAATTTTGTCTCAGTGAGTAGTCAGGCTCTTCTTGAAAGGATCATGCAAATTGATTCCTGGAATAAATGCTGACCTAGCCAGCAATATCCACATCCTGTGAATGAATTATAAAAAGGAAATATGTACTTCCCAGATGCCTGGAGATTGTTTTAATGTGGGAAGAATTATTCAAATTAGATACTTTATTAAATCTGCTGGAACTATTCACTTGCAGTTTATTCTGTTTCTCCTTTTTACTGTTTTTGCCCAATTTAGAACGGATTCCTTGAGTTATTTTAAAGGGAGCTGGTAAGGTACTTTTCAGATGAGGAATAACTGGGTTAAGCAGGACTTGGAACTAAACACAACAGCTCATTTGTGGGGCTGGTATCTGCACAACAGGACAAATGGCTTATTTCTGTATTATACGTTTTTGTGATTCAATGGAAGTTTTCTTCAGCTGTTAGAATTTTTAACCTGCTAGTGAGTAAATCTCTTGTAAATGGAATATCCGTTCACATGTGTTGTGCCTGGAAACAGGTCTTTATCTTCAATTTGAAGTGTTTCTTTGGCAGTTTCTTTTGCCATTAATATTTCACCATTGCCTTCCAGTCTGGTGAGGGAATGGACAGTCTCAAGTCTTCCTCTGCTGAAACAGAAATCATGCTGCCATTGTTGACATTATTCTGAATAAACACATTACCCTTTGTCATTTAAGCTAAACAGACCCTCAAGGGAATATTGTTTTTTGGCATAGAGTATATACAATGCTGACTCAGACTGCCTACTCTTCATCCCTCTATAAAGTGTAATGTGTGAGATGATCTGTAGATTTACAGGAATGTCCTATATAGCATTCACATTGCTATGCTATAGCAAGAATATCCAAGCACGGTGTGACTGCCGAAAGAGTATCACACTAATGAATAAAATCCCAGGTTCCCGCAGGCTCTAAGAAGATAATCAAATAAATGTTACCAAAATTCCAACAAAACTTCATTGTTCTCTCTTCTACCTCAGAGGGTAGATTGGATGTTTATTTAAACAAGTGGCACCACCTTGACCAGTATTCCTATACTAGAATATGGGTTCAAGTCTTACCATGTCTATTGAACCAGTGTTTTCTGAATTAAAAGTGAGGTAGTTACAACTGAGCTAAAAAAAAAAGACATTGTGTAGCAAATGGCACCATATCATCACTGGTTTTATAGAAGTAGGTAAAATAAGTATCATGACCTTCAAAGTCGTATTCAGCGATAAACTTGTTACCAAGTGGCAACAAGTTCTAGGGCTCAAACTCTGACTCTGTTATAGTCATGTCATCAAGCCTTTTGTTAAAATAAAGCTTTCCCATTGCATTCCCTTTTCCCACCAGTTTTCTGTGATAGTCAGGTCCCAGTGCCATTTAAACGTTACCAAATAAAATTGCTGCCCTTCATGCTTCAGGGATCTTAGATACACTGTGAAAGCATTTACTTTGGCACAAGTGTAAGGTTTAGAGCCAGGCTGTGAGGTGGATCTATGCCAGTGATGGAACCTTGATTATAGGAGGGCAGAGTTCTTGCCTTCATTAACCCATCCTTAGAGTAAACATTTTTGAAATTTGTCATGTTTAAACTTGGCTATGCCTGACAGTCAGAAAGTGACAAACTTAAGTTCACATTAGGACTTGAAATCATTTATTATCCTGGTATGTATTACTTAACGAGAATGCATTCTCTCAGATGAGATGTTTAAACCTAAGCATTATTCACTTTCCAAGTGGATGTCCACTGGAGGTCTCCCAACGTTTTGGTCAATGTTCATTATTGAAACAACACCAACAATAACGGTTAAACTGATTGCGTACTTAATTTTGTGAATGCTGGTATCTAATTCTGTTAAAAGGACGCTAAGTACCTTGGAATTAAAGGTAACATGGCAAACAAGTGTTATGGATAAAGAGGTCTGGGGTCATGTCCCGCCCACTGCAGAGTGTTAAAACATCTCTAACAGGTTAATTAGAAAGTATCTAGACAAAGATATTGGGCTCTTTTGGTGCCGTGATAGTCTCCTTATCTTGGAACAGGGAGATCTGGATTCAAGTCCCAGTTGCACCAGAGGTATGGCATCATACATCCGAGTGGGTTAATTAAAAATATCTGTGCAAAAGTATATGACTCCTGTGGCACAGTGATAGTATTCCTACCTCTGGGTCAGCACATCTGTGTTCGAGTCTCAACTGTGCTTGATGTATAGGAGAGTCAGCCAAGTGGTGGCTGTGTGATGTGGTGATTTCTTTTTAGGGTGTGCTTGGTTGAAATAAAATGCTTCTGGAACGTGTATTCCTGGACTCTGTGAAAGCATTTATCTTCTAGTTTATAATCGTAAATACATTTTAAAATATACCATTTTTATTGGAACGCTTTTGCATGCCTGGAGGATAGGAATGACACTCCATAAATACACATTTTGTTCTTTTGTCTTTACCAACCCATTTATTTGAGAATCTGATAGGATAAGCGTGAATGTCTAAAGTATCATTGTATGAGTCTTGTACCATGTTGAAAGGAAATATCCAGCTTGCAAGCTCTTAATATGACATGATTGATACAGGAAGGAATTACCTAGTGGCTGGGAATATGGATTCATGTTCGTATATCCAGAGATCAGGGCTCAACCTAACTGTTTACATCTACAGTGGGTTGGGTGTTGAAAAGCTATGATTAAGTGGATGATGGCAGCACGCTCCTGTTTTTCATGAGCTGTCTTGCTGACTCACTCAGAAGGAGCTTCTGGTGCCTGCTATTCTTTTGTAATTCATTTTGATATGGGTGTTGCTGGCTGGGCCAATGTTTACAGCCCTAGTTGGGTTGAGAAGGTGCTGGTGAGGTGTCTCCTTGGGCTGCTCCAGTCCAAGTGCAGTAGGTAGACCCACAATTTCTATTGAGCGTTCGAATTGTATGTCATCTCTTAGTGGTTTTTAACCATAATTAAGAGTCAGTATGAAAATGGGAGGTGACATGGATTTAAGTGAATTTGCAAACCTATTGCAGATCGAGTTCAAGGTTGTGTGTGCCTGTAAGGTCAGATCAGAGACCGATATACTGTGATCTTAAGAAGCTAGGGGGTGTGAATTGATTGAATTGACACCCATATATACATCCCAGCGAACGCTTGTGTGTAGATTAAAAAACAAATCAAGAAATCTTATAAATAAGTACAAAAAAGAACAAAGAACATTACAGAACAGGAACAGACCCTCCAGCCCTCCAAGCCTGCACCGATCCAGATCCTCTATTTAAACCTGCTGCCTATTTTCTAAAGATCTGTATCCCTTTGTTTCCTGCCTATCCATTTATCTGTCTAGATACATTTTAATTACGCTATCGTTCCCACCCCTTTGACCTCCGCTGACAATGCATTCAGGCACCCACCATCCAGTACGTAAAGAATTATCCACATATATCTCCCCTAAAATTTTTCCTTCTCACTTTGAACTCGTGACCCCTAGTAACTGAGTCCTTCACTCTGGGAGTATTTCAAACGTGGCCGAATTGAAGTCTTATACGATAGTAACGTGACCTGCCAACTCTTGTACTCAATACTCTGTCCGAAGAAGGAAAGCAGCCGAAAGCTGCCTTGATGAGTCTACTGACCTGCGTTTCCACCTTAGGGAACAATGGACCTGAACACCCAGATCTCTTTGTACACCAATTTTCCCCATGACTTTTCCATTTACTGTATAGTTTGCTCTGGAATTGCATCTTCTAAATGCATTACCTCCCATTTGTCTGGATTGAACACAATCTGCCATTTCTCTGTCCAACTCTCCAATCTATCTATATTCTGCTGTGTTCTCTGACAGTCCTCTTCACTATCTGCTATTCTACCAATCTTAGTGTCATCTGCAAATTTGCTAATGAGGTAACCTACACCTTCTTCCAAATCATTTATGTACATTACAAATAATAGTGGTCCCAGCATGGATCCTTTTGGAACATCACTGGTCACAGGTCTCCATTTTGAGAAGCTCTCTTCCACTACTACTCTCTGTCTACTGTTGCCCATCTGGTTCTCTATCCATCTAGCTAGAACACCCTGGACCCCATGCAACGTCACCTTCATCGGCCTATCATGGGGAACCTTTCAAATACCTCAATAAAGGCAGTGTACATGACATCTACACCCCTTGCCTCATCAATCAACTTTGTCACCTCTTCAAAGAATTCTATTAGGTTTGTAAGACATGACAGTCCCTGCACAAAACCATGCCATCTATAACTGATAAGCCCATTTTCTTCCAAATTGGTATATATATCCTATCCCTTAGTATCTTCTCCAGTAGCTTCCCTACCACTGACATCAGGCTCACAGATCTGTAATTACCTGGATTATCTCTGCTACTCTTAAACAAGGGGACAACATTAGTAATTCTCTAGTCCTCTGGGACTCCTGCGTGTTCAAGGATGCTGCAAATGTATCTGTTAAAGCCCCAGCTATTTCTTTTCTTCTCTTCCCTCAGTAACCTGGGATAGATCCCACCCGGACCTGGAGACTTGGCCACCTTAATGTCTTTTAGAATACACAACGCTTCCTTCCTCTTTATGCTGACTTCACTGAGAATAATCAAAGATCTATCCCTGACCTCAACATCTGTCATGCCCCTCTCCTCAGTGAATACTGATGCAATGTACTCATTAAGAATCTCATCCATTTTCTGACTCCACACATATCTTTCCTCCTTTGTCCTTAAGTGGGCCAACCCATTCCCTCATTACCCTCTTGCTCCTTATATATGAATAAAAGGCTTTGGGGTTTTCCTTAACCCTGCTCACTAAGGATATCTCATGACCTCATTTAGCCCTCTTAATTTCTTGTTTCAGATTGATCCTACATTCCCAATATTCTTCCAAAGCTTCACCTGACTTCAGTGGGTTTTTTTTAAATTGGAAATTGCAATCGTGTTTCTACAATTTAAGATAGACTCATGATTGGCATACAAAACAACATTGTCCTTTTATAGACCTAACTGAAAGTGAAGTGTACCATGACTCAATGGAGTTACTGATGCGTCTCATACCCTCCAACACTGCAACCTCACAATGTTTCAAGAGCTGCTCACTATTTTCCAGAACAAAACAATCAAGTGCCATTACCAATGTGGAAATGTTTCTGTATTGTAGTGTGAAAGATGTATTTGTGTCCATTTTTGAGTAAACGTCTTTATATGCTCTTAGAAAAGTTTGAAGTTGGATAAAGCAGCCATTGTTCAAGCCCTAACTACATTACCATCTAATCTGTAGCTGATTACAACCAGAATCTGTCAGGATGAATATTGCTGATTCTTTATTTTGAATCCAAGTTGAAGTGAAAATTTGCATCTAATCTGCCAATTTAGAGCTCTGCTAAGCAACTCGAATGAAATTCTACAAGTGTAAGGTTTTTGCTTTCAAATATTTACTGTCTTGACTGGTTGTTCTGTGGCAAAAGAACGGAGAGGAGATGCTTGAGCATCTCTTCCTTAATTTGAGTCAGCTCGATCTGTACAATCTCTGAGTGAGAAGGGGAAGGAAGAGGATTTTGGCCTTGGGAGAAGTAGACATTGATTTAAAGACAAAAATAAGATCTCAGCATTTCCGCCCTTTGAGTAGTTATGATGTGGAGAAGGTATTTAAAGGGTTACAATAATTGCTTCTTCCTGTGTTAATAGTTTTACCATACATCTGCATTTAATCTGACAGAAACTGATATGGTGGCAATTAATTCAAGTATTCACTCAGTTATAGACTGCCATCATCATTCCATTTTCAGAGTGTGTGCACAGGCTGTGTCTAAAATGAATAGCTTCCCTTACAGAATTAGTCAGCGATGTTTAAAGTATTTAAATACCTGTGAACAGAGGTTTTGTGATTAGCCAACTGATCGAATAACTGCATAATAAGTCTTTGGCACTGTTCTTTTCGAATTGACTAGCACTCTTTTGAACATAAGAATGCCACAATCTCACTTCTAATTTACAGCATCTATACGATTCTAAAACTATTTGCAATAACGATTAATGTTCTGTCTTCACGGTAAACCGCAAGACACCATTGAGCTGTCCATCATTATGAAAACAATGAAAAGAATCCAGTAGCTATTTAGCATACTATTTATAGGAGTTTGCTTAGACTGCTTATTTTGACATGCAATTAACTTTATTCTGAGATGACAGTTTCCCACAGTGCTTTGGAGCTGGGCTCTTCTTTGAGCACAGCCCCTATCAAAATACAATCGTGCTGACAGCTTTTCACATCAGAAGCTGTACTTTATTTTGAAAAGAGATGTGTGCTATTTATGTGAGCTGTAACCACCCAAGATGCCGATGGGCAAATGAACATGGGCTTCTCTGCTTTGTACAACTTTCCTGGTTCAGAGCACATTTATAGATCTTTCTGCTTTGTACAGGGTATTTGGGCTTGGCTTTTCCAGTAGGCTTTCAGGAACTTCTAAATGTCGTACTTATGTTGTTCTATTTCTTCCCTCCACAGAGTTGTTGGAACTGTGGACGCAAGGCCAGTGAGACCTGCAGTGGTTGCAATACAGCACGATACTGTGGCTCATTTTGCCAGCATAAGGACTGGGAAAAGCACCATCATGTGTGTGGACAAACCCTTCAAGCTCAGCAACAAGGTGAGGCAGCCACAGCCAGCTCATCCGTAACACCCAGCAGTGAGGCAGGAAGCCCTGTGGACACACCACCAGCAACCACCTCCAGGTCAACCACCCCTGCCACTCCATCAACCATAGAAACGACCCCCCGTTAACGATACAAATTGCTCAGTCACACAAAGATGAAAAGGAAGAAACAAAAAGACTCTTACACTATCGAAGGAGAAACTAATCTGGGAGTAGTAGTGAGTTACGAAGGCCAGTAACGGGTCATACTTACTTACTATGAAAAAACAAAGATATTATTTGTTCACCTTTTTTCTTGTTTGTAAAACTGCAGAGAAGGCAGAGAGCATCGCAAAAGTAGATTTGACCTCTTCCCTCGTTATTTTTCCAGTAGCTCGGATTAAAACTAGGTAACCTCATAAACAGATGCTTTATCAGACAGCAGACCAAGGGATTGCTAATTACTGTACAAAGCAAAAATGCTAATATTAAAGGACACATTGTTCTTTTCTACAATAATGAAAAAGAAATCTCTTGCAAAACCCTCAAGGGCACATGCGTTGGCTACAGCATAGACATTTTAACAAGAAGATGAATGGCATTCATGGGTTACCGACTGAACTCTGAAGACCTGCAACAAAATGTGCAGCTGTGCAGCAGATTGGAAGGAAGCACAGATGTTCATCCTTTCCTCAAAAAAAACAATATCCAGGTCAACAGAATGAAGAATTGAATCTGTTTTTTTGCTGTGGGATGTATGAATACAACAACAAAAGAAAATGCCATAATAAGAGGCTTTCAGTCCTAATGAGAAACAGCCTGTATTTGATTTGCATTTTTTGGCAGTCACTGTGTACCAGCTGCCCTCAATAGAGCATTTCTACACTTTTACAAGGTTCCACATAGTAAGACAATCAGGTCTGTTCCTGCTCATTTT